>NW_020290282.1:0-1250831 GCF_003184535.1 Aspergillus eucalypticola CBS 122712
GGGGGGAAGAAATGTAAACAATGTTGCCTATCAGGGGCTGTCAAACAAGTCGAATCCATGGTATTGAAAGGGGGGGAGGGGCGTCTAATACCCAAGTTTAGGGTTCGTAGTCTCCATATTTTTGGTACGTTGGTTCCTGACAAGCCGCGCTGTGGCAGGGCCTGCTCATTTGAATGTGGATAATATTGATCACCGAGGTGAACAAGTTGTCATGAATTAGAATACATTCTCAGTCCACCATGTCCGCAATTAACTCCCAATTACTCACGCCTGATATTATTCCGATTTCCGAAGCAAGAAGTGGCCACACACGTCGGGTTCGGTCGACGTTCCCCATAAGAGCGTTTAGGGCACAATTAGCGCCTCGGAGTGGATCAAAGCATACGTATGGCACCCCCACTATCGCCTCAGCCTTGGGAAGGTTGATGTACATAATCAGTTTATTCTACTGTTGTTCGAGAAAACATCTAGAGGCTAAGCCACATCGTCGTTTGGGAGACAGCTCGCTGACGTGTTGCTTATCTGCTCCGCATGCATACAGGTGTCAACCTACTAAAGACAGTCACAACGCTGGGCTGAACATATCAATGGAACCGAGTAGCAGGAGTTGAAAGCTTCCGGGTATATTTTTATCCGTTTGGCTTCGCCTCAAAATACGAGGCATTGTGTTTCGTCGACTTTTCGTAGTGAAGTTTGTCAGACTGGTAAAGGGGGAGCACCACCGTGAACGGGTCCATCAAGATCACCCGTGCATTTAAATCCGAGTGTCAAGCCTACGATATATGGAGGCACAACACGGAGCATAATGTCCACAAGAGCACTAGTTTTGCAGAAGGTGTCTGTCAGTGATAAAGGCGCTCCCTGAGCGTCCTACTAATGATATTATGTACATGCATCTCATTCTTCATCTTCCTCGTCGCTCACTTCTTCACCGGCTTCAATAGCCTCCTGTCTCCTCTTCGCCGCAAGTTCCCTCTTCCTCTCTAGCAGCTTCTTCAATCTCTTAGCCGTACTGAATAATCCATTCGTGGCGGATCCACAGGCTGCACAGCTTGGATCCTTCCTGTACCTTTGCAGAGCACACTGCTCGCAGAAGTAATGACCGCATTTCGTGACAATAGGCTCCCTGTATGGTCCCTTGCATATGAAACAGGCGAACGGAATGTCTTCCAGCATAGCCTCTTCATCATCGTCCTTGTTCTCCGTCGTTGTCCGGTCGGCACTCGCGACCACTGTTCCCTTCAATTGCTTGCCCTTGGTGACGGTCTCCCATTCTCGATCAAGTTCCCATCCTTGTTTGTAGTCGCTTCGATCGTGGAGGAACTTACTATACCAAAATTGTTAGCATATGTTTCAAGAAGAGAGAGGACCCCCTATCAGGTGGCAAATAGGTCTGTCGAGGGTAAGGAAGACACTTACCAATTATCGCCGAAACCACAGAACCCAGTCTGCTTGTAATCCTTGCACACATCCGGGGAGTAATCTGTCACCGTTATGGTACGGATATTGGTCGCCGCCTTGATCGGTCCAAATGATCTGTTTGGCGCATTCGGATTCTTCTTAATGAATGACGTCTGGTTCGCCAGTCCCTTATATGTGCCATCCGGCATCTGCGGCTCACTTGAGGTAGCTTGAGTTTTAGACGAGCGCGCATCCTTAGAATCCTCGTCGAACCAGTCCACATGCTTTGTGGCGTCGTTTGTATCCGCAAGCTGGACTTTGCCATCACCGGTGGCGGTGGTCGCAGGTTCCCGATCGACAGGCTTGGTTGTGGCGGATGAAGCAGAGACGACCCCCGCACCCTTGTTCTTTCTGCGCTTTATCCTGTGACCGGATTCGTCTTCAGAGGAGGAAAAGTCGGAAGAATCGTCGTCTTGCGATACGGGAGGCGGTGCTGGTCTTTTGCGAATGTTCTGACTGGCCTTTGCGCCACGCTTTTTGAAAGTGACAACTGGGGGTTGAGAATCTGCAGCTGCAGCTGCAGCCGCAGCTGTCTCATTTGTCGTCTCAACCATTGCGATATGAGCGACGGGTCTGCGACGGGGAACTGTGAGTTGATGCGAGATGAGAAATGACCAAGCACATCAAGAACGCGATAAACGTGGATGCGCTCGGATCATGTGATGATAAGATAAAGTTGTTGCTCACGTGATTATGCATCTGCTGATGTCATCATAGAAGACGCGCGAAACTTCCTGAGTAACTTCTCATTATCAATGAATGAAATTGGATGATGTACACCGAGGACCAAATCCACTAATACCGTGTTTGCCCGGTGAATGTCTGCAACAGAGTTTATGCGCGGCGTCATGGCGCAGGTGCGTCAGCCTTGTGCTGCGCCACGGCAGGTGCCACCGAACTGGTGGTGAAGCGCGAATCATGTGTTTTCAGCTTAAACTTGACGAATGCCGGGTGATTGGAACTGCAGATGAATGGAAGATTCTCCAAGGAGTTCTATGACAGTTGCCTAAAATTGGCTGCGATCATCATGACCCTGCTCCCAATGAAGGACCAAAACGGAAGCAATCTTAAAAGGTTTTGCTCGATCGCGGGATCGAACCGAGGATCCCGTGGGTTGTAGCCTTAACCACTGGACCAATCGAGCACAACCAAGGTAAATCGGTGTTACTGCCGCATGCCCAACCAGAGCACTCAAAGTGTATGAGTAGCATATCAAACTAGGGTAGTCCCTGCCTGCTTGACATTAGTACTTGGTGGATCCTGCTAAACTCTTCCGATCCCACGGTTCCCCAAACTGGGGATCTTCAAAGAGGCGGTGCTCATCATGACTTCGCTCCGCCTCTGTTCGCGGAATAAATACCCTGGCTCTCTCTTCTCCCTGAAGCCTCCTCTTCCTTCTTAACAAAAGATAGATTCTCCTCTATTCCTATACCATCATGTATCCCCATCAGAACCGTATGTGATACCCCACAATTGTCCCCGCGTTCCTGCATCATGCTGATCAAGCGCTTCATCACAGACCCTCCATATCCTCAATTCACCGGCCCGCCTCAGGGCTACGGTCAACAACAGAACCCATCGCCATTTCCTCCTCAGAACCAGCACCACATGGCCTCTCCGCCTTACCCGAACCAGCCTGGCTACCCTCCCTACGGCGCTCCACATCCGAATCAACCCCCATACCCTCATACCCCGCAAGGCGCTCCTCCAGGTCGACCAGATATGTACCACGGGGGTCCACAAGGATATCCGCAAGGCTTGCCTCCTCCACAGGGCATGCCTCATGGATCGTTCGGTGCGGCACCTCCCTTGCCACCACACCCTCAATCTTATCCTCCGCTTGCGTCTGTGCCATCATTGGGCTACGTTCGAGGTCAGCAAGCAAACGGGGACTTCCGACCCCAAGCCGATCAGCTCCGTCGCGCAATGAAAGGCTTCGGGACAGACGAGAAGACTCTGATTCAGGTCCTCGCCAAGCTAGACCCTCTCCAAATGGCCGCCGTACGATCCACCTACACACACCACATCCGTCGAGATCTCTACAAGGATGTCAAAGGCGAGACAAGCGGCTACTTTCGTCGGGGTCTTCTAGCTATCATTGATGGCCCGTTGCAGTACGATGTGGTCTGCGCCAGGGAAGCTGTCGAAGGCATTGGGACGAAGGAATGGCTTCTCAACGACATCCTTCTATCCCGGTCTAATGCTGATCTGAACGCCATAAAGGCCGCTTACCACCAGACATACCACCGCGCTCTCGAAAAGGACGTTGAAGGTGACTTGTCATTCAAAACCCGGAACTTGTTTACCCTGGTACTTCGCGCCACTCGACACGAGGAATCCGCCCCATTAGACCCGCAACTCATCGAAGCAGAAGCCAAGTCCCTTCACCAAGCAACGGCGGCGCGCATGGTCAACAACGTTGATGAAGTATGTGGTATCATAGCCAGGGCCTCGGATAACGAGCTCCGTGCCCTCAATCATGCGTTCTATGCTCGTTACAATATTCAGTTGACCAAGCACATCGAGAAGGAGTTCTCCGGACACATGAAGGATGCACTGCTGCATATGCTCGGAGCTGCGTTGGATCCGGCCATGCACGACGCTGAGCAGCTCGAAGACTGCATGAAGGGAATGGGAACCAAGGACGAGAAATTGGTGACAAGAGTGGTCCGCCTACACTGGGCGCCTGGGCATTTGGATCAGGTGAAACGGGCATATCACCATCGGTTCCAGAAAGATCTTATCGAGCGGGTCAGGGGGGAGACCAGCGGTGATTACCAGCGATTAATGGTTGCTTTATTGCAGTAGCCGTACTTGCTATCGCTTTTCTTAATGTTTACTCGACGAAATAGCCTCATGACTTTTATGACTGGGCAGGGTATGGTATGGTGCGGCTGGGTCTGTTTGTGCATTATCGTTATGGGCGATGATAGACTGGGCTGGATGGCTACCTCTCATTGTCTTTATTTAGTTTACTGAATTGCGATGATTATCATCAACGCGGGTTAATCCTACTTAGCTATTTCTTTCCATCAATGAGACCATCAAGATTGATTGAAATCTGTGAACCTGACCTATCATCAACTCTTATGTTCGATCTGTATCTTAATGCCTCACACGAAAATCACACGAAAAGGACAAGATAAGTTCTATGCCAAACACACAAACCTCTCAGATAAATCAGAAAGATACATACATCCAAGCCAATGCATCTACTCAGAGCATGCACAAAAGCACTACTACCTCATACCTTATTCCTTAATCATTGACCTATGCGTTCATTCATTCATTCATTCATCATAAAAAAGTACCGACCTATACTACATACAAACATAAAGTCATAAAACATACCATCATCAATCAGTTAGTGAAACCGTATATAAATCACCCAAAAAAAAAAAAAAAAAAAAAAAAAAAAAAAAAAAAAAAAGAAAGAAAGAAAGAAAGAAAGAAAGAAGGACAAAGGACAAATTCAATCAACAGCATAAACTAAACCGGAACTGCCACCATCATCATCATCACCACAACCACCGTTATCATAATCATCAATCAAACCACCTCTCCCGCAACAAACACATGGGCCCCCGGAAACAACCCCGTCAATCCCGCATAACACCCCCAGTACCAATCATCATTGATATTCTCTGCTTCGGTGATTTCCGCTCCGCGGGGGAACATCAATTCGTCTTTGACTCCGTCTTCGGGGTACCATGACCACAGGGCATGGACGACTAAGCCGACGCCGCCGTCGGGTGGATAGCGGCGGGTACCATTTGTCGTTGTCGTAGAATTTGTTGAGGATGAGATTTGTGAGGATATAGCTGAGCTGGATATAGTGAAGGGGGAAGATGTGGTGATGGTGGTGGGTGTGTTTGGTTCGGAGGAGCGGTCACGATCACGGTCACGGTCACCGATAGTCCAAGGTCTAATCCGAGAGGCCTTTTTGCGGCGCTCGGAGCCCTCTTTCCAGCTCCAATCGCCGGAGCCGACTTCGGGGGAGGCGATGGTGGAGTTGGAAGTGGAGATGGTGGTGATTGGGGAGGCGGTTGGAGAGGAGGGCTGGATGAGGTGGTCGTCGTTGAGGGCACGGCCGCCTACGAGGTCGCGGAGGATGACGCGGCGTTGGCCTTCTTCGTGGTCTTCGAAGCCGATCACGGCCATGCGGTGGCCTTTCAGGCAGCGGCGCCAGCCGTTGTGGCCGTTTTCTTTACGGATTTTGCCGATGGCCACGAGACGGAGGTAGCAGTTGGTGCAGATGTCGTAGTCGCCGTTGTTGCATTGGAGGCAGTGGAAGCGGGGGGTGGAGTCGGGGATGGGGTGCGTGCAGATGTCGCAGTTCGTTGCGATGGAGAGGATCTTGTATGTTTCGAGTGATGGGGAGGGCGTGTTGTCGGTTGTGGTTGCGGTTGCGGTTGCGGTTGGAGTTGAGTTGCTGTCGGGTGGTATGCGGCAGATGGGAAGGAGGGCATGGGTGCAGCATCGTCCTTGGTTCACGCAGCGGTTGCAGAAGCCCCAGTCGCCTTCGTTGCATTGGTCGCACTTCCAGTAGCAGTCGTTTGCTGGGGATTGGCAGCTGTCGCAGAAGAAGCCGGTTGTGAGTCTTTGGGCTGGGTCGTCGGTGGTCATAACTCGTCCGTCTCGGTCGGGACGGTAGGCAATGTCTGGTGCCCGACGGTACTTGCACGATTGCAGGATATGCTGCTGGGAGCTGCTGCGAAGTGGCGAGGGATGGCCACTTGAACAAGCGATAATACGTTCAAAGTCCGCTTCTGCGGATTTGGCGAAGCCTGCCCATTCGAGACACCCTTCGCCGGTGCGATAGCATCTCAAGCACAGGTGGTAACCGCCATCATTGCATTTGGGACATTTCTTGTGTAAATCGTATTGTATCTTCTCCTTGCCACATCGATTGCATGAAATAGACGGTTCGCTGAACATGATGGCAGAGCGAGGCGCATTGGACCGGGACGAAGATGGTCGAGATCGCGCCTCTGATCTGCCTGTTCCTCCCACCTCTGCTACCAAGGAACTGCTCGCAGGCACAACCATTCCCGGACTCGCTGGCCAGGAACCGGTGTGTGTATTCTGCTCAGGAGCTGCAACCACCCGTGGTGAATCGATGGATAATCTACCAGGAGCTCGTCGGATGGCACGTTCCCTGGCTCCTTCCACCCAGATGTTCGGTGTGCTCTGCTCAGATGCCGTGGCACGTCGAGAGCGCGGCGACGATTCCGTTCTGACTCGGGCAGCCTGCGAATTTCGGGGACGGTCAGTAACCACGTCACTAGACGATCGCGCTGCAGGCCTCAGCGTGACCTCCGACGAAGAAGCAGGATTCGCAGGCACCGGTGACGTTCGCCGACGGCTGCTTCCCTGATCCGACAACCGCCTCTGATGACCCGGGTTCCCATTTCGCGCCACGAGCGGATCTAGTAGATGCGGTCTCGACACAGGAGGATTCCGGCTAGTCTCATTTTGCGTAGGAATTTCCCGTGGTCTCTGCGTAGAATGCGAGCGAGCCCGAGCCCGTGACGACGTCTGATTCGTCTCCCGCGCCTCCAACCGTTGCTGCGAGCGAGAGCGCAATCTATGCCTCCGACGATACGCATCAGCGATGCGCTCACTAAGCTCCTCTTCCTGCGCCGGACCCAGATTATCGAAGTCGATATCATCCAGCAGCCCCTCCTCCAAAATCTGCCGTAGAATCTGATCCTGTATCGTCTCGGTATCCGACAAACTCAACAAAGACCGCAAACTCGACTGATGCTCTATGCGTCTATTGCGCTCCGCAGCAGTCTCCCCCTGCCGTCGCCGCGCAGCACGCTCCTCTTCTCGCCGTCGTTGTCGCGCCCCATCCACCTCAGCACTCGATTCCGTGCGACGAGTCCGCGACGACTGCCTCGACTGATGACCAGTAGTAGCACTAGTATTACTCGACCGGACCCGACTTTCCTGCAAACTCAATTCCCTTACCTCCTCCAACAACCTCCGATCCTCATCGTCCGAAACATCACCCCTCCGATCCGCCGACGACAAAACAGGGAACACCGAATCACCATGTTTGTATCTCTGCGCAATCTCCTCCTTCTCCTCCGCCGACTTATCCCGGTCGGGACTCGCCGCCAGGACCATATCCAGTAACGTAGTAACGGTAGCATTAGGGCGGGTTTCGCGGACCACCGCGCGACAAGACGGACAAGTGAACCGGACGGAAGATGACGACCGGGCGCGGGAGGCTTGTGCAGAGAACCATTCTTTGAGACAGGAGCCGCAGAAGGTGTGCAGGCAGTCGAGGAGGGTGAGAGGCTGGTACAGCAGATCCGTGCAGATCTGGGGTCGGAGGGGGAGAGTTAGCCGGTGAACTTTAATAAAATGCACAAAAACATTCCGAGGATTCGTCTTGCTGCTTCTGGTCTGTCTAGCATCTACTGGGAATAATTTCCGGCCAGTTATTTCGCTAGTCGATCAAGGCGAAGCAAGGGACGGTGAGATATTTCGTAGGCGGGGGAGTCGCAGACCGCATTCCGCACATCTTCTCCCCCCATCACTACTTTCTGGATGGATGATGGATTTACTTACCGAGCAGGTCAGTTCTTTCTCCAGGTCCCCTAGACCGGGACCGGGATGGGGGTCGGTCGACATGGGGTATGCTGGTTGGAGAAGAGAAGTTAGATAGATGTGTTGGTGTCATAAAGGGAGGAAAGGAAGAGAAAGAGATGAACAGAAGTAGGAGTAAAAGGTAATTGACAGGGCGAGTAAACAGGCGGTGGTTGGAGAGCGAATCAATCGATCGGGCGTCCCGCGGGTCGATCGCGGCTCGGATCCACTGAAGAAACCAAGTTCATTCATTCATTACCCATACTAGTTATCATTCTACAACAATACTCAGTAACTGATCGCTAAATACTAATGTAACAAGATACACGACTATTCTGCTTCTCACTCAGTCCTTGCCATATCCCTCCTTCTCCCAAAACCAATGATACAGACTCTTCGCACTGCCATCATCCTCGACATAATCTCCCACCATCTCCGCCGTCTCGTTCGAATCCGCCAATTCACTGGAAGTCATATCCACCGTCACACCCCCAGCCTGGTGACTCAGGACTTCTTCCGTGCCACTCCGTGTTCTCTCAGCCAAATCACGAGCACCCTCACGTGCAGCATCAGCAAACTCCTCCGCCTGTTCGCGAGCCCGCTGAAGCAGTTCCTCTGGGGTAGGATACCTCCGAAGCGCAAGGAGCAGCAGATAATAACTCTTCACAATCGCCGAATACACTGCATCCTTCGCGAGCATCGTAAACCCATGTGAAAAGAACCCCTTGAGCACCTCCCCAGGAAGTCCAGCATAAAGCGCAGCAACGCCCTCAGTGCGCGCAATCGCAGCCACATTACTAACAATCGCCGGCATCAACGACACCCCTTCATCCTCCTTCTTCTTCTCCCCATCAGCTCCCACCGTAATCTGACTCCCCGCAACTTGCGCCCGCGTTTTCGCCATCGAAAACGGATAAGTTACCGACGAAGCAATCGACTTGCTAACGGCCGCCAAGAAAAACGTCGCCACAGCAGACGGTCTCTTCTGTCGCTGACTCCTCGGCAGCAACGCATACTTCAACACAGCATTCAGAAAGAACGTAATCGACGGATTCAGCGTGAGTATCAACGAAGCCGAATACCCCGACCAGAACCCCCGTAATCCCTTCTCAGCCCTAATCCGCGCCGCAATCTCCTTCGTACTCCCACCACCAACATCCTTAGCCGTCTGCTTCCTCGCCACAATATTCGCCAACGGCGTCGTAAACAGCTTGGCAAACGCCCCCGCCAAAACACCCACCGCTAACTCATCCAGCACCGGTAAAACAGTATGTTTGCTGCGGCGCGTATTCCCAAACCGGGCGCGTATCCTCCGCTGCCGAAAGAACTCGTACGCAAGGAAGAAGAGAAACGAATCCGCAACAGACTTTATCGTATCCTGTGCTAGACCCGTGTAGAAACTGGCGATTCCTTCCTCGGCGTAGATTTTGCGTGCTGCATCGAGGACGCTGGTATATTCGGCGTCCGACGCTGATTTCTCCGACTTTGTACCCCTTCTCACCTTCTGCGTTTGCAAGCGGGCAACGATCAAACTCAACGGATACGTCGCGACGTTCGAGAGCGCGGAGCCGACTGCTCCCGCGACGGCATTGCCCAGCGCTGGAAGTGCGGGCCCGCTGAGAGCGGCGCGCTTCCAGTCGAGGTTCGGTTGGGGTTCTTCGTAGCGGTGGTAGAGCTGGAAGGAATCCTTTCATATCAATATTCTCGTTAGTATTCTTCATATCTCGTTCATCCCCTGAAGAATAGAAAAATCATTAATGACATCACTCAATGACCTTACCAGCTCCGAATCATACTCCACCTTGTACTCCGACATATTGATTCTACTCGGCCCAAGGAATCTCCAAGTAGATAGTGACTGTGTTTCAGAGAAGATAGACGAGAAATGAGGGAGGGAGAAAGAGAGAGAGAAAAGATGATCTACGAGGAATGTGCAGATTGACGGTTATTTAGTCAAGTGACTGAACCGACAGGACATTCAATGGTGAACGACTAGCTAGAAGATGCATGTCGTGTGTTGCATCAGACCACCAGTCTTGCACATTGCCTAAGTACTAACTAGTAGGTAGTAGGCAGGCAGGTACATGATATATGATATGATGTGATGGGTGCTTGTGCCGACCGAGGTAAGTTCTCTCTTTCTGTGCTACCGCATGCTTCCAGGCCCTTA
This sequence comes from Aspergillus eucalypticola CBS 122712, assembly GCF_003184535.1. Taxonomy (NCBI): domain Eukaryota; kingdom Fungi; phylum Ascomycota; class Eurotiomycetes; order Eurotiales; family Aspergillaceae; genus Aspergillus; species Aspergillus eucalypticola. The sequence continues at coordinate 10,229 of NW_020290282.1, forward strand.
CGTCATGTGGGAGGTGGCCTGTGCGGGGGTGCATGTGATCGGGTGATTTTCTTCCTACAGATTCCAGAACAATTTCGTAGGGGGAAGATTTCTAAATACGATGTCTGTGCTATATAGACATATTACGGCTGAAAAAGCAGATATCAAAATTAAGTATCAACGATATCATTCACGTGATATTTCGTCCATCAAGCCCTGAACGGCCGTCTAGATACAATAATTTCGAATCCATCCATCCGATCCCATTAACAAGAAATAAGCAAGTTGTAAGAGTATCAAACCCGTGGACATAATCCATTCCAATTGTAGAAAAAAGAACCCCAGTTATCCCAAACCCCAATACCGTAACGAGTCAAAAGAAATAGCCCCCAAAAATCAGAAACAGAATGTACGGCGGATCCTGCCGGTCTAGTCTACAATCCAGTCGAAGGTCCACAACCAGAGAGACGACAAACACCAAAGCAGTGATCCCTGCCGAGTGGTTGAAGACAATTTAACCACCGAAACCGTACAGGGTGCGGCCCTGGCGCTTGAGGGCGTAGACAACGTCGAGGGAGGTGACGGTCTTGCGCTTGGCGTGCTCAGTGTAGGTGACGGCATCACGGATGACGGACTCGAGGAAGGACTTGAGGACACCACGGGTCTCTTCGTAGATCATGGCGGAGATACGCTTGACACCACCACGGCGAGCGAGACGGCGGATAGCGGGCTTAGTGATACCCTGGATGTTGTCACGCAAGATCTTACGGTGACGCTTGGCGCCACCCTTGCCGAGACCCTTGCCTCCTTTTCCGCCTGTGAGAGAAGATTAGTACATGTTGAGTGATACTTTGTTTGATTAAGGAAGTTAGGTATGTGAGGGTGGAGTGAAGATCAGATGGATTCTTGGACACGACGCGTGGGCGTGACAGGTACGCGGTCACGTGTTGCCAGGGGTGCATCATCAAAGATCATCCAAGATCATCACCACCATCCCAACCCGAGAGTAGGGAACGACCAGGAACTAATAGCTGAAGCAAGAAAAGAAGATAAAATACTTACGTCCAGTCATATTGCTGAGATGAGATTAATTGAGTGGAAGAAGTATGAGATGGAAGGTTGATGAAAAGTGGTGGGTGGTTTGGCGTGATGCGTTGCGGGCCGGTCGCTGAGAGGAAGAAAAGAGTCGAGAGAGAGCGAAAGAAGGTGGCGGAGACGGAGGAGCCACCGGTTTATATAGGTTTCGCGGTGCGGGCGGCAAGCGAGAGCGTGATCTCGCTGCTTTGCCCCTTGGAGTGAATGACTAAGCCCCAGAGTGTGATCTGGAAGGGTCAAAAGCAATGGAGAAGCCTGATTGGCGGGCCGCGGGGGTAAAAAAGGGCGTTATGAACGACCGCTTTCGAGGTGGTGATTTTGCGGGTTGCGGGTTGGCGCTGTTCCCGCTGGGGACCAACTTCTGCTGCTGCCCGCGCGGCTCAGGCCGTAAGGCGGCGGGTCCGTCACGTGAGACTTGGCGGCCGGATGTCACTTCCTCACCACTATACGCTGTACTACATACAAAAGTCAACTCTCTACATCGGTGGCAAACTTGCATCCCTCGCAATCTAATCAATTGTATTGTGTACCATTGCATAATCTGGATAGCAGCTACACACGCTTCACGAGCCCTCCCTGGAGCACAGCAATTCGAATAAAAATGAGAACCCATGCACCACCCACCCTTAGCAAAACTTGGAGAAATCATGAGCGTAGAGGAAGAATTAAGACATAAGGTACAGGAAACAGAATGATTCATGCTCCGAACACCATACAGAAGCTCATCATGGACGGAGGTAGATGACGAAAGACAACGATGCAAATGCGTTAGACCACTTCAATGCGAACACTTTTCCTTGCTTCGCCTCCTCGCTTCCCTTGAAATGCTGCGCAGGAACCTCCCATGCATCCCATCCACTCAGCAAAGGTAGCCCCGGTAAATAACTGACAAAAATAACTGCAAAGGAAAGATACAAGACATCAAATCGTAATCGTTACTGTAGCAAAATCGTAGCCGCGCCCCAATGTATTGGAAAAAGCCCCCCTGTGTTGTATAGGTAGAAAACATGCACCTCCCAGCATAACGTCAGATCCCGCGGTTTATAATACATCGCAAAGGATCCCCGTAGATACTTAGGCGGACGCATCAACAAAAGTCGAGTCGAAGATGGGAACGAGGCGGCTTCAGGGACACCAGGTGAGCAGGTCGGGTTGACAACTGCACTGTCGTTTAAGAGTTTCAAGTCATGCTTGATAGCCTTCGGAAAGCTTATCCCCACTGGGGTAAAAAGAGAAAGAGGGAAAAAAAAAAAAAAAAAAAATTCGTGTCTTCCATCGACGGAGGGACACAGAGACATGTAGAAAGCAAAGGACGTTCGCGTTGTGATCTCGTAGGCGGCGGGGTCTAAAGCGCTTATGCATCTTCGTTCATCCTTGGATGATAGCAGGTGTCTGCGTATCCTTCATAAAACTGTTTTGCATAGGCTGAAGATATGGATATCCGATATGGTTCGGTGACGACGGAGCGGCAGGGGAGTGTCGAGAATCACCACCATAAACCCCATCCATGGGAGGAGATGAACAGGGAGACACCGAGCTGGAACTGCTACCAGACCCCGTCCGGCTTTCATAGTCCGGACTTCCCGTGACGGGACCAACTGCACCACTTGGGTAATTCATCGATCCGGATCCGAAGAAGCAGTATTTATCAACCAACTCTTTATACACCGACGACTCGCGATGCGGCTTGCCAGAAACGATGGTAGAGGGTTTGTGGTGGTCTGAGGACCCTGGTTGCTGGCTACCTCTGCTAGGCAAAGGCGCGTTCTCCTCCTTGTGGCTTGCTTTCCGTTCCGACGAGTGGCCGTGACTACCATGCGACGGAAGTTTCGATTTTGCTCGAGCTGTCAATGTCGTGCGATCGTGAGTAGGTTTGGTCCGCATGGCTGCCGACAAGGAGGCTCCGAAATCGTAACGATTTCCAAAGACCTGATGGTTCTGCTTATCGCGACGTATCGGAGCCACCAGTTCAACATCATGCGGATCATCATCACCCAAATGTTCCTTCTTGCCATTCGTTGGTGGGTTGCCGAACGAGATGTACTTGTCCATCTCAGACAAGGCATCAAATGAAGGCGGCATTGAGTGTGGGCGGCTGTTGGATCCAGCAAAGCTCCTGCTCCTAGGCAAATTCGTACGAGGACGTGCGGAGGGAGGAGCACGGGCCTGGGGCATTTCCTTTTGTACCCTGCGAAAGTTGACTTGGTAATTTTGTGAGTTGTTGTTGTCCCAGTACTCCTCTCCAGCGACATTGTAGCGAATGCACACGAACATGGTTTTCCTCTCCAAATTTGCTTGGTCATCCAGCCGGATGCTGAAAGCAAACCTGTCATAGCCATCCTGAGTAGGCTTCCGTCGGGAGTCATCATTGTACTCGGCTGAGACTTCAGAAACAGTCTTCCAATGATCGAGAGTAAACCGAGCAGCAACGTGCTTGTGGAAAGCCAGGTTGGCAACCCCAACGACGCCGATCATGGTGTTTTTATCCGAAGACAAGTGCAGGCGTTCCAATCGAACGCGCTGCTTAGCCCGAGAAGGGCTGTCTTTAGGAAAGTTCGACAGACCAAGCTCCCATTCAAAAGCGGGCATGTCCCGATGACCCTTCTTGAACGGAAACTCCTCTGCTGCGTCATAGTCTTCCACTGGCGAAGTGTCTGCACTTACGGCTTGAGGCTTATCCAATTGCAGGAAATGACGGATATGTTCCAGCTGAGCGTCGAAGTGAACCGCCTTTGCGTAAGTTGGAGTCCCCGGCATGCTAGATGGGCGCCGCCGAGCCGAAGGTGGGCGAAGAGCTGGCCTCACCAGTTCCCCGGACTTCTTGCGGACCATAGGGTGCCTGACCGGGGGCTCGTCATCTCTGTCACTTTCTTCTGGAGAGCTAGTCAAAGCCTCCTCTTGTCTGCGGTCAATTGAGGTTTCTGTAACCGATCGAGAGTGGGATATCTTGCGGGCCTCTCTGGAGAGGGGCGGCCGTGGAGGTTGAACAGGGCCACCAGCAATGGCTGCCATGCTCGATGAGGACTGCACCTCCGACAGCTGTCTCTCCGGTGAGGACACTCGCCTCTGCTCAATGGACCTCACAGCAGCCTCCAATTTCTTCAGCTGGAGCCCGTCCTGGGATGGGTATGACACCTCTTCATCACTTGAATTGTTGGCAGATTCAGGAGGTGAGATCAAAGCCCCAGGAGGGATGACAGCATCACTTATGGGAGGCGGCGACGTTCGAATACTGGCATGAGGGTCGTTGACATGATCCACTTTGATATGACCTTCGGGCTCTGGAAAGACAAAGACCTTGCTACTTGAAGGGCTTCGTCGGTGCCTTCGCACATATGAGGTGGAAGAATACGAGCGAGGCAGATGCTGGCGTTGATGGTGAGAGACGACAGCGGTGGGAGAGCTAGGACAGGATTGTGGAGTGAGTTCAGAGTGTTCAATGTGCTGCGCAGAAGGCGACGTCTTCAACGGCGCAGTGTATGGCATCCGGCCGGGAGTGCTTGTGTAAGCAGACACAAGAGTGGGCAATGAGGTGGAAAGTAAGATCGACAGGGTGGTGAAGCTCGTTTCAGGAAAGGTCTTTATGAACAGAAGGCTTCTGGTCCTGAGAAACGGCGTCTGTTGATATATTCTAGTTTCCCCACGTTAGCCAGTGTGTGGAGGCGGCGCCTGGAAACGATATCAAACAGTGGCGAGGATGATGAGCAGCAGCAGCAGCAGCAGCATTGCCTCCACATGGGCGATCATATCAAGAAAAGGGAAGATGGAGGGCCGATGTTACAAATCATGCCAGACGGTCGGCAAAAGAAGGAGAGGAAAGTGGTGTGACTGGAAGGTCAGGGTGTTCCAAGGTATCAGAAGGAGCGTTGGAGGCAAAGCCGGGGGCGGAGGGCGGATGCAGCCAACAGGGTGTTACGAGACAAGAGATCTCGGGCAGTGGCACAGATGAGAGCAACGATCAAGATCCCAGACACATAAATCATCGCTGAGATATGCATTGGGGGCAGTTTGGGGAAGAATAGTAGCCATGCGATAAGGGGGATTCACGAAAGAAAAGCACGAGGTCGACTCGACGAATACACTCACCTTGCGGACTCGACATCTAGTATGAACTGAACGTGGAAGAAACTACAAACATGAAATAAAAAAAAATAGGAGGAACAGAGAAGACAAATAAGAAGCTGGGCAGTGTATCGAACAGCCGAGCAGGGAGTACTTTTCAGCACAGTGAAGAGGAATTAGATACAAAGAAGTTCGTGGTGAATCGAAAGAGAAACGGGCGATGGATGGATGGGTAATGGAGTATATGAGAAGGTGACGGAGTGGAGAAGAGAGCAAAATATTAGGGTAAGCCGCACTTGACGGGGAAAGAAAGAAAAAAATTAATTAATTTGAAAGAGGAAAAAAAAGAAGAAAAAGAAAAATCCAAAAGAGAAATAAGCATGGAAGTTGGAAAAGAAAAATAAAAATAATCCCAAAGGAAAAGAACCTCTCAGGAATGATATTGATAAGGGAGCTCGGACGTCAAGAGTGATCGAAGGCAAGGAAAATACGGTACGTCCTGGTAAAGTTGGTAACCTTCAGCCAGGGAGGGGCAAAGAAACAGAAGGGAAAATCCACTGCTCGGATTTCCCCTCTCCGTCACTTTCTACTTGCTTTTCCCCTGAAGGTGAAATGAATAATACCTGTTTGGTGAAGGGGGAAGAGGTCTGTTCACCTTCATTTATTTCCTTTTTTTTCCCTTATATTTATCTATTTAATTCTGTGTTTTAATTTATTTGATTTATTTATTTTGTTATCAGAGATTGACCCCCCTCTTGTATTTCTCTTGTCTTTCATGCTTCAGTTAGGGAGGGATGAGAAGGGGGGGAATGTTTCGTGATGACGACCGTTGGAAAGAAAAAAGAGACAAGCAGAAGAAGAAGATTCCCTGCCGCGTTGCCGCCGTACCCGGAACAGGACGGAGGGCAATGAGAGGATGATGATGGCGGCGGGCGGAGGTGGTATTAGCGGTAAATACGGGTGCTGGGACGCTACTAACCAACTTAAAATAGGCGATCGAACGGTCTGGGACTGGAGACGATCCCTCGCCGGCCAGTCAGTGCGTTCCGGCCCGGTGGGTCCTTGGTAAAGCGATATCTCGGTCCTGCCTGTAGAAAGTGTCGTATGTCGAACTGTCTGGTAGCAAATTGGTTCCATCATGGAGGGTGGTGGTTGTCTGATTGACTGAGTTGAAAAATTGAAACCCTGCCCGGCTTTTTCGCCTCCCCGATCGCATTCTTGTCCGTCCGGTACCTTGGACCCGGATGGCATCATTGGCTGCTTATCTTCCTATCATATTCTCTCCTTGGGCCTCATGGAGGAGAGAAAAAGAGGACAATCAATATCAATGAATGCTACCATCGTAGTAGAACAACCATGGATTGTTTTGCATAGATAAGACACAGACCCATGCTATAGATGAGATAGAATGATGGAAAAGCACCTAATCAGTCCACAGTACATGTGGCTCAAGGTGGAGGCCAGGTGATCTTCAAGGCTGCATGTCCGGAGTATTCCAGTCCACTTTGTCTCTGTCGGTATGTGTGTAACGATGTATGTGCTACTTTAGTATGATGTACGTGCTCACTAGGAATGCTCAGGATCAAGGCATACGTGCATCCTTCCGGTCTTTTCCCTTGATGTCGCCATACAAATCCATCACCTCCTTTATGATACCATTTATTAAACAAATTTATTTTTTTTTCATTACTTTTTCCTTTCCACTCCGGCATTCCCTCATATACTATCTATACACTTGAGACAGACCCCATCTCTACTACGTAGTAGCCGCTGGTGATCCTTTCCGGAGGATCTGTCTTCTTATCAGGAGATGATTAGTTGACTTGATCTGTTCCATGGAAGTAGCTATCTCACCGATAAGCCAAGTTTGGTCCTGAAGCCGTCCCCGACCGAACATGTTCAGCAGTAAAAGTAGACGACTAGTCAGTAGTAGTGAGTCTAGGTACGTCCGACCGTGCGGTTTTACGTATGGCAACCATGGTCCCCACCCCCAGCTTTCTTTCTCCCTCTCACCCACTGTTCTTCCTCTTTTCTTCATCCAAATTCTCTGGTTTCTTTTTCTCTCCATTCCTTCTACCTTACGGGATGTTTCCAGTCTTTCAGGCCCTCCCGTAGCGCCAGTCTAAATTTGCCACCGCCCAACCAACGGGATCGGAAGTGGTTTTTCACTAAGGGGGCCTGGACGGTCTAGAGGCGGAAATGTTGGGGAGGCTAGTGGAGTATCCAGCTAGTACTGAAGTCAAGTTCTGTCAGTTAGTCATATCTGTTGGTTGGTTGCGATCGGTCGGTCTATTGACTAACCAGTCCAACTCCACTGAATATGTCTGACATAAAGTAATCTGACGATATAATAACCTACGTTGGTTGACTAGTGGGTTTAAGTTAGTACGATTATAATTATAACCTCGCCTGAGAATCCAGTGGGTTTATTGACTGATGCGCAACCTACATAGGACACACATTAGTAGAGCGTAACGCCAGGGGGGAGAGGGTGGGTTGCGGATGCAGACCTGTCCCTTTGCTTTGTCAGTGCGCGCACGTTCAGACACACACACACTCACAATTCTTCTCTCTTGTCTTGTCTTGTCTTGTCCTGCAACATCCCATGTTTTGCTTGCTTTTCTTGAGACACACTTGTGGTCTTCGCACGAGGGTTGGTCGATCACCATCTTCTCCGCCTTTCAGACTTTGAAAGTTAGACATTCTAGACATTCTAGACTGTCTCCTGTTTCTTTGCTTTTTTTCTTCTTCCTTTCACCGGAGCGGGTCTTCCCAAAAAATGCATCTCTGTAAGATGTCTGCATTGCCATGCTCAGATTAATGATGAGAAGTGACCAATTTCCAGCCACATTGGTCGACTTCCAAGCTAAAGAAAAAAATGCCACAAGTCATTTTTTATAATATGCTGATGGATGATTGCCGCCATCTTTGTTACTTTTCTGGAGGGACGCGGGGGCTAGGGCCGAAGCGGCTAGTATTTGCGGTACCCACACCGGAGGCAGATTACTACTAGTAGTACCAGACTAGACTATACTAATATACGGAGACTGGGTTGGGAAGTGGATATGAATGGATAGCTGCCCGGTCGCTTAGCGCTACTCCAACGACCCATTTCCAAGGCACCTTGCCAGTATGACATCAGAAAGATACTTTTCCTTGAGTTGAGAGTGAGAGTGTGTGAGAGAGAGAACCTCACTTGATACTTTTTTCTCTCCCTCCCCTTCCTTTTCGCTTCCTTACCCATTCCCATCGAATCGTGTTGTCAGGTCAGTCGTCATGCTGGAGGTCTGCACGGACCACGGGAGAATTTAAAAGACTTATGCTGCAGCGCTGCCTTGATCTGGCCAACCGAGTGTCCGCGCTATCCTGCACACGGAATTGATGGACCTCTCCAGAGAAGTAAAATTCGAAAGGAAGTTGGCTGTGCGCAGCAACTCTTGGCTTCTAGCATCGGGAGTTTTAGTGACCTGGTCGACGTCGCATTTCTTGGCTGCCGCTGCGCATGGACGCTTAACATTATTATCCACCACCCATTTCCCAACTGACTTAGGAAAATTCTGTATGGATTTGGGATTGTATGTAGGGGGATGAGAAACAGCAGCAGGTATCCTTATCATCCCCAGCCCTGGTGCAACGGGCTTGCATAGACATCGGGAGTTGATAATGCACTCTTCCTTTGATATTGAGCAATTTCGGTTTCTAATCGAATCTTCACATGAGTGTTGCATCGCTTGTGTAACGGCCTATGTCGGAGAGAACCACCCCGGTCCGATGCTTGGACACTCTTTCTCTCCCCCCTTTCATCTCTTTCATCGAGGGGGACTAATTCCGTGACTAAACTCAGGGTGTGCATTCATTGCCAGAGGGCTATTCGGACGATGACTGGCTCTGAAGCTGCTGTTCTCGCCCCCATCGCGGCGACATATGCCTGCGGTAGCATCTGGTCTAGATACTACTAGGTCTCATCTAGTAGGAATCCGCGACGCTTCGATGCCACGGGCCTATGGGCTCCTCCATCTTCTCCTCCTCCCTGCTCGCACGACCAGCATCGAGCGAGCGCTTGTCTCACTTTCCATCCGGGTCTTATCATGGCTCGACTCACCGCACGGCAGGGGCGCCTCCCCCCCTGGCCGACTTTAGTAGTTCTCAACTCAATTCTTGTGATGGTATCGATTGGCTGCGTGTCTGATTTGCCACCGGGCATGCAAGCCACAGCGGATAGTCATTAATTGGTGGTCCATATGCTGGGTGTCATGATGGAAATCATATCGGCAGGATCTGGACGGTCAGTGAGAGGACATTGGTTGGGGTGGTGGTGGTGGTGGGGTTGACAGTGATAGAAAGAAAGAAAGATATCTTGAAGCCACCGATCTTGGCTAGACGGGAGCGATGATCGGGCCTCGTTCGATGGAAGTCATGTAATGTCGTTCCGAACGCGTGAGGTCCGGATGGCGCTGTTCTCATTCGACGAGCGCCGGCATCTCTTGTGCAGCTGCAGAACCGCGCTAGTGTGGCTCCTCGCCCCCGTCGTCTCAGCCTTTCGCGTTCCTCCTTCTCCCTTAACTCTCCCATCTTAGCTCTGCCCATCAAAGCCTATCACTACTAAACTTGTTTGCTTCTTAATAGATTTTATACTAATTGTCTATCTTTTTCCATACAGCCTACCGCGCAATCGAGGAAAAAAGCTAGACAAACAAAGGGGAAAGGCTGGTTTTACGGCTGGTCAGATCACCCTGCAGAGGAAAGGCCAACAACAATGCCTTTCTTATTCAAAATCCGCTAGAACCTCTCGAGGCAGTTGACGTGCGTGCTCCTCATCTCCGACATAACGCCATCAACGCCCCTTGAAACTAGCTGAGTTTGAGCACTGACAGGACTAGCTGCCCTCGGACGACTAGCTTCTGCCTACGACTGACGCTATAACGGCCGGTCGAGCGCCCGAGCGGGTAATCGGCGCCGATTAGCACAGCCGTCCTCCTGGATCGACAACCCACGCTCCCCCCGAGTTCAAGCCCCAGCGCTTGAGGTCTCCTTTCTCTATGGTATCTCCTCTTTTCGCTACTTCTGACACAAGATACACGTTCCGGAGACGTTAAACTTTGTATGAATTTGGACGTGCATATCACCTAAAGGCGGTCTGGGAAGTTTACCATACTCTCTGCTCGTATCTACTGCGAAGCCGGGCGGGGAAGCTCGCTGCTAGCGGCAGGGTGCAACATAACGGATGTCAGATTGGCTCGTGGGCCAGCTCAGAGACTCTTATCGCTCCGGCCCACCGCGGAGTCTCTGCACGCAAACGGGTTGCTTCTTCCTGTCCGATAACCGCTGCGGTCTCGACCCATGGGCTGCGTCGCAAGCTTCTCAACTCCGCACACTCTCTCCCCCAAGAGCAGTGGGGAAGTTGTGCCGCCTACGATGGCTGGTGCAGCAGAACCTCAGCTGGAGACCCCACGGGGAAATCGATCGCCGCGCGACCCTGCTTGAGTGCTTGCGTGCTTGCGTGCTTGCTGCGTATCTTCGTTGATGCCTCTTGTGATCAGTACGATACTTCCTCTACCGATCATTCATCGCGACCCTTGGATTCGCATGATGACGGCTATGCTGTGCATCCCGATGCAGGAACTCTCCTATATACTATGGATAGGCCGCTGCGGCTATTGATTCATCGGTATCTTACTATAATCTACCTACTGACATTTGCGATTAACAATAACATGCTTGGCACGGGCGTCACCCTGTCAATACCCGATGGTCGCAACTTCATCCGTAGCCGTGATCCTGAGAAGACAATAGCATAGCCTCTGAGAGTGATCACGTTCCGCTTCACCATGCAGCTCCTGACCACCTGATTGTTGATCGCCAGGGTACGGCAGAGGAGTGGGTGCAGTTCTGCTGTGAAATCTAACCGCCCCTAGGCCCTTGGCTCAAGGGACTTGTGGGGTTTCCTGAGCGGGCATCTTCTCGTGGCTCATACAGATCCAACAGGCTTACGCAATTCATATCGGCCCGCGCGGCTGTCTGTTCATGATGGGGTGTCAAACACAGTCTTTAACAATGAGAACAGACGGCCGAGTACCATTATTTCAGCATCTATATGGCGCACATGAAAGCTGTCAAACACGGATCGGTCGGAGAACTATACTTGCGTTGGGAATCTGGCCATCAGGTTAGGTGTCGATGCCACATAGGGCAAGCTCACTCGCATTAGCAACGTTCGACACAAGCGTGAGTGAGTAATAGCACAGCATACAATCCACCAGACGGTTTCCGATCACCCCGACTGCGCCCTACCAATATCTTTCTTGTGTACACATGACAGCCATACCCATGACCGGCCTAAGCTAAGAGCCACCTCCCTCCCCGCTCTTCAGATTGACCTTCATCGAGTGATATCGGATGGGTCCGATGCCAATTTCGGGGGCGCCTCATTAGCCCGGGTGTAGGTCCTCCGCCGCACAAGCCGAGTAGTAATGCCACTGGGCCGGGGTCCGTCAAGCACAGACACTACCCTGGCCAGTGGGAGCCAGCGACGGGGATGTCAAACATGTCATTGACTCGGATTAGGCACTGTCCGAGCGCGCAACCCCTCAGTGGACAACAGCCCACGACGTTCCCCTCTTCCAGAGACAATGCTATTGGGTATCTGTTTTGGGGGCCCAGGGTGGACTACAGTAGTATACCGACGAAAACATTGTTACCGGTGAGGTAACAAGAGCATCTGGTTCTAGATCCCATCACGCCCCCAATTCACTATGGTAAGTTCAACTTATTTCCTCTTTCACCATGACCAGAGTCTACCTACAGCACGTCGCTCAACCCTTACCGCGAATTCAGCTCCATCTTGATGGACATTGCGGGGTACAAAGCACACAGACCGGACAACCCTGGTCCGCCAACTCATAACCATGTGCGACCATCGCGGTATCGAACCTTCTCCGCGGCCGTCCCAAGTCCCCATGCGACCACACATGTTAGGTTCTCACCACTTTTGCCTACCCCCTCTCACACCCCGATCACGAGCCATGGCACACACCACCATCTTCAATAAGTTCCAGCGAACCAGCAACAATCCTGATACAACAAACCCCATGAACCAAGCATTACACCAAGCAAGTCGATTGCCCTCCTTACCTATCGTCCAGAAGCCTGTAGAAGCATTTGGGCTGATTGCACAACTCCTATGGCCAACACGCAAGGTAATCTACGCGACATGCATCCAAAGCCACAAAAAGCAAAACCAAAAAGCGAATAATCACTCATGCATGCTCGACAATAATAGCACATCAACAGTATAGCCCAGCTAATGTCCTTCAAAGCCACAAAATGCACCCCGACGTAGTCCAAGAAAGTTAACTAGGGAGCTTGCTCCCATTAGCCACCACCACTTCTATCATGATTTACATAGTAGCTACCCATTCTACCCTCCTAGCATAGCCATCGCCACAGACAACACCTCCTCCACTCTCTCTCTCTCTCTCTCTCTCTCCTTCTTTCTCTATTCTGTAAATCATCATCATGCAAGAGTAATCCGATCGGTCGCTCACCTTTCCCCTCTCGCCACACATACAAACAGTTAACCTATTCCCTGAATAACATCACAAACAAACTATAACCCCTTACTTACTGTACGTCAGTCAGTATGAAGTTAGTATGTGAGTCTGCCACAGTGGCAATGTCACCTCACACCTACCAACTACTACTACTACATTAGTATGTAGGCATATTAAACAGCCAGGAGATATATCCCGGATCCATTCAACTACTACTAATCTCATATTGACTTCAAACGGCAAACTAACTGATCGGTCGGTCGGTCGGTCGGGCGGGCGGGCGGGAGGACGACATTGCGATGGGGGTAAGCTACCTAGGTTGCTTATGCACTGACTGACAGATCCAGACTGAAGCGAATTCTTTGAAGAAACTTAAACTTATCCTACTAGGATTTCAACTATTGTGAAACAAAGGTAGTACCGCTATTAGTAGCTCATAAGAGTGACCTGGTATTGGAAATATCATTGCCTGATTTATGGATGGATGGATGGATGCATGGTAGTATCTTTGATACTAAGTACTAGTAGTATGGATGGTCATATGTTCTACCCTGTTACAGAATAAGTTATACTAGTTCTCCTATCTTACGGAAGTACCAAGTTGGGTGTCATGTAATACAGATGCCTGGAATAGGCAACAGCATGAAACAAGAAAATGGAAAGGAGATAGATATGTTACGTTTACTGATTCAGATGTGTGTTGTTTTTATGATGTAGGTGTCACGAATATAGTCAGTCTTGTAGTCAGATATGGAACTTCATTGAAACATGGAATCGAATTGAAAGGAAAGAAGAGGAATAAAGTACCGTTACCCATTAAGCCTGCTTTATGGAGGGCAAATAAATAAGTACAGACGGAAATAATTCGAAATGAAAAAGAAGAAGATGAAGTCAACGCCAGATTGAACTTACTAGTAGATATAAATAAAAAATTTAATGTTCAGACAGCCGCCCCAAGTCCAGCTTTAAGACTGAAAGATGATCCAAAAACAACACAATAAAAATAAAGAAAAGCAGTACATGCACAAGGTATCATGTTTCATAATCAATCAAGCAATCTGTTTTTGTCTTTCCTGGACCCTTTGACTCCCATATCGTAAGAGTGACAGACATCATTACATAGGTTGTTGGTTCGGTTGTGCAACAATAGCGACAGCATTATCATAAAGTCATATCATATCGGTCGTCTCAAAGAATAATAAGTCATGAGCGTTACTGCTACACACTTGCCGTTCGTCGCTTTTCGCTCGGTTTCTGTGCATATGCGATCCACAGGCGGAAACCAGTGCCGCGCTGTTGACATTCGCGGAGGATCTTCCTGTCAGACCAGATGCTAAGGGCAACGTCGCCGTTGGGGAGCACAGGAATTTCATAGCATCTAGTGTACCACCATCGACCGACTTTAGCAACGATCTTCCGAATGGATTCGTCGTTAGAAGGCGAGGGGGAAGGGTCCGAGAGGAGATCCCCTAGGGATAGGTCCGTGTCGTTGGAGGAGGACTTTCCATGCGCCCTTGCTTTCGCTTTGGCAGCTGTTGACAGGCCTGTAAGGGGGGATACGGTGGTATTTGGGGAGGTTGTTGCAAGTATGGTGGATGGATTTGATGATGAGGTGGAGGTGGAGGACGCTGATGATCGGACGATCATTCCAGCAACAGGGATCCGTACCATACATCGTCGGAGGTTGTCAAAATTATGACGCCCTAACAGGCGTTGAATGCTGTCGCTTGCAGGTTTGAGGCTAATATTTGCGTCGGATATGTACGTCCGTTCCTTCAGGGTCCTTACGGCTTTTCGCGTGCGGATTCCCATGTTCACCATGTCCAGGTCGAGGATACTCATTTCCAGATAACCGCCTGCGCGAAGGACGCGCTTGCATTCAGAGATGATATTATCCTGCGCCTTTTCGGAACAGGCAGCTGGGAATCGTAAAACAGCCACCGCGAAGAAGCCCCTTGGGAAAGGCAGCTGATCATCGAGACTCGTGTGTTGAATGGTGTGGTGGTTTGATGGAGGCTGCCATGCTTGTGGGTGCTTGGATGCAATTGGTTTTGGCCCGTCAGTAAGACTGTACACCTCCGCGTTTGGATATGTCAAAGCACAGTAGAATGACCAATCATCATTTCCCAGTCCATCGACCACCAGGATACGTTCATGGTCAGACCCTTGGGCATGGTTGTGTGCTGGACTAAAGAGGACTCGCCCAAAGGAGAGCCATCGGCTTGTCATCAGAGATCCAGATCGGATATTGGTATGAGCAGTGGGCCCTTCACGATCGCGTTCTGCGATATCAAAGAGAACGGTGTTGCGCTGTCGACAGATCTCGAAGCTCGGTGATGTAGCCAGGGCTGGCGAACTTAGCAAGCCTGACTGTTGCTCGACTATTGGATTTGGTGCCAATAGCTTGTCCTCTACCTCCTTCTCCACTATGCTACTCTCGCTTCGATCGTCACAGTAACTAGCAATGATTTCACTGTACGAAGGCTGAGATGACGGGACCAAAGACGAATGTAGCTCTGCAACAATTCTGGACCTTCGAAGCCTAACAGAGCCAGTGCTAGATCTAGGTGACGAGGCCGTAAGGTCGACTGCAGGCTGCTCAGATGGTGGAGACATTCTTGGTCCCCCGTTTATCTCTGCCTGAAGAGTCTTGCTCGCCATGGTCGCTAGCTCAAGCTTGCGATCTACCTCGGATTCGGATTCGAAGAGCGTGCTTGTCGTTCGCGGAGAAAGAACATGGTCGATTAAGTCATCATATTCACCCCATATTTCATCCTCGGTCAACTCAGAAGCAGGACCTGGCATGACGGCCGTTACAGCAGCGAGACTGTCAGAGCCACTAGAAGTAGACAAAACGGAATCCTTTCTGGGAGAGAATCGCATGAACTCTTCCTTGGAATAGGGCCCGGCAATGAAGTCTAAGACACTACCTTTCAAGGGATCCTTGAAAGGATTAGTGAGATCAAACTTGTAGTCAGATTTGCCGGGAAGTGTAGGATAAAGAGGGCCCTGTGTGAAGATGGGCGAAAACGAGATACCACCCGAGGTCTCAGCAACCGGGGCAGTCAAAGACGGTGGTGATTGAGCCACACTGAATGGCCTTGAGAAGGACTGTACAGCCGGCTTGTGCGGCCTCTCGCGCCTTGAGACTACACGCGGGATGCGCCCAACGGACGTCAGGCGACTTTGACGCTCTCCTTCTGGCTTTACCTCTGGGCTTTGTGGTACCAGGCTCTTGTTGAAGTACACTTTCGGTGACTGGCGCTGATCTCGAAATATAGCATCGTGTAGTTTTGGTGGTGATGGTAGGAGAATGGATTGCGGCGTTTTCTTGATGTTCAAAGCAGCTGGTACTTCCACCGGGGAGCTGAGTTCGTCATCCTCAGTGGGTGGTGAGTTCTCGACGTTGTGTACGATTTCCTCCAAGGGATCAGAGTCCATGTCAATTAGAGCGTAGTGTGCAATAGGTCGGTGCACAGGCGCTGGAGCCACAGTCGCATGAAGATGAGGTGCAGTACGGGATTTAATCTTTCCTTCTGGCTTTTCGGGTTCTTGTTTTCTCTGGAAGAAATTCCACTTCAAGCCCAGTCCTCGCTTTGTCTGCTTTTGGGGACTTTGCGTCTCTACCGGTACTCTGGGACGCATCGGACGAACTTCAAGGTTCGATTGATGTAAGTCCTGGATTGAAGAAGCTGCAGGCACTTTTGTGACCTTCGGACCTGTCTCCGGGCGAGAATATGCCACCCTTTGCTCTTCAAATGAGATCTGATGCTTCATGCCCTTAGTTTCCGGCTCCACTGAGTCTGCAGATGCTCGAGAAGTAGCCAGTGTCTCTGTAGAACAACCGGGAGACTCGGAAATTATAGACGGCTGCGTCAAGTTGGAGGTAGATGCTGTACTAAATCCACTTGTGCTTTGTTCGCTTGGCCTCCTCCGAGAAGCAATCCCATCCACATTCCCACCCCTTATGATCACTGGCTCGAGGCGATCGAGTAGAAAGTCGTCAAGGTCTAGCTCCGGCCGGCTTCTAGTGCTGCCCTTGCTACTGGCAACCGATTTGGGGCCGCTTCTGGTCGTGCTAGTTGATCTTGCTCGGCTAGTGCTGCTGCTTACGCTTGATCTGCGGCCACGCTGGGCATATCGGCCGTAGCCTTCATGTCCGGTCCCAGCAACTGGACCCTTGCGAGCTGAACGACCTTCACTTCGTGCATCCATATCAGGTTTGGACCTCTTCGTAAAGAGGCCAAGTCCTCGTGACTTTCCTGGGGCCACGGAATCATGCTGTAGCTTTTCTTCCTTAGCTGGTTGGCGAGGCGACTTTCGCGATAGCTCCGGAGATGCTGGTACACGGGTCTGGGAGGGTGCCCTTGCGTGCAGTGAGTCGATTGAGGTGGCTGCAGACCTATTCAACCCTGGACGTCTCTCTAATACGGGTGAACTTTCGATTGAGTCTCGACGTTTGTGGCCCGTCACCGTTTTGGGCGATATATTGCTCTGCACTACAGGTGACGGTTCCAGTATTAACTGGTGAGTACCATCCCTGGTCGGCCTTTTGGGTATCTGGAGAGGCTTCTCAAGCAAACTTGCTCGTACTTTATCTGCGTGAGACATGACCCGTGATACCCTTTTCTCCCCTACCTTTTGTTCAGCCTCAGAGTTCGGTTTCTCTTTGTTCGAGAGTCGTCGAGTGCTGCTTGCGGATGTCTTACGGGGAAGGTGGCTGTAAGATGCGTTGGTAGTGTTCGTTGTGCCGGTTTGTGCCGAAGACTGTTTCGTCTCAGCCGCAGTAACAGATGCCTTTGCTCTGATGCTTTGGTCCAACAAGGGTGACTGTGTTACGCCCGGCTGCCCTCGGTCACTCGCAGGGCTTGTCTGTTGTGTCTGATGAAAGAACACCAGAAGCCGACTTTGGGATGGACTAGGTTGCCTTAGGCGAGAACTTTTTGCGGAATGAACGATTCCCGGTGAGTACGAGGATAAAGTAGTTGGTGTTGAAGTCCTACTCCACACTCCTGGAGATTCTGAATACCTTGTGGAAGGACTACTGGCAGACGGGATTATTGAAGTTGGGGGTGGTAGATTTTGTGTGTTGATAGTGGTCCTGAGGCTTGCAAGTTCCTTCGGACCGGTTTGGACGTGAGCTTCCGGTACGATGGTCGAAAGATTATCCTCCGAAGCCATTGGTGACGCTAAATATGAACGGTTCGTAGAGGGTCGTAAGGAGGCGCTCAGAGTTGGCCCAATGGTAGGAATATCTGGTATGATTACATTCAGCTTCTCAGGTCGTAGTCTCTCCAAACTTGGTCCGTTCTGTGCGGTATGTTGACCGATTGTCGGCGCCTTCCTCCGCAAGACATTGCGCGGTCGACCGGGAGCAGGGGACCTCTGGTCGGAGTCAAGGGCATTCAGGGGTTCGGCAGCCATGTGGAAGGGTTGGCGAACGCCTCCATCCGGCATTGGATGCAAGGGTGTCGGCGGCAATGGATGCGTGGCTGTTCGCGGAGGTATCGATGGACGAGCATGCTGACCGGCCGAGATCGTCGAAGGGTCTGATCGTGCGACACTGTGACGAGATTCCTCAGCGCTGGACACCGATGACGCTCGGATGGCCCTAGTCGAGGCAAGCGTTGGTCTTGGTATCTGCGGCCTGGGAAATAGCTGGGCAGGGGCGTCGTGATGCCGAGCTGAGGCCATCGCGGGCGACGATACGCTCCGGGACTGGCTGGCGACATTCTTCAGTCGGGGTATTCGACCGCCGTCAGACTTGTGCGACGACATGGTGCGACCTGGGTCCAGCCTCCAGTTGTAGTCCGAAGACCAACGATCTAACGATAGGAGTAGGACGAGGTAGACAGGAAATCATTCCGTCTGATGATATTTATAGCCGACGAGAACGCTACCAGCGATAAGGCTTGTGAGCTTTCATTGAACCAATGCCAGCAGCTGGGGGATGACTTACCCTTCATAACATGTCAGGGAATTGTGCGAGTTGCGACAGTGACAGGTGCCGGTCAATTATAAAACCTAGAAAGTAACCGCGCAGCGGGGTATGTAGAGGCGGGGCAGAAGAAAGCTATTCAGATTAGGGCCACGGTTTGATGGAGCGTTGGGGAAATAAGCGGTCGTATTTAGCGGGGGGCAGGTGTCATAGAAGAATAGTAACCAAGACCGACAAGATATGAGACTGCAACTATGGAAAGCAGAAGATTTAAAAAGTATACAAAGGACCGACAAGTACACCGTGCAGGCGCTGCGCCACAGTATGGAGACGTTCAAAGTGGCTAAATGCAGGAAAAAAGAACTAAAAAAAAGGTCGAGCTCCGTCTGCACGACCACGTCAGAGAGCGTCGGTCTATTAAAAAAGGTAGACTATGCAGAAGCCACATTAAATGGCGTAGAATAGAACAACCAAGACCAGCTACACAGAAAAAAACAACGAAAAGAACGATAAAGATGAATAGAAGAGAAGAAGAAGAGGGAGAGTAGAGAAGGGCATGCGAACTGGGAGGTGGAAGTCTTAATTAGTCCCGTACCAGGAATAGATCTGGACCATCTGCGAAACCCTGGACAAGCCAGGACTACCCTCGAACCCCGTTTGGCGACATCGAGCGTAGTGGGGGAATCAGTAACCCGATTCGTAGGTAAACGATCCGTCTAGAGAGCGTCAACCATCACAGATAATCCTGGCGCGATTTGTGCGATCGACGCTGGGTCGGGATTCGAGCAGTGATGTGACCGGGATGGTAATTGGCGCAGGCACTTCTCCTATTCTCTGCTTCCCCTTCTTGATCTGGTGAAATTATCTCCTGTGATCCCGCCCTCTGTTATCGACGGTCTCAATCCTGGAGTCTATCTAAATCAACCGAAGTCACGAGCAGGCTGGCGAATAATCTCTCGAAAGCCGTCAAATTCGACCAGACTGGGGACAAGCCGTAATGACAGCAGAGGCAAGGCCAGTGGTCAGTGGAAGGAACCCATGCCCGCGGCCCACTCCTGGTTGTTACGGCTATTCTAACTGGTAAGTACCATGGTCTTCCAGGGTTGGGGATTGTTCAACGGCATCGCTTGACAGGTCGAGATGGAGTTGAGTGGCGTGAGATAGCGGGAAGACCGTCGTGCGCTGAACCGGCCATTTGCCGTGGGCCAACGCGCGAATGGCAGATGCAGGCATCAGCCAAGCATGCTGGTGGTCACTGTAAGTCTTCTGTCAGTTGTCAGTCAGGATTGCCGCAGTCAACTAGTGCTTTGTAAGGACTAAAAAGCGAGCTTCAAGCTATAAGTGGTCTGTGTGTTTTTTTTTTTTGGAGAAGATGGGCGCTGATTTGATGCTGACCGGAGATTTTCACGGCGGCGACCCAAGCCGGTCAGGTGGTGGTCACTGACCGTCACTGATGGTCACTGACTATTCGGAGAGGCCGAGTTTAGCCATCTCGATTTTAATTATAGCAACACCACGCATGCAGGCAGGCCCTTCACTCTCTTTCTCCCACAATGAGATTTCGAAGACCCTGGAGAAGTCAACTACACTGCAATGTCTACTTTGTTATCTCTAGAGAGCAACTATCTCTCACTTTCTCTGCCCCGTGTGCACTGAGTGAGCGACAAGGTACTACACCACACTCAACCCTGGTACACCGGAAGGTTCGCCCCGATCCATTCAACTTCCCCCCATCCAGTCACATCGTTTATTGCCCCCATCACACAGAACGAAATGGACATTTGCCTCGATCCACTCTCACAACGGCCAGACATGATATACTTTGTTCCTTCGCGTACCTTTCACACAACCAGTGACATCCCCGAAGCTACAGGCCGCACCACAGCAGCTGAGACCGAGGACTAAACCCGGTGGATCCCCGCCGTCTTAGCAAACCACAGTCGGTCCCTAATTGCCTATCTGCAATCCTTTCAAAATCAACTAAGAAAAGTGCCTCATTGCCTCTCCCCGATCCGAGGGAAATGCGGAGTCGCTGAGCCGTGGGTCTTGATCCGCCGCTAGACATTCAACACGGGGCGACAATCACGCCTGATTGACGGATCCAAGGTGAACGGAGCCTGGCTCAGCTTTTAGCACCACGGGCGCACTGAACCAACTACGAAGGGCTTTTGCCCGACAGAGTGAAGCAAAGGCCCCCCGCCCCTGCTGCCTTTTTGTGAATGTGATTCAGTGGGACGGCGGTTAACTGACTTCTGGCCTACTTACTATATCTGAACTTAACCCCCTCTCTCGTCTCCCCTAAGCGATGTGACATATACCAATCACGGAGCATCTAGAATCTGTTCACAGTTGGTGGTTTACGCGTCTGTCTAGGACGGATAAAACATGCGACTCGGGGCGAAAACAGAAGGAATGTGCGTGATGATTAGTAGACTAAGTTCTGCAGATCCGATCCGATCCCAAGGCCAGCCAGGAAAGAAGCCACGGTCGGTCGGTCGGTCGGTTGGCGCTGCAGGAACTGGGGCGCCATCATGCTCATGCGCCAGGGATTTTCAGCTGAACGTGTGAATGCTACGAGTTCCACTACAGAATTAGGCTTGCAGCTCGACTATTTACTTGGGATTCGATAGCTTATATGCTGTACACCAGCCTCTTTTTGTATTATTCGCCTCGTTCCTTCGTCAGTGGTGAATGATGTTTGATTGGGGAAAACAATGACTGAAGAAGGGTAAGAAAAAGAGAGCAACACAAGGGCGATTGGATGGATGCATGTCACCCTGCACGGATCTTTGACCACATCCAGGGGAAATCTCCGGGCAATATCCAACAATGCCTACCGGGATCTCCTTAATGGCTTTGACTTCTTGTCACACCGTCAGATCCAATAACCGAATCATATTTGCCAGTTACACAATGGCCGACCCGATGGACCAGGTCCGGCACTTCTTAGTGGCACCCAGGCCGAGTTATCACAATATCCCTCACACCGTCAACCGCGACTCCAGTTCGCAACATGTACACAACAGCATATTTTCAGACCAAAGCTTGAATTTCCCCTAAACGCCAGTAACCTGTAAAGAAAGAAAAAAGAAGAGATAGCAGAATATGAACCGGAAAATCACATTGCGACCCTCCACTGGGTCTACGCAGCAGCTCCGAACCTCTTCTTCCGAGCTTCCAGGGCCGCGACGTCCTTTTGACTCCAGTTGGTCTTGGCCCCAGCAGCAGCAGTAGCACCACCACCATTCTGTTGCTTCTGAGGGCGACCTTGACCCTGGTTACGGTTCCCACCGTGTCCTCCTCTGCCGCGGAACCTGTTCCTCCCTCCGAGATCCCTCTTCTTTCCACCGCGACCACCACCACCGCCGCCGCCGCTCTGCTCATCACCGCGACCTCTCTTGCGCGACTTCTCCTCCTTCTCCGGCAACGCCTCATCCAGCTTCTTCACACCGACTTCCCCAGGAGCCGGAGCCGCAGTACCGAACCGCTTCGCCCGCTCCAGCTGCTTCTCCGCCGCCTCAATCGCAGCCTTGGACTCCTCCGTAACGCCAAACTTCTCCGCGCGAGCCTTCCTCTTCTTCAGTTCCTCCTCCATCTCCGTAATAGGCAACCCAGCGGAGTAAGTAACTGCCGGCTTCTTCTCCTCCGCCGCCTCCTTCTCCGTAGCACCAGCACCAGCACCCTCCTCTTCCTTCTTCTTCTCCTCCTGCTGCTGCGCAGCATCACCAGGTTGTTCGACCTTCAAATCCTTCGCCGTCGCGGGATCTGCCTCCTCATCCAACTTCTGATTCGGCACCTTGACGGGGTTCTCTACCTCGCCTTGTCCACCGGCCGCGATCGCCGCAGCGCCGGTCGCAGTCGACGCCTTAGCAGCCGCCTCACTAGCAGGGACCTCATCGTCTTCCCAGTCAATCACATCATCGGTGTTGTTGTCACCCTTCGTAGCAGCAGCGGCGGCAGGCTTCTCCTCCGACTTGTCAGCAGCGCTATTATCGTTCTCCTGGAGCCGAGCGACCATCTCAGCTTTCTTGCCCGTGTGGGGGAGATTGCGCGACTTGAGGATCTCGATCAATTCGGCGTTGGTCTTTTTGCTGTAGTCGGTTGCCATTTTGATATGGATTTCGATATGGCGATGTGAGGTAGGTAGGTAGGTAGGTGAGTGTGTATCGTAGTAGACGAGAGTATCGGTAAGTTAAGGTATGTAAGCAAGCAAGTTGCGACAAATGGATGAATGAGATGGGAGGAAGGAAGGGGATTGAAATAGATAAAAGAGAAAGGAAGCGAATGAGATGATTACACTCTCACAACCACCATGCGCAATTCAAACAAAATTCAGTTTAATAGATTGACGGAAGGAGAAAACCGTGAATGATGATTGTGGTTGTACTGAAAGAGAAGAGATGAAAGAAAGAGATTGATGATTGGGGGGAAGGGAGATGGGTGTGGATGGGATGGAGGTCCGTCCGGAACTGGTGGTGGTGCTCTGAGCTACGCGTTTTTGGGGGGAAAACGCGGGTGTTCCAGGCTTCCCAGTTCTGTTCTCTCAGCTGCGGGCTTTGTTCTGGCTTGTCTGGCCTGTGAGAGAGAGAGCCTTACTGCCGGAGCTTACCGGTTTTGGGGGGTGAGAGACATTGTGGTCACGTGATGTTATTGTGGTGGGTATGACATAATCGCTAGTTGATTCTATTTTTAAGTTAATTTCTAGTATGAACGTGTATATACTTTGTTCAGCTATTGTTAAGAAAATATGGGATTTACCCAGCTTAAAAAGAAGGAGACTTCTGTATGGAATACTAATTATGCATGCGTGCTTACTTTTAATCCGGAACTTTGCTATCGTGGATGATGACAGCTGAAAGAAAGAAAGAAAGAAAGCAAGAAAGATGGAATAGTTAAGATGATAGATCCCGCTTAATTTGCCCGTTAGTTAGTGTTACTTATTTGTTCGAGTGGTTGGTGGCGGTGGTTTATCGGTTAGATTGTGGCTGAAGTTACTACAAACTACTCTTTGATTTCCCTATGATGGGCCAATCTATTGCTTTTAACTTTATGTTGAATGATTGGGCGCAGCTGCCAGCTGAAGCAAAGCATAAGATAGACTTTGTGTTGACGTGGTGCTTTGGATAGCCTTTCAAGTGGCGGAGGGATCCGGACGTGGCTGGGTTTAAGCGCGTTGGCGTGGGTTATATAGGATCTGTTGACTATAGCGTGTGTAGGTATAGATGTTACGTTTTGGATAGCTTTGTTGAGATGGGGAGTGTGGGTTTTATGCTTTCCGTAGGAGATGGAAAGTTTCAATGATATCTTTCTTCCCTTTGTTTATTTCTCTACAATAATGGGCTTGGATTGCTTTCTGCGTTTGTAAGCAATATGATCATGAATTTAGGTTGCTCAAAAAGTTGGGCAATCGAAGACTATCGCAAAGTACCATATTCACCAGATAATCACTGCATATCCTCTGTCCCATCGAAGCACAAAGGACACAGCTTCAACAACCAGCATCATTCCACTCAGAAGAAATATTTTCATCCATAGAACCAATACTCCGCCGCATACTCCACCTCAAACTCGCCCTCGTGTCCCGCGCACGTAGCCGGACTAACACCGCCAGCCGTATGAACGCGATAAACTTCCTATACACGCCACAGTTTAGTACCATGTAACTTAGGGGCACACAAGCAACAAATACAGATGCAATGCATACCTTGATTCCCACCCCATCAATCCCATCCAGCTTGAGCCACGGCACATCCACACTCTTGGGAGCATTAGCACTAGCAACCTTCTTCATGGTAGCCCAATCGTCATTCCCACTGAACCTAAGATCGAAGGACGGCTGCCCAGATCCCGTGAAGTAATGTTCACCAAGAATGCCCGCTCCCGTTCCAGCCAGGCTGATCATCGTGGCAAGAAAGTCCAGCTTCTCGAGGGCAATGCCTTGCACGAGGGCTGGAAGATGGTGCATAAGCTCCTCATCGGCCGAGGCGATGCAGGAGACATCGAAGAGGGTGGCCAGGGCGCCAACGGAGGTGGGCTTGCTGGTGGAATTTTGAGGTGAAGGGCAGGTGTAGTTTTGGATTCCTCGGCCGAGGGCGACGTGCTGGAGGGTGAGGTTGGTGGCTGGGGTGGGGAGGGTTGTGAGGTTGTGGTTCATGTTGAGAGTGGTGGTGTTGAGCGAGCAGGACGTGAGGTGGAGATTCTTCAGGTTGGTGATGGTGGAGCTGAAGATGGAGGTGGTGGTTAGGATGTCGTTAGCGTTGGTGTTGGTATCAATGTCGGTGTCGGTGTTATTGGAATCATCGGAGGTTGAGTGTGGGATCGCAGTGACGAGGAGGGGCAGGAGAAAGACGAGGAGGTAGTTGAGAAACATCATGATGTAGATGTTTGTTTCTTGGATGAGAGATGGGTAGCTTGCCAGCGGCTTTGGGTTATAGTTTCTGTCTGTTCTACAACTGAAGCAGAATATGAAGTGGGTTGATGGTGAGGAAGTTGTTCTGATGGAAGGGAGCATCGACAGATATAAGTAGTAGGAGAATGATCCACTCAGTGATTGCTGATACTGATGCTCACTGATTCATTACCTATTCACTCAGTTCCAATTTTGAGAAGCAATATAACCAGTCTGCCTTGAAATCCCTCAGGATTCCCTCTCAGCCATGCTGCATCAAAACAGTCCAGTTTAAACACACAAGCATTGATATGTTGGATAGCCAGATACACTGCCTCCACACGAGATAACCGGTGAGAACTGAAGTGAACGAGAAAGAAGCCTTCCTTCAAAGCAACAGAAAGAATAACTCAGTATGCCCGATATCATCTAGGCAAGACAATCCACAGGCAACAATTTTCCAACATTGAACCAAGTCAGTCAGTCGGGCATAGCATGGACCCCCCCCCCCCCGGCCAACAAGTTATACCCTATAGGCAGCGCAGGCACTACACCCAAAAGCAGCCTTGCCGATGTAGCCACACGCCTGTGTAATCTACCTTGGAATCTGTCTGACAGGCATTCGCGGACGGCAGTGGGTGTGGGACGCGCATAAAACCAACAAGGTTTGATATAAGCGCCGTTGCCCTCGTGGCCATGCATCGGCCGTTGAGAACATTTCCGAACCAGAAATCTCTTAATTTAGGTACATCTGCGGGAGAGTAGCCGAGTTAGCGCCTGCTATTATCACTCGACATATATTGGAGATGGTTGTGGGACAACAACCTGCATACACAATGTCATGCGCAGGTTAGGACACACGATGTCCTCCATAGCCATTGGTGCGATGTGAAATTACTATCGCTTCGCGTAGAAGATTCAACATGCTAGTTGCCGTGAGCCGTGTTGCTGTATACTGCAAGTTCTTGGTGCTTCTGCTGTGTTTTTCTTGCGGAATGGTTGTCTTGGCTGATGGATGACCACGATGGGAGGGAGATGGCCCCGACATTGAAGCCTTTTCAATGTGCAAGACCGGTTCGGGATAAACATGAAATAGAATATAAACAGCAGCTCCTGCAGGCTATGAGCATGTCTCGCAATCATCTTTGAAAGAAATAACCTCTTCCCAAGAACGCGCCCGGCGCTACAAGCCCACAACCTGTTACACTACCAACACCATTAAGGATTCCGTTGTGAACCCCGCCACTTCCCCATATATAGCAGCCCTGTATACATATAGATATATACAATACCCAGGGCTGCTAGCCCAACCTCCGCCACAAACTCATTGGTTTAATGACAATCCACATCACCTCAAAACAAATCCCGCTGCTCCGGAGTCAGTCTTTGCGCACATCTGGAATGATAGACACATTAGTAGCACACAAGTCTTGAGAAACCACACCCTATCGAACAAAGATGAAGACATTATAAAATAGAGACAACAGACATTGATGTTCGTCCATTCGGGAATTCCCGAGCATTGACAGACACTCGGACAATGCGGAGAAAGTCGGGGGGTGACCCTTGCTTTGGCCCCCAGGGCACAGATGCTTTAGCTTCCAAACCAGCATGCTGAGCTCCCAGTGAAGAAGGTAGGCCGATGGCTGCAAGCACAAACAGGCAAGCAAGGGTCTTAGCTTACCTGCTGCACGGAGTGGGATTCATACTTCTTAAGCAGAAAGTAAATGGATTCACCCTCCGTCAAGGCTGTACAGGCCACACGGGGCGCGTGCGGACCAGGGGTCACTGTCACTGTTCACTGAGCATGGCAAGACTGGTTCGAAGAAAAAAGTACAGAGATAAAGATAGCGTCAGTCAGTCTACAAGGAACCCCGGGGGTGCATTTCAAGCATCTTTGATTAGACAATAAGGTATATAGTAGCGACCGTGGTGACACCGTGGGTGTCTAGTATGCTCCAAACAAGTTTAACCGTGGCAAACAAAGCAGCCTGCATTTCCCAGCCCATGCTCCGCCCAATTGCAACGGGTATCAGACCTGCACTCGCCAACGCGAGTGCGCCTCCTTATAGCAATTTATCCCAGCAGAAAACAAACCTAACTCAGATCAACAGCCCATGCTAATTCCCGATAACAAATCATCGCGCGAGACTCTGCGGCACAGCAAGGAAAAGGGTCAAGTAACCCGAATGGAAACAAACATAAGAAAAAAAGGGGGGGGAGAAGAAGAGAAATATTCTAGATCGTAGAAGAAAAAAGACATGAGAAAGGGCCTGCTGCGAATATATTCCGATTTGCAATCATATCACGGAAAACGCAGGAAAAGAAGTGAATCATCAAGAACCAAACCCCAGCTGGTATCTGAGCAGAAAAAGCCATGCCGAACAGAAAAGGAAATCAAACAACATCGGACCAACTCCCTAGTCTAGCGAGAGATATAAGAAGGAAATGGGTAATCAAAACCAAAAAGGAGAAAAACAAATCACCAACCAGCAAAACAACCGGTACCTCTATGGTCATAACTTGGGTAATAAAGACATCACTAGCAACCCTCCGAGCCGTTGTACCGTGTCTTGCCTGTCCAGGGGAATCTGAGAAAAACAAAGGAAACAAAAGAAATGGGGTATCGTTTCTCTGCCACACTGGCCGAGACGGAAAGAGAAGAAAAGTAGAAGAGGAATCGAAGCTGTTGTACAAGAATACGGAACCCGATTCAGGAGTGAGATGTCGCACAATGTGTTGCGATGCGTCTCAGGATCGTAGTCCGCTGTTCCTCCGCCCCGTTAAGGTGGCGTTAAGGGGGAGGCGTTCGAGACTGAAAGGAAGAGTGACTTGATTTACTCTTCGTCTTCGCCCGAAGCACCTTCCTTTTCTCCTTTGTGGACCTTCTTGTGCCGCCGCAGGTTGGAGACGACGGAGAAATGACGGCCACAGCCTTCCACGTCACATGCGAATGCTAGATTCCTGAATATCAGTACCACAGACCACTAGTAAAAGGCTCGTTCTGGAACTTACGTTTTTCACCAGTGTGACTGTACATATGAGTCTGAAGAGACGATGGGCGGGTAAACCGCTTGTCGCACACCTTGCACTTGTGCTTCTTTTGGGTGTTGGACGGCATCTTGGAGCTGAATTGGCTCATCATCGACTGGGGTCCCGGAGGCGCACTTCCCGTCAACAGGGTTGACGGGCGAGGCAGCGTCCGCGACAGATGGCCATTCTCGTAAGATTCCGAAGTAGTAGAGCTGTAATCAGTCACAGAGGACTCCACGGACGCGACAGAGGCGGAATAGTAGGGGTAGTTTCCGCCGGAAGAGATCGACGATCCCGAAGAGTGTGTCGAGGGGAAACCGTAAGAGTCACCCGAGCCTCGCGAGCTGCGAGGGCCGTAGATATTGCGGGGTGTCATATCCTGGCTGAGCGCGACCATTCCACGGCTGGCATCAAGAGCATCTCCGAATGTTGGAGCGGAAGGGGGTTGCGATTGACCGACGCGAGCATCACTAATCAATATGAAAATGGAATGTAAGCATATTTCCACACCGCTGGAAGCTCCAGAAGAAGAGTAAACTTACGCATGAGATATCCGACGGTCCTGGTGTTGGTGCATAGACGGAGCGTAGCTGAGCGGGGCGTAGCTCGCGGGTGCGAAGCTGGTCATGGGCGAGGCGGTAGTGTAGGCCGGGGCTTGATCGAAAGAAGTGCGCGGCATGTCGTGCGACAAACCCATCATCTCCGGTCCGGGGTAACTCGAAGCAGTAGCAGTAGGGTAGTTGCTCCCGGCGACCATCGAGGGAGCGGAAACGGGAATACTCGAGTATGGCATAGACATCGGTGGGCGGCTCACTTCCTCCTGCTTAACATGGCTGAGGCCAATCTGGCTGGGTCCCATGGAAGTCGCGTAGACCGGAGGAGTGGAATGGGACGAAGTTTGAGCGGTCCATGGGTCGGTGAACTGCGGAGCGCTGTGGTGCATGTTGTGTTGATACACGTTATCGAAGCCCATCCCGCCGTATTGGCGGTTCTGGTTCTCAATGACCATCGTCATGGAGGATAGTTGGTTTATCGCGTGGATTTGAATTTAGAGAAGAAAAAAAGTGAGACAAGATGTTGGGAAGCACGAGATTCACGGCGCAAGATATCCCTGGGAAAATGCAGGAACCAAAACACAGGATTTCCCCGCGAAAAGGTTGACGACACAAGAAGGGGATTGCGCGGGTGAACTGGAATGGTAGAAGGTGGGGAGGAGCAGAAGAATGGAAGGGGGTGGGAGAGAAGATAGATCGCGAGGATGATCAACAAGGAGGAAGTGGGAGGAGAGGATGAATTGATCCGCGCAAAATGTATAGAGAATGCAAGTGTAGGACAAGCTTCGAGGATGATGGGAGAGGCGCAAAGTAAAAGTAGTTTCCCTGAGGGTAGTAGACCAGGAAATAAGTATGAGAGAGAGGAGAAAGAGTAGAAGAGAGCCAGGTCAGCTCGAGGTAGAAAAACAATTCAGAAATCCCTTTGAAGGTGAGAACCCGACAGACAGGAAGAAGGAAAGACAAGACAGTCTGGGGAAGGGCCCCGAAGGGGATCGGCGAAGCTTATGAACAAATACAGGATCTCAGCATGAGGATGGACCGCAGGGACGAAGGGAAGCCCTGGCGTTGCCGTGTTGGTGATGGCCTAGTGCCACTGACGACGTCCCGTCGGGGACGGTTGCAGATCGTTACTTTGGGCCGCTTAGGCTTCGAAACGGCGCCAGTGTTAAAAAAACGAGAGGAATTGCTTAGTGGCAGTGGAAATCTCCAAATGGGAACCAGTTCCTCGGGTGACTCTCAAGGTTTTGGATGGGTCTTCTACTTTCCCTGGTTTAGATCGATTTTTATTTCTTTTTAATTTTATTATTTTTTTTTTACTATTATAGATATAATTTATTTATTTTAATACCTTTCTTTTCTGGGAGAGAGCAGAGCAGAGAGAGGGGAGAGCAGAAAGAGTGTGAGTGTGTGAGAAAGGAAGAGGGGGGTCTTTTTCTGAATTGAGCATTGCCCTTTTTTTTTCGTTTTTTTCTTTTTTTTTCCTTTTCCTTTTCCTTTTTCTTTTCCCTTTCCTGCATTTTCTTTTTTGGCTTTTCCCTCTCTCTCACCTATTTTCCCTTCCCTTCCCTATTCATTTTCCATTTTATTTTCTCCATTTTTTCTATTTTCCATATTATTTTAATTTTTTCTTTTTCCTCATTCTCTCAACTCCCACACCCCATAGCCCCATTTCATTTTCCAGAAAATGAATTTCTAGGTCCCTCCCCATAGCCCCCCCTCCCCTCCCCATTTGCTTCTTTTCTATTTTTGTGTTCACTTTCCTAATATGATCACCATAATCTAAGGGAAACGAAATGCATAGGGCATCTGTCTAGTTAGATAGATGAAATAACAATTGGACTGGGCGATACAAAATCTTGCGTCATCTTCAGATTCAACTGCGAGACAAGAAACTAGACTAACTAGCTAGCAATCGGACACTACTTACTTACTTACTTACTTGCTTACTTATGTTTTGATTTAATTCGAAAATTGTTAATATGATTCATACTACAGCATTTTAAGTAACTGTAAGAAAATAAAAATGAAAAAAGGCTAAAACGCCCAGGGTGTGCGGAAAAGGGGACACCTGAAACTCCGCTGTTGAGTTGAGCTGAGGCAAGCAGGCAAGCAGGCAGGCAGGCAAAGTAGGCATGTATGTATGTACACAGTATGTATGTAACTATGTATGTATATTAATTACGAAGGACACAAGGACTACTACTATTACTACTACTGCTTTTTACTTTGCTGGTGCAGACGGCAAATGACTATGTATTTTGTAATAATAAAGTATTATGTTATGTTAAGTAGTTTTTCTATTTAAGCAGCAACAAATATCTAATTACTACTAACTAACTACTAAGAGGCGGACACGGGACGGCCACAAAAAAGAAACGAGCGTTGAGCCCAAAGTCAAAAGACCAAAAGGGCAAAAGCGAAAAGGAGAGAAGATAGATAGTACTCCGTAGTTAGTAGAGAGAACGTAAGTACGTAGGGCAAGGGGAAGAGAGAGAGAGAGAGCGCGGAATGAATGGGGGTTAACAAAGTGTGGATTTGTGCGCGAAAGAAGAAAAGGCAAAATACAAGCAATAGGGAAAACATGGAATGGCGTCTGGAGTACGACAACTTCAGTCAGGCACAGGTCCTATTTTTTTTCTCTTCTCTGCTGTACTCTTCTCCTTCATGGTTAGCCACTGTGGAATATGGAGGACCTACTCCATAATTTTCTTTTCTGTTTTATTTGACTCTACGTTTCGTTCCGTGCACTCTCCATTTGTGGCAGTTTTGGCGTGCGGGAATTCATCATATCCATAGGGGGGCGGCGTGGGTGTGGAAGAGGTTACGGAGTACGGTGGGCTCGCAAGCTTCCAGAGGAAGGCAAGTAGGTTGAACCTGGGTGAGAAAAGTAGGCTACGCCCAAAAGGGATTGTGAGTGTAAAGGGGGGGCGGGGGGGAGGAAGAGAGAATGGTGTAGTTTGTGCCGTGTCTATACAAAGTAGCGTGTCGGGAGGGGAGTGACCAGTGACCAAAAGAGAAAGGCGTGGGAAGAGGAGGGTAGACACGAAGATGGTGTGGATCAATGGGAAACGAAAATAATGGGAAAGAAAAGGGAAGAAAAAGAAAATAGGGAAACGGGAAAGATTGCAGGAGGGTAGGCAACGCCAAGAGTTAAGCTTAGATGCAGCGACCAAGGTTCGCCTTGAGCCCTTGAGGGTGTTTCAAGGTAGCGGGGAAGTGGCGGCAGATCACAAAGATACGTCAAAGGGTATACCCGTTCCGTGGGGGAGGAAGTCACTGGACGACTAGAGATAAAAAAGCTCCCAGGAATGGAGTGGGCCAAAAACCCCACCTGCTAGCCATGATTGACTGGCTGTCCCTTTTCCTTTTCTTTTGCCTTTTTGGATCTGGCAGGCCTTTTAGCAGGTACCTGGTTAGTACGCTGATGTGGTAATTCAAATGCGCATTCAACTGCGATACCGGTAATGTTACCACAGGTACACCACCAGAACTGAACTGCTCTGCCGACGAGAGGCGAGAAGGAAGAACAGCAGATGGCACATGGAATGGGGGTAATAGCCAAAAGGCTGCCTCGAACTCATTCTGTCAAAAAGAGAAATTAAAATTTGTTGGTTTTACGTCGATTTCCATCCACCCCCCTTTAAGATTTCTATATCACAGTCGGCAGCCAATGGCGGCAGTCCTGCGACGCCATAATGCAGAAGACATGTTGCGCAAGCAGCCAAGACCCAAGTCCATATACTCATGATTGGTGAATAATTCATCTGAGTCTAGTAAAGATGTGGTTAGGGAGTTAAGTTGGTAGAGTTGATGACTTGGCCGACTGGGAACGCCGTAGCCGGAGGGCCATAGGGCGCGCGGGCTGGCTGCAGGGCCTAGGAATCCCCGTAATACCGCTAAGCAGGAGGGATCTTGGTTGAGGCGGTATAGCAACGCAATGGGGCGGCTCATGCTGAATGCTGGGAAATTCTTGGTACACACAGGAAGTAAGTACCCTTTTGCAGCTGCACACTATAGAGCACTACTCCCATGCCTCTGCGCGGAGTTTCCATCGAATATTCCTCCTGTCGAAGGTATTGTTCGGGTTCGTTGTGTGCATGCATGGTCGGCGGTGCAGCATTCGGCGCAAGGCCCAAATGTATCATGCGATGGGGTGCACCGTGCGTTACAGGGAAAATCCATCCATCAGAGATCTAACAATGAAAGTTTGATTCTCTTTGGTATTATTTTCGTGGCATGAAAGGTCAACTCGTATTGCAACCTTGTCCGACCAGTTCATGGTTCTTAGCCGATTGACTAGTATAGACTGGGATGAAAGGTTGGTTCGGACTATAGGGCGACTGTCGTCACATACTTTTTGGGTGGTCAGATATCTACAGTACATATACTACATAACTAGCAAGCTCAACCCGCACTCTCATGCAAGTAGAGCAAATTAGATCGGACTAATCATCAACATTTGCTGCACAATTTCAGCCATGATGCTGTTGGTGATGATTTCGGGGAAGGGTTGCTGCGGAAAAGGGCAGAGGGTCATGCAGGATGACGACATGGCTTTTTGATTGCAACGCGTTGGACGGAACTTCATTTGCAATTTGCGTGTTCTGCAGGAGTTGGAGCTCTCGCGTGTTAATTAATATGGGGGTCGGAGTCTGCCGTCATGAGGTATTTGCCTCTCTTGGTGCGGAGTCGACCACAATCCTCCTTCTCGTAGCCCGAGGGTGTGCGAGAATGATTCCGAGGGACAAGTAGACTGTTATCGAGGTAAAGTAGTAGACAAGCACCCGTGCTTGCATGAGATTGTGTGGATGCGAGGGATCTTTCTTTCCCTCCCCTCTTCTTGTTGGTAACAAGTAATATCCAACACGCCCCGCCTGACGATGCGGAAGAGAGCACTTCCATCCATCGCGGGCATTCCAATACTGAATTAGAAAACCACTAAACTCATCTTCTAACCCGCGATGCCAAAATGAACCAGTCAATTCAGGGTCACGCCAACCTGATTCTTGATTTGTTTCCGTAAATAAAATAGCCAAGCTAATGATGGTGATGGTGATATGATGATGATGAATCAATCTCTTGCGGTCGCAAAATGCTACGAGACCCTGTCATGGTAATTTTCCAAACGTGACCTCCAAAACAAAGATTATACATTAGAGGTCGTTACACCGGATATTTCCTCAGCCACTAGACTTGTGATCAACTTACTTTTGTACTATCTTCCCCCCAGGAAGAGCACACTACTACACTACACTACTGTACATAGTAGAGATAAATTAATTGGAACCATCTCCGATTCAGATCGCGACCACGTTACCGGGATTGTATGGGCTGACCCGCTCCGTCCTCGGTTCTGGCTGGGCTAGTGACATGGTACTGGAAACCAATTTCCATCCATTCCCATGGCTTCCTGCTTCTGGGTCCCCCCAGTTGTCGTCTGCTCTGCTTTTGCTTCTCTGGGATTAAAGCCAATCCAGCAAGACGAGAAACGGGGCAAAAGTGTCCATGCTCCGGTCTTAGCTTGCCCCCCATCGTCCTTTCTCCCTCCTCCTCCTGAAAGATGTGACTTGACTTGACACTACGTATTAGGGATGGAAGTGGGTGGGTGGGTGAGAGGGAAGGAACCGTCTCTCACCGACGTCAGAGCGCGGGAACTGGGTAGGCCGCGCCCTACGCTAGCGGCACAGCTCAAGAAATTCGAAATCCGCTATAGGTCGGAAAAAGGAGGAGGATAGAACACATCACACGCAACATCCACCTCCATCAAGCAGGAGCAGCAGGATGGGGCACACATTCTCCAGTTGACAACACTCAGGCGAGTACCCATCATTGGTACGGAGATACACTAGAGGAGAAAGGACTTGGTGGATGCGAGAGCAGCTGAGAGAGATGATTTGAGTTTGTCCTAGTAGACGGAGAGGCTCGAGACACTATGATTCAAGCTGGTAACCCCCAACTCTTTGCTTTGTCGTTGTTGTTGTTGTTGGTTAGGGCCATGAGCGGCTGAATATACACGCACTACTACTACGACGGTAAAGATATTAGAAGAAAAGAAAATAGCAATTGGTCAGGAAAAGCACTACCGACAATCACGCTTAATCCAACCACCCAGGCCGTTCCTTCCAAGAGGCTCATCTTAGACTTCCAACACCAGATACAAAATGTGTACCAAAATACTACTTACTCCTACGCCCGTCTCCAAGCCGCACAGTCTATACTCTATAGTAACGACGTCAAGGTGGATGCCAGGGAGGTGGCGGCCGCGATGGCCATGACTCCGACTGACGGACGCCCACTTTCTGCAACCGTTCGGCTGGGGCGTTTTTTTCTCTTTCATTGCTGTCCACAATCCTAGCCCCCAGGGCGATGGTCTGTGAGTGTGGCCACTGGAGGATCAATATGATAGGTACAGCTCATCACCTCTCGGGCTTAGCTTAACTTAAAGTTTCTTCCTGGTCCCCTCCAGGAGACAGGGTGGAACACTTCGATTCGATGATAACAGCCTAATAGGCGAGGGTTGCAGGACTGAGCGACAGGGGAAATTTACTAGATTGATGCTGGTGGATGACCACATGCATCGGGCCAAGATCGAGTCACTCGTCGTGCATGCCGACCATCGGAGTTGGCTGCGCGAACCAGTTTAGGTCGGATCCCTGGGACTGAGCTGAATGGGGGAACTGGAGACAATGGCTTCTACTAGGGGAAGGGGGCTGTCGCGTGGTGCACAACTCTGGGTGACAGTTGTAACTGGAGAAAATTATTACTAAGGGACTGGAATTCTCGAATGAGCTCAATGGATGGAGTAGTGGGAGAAAAAAGGGACCAATTCCCATTGGCTACAGACCAACAACCATCCTCTCGTCATACCGGATTGAGCAGGTGCAAGAACAGGTCCCCATTGCTAAAATGCCCCAATAGGGAGGGGCGGCTGAGCGAAAAGAAATCAAAAAGAAAAAGTGAAAAAGGAAAAAGAAGAAGAGAAAAAAAAAAAGGCGGCGACGGGAACGTGGGTCGGAAAACCCACACGGTTTTTTGGCACGAGGCTGGCCATGCGGGCGACAAGAGGAGCCTTTTCTTGAAAATCCTCAGAAAGGTTCGAAAATCTCCAAAACGCTCAAAAGTTCTGGCCCGTGGATCGATTCAATGGAGGAACCGCAAAAGAAACATAGTTGGGCCAACACCTTTCACCCATCCGCGCGCGCGACCCCCCTTGAACTACTAGCACTAGCAGTGATCTAGGGTGGATTCATCGCGGTTGGGGGAATCAATAGTAGTCCGTGGCTCCGTCTCAATCGGGATAAGTCTGGGTGACAGCGCCAGGCCAAGCTTCCCACTTTCGCCTCCCCAATTCTTCAGACTTGAGACACAAATTGGACTTTTACGCAAAATGGCAAGTCGACAGGCGAAACTATGGGATGGAAACATGGTACTGGGACCTACCAAGTGTCCCAGTACGAGGGTGTGGATTAGCCACTAAGGTTATGAGGCGTCTACTTTAAATGACCAACCGCATTAAGAGGCAATCAAATGTGAGCTTAGTCGTAAGTAGTAATAGTAGTACTACCTACTGTATATGCTGTGGGTTGGAGAAGAACTCGGCCTGCAATTCGAAGGTGTATACGCAAACATTCATTGCTTACTGCCAATTAGTAGTATGTATGGTGTTGGGGATGAAATTGCAAGCTGTGAGGGGGTTATTACAAATCTCCCGGTCGCAGTTCTCACACGAGTCTCCAATTTACAACCTACAGTATACCTAAGTGGTAGTAGTAGTATCTTGCCTCTTTTCTTTTTTAATTATACTTACTCCATCCGGGGTTCCTATTTGAGGGAAAAGAGGGAGGAGGAGGAGGGTGGGAAAGGGACGCATCATCAGTGAGGCGTTGCAGAAGGGGGCGAGTGCGACGAGAGTTTCCCTTCTCACTTACTTTTTATTTTACTCCATCTCTATCCGTAGTCTACCTTCCTGGTTCGTATCCACTGAACACACACACACACACACAAACAAGTCCTGCAGTCAATGGCCGAGGAATACTACCTACCTACCTATGAGAAGCGTCTCAGAATGGTATCTGAATCCTGGCTAATATTCATGTGCAATAATATATTCTGTACCTAGGGTTGTTTCAACACACTCACCCGCCCGTGCCCCCGGTCATTCGCAATGCTTTCTCTAACAATACATGCCATGCCACCTGTGATAGTATCTACTTGGCTTTGTGGGCCAATAGAGATCGCGATCACACTTGATTACTACCTAGGTATTGTAGTGTAGTATCTCTTCCTGACGCATGATACTTCCCAACTCTCTACTTACTTACCTAGAACTGTATGCAGCTCCGTTTCTCGGCACGGAAATAACGGTAGGATGAGGATGATGATTACGGGCAACTTCAGACCGAGAGGGTTCGGTTATTCAATAGTACTATACGGAGTAGTGTAGTTAGACGAACATAAGCGCATATCCCTTATCATTCTCGTGACGGGTGACGGGTAACTGATGTCTGTGATGGCCGACTTCGGGGTTGGGTTGTTGCTGCTAGTTATGATGCAATTGGCGGCGGCGGGCCAGGAAATGCCTTCAAAATCCGCTTACACACCTCAACTAGTTACAGTACTAGTTACCACACTCTACGGTCGCAGAGAACTAAACTACTATAGCAAGTAAATGATAATAATAATACCGGCAAGAGTAAACGAAATTCTTTTGCAACGAGAGAGAGAGAGAGCGGCAAATAGGATCTATGCGCCTATGTCTGGTCTTTCCAAATACTCCTATCTATCTATCTATCTAAATATCTATCTATTCTACGCAATTGCTCATTCTCGGGCAACCAGGATTGCTTGCTTGCTTGCTTGCTTGCT
Source organism: Aspergillus eucalypticola CBS 122712 (assembly GCF_003184535.1). NCBI lineage: Eukaryota > Fungi > Ascomycota > Eurotiomycetes > Eurotiales > Aspergillaceae > Aspergillus > Aspergillus eucalypticola. The sequence goes on from NW_020290282.1 coordinate 47,693, forward strand.
TTCTTGCTCCACCAGAAAGAAGGGTGTGGGATTCCCCGAAGAGGCGAGCCGAAATCGCTAAATGGAAAAAGAACGATAGGTATGCGCGGACTGGGGGCTTGTACGGAAGTTGAAGAGGCCCAAGCGGGTGTGCATTGCGTAAACTTCAGCAAGAATAATCCCGCGACCCGAGATTGGAGGGGACGGGGGGGAAAAGGGAAGCGGAGGTTGGGTTAGAATAAAAAATAAATGATAATAATAACGAGATTTTTGTTCGGGGCTATTTTTGGTCGAAAGGAATGGGTGATGAGTATCTACGGAGTGGTAGACAGAGAGAATGTGTATATTCAGGCCAACCTATACAACAAGAATCTAACGATTACTATAGGATCAAATCAGAAAAGGTACTTTTGACTGACGACGACAACATCTGAGACGCAGCTTCAGATGGTCACACAAACTTGAGGTCCAGTTCCGTTCCTTTCAATGGAGGGGGTGTTTGTTTGAAAAGCCCAGCTCCCGGCTTGGCTGATTTGCCTCTTGACCGCCGGATCCGCTTTTCCTGGGCGGAACCGTGCCTTTTTAGAAAAGAAGAAAAAACGCCACCCAAGTAGAGCGTCAACCATCCGGATCTCACCGCTTTTCTTATGGCTGTCAACCACCACCCCTCCGGGGTCTCCAACAACAACAACTAAAGGGGGGGAGGAGGAGGGGAAGGCAGCAGTAGTAGCAACAACTGACGCTCACCTCGACTCAGTCCATTGACAGATAGACTCCATACTCAGCGGCGAGACTGGTGTAAGTTCCCATCAAATCCGTGCCTTAGCGGCATAAGGTTTGCCCTCTTTTGCAGGGATTGCACCTAAGCCTATCCTGGCATCTCGTAAATTACCGAATGAGGAAGCGCACCCACCCCCTTGACACGGCACATCATCCCCAAAAACGCGTAACTGGACCCAGAAACGGTCGGCCAATCATCAGCCACAACCCACTTTGAGGGGGGTGGGAGGGGGCCCGTCCTGACCCTTTTTTCCCCTAAACCATTGCGGGGAGTCCCGATCGGGTAATCCGGTGGGGAACCCTTTTCCTAATTGCTCACTCCAAAAAGAAAAAAAAAATCGAACTAAATCAGTCAGTCAGTCAGCTCGTACCGAGTCGAGGCCCAATTGGAGCGGAACCGCTACGCCTTCCTCATTTGCTGTATGGCTTCGTGGTCTGGCCTTACAGCCAGCCTTCTTTTCCCTACCTACCTACGTTAGTCTCTGTCTTGTATAGCTCCAGCCTACTTAGTACGTACTCACTTACTCTGTAGGTTGAGAAGGCAAAGCATCACTAGTTCGGTGGCGAAAAATCATGGCTTGAGCAGAAGAAACAAAAGAAAAATTTACAAAAACCAATTGAAACTCTCGGGGAAAGACACTCTATTTTCCGGGATTGGACGGTAGTCTGTTCCCCCCCGAAGCCAAGTTTCCACGCTTTTGACTTTGGTGACAGAAGCATCGACGCAAAGCATGGAGCACATCCAACATATGGGCAGTAGTAGTAGTATCGCCAATTGGATATGAGCCATACACAGGAAGTAGACTATTTGCGGTGGGTAAGTAGTAGGGCCCTTGCACCTCTCGCTAATTAGATGGTTGGTATACTCCATCGTTGCCGGTGAATCCATTCATTCTTCCACCTTAGGGAGAGTTCATATTCGTCGTGTTGTTATAATTAGGACATTTTAATCTCGCTTCTTCACTGGGCGGTGGATAAACAACGAACGTCTAGACTGGCTATACACTTGACTATCGGCGCCAAGGGACATAGAACCAAGAACATTTCCGAGGATTCCGAGATGAAAGGAGAGAGGGGGGGAAAGTATTTACCAAAATGCTTGAATACTGTATACTACGCATTGATAAAGAGTTGACTACTGTATGATTGCCAGCAAGCAGGTAGCAGTAGCAGTAGTGTAAACTAAATCTACCATCTCACTCCGATCAGATAGAACATCACGACCATCATCAACAATCTTGAGCTCGGCATCTCGTCGATCATTCTGACGTCGGCAATAAATAGCCAGCCAGCTACCAGCTAGCTAACCTAGCTAGCTAGATCAATAGATGGATAAGTGGCACCAAGCACCCCTCTCTCTCTCTCCCAATCACCAACCCACGCCAACATCGAAGCAATAATCTAAAATCCCATATTCTTCAGGAACACGGACGATCATCATTCAAACTGCGGACCCCTACCTAGCTACCAGTCCACAGCAAGCCAAGCACGCAGTAAGTATCTAGTAGCAGCATACACTACAGTAAGACTATGGATTCGAACTAATAACCCTAAGTAAGCATAGCAGCCATTGGCAATCAAATTAATCAACCTAGAAGCTGGGCAACGAGTCAGGCATTTCCTTCCTCCCCCCCCCCTTTTTTTTGTTTATTATTATTTTCGTGGGTGATTTTAAACACCATCTGTCAACCTGCACGGGGCTCCTTTCTTGGCAGATCCCACACGGCAGATCGTCGTTGATTGGCATGATGGCGTTTTGGGCTTACTTTTGCTGCTCCTATCTTACTGTAGGTATAGATGTAAGTATAGCATTCTTAGGTCAGACTATACCATACTTAGGGAAGGAAGGAAGGAAGGAAACAAGAAGAGGGTACGTAAGATTAGTGCTACGCGCTTTTTTTTTTTGTTTCAACGTAAAGAAAACAAATGATGAGGGTATTGGAGTGTATCATGTGCCATAGATACGAGTACTACTAATTCACACCCCAGTACTAGTGGTAGTGAACCATCCACGGAAAGTATAAAGCGAGATATAAAACAGAGAAAAAAAACTACTACGAAACTTAACTTCAGCACCATCTGTGATGGTATCCATAGATCGCATCGATGTATCTCAACCAATATCCCTCCTATTATTTTTTTAGAAACAAAAAAAAAAAAAAAAAAAAACAGATACTCGAGATTCCCGCGGGAAACCAAAAAAAGAACCCCGAAATTAAGACTACAAGAACACCGAATAGCGGGGCTGAATAATAGTATGGGCATGGGACGCGGGGACCAAGAGGAAGAGGCAAAGAGGAATATACTAAGCAGTAACTAGAACATGAAGTGAACTTTCCATGATTCTTCTTTTGCAATTTTAGGTGTAGCGTTGGCGTTGGCGTGCCAGTTTCTTTTCTTTTTTCCACCTCGTAACTCGGGAACCCTAAATGAGATGAGATTTTATAGTTTGGTTTGATCGGTGTCTCTACTAACTAAGTAGCTAACTAGTAGGTATTTGGGTCGGGGAGGAGGGCAGGCGCGGCATGCTGGCGTATAGTTCACTTTTGGAGTCATTTAGATGGGGGTTTGTGAAGGTTTGTTAATTGGAGGTGATGGTGGTAGTGGAGGATGGGTACAAATCAGTGAGTGGTTCGTTCCCGTGGCAGCCCATACCCAATTTTTGACAGTCCCCCCCCATTAGCGATGGATCCCTTGTCCAATTGTTCATATTGGTTGGTTCTTCATCCACTCAGCTCGCAAGCTCACTCGCTCGAACCTCCTCCTTCTCCCCCTCCCGCGTTGTCCCCTAGTGAGCTAATTTTTTTGGGGCATGCATGGGTCCGCGGATGTGGATGGAGAGGGACTGGCTGACTTAAAGACGAACCAGAAAATAAAAAAAATCAGGATGGGAAATGCGAAAAAGAAATAAATAAATAAAAGAAAATCCAAAACAGGTAAAAGTGGCGTGGGACCACAGCCCGAAAAGGGAAGCCCTGCCAAGATGAGAATGAAAGGTCATCCATCAATCAATCAAGCGCGGCAAAGCGAGAAAATCCAGTTCCCGTGCGGCAGGGGAACTGGACTACTTGCGCTCTGCTTTGCTTTGCTTACTTACTGTTGTTAGTACTTTCTTGACTACTTTTCTAACCAATTTACGGAGGTGCTCCAGATGTGTCTGTGTGTTCCTGTCTTGTGTCCCACTCACTAACTATTGCGCAATTGCAATAGTAGGTAATGTGTCAGAGGAACCTGAGTCGTTCAAATGGGTTCCTGATTGGTTCCCTACCCCGATATACCACCGCGACTCAAACCATTCGGGAGATCCACATCCGCTCAATTTACAGTCCGATGGAAATGTAAGAAGTTAAGCAATCTGCGTCACAGGTAAGAAAGTAAGCAGCAAAGCATTTGCCGTGAGATTCCGTCGCCTGTACATGCATACATACATACTTACATGCCTAGAATGAGGACTTGCAAGTCTCGGTGGGAAGTAACTCCATCCAACAGAACACATAAGAGGTAGAGGGAGGAGCCATGGGCGGGTCTGGTTTAGCGTGCAAACTAAGATCCAAACGCAACAGAGCAGAAATCACCAGTCACGCTATTGGCAAACCACGCTATGATTCAATTTGCTCAATCCCTGGACTAAGCAAAAGCAGGGAGGGCATGTTAGCCACATCCCCGGGGGACGGCAGATAGTCGATAGCCGAGCTTGGCTCATACAGATAACCCAATCACAGTTGGGGCCCCACAGGAGCTGACGCGTGCACATCCTACAGCGCTATACCTTCTTGGGGTGATGCTTTCCCCGTTTCAGTATATGGTTTGTTGTCAGCAAGGGTTCCTTTTGTCATGGTTTTTATAATATCGAATTATCATAGTTATTGGATGGATATAATTTACGCAGCGCGCAGGCCATGCAAACCTGCTTTGTTCGAAAAATTACTCTAGAAATAATCTTATTCAGAACGTTCTGTAAGTACTTACCCAGCAGAGTGGTAAGTTTTTTTTTTTCACTTCTCGCTTGGTTACAGATAGAATCTAAACCAGACAAAAGTAAAAGATAGACATTACCCAAACAACTCTAATTAACTCTGTCCAAAAGTCAAGAAGTTAAAGCCCGTATCGGCCTCCATTCTGAACCCCGCAAGCCCGTTGACCAGAATCCCTGCGTGCGATCCTGGCGGGCTCCACCACCCACCAGGACACTGCCACTCTCAGGGTTGCGGGCTAGCAGCCACCTGAAACGCGCCGGCTCATTTCTTGGCCCTGTCGAAAGGGTTGGTCAAAAATGAAGTTCTAACGCCAGTCCGGGCTCCACCGGGCTTACTCTTCAAGAACATGTAACTGAGCTCTGGTTGGCTTGGCCATGATATCACTTCCCCCCTCCCTCCCTCGTCTTCCGTGGGAAGTTACGGAAAGGTATGGATGCCACCACCGTTTGCTGCCAAAGCGACTACGCTTCTCTTGGAAGGTCGTAATGCGTAATTATTGCCAGCTCTCTCGAACGCAACAATCTTAATTTTCTTTCTATTAAACGGTTCTAATAATAACAATGGTATTATCCAAGCGCCAGTGCAATGTCCTGTTTCGTTCTAGATGTTTTCTTTTTTTTTTCTCAATTTCTTATTCACACACACACACACACAACATAGGGAAAGCAGAACCCGAACCTGACTCTTACTACTTTACTGCATATGAGGTGATAGTTTCAGGGGTTTGTTGCGTGGGTGGTAAAAGTAAAAGCAGACTGGTCTAATGCCAACATCCCTGACCGTTATCTTCAGCTCACCTGACAGCATACATCTGTGCGCGGTGGATGTACTCCAAACTCTGTACCACCACCACCCGAGGGAGGGGGGAAGAGCCACCTACGGAGTATCTACCTCCTACACTATTACTGCTTTCTTACTTGTGTACACAGCAGGAGATGTACGTAACACTTTATCTGTACCTACATTTGCGGGGATTTCCGACGATATCCCTGAGACAAGACAAGCCCAGACTAAGACGTGCACGACACATGAGACATTGACATCAAGGCGGCGGACACCGAAAAGGGGAAAAGCCAAAAACCGCCACCAGCAGCAGCAGCAGCAGCCATGGTACTCCATAGTGTAGGACCCTGAATGAGAATCAAACCGACTAAGCTTCCTGCGACAGCCGCGTCTCTAGGATCCCCCCGACGGGACGAAACGAGTCTAGTGTGCAGGAAGTGGAGCAAGCCACCACCAGCATCACCCCCTTGGCGGGATGTCACAAAAGGTGATTGATGTATGGTAGTGACTCACTCAGTGTATGTGTGTGGGTGAGAGTCCTCGTGAGTATCAATCATACACACTAAAGATAGACAGATGTCATCCCGCAGAAGCAGTAGTCGTCATTGTCATCTATATTGACTTACGAATCTGAAACATTCTGATGGGATGAGTTTATCTGATTGTGTCTCGAGTTGATTAAATCCGAGTTGTGTGTGTGTTCGTGCGCGCAAAATAAGTTCCCATTTCCATCATCTGTTTTCACTTAATCATTTAATTTATTAATTAGTATATTAAAATGGAGCAGCGATTTGAAATCGCCAACGGCACATCGGGTTCAAACTAGTTCCTAGCGCTTGATCAATGCGTTCCCTGCTGAGTGATCCAAGCAAGTAACTAGTACGTAGTGTGCGAGCCGTACCATGGATTGAATCTGCGTTTTTAATTTCTGATGACCTTTTTTTATATATTGTTAATTAGATTTTAAATTGCCATTTCTTCTGTTTTCTTTTTCTATTAATATAACACTTGGTTATAAGAGGACCCTGCATTCGAAACTAACGCCAAGAAGGAAGCTGTTAGACGTCATAAGCGCTCGTGTCGTGGTCTCTCTTTCCTTCATTCGTTTGGTTCACTACTTCATCGCTAACTACAGTACTTTACTAGTTAGTGGGCATCCGACATACCTTAATCTCTCTTTACAGGGGTCGGAGAGGAGAAAGAGAGAGCAAAAGGGTGTGAGATTGAAACAAACACGAATCGAAAACTATTAGCTACCAAGACCTCCTTCCACCCTCTTCCTTCTCCTCATCTGGATCCAATTCGGCTTCACATGTTCCCTCGGAATCGCAAACACTTAACCCTTCACTTACTTCCAAACCAAGGCTTTGTCATGCCGAACAATGACATGACTAAGTCGGAAATGAATATTGTAGATAACTAACTTACAGAACAAGGGATGATGAATGACGGATGCCGCGCGCGCACCAGCCCACCTTGACTTATTACCAACTACGACCCTGGAAATTATTTCCATAAATCTTATCCTATCAATCCGAAGCTAGAAGTAGGGTTGCATCTGAGGGAGAGGAAACACTAGTCAGGAAAAATGAGCAGGGGCCCATGTGGTGCAGAAAGGAAAAAAAGAAGGGGCCTAGGCATAAATGAATCATTCTTTTGTATTTTTTTTTATTCCATTCCTCATGCAGATAGATGTATGCCCAATGCTAATTGCAATTAATGTGATGACGATTTTAAGCTGTATGCACTGCCTGCCCTTCTTTTCTTTTCTCTTTTCCCGGCACGGAGTACAGTAGTCCAACTGCATGTGTGCCTGGATAAATAATATGGTGATAGTGATGGGGAAATGGGATTGATCATATGCTTGTTGCTGGTTATACTTCCTAGGTTATTGTAGTGTGATAAGTTTCCGATTGAGTTCTTTGAAGGCAGAGGAAGTTGATTAAGGCAACTCTTGACAGAGGTATTGTTGATGTCTGTGCTTCAGGTTATTTACTATTGTGGAAGTGACTCGGATGTCTTGATGTCTAGACAGTTAGTTACTGTAAACACAACTCCTCCGAACCAATAACTAGGTATCCTTCGTAGTCACCTCCGATGTTCAACTGCGCTTAGGTCATCATCATCATCATTATCACCATCGTCACTGAAGAGTTACAGCGCTCAAGCCTCTTCACAACTAGCTACCTACCTACTTACCGTACTACCAATAACTACTCATCTTAAAAACCACGATACAATCTATAAAAACAATAGAATGAATACTAACCGATAGAACCAACTGAATCATCCACAATACCCAAATTGGAAAAAGCACCTCCCACCAAGAATGTCATCATCATCATGAACATATATAAAAAAAGAACTGTACCTACTTACTTACTAGGTACCTCCATAGACCTACCATAATAGGCAACTCAACTAATCCCCAAAGACATAAAACTAAGTAAATTGGAAAAGAAGCTGAAGAGACCCACACCCCCCACCACCACCATCATCTCATCCCGTCATACCAAAAAGGCCAACCTACGAGTTACTCAGTTGACGGACCCTCCCCACCTCCTAGGTAAACCCCACCACCCACCACCAACCATCCCCCCAACCAATAAGAATCCACTAAATGGGTTGTGCTCCTTTCCCCACAACACGGAACAAGCAGGGCCAAGCCCACACATGACATGGGCTGATGGAGAAGGCTTACGCGGCAACATACCTAACTGTACTTACTACTAAACTCCGTTAAGTTAACTAGACTCAGAGGAGTAAAAGTTGTAGAGTCACTACTTACTGTTCTCTCTTTTTGGTTATTTGTCTTTGTCATTGTCATTGTTGGAATTTGTTATTGTTGTTGTCCTGCTGCAGGGTTGCAGGGGCCCTTGGCGGGCTGTACCTAGGGGTAGTGGGCTGCGTGTATGGATTTGGGTTTTATTTTTTATTTTTATTTTTATATTTTTCGTGATGATGGTGATGATGATGGTGATGATGATGATGATGATGATGATGATGATGGGATGCTTTCAGATGTTGGTTGGGTGGTTCGTGCGTTTTGGGTGATGTGGGTGTTGGTTGATGTCGTATTTTTTTGCGGTTCATGTTGACTACGTAGTTAATTCTTTTGATGTGGTTGATGGGTGAGAGGAAAAAGGAGAATGGTAAGGGAGGAATGACCTCATTGCTTTTTTTACTCTCTACTGTCATTTTCTGTTCCTGGATGAGGGTGCAGCTGGGTCGGTTACACAATCACTGCCAGGTAGGAGGGGTTCATTGTTCTGTACAGGTGTTTTATCTGAAGTAGAGATGTTTGTTGTAGTTCGGTTGTTAAGTTGTATGTATGTTGGGAATCAGATAGTAGTGGTTGTGATTCTCAGTTGGTAGTATATTTTATAGTGTTGAAGATGATTATATATTGGGTCATTGTTGCATAGAGTACTAGTTCATGTTACTAGTACTAGTAAGATCTATGATATCGAAATTTGTTGTAAATGTAGATGTAAACATAGTATATTATTCCTACTATATGCTTTCTACTCAAGCACTCACTTGTATACATCCTATCGCATACTCTACTATAGCAGCCACTACAACCGTGCCTGTCGGCTCGACACCCTCGCCGCCGCAGCCCGACCAGCTCGTCGTCCAAAGACAGCTCCCGACGTCAATCCACTGCCTCCAGGATAGTTATCATAAAACAGTCCTCCCAGCATCTCGCCCGCGCAGTACAACCCCGGCACCTCCTGGTTTGTCGTCGACGACACCACCGCCGCCGTCTCCGGACGAACCGCCAGTCCACCAAACGTGAAAGTGATGCCGGCCGTGACTCGAACAGCCAGGAATGGTCCCTGATCAATAGGAAGCGCCCAGTTAGACTTGGGCACTGCCAGTTCCAAACCCTCGGACTGCGTGGTAAGTCCATCCTTGACAGCCGGATCCCATTTCCCACCTGGATGCCTGCGCTGGCGCTCATAAACCGCCTTATTATAGTCATGGATGGTCTGCTCGAAGCGCTTCTTATCTTCGAGATCAAACTCAGCGCACTTCTCCGCCAGCTCACTGATCGTGGCCGCGCTGATATGCTGCACCACCTCCGGCCGGTACTCCTCCGATCGCAACCAAGGGATCATCTTGGAGTCCCAGATCTGGAACGCCATGTGGCCGGGCTGGTTGAGAATCTGGCGTCCGATCATCGCATACGTATAGTTGCGCAGATCCGACCCCTCGTCCACGAACCGGTTTCCCTGCCGATTGATCATGATGCCCAACGGATACCCGGACTTGGTGAACTCGTTGGAGATCTCCCGGTCGCCCGTATCGGCCGGTGCGTTAGCATCCCACGCCACACAGTGACATCCTGACCAGTTGCCCGCCTGCTTGGCTGAGACATCCCGGATCGCCATCTCGAACCCATCCCCGGAGTTATAGGGCGTGCCGCGCACCAGCGCTACGTCCCAGTGAGGTCCAAGGTACTGCGCGCGCATGCGCGGGTTACCCTCGAAGCCTCCGGCCGCGAGAATCACAGCTCCAGCCCGGATAGTCTGGTCGCGGCCATGATGCGAAACCACCACGGACGTCACAGCTCCAGAGACCGGGTCTGTTACTAGTTTCTGAGCGGCGGTCGAGAAGAAGACTTGAATCCCCAGTCTCCGGGCTGCTTGCAAGTGATCCTGAATGAGACCCTTGCCGCCGTCTTGAGTCTTCAGCGCAAGACCACCCCAGAACTTGAGCCGACCGTTGACTTCATACGCCTGTCGGTTGAAAGAGAGTTGGAATCGCACGCCATTACTCGCCAGCCACTTGATCGCCGAGTTCGACTCATTGACGAGTGTCTGGCAGAGCTCGCGATTCGTGCGCCGCCCTGTAACGCGGTACATGTCGCCCGTGAAGTCATCCACGGTATACGGCTTCATATCGATCTTCTTCGCCGTTTCCGCATCGACATTATTCACGATGGGAAGCAGATCCGGCAATCCGCCGTGGACGGTACGCATCGCCCCCGCCGTGAAGTAGGAGTTACCTCCTGCCCACTCTTCCGGACATTTATCGATAATAGCGACGTGTTTTGCGCCGGACTGGACGGCCGAAATGGCTGCGCAGAAACCGGCATTACCGCCGCCAATGACGAGCACGTCGCATTCTGAGGGAAGAGTCATGGTGCTAGAGAGATATGATTGTGTGTGTATGTGCCTGTGCGTGCGTGTGTGCGTGTATACGTCAAAGAAAGAGCATTAGTGCATTTAGTCTGGCAAGGGGAGGAGAATGATGATCGTCGTATCAAGTAGATACATAGTGCTCTGGGATCTGTGCTCAAGGTACCTGCGGCTTTGTATGTAGCGACAGACGGAGGGGATGGTGCCGATGATGGGATGGCGGTTGGGAAACGGAGAGTTATGCTCCGTCGGTGCCACGGGGGAAGGCGGAGGGAGTCTTTCCGGTCGGTCTGGGCAGTGCTGCTTGATGTCATCGGAGGTAGCACAGGAATGTTAGGGAGAAAAGTGGATAGCTTTGTTAGAGTGATCGGGAGAGTAACTCGGATCTCGAAAACTAACGATCGCATGGCATGATGCGCGTGCTCCCCACGCTGTAATTGCGGGGGAGAAATTAGTCGAGGATCGATCGGAACAGAGAGATCGATCGTCTCGATCAGTTCATTGACTACTGAACTGGCTTACAGAGAGTGTCTGGAGGAAAGTAAATGGGATAGAATTAAATTGAACGTTGAAATGTTGGATATTGCCATAGACTACTATATCTTAGATAAAGATGGTTCAGACACGCCAAATCCCGCCAGAGAAACACCGTAATTGAACAAGCCCCAATATGTTGAAGATAGATGGAAAAGCACACGGCAGAAAAAGGGTACAGAGACAGAGAAGATGATGGTAAATGACACGCGCTGGATAGCTTTTGTTCAAATTATGATAGACAACTCAGTCCGGTCCAGACCATCGTCTTCCAGGCCGGGGTAGTAGGGAATCATCGCGTCCGCACTCTGCACGTACGCATCGTTGTACAGTCGCCAATATGGCGTGCGCACCTTGCGCGCCGGGTGGAACAAGCCCGCCCACACGTAATTCATGACCACACCAGTGCCGACTGCCATCCGGATCGCATCAATAGCTTCAATGACACGGTCAATGACGTGGGGACTGGTTTCGAAGATGTTGGGGAACACCAGGTTAAGCAAATGCACCATGGCATCTTCACAACCCAGACCAACCACGCCCAGCGCGATGTGCTTGACAACACTGGCTGCGGTCTGCCGGTGCACCTGGTCACGATCGATAAGAGCATCCTCCAAGAGAGGCGTGACCGCATAGACGTAATCCTTGGCCATCTCGCCAATGTACTCGAACAAGAAGGACATGGCCTTGAGCACACCGTTCTGGACGTTCAGTTCGGGAACACGGTATTCGTTCATCAGGGCCGGCAGGACGGTGAAAGGCGCGCAAGTCTCAGCCACGATACCGATGGCGACGGCAGTACAGACACGGGACTGACGCTCTTGGACACGAAGGTTGTTCAGCAGCGTCGCCAACACATCCTGGGGACCGATGGCCTTGGCGATGAAGCCAAATGTGTTGTTGGCAGCACGACGGATACCCTTCTTGTGAGCCTTCAGCATGTCCAGCAGCTCGAAGCAGATACGCATCCATTCACGGGCGTTGACAGATTCGGGGCCACGGTCGGCGATACGACCGACCAGATCAATGGTGTTCTCCTGCACCTTCTCGTGACGGTTACGCAGGATAGGAGTGAGTCGAGGTAGCAGATCTCTGATAGGAGGCTGCATCTGGTTGATACCAACGACAGTGACGATCGAACGGAGAGCACCAAGGATGGAACCAAGCACCTCGGGATACTCCTCACCCAAGTATTCGTAGAGCACGATACCAAGCTTGCCCATCAGAGCGTCTTCGCCGCACTGCTTCATGACCATTGCGATACGCGAGATGAGATCCGCAGCCTGCTGACGGACCGTGGCGGACTTGTTGTTCAACCGCCAGAGGATGGTACTGACAATCTGAGGGAGGTAAGGCTTGCAGCGAGTGCCCAGGGCGTTGACCACTGTTCCGAAACCGTTCAAAATCACGATATCTTCGATGCTCTGTTCCTGGAAAGCATACAGAACACCATCAATGAGCCGTTCCTCCAATCTTTCAGAGATATCGGCAGCTCCAAGGGCTGCAATAAGCTTCTCCACGGTCTCCACAGTCATCTTCCGGTAGGGCTCGCTTTCATCCTTGAGGTTGTTCACAACACGCTCCAGAATCTCACCCACGCCGACCTTCTGGCCGAGGTCCACGGTCGTATCAACCACTTGGCGGTAGTTCCTCCTGTCCAGAGCCATACGACGCACCCAGAAACTCTTGAAGAAGTCGGTCAACACGTGTTCCTTCAGGTAGCTGGCTGTCACACCATCAGTGCTAGCACACTGCGATACTACCTTCAAGACAACCTTCTTCATCTCCTCGTCGGGGGAGGAGAATTCACGCAGAAGGATCTCCATGATCTGACTAGTGTAGTAGTTGGCGTATTCCTCGTCCATGAGAGGGATGATGTAACCAACGGCCTTCAAGAAGGCTGCCAGACCCTTACCACGCTGCTTCCGAGCTCCAGTCCACAAGGGGTTGAGGATCTCATCGAAACTCTCGATACCGTACGGGTTGGCAGCTTCAGCCAAAGCAGCCACAGCTAAGGCAGTGACGGTTCTGACTTTAGCTTGTTCGTCGCTGAGATTGTCGGCAATGCAGTCGACCAGACCCTTCAAATGGGGAAGAATGGCGCAACCCATAAGGATGGGAATTTGCTGGACGATCTTGACACCGGTGTGCCTGGCCTGCCACGACTTCTTACTCCGACACACAGCACGAAGGAAGGGTAGGAGTGCAGGAATACCAAGAGCAGAAGCAACGACAGCGAATGCTCGAGCTGTCGTGTTACGGACATACTCATCGACATGGTCAATATCGGGACGCATCGTACTGATCATCGTGGCAAGACCAGCCGCCTTGGCCAGGTTGGAAATGATCTCACGACCCTCGACACGAGCATAGTAGTCTTGGTCAATGAGCAGGGGCTCGATGACGACCAAAATCTTGTGAACATAAGGGCGAACGAGATCATCCAGCTTGTACAGGACACGGTCAATAACCTTGACCAACAAGTGGCGCTCTTGATCCTCAAGGGACTTTTCCATCAAAAGCGGAAGAATCTGGTTGAAGAGGGGACCGGCACCGAACTGCCGCGCGTTGTCTGTGAGCTGACGCAGGGCAGTCTTCCTCATAGGCGGAGTGCCGTTCTTCACTTTCAGCAAGAGTCTCATAATCTTCCTTTCCTTCAACTCCTCCACGGACATCGCACTCTCGTCCCCACCTTCCATAAGTTTTCCAAAGTAGGCCATATCTTCGGGCTTGAAGAACTGCAAGTCACCAACACCGGGGATTTCAGTCGGTAGCTGCTTGCCCATCGCGCGAGCGCTCTCCGGCTCCTGCATCATGAAACCTCCGACTCCCGTCGCACTGGCCATAGGTGCCGGTGTCGCCATAAGCTTTCTCGCCGGGTTGCGAATAGGGGCGTAGCCCGGAGGAGGCTCGAGGATCTTGTAGCCCTCCGAGGGCAACATCATATCAAGTTCTTCATCAGACAGAGGAGCATTGCGCGCAGAGATATCAGTTCCAAAGCTGGTGGGCATCATAGGCACACCTACTTGAGAAGGATGCATCGGGGTAGCAAGCCCTTGGTTACCCACGGGGGTGGATGCCGCAATGGCTGGGGCTTGGTCCCATCGAGAACGACGCTTAGGAGCTTCCTCGGCGGCGGCGCCAGGAACAGCAGGCGCAGGCGTTTGATCCCAGCGAGATCTCTTGGCTTTGGTGTCTGCGGGCTGCGGGGCCTCAGCTTCAGCCGACTCAGTAGGCTCGGATGACACATCCCACCGTTGTTTACGCTTGCGACCGGCGGCGACCGAAACGGTCGAGCCAGCTTCAGCGTTTTCTTTGTCCTCCGACTTCAAGGTGGCCTCATGCTCCTGAACATCGTCCTCTCCACGGGCCTGCTTCTCTGCGATCAGCTTCTGAACACGCTCTTCTTCTTTCTCAAGCTCACGTAGAGCCATAACCTCACGGTAGGTCTGGCCCTCTCCTTCCACATTTGCATGTTCGTTCGCGGCAAACGGATCAGCGCGTGTAGGCGTCAGCGGACCACGATTGAAGCGACGCTTCTGATAGTCCGTCTCGCGATCAGCGATTCTGGCCGCCTTTTCGCGTCCTAGGAGAACGTCCTCCTCTTCCACACCATTTCCTTGGGCAAATTCATCGATCTGGCTCCTTGTCGCGGTATATTGGCCCACCAGACGGTGGCCTCCGTCCGCATCCTCCATTTCTTCATCTTCGCCATTGACGGCGATGGACATGTCGTATCCCGCATACTTGTCAGCGCCCTCGCGTTCGTAGAGGGTGGTATCGAAGGATTCAGTCAGGGAGGCCTTGGTCGAGTTGTCAGTGCGCTGGCTAGACGGATCAAAGGTCCTAGAACCTTTCTTCGCAGATGCAGCAGCGTTCCGCTCAGCTTGGAGCTTCCGGACGGCTTCGAAATCAGCTAGAAGGGGTTGTCAGCCTATCATCAGAAGCATGGTCCGCGATCTGGAGGCTACCTACCGTCGGACATGGTGGCGGTTGTGGTGATCCCAAAGACGAGAAAGAGAACGAACACTCCCAGGCAGGGGTAACAGCAGCTACATTCGGATCAAAAACGGACAATAGCAGCGACCTTGGGGGCGTGGAGGGTGATGCGCTGATGTCTCGCGATGAAAATATCAAGAAGACGTGAGGTGAAGTTCGGCGGCGGGACTAGGTTGATGACTAAGATGAGGCACGTGATGGCCGTGTAGCTGTCTGCTTCTGCTCTCGCTGGATCTCGCCTCGATATTTTTTCACCCATTTGGTCTTTATTTTTTTATTTTTTTTTCTTTTGGCTCTAGATAAGAGAACGAGCCTGAATGAGGCTAGATATGGTTTCTTTGGTGCTTTATCGAATTTATAGCTTCGTTCTATGTAGAATTGAAGCGCAGGGCTCTACTCATTGCCTCCCGATTATCACAACAAACGAATCAAATGGATTAGATACTACATTTCGATATGGTGTTATAGCTCTTCTATGGAGCTCGCACTGAGACTTTATGAATAAGTAACAAAGAATTGTTGTTTGGTATAAGTGAACCGAACATCATGATGTGAACAGAACACTACTTAGGTTTTGCGTTAGGCTGATAGTTCATGACTATATATTTGAAGCCGCTTGTTTTTACTACTACTACTACTACTACTTCTGCTATCGCACATTCCCTACCCTATAAATCGTGCTACAACTGTTGTCAATAGTATTCAATTCAGTGTTTGCTAAGAATAACAAAATGTTCTATATAATATACACTTCAATATCTATAATCCAACTGGACGGTATATACCGTATCAATGGACATCAATTCCTACAATGCACATACTAACGGCTACTACTCTCAGACAACCAAATCATTCATTCCAAGATAGAGTATTGCAGAAGACTTCCAGAAAACCTCACACTCACAGCATCGTATACTTCTTCTTAGATACATGCGGCATATAATGTATGGTTCGTGTATAGCATAGCAGCACACTCAAAGCCGAAGCTCTTCCAACGTCATTCATACTCTCTTACAACCATCATATTACTTACCACAAACGTGTAATAACCGGTCACAATCTTTCCAGCCTAAAAGATTTTCCTTTTGATCCCATGTTTAAAAGATCATTCGAATAACAAATAAAAAATAAAAATCATAATTGAGCACCTGCAAAGCTGCTCCAACCCACAGACAATACAAATGACATCATGCCATCTCCACGCGGCTAAAAGGCAACTCCACACGGAAACGAAACACAGAAATAACCAGGAACAGATAAAGATCAATTTTCCTCAATATCCAAAAGAAGATATGTTGAAAAGCAATAATGATGATGATGAAAGGGAAAGGGAAAAAAAGTCTGGTTTATTTGATCATAGTCCCCACCGTGTTTCAGCCCAATATGCAACTGTCATGTAGCAGATTAATAACGGTTTCCGCGAGGCCATAGCATACTACGCCTACGCACAGTGGGGCATACTAGATTACTGTCGACATACCATTCCTAGTTAGATCGGGTTGTTTGTAAATGGGCTGTATACGTCAGCTCTCTCTTTGTCCGAATTTCATTTTCCTTAGCCGTGACTCTTGTGTTATTCGGATTTAATTACTGAATTGATTACTTGCTGTATGTGTGTGTGTGGGTGGGGGGTGGGGGCTGCATGGACTGATAATGAGACTGTGTATCTGTCTAATGAGCGGAGAGGAGTGTAATATGATATAATATATGTGGTGTTTCAGAATCTGTTGGCTGCTTATGTTTTGCTTCATAGTTATTACCTACGGATTTGGGACGGGATGGGTCGGCTGACTTGCTGTGTAGAGTGTATGGCATGGCATGGGGTGAGTGTGATATAGGTTTTAGATTGTAGTGGGCGCATGTTCTTCGGCTATTAGGCGTGTGGCCTGTCGAGGATGACAAGATCATTGGATTGAGCTGATTGATGACGGAAAACCTGAGTAGTAGTACGGTAAGATTGCTTGAAGTTGACTATTGGAAAGCTATGGTTTTCGGAGCCTCTAGGAAGAAAATCCTCCCCTGCAATTATTTGCGGGATTGGATGCAGAAGACACCTGAAATCCCGCCAGATTACGTCTAAGCGATATGGAAAGTCCTGGGTATGAGCTAAAAGGGTTGACATCTCTATTCGCGACTATTACTTCCTCCGTATGCGAAACACAATGGCCAAAAGGCCGATAGTAAGCATCATGTAGTATAATACCCAAAACGCCAAGGATATGGTAGCAAGTGGTGATAAGCACAGTAGAAATTCGACGGCACCAGGCGGTCAATGATGGTTCTAAGGGCAAGCTTAATGGATTCTGTCCAGCTTGGCCCGGTTCATGGCGATTTGGTCGTCGACAAAGTCGCTCTACAAAGCAGTCAGTCGAGATTGGACTTCGTGACAGGATTTCAAAAGGACTCACCTTGGCCGTGATACGCTCCAAATGACGGTTCTGTTCGTCCAGCTCGCGACCTGTCGCCCGAGCAAGGCCATTCAAACGGCTCGCAGCTCCTCCAAGCAGATCCAGATTCTGTTCGATCTCGTTCTCCATCGCCTCATCCTCGCTGTCCGCCTCGAACTGGTACTTGGCACGATCAGTGATGTTGGTCCTGTTACGTGTGGTCTGCTTGGCCGCCTCCTTGTCGATGTCCCTGAATGTGCGCTCCATCCGTTGGTTTGTCTTGAAAGCCTCCTTCTCGGTACCCTCGCGAGTTTCCCGCTCAGCGCGGTGCGTGTTCAAAATCCGCTCATCACGCTCTCGCCGGCGTCGGGAACTGGTGAAAGGGTTGGACACATGAACAGCGAACATGCTCTTGTTGAGTGTCTTCAACTCCTTTGCCTTCTCCTCCGCGATCCGTCCCTCGACTGTAGCGACATCCAAACTCTTCTCGGCATCATGGATACGCTCTCCCTGCGCACCCAAACGAGCAAGTGTCTCACGACCCGTCTCTTCGGCCTGGGCAGCCACACGGAGTGCATTGCGAGTTGAGGCGACGTCACCCTGCTTGATGAACCGGATGTCCTGCTTGATGGTCTGAATTTCTTCCTCCTCTTCCTCCTCAGCAGTAAGGTGACGCTCCTGGTAAGTGGAGGTGTTGTACTCGTTGCTGCCTCCGCCATAGGCAGCTCCGCCCTCGGAGTAAGGCGGAGGAGGGCCGGCCTGCTGCTGTTGTTGTTGTGCCCGATCCCGAGCCCCTCCAAAAAGCGCATCTCTGTTGCCATCCGCCGCCGCGGGGTCATTGGGATCGGCGCTACCTAGTCCTCCATAGCCGCCAGGGCCGTACCGAGAAGCGGCAGGGGCAGCAGCACCCCCGCCACCAAAGCGGTCAGATCCATAACCGCCCTGGTTTCCATATCGATTCGGCGCATACCCTTGATATTTGTTATCTCCGGGGATGTTATGGGCACCAGAGGGGCCAGCTGCGGGCGGTTGTTCTCCGGCAGGCAGAGGAGCCACACCCGCCTGCATCTTGGCCTTGGTGTAAGGATCGGTCGGGATAGGTTTAGCGTAGGGGTTGGCAGGCGGCGCAGGGCTCTTGCTCTTCGATCTGGAGCCGAAAAGTGCCAGACGGTTGCCGGAATCCTCCTCGTCGTCCCCGGACTTTTTGAAACCGAATCGGCCCATGGCGTGGAATGCGAAAGAGATTAGTAGTCGGCTGGTGAGGGTGAGAGAAGGTCAAGGATATGCTAGTAACGATTAATCCGTGAGCGAGAGGATAGAATCTGAGAAGAGGACAGATGGAGGTAGAAAAGGGGATCAGAGAGGGACCAGCGCAAAAGATGTGAAACCAACGATAATAATAACTCCAGTTGGTCAGGGGAGCAGCGGCCGTCAGGGAAACGCCTCCTTAGGCATTATTGGATGGAGGGTCGAGACCCAAGGCGGAGGGTAATTCTGATACATCATCCTAGAAAGATAAAATGGGTAGTTGTGAGAGTAATGACGGTATCAGAACCATCAATATGACAGGCAGTGCACACACTAATCCCTAAAAGGCTAGTGGGGTGGCTGGACCCTTTTCGCAGCCACGAACCAGTGGCTGCAAACGTGCAAACTTTCCCACTTTGAGTTGGTGGTTGCCTTCGTTTTGCTTCCGCCTTTCCTCTCCTCCCTCCGTTTTCTTCCCTTCAATCTTCCCTTTTCCCCCTCCCAATCACATCGCCGGAGCATGCTTCACCGCAGCCATGGCGCCGTATCCAGGGTCTGATGCAGACTATTTTAGGGACAAGGCGCGTAGGGATTTGTTAACTCTCCTTGAAGGCGTGAGTAAGCCTCCAACGTGTCCCTCAAGGCAGCAGCAATCCTCCTCGCCTTTGTGCATGGGCTGAATCTCGTGGTGCAGGTACGTGGTAAGAAAAACCTTGTCGTCAGTCAGGATCTGGCTGGTCCAGTCGGGCTGTTCGTCAAGTTCTCGCTGCTCCAGGAATACGGTGTAGATCGCGTGTTCCTGCTCGAGAATGGCAACGTGGACTCCTCTCAGCGCAACGTCGTCTTTCTAGTCCACGCGGAAAAGATACGCCAGGTGCGGGCCGTGGCAGGTATGTCCATTTCTTCCGGATCACCACCCCGTCGCCTTCTCCCATTGTAAATCCTTTCTATCCTGTGCCTCGTCATGCGATCATTGGCGAAGCTATGCCTCTATATCTCTTCGGGACAAACAGTAGATTACGCAGATCTATCTTCCACTCTACGTAGTCAGTCAAGAGATCCCAACATAGAGAGATTTGTATACAGCTCATCTCAAGGCCTTCTTTCAAGTCACGCCCGATTGAATGCCATCAGTATGAGCTAACATTCCTCTAGAACAGATCCAGCGTCTTCAGCGCAACGGCAATGTTGAACATGAACTCTCCATATTTTGGGTTCCGAGGCGGACCCTTGTAAGCAATTCCATCCTTGAAGAAGCCGGCATTATAGGTGACGTGAATATTGCCGAATTCCCACTGTACTTCGCCCCTTTGGAGCAAGATGTGCTGTCTTTGGAGCTAGAAGACTCCTTTGGCGACTTGTACCTGGTAAGGAATAGCATAACTTCCTGTTCCAAACACTATTAACACCCAGTGGCACACAGCACAAGGATCCGGCATGTATCTTCCACTCTGCAAAAGCCCTCATGGACATCCAGCAGAGACATGGCTACTTCCCTCGTATCATTGGCAAGGGTGACCATGCCCGACGCCTTGCAGACCTCCTACTGCGGATGAGAAAGGAGCTTGATGCTGAAGAGAGCTCGGGTCTTGCTGGAGTCTCTGCCAGAGGCCTTCTTCCTAGCGCAAGCACTGAAAGCCTCATCATCATCGATCGCGAAGTCGACTTCGGGACTGCGCTACTGACACAATTGACCTACGAAGGATTGATCGATGAGACAGTGGGCATCAAGAATAACCAAGCAGATGTGGACACCTCTATTGTCGGGCCTACGGCAGTGCCTCAGGCTCAGGAGTCTTCTAAAGCACCCCAGCAGTCCTCAAAACAAGGACAAAAGCGGAAAGTCCAACTGGACTCCTCCGACCAACTCTTCAGCCAGCTGCGTGACGCCAACTTCGCTATTGTAGGTGACATATTGAACAAAGTTGCACGCCGTTTGGAGAGCGACTACGAAAGCCGACATGCCGCCAAAACTACCTCCGAGCTTCGCGAGTTCGTCAACAAACTTCCCACCTATCAACTGGAACATCAAAGTCTCCGAGTCCATACCAACCTGGCCGAAGAAATCATGAGAACCACTCGCTCAGATATCTTCCGCAAGATTCTCGAAGTCCAACAAAACAACGCCGCGGGCGCCGACGCTACATACCATCACGACGCCGTTGAGGAGCTAATTGCTCGCGATGTTCCTTTGAAGACCATTCTCCGTCTGCTCTGTCTTGAATCGTGCATGTCCGGTGGTCTCCGCCCCCGCGACCTCGAAAACTTCAAGCGTCAGATCATCCAAGCCTACGGCCATCAACACCTTCTTACTTTCTGGGCTCTCGAAAAAATGGAACTTCTTCAGCCTCGTTCTTCCGCCACCACCATGCTCCTCCCTACCGCTGGCGCCCAGACAGGCACAAAGACCAACTATGGCTACCTCCGCAAGAACCTCCGACTGGTCGTTGAAGAGGTCAGCGAAAAGGATCCTAATGACGTTGCGTACGTCTATAGCGGGTTCGCCCCTCTCAGCATCCGTCTTGTTCAATGTGTTCTGCAGAAACCTTACATTCTTTCTCTTGTCAGAGGCGGACCTGTCACTGCTGCAACACCTAGTCCTGCAAGCGCCTCGTCCCCAGGATGGCTGGGTTTTGAGGACGTAGTGAAGAGTGCTCGTGGAGCTACGTTCAGCATTGTACAGAAGGGTGACGACAAGGCCATCAGGGCGCGGCAGACGATCAGCGGGAATAATGCGATCAAGACCGTTTATGTTTTCTTTTTGGGCGGAATTACATTCACAGAAATTGCGGCGTTGAGGTTTATTGCGGCGCAGGAAGCTCCCCGGCGGAAGATTGTGATTTGTACGACGAGCCTTATTAATGGTGATCGGATGATGGATGCGGCGATCGAGAAGGGGAATTTTGCGAAGTTGGAGTGAAAGGTAGTAAAGACTTAATGTTAGCGAATGATGAAATCAATCCCACACTGTATGATTCCTTGGGGTCTGTAGGTCATGCTTTAGAAGCTGGTGCGCCGCTGCCCATTTCATGTCTGTGGGGTCCCACAAGCCCAACAGGAATCATGATTATGAAACTTCAACTTTCTAAGCGTGGGGTGTGGCAATTATCTAGATCATTAGCAGCAGTGCATAGTTGTCGCAATGTGTTTTTTTGTCGTTCCTCCCAAGTATCCTAGGTACCGGAGCTGGGGGCCTCAGGCCTGAAAAAACTCCACCCGAAAGGGGGCTAGCGGCCTTAGCACATTGGCCTTACTCTTCTAACTCGTTGTCCGTCTATCTCTATCCCCTTAAGTCACCTAGCAGTCTTCCCAACCCTCGCAATTTTGGCATTAGGCCAGACAGTGGGTGTTGAAATCCTTGAGTCTGATTTATTTTGCGCTGTGAGAGGCTACATTGACATTCATTTGCACTGTAGTCCCTCAAACCACCCGACCGGCCAGCATGCCGGGTGCGCTGCCGCTACTCCACGGACAAATCAGTCTCTCTGCGGCTCTAGACGACGATGACAATGTCCTCCAAGAGCTATCATATCCACAACGGCGCTTTGATTTCTATGTATACTTGTATCAACATCGCACCGTAATCGAATCTATTGTGTCGTATCATATGAATTCAAATAAAAAACAGACATGCCGTGTCGAAGAAGTCAAAGACTGGATCTCCGGAAGCTTCAATGTGTGCATCCCAGTTGTCATTGATGGGCAGGATGGTAGAACATCCAAAAGGGTCCTCGTGAGGTTTCCTCTGCCTTATAAAGTGGGAGAGAGTCAACAACCAGGGATTCGGACGAAAAGCTTCGCTGCGAGGCTGCAACTTATATATGGACTCGGCAGAACTGTCCTTCTATACCCATACCGCAATTGTGGGGCTTCGCATTTGCACAAGGCCCATGTGTAAGTGAGTTGCTGAAGTTCTGAGAGTTAAGTTAACCCTGGCCTAGTTCACCGCGATTCAGCACACCTCCATCGTCAGCCGCCTAAAATGGTACCTTCACCGTGTGCTATCGCCTCTTATCGGGTATCCAATCCGACCACCTTACTCAAGTGGAAACTGCCCTTACAGCCTGAAAACGGGTTATTTACTTTTGGACCACGTCGGAAGCTCTGATGCCGTGATGCTTTCTGAGTCTTGGGATAGGTTACGCCACGACCGCAAACGCAGAGCCAACCTTTTCCGCGGGTTGAGTCAGATTATACTATCATTAGCCCAGTTTCCTTTCGACCGAATAGGATCTCTGACAATCGATAACCAAGGGATTGTAAAGCTCACCAATCGCCCTTTAACACTTCGTCTTCATCATCTAGAAAACGAGTCCGTCCCCACAAACATGGACAGAGACCTCGTGTATTCAACAAGCGATAGTTACTATATGGACTTGCTGTCCTATCATGACAGTCGGTTACGCCATGTCCCAAATTCGATACGAGACAAGGCCGACGGTGAAGCGCAGCTGTCAACTCTGACCATAATGCGAGCTCTGCTGCCATATTTCTCCTGTCGCAAACATCGACGTGGGCCGTTTATCATGACCTTGACGGATCTACACCAAAGTAACCTCTTTGTCGACAGCGACTGGAACATCAAGTCACTCGTTGACCTAGAGTGGACATGCTCACGACCAGTTGAGATGCTCCATCCGCCCTATTGGCTCACAAGTCGCGGAGTGGACCAGTTATACGAAGGAGAACATCTTGATGCTTTCAGTGAGATTCATGCCGAATTCATGGAAGTCTTCGACCAGGAAGAACAGACTCGCTCTCAAGCGGGAAAGAAGTATTTGGGTCTCGCGAGTATCATGAGACGAGGCTGGGCAATTGGAAGTTTCTGGTACTTCACGCACTCGAAACCCCCAAAGGTTTATACAATATCTTCCTAGATCACATACAACCAAGATACTCGAAACTGGATGATGCTGGGATGGTGGAGTTTGAACGGACTGTGTCGCCATATTGGACCCCGGACATACAATCTTTCCTTGACGGCAAGCTGAAAGAGAAAGAGATATATGAAGGTCATCTTCGTGATGCCTTTTCAGTCGCCCAAGAAGCACCATCTAACCCAGAGTCACCTTCTGCAAATTAGACAATCGATCTGATCGATGTCATGCTTGGTTTTGACTCCCGCTCTGCCCCGTGTCTCCTTGAGTCGCCGCCTGACTGCCAGAATTTTCATTCTGAGCATGCCGACGTGTCGCGTTTCTCCGGCGATCCTGGGCGCTCTTCCCAGACGATGACAATTGTTGCGTAGTCTTCTAGTCACCCAGCCCGAGAGTGACAGCATTGCGAGCCTCGCGCTCTGCTGCGTCCTGTGACGCACGTCCGTCGGCCATCTCCCGTGCTTTGGGAGGTCTTCCGTATCCTGGAGGGCTTCTCACACTGACTCTCTATATTGTAGTTCTGCGTAAGTCTCCAGCAAACTTTAAGAGAGGCTTTAGCATCATAGACTTGGTCTTCCAGCTTCCCAAGCCACTTGCAACTCCATCCAGAACACATGACCCTAAAATAGAGAATCTTCGCATACCTAATAGGACCGGACCAATATGACCAAAGCCACCACGTTTGACACCTCTATAAGCAAAGCAAAACGAGAAGAGGACCGTCAACGTCCCCCTTCAAATACGTCCCTAACGAGCCAGCACCCGCTACCTGTTAAGTCTAGATTCTAGAAGCTCTCATTTATGTCAACCGCATTACAACGTCCACGTAGCAGACTTACTAATCTAGGTAGTTGCAATTAACCCTCTCCCTACACACCATCACGTATCTCGCGCACGCCCCGCCCCATTGACATACTGTGAGGAACGGGTCTAGACTTAGTGTTTTTTTGGCACCGCCGTAACTACTATGATTCCAGTACTATCTATTAGAATCTACTATTCTTATTTGTTGAAATGCGCCCTCCTTCAACAGAAATCACCAACCATCTGCGCTTGCTCCAGCAGGATCGGAGATTGTCGAGCCTGGTACTACTCTTCTGCGTAGACAGCCTAAACGTATCGGATAATGCATTATATATGGAAGTACAAAAGCATTAACACATACCAAACGATTTACTATCAGCACGTCGTACCGTTGTTACCAAATTGTGATAGGAGCGTTCGTAGGCAACAACAGGGGAGTGGGAATGATACCTATAGATATCACCACCATCAGCATCACCACCACCACTACTGTGAATGGGTGAGAGGGGACGACGCCTTTTCTAGAGGATCAGACATGACGGTTGGGTATATCGTGTTGAAGTTGTTATAGACTTTATTGGGATTGTTTAATTATAATTAGTACCTGAATCCGGAATTCACACCCATCAGCCGTCCCTGGTATCGCTCTATCACCTCTCCCAATTTCACCATGACACCTGCGGCTAATGTCCGCACCTGTTCCCGCGGATCGCTCGTATCTTGGACCGGCGGCGTTCTGTCAAATATCTCCCCTACCCATTCTCGCAGCTCCATGACTTGCGTGGCGAATTCAGTGACCAGGCGCTCTTCTCCGGATGTCCCGGAGGCGACGTTCAAGTCTACAGCTGCGAGGAAGAGGGATAGAAGGGAGGACAAGATGCCGGGATCGTCTGATATGGGGCGAGCGTGGAGGGAGAGCAGGAACGTCAATGTTTCGTGTGTGGCGGCTGCGAGATGGGGCGTGTGAGGGCCCATTGTTGAGAGGATGAGTGTGAGTGTTTGGATGAAGAGACTGAGGAGATGGGGGGCGTAGAAGGGGTTGTAGGAGGGAGCGGTGGAACTGGTTTGTTAGTGATGATGACTTGTGTGGAAAATTTGGGGAGGAAGGAGAACATACGATGAAAATTGCATGATCATCATTTCGAAACGGCCCTTCAGAGGGTAGAAGAACCCATCTGCAAGGACTCTGTATAGATCCTTTGCGGTGGACTTCTGTCGCTGTGCTTCGCGTTGCTGACGTTTCTTTTCGACTTCCATTCGGGAGGAGAATGTGCGGACCTTGAGTGCATTGGGCCCAGACAGGGAATCTGAGGCATCGGCAGCTAGTGGTTCGAGTGAGGCGCGTGATAATTGCTTGGTTAGGTTTGCGATTGGCGATTCGGCCTCAGGCTGATACAGAGCCTCGAGGTTACCAGGGAGCTTTTTGGACGGGAACGAAGCGTCGGATACGCGTGGAAGACCTAGTGCTTTAGCGTCTGCTTCGCCATTTCCGCCGAGTTCGCGAGCACTCAAGCCTAGAGCTGTGAGGATCGTAGAGCGCTGTGGTTGAGATAGGTCCCCATCGAAGAAAATGGCCGAGAACCAGTGGCCCATCTTGAGAGGTTGAGATACGATCAGTGCGATCATACTTTGAAGTTGGATTTCCTGGAATCTGGGGATCTTCCCATGCTCCTGTAAGCCCACGACAACGAGTGCTAGTTCTTCTATATTCTCAGCAAGCTCCGTTCCAAAGCCGGTCTTGCGTCGGATTAAGGAAGGGGCGGTGGAAACAGCCAGCTCGTAGCGCTCTACGTTTTCCGTGTCGCGTAGGTAGGTTATGAGGTCGCGGATGTACCTAACTCATGGTTAGTGGCCATATGTGTTACGGTTCGTTTTGTCACATACACTGGTGCGGTAGGTTTGTTGCGTTGGAGCAAGGTTGGGTCATCATCAGAATCTGAGGGGTCTTCATCGGGCTTTTCATATGGGATGAAGTCTTCATCTTCTTCATCCTCTTGATCCGAGTCATTAATCTCTTCTATAGCAACAATCTTTGCTCTTCTAGTGTCTTTCTTGGGCGTATCAGTCGCAGAGGTCCTTTTCTTGGTAGGCTTTTCCGTCGATTTTGTCGCTGGTCCACTGAGCGATTCAATGGATCCAATAGACCCAACAGTATCGTGTACTTTGGCAAGGTCCAAATACCAATGTGCCTCATCGCTCTCCATTTCCTCGAGATCGAACCTCATCCCTTTACCTTGCTGCTCGATGAGCTGCGAAATGGTAGTTCCAATCAACATACCGAGAAAGCGAGCTCTCGGCGAAGACGCTGCTAGGCGGTTTGAGATTGTATTCAGAAAGAGTCCGGTGCGTCCAATAAACATCATTGCTGCAGCATCAAGCCGCTGGAGGTAGCCCGCAGCGAGAAGAACAATTTGGGCATTGGCTGATATATATTAGTGCCTTTCTGCTATACAGAATGAATCGATACAGTACCTTCTTGACACCTGATAGGAGCGTGCTGAATGTAGAACTTGTCGCCTGATTGATCTAGACTCTTACTAAGAAGAGTATTCATCGAGTCTAATGTGATCCCTGTCAGCCAGAAGAACATTGTTAAGCGGGCTTACTCCTACCTTCTTGCTGTGCCAATGTAGCCACTAGAGCACGGCGCAACCCCAGTGAATGGATCGAACCGCCTTGGCCTCTTGACAGCCAATCTATGATCTGACCTTGCAGATGTGACCGTTTTGACACGGCAATTGAGCAGAGAGCTGCTACGCTACTGACCACTTGTCCCGAGGTGTTGCTGGCACTGTTACCAGGTATTTCACCTAAGAACTGCTTTTTCTCAAGATCCCGAAAGACAGCCTCAAGCAATGCTAGTTGTTCCGTTGGCCGGAGACGGTCAAAAAGCGAGCTGTACTGTTCGGAAAGCGGTTGCTGAACAAGAAGTCCGGTATAGATCTCTTTGACAATTTGATCTGTATCACGCTTAGCCTACCAAGCCTATCAGTAAAGGCTTACTCAATTACCTGTATAGCCCAAGCTTAGCGACCTCCCAGTCAAAAGAGCCACGGATTTCCAAGCCTCTTCATCACTGAGAGCAGTCTTCGATGCCATATAGCAGATATTCGAACCTAGCCAGGTAGCGTATTTTGAGCCTTCCCCGATCCATGAGATTGTAGAAATCCCGTCAAGGTCAGAGATCAGAGTAAGTGCTTCTGCCGCTGTAGACAATACTTTACTGGCAGCAAGCACCGAGAGCAACTCCCTCCAAGCCACTTGCTTCTGCGTCGCATTGCTGTACAGATTATTCATGTCAGCGTATAGGCGAAACGCAAAGTCACTCGGCTCCAGCAAGGCGGAAATAACCGCAATGATATCTCTAATCTGTATCTTATGACCGGATGATTTCGCCTGCTCAGCCGATGAACGGGACGCAGCTATGAGAGAACGGAGCTGGGTCACCAAGCAACTGATACCCGCGACACTGCTAAGACATCTCAGAAGAGCAGCTCGTAGTTTCGAACTACCAGACTTTGAGCTTTGGGATTGTGGCCCAAGAGCCTCCCAATGATCCGGGATTGTAATGCTAACCAGAGCATTGAGAATTTGCGCTGTTACTGGGCGCGGAACCCGGATATCAAAACCGTTTGGACTTGCTGTCTTATTTGATGGATCTAGTATGGCTAGAACTTGAGCAAGTTCGTGCTCGTCGGGCTTTGCCTTCAAGACGGCCAAGATATGATCTGAGGATGTTGGGTCCCCGGGGAGATCGGCTTTGGACCGGTGCTCAGAGCCGTTAGATGTGGTGACTGAATATATTCCCTCGGCAGCAGCCGACAAGATGGGCTGCTGGCTGTGCTTGACCGTTTTAACGGCCGTGAGTAGTCCATCCATTTTACTAACGTGGCATTATCCACGTAAAAGTTACGAGGAAAGGAGGACCAAGTTGTGGAAGTTGGAGGAAATTGTATGGCGCGGAGGGGTCACGTGGGGCGGTGCTGTATCGATCTAACGACCATTCGAGACTCATCATCCTCATCATCCCACCATCACCTTCACGCTGTCTACAATCTGATAAGTCGGAATTCATAGCAAAATAGCTCTTGGCTGTGGAGCCATTATTCTGCTTATATCTTGGACGCCAGATTATCTAAGCTGGCGCAGGAGCTCACAATAAGTGCAGCTCGGAGGCAAGAGATCACTTGCTTATGCAACAAGAGCTTGAGTAGAGGCACATAATTAGCGACGTGGCTACCCTAGACAACATAATTGGAAAATGGCAGCTACAAGTTCGCCTCAGCGATGGTGAGATGATTTCTTCACCCCATAGCCGCAGCTGCTCATATCTCCCAGGAAGCATCTATACAGCGTCCTGACTAAGTCCGGACCCTTCAGTGATGAAGATTGGGTCCCTGGACCAGAGACGATAAGTGCTTTAGAGTCATCCAAAATTCTGTACGTATCTGACTGTTTCGGACCCGTCGTGCTCGCTAACGGTATTACAGGGTCATGTAAGTCAAGGAGATTCTTACTCCCTTAGAAATACATGGATAATAACCAAGCACTGCTTACAGCGGCGCTGGAGGACTAGGATGTGAGATCCTCAAAAACCTGGCTCTGTCAGGCTTCAAAGACATCCACGTCATTGATATGGGTAAGTCCTTCCTAACTTGTAATCACTACAAATGACCAACACGTGCAGATACGATCGATATTTCCAACCTGAACAGACAATTTCTATTTCGCCAGTCAGACATAGGCAAGCCCAAAGCTGAGGTTGCTGCTGCCTTTGTAGAAAGACGAGTCAAGGGGGTAAAGATCACACCGTATGTAGGGAAGATCCAAGACAAAGACGAAGATTACTACATGCAATTCAAGATCATCGTCTGTGGTCTGGATAGCATCGAAGCCAGACGTTGGATTAACTCGACTCTGGTCGGAATGGTCGATTTCGAGGACCCAGAAAGTCTGAAGCCGCTCATCGATGGTGGAACAGAAGGTATGTTTGCTCACTTATGCTGGATGCAAAAGAAAAAATAAAAAATTACAACTGACCGATAACAGGATTCAAGGGACAGGCGCGTGTAATTTTACCCACACTTTCCTCTTGTATTGAGTGTCAGCTTGATATGCACGCGCCGCGACCGGCCGTTCCTCTTTGTACCATCGCAACCATTCCGCGCCAGCCTCAACACTGCATCGAATGGGCTCATCAGATCGCTTGGCAGGAACAGCGCAAAGATGACGCATTCGATAGTGACGACATGGAGCACATTGGCTGGGTCTACAATGCTGCTCTGGAACGGGCGAAGCAGTTCAATATCCCTGGCGTCACTTTCCAGATGACTCAGGGAGTTGTCAAGAACATCATTCCGGCTATTGCCTCAACCAATGCTGTGATCGCAGCGGCGACCACCTCCGAGGCATTGAAGATTGCCACATCGTGCAACCCGTACCTTGAGAACTATATGATGTATGCAGGAGAAGAGGGCGTGTACACGTACACATTTGAGGCGGAGAAGAAGCCGGACTGTCCGGTGTGCGGAAACCTGGCACGCAAATTGAACGTGAACCCGAACATGACGCTGGAAGAATTCATCGAGACCCTTGGAGAACGGCCTGAGGCTCAACTGAAGAAGCCCAGTATGAGGACGGAGGAGAAGACACTCTACCAACGGTTCCCGCCGCAGTTGGAGGAACAGACTCGCGCTAATCTGAAGCTCAAGCTGAAGGACTTGATTGAGGACGGCCAGGAAATCGCAGTCAGTGACCCGGCGTATATCATCGATTTCCGCTTCCGACTGGCGTTTCAATAGACGAGAAGAGCCGCTGAGATGGACCGGCAACTACACGTTACGAAGAATCGCTGATGCTCTGATGATCATATTCAAGACCTAGGAAGTCAAATCTGCTTTTTCTATCACAAAAAGATCCCAGTCCAGACTCCCAACAAGTGTAAAGAAGGTTGTCACCAACTTTTCGTAAATGTACAAAATCAACAAGACAATCCAACGCCAGGCCAATGCATTATATAGCTTTGAATCATTTTTCACGGAAGGCTGAGTCAAATGGCTTTGACTTAGCGCATGAGGTCCGTCAAGCCCCGCTTCCATCTTGCGCATTTAAGCTTCAGGACCTTGACACTCTCCAGGAAGAGGGTATCACTTTCGAACTGGCCAACACTCTCGATGTTGAAGATGAAGTGGTCGCGGACGCGACCGAGCTTGACCTTGCCCTGGAACTCCTCGTGTCTCAGACACTCTCTGCTGACGGTATCCTTGAAGGGATCCACAACAACTGCCTTCAATTCGCCCTCGTGGCCCTCATATCCGCTGTCCTTCTGCTTGGCCTCCTCACGGGTGACCTTCTCGAGGCCAATGACGCCACTAGGGAAGCACTTGGCGAACTTCTTGGCATCGTCTCCAATGATGGGGCGGAGGATCTTGATGTCGGGGAGTAGACGGTAGCTAGCCGTGGCGACGGGGGAGAATTTGGCATGGTCGGCACCGATACCCTTGATACAGTGAAGTTCCATCTCGATCGACTGACCAGGACGGAGCTTGGCGACCAGGATGTCCGGGTTGACGGGTTGGATTGCGTCATCGCCAGCAAAGAATTGTTCCTGGCGACCGACGGGGTGGAATGTGATATCTTTGGCGTAGACGTGCGCATTCTTGTAGAGCTTGCGGGGATCATCTTCCTCCGGGTCCGCGTTGGGGTTCTTAGTACATTCGACGTCCAAGCGCAAGACGATGGTGTTGTAGTCGGCGGGATTGCTGCCATTGGGATCGTCGTCGGTGGGCTTCTTGAACCAGCGCATCCAGTTGATGCCCTCCACGGAACCCTTGAGGGGAATCAGACCCAGACGTTGTGCGAGGACCTCATCCTGGATGACAGAGGTGTTGTTGTGGACGAAAACGTATTCAATGGCGATGCTGGGCACCTCGGCCATGAGAATACGACGGAAGGCATTGGCAATGGAGGCGTCGACTCCGATGAGAGAGAAGGAGGCTTCGAAACGCTCGTTGCGGTGGAAGTCGATCTTGAGATCCTGTTCGCGAAAAAAAGGGACGTGTGAGCGCAAAGCTGATGGGACTTGTGTGGAGAAGTCACAATGTGAGCGCGAACACTTGAGTACTACCAACGTACATTCTTGAACTTTTCGAGAGACCATTCGTGCGACTCGCCGGGCCAATGACCAGGGAAATCTGTGGAGGGGATGTTGGAGACGGTCTCTGGGTTGATGTCGACGATCTGGAAGTCAATGCAGTCAGTATGATGGACGAAATAGGAACGAGAGGTCACGGTCGGAAGACAGAACATACCCTTCTGCGATCAAGCTCCTCCTGCGAGGGAACGAGAGGCGCCATGATGAACGATGGACTTAGAAGCCGCGGGGAAATTTGGAGGAGGAAGAGGGACAGACAAAGTGGAGGGAGCAACTGCGAAAAGTTCTTTGGCGGAAGCGGCAGTATTTTCTGAAATTCTGCAGGCCGCAAAGGCGGAGAAAAGGGTGTATATAACACACCCAGCAGTTTAAGGGGAATCGGCACTAGTGGTGAGAGTTTTAAGTGGCTAACGGCAGACCAACCAGAGACGGGCTGATGACCATAAGCTCCCCTCACGTGACTGCCCAAATTGTATCTCGCCTGGAAAGCGCAACCTCATCCAACGAGGAGCAAGCGTCAGTCCGCATCGCTTCCAATCCCCGCCAATTCCCCCTCCTTCCAACCCAATTGCGTCTGGATTGAGGGCTCTCCGCCTCGCTTTACCCTCATCCTCACTCCCCGCTCTCCCGAATGGCTGCTTCCTTCACTCGCCTGGCGGGCAGCGCGCCCAAAAGGCTCTGCCTCCGCCCCTCGAGCTTCTCCAGAAACACTGCTATCCCCAGATCCCGGACGATTTCAACGTCGCTGCCTCGCCGGTACGCAGAACCCACCAGCTACCAGGCCACCCGCCTCATCCCGGCCGACCCGACCTTCACATCTCTGGCCAACAAGGAGGGCCCTTCGGAGGCTGATGTGGGCGCCGCCCTCGAGTCCGAGGACACTGGAGCCGGCCGCAAAATCCGCCATTACACCGTCAACTTCGGTCCTCAGCACCCTGCCGCTCACGGTGTGTTGCGTTTGATTCTGGAGCTCAATGGTGAAGAGATCGTCCGCGCCGATCCCCACGTCGGTCTGCTTCACCGTGGTACCGAGAAGTTGATCGAATACAAGTCCTACATGCAAGCCCTGCCATACTTCGACCGATTGGATTACGTCTCCATGATGACCAACGAGCAGTGCTTCTCCCTGGCTGTTGAGAAGCTGCTGAACGTTGAGATTCCTGAGAGAGCCAAGTACATCCGGACACTGTTCGGTGAGATGACACGCATTCTGAACCACCTCATGTCCGTCCTTTCCCACGCGATGGATGTTGGTGCTTTGACACCTTTCCTGTGGGGTTTCGAGGAACGTGAGAAGCTCATGGTAGGTGTTTTCTGGCATGCAGAGCTGTGTGCTAGCCGCAATGACTGACATGAGTCCTTGAATTTAGGAATTCTACGAGCGTGTCTCCGGTGCCCGTCTCCACGCTGCCTACGTCCGCCCTGGTGGTGTGTCCCAAGATTTGCCCCTTGGTCTCCTCGACGATATCTACCAGTGGGCTACTCAGTTCGGTGACCGCATTGACGAGACCGAGGAACTGCTCACAGATAACCGTATCTGGAAGGCCAGAACCCAGGGTGTTGGTGTTGTCAAGGCTGCCGATGCCCTCAACATGAGTTTCACCGGTGTCATGCTGCGTGGTTCCGGTATCCCCTGGGATATCCGTAAGTCCCAGCCTTACGATGCCTACGACAAGGTTGAGTTCGACGTGCCCGTCGGTGTCAACGGTGACTGCTACGACCGTTACCTCTGCCGTATGGAGGAATTCCGCCAGTCCCTGCGCATCATCCACCAGTGCCTGAACCAGATGCCCGCTGGTCCCGTCCGTGTTGAGGACTACAAGATCTCCCCCCCTCCTCGTGCGGCCATGAAGGAGAACATGGAGGCTCTGATCCACCACTTCCTTCTGTTCACCAAGGGTTACGCCGTTCCCCCGGGTGAGACCTACTCCGCCATTGAGGCTCCCAAGGGTGAGATGGGTGTGTTCCTTGTCAGTGACGGTAGCGAGAGACCCTACCGCTGCAAGATCCGTGCTCCTGGATTTGCTCACCTGGGTGGTTTCGACCAAGTGTCTCGTGGCCACCTTCTGGCCGATGCTGTCGCTATTATTGGTAAGCTATACTCACAGTGCCTCTACCATATCAACAACAAACTAACGCATTTCTTTTTAGGAACGATGGATCTTGTGTTCGGTGAGGTTGACCGGTAGAAAAGGATAGGACCGTCTGATCTCCAACGAAGACCTGTATAACAGCTCAAAGACACATGACCCTGATTTATTGGTGCCAAAATCTCGATTAGAAGTTGCAGATATACCAAGAGAAAGATTAATTGTCTCTACTATTACCATCACATTCGGCTTGTGTGCGAGTTTGTGTAACAGGTCCACCTTTGGACTATGGCGATCTCCCCAAAAACCAGGTTCAACCTGCTGTACCAATGTCCTTTTGCTTGTTACTTTGCTTTATGGCGTTGAACTTTTTCCTTTGTATCTGTGTCGCTGATGTTGCTTCCGTCGACTGTGTCTGTCTGTCCTCCTCCCCCTTTTTTCTTTCCTCCTTGTTCTCTCTTCCATAAACCCTGTGTATAGTGACTCAAAACATCGAGTATGATTTTGGATTTGGTGCAGTAGTAGAAGTAGTAGTTTATGGGAAGTAAACGTGACAATTTTAAATGTAACCCCTAGGGTCAATTTTCAGTTGTCTGTGTACCGAAGAGAGAGTGTAGCGAAATATGTATATGTATGTATGTTGTAATATATAAGACAGGAGATGTAACTGTGTAAAGAAAGAGTAAACAAGAAAAAAAAAATAAATAAATAAAACCCACACGTAAATGCATTTCATGCATAATACCAACGCTCCGTCCGAAATCCAGTTAAACTCCTTGTTCGCCTTGATAAGAATCAAGCAAGCAAGCAAAGCAAATAGCGAATCAAAAAGGGTAACTTGAATATGATGTAAACTGAAAATGGAAGATCAAGATCACGCGCCAATATCAATGCAACATCCACCACCAATAATTTCACCCCCTCC
The DNA here is from genome assembly GCF_003184535.1 of Aspergillus eucalypticola CBS 122712. Classification (NCBI taxonomy): domain Eukaryota; kingdom Fungi; phylum Ascomycota; class Eurotiomycetes; order Eurotiales; family Aspergillaceae; genus Aspergillus; species Aspergillus eucalypticola. The sequence goes on from NW_020290282.1 coordinate 82,373, forward strand.
CCCCACCCCAGTCCCCTGAAATATTATACATTATCATCATCATAATGAAAATTAATATCCCTAGGTCTCCTCCGATTATACGACACAAAGTCACTATCACCGGGAGGTCGCTCATTGCGCGAATTGGCGGTCAACATGCTTTGAATACTCATGCAGACGCTCTCGACCGTCTGTACGGGTGACCAGCCTGCCGAGCTGAGCAAATCGAGACATATTATGCCGTTGCTGTAGATGTGTGGGTGGATGGGGATGGGACGGGGGTGGTCGGAGGTGGGTGGGCATTCGATGAATTGGACTTCGGGGGGTTCTATTACAATTTTATAATTAATGCGTTAGTATTGTTCATGATTTGAGGGACTGTGGGAGAAAATTGTAATTGTGGGGGGGGGTACAATACCGATTGGGTACTTGTTGCTGAAGGTGAATTTGAGTCGGTAGATTTCGTTCTGGTAGAGCGGGTTGGAGTCGAGGACTTTGATGTCCATTTGCCATTCCTCGAGGTTTTCGGACTTGACGATTGTGATCCCGGGGGGGAGGTGGTCTTTCATCTGTGGTGGGGGGGTTAGTTGATTTGTGAGGGAGTAGCGCCATTGGAGAGTCGATAATGGCTGTGATCGATCTGGTAGGGTGAATGTTGCAGGTATTAGGGAAGGGTACCTTTAGGAGCTCCTGTATGTAGATTTGTGTTAGTTGCAATGGTCGAGATGATGATGAGCGGGGTGGTAGGTGGCATGATGACTTACCTTGCTCAGGCGCTTGCCGGCAAACATGGTGGGCAGAGCGCCTCTTCAAGGCAGAAGTGACAGTCGGTTTATTGGAGATTGCTCAGGGAAGATCTGGTGGGTAATAGTCGGCCAGCCTTGTCGGGAAGGAATTGTCAGATCGTAGAGGCGCACAGATGTATGACGTCTACAACTTAGGGCGGGGCGATCGACGAGACGGCGGATGAGTTGTGGACGGGGCAGGATCAGTGAAAGGCTGAAGAGTAACGGTGCTAAGGGATCTAGTAGTAGTGAATGCCCGGGGAAAAAAAAAAAGCCCTGAGTGAAGAGAGACCGAAGAGGGGAACATGAAAGAGAGGGGACAGGAAGTTACTTAAAAGAGGGCCGCGAGGGTATCTCCGGGCGATCATCTGCTGGCGGTGGCTGACGGGGCCGCACCACATCACCTGATTGGCCCGGACCGATCACGCTGGGGACATCCCCCACGTGACATCCCGGCATCTGATTTGGTCATGATTAGACTGTTGTTTCTACTCTGCCTGATCACATTTTGGAGGCAGTTACATCGATGCGAGTCATCTACATGCGGCGTATAGTTGGAAGATCATGTCAAGCCGAGTATGATTTCAGATCACAAAAAGGAATATTATCTCCGTAAACCGAAGCCTCCATTAAAAGTCCCATCTCGTTCAGCAAACCAAGAAACAGCAAAAAGAATACGCCAGATCAGTATATGGACGGGGAATCATCGAAAGTTATTCACAGAAAACAGTTCAGTGATGGTCCGTGACCCAATAAGAATGGAACCGGTGCAGCAGCAGAAAGCAAGTCTCTATCAACGCCATCCGATCAGGCCTCATGCATGGGTGGTCCGCTCACGAGCTTCGCGCTCAACCTTCTCGCGCTCCTCGTTCTCCTTCACCTCACGGACCTTCGCGAGCACAACTTCACGGAAGATGGCGCCGCGGGCAATCTTGCTCAGACTGCGCTTCTTCGTGCCGGTCGCCTCGCCCTCCGCTGGCGCGGAATCCGATTTGCCATTGGGCGAGAGTTGAGGGAAGGGCGTCGTGCCAGATGCCTTCTCTGCCATTTCCACCGGGCTGGGAATGTCCTCATCGTCTTCCTGCATCTTGAGAGCCTCAATGCGGTTCGCCAGCTTGATGATTTCGATGCCTCGGCGGAGACGAGAGCGGGCAATGTAGGCACGGATCTCGGGCAGCAAGTCGCGGTCGCTGGCCGATTCACCGGTCAACCAGATGTGCTTCAAGGCCTCATCGGATGTGACACGCTTGGAAGGATTGGGCTGCAACAGGGTGAGGATGAAGTCCTTGGCGTCCTGGGAAACATCGCGCCAGTAGCGCTCGTGGAAGATGATCTTTCCGCTTCGGCACTCTTCAATCAAGTCGGACAGGTTCTCGGAGCGGAAGGGGGAGTAACCGCAAAGCAGGGTATAGGTGATGACACCGAGGGACCACATATCGACGGCCTTGCCGTGACCCTGCTTGAGCATGACCTCTGGGGCGGCGTAGCCGAAGGAGCCCGCCATGCTGGTCAGGACCTCGCTCGGGCTATCCAGCATCTTGGCAATACCGAAATCTGCAAGGACCAGAGGGGAATGGGGGTCGGGACCAAGGTAGAGAAGGTTTTCGGGTTTCAGGTCTAGTTAGAGTGGATGCCAAGATTAGTCCAAGTCCTTGGAAAGTGAACAATTGACGATATATAGGACACACCTCGGTGAACGATATTGCGTTCGTGCAGGTAGTGGACGGCGCCCAGCACCTGGCGAATGGTCTGAGAGGCATCCTTTTCGGTGAACTTGCCGTACTCGCAGATGCGGTCGAACAGCTCACCACCAGTGGCCAGCTGTGTGACAATGTAGAATTTATCCTGCCATAGCGTTAGACAGGGGACCGTCTAGAGTATCCTTGATGCAACCGACCTTCGATTCGAACCAATCGACGAAATGGACAATGTTGGGATGGTCGAGAGCCTGAAGCATCTCTAATTCATCGTAGACCATGCGTTCATTGCCCCGGACATTCTTCTTCAGGATGATCTTGATGGCAACCTTTCCCTTGCTGCTGTCGGCTTCACGAACGATACCGTACGTACCAGCGCCGAGTGTGCGTCCGAACTTATAGTGGGACCTGAAACGAATTGCACAGCGGTTATTATATGTCTGCAGATGCAAGGGGAAGCGAGAAGGATCCTATCGTACTTTTTCTCGTAGCTTTCGGGCTGTCCCGACAGCTTGTTGAGCATATTATGGACTGTGAAATCATCCATTGGTCAGCACTTGGACGTTGCAGGAATGGAGAGAACCAGTATAGCCGCTCAATAAAAACCACCGGGAGAGGTGGACGGGTGCAAGCAGGGCAAGTAGTGATGGGACGATCGAACCGAAGAGGCAGAGCAGGATGAGAATGCCACCTGCATGGACGCAATGGCCCCAGGTGATGGTGGAAATAAGAGACAAAGACATGGCTCATGAAAGACATGAGGCTGCCGTTCCGGGCGCGATAGCACAGAAACCAATCAATGGCTGTCAATGGCAAGCTGGGCTAATGAAAGGGTATGCCATCGTGGAATGAACGAATGGCTGATCGGCGACGAAAGAAAAACAAGAGAAGGGAAACGAAGAAAGGTAAAGACCTACAACTCATGGTGACTGGAGTAGAAGGGCTTTAGTGAAGGCCCTAGGAAGGGGGGTTAATCCGTGAGTAGTAGTGTGCGGTGGGCTCGAGACCAGCGAGCGCGAAGCTGAATGGAAACCCCGCACGTGAGGGAGGTTGGTAGCGGGGCGATTCAAGAGACGAGATCGCGAAAGTCGCGTTGTGAGAAATCGAGTGACGAAGGTTGAAAAACAGAAACCTGGGGGAGGAAGACGGAAGAAGTAAGTATTTGGTGAGATTAACTTTCGTACACGAGCAGCGACAGTGTCCGTGTGGAGGGTGGGAGGGGGGAAGGCTGATTGATGGTGGGTAAATCCCTCCATCCACCGATAGGGGGTAGAAAAAATAGACTAAGACTAAGTAACTGGGTAAACACACGGTACCTGATCGGGGGGTCGCTGCTTATCGCTTATGGTAATGGCTGCACGTGCAAGACTCTGGCAGGCAAGGCAATGCAAGGCAATGCAATGCGCTGTTGTTGTCGGTCGGAAAGGGAAAAAAAAAGGAAGGAGGCTAAACAGTTGATCAGACAGCTGAAACTGACCAGAAGAGAAGAAGAAAGGGAATAATAATACTAGCGAGCCGAGCGATTAAATCTGGTTAAGGAGGGGGGGAAAGAGAGCGAGAAAAAGGTCAAGTTCTGGCCCGGCGATAGAGTTTAACCCATTAATCCCATGGCTGCCCAGCACAGCCACGGGGGGGGTTTTCTTCTCAGCGGGGCTCAATCTCGAAGGGAAATCCTATCTATAGGGATTGGATGGTGGAGGTCGGAGTGATGGAGCGGCCACGCAAGGCTGATGCTCCTCCAGGCAGCGCATTTTAGTAGGCTTAGGCTGATCCATGGATGCAGTAGTCCCAGTCACAATCAGTGAAGTCTGGCGTCCAATTACTACATAATGCAGTGTAATTCCGGGTTTAGATATCCGTCTGGTATTGACACATTGTTCACTTCACAGCCTGATGCTTTCTACGAAAGTATGACCATCACATTTCATGCAAGTGATATGTTCTGGTAGAAATTTTCGCCCTGAAAAATGGTGGGAATCTAGAATAAAAGGTGGCTTAGGGTGAAACGGGGGCCCCCAAATCTGAAATCGGCCAGCGGGCCAATGCTGACACGCCCTTCTCCAAGCTGAAACAATGCCGACAGTCAGTCCCTGGAGCTAATTATTTTGGCGCTTTGTGCCTTGGGCACCAGCCACACCCTCAGAAGAAAACTGAAGGTCTCATTTTGAACAAAAAGAACATAATGAAGAATGTCGTATTCGTTTTAACTATTTTTTCTTCACTCCGAGTCTTCGGACTGAGACATATTGGTCACAATACAAAAGGGGCTATGTCCGCCAAGTTTCTGATACTAACTATTTTTTTTTTTTTTTTTTTGTTTTGGCCCCCTTTAAAGGATTGGCGCGGAGATGGAGCCTAAAATCTCATCTGGGATGCTTAGCCGGATTGACGCCGGTTCATTGGATCACCGTCTAGCCCTGACAGGCTGACTGACGGCCTGCTCTCTTCGGATGATTCCTGTCGTTCTCCACTCGGGCTGAATGCAGGTTTCCTGGCTAGCCTCGTGGAAATTCCAGTAAGTTAGGTTTCCTTGATTACTTACTACGTGGGCTTAATTAGGCTGTCTGACTTGCGACTTCAACCTGAAGGAGGCTCAACCAATTCATTGAGCACCTGTATTACAATAATGGGTATAATGACACTAGCAAACATTCTATCATGAACCATAACTTAACACCAAATTCCCCTAAACCATCATGGCCACCATGTATCAATCTCAAGATCTTCCCAAATACAATTCATCCAACACTCGCTCACAATACTCCCGATAATATGCCTCCCCTTTCCATCCACTCTTCTGTTCCCGGATTCCAACCGTCTGCCATCCATCCCTCCGCAATCTCGCAATTCGTTGCTCTGTACTCTCCTTGACCCCAAAAGAAGACTTCTGTATTTCGTCACCACCACAACCAGAAACCTGTTTCTCCTTGACCGGACTAAAGCTCCAAAAGGATCCAGAGCGTCGCATTCCCTTGGACATGCGCCGTGCATACTGCATCTCAGCCACGTCCGTAATCATTCTATGCAGCGTGGTGATACTTGAAGTGACCTGCTGACGGAGGAAATCGATTGTTGTGTTGGTCTGTAGTTCGCCTTTGTAAGCTGGTGTCTTGACTGATTGCCACGTTTGTATACCAACTTCCTTCTTGGGACCTGTATAGATAGACGCAGAAGTAGTGGGGGCAGCAATCCTCAACGGCAATGGCAACGAAACCCCAACTCCTGCCTTGGCCACACCCATAGCATGGTCCTCACCCTCGGAACCCTGCAGAGAGCTACTACCTCCAACCGACTCCCCAGACACCTTCCGCACCTTCAATGGCGAAGGAACAAGACCACGCTCATCCCCATCCTCAATTCCCTCTCCACCTTCATCGAAAAACGACACCTCACTATACGTCGAGATAGTGGTGTTGGTATAATCGAAGCTATTGTCACTCTCACCCGAGAACAGCATCTCTTCCTCTTCCTCATCCCATTTTCTACCATCTTCCCCATCATAATCATGATCAGGACGATGATACTCCACAAACGGATCACCATCTTCCTCACACATCAGCACCCCACTGCCACCATCCCAGCCACCCTGCACCTCCTCCAGGACACCCCCACAAACCCCAAACCACTCCACAGCAGCCTGCAAAAGAGGCAATTTCTGACCGGAGAACTGATGGGCCGCAAGACCCATCCCTTCATATGAAACAGCCATGTAGAATGTGAGATAAGTTTTGTATATCTATACCCCACACAAACACCATCCGATCATTAAGACAATCTTGTTAGCACATGATCTCATAGAGATTTCAAAGTAATATATATTCTCGTAGACAGGAAAGAAAAGTAGAATGGAGATAGGATAGGATAAATAGTCTTGACTGTACCGGCTGCTCCGTTAGAGACAAATGTTCTGCTGCGTGGGCGATGCATTGGCGGTAGTGGTGAGAGGTATAGAGGTTTTTGATTGTGCGGAGGGTAAGGGGCCAATTTGTGGTTCCTGATGTTTTGGTTCTTGGTGTGGTTGTTGGGTGGGAGGTTGGAGATGGAGATGGAGATGGGGTTGAGGATGTAGTTGATCGAGTGGTCATTTTAGTTTGGGTGTGTATGTCTATGTGGACATGTGGTTAAAGGTTGTTGATTGTCAGTTGGGTCATGGGGTTACTAAGTCCCGAAGGTCTTGAAGGAGAATGATTAGGAGTCGTTGCTTTGAGTTAGATAACGGATATAGAAATGGCAATGAGATGCATCCACCTCATGACGCGCGTCACGTCCAGACGTGACGAGGTTGAGTTTCGTGTCGAGCCACGAGGGTCGGGATTATACAGTAGTTATCTAAACCTTGATCGTAATTGCACTGTTTGTTGATAAGATATTGTTGCAGTGGATTCCTATACGTAAGTTGGGCCTGACCGGCAGTGAATGCTGATTACTCATTACGACAGGCTGTCAAACTGACAGCATACATCAGATACTATGGTTTCATTATGACTGCAGAAATTCAATTTACATCACATTTTGCTCAACCGTATCATCCAGCACGAACACCGAAATATGCCCAACAGCCCTCAACGACAAGTGCTTTTACCAGTCAGAAACCGTAAGACGCCAGCAGTCCGACATGTTCTTTTCTGAAACCAGCCACAGACTAACCACCTACTCAGCCTCTCCTTTGACCTCCTCTTTCACCTCCGGACCAAGATTGACTCTAGATAGAGCCTGTCCGGTGGAATTCAACGAGTCAATGAAGCTTTCTAACAGTCGATCCAACTCCCCAGCTATCGCGTGGTCGTTCGCACCAGCCATGAAGAGCTCAAGCTGAGGCAGAGGGAGCTCGGGGAACAGGATCGGCTCTCCATCGTCAGTGGTGAGCGAAGGAAAATTGGTCCGAGCCGTAGGTAAGGAGTCCGATACGGAGGAACTAGCAGACGGGACGAAGGGGAGGCTGAGGTCGACGCTTTTAGTGGGGATTGCGGTCGGGAAGGGTTCAGACAAAGAGGGATCGTCCGTGTTCTCAGAAGGCTTCTGCCACACGTCATCCGTCTCCTCTTCTTCATCTGGACCAGGGCCGTCCATAATGATGGACTGGTCGTAGTTAGGATACTTGAACGTATTCAGCAACTGGGGATATTCAGGACTTTTTGGGTCCGCGGGCGCCTGACTGGGTGGTGTGGAAGGTCGATCAAAGCGGAAGGGGTCATAGTCAGTCTCAGATCCATTGGACTCGCCGGATCGAGACGTAGATGGCCGGGAGTCCCCGGGCTCACCAATACTAGAGCGCCGGACTGTGGCTGAAGGCTGGCTCTCCACAATCGGTGCCTTCAGTGTATCATACTGGCTAGCATCCGTAAAGCTGTCGCTGCTGGCGCCCCCATCATTTGCTGGAGCTGTCATGACGGGGAATGTCCATTCCATAGTTGCTCGTTTATCGGATGTGTCGGGCTCAGCCGGCTTCGTCTCTGGTTCTGGTGGGCTGGCTGGCTCAGCCTCCTCCGTTGGAGGTTGCATGAACACAGGAAACTTCCAGTCCATTGTAGGAGGACGAGGCCCAGTCTGGGGCTGGAATGTCATATCTTCGGAGCCCCGGTTGCTACTCACACCGCTGCTGGACGAACGCGAACGGCCTTCAACAGAGTTCCGGTGCTGACGCCCACTCGTCCGATTCGCTCGAATAGTATCCGCATCGGCAAGTTGAAATGGCTGGGCTGAGGTTGCTCCGGCAGCATAGTGTGAAGAATCAAAGGAGCCAATGTCAATATCAATAAATGTCGAGGTGACTGATGATCGATCGGTATCAGTGCGAAGCGGAAGATCCGACGTAGGGGCTTTTGGCTCGATTGGGACGAAGTCATTCTTGGTTTCATACTTGTAACTTGGCTTGTCTTCATCGAAGAGACCCTCCATCGCCGCAGCTCCCCGACGCACACGCTCGTCAAAGTTTGCTTTGTCCTCCGGCGTCATGTCCTTGTCCGATCCGTCCTCAGATGATTCATGATCCGAGCTAGGCACCGTGGTTGGACTTATTTGATCTTCCATCTCCGCCAGAGAGGCGGCCAGTTGGTCAAGATCAATAACTGAGAAGCGACGCTCAAAACCATCTGTCGTACTAAAGTTCCAGTCCTCTTCATAATCTTGTTTACTGCCGGGGATTTCTGCTGCAGCAGCACCTCCAGGGTGGAAGAGAGAAATGCGCTGACCACCACGCTGTGACCATTGATAATAGATGCGAACCAGCTCGCTGAGGGACGCAGTAGGATATGCGTCCTCAGTATCAGCAACGTAAGGGTGTGTCAATATATCTGCCATACCAGGGCGAGTGACCGGGTTGGATTCCAGGGCAAATGAAACGATGCTCTTAAGACCGTCGCTATATTTATCGGTGTCCAGCTTCGGAGTGTTGCGAGTGATCTGTCTGCCGATCTGCATACGTTCGCGAAGATTCGAGTTAGGGGGATTGCCCGTGGCAAATTCAAACAAGGTACAGCCGTAGGCCCAAACATCAATCTATAGCAGTTAGTATGAAAAAGTTTACTTGAAGACGTCGATCTCACCTCACTACCGTACTTGTGGGCTTCACCGCGAGTCGCAAACATCTCGGGCGGCATCCAGTGTGGTGTCCCAATCCAAGTGGACCGCTTGTCCATCTGAGATTGAAGCACTCCGGCGACACCAAAGTCACAAATTTGCAGCCTTCCCTCCTCGTGGATCAAGATATTGGCAGCTTTAGATAGTCAGTCGCAAGCCTGGTAGCTTAAAGGTAGTTTGCCTACCTTTAATATCTCTGTGGATGACGCCGGCATCATGAATGGCGCGTAACCCAGCAGCAAGCTCTCGAGCGATAGGGATGATAAACTTTTCCTCAAGCCGGTCGCCGGTCGCTCGCATCTGCAATATAATGACATTAGCACACAGATAGAAAATATGCTTACGAAGGCAGAGAATGGCAAGAGGAATGCACGCACCAAGGTTCTAACACTACCACCAGGGCAGTATTCGCAAACCAGCCACAGTTGTGAGTGGATGGAGATTGCCTCGATTAGTTCGTTGATGTTCCTCGCACCCGCATCCTTGACCTGCTTCATCACCCTAATTTCGTGGATAAAGTCCTTGATTGACTCATCTCTGAAGTCACGAACAGTTTGATAGTCCACAGAATCAATATCCATCACCTTGATGGCAACGACCTTACTGGAGGGAAGCTGGTGGCCTTTGTAGACGCGTCCGTATGAGCCCTTTCCGATCAACTCCTCGAATTCATAAGGGGGTGTGTTTGTTTTGGCTCTGCGGCACATCTCTCGGACAGCAACACCCTGTTCACGAGCAAGCTTTATGGCTTCGGCCTTATGTTTGGAGAGGGCAGCCACCGCCGGGTCCAGAAAGCGCGATCCACGTGAGGGATCCATGGTGGAATCGGAATGCTCTGAGGGTAGCGGATGATCTTGTAAGCCAATGGGGGAATCAACTGGTTGTTGACAGATAGAAGGCTGGCGGGGCCGGATGAAGGTCTCGGGACTAGGATGATTCCCAGCGTCCAAGGGTACCAAGGGGAGAGTAGGTTGGGCACCTGGAGACTCACAATCAAATGCTGGAAAACACTCAGTAGGAGAGACAGGCGTGATGGGAGGACCGAGAGGGTTTCCAGGGGAATGGAAATTCACCGGAGGAAATTGAGGTGGAGTGTGGATGAAGGGTGGAGAGAGGGGGGAGGAAGGATCCCAGTAGTAGCCTGTGGGAGATCCACAAACACCTTGTGCAAACGGTAAGACTTGAGCTCGACGATGTTCGTAGGAACTGGGGAAGTGGGTGGATAAGGGAGCAATGGTAAGGGGAGGCACGCTGATTAAGAACGGGTCAGCAAGGGTCAATCTCGATGGTGCCGGTCTTTCTTCTTCTTCCTTGGACCGTCCTGGCCAAAAGAGGTTCTGAAGAGCCGAACCAATCTTGGAGTCCGAGCCTCCAGTACGCGGCGAGTGTCTGTGGAAGTTACGACCAAAAGGGTAAGTGTGCGAACGGAAGAGTCGCCTTCGACGAAGAGAGTCGCCCGCCTTGGTGGCACGTGCTTCAACTGGAGATTGTTCGTCCGGCGTTTTCGAGGTGGCCTTCCTGCCGAAAAATGGCAGTCGTTCTCGCCTACTGCTGCCTGAGCGCTGGTGAGATCGGTAAACCGGTTGCTCACTCGCGCTCTTCTTATGCAACAGGCCCCGTTGCCGACGGTTATTTCCGTCCTCGAACAGACCCTCTTTTGGGCCTATATAATGATTAGCTCTTTACAAACTCGAGTCAGAATGGGACGGAAACTTACTATTATGCCCGTCTAGGCCCGCTACGCTGCCTTGATCACCTCCCTGGCGATACTCCTGCCAGGCTTGGGGACTGCAAGTAGATCAGCATTTATAACCAAGCAATTAGGATAATGCGAACCCGTCGACGCGTTCACAGGGCTCAAATGAGCTTGAACCTGCCATTATCAGGGATTATGCAGAAAACGACGCGACCTTTGAGAGAGAAATAACGAGGAACGAGGAAATCGTCACGGACACGGCTCATCGACAAGTATGACGCGACGCAGAAAGACAAGCAGAAGAAGCAAGCGGCAGAAGAAGAAGAAATAACAACAGACACGGGAAGTGACCGCCCAATTCACTAACTTACATCCAAGCTACAAGTGGGAGTATCCCAATATAGAACGGATCGGATGCTGCGAGAGGCCCTAGCCGAGCGTCCCGTGTCTCATTCACGGAGCAGGAGGGTGATTCTCACTGTTGGCTGATTTGCAGGAACCTATAAAACCAGCCAGTGAACTACAAGGTGTTAGTTACATACTGAAACACATCATGCTGTTCCCGGGGACCTGTGATCCCAAGCACTGCGAAAGCTTACCCAGGATAGGCGCAAACTCACCTCAAATGCTGTGTTGCACTGAAGCCCAAAAATGACGTGAATATAAGGCGGTGAGAGATGTAAAGAAGAAGAAGACGCTAGTTTAGCGCCAGGCAGAAACCAGTTCTCCAAGGTGCTAGGCAGTCGAGCTCCAGTGAATTCGAGATATTTGATATATGGTGAAGTACAGAGGCCACGTGCTATACTCTGACCAATCAGATTCACCTTTCAGTACACCCAAGAAGTGACAATCTAAGATATTTGAAGGTCTGTCTAAATTCACAGCCTTGAGTACACCTGCACAATTCTGTTGCATGAACAGAGAAGCCAGATGCCAGATGCTGGAACGAATGGAATCTTCAAAGTGAAATAATCTGCATGCTGGTTAGCACTGCACCAGCTAGTATCTACAAAACAGAGCACACTATTCAAGCCAAGCAAATTGGAGACGGTGATCACGAATGGCTTCAGATACAGACACAAAATAGCCACTGAGCCCAGGACCCAGCTTGACTAGTTAGGCATCTTGCATCCTAACCGCCTCATACCCATCACGTGACTTTAAGAAACCGGCGCAAGAAATCGGACGAACAGCTGTCCAGCAAGCAATTCGACCACCAAAAGACACAGAGCATAACCCTCTATTGCTATCTATAGAAAATCCCAAGACCACTCACCTACAACAAGCACCCAAAAATCCTAGGACCAAGCCAGCTGGTCTACCACAAAGCAACGAACAATAAACCGGTCGTTCGTCAATGCAGGGGTAACGGGATCAGGGCAACGGCAAAACGGAAAGAGAAGAAAGTCTAAGGGGTATCAAGAGCTGGTTGGAATAATATCAATAATCAAAAACAAGATACATCGTCTCTCCTCTCTCGTTAGATAGTTATATCGACAATCTAAGGCAGTCGATGGAGGGTTTTGGGGCAAACGTTCGATTAAAGTTCCAGAGCGTTCGTTCAGGATAGTGTCACGCTGCTGGGTGGATCACCCGGCGGAATATTGTTTTCACGCGGTTCCGATGTTTTTGGTTTCTACCAATGTGATAGATAATAGCTGCGCAGCGAAGGGAAATCATGGGATTTAGGATATTAGAAAGACTGTTACTTATAAGAATATTCTATACAGATGTCCCTTCATGATAATCTTTCATTTAAGGAGGAAGTGTACCGCGACAAAATAAACATTCAATTTGTTTACTCTATAACCGATTTCACGCTACAATTAGGATGGGGTTATCTACTTCTTTTGTATTTACATCTTCTTAAAAGAAGTCAACTGCTCTCTACAGGCCGAACTGGACTCTCAGAGAATCACCGAACCGCCGAATCGCTTCAGTGATGCCTTCCGAGCTGGCAGCAGCAAACGTAGCACGGAAGAACATCTTCTCCTCGTTGACTCCAGACGCCTTGAACCAGCTGCCACGAGAGACAAGGACGCCGTTATCAATGGCAGCGAGGAACACTTCCTCTTCAATGGACTCACGAGTCTTGCCGGAAGCCAAGCCAGGGTGCTTCTTCCAATCGACCTCGATCCAGTGCTATCAGTGTGTTAGCTTATCATCTCACCGGGGAAAGTTATAGTAGTCATAGTGTACTTACAAACATGCCTGCTGCAGGGGGAATCCACTGAGCAATTTCGCGAGGTAGGTACTGTTCACAAGCATGCATCATCGTATCACGGCGGCCAGTGTACTGCATGCGCAGGTTGATCAGCCAGTCAATGTATCCAGAGTGACCCCAGTGCTCATCGAGAAGCTTGTAGAAAATCAACTGAGAGATGCCGCTAGGGTTCTGGGCCGAGGTCTCGCAGTTCCGAATGAATCGTTCCACAACCTGATCCGCAGCGACAATCCAGCCAGCACGAGATCCAGGAGAAAGGACCTTGGAGAATGACTCGATGCGAAGGACACGTCCGTCGACATCGAGGCTCAGGTAGGATGGCACAAGGGACTTAAGGAAGTCTTCGTGGGTCGCAGGGGGCGGGACGGGCTCGCTGTCAGCACCAGCGTAGGGCTGCATCTGCAAGAAGTAGTACGGCTCATCCTCCACGATGTACACGTCGTGCTTCTGGGCGACCTTGTACACAGCCTTACGCCGTTCCGCAGACTGAGTAGCACCCGTTGGGTTCTGACCAGTGGGGATGGTGTACAGCACGTAAGGCTTGGGACCACCCCGGGCGGCTTCATCCCAGTTGCTCAGAACCTCATCAAGGGACTCGGGCAAAAGACCCTCCCCATCCATTCTGATCGGCGCCACCTTCAGTCCCAGCGGAAGCGCAGTCTCCTGGGCACTCGCAAAAGTGTACTCTTCCATCAAGATGTAGTCCCCGCGGTTGCAAAGCATGCGGAGGATCGTGTCCCACGCATACGTGCTACCTGCGGTCAAGCAGCATTGCCAATCGGCATAGGGAGGGTTGTGAATGAGCTAGTAGCGATTAGTCCATGTCACACATGTCAAAACTTGGGTTGTATTGCCTCCACATACTTCGGTGTGTTCCGTCACGAACCTAAGCAACTGGGGAGTTCCCGAAGCCTGGCCATAGTTAAGGGCAACCTCCAAGTCTAATCATATGTTTGATTAGTCTGTAACTTAAAGCGCGGGGGCTGGAGGCAGCTAACCGTAAAGACTTTTCCCGGTGCGCACGTCACCCTTATTCGCGGTCAGAAGAGCACCGGAGTTTTGAATAGCCTCCGGGGAGAAATCAGGGGCGTTGGGAACCTTGACGGAGAGCTGCTCAATGGGAAAGTATTCCGGAGAGGGAAGGCCACCACCCAGAGAGATCAATCCGGGGTTCTTCAGGTACTGCGCAGCACCCTTCAAGGTTGAACTCTAACAAAAGCTTCAGTATCGATGTATACCGCAACGACGTGTATAAACGGACGAACCTTCCGGGACTTGGATTCGACGGAGAAAATATCTTGCGAGGAATTAGTGATTGGCCGACACAGAGGCAATCAGACGACTTACGATCCCAGCGTTTCGATTGAGGCTTGGTGAAGCAGTGCTGGACGAGAGAACAGTAAGGTCAGTCGGTCTTTCGCCACAGAGTATAGTTGGTTCATGAAGGCGAGAAAATAACATACCGGGCTCTTGAACATGTCACTGTTCGTAGCAGGAGCAACACCGGTGGGAATCTTTGCGCTCTTGGCTCTCAGGGCAGGGATGGCATCGACCGTCAATGGGCCGGTTGCGGCAACCGAGCCCACGTTCTTTGAGTCATTGTCCACGGCGACGGGAGGGCTCATTCTTGAGGCAGGGGTCTGATTGCACGTAGTGAACTTGGTGAATATGAAAGGCAAGTGAGGGTATGCACACAATCCACACGAAAGTCAGTGTAGCAAGGTAGACGATTGAGAGAGAAATCCACAATGCAGGCGAACTGATGGCGAAACTGAGAGGGAGAATCGAGTCACGCAGGGGCGTCCGCTTTTTCTCCGCTTAAGTGGGCGGACCGGTTCCGCCGGTAATGCATCATTGGGTCGATGGGGACCGGCTTCATCCACGAGGCACGCAAAAAAGGGGGCGCCATTGCTGATGGAAGGAAGGCAGAAGCAATCAGATGCCATGGAGGAGCTTCACCGCGTTTTCGTTATCTAATATCGCTGTAGGATGCCGCAAACTGATGCGATGTGACGCTGTCGTTCACAGGGCGCGGCGGGCGGCGATAACGTAATTCGTATTCCCGATACAGTCTCCGTATGGTTGGGCCTGCAAAGGTACTAAAGGCAACTTCATTCTAATTGCTTCTCAAGGAAAGAGCCATTGGTCAGTACCAGATAGCTTGGTGGGACATCGAGTAATCGTTATTGTGATCCGACTTGGCCTGAAGAGAATGAGGGGAAAGCTCGAGCTGAAGCAAGGACCAACAACTGTTGCTGCCAGACAAACAGCAAGAATGCATGGAAATTAGATTACCGCTCGGGTGACAACCCCGCGCCTAGATAAGGCTATCGCCGGCATCGGACTTGCTTATCGACCCGATAAGATCTTGGTCTTAACCCCGAATAGGCAATGGAAACGAACTATCACGACTTCTACTAACTACTGCCTACCCACGAGTTAGTGACTAAACCGTGTACACATCTGACTTGAATAGATGGAGCCCTAACTCCTATTACTGGGTGTGACAGCCATGCCTGGTAAAGTTCAGGAGGTGATTCACGTGGTAAGCCTGCATTTGTTGGGTCTACCCCTCTTTCATGGGGTTTTGGCAGGAGAAAAGCATGAGTCTGTGCTCACCACCAATGAAGAATTACAGGAACACACTATTACTCTGCCGATGTTCCCTTTATCCTCAATGTCTCTTGAGCTTAACCAGAAGTCCCTCGAATGTACACAATCTGATGCAAACAGGACGCGGGTTTGTGTAGCTCTCTCTCCATCGGACCACCCACATACCACCATCCTCAGATTACACGATAACAGAATTCCGTATTTCGCTTGTTAGTATATGAGCCTCGACAGTTGCGTCAGGAGGAGTTCTACCATCACAATCCTCATAATCCTCATATTCTTCTCAGCATGGGATACTCGGTAGGTGACGAATCCTGGAGCTGGCTCAAGCTGGCTCGAGGTAACTCTCATGACTACCTTCAACATAATCTTCAGGCTATACATCAGAGCATATTACAACAGTTGTTACAGCTCTACCTGAAAGAGTGATCTAGCTCTTCGATGTGACGTATCATGGGCTATTGCCCTTCTAGTTTTGGGGACTAAATCTGCTCCAATGTTGTCTGTGGTTTCCCAGCTGGGGACAACGCCAGCTACTATCCCTTGGCCAATTCCAATACAGAAGAGGATGTACCATGATCATGCTGAGATCATCCAGATCTCTTGTTGTATTCCCCTCCCTGAAGCCATCACAAGCCACTTCCCATCATCCGATTCTAGCCGGGTGAGGCCACAGCTGCCACACCCAGGTCTAGATCAACGTCTCATCAGCGATGAACTCGGATGAAATAAGTATGACAGGAAGCCCCCTCATGACATTTGCACATAACTCTCAACCGAGACCGACTCCAAACAACATTCAATGTTATTAGGCGTTGAGGCCTTGGAACAGTTACCCGAAAGTCAAATTGACATCTGGAATCATTACTCCTCTGAAACCCCTCTCCACCACCGCAATTCAAGGTGAGTACCGGCCATCTCGAACCCAATGCTACGGAGGGGAATGTTTGCGGGGAACCTTCTGTCACCGAACATCATGGGGGTATTTACCATGGGTTGAGCCGCGATGCAGCTAGTATATAAACCCCCTCAAAGACTCAACCAGTCGGACAGAGGATCATCTCAATCAAAGAGCATCATCTACTCTATACCTAATAATTTAATTTCTTTTGACTTTTGAGACATATCTATTGCATCCCACTAGAAAGCTTGAACAAGTTACCGAACCTAATATTTCAATATGCGTGGAAAGGTCGCTCTCGAAGAAGCCTTTGAGGTGAAGGGCATG
Source organism: Aspergillus eucalypticola CBS 122712 (assembly GCF_003184535.1). Taxonomy (NCBI): domain Eukaryota; kingdom Fungi; phylum Ascomycota; class Eurotiomycetes; order Eurotiales; family Aspergillaceae; genus Aspergillus; species Aspergillus eucalypticola. Next base: position 99,174 of record NW_020290282.1, read on the forward strand.
GATGAGGAGATCGATGCCCAGGCAGCCCTCTACATTGCTCCCAAAGACGTTGAGCGCTACAAGCGTCAGATCGTGTCTATCACAGACGAACGCTTGCAGCTGTCTGACCAAAACGGCATTGGATACAGCATCCTCTCCCTGACAGTCCCGGGTATTCAGGGCATCACTGACAAGGACAAGGCCGAGAAACGGGCCCGCGATGTAAACGACTACATCCATGACCAGATCAAGGACCACCGTGATAGATTGGGAGCATTCGCATCTCTGTCAATGCATGATCCCAGACAGGCGGGACATGAACTTCGTCGCTGCGTGAAGGAGCTGGGCTTCCACGGAGCCTTGTTGAATGATGTTCAACACACCGGGGAGGGAGATGATGATCAGCCTCTGTTCTACGATCAGCCTGACTACGATGAGTTCTGGAGAGTGGCTGTGGAGTTGGACGTCCCGGTCTACCTTCATCCTGCCGCACCCTTGCGGGATACCCAACTTTACAAGCAGACCTACGAGGACCGCAAGTATCTCATCGGACCACCCCAGAGCTACTGCAATGGAGTCGCACTACACCTGATGGGAATCATCGTCAATGGCGTGTTCGATAGATTCCCCAATCTGAAGGTCATCATTGGACACATGGGCGAGCGCATCCCATATGATTTCTGGCGGATGGACCATTGGGTCAAGGGTGTGACACGGCCCCTGGCAGAGAAGAACGGAGATACTGTTTGCCAGAAGGAACCCCTCTACTACTTCAAGCGCAACATCTACATCACCACCAGTGGAAATTTCAGCACCCAGAACTTGCGCTACCTTTACGAGTGGCTAGGCGATGAGAGAATGATGTTCAGCGTCGACTTCCCCTACGAGCGAATGGAGCATGGCTGCCAATGGTACGATGATGATGAAGAGAAGATCAAGGAAGCACTGGGTGGCCGAGACGGATATCTTCGTGTTGGCAGAGACAACGCAAGAAGGTTGTTCAAGCTCAGCAAGTTCAAGGATTGCGATGTTGTCTAAAGAATGTCATTGAGACTCTTTCGATATTGAAAGGCGTTTATTTGCTTGACAAGGGTGTTGCTTTGACCTGAAACTGATGATGGGAAACACAAAAATGGGTATCGTAATGCATGCTTTCTTACTAACCGAGATTGTTACACAATTTGTTATGATAACTCTCAATGAGGTGAATCTACTTGCTTTTGCTCTTGCATTGGGTGATTTTTGACACTTAAGAGCTGGTTGATTACTGCTTCGTAGACTACTCTTGGATATTTCGTCGGGTCAGACATCTTAGGTGTTCTGAGACAAAGAGTATTTATTGGAACAGTTAGTTATAAAGATTGTGAAAGAGTGACAAATTAATATGACATATCTGGCATTGTAGCTGAGACCACAACCACGAATGCACAATACCTCTCTCACCATCACCAAATCACGGACAATACACCGAAGTAATAATCTTCTTCTGCGCCCTCTCAACAGTCAAACGCAAATGTGAGATCTTCGGAGGAAACACTGGACTCGGAGCGACAATATAGCTCTTCTCACTCAACGCCTTCGGAAGAAACTCCTTGAAGATTTTCCGACATATCTCAGTGTCCTTGAACGTGATTGCATCTGGCGGGCGGGAACCAGATGCGGGTGCTACTAAACCACTCTTTCCCACAACAGCTTTGCAGATAGCTGTGCTAATGTCTGTATCTTCGGTGTCGATTGCACCCAGGAGTCTTTAAGGGTCTGGGTAGTTCTGACGGTGGAATCCTGCTCGGTGAGGAGTGGAACGAGCAATATGGGAGGTTTTATTGGAAGTCGCATATTAGTGAGGGGATTTATATGGCGGCGAAGATTAAGAGTCAGGCTGGGTTGTCGGGGAGGATGGTAGGAGGGAGTGGTGTTTGAAGATATAGTATGACTATGGAATGACCATGATTAATGGATTGAGTGCAGGACCTTCGTTCATGAATATCACGTGGCTATAAATTCATTAAGGAACCTTGTACATAGTCCCACATATTCTGAGCTTTACTTAGGAAATGCTCAATAGTAGACACTGTATTGAGTATCCTTTTGTCATCATTGGGACTCAATAATATTGATTTACAAGTGCTAGCGGAGCGAAAGTGAGAGAGAACAGCGTTTACAATAAAACACTATTCGAGGATCCATCCAGTTGGTGGCTGATGCCGAAGAGAGAATTAAGGAGGAAAGGGGGGGTGGAAGACACTGCTTTGTCCATAAAGACGAACGAAAAGGTCAACTACGCGAGGTGCATGGTGCATCTCCCGGAGAGAAATCCGAGGCTTCGCAGATCTCCGAGGATTGAAGTCCGAGCGCTGGAAGTTAAGTCCCGGTAACGGAGATTGAGTTCCCGTTGGGCGGTCTGGCCCAATCAAAAGGGATATGTGATCCCGTTGTGTGTTATTAATCGAGTTTAGTACTAGGTAGTTACTCGGTAGGAGAGGATCGGCGATTATACGAAGAGGTACTTAGACTAAGGTATTTCTCCGAAGTGGCGTTGCATGGGGGGTTCGGATCATAGAACAGGGCACCGCCTGTCTACTGGGTACTACTAGTAGTCTTACTCCATCTGGTCAATGTCCATGTGTATTCGGTTATTCATTGTATTGTATAGAACTACCTTTCTGTTTCTGCTATCTGTCTAGATCGGAGGCGGCACCAGTCTTTTGCAAAAGACTGTATCATGTATCATAATACTCATATAGACGTCACAAGCGTAATGATATGTTCAAGGAAACATCACAGTGAAGGCTTCGCAGCCACGTATTTGCCCTTCGTCCCATCAAGTTGCGCCTCCAAGACCGCCGTGGTACCATTCTGCACACTCTTGATAGCCTCAGGTAACAGCTTCCTCAGCTGGGCAACATTAGCAGCCTGGGCACCCCAGAAAGTACCACCAGATGCAGCTGTTGCAATACCCGGGTAGTCTGGAGTCGGGGCGAAAGAGATGTTGAGGTCTTCGTTCGTAGCGCGGGATCCATCGCCGTTCGGATGGACGAGGAGCATACTGCGCCGAGGGGCATTCCAACCCTTGTTGTTGAGCACAATCGTAAGGATGGGAATGTTGTAGCGACGAGCAACCCAGTAAACAGACCCCGGAACAGAGAAGAGATAGGTGCCATCGCCGACGATCTGGCAGACAAATTTGCCCTTGTTTGTCCCGCCGTGTTTGGCGTCGGTGGCGAGCTTGATGCCCAGGGCACCGCCCCCGGACCACCCGAGTCCACCACCGCCGCAGTTGATCCAGGATTTCGGCAGGGTAGGGGCAATCTGGTCGGCCACGTTAGTAGTGAGAGTTACGGATTCGATGGCCCAGATGGTATCCGATGGACAGGACTGGCGTAGTTGGCTGATGAGATAGTTGGCATTGAGGGGAGCGACATCCCCGCCGGGAGGTAAGCGGGCGAGGTTGTAGATAGCCTGGCGGGTTTTCTGGAACACCTCTGCGCGGCGCTTGCCACGAGCACGGTTCTCATCCGATTGGACTGTCTGCTGAATGGAGGAGTTGGAGGCAACATATTCGTTGAGCTGCTTGAAAGCAGTTGCCGATTCGGCGCGGAAGGTCGCTATCGTGGGAATATAGGCAACAGGGATCTGCTGCTTAAGCGGGTCTACATCAACATGAATGATGCGGGCAGAGTCGGAGGGCTTGCAGAGCGTCGGGATCCAAGGTACGTCACAGTCGGCAACGAGGATGAAGTCGGCAGACTTGATGGCATCATGAACACCAAAACGCATGCCTAGCCACGCAGGATGGTCGCCAGGGAAGCACATATCACAGCCGCCAGTGTCGAGGACGCGGATGCCCTGGAAGGTGTTGGCGAGAGTGACCAATTCGTGGACACCTCGCGCTTCCCGGCCAGAGTAACCGACAATGACCAGGGGGTTCTTCGCAGCTGCGAGCTCTGATGCAATCAACTCGACACCTTCGGTTGGGAGAGCAGATGGGGAGACAGGCGCCCAGTGACTCTGATTGAGAGAGTAAGGGGTAATTTCCTCCTCCATGACCTCTCGTGCACCGGCCAGATAGACAGGTCCCTTGGGATCACTCGTAGCGAATTGAAGAGCGCGGTTGACCATCTGCTTGATGTTTTTACCAGATCGGATTTCCGCGGCATACCGGCAGTATTGTGAGACGATCTGCTTCTGGTCCGGAACATCTTGGATCCAGTGAATATATTCTGTGCGCGAGCCACGCATTTCCCCTTCAATAGTATACGGGGAGAGACCGGCGAAGATCAAGACGGGGGCTCGGCCACAAGATGCGTTGTGGATAGCAGCAGCGAGCCCCTGGGTACCAACATCGACATGGACAATCACGCATTGAGGTTCCCCAGTCAAGCGGGCATAGCCGTCGGCCATAGACAGGGCCACCATCTGCCAAGGAGGCATGCGGGGTTAGTGTTCCGGTCGAGATCCACAACGAGATAGTATTCATCGACTCACCTCGTTGGGACAGGTTATGATTTTGGGGAAGGCATCAGGCTTTTCTTTCTGGCCCTTGACCATAGCCTCGAGGATAGAGGGGTGGTCAGAGCCAAGATTGACAAAGACATGGGAGACCCCAGCCTGGAAGGTTAGCTTGACCGACAATTTAATGTGGATGGGGACAGTACCTCCCAAAGTGCCTCGAAGAAGGCAAAGGATGCTGTGTAGATCCTGAAGACTGTCAGAGAATACGAAACAAACAAGAGAGGCCAATTAAGAAATTGTAGTGACTCACATGGTCGCAATCAGTCAACAACGGTAATCTACGGGTGCGCAATTGAAATAGACTGGAGTTGACCGAGAGCAATGCGGAGTAAAGGAAGGGGGATACAAGAAGTCGGGGATAGATTGATAAAGCCGGCCTAATAAAGGACAGCTCGGGGGCAAGTCCGAACTGGTGAGGAGAAACTCCGAGGTTAACGGCTTTCACTGAGTAATCACCCAACGGGGTAAGTAGTTCGTCAATAAGGTTGGCACGATGAGGTGGAACCCATACTTGAGCTGCAAGGTGCAATCATGGTGCGGAAATGCGAATTCAGTGTGGAGGTGCTCATCTTTCCACTATGTGCCGGAAGCCGATCAGCAGCAATAACAATATTGGGCTCAAAAATGTCCAGTATCACGAGTATTCGATCAGCCCTATTCTGCCCAGTTCTCTCCGACAGGAGCTTGTTTCAGAGCCAAGCTGGTAGTTGGTGGATCCATCCACCGATTGAATCTTACTAGAACAGTTCCACTGCTCATCGGCCAGTTTCTCAATTGGTTATCACTGGTTATCGTCAGCCCGCATGACGTCGTGGCCGCGTCCCTCGCCAGTTGCTTGCGGTTTTCAAGGGATGCGCTCACCACATCATTTGCAGCATTGGCCCCAATTAATTGTTATATTATCCCATGGCCATCCAGAATCTGAATGCTGACCTGTAGATAGCCCCCAAATACGTCATCTCGTAGACAGGCAGCCATCCTTTCACATTAATATTAATATTAATAGCCATGGTCGCGCCAGTCGCCTGGGGTCCCGCCAACGAATCCACTTGGATACCCCTTTTTAAACTCGTCAGCGCCGTGTATTCTCTGAGTTTGGCTTCGTTTATTTTCTGGTTTCTTCGTCAGCCCAAAAGTGCCAACCAAGTGCGAACTACCATGCTCTCCGACACTGTGTATGAGCTCTGTCATGACGAGAAGACCGTCACTTCAGAGCTCTTGCAGGATCCATCACAATCACCCACTAAGCTATTCCAGAAGTTGTATCATGATCGGAAGTCAAAGTCACACAAGTCTGACTCGAACGAGTCGGTCGACAAGGATGACCATGAACTGCGAAAGGTTCTGCAGTGTGGTAACTGGGGCAGCACTCAACCCAGCGACCTTTTCTTGAAGGTAATCAATCAGCCAATACCATCACTTTCTTCTTTGGAAGAACATACCTGACAGGAATCAGATCTACCACGATGCGCTTTGCGCATTAGAAAAAAATCCCATGTCCGGGGTAGTCTCCCCGCCACTGATGGGCAGCCACGGCGTAGTCCCTCTGACTATCATCGCCCCATTGCCTGATCTCTGTCGCCATATGGCCAATTGCATTGTGCGAGCTGAGAAGGAAGTGTTCCTGGCGACGAATTTCTGGATTCACTCGGATGCCTCCACATTGGTAACCAATGCGTTCCGAGAGCTATCCCGACGAGCCGGCGAACGTGGAACGAAAGTAATTGTCAAGATGGTCTATGATCGCGGAGATCCGCAGCAGCTGTTCGAGAACCACCTACCAGTGCCAGAGAAGAAATATACCAGCGAAAAGGTGCAACTGCCTGCGGCTCATGAGATCCCCAACATCGACCTGCAGGTTGTCAATTACCACCGACCTATCTTCGGGACCTTTCACGCCAAGTTCATGGTAATCGATCGACGCATTGGACTGCTGCAGAGCAGTAATGTGCAGGATAACGACAACCTGGAGATGATGATTCATGTCGAGGGACCCATTGTGGATGGGTTGTATGATACGGCGTTGATTTCGTGGGGTCGTTCTCTCGAACCCCCATTGCCCATGCTGGACTCTCCTGCCACGGGGGCTCCTATTCCTTGTCACGCCTCGCAGCAGCCAGACTATGATGCTTCAGACCCGGGGCCTCTCCCAGAACTTACTGTCGACGAACATCACTATGACCCGGATATTCGGGCTGAGGCCCAGCGCATGAATGGTTTGCTTTTACCACGGGAGGGAGAGACCAGAACGCAGGCTGTGACTCGTCGCTTAAGTATGCATGCACCGCAACCACTAGCGCTACAGATCCACGCAGGGCCAGAAACTAATCTCTAATCAATAGATACCACAATCCAAACTGACATGTCCGCCGACGCCCCCGAAAGCGACCAAGAACTCATTATGCAGCCCTATGTCGTCCTCCCACCACACGATCCCTTCCCAATGGCCGTCATCAACCGGGAACCCTGGGGCGCCCCCAACCATAGCAGCGTCCACACGCCACAAAACAGCAGCTTTCTCGCAGCAATCAACAACGCGCAAGAATCTATCTTTATTCAAACTCCCAACATGAACGCCGAGCCCATCGTCCAGGCTCTGATTGAGGCCGTCAAGACCCGCGACGTCACCGTCACATGCTACGTGTGTCTGGGGTACAACGACGCCGGCGAATTACTGCCGTTCCAGAACGGGACGAACGAGATGGTTGCGCACCGAATGTACAAGGCGCTGGATACGGACGAGCAGCGATTCCGTCTGCGGATTTTTAATTATGTGGCGAAGGATCAAGTCCGGCCGATTCATAATAAGTTTAAGCGGAGGAGTTGTCATATTAAGTTGATGATTGTTGATGAGAAGGTTGCTATTCAAGGTATCCCCAACTCTACAACACCATATTATATCCTAAAGTGATGTGAAATCTGACAACTACGCAGGTAATGGAAACCTCGATACCCAATCCTTCTACCACAGCCAGGAGGTAAACCTTCTGCTGGATTCCCCATTCGTCTGCCGCGCCTGGCGTGAAGCCATCGACCGGAACCAGAACACGGCGTACTACGGCGGCGTCAGCCCAGAAGACGGCTGCTGGCATGATCCAACGACCAATGATCTCCCTGTGGGATCGATTGGCGTTGACCCGGGGCACTTTAGCTGGGCACGGGGAGCAGTAGGAGCGGTGCAGAGAGTCAGAGGAGCGGGTGGTTTTTGATATAGCAGTATATTTGCTTGGTCTTTTGGATGATTTTGCCCATTATCTACTAGCGATATGTTGGACATGTACGACTTTAGCATTAGTGATAACGTTAGCATGTTTGGATAGTAGTCATACAGTTGGATAAATACTATACCTTCCCTAGATCCATATTCCGTCCCCACATTTCTATCATTAACTACAGCATTATAACCACCACCCAAAATGAATGAACCTAAACCACCGCAAGAACCAATATACGACCTCCCCCTCCGCGACATAACAACCTACACCCACTCTCCAACCAACACCACCCACCACACTGCAGCCCGAACCGCCCTCCTCGACGCCCTCTCCTGCGCCATCGAAACCGCCTCTAAATCCCCCTCTGCACGAGCCCTCCTCGGCTCCATCATCCCCGGCACCACCGTCCCCCACGGATTCCCAGTCCCGGGTACCTCTCACACCGTAGACCCAGTAAAGGGTACCTTCGACCTAGGCGTCCTAATCCGCTACCTGGACCACAACGATGCGAGCTGGGGGATGGAATGGGGTCATCCTTCTGGTAGGTACTTTCCCTTACCTCTTGTTCCTCACCACCAAATTCCTAACACTAGAAAAACTAAATGAACAGATAACATAGCCGCCCTCCTCGCGACATCCGACTACTTAAGCCGCAACTCCCAGTCCAATCCAACAATCTCCACCCTGCTCTCTGCAATAACCAAATCCTACGAGATCCAAACACACTACCAAGCGCTCAACGCCTTCCACGCACACAACCTCGACCATGTCATTCTCGTCGAGTTGGCCTCAGCGGCAGTTTGCTCGTGGATGATGGGCCATTCTGCCACTAAAACTCAGAGTATTCTATCCCATGTATGGATGGACGCGGGGCCGAGTCACTTGTATCGTACCCATCCGTGCACTGTGCCTCGCAAGGGATGGGCGGCTGCTGATGCGGCGGCGAGGGCGGTTGAGTTGGTGTTTAGGGCGGATAGGGCTGATGATGGTGGGAGCGGGGCGGCGATGAGGGGTGTGGGGAGTGTATTGAATCATGAGGGGGGCGGGTTCAGGGATGGGAGATTCGGGGGGAGGGAATTTGAGTTTATAGGCGAACTTGGGGCGATGGAAGCGAGGGGGGTGGAAGGGGTGATGTATAAGATTATGCCGGTGGAGGGACATGGGTGTGCGGCTGTGGAGGCTGTTTTGGGGCAGATGAAGAAAGAGCCGAGAGTTATGTGGGATGAGGTGGAGGAGGTGCTGGTGAGGGTGCCTTGGGCGGCGAAGTATATTATTTCTAGGCCGGGGAGGGAGGAGTTGAAGTGTGCGGCGGAGAGGGACCATTGTTTGGAGTGGGTTGTTGCTGTTGCGATGGTCAAGGGGAGGGCGATTGAGGTAGAAGATTATGGGGATGAGGGGGGGTGGGTGGGGGATAAGATGGTGGAGGAGTTGAGAGGGAGGATTGTAGTTAGGGAGGATGAGGAGTTGACAAGGGATTATTTGGATGTTGGGAAGAGGAGTATTGCTGCTGGGGTGGTGTTCAGGTTGAAGGATGGGCGGGTGTTGGAGGAGGTGTTGGTCGAGTTTCCGGTTGGGCATGTGAGGAATCCGAGGACGGGCGAGGAAGTTAGGGGAAAGTTTGTGAGGAATTTGCGGTTGATGTTTACGGAGGAGGAGATTCAGAGTATTTTGGAGGTGGTGGAGAGGGATGATGCTAGGGTTTGTGAGTTGGTGGATCTGCTGGCGAGGTCAGAGACACATCTATGAGCAGTAGGTGAGATTTCAGGATTGGGAATGAGAAATAGTAAGTGGTATTAGATTGGTTCCGGCCCTCGTTAGATTAGTGGTATATCAATGTTGCGGTACACAAGATGGCATGGCCACTCCCTGGAGCGTCAAGTATACATCTGTGCCCCATCCCCACAAGCTCTGCACCGCGATGCTCCCTCCAAAATACTCTGCATATGCCCGGCTCAGTGGCAGCCCATACCCCAGTCCGGCAATGCTGCTCAAATGGCCCCCGCTGCCAGATATCGTGTTTAGCGCGTCCATGCTGCCATTCTCCGACCCGTTCATACCATAGTCAGAGAAGGTAGTGAAGCTGTATGACCAGATATTCGGCAGCACCTCCGGAGGGATACCTCCCCCTCGGTCCCGGATGCGGATCGTGATGCTCTGCTGCGACGGCGACCAACACTTGATTGACTCGTTCGCATCCGCCGTTCCAACCACCGTGTCCATGTGAAATCCAGTATCCGAATCGGAGTGACTCCACTTCTCCTTCGCTTTCGGGTCATGTACCGGACTGGCAGGAACATCAGGAGCCGCAGCAATGGTCACCTCAATGGGCTCATTCCCATTCCCGGACTCAATAACCGCCCGGAAAGCATTTTTCAGCAACTCCGTAAGAATATACTCCACGTGGACCGGCACATGTGCGAAAGAAGCGTCCGGCTGTCCGCCGATATTCAACCGCGGACGAACCCCGTACTTCAGCTCGCAGATCTCACCCACGAAGTCCTCGCACGACTTGACTATGCGGGCGGGTTGCAGCGCGGTATCAATGACTCCGATGTAATTTGATGGTGCGGCATCCTTCGGTGTGTCTTGTTGTTCAGATGGATTGTCGCGGACAGGCTGCGAGGCAAAGTGCAGCGCCAAGTGTTGCTCTGCTATGAGCCGCGTGCCGATTCTGGCGCGCAGATGCGTGTCTAGGAACCGAGTTACCTCAGTGGGATCGATGTATCGGCGACATTCAAGAAAGCCGCGGGCAAGAATGGGAATGGTGTTCGTATGCGTATGCACGAGATCGGCAAGTACTTCAGCAAATTGATTCTCCTCCTCTAGCGTCGTGACCTGGCGTTGCTGATATGGCAGGAGAGTCGAGAGCGAGTGTAGGTAGTTGTTATAGATCTTGGAGACATGCGGATTCGATACGACGATGAAAGGGAGGTTGCGGAGAGCCTCGATACGAGACGCTAGGCGGGCCGGAAGAAGGGAGAGCGTGAAGTTGGCTGAGGCCAGGAGGGCATCTTTGCACAGGGGCGGACGCCCATGTCTATTCAAATTAGCGGATATCCATAAAACAACAACCGAGTTCGACGCGTGCTGCATACTTGAGCAGATCTGCTAGAGTCAATGGTCGGCGACGACTGGCGGCGAGACGTGCAACTTCATCATTGGCGCCGTAGGCAAACGCGTGCCGCGGGGATGTAGTCGTTTGCACGAGAGGTGACGAAGAAAAGGACCTTGCTGGAAAGGTTGAGAAACAACGATATCGAAGGCTAGCACCCCGAGACGCAGTCTGCAGGACTCGTCTTACCGCCATGGTAGAAGTTGGCCATAGCGACTGTGCGAGACACAACAGTCGATGACCTCACAAGCCGGACTCCGTGGGGGATCCGTCTCACGTGCTGCCGCAAAACTCGCCAGTTGACTCACCCATACAAATCAATATTCGCCAAGAATATGAATTGTAGCCACTTGTGATGCGACGTAGCTATCTGCATGCACTCTTCAGCCACATTAACTGTACTCTGTTAACCCCTGTCTGCATAGACATCATCGATCCTGCACTGCACCCAAAGTGGTGTGCACTACTGGTTGGTCCCTAGTCCGACCCCTCGGTCCCCTTATCAGGGCGTGAGATCGACCCCCGCAGGTGCCTAACTCACTCTTACTTACTTCTTACTACTAGCCGCAGAGTATAAATAAACCCTCCCCTGTCCCCCATCGGGCAACTCATCTTACATCTTTCATCAACATTTTCAGGTCAAAGATTTACATATTACTTTCTCACTTAAGAACTACTTCTCTTCGTCAAAACAAATATACCGCCAACATGCCTCACCAGTACATGGTTCGTTTGTTATCCTGTCCCACTCCCGCCCCTGGGCTAAATAAATGCTAACGAATTTCACTACTTACAGGTCAGCCTCAAGAAGGAGTCTCCCCCTGAGGAACTCGAGAAGTGAGATATACCACGCTTCACTCATTTCATGATTCACTCTAACACTTGTGCGTAGGGCCAAGAAGACTGCCACTGATAACGGAGGCAAGATCGTGAAGGAATTTGCTCTGGTCAAGGGTTTCGTGTATGAACATCTTCCCCACTGTCAAGATTACTATCTTTTGCATAATCAACTAATTATTGATTCTATAGTGTCCAATACGACGATGAACAAGTCTCCACCCTCCAGTCCTCCGACCACATCCACGTCGAGAAAGACAGCGAAGTCTCGATCCAGTAAACAAAGGTTCTTAGAACGGGAACTGGTCCGGCCGTATGACTACTTTATGGGAGCCTAGATTACTTCTTTGATCTTAACTGTTATATTGAATGTATGAATTATGATATTTTTTACATGAAGAATTGTCGTATCCAGCCAACAAGTAGACACAATCTGTAACATGTGAGGGGCACAGAATTCAAGTGCCTGGTATAGAGAGCTCTACATATTGTGTGTACACCGGTGATGTTACACAACTACCCCTCAAAGTCTCACTTCTCATTAACTATGGATGAATGCAACTGGCATTGCCGGATTCGTATTGAATTGCATTGTTCCATCCTGTGATTCCCTGCGGCAATGACGCACCCGATGACGTTATCCCGCGAGGGGCAGTCACGTGCTGTATACTATCAACAGCTTGTACATGACGTGGATGAAGAACTAAAGAAATATCTGTATGGATCATCATAGTATAGATGAGATATCGATAAATCATACGATATGCTGTTATCTCACTACAGACTATGTGGTCATATATCCTTCAAGAACCCCACCTCAATCACCTTCTCGGCTCCAGTCCCAACGAAGCGATCTTCGCTCGGGTATTGTCTCGAATCCATAGGAAGATCTCCAGGACAAATCGCCTGAAAATATTCGTGCCCCTCTTGACTCGCATCTGCTCCTTGCCAGTGATGTAGAGAACGTTATGTGCATAAGCCTTCTCCAGCAGTGCTACCGGATCGATCGGCCTTCCTCGGCTAGTGATCGTCCGGGACTCTTCAGCACTCGTCGAGTCTTGGCCTATGTCCCGGCTCAACTGGCTTATGCTCGTGCTGCCTTCTGTCGGAGCAGTGGTGTGTCTATGCTCGATCAAGTACTTGCGGACCTGATCAGTGATGGTACTAGCGAGATCCGGGGAGATGATCTCGTCATTGTAGCCGTAGCGGACAACCAGACGGTAGCAATTTGGAATCGCGAGTTTCGAACAGTGTAGCGATCATCGATAGGGACTGATGGAGTTTCGAGAGGTCGTAGATGAAAGAAGATGATCATCTCAAACATTGTCGTGAGCTTCAGGATGAATTGGCTAAAGACGATGGGCGTGGTCTCTCCAGCTTTGTCAAAGAATATACGCCCTGAGTGGTACTCAAAGGCGCACCATTAAACCGATCTGTAAGGCGAATGCTACCATTTTGATCTTTGGTCACGAAGTGCGACGTGGGAAAGCGATCTTCCGCTTCAGCAAACCATTGCTGCTCCTTTCCAAAACGCCAGAGGAGAAAGAGCAAGGCGAGAATCGTGGCTACGGCGAGAGTGAACCATGCGCCAGTGGGGACTTTTGTTAGTGCCGAAGATAGGTATGCACCGTCAAAGCAAGCAATTGTAAGCCAGGGCAAGAAGACAAGGTAAGGACTCTTGCGCCACACAAACATTGCTACCATTGCAACCATGCATGTGTCGAAGAAGGTGACGAAGATGACACACACTCCGTATGCGTTTCCAAGAGATGTAGTCTGCTCTTCATTAGCGCACCCCATTGAGCATAGAATCGATTGACATACGTTGTTATAGATAGACGCCACAAGTATCGTCCCGATCATCAATAGCCAGTTCGCAAGCGGTATGTAAAGCTGTCCATGGAATATATCGGATGTATGAACCACCTTGAATTGCGGAAGGTACGAAAGCTTCATCACTTGCGCTAGGAGCTAAACAGAGTTAGACTGGTCGTACCTTGGAAGCGAAGTTCATACCTGAAATGTAGCAGTGATAATTGCTTGCGATGCAACTATAGCTGCTAGAATGGCAATTACAAGCGCAGGATAGATGGTGCCTGGGGGGGCTGCGTTGTAGAACGGATTCGAGTATGCTTCTGGATGCACACTGATGTATGCAGCCTGCCCGATATATGCCAGAAGTAGGCAGGGAAATGTATAACATAGCCAACTTATCTGGATCGCCCGACGACTGAAGGCACCAAGGTCGGCAAAAAGGGCTTCGACTCCGGTAAAGGCAAGCAAAGTACCACTGAGCATCCTCCATCCTGATTCTCCGTGTCGGATTAAAAACGTGAATGCGTAACCGGGGTTGAAGGCGACAAAGACTCCAGCATCATATTTGGCAAGGTTATAGATTCCAAACGCAGCGTTGAATCCAAGCCAAATGATAACTATTGGGGCAAATGCGAACGTAACCCGCGTGATACCGAGTGGCTGTAGCAAGAACAAGATGACCAAGATAGCATCCGTGACCCCGATGACAGTGCCTTTGGAAATGTTTGGAGACACAACTTCGATTCCCTGGACGGCACCCAGCACGGAGTGAGCGGGAGTGAGCAAGCCATCTGCGAGAACCATCGTAACGGCCAGTACTCCTACGACTTTCAGTAGGCGTTTCGCAAACTTGCTTGTTTCCAGGCTGTGTCTGGCAAATCTGCTGGAGCTCTCGAGATCAATTGACAGGTGTCTCTTCATCTGCACAAGGGATGCCTCTCGAGGATCTCGATGAGTGATATTCATCTGGGCTGGTCAATTTTGTCCGGCTTGGAGAGAGGTTTGTCTTACATAGCGACTGAGCAGAGAATATGTGCTGAATGTACCTCCCTCTCCATCGTTATCCGCGTGAAGGATAATGAAGATGTATTTTAGGGTCACCATAATAGTAATAAGATTATAATGGAGAGCACTCCAATAAGGTCTTGGCGAGTCGGCGCCTCAGTGAACGTAGACGAATAGACAGAGCGGGCTGGTTCCAATATCTCCGTATATGACACCGATTGACTGGTATGCGAGCCAAAGGAGCATTTTGCCGGAGAAATCCTGCTGATTTCAGCCTGCGTGTTTCTCAACACTGAAATTCTGTCAGACCGTACCTGTCTTTGCTTGAAGTCTGTAGGTCTGCGCAAGCCTGGGTCATCATCCTCGCCAATAGTACTCACAGTACTAATGGCCCGGTCCAAATGATTGTTATTCCATGGTCGGATATTGTAGATCGAGTCTTGAGTCTGTTGAGACTTCTCTTTCACCGTCGCCAACGTTGGCAGTTCCTTCAAGGCCTCTGGTTCAGGGTCCATACTGATGCGAAGCAAAGACTGACTCGCGAGAGTACTGGCAGCTAGCTAACTTAAAGGTCAGGTCACGTCAGTGAAAGAGGTATGGGATGACGAAGGGCTATGTGCGATTCACCTTTATAGGAACCACTGAAAATTTTAGTATTTATATTGATTGTTCAGGCGACAAGAATCGTAGATAAGCGTCAGCTTTCGAGCAAAGCCTCATCCCGCGTGCTCTTCTCACTACGACGGACACACATCGTAGCCATCGTATACGAGCCTTCGAACGCCATCTAGCTATATCCACTATATCCTTATCTCGAAGTAAATAAGGATTGGATGATATCCTAAGAATGTTTTAGATAATGCACAGATAGCTATAGATAAAAGCTGCAAGCACCTTGAGAGTGATTATTCTGGTCCAACCTCTGGGGTTCGGCCCAGAGACTGCGGCATTTGTTAACACCAATAGTTGCTTGGTACATTCACGGCAAGTCCAATGCATCCCGCACCACATGGCGCTGATCATTCGCTCCGACTCGCTGATGCTGAGATGTCAAAAGAAATAAAGATATGATGCGGAAATACAGACCAAATTTGGTGCTTGTCGGAGGGGGTGACTTTAGCTCACATGATCGTCGCTGTTTCATCCCATTTCCTGAGGCCGCCTCTAGGCAACGCATGGATCTTGCTAAATATCTCCTGTCATGGACGCCACATCAATTTCAGGTTAGGGTTAATGTGTATGTAGTTACAGAATTGATTCGTCATCTCATTTCTTGCATTGCCATTTGCCATTGAAGTAAAGTTAATGGGAAGTTTTTCTTCAGGCAATGAGAGTGTCCCCATGGAAACAGCGTCCTGCATATATTAATCAATAATGTTCACTTGGATGAATATTCATCCTTAAAGAGGAAAATCCCTGAGACACATCCCTGTTGTGCACTTTGGAACCTGCGATAGCTGTTACTGTAGTTGTATCTGACATAGAGCAGATCCCCCACGAGTCATCGTACTACTACTACTACACATGTTGGGATGCATCTCACTACCTGCTTTCCAGATAGACGCGACACATCGTTCTAAGTCTACGAGCAGTTAGTGCCTTGGAGACTTACCTCAACAAAGAAACCATCTCCAGCGCAAGATAAATAAACCATTCTAAGTAGGATACTTCAGTCCACTTGTAGACCTCGGTATTGGCAGAAGTTGATGCTACTATATCAAAAGGTACATTCAAATTGCGTTGAATAGCTATTCGGTTCGACGTAGTATGCGAACACTCTGGTCGTTTATTGTATATTTTACATCATATTGTATATCCTCTCCAACATTTATAGCCCAACATAACCAGATCCGTCATCTGCCCTCTGTGGCATTTTCATACCGTGCATACCAGCATACTTGGGGCTTTGAGGCTCTTTCCAGTCATCAAGCACCTTGGAATCCGTCAACTTATACACCTCAACACCCAGGGGACGTGTAGTATCCCCCATATCGGCCTTCTCCTCCCAGCCCCAGTTTGACAGATCACCTACAACCAAGGATTAGTTTCTTGTCTCCATAATTGCCGGATAAAACTCACCTCCAGGACATGCCGACAGCGCACAAAGCACATCAACTTCGGCGAAGAACTCAAAGTACTCTCCCGGCTTTGCAGGCGATGTTTCCATAAAGTACTTTCCTTCCTCATCGAGTCCCGTCACTTGGAAGACATTGAGTACGTCATGCACGTCGAGCTCTGTTAAGCCGTACGGAACAACCGCACGGGTCAGGTTGGAATGGCAGTGGAAGTCGAAGCTTTCCCCACCCATAACCAGATTCACATAAGGGTCACAACGGGTACCAAGAAGGTCGTGCACGCGCCCTCCGAACTGCGTTGTGCCGAAGCCCTTTCCTTCTTTATGCTTGCCATCCTCATCCAAAACTTCGTGAAGTTGCCCACCTGCTAGCGAATCACCTGTAATGGTAATTAGAGGGCGCAAGTATGGCAGGTTCGACCACAGGCGGTCACCAACCGAGACATGGGAGGCGTGGATCTGACGAGTGCGCGCTGCCCAGAGTCTTTCGCGCGGATTATTCGCATTCCAGATGTTAAGATCCCCCACTTGAGGTCCCTTGGGCGTTGTGAGACGGCAGATGTGCCCAGCTGGTACTACCCAAGCTTGGCCCGAGCATGGACGAATAGTGAATGATGACTCTAGAGTTCGCTTGGAGGACTCGGAAGCTGTTTCCGAGATGTTTCGGTACAGCTTTGAGGTAGCATGGACTCCAGAATCAGCAGGAGCTGTATAAGCTGGAGGGGGACGACGCGGAGCAGCCATTGTGGATCTTTCTGGTTGAAGCACTAGTCTTGAGGTAATATACTTCGCGGTTCGAGATGACCAGTGTACGCGACTAATGCGAGAGAAATGTACATCTTAGCCCACGCCAGGGGCAGTGAACCTATGCTTTAATAGTACACGACTACCTCGGGATGCCTGCCGATAATCGCAGCGTTCCTTATCGTATTCTGCCCCATACAGCCCCGCTTTGGGGTCCCAGTTCGGGTCCTCTCATGGCCATCACGACGTATTGACACCGGGCCGATATGGAAGGGTTGAGCCCTTATCGAACTCAACCGGGCCGGATGATAACTGATAGCAGGCGGATCTCATTAGTAATTTGTTGCCTGGGGCAGCAATGTTCCTGGTCCGCCTTTTGCCCCCATTTTCTCCGGCGGGAAGATCTCGGCTCGGAAAAAATCACCATCCGGCGAAAGAAAATGGAAATAATAATTTTGGCCGAGCTACTGGACAACGGAAGCAGCTCGCCGATTGCTCGACTTTTTGGTGAAAGCTTTTATCTTTTCACGAGCCGGGGAGAGTTTTCTTGAGGGGTCTACAGACCTCGTATTTTCAAGATGGAGGAGCAATCCAACAGGGCGCATCGCCCTGCCAAAGAGAAAAAGAAGTACGACGGTATGTAGTACTTCTTCAAAGTCGGATTCGCCGCTTTTTCAAGAAAATGGTCGACTAACAGATGTATCGCAACTTAGGCCCGAATCCGAAGGCTTTCGCGTTCTCGAACCCTGGCAAATCGAATAAGGCCGGCGCAAGATCTCACGATGTATGCGCTACTACCCTCTTCATAATCCCGTACGCAACGGTCACTGATGCTCATTCTGCCGCATAGATAAAAGAGAAGAGACTCCATGTGCCTCTTGTTGATCGCCTGCCCGAGGAGGCTCCGCCGCTCGTGGTGGCTATTGTTGGCCCACCGGGGGTACGTATCTTTACCAATGATGCCATTGTCAAGACTGCAACATGCTAATGCCTTCGCTGCTTCCAGGTTGGAAAAACGACCCTTATCAAGTCCTTGATCCGTCGATACACAAAGCAGACCCTCAGTACCCCTAAGGGACCGTTGACTGTTGTAACCTCAAAACGGCGCCGCCTTACCTTCCTAGAATGCCCCTCCGACTCCCTCGCCAGCATGGTCGATGTGGCTAAAATCGCGGATATTGTGCTTCTGATGATCGACGGAAACTATGGCTTCGAGATGGAGACTATGGAGTTCTTGAACGTTTTGGGCTCTCACGGTATGCCCGGAAATGTGTTCGGTATCCTGACCCACTTGGACCTTTTCAAAAAGCAGAGCACCCTGCGTGCTGCCAAGAAACGCCTCAAGCATCGTTTCTGGACCGAGCTGTACAACGGTGCCAAGCTTTTCTACCTTTCCGGAGTCGTCAATGGCCGCTACCCCGACCGTGAAGTGCACAACTTGTCCCGCTTCTTGTCTGTCATGAAGAACCCGAGACCGCTCATCTGGCGCAACTCTCACCCTTACGCCCTGGCAGATCGATTCCTCGACATCACGCCGCCTACCCAGATTGAAGAAAACCCGAAGTGTGATCGGACGATAGCGCTCTATGGATACCTACGAGGCACCAACTTCCCGGCTTCTGGTGCGCGCGTGCATGTTCCTGGTGTGGGTGACTTGACTGTTTCTGGCATCGAGTCTCTCCCCGACCCATGCCCAACACCTTATATGGATCAGCAGTTGGCTAAAGCCACCGGCAAGAATAGCAAGCGCAGGCTGGGAGAGAAGCAGAAGTTGCTTTTTGCTCCTATGTCCGACGTCGGTGGTGTCTTGGTTGACAAGGATGCTGTTTACATCGATGTGAAGACCTCGAACTTTGATCGTGGCGAGGAATCCGACGATGAGGAGCGTGGTCTGGGAGAGCAATTGGTCGTCGGTCTTCAAGGAGAGCGTAAACTTCTGGGTGAGGCAGACAGTGGTGTTCGTTTGTTCCGCGGCGGTGGTGCCATCGGAAAGGCAGATGACGAGGATGAAGCTGTCGGCAGGAAGCACAAGAGAAACGTTCGATTCCTGGACGGCGAACAGGACAATCAGGATGCGGCGGACGATGATGAAGGCTTCGAAAGCGAAGAGGGCGAAGAGGACGAGGAGGACATGGAGCAAGATGAGGAAGAGGACCTGAGCGGTGATGAAGAAGAGGTCGACGCTTCCGCACCGCCAGATTTCGAGGCCAACTTCAAGGAAAGACAAAACGGCAATGCTCATCAGAAAGAGGACGACATCGCCTTTGCCGATAGTGACTCCGACCTTGGTTCCATCTCGTCAGTAGAGGATCAGGTCCTCGATAGCGACGAGGACGACGAAGACGAAGACGGTGAAGATGATGGCGAGGTCCGTTGGAAGGATAACATGCTTGCCAATGCGAAGGCCCTCCATTCGAAGCGTCCTAAGTACCGTGTCCCTGACTTGTCACGCATGCTTTATGATGAAACCATCACACCTGCAGATGTGATCCGCCGATGGAGCGGTAAGGAGGAGGCCGACGGCGATGACGATGAAGAGCCTGAAGAGGACGAAGACGCTTTCTTCAGGAAGACAAACGTTGAGGAAGAAGAAGCTGCGGAGTACCGTGCTGTTCCTGAGTACGACTACGCCAAACTAGAAGCCAAATGGCAAGATGCGGACATGATTGAATCCTTGCGGCAACGCTTCGTCAGTGCCAAACTGTCTGGTGGCGACGATGATGATTCGGATGTCGATGATGCATTTGATGAGGATGACGAGGGTGACGGAGAGTTTGAAGATTTGGAGACTGGTGAAGCTTTCGACGGGTTCTCTGACGAAGAAGGCGCCGAGGATGATGAAGCTGCAGAGGCCGAAGGCCCCGTCGACTTGGATGCAGAGCGAGAACGTAATGCGAAGAAGAAGGAAGAATTGAGGCTGCGCTTTGAGGAAGAAGACCGTGAAGGATTCGCCAACTCCAAGGACAACTCCCGGCAGGCCGGTGGTGGAGATGAAGAATTCGGAGAGGACGAGTGGTACGATATGCAGAAGGCCAAGCTCCAGAAGCAGATCGACATCAACCGTGCTGAATTCGATATGCTTGACCCGGCCTCGAGGGCCCGTGCGGAAGGTTTCAAGGCTGGTACTTATGCACGTATCGTGCTTGAGAACGTTCCTTGCGAATTCGCAACCAAGTTCAACCCCCGCTTCCCTGTGATTGTGGGTGGACTGGCCCCGACTGAAGACAGATTCGGTTATGTGCAGATCCGCATCAAGAGGCATCGTTGGCATAAGAAGATCCTGAAGAGCAACGACCCTCTTATCTTCTCTCTCGGTTGGCGCCGCTTCCAGTCCCTGCCGATATACAGCACTTCGGACAGTCGAACCCGTAACCGCATGCTCAAGTACACTCCCGAACACATGCACTGCTTTGGTACCTTCTACGGGCCTCTTGTTGCACCTAACACCGGTTTCTGCTGTGTGCAATCATTCTCGAACAAGACCCCGGGATTCCGCATCGCTGCTACAGGTGTCGTACTGAGCGTCGATGAGCACACGGAGATTGTCAAGAAGCTTAAGCTGACTGGTGTACCCTACAAGATCTTCAAGAACACCGCTTTCATCAAGGACATGTTCAACTCGTCTATTGAAATCGCCAAATTTGAAGGAGCTTCCATCCGGACTGTATCTGGTATTCGTGGTCAGATCAAACGCGCTCTCAGCAAGCCCGAGGGTTACTTCCGTGCTACCTTCGAGGACAAGATTCTCATGAGTGATATCGTCTTCCTTCGCGCGTGGTACCCCATCAAGCCCCACCGCTTCTACAACCCTGTCACCAACTTGCTGGATCTGGACGAGGACGGTGTCGGTGACAACGGCTGGAAGGCTATGCGTCTCACTGGTGAAGTCCGTCGTGAAAAGGGAATTCCTACTCCTATGAACAAGGACTCAGCTTACCGCGCCATTGAGCGCCCCGAGCGTCACTTCAACCCTCTTCGTGTGCCACGCCAGCTGGCGGCTGACCTTCCCTTCAAGTCCCAAATCACGAAGATGAAGGGTCGGAAGGACAAGACCTACATGCAGAAGCGTGCTGTGGTCTTGGGTGGTGAAGAGAAGAAGGCACGAGATCTCATGCAGAAGCTTAATACAATGCGCAACGAGAAGCAGGCCAAGCGTGCGGCTAAGCAGGAGGAACGGCGCCAGGTGTATCGTGCGAAGGTTGCGGAGGGTCTGGAAAAGAAGGCCGAGCGGGAGAAGAGAGAACGGGATGAATACTGGCGCCGAGAAGGTAAGAAGCGCAAGAACCAGGACAGTGAAGGTGGTGGGGGTAAGAAACGCAAGTAAGGCAACCCTCCTGGAACGGCATGTTTTTGGGATCTCTACCGGATGTTAAAAGTTTACTGTGAATATGGTTGATGTGTATCTATCTACATGTTGCATGGTGGATGGCGTTGAATCTTACCCGACTATAGCGTCGGACTTCTTATTTCTCTTATTGGATTATTGTTTTTTTGTGGATATATTGATGCTCTATACCAGGAATAGACTGAGTTGGTGTTGACTTTTTACATTTCCGGTGGCTGCCTGAAAATGGTGCCTGAACCATGCGGTGGAAGTAACCCCACGTGACCGCGCCGCGCAACGCGTCTTGTCTCGTCGCTCGTTGCTGTGCTGGTCCTGGAAGATCTTCCCCATGTTGCCCTGCGCCCACCAGCGCAGTGAACGCTAGCTCTGCATTCAATTTGTTCTCCATGTAGGCGGATTCTCGTCTACATATGGCATCCCTCATCGTCCTCCCCTCGCGCCCCTCAAGCCGATCCATCAGGCATCGGGATTGACGTGCGGAGACCAGCAACGTGCTTTTGCTAGTACTTAGTCCCACCTTGCACGTGTGGATTCTTCGAACGCCATCCCTTGCAGCAAACAGCTTCTCAGGCATTTTGTCTGAGTGGACTGAGTGCTCCTGACAGCTCCGCTTCGGACCTTCCCGTGCCCAACAACGTCAGAAGCGGGCGGTGATCTGCCTCTATTTGACGCTAGACGCCAGGCCGTTTGAGAGCCCTCGTGGTTGTTTACCCTCTGCTTCCTCTGCTGCCATCGGAGGAATGTGCAAACGCCACACCCGAGAGCTTATTGAGATTCCTCAGAAGACCTGCAGTGTCAGGTTTCCGCCGCTCATTTTATCAGTATGAGTGGATCGTCGCGGTTAGACGGACGCCCACATGTGCAGAACCCCCAACCCCAAATTGCGTCGCGGAATCTTGCAGAAGCCACCGAACACCACAGCCGCCCAGCTGGGAGCCGCCATCATGACACGATAGATCATAGAGACAGTCGTGTTGGCGTATCGCCACCTAAGCCGGAGTCGTCCATGGCGGTTCACATAACATCAGAGCCACCATCGGATCAGCCGGCATCTAATTCCAATAGACAGTTACCACAGTCTTCGGTCTCGACGGGTCTGCCGCCTGTCGCGCAAGGAAAGCTTTTCGAATACAACAGAACGCAAGAAATAATGCATCACCAACTTTCGTCAGAACCCACGGGGACGAGTGTACACGCGTCCACTGGTGGGCAACAGATCAGGTCTGAGCCATTGGCGTCCACCATTCGAAAGAGCCATAGTCCCTCTATGACGGTACCGGGAAGCCCATCTAAACACAACGCCCCATCGAAGAGGACTGCAGCTGGGATCTCCAAACACCTTGTCGATGCCCCTGGAGGGGACCACCCTTCCGAAGTAGACAGTCCCGATCGACGTCGCTCTCATAGTATTGGCTCCCTATCGCGTGAGAGCAGGATTGCAGCGGTAAGGCTTACTCCTTACATCAATTTCGGCGACTTGTATGTGAATTCTAATTTCAAATTAGTTGTCCGTTCACCTGCGAACGCGGTTATCGTATGCTGCCGCCAAGGTTGAGAAGAGTAGGAAGATCCATGGCGTCCATGCTCATTCCTTATCGCCTAGTACAGAATCTCTCGCTAAGGTTGGACTGTTGCCCGCCTCCAGCGAGATAGAGGCTCAGCGTTTGGGAGAAAATAGCTCACCAGATGGAACCACAATGTCTGCGCCGGATCCACCCTCAACAACCAGTTTCTACACCCCGAGCGGCCCTGGGCGGCTGTCTCCTGTGGTCCAATCCGCCGATGCCTCGCCACCCTCACACCTCGATCTGCCAAAATCCCATCCCCGTCCAAAACTCGCACCCCCTGCAGATATTGCAGGTGGAAGCCGCAGTCGCCGTCGACGTCCCAACCCCAACGAGCCGCTGCACCACCCGAAAGTTTCTGTGTCACTGCATCGCAGACATCGTTCTTACCAAGAGGTTGGCGTGTCCAGGCCAGCTGCAAATTCAGAGAAGGTGCAGGTCCCTGGGACTCCTCCTCTTGGCCCAATGCGTCAGGCTTCTTATAACGGTACGGTTGGTCATCAAAACCACAATCGAAATAGCGCTATGGAACAGGACGCTATTGAAACTCTGCTTTTCATGTCCAGTCCTGGACATTCGGGCTATCACTCAAGCTCCCAGCATTCCCAACGTCAACGAAATATATTTCAGAGCAGCCACGATTCCAGAAGCTCGGCCTCTCGAGTGCCCCATAGTCAAGACTCTCAAGTCAGTAATCCCCGTGGTCGGCCTATGCCAGTTTCAAACGACCAAGGGATTGGCCTAGAATTGCACGCTGGAGACGAGATCGACCGGATTCTGGATCAAATGGACAGTGACAGCGATGACGAAGTCAAGTTTGCTTCGACCCAGTCCAGCTTTACAGACCATGGCTCTAAGCAAGCTGACAGCTCTCAAGAGCATAACCGACGAGGTGGATGAGAGGCATTCGGACACAGCCCTTGGTGTTCAGCCTGCCTGCCTGCCTTTCTAAGCTCACATGTACGGCTCAAAATGGCAGTCATCAACAGGACAGGGGCAACATTCGCCCTGGTTTGCATATATTCTTTGGTACCCCAACCTGAAGAATCGCTATTGGAGTCGGACTTAAATTGGGTCAAATATCTGGTTCAGGCCACCCCTAGATTACTCTTACAATTGCGATTACTATAATCTCAGACGAAAGGAACGGTCGTGGCGTTCTCAACATCATGTTTCCATGGTCCACTAATGCCACTATCTGCTCAAACAGATCATGATTCGGTCATACTTGGAGAATCTCCCACCATTGTGCTCCTTAATTTCTATAAGGAGCTTCGCTACGTAGAGCATCCCGCGCGCATTGGTTCTATTGCTGGTACAGGTTTCCTCCGGCTTGCGTGCAAACAACTTGCGCTCGTCCAAGCTACAATCTTTCGTCACGCCAAAGAAATGGATGAAGCAACACCTTCCGCATCTCAACCATCCCCTTTCGAGGCTGGCATCTATCTTCCTGGGGGTCATAACACCGACCCGCCTCTGACAACCGACACGGTCGGTTACCGATTGAATCACTTTATGCTCCGCATCCGAGATCCTCAGCGCACTCTGCATTTCTACATCGATCTCATGGGCATGCGCACCATTTTCACCATGAACGCCGGCCCTTTCACCATGTACTACCTTGGCTATCCCCCCACTCCCAGCGACCGCGCCGACCTTTCTGCCTGGGCCTTCCGAGTCGCCAACATCCGTGAACTCACCCAGACCATCGGGCTGCTGGAGTTTTACCATACTCATGGGACTGAGAAGGATAAAGAGTTTAGAGTGTCTACAGGGAACTTGCCTCCTAACCTGGGATTTGGCCATCTAGGTTTCACTGTCCCGAATGTTCCCGCGGCTGTCGAGCGACTGAGGGGGGATGGTGTACACGTGCTGAAAGAGGTTGGGGATAGTACCAGGGGCAGTGTTCCTCTCAGTGCTTGGGAAGAGCATCGCGGCTTGGGGACGGGGGATGTACATCCAAAGTTCAAGGAAATATACGATCAGATTGCGTGTGTGGCTGATCCGGTAGGCAGACCTCGACTATAATAACAGTACCTAAGTTGTTGACGGTTGCTTAGGACGGATACATGGTTGAACTGGTTCCACAGAACATGCAGGATCGATGGGCCCGGTCTAGTTGATTCTATTGGGAAGGGACCATGTGACTTGGAATATGTGGGTTATAGTAATCCCTCGGAGTAATTATCTACACTTACCCCTTGGGGTCAATGATAACTGTCAGCCCTGAAAGCCAAGCCACAAATTCCATTCCACAACCGGTACAAACTCCGCGGGACTTATTCCCCGGTTCCCCTTTCAACGGTAACTCTTCAGTAGCACATCTCTGCACACCTCCACTGTAATGAATCTTGTGTATGTAAAATGAATAAGCAATGCCCTCCAAACATTAAGCAATCAATCCCTCCCAAGCAACTCACACACAGACATACCGATTACCGATTACCGGTACTACCTACTCGACAGTAGTATACCTCTAGTAGGCCCTCAGATTTACCAGTACCACTACTATTACTACAAATACTTGCTTTCTTCACTCAGCTAGGCCTAAACAAGCCTCACACGCGTCACCCTTCCCTATCCCTCCCTCTCCCAGCTAAGCCAACCCCGCCAACAGCTACGCATCGGCCCTTCCGTCCTTTTCCCCGCATACTTCCTGTAGAGTTCTTTCCATATTGGGTCTAGCAGATATTTGTTACATTAGGGCAGAGTAGGACAAGGGCTTGTCCGAAAACGAATAGACAATCAGTGCTGCTTGGGTTCTCTTTCTTGTGAGAGTATAGAGGGTACTACCTCACTCACTAATTCTCCCCCGCCCCTTAATAGATTAAAGAGGATATCATCTATTATGGTCTGACATTCTCGTAGCTTCAACTAGTATATAGCATTCCACTATGGGATACGGAATGGAGTATAGGCTTGTCGTACTTCCCTCCAGTTTCTCTTTCTCTTTCTCTCCCTTCATTGGAAAAAGTGAGTAGTAGTGATAGGAGTAGATGGTCAGATGGAAGGAAAACAGAATAATCTCATACAAGTCAAGTAGTATCATCCCAAGGACACATCTCTGTGGAGTCTTGCGGGTTTTTCTTACAGATTGATCGGCTTCCAGCTCCTTTAGTTTTTTATACATACTTTTGCCTGAAACTATTACCAAGTCACGATGGTTCTACTTGCTCGAATCTCGCTGCTTCTTATCCCGTTCCTTGGGACTTTGTCGCATGCAATTGTGGTACGGGAGACACATTTCATTATATGCTATGACTTTATATTCATACTATGTGGTATACACATAGTCACATAGCAGAGACGGATAGAAAAGAAGGAGACAAAGATAGAGAGAGAGAGAGAAGAGGCCATACACACGCTAACACACAATACCTCACTTAACAGGCCGAAGACTATCCCTCGTCCTGCGAAAACCCCTGCGACGGCATAACCCCGAACGAAAACAACGAGACCGAAGCATACCTTTTCTGCAAGGATTGTATCTGCCAGAACTATTTGCTAGGACCGTCCAACTTCCAACCAGTCGAAGAATACTTCACCAACATGTTCATCGACTGGGTTCCATTGGGCGGCCTCTGTCCGAGAGATTGGCTCTGCACCTGGGCAAACTGGACCGATAACGGATTCAACAAAAACCTTAGTAACCTAGTCTACGGACCCAACGACGGCTTCGATGGCTGCTCCGAGACTGTGACTTTGGAAGTTGGCACTCTGGTGGACCGATTTGGCGGGGAAAATGGCAGTTTTCTCGCGCCGGCCAACGCTTCGTACGGGTCACGGTCCATCGGGCCAAGCAGTCTGGTCAAGAAATACGATGATAGTCCCATGTACAACTACTGGTTGGTCAATGTGACAAAGCCCTTTGAGGCGCAGGCTGGATATACTTTACCTTGGGATGGTCAGCCTGGAAATGGCTGGGCGTGGTATGTGAAAGGGACTATCGCTCCGTTGCTGGAGGGCGGGTACATTGAGCGGATCGACCCGCCGAGTTTGGGGATAATTGATGAGGCTTGGGAAGTTTCTGAGCCGCTAAATGGGGATATAGGTCTTCAAGATTAATGGGTGGTACTAGCTGAGAAGGTGGTGTGGACGACGACACCGGGAAAGGGGAAATTGGTTTGTACTTCATGGGCCTGTCCCTTTGGAGGTTGGATTTTGTAGGGGTTGAAGGGCTGAGGTGTATGCTGTTACACGTGAAGTCAACGTCTATATAGTCATATAGTAGCTGTTGTATAGTAGTTTCAGGAATATCACCCAGATAGTATGTTGGAACACATATCCCTCCGTAGTCTGGTTGGCTGGATGCGATATATCGATTTCGGCCATCCGATTAGTGCTTCGACATAACATAATGATTGCAATTAGATATAAGTAAGAAGCTCAATTATCAAGTCTTCGGTGAACTGCTATATATGAGAGAGAGGCAGAAAGAGAGAAATGGAGATGGAAGGAAATGCCGATAGCAAGATGAAGTTTTAAGGCAGGAGATAAACAAGTGAGGTCACGGGAATTCTGCCTTTCTGAATTGGAGCCCTGATTGTAGGTGACTCTGCAATACAAGTTGAAAAAAGGCGCTACAGCCACACATCATTCGCTTTTATAAACGGGCCTTTCTACGGACAGGTTTCACGGAATTGGTTTCGTCGAACTAATTTAACGTCCCTGAAGGTTTAGGAGTTCGTAGAAAATACAGGGCTTAAGGCATGAAACAGGTTGGGTTGAATCGTCAGACATTCACGGCCCAAAACAACAAAAATCAAGGAAAGGTAATTCCATTCCATAGCCAAATAATCACTTCACAGTCCGAATGATCAACCATCTCCTCCTCCCTTGCCCCCAGTAGATGATCAAAAAAGCTCCGCGGGGATCAGCATTTAGATACCGAATCCTGCCCTACTCCATACCAAGCACCCGGGCTCGCCGTTGCCGATACTCTCCTCAAATTGGCAGATGACTTTGAAGCATTCCTGCGGAATAATCTGGCTCTTAGCCGTACGAGTATTAGGTAGTTGCAGTTCGGAACATTTTCTTTCGTGGAGTAACTGAACTGATGAACATAGCTAGCAGATACAGGCGTACATTCCTTCTTGTCCTACACTCCAGCTCCCATTTTCCTCCCCCCATGGTATTCCTGTGGACTAGGGGTAGTATGGTAATGCTAGCTGGTGATACGCATATCAAGACGGGAAATTGGTATGGGTGGTAGTATGAATATACAATGGCTGACTGCATTCCTTGCATACTTAGTAGGAGCTGAATGTCATAAGTAGGAATCTTTCAAAGGTATATAAAGGTGTAACGATCAGCGTATATTCTTCCTGTTCATCAGCTTTGAACACACACACGCTTGTTCTACTTTCGGACTGATTGATCCCATTCAACAACAAAGATGGTCTTTCTCTCCCGTGCACTGCTCGCTCTCCCACTGCTGGGATCACTAGCCCTTGCAGATGTGGTAGGTTGACGCAAACATAATCTTTCAAGCAGCTCATGCTAACGCAGCTAGGCCTTAGATAATGTCATCCCACCAGAGTGCGGCGATGAGGCCAACGCCTGCAACGGCCTAGTACCGGATCAAGCTAATGACACCCAAAACACATTCTGGTGTAATGACTGTCCCTGCAACAACAAACTGCTAGGCCAAAACCAAATCGCGACTTCAGGCAACTGGTCCTCCATCTTCGACGGCTGGGTCCCATGGGGCGGATACTGCCCTCGCGACTTCCTCTGCACCTGGGCCAATTGGGCCAAGGACCCCTGGAGAGGCTTCGTCTATGCGCCCAACGATGGTGGCATAGGCTGTCCCCAAAACGTAACCCTCAATCCGGGTGACAGATACGACCGCTTTGGCAGGAAAGATGGCAAGTATCTTGCTCTAGCCGGAGTACCGTACAGTCAGCGATCTGCCCCGCCGAATAATTTGAACAAGTATGTTGGTCCCGGTAATACTGAGAATAACTACTGGGTGTTTGAGGTAGTGCAGCCTTTTAATGCATCGCTGTCGCCTATTGCGCCATGGTTCGGCCAGCCTGGAGGTGCGGACCAGTGGTATGTGGAGGAAGGAGTGCAAACCTTGTTAGACGAAGGATTTCTTGCGGAAGTGGCACCAAGCGGTGCTTTGGAGGATTCTGATCTGTCGACATGGGATAGTCTGGAGCCGGTTCAAGGGGAACCGATGTTTTATCACTAAGAGCTTGAGCTGAGTTTCTCAGGGAGGACCATGTTGGAGGAAGAAGGCTGTCGGAGAGAAGCCACAAGGATGGCTATCATGTTCTGGGTGATCGATGAATGGATGTTAAGCAGAGAAATTCCACTGGTTATCACTAGTATAGTATTAGTAGGTAGTTGAATTAATGCAAGTGGAATCTAGTAGGTCGTACTCACAGGCTTGGTGCATATTGTGCCACTACGGCTTGATCCCGCGTCAACGTCGAAGTATTAATAGTTAATGGAAATGTTGTAGCGATTCTTTGTTTAATGTAGAAACCATAGTGAAGGGGTGCTTTATGTATGAAAATTAGCCTAGCGAATCTGTGCTTACTACTGAGTACTAGTAGCGAATGTATAGTTTAGTTTGGTTTTAATTTACATTGTTTGATCTAATGCAGCCGCCTAATTACATGTAAGGCTATGTAGATAATACTCCCTGTCTAGCACCAAGGCTTTCTAATTCTATAATAGAATTCTGATTTAATAAATAACTACATCCTTATATAGAGTCCAGAAACCTCTATAAAGATATATTTCTCAAAAAATTGTTCAAAAACTATATTCGCCTCCCTACTAACAATGATAGATATATACTTAACTTTAAAATCCAGCCCCAGCTTCTAGAGAAGTCAACTTCCCCTAGACTATTTCTTATATAAATATCTCCGCGGTAGAGTAGGTGTCCGCAACAGGATTCAAATATATGATTTCTAACTAATAATAAGAGAGCCCCCTATCTTTTCTTGTACAAGTAGGGCCTTCCTGATGTTCTACCACTACGCCACCGCAGCTAGAAAAGGTATATACCAGGTCGTTATCGCGCCACTTGCATTCAAAGCACCATCACCAATCACTTGCATCTGCAGAGTCACATAACTATCGTACATGCCTAAAGGCCAGAGAAAAGTGAGCCAGGTACATACATACATATACATATACATACCCAGCATAGTCTATCACATCAAAGCAAATAAAAGATCAAAGAAGAAGACACCGACGACTACTTTATGCAACGAGACAAGAAAGAAACCATTTTCCCTTCCCCAGAAGACGCCAGGAGTATGAATCAAGTGCAGACGTATCTTTCTATCAAACCATCCATCCGTCCATCCCATCATGAGCATAAGTTACACTCGAAAGCAGGTAGGTAGAATCTACTCTACTCCACTCCCCAACTATCATCCACCTCCGCCACATCGTAGTCCACATCGTGCGGGCCGTCCTTGCGTGCTCCGCTCTGTTCCGGTAGCATGGATGGCCCCGTTGCGTTGTCCATTACCGTGTCCTCATCTGACCCTGTCTTATTGGTATCCGAGCCAGGGCCGGATGTTGTACCGCTGGCTGGGAGGGTAATTGGGGGGTTAGGGACCCAGGTGAGCTGGACTTGGCCTACCGAGGGGATATCTCGGGTTCCAAACATGAACTTCTCGGCTAGGTAGCGTTCCTTGAAGGCTACGATGACTGAGTCGGGTTGGTCTGGGTTGGGCTCAATGGATTCGTATTCGCCGACGCCCTGGTATACTGGGTTAGCTTTGAAAGCGTAAATAGGGTAAGACTGGAGGCAGGATACTTACAATGAGGTATTGTCTCAAGGCCTCGTCCTTCTCAGAGTTGGCCTCCACGCCGGAGACAGCCACCCTACGGGGTCGGTTGTCGAGACGTAGAACACCACCTCTGCCGCGAGCAGCGCCGCCACGACCACGATATCCACCGCGGAAGGACGGGTCGTAACCACGGCCCCGGGGCGGGAATCCACCACGAGCACCGAATCCTCTTCCGCGACCGCGGTAGGAGTACGGTGCGCTCGCACCAGCACCGTTGGGGTCGATACCAAGACTCTTCGCTTCGGCTTCAAGAGCGGCCAGCTGTGCACGAAGCTGCTGGGTCTGGTCACTGGCATTCTCCTGTGACACACCGGCTTCGTCGGCCGGAGAGGCGCTGCCATCACCGCCTTCCTTTCCGCCAAGCTTTTGCATCAGACGAAGCTTCTCTTCCTGCTGCTTCTTAAGGAGCTCGTCGCGCTGTCGCTCGAGGGCTTGTTTTGCTTCCTCAGTCTCCTTGCGCTTCTTTAATTTTTCCTCGTGCGCCCGCTGGGCTTCCTCTTGCTGTCTCTCAAACTCTTCGCGGTTGAAGGCTGGACCCTCGTTCATGGCGTCGCCGGCAGGAGACCGATGGTCACCATTCCGATCACCCTTGGGCTTATGCCAGTAGACTTTGACGAATCGGTTGTCAAAGATCACCTTGGGACTAGACCATGCCCGTTTAGCAGCTGCGTGGTTATCGTAGGTAATCAAGGCCAGTCGCCGGTGTGGTTGCAGAGAGACTTCAGTGATCTCGCCATATTGTGAAAAGAACTCTCGGATCGTGGCTTCGTCCATCTTATCATCAGGGATCTGCTCAACAACAATGGTCGTGATAGTCGTATCCTCGTTAGGCCCAGCAGAAGAGAATTCAGAGCGTCGTCCCCTGCCTCCAAAGCCACCTCGGTCCCCACCACGACCGCGGCCGCGACCTCTGTCGCTGCCTCGCATAGGTATATCCGTGCGCCTTTGAAAGTCGGTAATGAGGTTGGAGGACTTTGGATCGTATTCTAAAAGAAAAAAAAAAACCCCCCCATCATTAGCAGAGTTCGTTCAGCGGCCAACGCAATCAATTAGCCAACTCACCATCTTCCTTGGAGGACCCTGGCATGGCATCGTGCTGGTAGGGGCATGTAGCGCCAAGGTAGCAGATACCCTGAGTCTCGTAGAACGGACAAGGCTCCGAACTCTTGGGTCCCATCTTGTCCGGCTGCTGGCCAGCACCGGCGCCCGGGGGTGGTATCGGCATCGGAGGCATGCCCGGCATCTGAGGGAAGCCCATGCTCTGTAGAGCCATCATCGCTGCCATCGGATCATTCTGGTCAAAGCCGGGGAACGCAGGAGGCATCACTGGGAATCCTGCTGCACCAGGATGGAACTGTCCCGGACCAGCCGGTCCTGCGCGGCCGCCGTCCCTACCCATCCAATCTCCCCGGCCACCGCCACGTCCCCGGCGAGGGGTCTTGTATGTGCGATGGTGGGGTCCATCGTCGCGCTCCTGATCGGCTTGGAATCCCTCGTGGTAGTTACGCTTGCGATTGAAATTGGAGCCATCGGCTTGCGACTGTGGAATGCCGTAGGGGCCATTTGCTGGGCCGGAGGGAGCACCAAAGGCCTGCTGCTGTTCCGAAGCTGATCCTGCAGCACCATCATGAGACATCGCGGCGGTTTGAACGGGCTGCGGCTTGGGCGCAAACGTTGTGAAGAGTTCATCGACAAACTGAACAGTGTCTATATATGCAAGAAAAGCTAGTGAGCCAACTGCGCTTTCTCTGCGCAAGCAAGTACCTCGACATGACTAACGTTCTCTCAAGAAGTCTTCCAGATTGTCCACCGAAGCCTTCCGGATCTCCTCGTCCGGGGCATCTGTTCGGATAAGCGCCAGGACATAATCGGCGAGCACATCAGAATCGGCATCCGATCTGAACCGGCGAGTTATTCGTTAGCTCGTGATTCAGCGCAGGGAACGTCGTGGAAAAACAGTCGCCGGGCAGATGAGCCTTACATATCTTCCAGTTTCCTCACTACCCACGTCTTCACCTCGGTCGCTTGATCCTCGGTGAGCTGCATGTTGCTGCGCAAGGTTGAAACCGTGGCAGGCGACTGTTGCCGAAAGGAAAAGTGCCTCGAAGAGCTTAAAGAGGCAGCAGGCGTTACTTGGCGATGCCGGAAAAGAGGTTTGGGTCAGGGATCAAAATCGGCGTCGAGAATGCGGATGATGAATGTAGTGACAAGAGGAAGGTTGTCGGTGAGTTTTATCAGAGACTTGCGCAAATCATCGTGTGGTGAAGGAAAGACGTGCAAGGAGATAGCAACAGAGCTTTGCGGACCAAAAAAGCCGGGGAAACGCGAGCGACGCGGATGACAGTCTCACCACGTGACCTAGGCTGGGTGAGCTGCCCGGTTGCCCTACCACATCACGTCACCACCGGTGCTACTAATCTCTTATCTGGCCTACAAGCCAACTACGAGTCTAAAGTGACGATATACTAATAATGAACTTGAAAACCATCATATTTTTTTCATGTCCAATCGAGGGAATAGGAAAGGAGCTATGGAAAATCCCTCGCGGTCGTTAACGTAAAAATAAAGCCATCGCAGATGCTCGTGCACAGCTCGATTCTACTTCTCTAAGCGGTCGAAAATCCACATACGACATTAAGCTGTTTTTCTTTTATATCCTCCCCCTCAATGTAGACAGGGTATTGCATTCGTCAATCTCATAAACAGAGGATTCCATCCATCACAAGTTCGAAATTTAGTCGGCTTGTAAGGGAGGTTTTTACAGCTTGTCGTAGTACTGTTCATACAAGTTAGCTTCGTGATCTCATCAATGGAATAGAAATACGGGGTTCAACTTACGTTCTCGTAGCCGGGAACCTGCTCCTTGAGACCCTTGCGCTTACGCATCTCAGTGACGACCTGACCAGGCTTGGTGGAGGGGTCAAGAGGAGATCCACCGGGGAGGACAGCCCAGTGGTCGAAGACAGACTGGGGGAAGGCCTGTCCACCAGTGGCCTGACGAAGCTCGCCGGGGAAACCGAAGGACTCGTTGACGGGCAGGTAGGCCTTGACGTTGAAGAGAGGAGTACCAGGGCGCTGCTCCTCGGTGTAGACGTGACCACGACGGCGGGTAAGGACACCGTAGATACCACCCATGGCCTGCTCGGGGACCTGGATCTCGACGTTGAAGATGGGCTCCAGGATGCCGGGGTCGGCAAGCATGGTAGCAGCATACAGGACACGACGAGCAGTGGGGATGATCTGACCACCACCACGGTGAATAGCATCAGCGTGCAGAGTAACATCAAGGATGTTGAAGCGGATAGAGCGCATGGGCTCCTCAGCAATGGGACCCTCACGGGTGGCCCACTGGAAACCAGAGACGAAAGAGTCCTTGATTTCGTTAAGGTACTGGACGGCCTTGGTCTGGTCAACCAGCAAGTTGGCACCGGTGGTGTCGGGACCGAAGCACCAAATCTTACGGGCATCGGTGACATCCCAGCCGTACTCGTCAGCAAGGAGACGGGCACGAGCCTTGAAATCGTCACGGGGGGTGATCTTGCCAGCCTCAATGGCCAGGGAGACCTCCTCGTCAAGGGGCTGGGCAGTGAGGTACAGACGGTTGTGCTTGTTGGGAGACTTGGACAGAGCAGTCATGCTGGAAGTGCCAGCGACGGTCTCACGGTAGGAGACGACGGGGTCGGAGATACGAAGGGGAACACCAGCGTGGTCCTCCTCAAGATCCTTCAGGCAAATTTCCAGGTGAAGCTCACCAGCACCGGCAACGACGTGCTCACCGGACTCGTTGATCATGGTCAGGACACAAGGGTCAGACTTGGACAGACGCTTAAGACCTTCGACCAGCTTGGGCAGATCCTGGGCGTTCTTGACCTCAACGGAACGCTGGACGACGGGGGAGACGGAGAACTTCATGACCTTCATGTTGTGGGCAGTCTCGGAGGTGGTGAGGGTACCAGACTTGAGCAGGAACTGGTCAACACCGACCAGACCGACGATGTTACCGGCGGGAACATCCTCAATGGGCTCGACGAAACGACCCATCATCAGGATGGTACGCTGGATGTTCTTGACGAACAGGTCCTCCTTCTTGCCAGGGACGTAGTTGGGACCCTGGATACGGACCTTGAGACCGGAACGGACGGTACCGGAGTAGACACGACCGAAAGCGTAGAAACGACCCTTGTCGGAGGTGGGAACCATCTTGGAGACGTAAAGCATCAGAGGAGCCTTGGGGTCACAGTCGCGGATACCGACGGCGCAGTCGTCGTCGGAGGGACCCTCGTAGAGAGTCTCACCACGGTACCGCTGAGCAGTAACGGGGGAGGGAAGGTGGATACAGATCATCTCCAACATGGCATCAGCGGCGGGGAGGAACTTGCGCATGACAGCCTTGAGGAGCTGCTTGCCAGCAAGGTCCTTCTCGTCGTTGGAAAGCTTGACCTCAAGCTTCTCGAGGAGAGTGGGGATCTGGTCCTTCTTGTCGTTGTTGATGGTCTGGAAGATCTTGAAGATGGGGTCCAGAACGAACATGTTGAAGGCACGCTCAACGGGCTTGCCGTTGACCTCGGGCTGGGTCTTGGTCCACTTCTTGGTGGCGGGGTTGAAGTAGTTGTCACCCTGTTTTGATTGTTAGCGCAAATTCATACACTGGCGAGATAATGGGTGGCTCCATACCCAGAGACGCTCAAGCATCTTCTTGCGGTCAACACCGAACTTCTTGGCGAACTTGACGGCGAACTGGCGGACGGTGAAAGCCCAGCCGTGGAGACCGGAACCGAAGGCAACGGTACCCTTCTCGGCGTAGACCTGGACATCACCAAGAGCCTTGTCGAAGTAGGTGGCGATGATGACGTTGACGGACTCGATGGTACGAGAGAAGGACTGGTACAGGTCCTCCTTGGAGACCTGGAGCTCGAGCAGAGCACGATCGACCTTGTTGATGATCAGGACGGGCTTGATACGCTCGGTCAGGGCCTGACGAAGGACAGTCTCGGTCTGGACACAGACACCGGAGACACAGTCGACGACGACCAGGGCACCATCAGTGACACGCAGAGCAGCAGTGACCTCAGAGGAGAAGTCAACGTGACCGGGGGAATCGATCAGGTTGATCAGGAACTCAGAGCCATCGACCTTCTGGGGGATCTCCTTGAGATCCTCCTCATCGGGGAACTTGGCGTAGAGGGAGATGGCAGTGGACTTGATGGTGATACCACGGTCCTGCTCATCGGGACGGGT
This sequence comes from Aspergillus eucalypticola CBS 122712, assembly GCF_003184535.1. NCBI lineage: Eukaryota > Fungi > Ascomycota > Eurotiomycetes > Eurotiales > Aspergillaceae > Aspergillus > Aspergillus eucalypticola. The sequence goes on from NW_020290282.1 coordinate 135,435, forward strand.
GTCCATGTAACGACCCTCACCAGCCTTAGCAGCCGAGATAATACCGGCACGCTGGACCAGGGAGTCGGAAAGGGTGGACTTTCCGTGATCGACTATCGTTGCGAGTCAGCGAGATTGATTCGAGAGATACATGGCCATCCATGATGCCAAGACCTGGGTCAAGTACATACCGTGAGCAATGACGGACATGTTACGGATGTTGGCCGGGCGGTCCATCAGGCCGCGGATCTATTTCCAGCGTTAGTACACTTCCATCCTCGTTGATTGATCGCTTTTCCCAAATCTGGGCCGGGGTTGCCCTCTTAGGTGTCGAGAAGCAGCCCGATGCAGGTGGGTGCGGGGAACATAGAACGGACCTCTTCGATAGTGAAGCTATAGAGAACATCGTTAGCACGTTATTCCAAGTTTCCAAGGTATGTGGCAGATGCCTCAACCCATCTATGCGATAGTATAGCATCGCCATAGAGATTGACAGGATGTATGTGGGTGAACGTACTTAACCATCTTGACTGATTTTTCTCGTCAACTGCCGTAGAGGCGGGGTTTCGTAAAAAAAGAAAATAAAAAGGAAGAACGACACACAAAGGACCAAGATCGAGAGCTAGCTCGACCGAGGGATCAAATAGGACAAGAAAGGCCTATGTGCGCTGCTCCGGGGAAAGAGACAGAGATGGCTTCGCGGAGGAAGGTGAAGGAAGGAAAAAGAGAGAAGAGGGAAGGGAAGAGGGCGGATGGAGAGGAAGAGGGGAAAAGAGGGAAGGAAAGCGAGAGGGCGGCGGGTGGGGACACTTTTTTTTGTGCTGGTGGGATTTTTTCCGATTTCAAATCTGGGATGTGCGTTTTTTCTTGTCGGGCCCCTCGTTTCCTTACCGTTTCACTGCTTAGCGTCGGTTACTTTTCTTTACCCTCTAGTATCTAGTATCTTTCTTTTTCTCTTTTTCACTGCCCACCAGTCCTGCTTATCGTAATGGTTATGAATCAAGGGAAATACGTACTGGGTAATCATGGTAGATTATGGATGAGTATCCGTAATGACGGCTGAACTACTACTGCACAACTACTAGTATTAGGACTCATCATCAATACCTCGTTCGATTTCCTCTCTGGGTGCCCGCACTTCCCAGCAGCACAGACTGACTGGAACTAGTAAGGTAATGGGAGTTGACCATGGTTTATGGGCAAATTACACCTTCCTTTGGAGAGGTCATCCAATGACCAGTTACTATAAGCTTATAGAGCTCATAGCTCCTCTCTTTCCCGTACACGAGCTCTTCCGGTATCTTTAGCCACCTTACTTGTAACCTCCAACCTCCCTCTCAGCGGTGATCCCGTGTTCAGGTGGGTGGGTGGCAAAGAGTGCTGAAGTGTGCTGATATCATGATCCGTTGTACCAGAGAAGTCTTTCCCGCCATCCTGAGTGGGTAATTAAGGTATGAACCTTGCCTAATTGCGGCCTAGTTCCACTGACCCAAACATCTTCATGTTCATCATCTTGGTCAGCTTCTTTCCATGGAGAGAACATCGTCAAGTATTCAAGGGACATGAATGGGAGGGAAAGAAATCATTAAATGGTGGCAGTCACATCCCAGAGTATTTGCTTAGCTTGTATTCGAAAATTGGTATTATCTACACTGTAGCTGCTTACTGCAGGCTGGTATCGACCCCTCCTTCCTCACCGCCCGGCTGGTCACGGGATGGGGGGGAAGCGGAGTTAGGAATTAATGCATTACCGGACGTTACAACAACGTGGTTCGACCAATTTGACAGCGGCAGGCCAATCGCCCGCCCGACTACTCCTGCACACCTGCAAATGCGGTCCGACGTGCCCTTTTGCAGTGCACATATGGCTAGTCTAGGCTCTTTGTTCTATCAATCTATCCTAAGGTAGATAATGTGGCATAGTATCGTCCAAGCTACTGCTGAAGCAATTATACTAGCAGGCTTGGTCACGTGGCTGGATCACCAACCACCTGTGAGGATCTGACTTCATATTCACCCAAGTAACCTTATAGAGGATGTGCACTCTGAATTGAGCACCTGGGTATCTTCAATTATATGTTGTAGCAACACTGTTGACTATAAATGGTATCTCAAAACTCGCGGTTTCGAAGACAAGATAAACATCAATCAGATTATATACAGAATAAGTCCAGCTTATGAACCTCGATTGTTTACTTCACCGATGGCAGCATCATGCAGTAGGTAGTATAATCCAAGCTATACAGAACATACGACACCCTTAATTCACAATGAAGTCGGCGCTAGTTAAGTTTGCCCTAGGCTCGTCAGTTCACCACAAGCCGGGTCTGTCGACAAGAACAGCCCCATGTTGCCTCCGGGAACCATCGTGAAACGCCATGAAGAATCACACAACAAGCCCACCGACCCCTGAGTGTCCTTGCTCTAGTCATATTGCTGCGCGATGATATTTACATGCCCCTGAACATTCCAGAAGTGGAACAGGCGTATAAAACAATTTTCATAGGAACAGGGCGGTTTGAATTTAGATTATGCTAAATGAGTCACGGTATATCTGAAGCGAAATCATATAGGGGACAACATCTTATGATGAGGAAACGTTCGCAACGGAGAGGTTAAGATACCCTCTGATGGGCTGGCATCTGGTGAGTATATAGTAGCTAAAGTGAGAGTAGGAGCAAAATGCATACTCATATGACTTCAACGCGCCTCTTAAGCATATGGTCATACTGGGATGAAATGCAACCATCCTCGAGAGCATTGCTGGCTCCCTTAAGACCTTCCATGTCTCTATGAACCTATCATGGACACTGTAATGTAGCGATGAGCCCCTTCAGGAACATGGTCTGTTCGTATTTGATATGTATTGATATAGTAGAGACGACCAGACGCTTCTTGTTTCTGTTCCATTTTTGTGGGTTTGAAGTCCACATGCTAAGTATGATCGTCTGCGCAACAGTTCATAATCATTCATCTAAACAGCGCTACATCCAGTTCAACGCTGTTCGTGTGTCAATATCTGGATTGATATAAGGAATTATCCCGACAGCCAGATTCATCTTATAACCACCTTACTGTTCCTTCCTGTGGTTCTCATGTACTACATAAGCCTTACCTGTCACCTACTCCCACTGCTATGCGTGATATGGCCGCCTCAGTATCCTTTTCGGAAAGCAGTCCTCGAAACTCATCCGAGTGACCCCCGTGCCGTGTTGCCTTCTGAGGCAGTTCGACAACATAACGTGCGCCAGAAACATGCGCCTCTCGGTTATCGTCAACATCTACTATTAATCCCGGTCTATGTCGCACTCATGGCCATATCTTGTCTTTTGTATTTGTGAACTTGTGGAGGAAATGTCATCGGACTCACTACTTAGTGGTGAAAGCAAGGCAGAAAAGCGCTGTAACTGTGTATACCGCGCAGAGGCCTGATAGCAATAAGATGCAAGACCATTTAGGTTCGTTGGCGTGGTCCTTATTCTATACATACTACCATTATCATTGTCCTTAACTTACGATGTTCTATTGCTCTGCTACTAAGTACTATGCAAGGTCTTCCTTCTTGGCTCTTTACCGCCTGAAAGGCGCAAATTCTCTTCATCTACGCTACGCAAGGACTCTTCGTCCTAAACCACCGCCACTATCGGGGACTAGTTTATGTGAGTTCGATGTGCGATCACACACAGAGGTGACGATGCTACGATAGAGGTATGTATGTTTAATAACCTTTTACCCCCTTACTCCGGTCATTGGAAGGGGCTCTATTTCGGGCTCTCCATTGGATGATACTATTCTGGCATAACTGTCAACTTTGTTGTGTTGCTATGTGCTGTCAAATTTGTGTCGCGGATCTCAGGCGTTAATGAGAAGGTGGAATGCACTTGATGCTGATCAACTCATAAGGCTCTGATTTGCAGATGAAACTTCTGTCATTCCGGCCCGTGGCTAGGGCACATGTCCTGATTGGAAAACATCTTATAGTAGGACTACACCGGGTCCTAATGGTAATGTAAGAGTGCCTTGATCTTGTCTGGATTCCTTTGAATTGTACTTAGGTACATTTGAAAGTATTACTTAGTGATGTTGAGTCTATTATTATTTGTAGAACTTATATACAGAACCACGTGAATTCAGGAAGATCCTAAAATCTTCGCGTACGCATCCTCCACCTCTTTGGCAATCTCCAGAAGCGTGACGATGACAATTTGATGAGTAATGTTGGGCAGCTTATCCCGTTGAAGTCCAATCCATTCCAACGGTGGCGTCGCCTCGCCCATATCGCGAAGTTGAGGGGTATCGATCACCGGTGTTTCCAGCGCCACGTATGTATACCTCGATTGCGGGACATTGACTACCGCCGTGATCTTCTCCTGTGGCTCATTTTTGTCGCCGCTGCCTTCCGCATCAAATGCCCCAGTGATTCGAACCGCGGATGGGGGCAGCGGCTTGCCGAGTCGAGTAGCCAAGGCACGAGAATGAGTCTCCCACATATCTCGGATAAAACTGATGCGTGAGTAGTTCCAACCAACATCTACCTTGCCCTCAAATGTGCTCTGGAAGATATATTCAATCTGCTGGGAGCCCGGGGCCTGCCAGGTCTGCATGCGAGCCACAAGCCGAGGAACCTTCAGGATAGTCCCTCCCCTGGATCCCGTGACACGATTGGCGATCTCATTCACAAGTAGCTCTTCCGTATCCATAGGGCCAGATCGCACAATGTTTGAGAGCGCGACACGAAGCTGGCCCAGAGTTAGGCCTAATGCGCTGTGTATTTTGTCGTCCTGCAAGGAGACATCAAACCGAGCCTGCGCATCATGCGCCTCCAGCTTGAACACATGATTGTCGAAAAATGAGCTGGGAAAGACACCAATGCTAACAGTGTTGATACTGACAACAACTCCGGTGTGCAAGGTGATTGGTGCCGTCTCGATCTTGTCCTCCTCTTGTTTGGGAATTTTCCTGGACGAGACCTCCGCCTTCTCCGAGAAGATCGACGTCTTCCGGCGCAGGTACCGTTCCACATCTCGTAGAGAAGCTTCATACGCTGCTTGCTTGTCTTGCACAAGTCGCTGCCATGCCTGGTATAATGCCAGCGACTGTGATGCAGTCAGGCTTGTGCAAAAGACCTGCACTTTGTCCCCATCCAGTATGCTAAAGAGACGCTCGCCAGGAGCGTCATGCGTCTGCCGAACATTATACATCAAGAATGCAAAGCTGGAGATGTGAGCTATCAAGAATGGTTGATAGTCAAAAGAAACCTTGACCTGCAGCTGAAGCCAAGATATAGATGCCTGAATGAGAGGCGTCTTGTTGACCTGCTGACTATTTGGCCAATTAATGGAAGTGGCTATTTTGAGACTCTGAAGCTCAACCAAACCGCTCATTCGGCCCTTGCTCTCGATCCCTAGTGTATTGAAGTTGATGCATAGAGTCTGCTCCCAATCGGAGGTCTTCTTCGAGGACAGCCACAAGTCATTGATGGCGAATTGCGCCTTTCCTAGCGTAGACCCTAGGTCGAGTTGGATTTCCAATTTCTCGATCGAGATTGTGGTGTTCCATGGGAAAGCGGGGGTTGCTGCGACCTGTTGATATCGCTGCACGATATATGCCTGCGTCTCCGTGGGCTGTGGCTCGGGTGGAGGGGCAGTGTCTACCTCGTCACTTGAAGGAACCCAAATTTCACGGAAGAGCAGAAGATCTTGAACCTGCTTCGCATTGAGGGCAACTTCCATTGGACTCACTCTCAGAACGACCGAGATCCCTTTCGACCTCCCTAGGTGTTTGCTGTTCATAAGAGACATGACCATAGACTCAACCTCAAAGCTAGCGGTTGACTCGTTTGAGTACACATGCTTCACGGATGCTTGCAATGAGTTGAAAGACACCAAGAGGGCTAGGAATCGCTCTTGATCATCTGACTGCACGGTATTGACTGTCACATAGACACTGTCAAAGCGCGTGGTAGCTGCTACTCTAGCGATGGGTTGGCAGCTTAAGCTGAACTCCTGTTTGCAAATCAAGATGCCTACATTCACCTTGCACCGTCCAAGGATTGATCCAGGTCCTTTGTCATCGAAAGGGGTCTCCTGCATCAACTTCTGTGACTGCAGCATCATGGCATTAGACGGCCTCCTCGACTTTGGTTGGTCGCCCATGGCTTCCTTTATAGTAGAGGTCATCTGCTTGATCAGGGGAACGAGACTTGGGTAGAGGACATTTGTAGATGCGTCGACCTTCAACTCCGCGTTTAAGGCAGAGTCATCTCGCCCGTTGTCCTCAAATTGAACTTTCAGAGCTACTCCTGGAGCTCTGAACGTTGCAGTGGCTGTTCCATCTCCTTGAATGTAGTGTCCGTAAGTTGACCCAGGGAGCCTGCCGTCTTTCAAGGGTGGCGCTAGCATTGCCTGTGTATCATCTGTGTGCCGCCCTCGTAGGGACATAACGGCCCCGGCAAAGTCAACGTCAACCAGAACGGAGCGGAAGCGCTTATTTCCAAAGAGTGGGCGGTGTTTGGTGCTATCATCGGATGGCTTTGTCACTAAAGTGGCATTGGCCTCTCGGATAGTTCGTGCAGCAGAGGCAAGAGAGTTCCGGATCACGCTTGCTGGCAAGATAAAATCAGAAGTAGCGCGTATGTCGAGAGATTTCCCTGCAGCTTGGAAGGCTAGTCGAACCTCCTTTCCGGCTGAGGAGTATGCCACATTGAAAACCAGTTCTGGCAATAGAGCAGAATTAAGCGAGCGCTTCCGTCTATTACCAGAAACAGGCACCATCTGCAACTGGATGTCCTCAATTCGAAGCTTAGCGGCATTTGCTTTCTTGTTGGACAATTCCACACGTTTGATGGAGAACACCAGATCATCAGGTCTACGTCCAGATGCCATTGGTGGTACACCTGCCATGTTCCAGCCAATCTGAATATCGTTGAAGTCAAGGGAGTACATCGAGTCGAACAGGCCTTCGGAGGAAGCGCTATCCGTAACGTTGATGCTTGGAATTTCCTGTTCCTTGCCTTCCGTGTGGCCGCGATGTCGCAGTCGTTTGAATCGCTTTACCTCCTGAGAAAGGTCCAACGTTTTTATGCGTTCCTGCAAGTGGGCAGCCATATCCACCACCAATGCGGCGGTCTCTGGGAAAAGCTCGATATCGCACCCTTTGCTGGTTAAGTGGAACAATCGTCGAGTTTCCCCACTCTCTCTGGTCGTCGAGGTACCCTGAAGCTTGGCGTCGACTGCAAAAGTACAGTATGAGCGGCTGCGATGTGCGTCTTCCTTCCTCAAATCAAAGCTTATGCTCGATGTATCGATATGGAACTCCGGGTATTCCAAGGCATGTCCTGCCTTGAGGCCGTTGTCTAGGTGAAGGCGCACCATACCGAGGCTGATATCCATATCTGCGGTATAGCTCTTGCCGTTCAGCCCTGGTGCCCTGGCATGAATAGTTGTTCCCGCCATCGTCATGCGTGCTTTGTACAAAATGCTGTGACTCTTGGACACGCTTTGCTGTGGAGGAGGTCTTTTCTGGGCAATGTTCTCGTTAAAATGTAGCCGCAGGACTTCGAGACTTTGCTTCAGATCGTCAAGCAGATGCGAAATTTCTGGCTTGGATAGGGCACCAAGAAGGCTTCGCACAGCGCTGGCCTCTACTCTTATCAATTCAATAGTGACATCCACTTCCACATCAGTGCGGGTCGAGGAGACATCAGCAATGACTCGACCATTGATAGGAGGTATCTCCAATGTTGAAAGGGAACGCCACTTGCCGCCTTCGCTTGATAAAAGCGTATGTGCGTTCTTCTTCAAGTCAAAGTCTACTTCAATTTTCGATCCAAATTTCGGTGTGATTGAAGTTCGTGCTACTTCTCCAGCGATGACATATGTCAGCGATGGAAGCACACAAAAGCTTAGTCGGTAATCGTCCAGGAACATGGCAACGTGGAAATTATTGCGCACTCGCTTCTTCGAAGGAGTTTTGTCAAGTTGCGGCTCATGTGATGGCAATTCCACACTGTTCACAAGCTGTTGTATGAAATGAATCTCGTCCTCTATCAACCGATCAGCAGTATGTGCGAGGCCCAGCACATCTTCCCTCATGTCATAGCGGAGTTTCCTGCAAGAACCAGCAATCTTCCATTCGTGGTTCAACTCTGCCTCGTTTTCTTCAGTTGAAAGAGAACAGTACATATGAGGACTACTGACTTTCCAGAGCATGAGAGCTTTGGAAGAGCTGGAGAGTTCAGAGAAGCAAGCTTCGGAGCTCAGCAACAAGCTCATGATTTCCGGGCTTTCTGCGCAGGGGGGTTTCTGCACAAGCGAGCTCCTAAGAGCTTTACCGGTCAACGCTAGCTTTATATTGATGCCATCGAGAATGATCGAGCCCAGGTCAGCTCCAAAAACTACCTGAATTTCGGTGAGCTTTTCTGGGCCACTGCCACGACTCTGGGGCGGAGGCGTAGATTCCAGTGTGACTGTAGACATTGTTTTCAGGACTCCTTCCACCAGATCTAGGATCTCCCATCGTAAGTGGAGGCCAACGGAAGAGCAATACGACTGTATGACTACTGCGTCCTTGAGTCGGCGCCCTTGGTCTGTCGATGGTAGTTCACTGGGCTGAACTGAGACGGCAGTCGACAAATCTTCCACAATAAAATCGCTCTCTTTCGGCCCAGGGTCGATAGAGAAACGAAATAGCTTCACCGTAGAAGTGAACATTAGGCTTGTCAATGTCTTCTCGGAATCGGATTCGGAATCAGAAGTGTTCCATATCCTTCGCATAACATAACTCTTTTCAACATGGGCTAAATCCCAGGCTCGCCATTGATCGAAATCAGAGAGTACAACAGTTCTAGCGTTTGAAGGAAGCACAAAAGTATCATGGAGGCAGTTGGATGCCAACACTTGGCGCTGATCCGGCGACATATGGGAGTAGACATTTCGCAAGCGTGAGATGATTTTCCAGGAGTCGTGCTGTCGCAGATGGGAACGTGCAACTCTAAGCACGTACGATATGCGAACAAGGAATGTTGGATCTGGAATGTCCGTAGCTCGTTGGGTAAGGAAGTGTATGAGATACTGCAACCGCCTGTTTCCGATTGATGAGCTCTGTTGGAATGAGGATGCAAGGGAATCCGACATTGTAGTTGTTCGGCGGACTAGGGAGGCGAGGTGCTCCACGGATTTCGTGGAAGTCACAGTGTCGAATGATCTGACCTGAAAGTTTGATCTCACGCTAGGATTAGCCATAAGCCAAAAGTTCATATCGCCAAAGATACAACTAAATTCGGCTTTTTGTCGACACATCTCAGAACTGGTTCCTTGAACAGATATCGAAAGATTGCTTGCAGCCGCATGCACAATGGAGCTTTTATTTATGCCCGAAAGGAGATCGCCCTTTTGCCTCTCCACCTTTGTCCTGAATTCAGTCTGCAAATGAGACACTTCGACCCTGTACTCGTCACGAGAATGAATGTCACCGTTCGCAGCTAATTCAGAGTTGACCAGATTGACGAGTATTGAAGGAGCTTTGATGGCAACACTGGTGCACGTCTTTGGCTGCCTCATTGACTTCTCATAACCTACAATGTCTGATATGACCTCTTTTTGGAGAGCATCAATGATTGCAACAGGAGATTTTGCCTGAAATCGCTCAATGAAGGCAGACACGATGTGAAGGAACTCAGGGGAGCAGGAGCCCCTAATCCCAACGGGCAGTTCAATGGCAATGTTAGTATAAGTCGTTACATCACTGTCGGAGAAAGAGAAAAACGGGTCGATATCCACAACGGGAGGGTTACCCCTCGGTGAAGTACCATCTTTGCGCAAGTCCTTTTCCGAAGGGAGTTGTGATGTATCAAGGACGGTCTTATGGAGAGAGAAGTCCGGCATGACCCACGCATTTGACACACCAGATATGCTTACTGATCCATCCTTGAACGTATCCGGGTACTTAGATGCTGTAGGAGTTGAACCGACTGTCGCTGCCCGATGCAGCTTTTGATTCCTCCCCATTCTAGATGGCATATTTGTTGGTCGAGTGGCTGTACGTGTTTCTCGTTTAGGTACGCTCTTCACGCTCAACGTATCTTGCAGAACAAGAAAGCTTCTCGAACTCAGATGGCTTCTGGCTGCAGAAAAGCGTCGCCTCGGCGGTTGCAAGGACCCTAAGGCGGAGTGTTTCGAAATAGGCTCAGGCATTGTAGGTATAGGAATAGTCGGTGGTACAGAATCATCTTCATTGTGCTGCAGCGAGTCGGGATCCATGTCCTCCCAATCCATGAGTAGCCACGGCGTCCGCTGTGTCCTTTTATCATGCACCTTGATATGCTCCTGTTGTAGGTTCCGGCTTTCATTAATATCACTTCTTCTTTGAACCATCATAATCTTCAAATTAGACTGGATAAGCGCGAGAGGCGTGATTTCCGTATGCAGCAAAATTCCAAATCGACCCAAGAACTGGTAGTCGATTGCGGCAATGGAAAGGTCCGGTATGAGGAGCTTCATCCGCTTAGAAAACTTTGCATTCGCCAGATCATTGAACTCTGTCGTTATTGGCCCAGACATGACCATCAGCGCGGCTTGGTCTAGGAGAACAGAAAGATGGATAGAATCCACCTTGGCCCGTAAGAAGGTGACATCATGAAGCTGGATCGGAGATAATGGTGGCAGCGCATTTTCCTCATTGTCAAACGTCAAGTCGAAGCTCTGCAATGCTGCTACAAGACAGCTCAAGAATTCGGGCGAGCACTCCCCAATAATGCGACCAATTCCAAAGTCCCAATTGCAGACATAGGTAGGTTCAGCAGGGGGCAGTCCGAATAGACGGTGGCCGTATATAGAAACACCATCGATGAAAAGTTGGGTCTCCGCGGGAAGGACTTTCTCCTCTACCTCACTGGATTCCAAGCCCACCTTGAGAGGGGCTAGGGAGAACTGCAAGTCCATGTAGTAGTTCGTGAATCGAAGGTCAGCCTCCAGCAAAGGCGCGGTAAGCCTTAGACAGTCGGAGTAACCATAGATATTTCCTGGGAAGAGCGCGCAAGGACTGTTGACAGTTACGTGTACGATCACATCGAGGTCGTTTGACTTCTTGTTTGGGTTGACTCCGCCATGCGATCCAGACTCCTCCTGCTGGTATGCGTGCTCCTGATACTCCTCTAGAGTTTTGAAATGCATTTCTTCTCCAAAATAGTTCTCTCTGATTGTCATGAATGACCGTATCAAGAACCCAAATAGATAGAGCCTGGGAGAAAACCCGTCAATGTTTAACAATAACGTATCTGTCAGCTCCGGGGATGTTGACAGATAGTAGTTATATGAACCATCAATGAAGAGGCTTTTCAACGTGGCAGTCGATTTATCTTGCAGAAAAGAATGCAGCGTATCCCATACTGGAGTCAGATAGTCTATGCCTCCATCCTCCAGATTGACGCTGAACCCAATGGTGTTCTGCTCAGGCTGATACTTGCTCAAAGGGATGCTGATGTCGGAAGTGAGTGTCGTGCCTTTGATAGCCAATGAGCGATTGTCATTCAGATCCGAAGGGTTGCTGACAATGTTCATATCATTGACGTTCAGAAACAAGCAAAAATTGTCAAAAGACAGTTTGAGCTTGTATATGAACGGTACGAACGTGTGATAGTCCTGTGGGGGGCCCGACGCCCAGTCAGAGACGAGATCCGTCACAAGGAAAATATGATCGCGCAGTAAAAATAGTTCCATATCGGTGCTTTTAACGTCGAACACCCAGGTCCGAAGGCTGTTCCAAGATAGTGGTACGGAGAGATCGCAGCTAACAAGTTGTCTAGGACATTGCCACAACAGCGCATGGTTGACACTGGACAACATCTTCGTTTCTCGAAGATCGAGGTCAAGCTGGCTATGGAACCCTGAGGCCGATGCTACCATATCCATGGCATAATTTATGGTGGAATCGCCCGCGACGCGGAGTGAAAACCATCCGAAAGGGCGTATGTCAGGGCCAATATGGCCTTTATCCCCGTCTCCTGCGCGCGACTGCCTTCGGCTTGATTGCTTTCGGAGTTTGGAAACACCTCGTATTGCGTCAGCACGGCCTTTCCACTGCCAATCCTTTGAAGGCTCCCTGGTTGGGATGCGCAACGTCAACTCTTCGTTGATTTCGATCCGTAGGCGAAATACAGAGTTCTTTCTCAGCTCACCGAGGGTCGGCGGGTCAACCGGCTGCGAGCTTTTGTAGGCATTTGGGAAAAATATATTTTGCAAGCCTACTCGCTCTCTATCAGCCCAAGGACCATAGTTGATAGTGCCGCCGCTGATCTTCACATCAATTCCCCATTCCGGAGGTGGTGCGCCATTGATATCCGATGCCGAAGTTGAAGGTGCCGGTGCCGGTGCCGGTACACCGGGGGACGACTTGACACAACCAGGGATATCCCAGTAGTATGCCACAGTCATGCTAGGACTATCAATCAGTGTGGAAAACCTAGCATATTCGACAGGGTTCCACTCTTCGTGGTCATCCTGGGAGCTTTCATCCAAATATCGAGAAAGACCAACCCAGCGTGTGTCATCGGGGAAGTCGACCGAGCTTCGAGGAGCCGCCTCTGGGTTCTTCTCATGTATATGGAATGATTCAACGGAAGTCTGGAAGTACGGAATAAGATCACGGATACTGTGCCAGACCCGGCGCTTTTGCAGTTGGTAGTTGAAAATCGTGTCGCGTTTGCGTTTCGTTTCCATTTGCTCCGACCGGGTTGAACCGAGGCTTTTCGCAGCAGCGATCTGATTCTGCTTGAAGTCCGGGTTGGGTCGCATCTGTATGACCGGGTGGGTGAAGTCAAAAGAGAACACTTGCCGGTATCGGTCGAGGGGACCAGAATCGCAGGCTTCGATCAAACCCGTGGCGCCATCAAAGATAGCAGTCAGTACAGATCTTGTATTTTCGTTGCCCATGACGATAGCACCTTTGTCACACTCGATTCTAATGGGCAGGAGCCGGAGCAACCTAGATAGGCTCTCCCCTACCTCTTGCCCATTGCCTTCCGAAGCCGCAGACGCAACGGTCTCCTTCATATCGCTATTGCGACGACTGCCATGAATATCGGACGCCTGGTCAGGCGTATGCCCCGCAGAGCCATCCATTGTATCATCTTTCAGTCGGGAATCCAAGGTATTGCTTCCAGGATACTGCGGTCTGGTGAACGATGGCGCGGACGGCGGGGGGCTGAAGCCCGCAAGGATTCCTTCGTAGGCTGGAGTTCGATTATATACAAACCACTCCAGACCGTAAAGCTTGGCGGTAATGCGACAAGGAAGCGAGTTCGTACTTTTCAGCCCCCCTTGTTCGCCTCTATCGCTACTGTTGCTCGCGCCGGCACTGGCGGTTCCATTGTGTTGGGTTTCATCCTGTGATTGTTGATTGTCGGGTCTACCATTCGCAAGGTCCGTCTGCCTCACTGAGTGTCTCCAATAATGCCATGTTATAAAACCTCCATGCACAAAAATAGTTTCGTTCACCCCATGGTATCGGATGCCTTTGAAGAAGATCCGGCCTCCCAATAGGGATATCTGAAGCGCACGGATGTCGACATAGGCACGATAGTAATGCCAAGTATAAGCGCGGATTCCGTATGACAAGAGGGTCGCAAAGAGGCGATTGAAGTAGAGTAAAAAGAACAATACACTGGGTAGTATGATCGTTAGCGGGTTACCTTGTAGAGAAAGGGGAGAGCATGAATAGAACCCACAGGATGCAGGAGACAATGAGCTCAAGGAGGAAGAACCTGAATGCATGTTAGCCATTGTAATATAAAGGCGACAACAGAACTAACCAGTTGAAGCTTGGATCCGGGGTCAGCGATAAAGCTGTCAAGCTTGTGCTGGCCATGTCGCAATATCCTCCTACCAGAACCCGTGTGCTTCAGGAACATGGTGACTCGGCGAAACAATCAATGCGCCGTCAATGAGAGCCGTAATAGGAGGAGAAGCATAGTTCAAACAATATGGAAGATTCGCGACAGCATTTCAAGCAGAATAGAACAAGGGAAAGGGGGGCCCCAGGTTCCTTGAAACTGAGGCTGGAATGGCGGGTTGGGTCACAAAAAGATGGTGGAGAGGACGGGGAAGCTCCGACGGAGGGACGGGCGGCGGACGCGCACTAGACCAGCTTAGCTCAGACTAGGCTGCCGTCACGGAACCAGTCACAAGAGTGTCAGTAGGCGGTGTCTCAAGCTAGAGCGGAGGAATGGGCCTGATGGATAAGGATCCCACCCCCCCCCCGATGTCCACGCAATATTCACCGCACGACCTTGCTTTCTCTCCCACCCGTCATGCGAGGGAGTTCTTCGCTTTGGAAGGTCTTGGGAAGTTTTCAGCTCCACGATTATACCCGTCCGATGATCATGTTCGGCGCTTGGTGACATTCTGGTGGTCTGAAACGGAATGCTCTGCCCGCGGACACTGCCTTGAAAGCGCACGCGGTCAACTACCGCGATTACCGATAACTTGTTGATCATGAGTAGCATTTCATCCTTCGGTGGTACAGGCTCGAGCCTGGCACGAGCGGTGGTGATAGTCGCTGGTGTTTCTGCGCTGGTAGCTTCACTTCTGTCTCTCCTGTGAGCAAGCTCTCCTTCCCCGCTGCCCCTGGTAGCCCCCGAAGGGTACATGTGCTGATAACAACCGTTCATCTTGGTTTTAGGTCCATATGGCTTCAGACGTACGACCATCCAAACCTTCCATCTCATCCTAGTGCTGTTCTGATTGTGACATAGGAAAAACTATCGAAAACCACTCCTCCAGCGATATGTTGTCCGCATACTGTTGATGTCCGTCTCCACTTCCATTGACAACCATGTTGGCGCAATGCTGATTGCAATAGGGTCCCTATCTATGCGGTTTCCTCCTGGGCTAGCATTATATCCTTGAAAGCGGCGATGTGGCTGGACCCCGTTCGCGATGTCTACGAGGTAAGCTATGCGCGCCGACAACTGGCTGGCCACATACTTACGGTGCTCTGCAGGCGTTCACGATCTATACCTTCTTTCAACTACTCATCAACTTTCTGGGAGGCGAGAGAGCATTGATTATTATGACTCATGGACGTCCTCCAATTCAACATGCTTGGCCATTGAACCATATCCTGCCCAAAGTGGATATCTCCGACCCTCAGACCTTCTTGGCTGTTAAGCGTGGGATTCTTCAGTATACATGGCTTAAGCCAATCCTGGCTATCATTTCTATTGTCATGAAAGCGACGGATACTTATCAGGAAGGCTATCTGGGCTTGACATCGGGGTATCTCTGGACGGGTATCGTGTACAATGTCAGCGTGACCATAAGTCTCTATTCGTTAGCCATGTTTTGGGTCTGTCTGCATAACGACCTGGCACCATTCCGTCCGGTTCCTAAGTTCCTCTGTGTCAAGCTTATCATTTTTGCTTCTTACTGGCAAGGCTTTTTCTTGTCCATTTTGCAGTGGCTGGGCGCTCTATCCAACGGCGTGGCGGGATATACACCCGACAATCTCGCCGCTGCGATTCAGGACAGTTTGATCTGCTTCGAGATGCCATTCTTCGCCATTACTCACTGGTACGCTTTCTCCTGGCATGACTACGCCGACTCCACCATTTCAGCTGCCCGTCTGCCTGTGAAGTTTGCCCTTCGTGATTCCTTTGGTATCCGCGACCTTATTGAAGACACGAAGATGACCCTTCGAGGAGAAAACTACGAGTACAGACTCTTTGATTCCGGTGATCACATCATCCCTCATGCCGAGTCCAACTCCCGTGTCAGGCGAGTGATGCACGGCATGCGGTATGAGCGTGGGGGCAAAGCGAAGTACTGGATCCCCAAACCAGGCGAGGTTAACAGTCGAACGCCATTACTGTCAGGGTCTGAAGGAAGCAGTCGCGATCGACGAAGCAGCACGCTCAGTCGATTTCGATCAAACAGTGACATTGAGGAGATGGGTCTTGACGATGAGGATGAAAGACTCTTTGCCAATGCACGCGCTCTTGAATTCGGTGATTGGAATGTAAGTCATCAAGCTGCATGGCGCTCTAGTCCAGGACACCGATGGGCTAATTGCAATCAGTATCCCGTGATCACGGCCAACGAAGTGCCGGAGGATCAACGGCAAATACACCAGCGAAGCTCCCCAAATCTACAAAACGCTGGAGCGGTGAAACGGACGCGAAAGCACCGTAAGTCCCGCATCAACAATGGCGGAGGCACCCCACGAAGTGAAGGTAGCCCCCGTAGTTCTCGCAGGGAACCCCCCAACAGTCGCCAGACAGTTCGTCAGGAGACTAGCTCATCCATATCCCACAGCTCCCAGCGCAGTCAGCTGGTGGACTTGGTAGTGGAGGACCACAAAGCAGAGCAAGCGGAAAGAGTGCATACACAGAAGGCGTTCGGATCGACCTGGCTGGAGCCCGACCAGAGGCACTTCCAGTATGTTGCAACATCTCATAGATCTCATCTTTCTGCAGCGGAACGGAACAGCACTGACCTCTCACTTTAGGAGACCCTCTGGGGAGCCAGTTGATGAACGGCCAAGCTATCTTGAAAATAGCGCAGATGGCACGATGGAGAATACCAGAGCTGCAAGCCCAACCGATCGAGCAGGGGATGATGATGAACCGACACCGCGGCCAAATTGGGCATATGGAGGGCTGGAAGAGGAGAATGTGTGGGATCGCTAGGAGAGCAGAGCTTGCTTCATGCACAGACCCATCCCCGCCGATTTCAGTGGCTTTTTTACATATGGGGGCGCATCTGCAAATATTTCTTGAAGCATAGGATATGTAAGATGAATGAAACCATGAAATGTTTTATCGATACGAGAAGACAGGAGGTGAAGTATGAAACCAGGGGAAAGCTGCGAAAGTTGAATTTGGGGGGGGGACACTACAGTCAGGCACCGAGTATCTAAATTTGTTTCCGTCTAATGAGTGATCTGGTGTGAGTGTGAAGCGTGAATGCCACCTGCTGCTGGCCGGATCACACATCCTCAGCGATCCGAGCAAATGGAGGGCAACCATTAGGCGCCGAGAGGGTGACATGGCTATCAGTTGATGGATTGATGGCTGATCGACACGCCGACACGCTGTCGAGGAGGGGCAGATCGTGGCGGTTATTGGTTGCCAGCTAGTTTAGCGGGTGCCTTGGACTGCATGGCACCATTTCCTTAGCTGCTCTGCTACTTTCAATCTCCCAGTATGGATGAATCAGGGGGACAATAGCATCAAGCGGTCGCCGCTTTTTCTGTTGTTTACTACTTTGACACTTATCGCGGGGAGGGAAATGGGACATTTGGGAGAGATGGTTGGTCACCAGAACCCTAGTACTTACTCTTGTCCCGCTTCCCTCCTTCATCTTCCTGCTTATTTACTCGCTTTCTTTGTTTTACTTTAACCTTCCCAGCCTCTCTTTCTCACACTCTCTCATATCAGCGCCCTCATGGGGCCCCCCCTCCTCCCGGACCCTCCGATTTAATTCTCCTGCATCCCCGCTGGGCAGATGTCTCGTATTAGTGTTTCATTGACCTGCCTCGTGCATCGCCTGCTCGCGCCTTTGCTGCCTGCCTTTTCTTCCGGTCCCCACCCAGTCCTCCCTCTCTGGCCACTGGGCGATGGAGCATCACTGCTGATGCGTTGGCAGCCATGATGCAGGCAATTGAGCAGGCAGGCTCCATATTCACTGGCTGGATATCTTCCTGTTTGTTCTGCCTGAGCGGGAGGGGCGACGATGAGAGCTTCCATCATCAGCAGGCTATGAAGCAAAAAGGTATAGCTTTCCCCATACTTTCTCTCCTACTACAACTCTTCCCTCTCAGATATGGGGACTGACAGTTGTCCCTTGCAGGTGTCGAACGAGTAATGAAAGTATGCCATACTCAACCTCATCTCGTTCCTCCGATGAACCTCACCGGCTATGATGACTTGCCCAGTCCAAGCCCTCAGCCTCGGGTATCTTCGCTACAGTCATGGGTGGTTGAGGGCAGGACCCGGGCATCGCGAGCGTCCAATCGAGCTAGCATGTCGCTCAAGAGGAAGTCAACCGCTCCCGTGAGGATCAGTGGACCCTCGGAGTTTAGAAGAGTCTCGATGTTCTTGACTGAATTGGATGAATATCGTCCTCTGGAGTTGAGCTTCAATATTCCAGGCAACAGACTCCCGGATCTTCCCAAGTTTGAAGACTTCCCTCTCGAGCACGACCGCAAGCAGGTCATTTCACGGCCCCCGCGGGCTCTCTCGTCCACCGAAATGGGACGGATATCGCAACCGCGAACTCACCGACCCTCTTCGTCGTTCCAGCTTGCGAGAAAGCCGGTCGGATCAGGCTCCCGTCGGTCTTCATTGCCAACCCAAGACCAGCTCCAGTTATTAGAGAAAAATCCTCCGGTCACCAGTCCCTTAATCCCTCATTTTTCACAACATAGCTCTGCGGTCACTGGCTTGACCCCAAGAGCGGTTCCTTCAACCACTCCCAGGCTGGATTTAAGTGGTGGCAGCACGTCCCTGGCTAGGAACGAGCTACACCGGGACACCCACAAGGACCCGACGTCCACGGTCCCTAGGACTCCCACCAAACCCAGCCTGCAGGACAGGCCCTTACCTTCCATTCCAACTGAGGAGGATTCCCCTTCTTCAGGCAGTACGTATCACCCACCTACCACTCCCTCCGAAAGTCGACCTCCGACCACACCATCGGAGAACCCCAATCGAACTCCAACCCGCTCGGGACGTGTTACCCAGTGGCTCTTTCAAACGCCCAACAAGCCAAATTTCCTTTTCTCCAATCCGATCAAAACCAGCGACAAGGGCCCATTTCGCATCCGGTCGCGGACGCTAAGCGGATCTACGCTCGCATCAACCATTACCAACCTCACCGGAGGCCACAAGGCCACCCCGTCTCTCGCCAGCGGCACGACAGTAGCCCCAACCATGCAAGCATCGAGCACTGAATCACGGAACTTTGACCTCCCTCTTGGCAGCCCATTCTCGCCCAAACAGACCTTTCCAACCGTGACAGAAGAACACACCTATCCCACAATCTACGAGGGTGAACAGCCACAGCACCAGGAGCCCGAAGTCTATGACGAGATGCTTACCCAATATTACGAGTATCGTCATTCCGCTGTTGTGTAGCATTTTGATCTGTCCGGGTCCTTTTCTTCTTTACTGTCATTCAGATAAAGGCTTTTCACTTCACCTCTCGGTCGACGGCCTCGATATGCATACTACTCTTCTGTCGGTATTTATATCTCTGCTCAAGGGAGATATCTATTCGTTCCAGCCTAAATGATCCAGTCCCTTACAGACCCTCCTTTTGAGGATCGATCCTATATACGCTCGCTTTCTTTACATACTAGCAACAGCAATGTACCTGATACCCTTTTGGTTCTACATATGCGCTTTTCACTTCATCTGGGCTTCAATTACATAATACATCATAAATCAACAAGTGTTTCTGGTCCAAAACTAGCTATTTTATGAGGAGTACAAATGGGGCCACAGCTGCGCAATAGAGAGACTCTGAATAGAGCGACCCGAAACTGAAGGGTCGGTCCTTAGTCAACTCAATCGCCCTATTCCTTGCATCCCCGCCAGGATGTGTAAGTCAGCACAGCTAGTACGGGTTCTGAACCGTTGACTGCAACTTGGTAGTCTCCCCATTCCTCCCGCATCCATAATCATGAGACACTCTGTGTGAATATCCACGTCAACCACCGCATAAAGAAACAAACGGAGATTAGTAGTAATCAACAAGAGCCACATTGTATAACGCCTGGATTTAACCGCAGTAAGTAGATATATCTTAATCGATAGTATTTATTTCTACTGGTGATGCGCATCGTGGACTCGTTATGAGTAGCTTATAGCCTTTTCATGAATTATAAACCTTTGCCCTACTATATCCTTATATGTAATAGAGGCTTTTTTTTATTACAATACTATGGTATCACAAGTTGAGTAGTCGCTTGTGAGTAGCCAGCGCAATATAAGGTTGCAACGCGGTTTGTAACTAATAGTATAGAACAATCGACTTTGGCAGAAACTGTTATATGCTGGATAGTTCGGAAATGGTACTCGATGTTATCTTACCATATATGTCATACTGGCTTTATATAGGGAAGTAATATCTCCTGCTGAATCAACAGCGGGTCTGGCGCATTCTGAAGGGTGACTGTATAATCAGTCCTCTGAGTTGCTTCACTACTAGTATATCGCGGACGCACTCCAGTACCATGGCACGGGAGAATGTATATACATGCGGTACGTAGGTCAATATGGCCGTTTGGCCACAGAAGAAGCACATTAGTCACTGTGATTCAGTGATAGTATCTATCCAGTGTCATTGGCTTTGATGGTAGACGCCTTATGATATAGCTTCTGGGGCTCTGCTTCGGTTGGAAGTATGTTTGGTATCCATGGATTTCATCTTGCGACTGTTGCCAGGCAAGATAACCAGCGTTTGTTGGATCATTGTTTATGTCATTGTGGGCTTTGATATGAGTGCAGTACTATTGTTTACTATCTTGTTTGGCGTGCGTACATCATAACGAACGAATGTTCTATCGATCAGAGAAGATGAAAGATCGGATAGATGTAGAAAGCAGAAGATCGAGATCAATGAGAAGACTCGAATAGGGAGATAATCTCAGGCTTGGGAACAGTGGCAAGTGACTGGCCAAGGGTAATGGGAGAATAGGGAAGGTATAGTATAATTGAATCAAGTAGCTGGTGTATATTAACAGATCTCGTCCAATATGGATTGAGTGTATCCTGATGCCTTAAATAGGGCATCCTTCATGGCATGGATGTTTCATGGCTAACCATTATCAACTATCAGAATTCAACCAACGACTGATACCTTCCCCAAAATAGCAAATTTAGGTTAACCTTGACAAAGTCAAGATCTGGGTTGGGACCACCTGATCGCGAAAGATATGCGGATGCTTCATGGGGAAGTGTAAAACCTTTCTTGACTCAAGCGCTGCTACCTAAACATAGTTTAGTGAAGTACCAGCAGAAAGTAGTAGATCTGTAGTGCGAATGAAGTAAACTTTGCAGACGGAGATCAAGCAAAAGGCCTATTTAACTGGCTGAGATATGAACTACTTACTGCCTGAGACAGTATACTGCTATAATAAGTAAGAAGGTGGTGAGCATTGAATATAAGGCCTTATGTTATAGAAAGCGGGCCTTGCCTTCTAAGGTAAGCAGAGAATGCATAACTAGGCTAGGCTACTCCGTACATAGAGCATCTTCAAGAATTCCTTTTTAAGGCCACCTCCAGGGCCATAGGCTTCAGAGTTGTTGAGGATGTAGTGTCACTACGGGCTCTCAAAATTACTACTTAGGTAAAAGTGACTTTTGGTGGGAAATATATGAAGACTATCTTTAGGATGACGGCTTTTCTAAGTAGGCTAGCTGTAGAGTTTGTTCTTTCAGGGTGTCGAATCTTAGTGTCAGCAATAACGCACTGTCAATATAACAGCGCTGTTCAGGGAATCAAATGATAAATGCGGGATCTGGACCTTTTTGATTCTTTCAGCTCGAATGCTCCCGGTAGGCGGGCATTCTTCAAGCGGGCGGTCCCTCAAGAATGAACATGCCAACCCTGATAAATTGAGCATGCACATTCCCAATGGCTCGCGTCGGCCAGTTGGAATTTCTGGCAGTACCCGCGACCAATGCAGCTGGAGAACCGCCACGTGCTTGAAGGAGGAGAGAAAGTTGGGATCATTGCTGTCTCCCAAAGATGATGTATACCGGCCATCTCAAGGAATGATGAATACACGGCGGTTGGGATCCTTTAAGTTACCGCTCATGTCGTCTGCGAGCGAGCAATTCCCCTCATGGTTATCATGCTGCAGTATTCATCAATTAAGCTTCGTCGCAAACATTTTTAGTAGAGAGGCAGATCATCTTCCACCATGGGTCGCTTGGTGAACTACTTCCCCACGATAACAGCGTTTATCGCTTTTATCCTCACTTTATTATGTCTCTTTGCAGGCACACAATTGACGGTGCTCCCGGGTGTCGATATTTTCACGGTTAGTTTAAGCCCCGATCGACCCCTCTGGTCGCACGTTAGTGTCTAGTCAGTCAGCTGAGATATGTCAATATAGGTTCTTTCTGGAGAACAGAGTCGAGATACGGGGATACATGACTTCTACTCCATCTACGTGATGTCGTATTGCGAAGGAGATCTCATGACAGGCAACAGACACTTCTCAAATTGCTCCAAAGCCACATTGCCTTTTGCCTTTGATCCCTCCGTGGTGTTGTTGAATGAGACCGGTAACACCACTTCACTTTCGAACCTGGGATGGCCCGATGCCGTTACAGACGATTTCCATGCGTTCAGCATGACCAGCCGGAGTATAGGGATATTCTACTGCATCGGAGCCGGGGCTGCTGGCTTGGCGATAGTGGGCAAATTGTATTGGCTGGTTCGGCGCGGACCACGGCAGTCCGTCATGGAATTAGCGGCATTACTGGTAAAGAGCCCTCCCCAGACATCTGATTGGGATGATCCCAGCACTAACCACGTGCTAGCTGGGGTTCATCATGCTCGGAATCTCCTCGATTATTGCGACGGTTATCGCGTTTCAATTTGTCGATCTTGTCAATGACCATGGCCGGGATATGGGTGTGAGTGCCGAGTACGGACCCCAATTTTTGGGAATGACTTGGGCCGCCACAGGGTTAATGTTGACGGGAAGCATCACCAGTTTATTGACGGTGCTGGTCGACCGGAGCCGAGCAGAGACAGGCACCCTTGCAGGTGACTGTGATGATCAAGCCAAGTCCCTCATGCACTCGGACTATGAATCGGTCAAATCCAGTGCGGAACCATCTCCCGGGGTGGAGACAGAAAAGGAGGGAAATCAGTGATGGAAAGAAGAGGAATAGGGATTGTATTTGATGGAAAGGGTAGATAGCGCGGATAGAAATGAATCGAAATGCAAGGAATACATCCAGCCAGACTATAGTACATGAAGCTATTGGGTTTGTCTTGGGGATAAGAGGGAGCCGGATATAAAGACCCACAGAAACCCCATGAAAGGGATTCTACGGCCGTCCATTGTTGATCGCATCCACTGGGGGTAACCGACGATAAGTGTGGTACAGTGCAGCGTAGCGTTTCTTGGGGGTAAGAACCGGTCACGTCACCAGTGGAGTAGGTTTGGGCTCGGGTCGAATGACGAGGGCGCATGGCCTCCCTTGGCCCCTCCGGCGCTGCTTCGTTCCCGGCATCGTCCAGCGCTAACAGTAGAATCTCTTTGAATTATCCATTCTATCGCTGGCCTGACACCAGCGGTGGGTCAACCCCTGGTGGATACTCGATTTGATTCCATGATGATGATGTTAACGACCGGTTGGACGATGATGATAGTCAGGGGAATGATGTAGGAGACCTGAGAACCGGACCAACAAGCAGCATCCACCAGCCCATTATAGGTCAGCGATCGGAGTATAGGTACACAGCGTTCAGGGAAGTTAACTTGTTGAAAGAATGATGGATTAGAACCGGCTGGGATGAGAATCTGTGAGATGACTTACAGTAGCACCACTAGTTGTACGTAGACTATGGTTAGTCGATGGCCATCCGGGCTAACGAGCCAACGAGCCATTAGTCTATCGCGTCGTCAACCTCACGATGGCACAGTCGCACATGCGACTAGGACAGGATTGTCTGTGGGTGCGGAATCAACCGGGACCATGACAGTGGCCGTGTCTGATTGGGGATAGAAGCAAAGTAAGGGGAGGCGTGCAGGGCTTTGAAAATGCCCGCATGGCCAATCCGCTTTGGGCCTGCGTCATCGCCGCTCATTGGAACGGCCGGCTCTGGTCCTGTTTGGAAGGGCTTGGATTGGGCCTCATCGTGATCCATTAAGTCATAGTCAGTTAGTTTAGTTCACTTTTACTTGGATCATAGTCACTGCCTGTGTCTTTTCCCCCCCACTTACTGGAATTGGCCCGAACATCGTGAAAAGTCTCGGTTTCATTCACCGTTGCACTTTCCCGTTGTTTCCATCGTGACTGCCTCATTCTCTCTTATTTCGCCATTATACTTTATATACCCCTCCATTCCCCCTCTTCTTCTCTCCATCCTCTCCTCTTCCATTCTCAACCTTCCTTTGTCTTCAACACCACTCTTCTTTTCGCGATATCATATCACCTTTCCATACTACTGATCAACTTCCTCACTTGATCAGTCTTCCAATTACTCTACCTCAACCTCAACCTCCCTTCTACTAAGTCATATTTCCAGTACATCATGGGAAAGAAGGCTATCCAGTTCGGCGGTGGTAACATCGGCCGTGGCTTCGTCGCCGAATTCCTCCACAAGGCAGACTACGAAGTAGTCTTCGTCGATGTCATGGACAAGATGGTCGAGGCTCTGCAGCAGAACAAGTCGTACAATGTGACTGAGGTCAGTGAGGAGGGTGAGCACACCACCACTATCACCAACTACCGTGCCATCAACTCCAAGACCCATGAGAGCGACGTCATTCAAGAGATTGCTACGGCTGATGTCGTGACCTGTGCCGTGGGCCCCAACATCCTCAAGTTCATCGCCCCTGTCATTGCCAAGGGTATCGATGCTCGCACAGAGTCTAAGCCTGTCGCGGTTATTGCCTGTGAGAATGCCATTGGTGCTACCGACACCCTGCACGGCTTCATCAAGCAACACACCAGCCAGGACCGCGTCGAGTCCCTGTACGACCGCGCCCAGTTTGCCAACTCTGCCATTGACCGCATCGTCCCTCAACAGGCCCCCAACAGTGGCCTCGACGTCCGCATTGAGAAGTTCTACGAATGGGCTGTCGAGAAGACTCCCTTTGGCTCTGTCGGCCACCCGGACATTCCTGCCATCCACTGGGTCGACAACCTGGAGCCATACATTGAGCGCAAATTGTTCACCGTCAACACCGGCCATGCTACTACTGCCTACTTTGGTCACTTCCGGGGCAAGAAGATGATTGCCGACGCTCTGGAAGACAAGGAGATCCGTGGACTTGTTCACAAGGTTCTTGACGAGACTGCCTCACTCATCGTGGCCAAGCACGACATCTCAGAGGAGGAGCAGAAGGAGTACGTCGATAAGATCGTCAGCCGCATCTCCAACCCTTATCTGGAGGACAATGTCGAACGCGTGGGTCGTGCTCCCCTGCGCAAGCTGTCTCGCAAAGAGCGTTTCATTGGACCGGCTTCGCAGCTCGCCGAGCGCGGCATGAAGTATGATTCTTTGATGGACGCTGTCGAGATGGCTCTGCGCTTCCAGAACGTGCCTGGTGACGACGAAAGTGCCGAGCTCGCCAACATTCTCCAAGAACAGTCGGCGGAAGATGCCACCAGCAATCTCACCGGCCTGGAAGAGAAACACCCTCTGTATCCTGCCGTGCTGGAGCGGGTGCGCAAGGTGCAGCAGGGGACGAAGTAAAGGCAATTTGCTGTTGTTGCACACTGTCTTCTCTGATGTTCACGATTACGATTACGAAAACTGCGAAAGCATTCCGAGTCGATCACCTGCATGTACAACTGGCCCCGCCGCAGGACGGTGACAGGCCATCTGGGATACGGCGAACACTGGTCGGCGCGGATATGGAGCATGGGTATGGGAACGGATTAGCATAGTCATAACATGATAATGATGTACATAGTTGCAGGCAACTAGCACGAATACATGACTGAACATGAATTTTATGCCAGGTCTTTTATAAACAGTAGCCGATATAGATCTTAACCGATTACTTACAACTTACTATCCCTCCAGACGGGCTTCCTCTTCTCCACAAACGCCCTCAATCCCTCCCTAATATTCTCCCCCTGATTCAACTTCTCCGACCACCCCTCCATCAACAACTTCGTCGCCTCCTCAACCCCAATCCCCTCCCACCCCAACTTGACTCCCTCCCGACTAACCAACACCGCATCAGGACTATTCCCCGCAATCTGCACCGCAACCTCCACCGCCCTCTCCACCACCCCCTTCCCACCATCATCACCAACAACCTCATTCACAATCCCCCACCTCTCCGCCTCCTCCGCAGGAACCTTCCTCCCCGTCAACGCCATCTCCATCGCCCTCTGCCGTCCCACAATCCTCCCCAGCCGCGGCAACGCCCCCGCCCACGCCACCACCCCGCGCTGCACCTCCGGCAACCCGAAATACGCTTTAGAAGAAGCGATCACCATGTCGGCGTTGAGCACCATCTCGCATCCGCCCCCCAGGCAGAGCCCGTTCACTGCGCAGATAATGGGCTTTTTGCCGCTCCGTCGGGAGAGGCCTCCGAAGCCGCTGGGGGGCATGCCTGGTGTGGAGGTGGGGGAGGGAGTGGGACTGGATGATGTGGAGGTTTGGACGTTGGTGTTCCATTCTATATGTACATATATGCAATGAGTATTATGTTGGTGAGAGGGAGAAGAATGGGGTAGGGGTATGGGTATGGGTATGGGTATGGGTATGGGTAATTACCTTTTAGGTCTGCGCCCGCGCAAAACGCCCTCCCGGATCCAGTCAATATGCCTACTCTTATTGAGGGCTCATTGTCCATCCAGGTCCAGATGGCGTGGAGGTCGTGGTGGCCCGCGGTGGAAATGCTGTTGAGTGCTTTGGGTCGGGAGAGAGTGACTAGGAGGACGTGTGGGTGGGGGAGAGAGACGGTTATTGTGTTTGAAGTGGGGATGGGGAGGGTTGGTGCCATCTTTTTCTTTTATTCTTCTTTGGGATATTAGATGGGTTGGGGTATGGTGAGGGTTATGGAATTAAGGTAGATAGAATTGGGAGGAGTGGTGTTGTTGTTATATAAAGGTGTATGATTGATTACGGGTCTTAAATGATGCCGAGGTTCGGTCGGATGTTATACGTACTTAAAAGGTAAGCTGGTTGGATTGGAATGCGGAGAAGACGGTCTTTGCCGCTAGACTGGTTCTGTGGTTAGTCGGTGGGTATCGGTTCCGATTATTGTCTCTTAATATCATGGATGACTGTAGTAACTACATGGAAGTCGTAAAGAATAAAATAAAGTCTGTTTATTTTATAGTCAATTGAAGGATTAGTTTGTCCCTTGTATAGATTGAACTATATGTCCATCTACTTAATCACTTAATCGAACCCGTAAATCGTATCATCTACCTCACAACGCCGCAACTCCTTACTCAGAACCACGTGGTATCCTGCTCATGCAAATCAGACGCTCAGCTCTTGTTGATCCAGCCGCTGTGTACCATGAAATCGTAGATCCGACTCGTCTTGGTACTGTCAACCTGTAGAAACCTTTGTCAGTATTCCATATCACTTCTTTCGCTGGCAGAGGGAAAGAGGGTTGGTTACCTTGCAAATAGCTCGCGCGTCCTTCTTCTTTAAACTGCCGCCCTGCTTCATCGCCTCTTTCAATAACGTCTCCTTAATTACTAGGTACGGTTTGGGCTGCATGTGCAGCACATTGCACACCTCGACCTCCTCCTTGGTCAGCAGGTGCAGATCCGGTGCTCCCTCGTTCTCCAGCTTCCACGGAATCACTCCGTTCAGTGGCTGGATCACAAACTTGGTCTTCACTGGCTGCGGCGTGCTGATCCCGTCGCCATTGGTGGCGGCAAACGCCCGATCAAAATCATTCATCGGCGGGTTAACAGGCTCTGGTGCCTTAGGCGCCCCGGACGCCTTTTGTAGCCGGAGAGGAAGCTCTGGGGTCGTCAGCTGACTGGCAGCGGACGGCTGTTCTGGTTGCTGCGACTGCTTCGTCGGTCGCGTGCTGGCGAACCGATCAAACGAGCCCTGCGGCACCATCCGCTGTGCCCGCTGTTGCTTCTCCTGTTCGTATTTCTCTCCGCCCTTGAGATCGCCGATCCCCATCTGGCGCCACTCTTGGAGCTGCGTGATGGCTAGCCGCAGGTTGTGCTCGTACTCGAGGCCCTTGTTGAACTCTTCAAAATCATCGTGGTTCATCATCCGGGCAAACGGCTTCGCCTTGTTCAGCAAGTCGCGCTCCTCTTTCGTGCGCTTCTTCTCCAGTGCCGTGTTCTTGCGGTACTCGAGGAGGTTGTGCTCGAAGAGGATCTTCTTGCGCTCCGTGCGGGCCGTAAGCCGCGAGTTATAGATATCCACCACGGTCATCTTCAATTCCATTTCCGCGTCTGTCTCGCCGTTCGCCGTCTCGCCCGCACCAGGCTCGAACGTCATGTGCTGCACCGCTTCCTCCGCTTCGTTCATGAACTCTGTCTCAAACTCCAACCGACCCGGCATGTAGCCCTGCACTTCGTGACAAGCCGGTACACTGGCAGTAGGCTTCTGCTTCGGTGTTGTGGGTGGAGCTGCCTTGGCCGCCTCTTTGCGCTCTTCGATGCGGCGTTTCTTCCGCGCCTGGAATTCTTCCTTCGAAATGGCCTCCGAAAGGCGCTTGTCGTCCGGATCGGCGCGTTCCGGTAACGGGAAGTTCGGGCTATCGATATAGGCGCTGATGTAGTGGTCGCGAACCTCCTCCTTGGTGCGGTAACCACCAATGTGGTCTGCAATGTCCGCCCATGATCCCAGTCCGTAGATCTCGGCGCCTTCCAGCAGCAGGAGCTCCTCGTCCGCACCCCAGTCCTCCTCGAAGATCGGGACCGAGTTCTGTTCGATCACCTGGAATGGATGCGTTGACGGGTCATGGTTCTTGGATTTCTCTCCGGCAGCGAAGCAGGGGACGCAGAGATCGTATTCGTGGCAGGCGGGATGGGCGCAAGATACGCGAACCTAGTAAGAGACCGATAGATTAGGTTTAAGGCCGACAAGAGGCGGAGATTTCTAGAACACGGATCGCAGACTGTACCGTCGAAGTCACATCAACCGAGCAGATATCGCAGTGATACTTGGTGCCCGCTTCAGTGCCGCGCGAGGCGGTCTTCTTCCGTATTACACCCATCGGTCGCGGGTCCCTTTCATCCTCCAATGTTCCCGGATCCGTTTCGACCACACCGACACGCCCTCCAGTGAAATGAGAGGGCAATTTGGAACTAATTAGAAAAGAGTGATGCGCGTCGGGTATGAAGGTGATGGTCCGGAGAACGACGGTAGCGCAAAGGGATGTACGTCTCCGCAGTCGATGAGCGGGGGGAAATGCCGGGGAAACTAGGGTGGAGTAACCTTGAGGACTCAACGTCAGGTTAGTCCCAAAAAAGTCGATCCAGCACAGACAAGAACCGTAATACCAACAAGGTTTCTGGGGATGGCTGAAGGATTGTGATAGTAGCAGTTTGCAGTGAACAGGAGACTGGTCGCGTATCGGCGGACGGACGATTCGAGGTTCTTGGGGGTGGGCGGTGGCTAAGCTCTGAGGCTAGTGCACTTGGTGGTTACTTTATCGGGACTAGACTACGATCTGGGAATGCACCGCCTCAGGGTGACAAAGATTGGTGCCCCAGGCACACATTCAGGCAACGGGGTTCCTGGGCCAATGAAGGACGGAGTGGCGGCGACTTATTCTATTCAGAGTTCAGCCTCGCTCAGTCCCTTTCCCACCTTCATTCATTCACCCCCTCTTCCCTTTCCCCCCCCTCCTACTCCTCCTCCCCCCATTTCCCAATTCTTTCCCCCCCAATTCGCCTTATCAACTGTCTCTCCCTAAAAAATAAGTCACTTTCCGGGTCGATCCTCCTTCTCGTTGTTGCATCGTGTCCCCGACCCTGGTTCTACTTCCATCATCATTTCGTTTGTTCTTCAAGCGTCTTGTACAGTTTGCGGGTGTTCCCCTGTTCCCGCCCCGATCGGTGGTTCCTGAAACTACTACTACTACTACTACTTACTTACCCTCGCCCTCCTCATTCCTCTCTCCCTCCCTCTCTCTCCTCCTTCGTTTTTCTGTGTCGCTGACCGCTGTGGCTGTGGCGGTTCTGCATATTATCACTGCACTTGACTGGTCTGGCTCGTTCTGCCCTTCTTCTCTGCCAGGCCTCCGACCCAGTTGTTGGCCTCCTATTCCTCTCTCCTTTTCCTCTTCCTTAAAACTGTCGGAAGACTGTTCAAAAAGATCCTCTCTTTTTCTGTTCCCTTCCTCTCCCTCTTCTCCCTTTCTCCAAACATATACACACCCTGGATTCGCTTGCTAGAACATCCCTATGACAATGTCGTGGAAACTCACTAGAAGTATGTGCGATGTTTATGCCCGGTTGTGTTTCCTTTGTCCCGCCATATCGGATGCTAATGAATTAATTCCCTCATACAGAACTAAAGGAGACGCACTTGGCTCCTTTGACCCAAACATTCACCCGATCCTCCTCCACATCCACCATCAAAGGTGATTCTGGCGAAGAGACCCCCGTTGTTTCGCAAACCCCCAGTATCTCCACAACAAACTCCAATGGAATCAGTATGTTGTTCCTACTCTCTTCAATTCTCTGCCGACCGTCTAACACTCTTTCAAAGATGCCTCGGAGTCACTCGTCTCCCCGCCCGTGGCCCCTGTCAAGCCCGGAATCCTGATCGTCACCCTCCACGAAGGTCGAGGCTTCTCTCTTTCCCCCCACTACCAACAGATCTTCAACTCCCATTTCCAGAGCAGCGGTTCCTATGGCATGCGTCCAAGCTCTTCGTCATCCCACTCTGCACACGGACAGGCCGCCTCCTACGTCCCCAGCGGTCGCCCTCAATCCACCAGCGGGGGTATCAATGCCGCTCCGACCTCCCACGGTCGCTATTCGACCAAGTACCTCCCCTATGCCCTTCTGGATTTCGAAAAGAACCAAGTTTTCGTCGACGCCGTTTCTGGTTCCCCCGAAAACCCCTTGTGGGCTGGAGACAACACGGCGTATAAGTTTGATGTGTCGCGCAAGACGGAATTGAACGTCCAGTTGTATTTGCGGAACCCCACGGCTCGTCCTGGCGCTGGTCGCAGCGAGGATATCTTCCTCGGCGCCGTCAAGGTACATCCTCATTTCGAAGAGGCTCAGCCCCATGCGGAAGACCCCAAGTCCAAGAAGACGCCGCAGGAGCGCCAGCTGGGTCAGCTGGGCGCCGAATGGCTGGATATGCAGTTCGGCACCGGTTCCATCAAGATTGGTGTCTCCTTCGTCGAGAACAAGCAGCGCAGCATGAAGTTGGAAGACTTCGAGTTGCTGAAGGTTGTGGGTAAGGGTAGTTTCGGCAAGGTCATGCAGGTCATGAAGAAGGATACGGGTCGGATTTACGCCCTCAAGACTATCCGCAAGGCGCACATCATCTCACGGTCGGAAGTCACCCACACCCTCGCCGAAAGATCCGTGCTCTCTCAAATCAACAACCCCTTCATCGTCCCTCTCAAGTTCTCCTTCCAGTCTCCGGAGAAGCTGTACCTCGTCCTTGCTTTCGTCAACGGCGGTGAGCTGTTCCATCACCTTCAGCGCGAGCAGCGCTTCGATATCAACCGGGCCCGTTTTTACACTGCCGAGCTGCTCTGTGCGCTGGAGTGCCTGCATGGTTTCAAGGTCATCTACCGTGATCTCAAGCCTGAAAACATTCTTCTGGATTACACTGGCCACATTGCTCTGTGCGACTTTGGTCTGTGCAAGTTGGACATGAAGGATGAGGATCGCACAAACAGTAAGATTACCCCTGCTTTCAACCTGAATACGTCTAATTTTCTACACAGCGTTCTGTGGTACCCCTGAATACCTCGCACCCGAGCTTTTGCTTGGAAACGGATACACAAAGACCGTTGACTGGTGGACGCTGGGTGTCCTCCTTTACGAGATGTTGACGGGTCTTCCCCCCTTCTACGACGAAAACACCAACGATATGTATCGGAAGATCCTTCAGGAGCCCCTGACTTTCCCCAGCACGGACATTGTTCCCCCGGCCGCTCGGGATCTGCTGAGCCGACTGCTTGATCGCGATCCTCAACGTCGGTTGGGAGCTAACGGCGCAGCGGAGATCAAGTCGCACCACTTCTTCGCTAACATCGATTGGCGCAAGCTTCTCCAGCGGAAGTACGAGCCCAGCTTCCGTCCGAACGTGGTATGTAACTGTTTGATGTGGCTAGCGTATTACGGTGATGATGACTAACCTTTGTAGATGGGCGCTCGCGATATCACCAACTTCGATCGGGAGTTCACCTCCGAAGCACCGCAAGATTCGTACGTGGACGGCCCCATGCTGTCACAGACTATGCAGCAACAATTCGAAGGCTGGTCTTACAACCGCCCGGTTGCCGGTCTTGGCGACGCCGGTGGCAGTGTCAAGGATCCCTCTTTTGGTAGCATCACCGAGTAAAAAAGCTGATATATCATCAATCGACTCACTTGAACACCATACGTCCCTTCAAGACATAAAGGGAAATTGTTTGAGACAATTTCTTGCTTTTTCACCTTTACTCGTGCATATTCTCTGCATAGCTCGAGCACTTGCTTCACTGCTGGTTCTCCCTGTTTTTCCCCTTAGCACAAGTGGTATATGGTATCTTTCTGTTGGAATCCATTCTATGTGGCGGTGATCTCGGCTGAGCGCTTGTGTTTTTCTATCCTGGTTTGCATTCAAGATACAATTGAGGCGGGTCCCTTTCGTGCATTTCTCATTTTCTGTCATTATCACACCTCTTTCGACTGCCGCATCATTTCACAAGTTTGTCTCGGGCTTGCGTCAGTGATTTGCTTCCATTTTCGAACAACAGGCGGACGGCACAGGTAAAGCGAAAAGCTCCCACATTTTAGCCCTCTGCACAGGGCCACTGTATGCCTGATGAACCGACCTCGTTCTGTTTCAGATTTGCTGGTCCGATCCTTTGCTGCTCCAGCGGAACACGGATCGCTCCTGGGAAAGCCAAATCCATTTGGGAACGATCTACATATGAAAGTACACATTTGAGCGGTCCTCGATTTAGACATTTAGCTGTTCCTTACTCATGTTACTGTCGAAAATTTTTGTCTGGGTTCTGCTCTCTTTGCGCGCTGGGATGGGCTAAACCAGTTGCCGGTAAGGGTGTTTTGTTGATTTGACATGGCTGGCTCATAGACAATGGTACAACTGAATCTGCGTCACACAAACAAATATAGAGTGGTAGCTCATACACCGTACTGTCCAAATCTCACCATACGCAGAAATAGGGGACACAATATTATGATCATCACTTCAAATCGTTAGAACAAGGGGTGATAGATACAGGTAGTAGAATGGAGAACTGAACCGAAGAAACATACAATGTTCAAATATAAAAGAGAAAAAAGGATGAACATAAGATTGAATCATGATGACAAACCAAGCAGATGTAAGAAAAAAAAAAGACAAAACATAGTTCTAGAAGGATGAATAAAGTTATGTAAAAAATGAGCAAGCAAGCTAGATAAGAGTAAGTAGGAGGGTTGTCAACGGTACATGGAAATAATTTTTCCTCTTCTCACTTCTCTTCTTCCCACTCCTGCGGAAATTAAAGGAAAAGCCTCACACACACGCTGTCTCCCAATTCTTCCCCCACCTTATACAACCATCGTCAATCATGCCTCAGTTTCTTCTTCTTCGGCCTCTTCCTCTTCGGCCTCGGCTTCGGCTTCGGCTTGAGCTTCCACCTCGGGCTCACCATTACCTGCCGACACGGCATTGCCGTCTTCGTCGGCGTGCACATCGATCAAAGACTCTGAGGAGGGGGGCTCAGGAACAACTCCCTCCTTCTCTAGACGAAGGTACTCGTCCCACTCCGGGAAGAGGTCATCGTCTGCGGCGAGGTCAGGGCAGCCCGGGGGAATACCGATGAGACGGGCGATCTTGGTCTTGCCGGATCCCTCGAGAGACTCTTTCCATTGTGCGACGAGAGCAGGGGCACGGGAAGGCTTGTAGGTCTGTGCGAAGAGAACAGATTCGGCCAGACGGTTGGTACGCACCAGGAGGTCGATGCAGCCGTCAACGTCGCCGAGGGACCAGAAGGTGGAGAAGGCGACGTTGTGGAGGCCGGCTTCCGAGGCTTGCTCGGCCAGCTGACGGAGACCGTCCTTGTTGCCGCTGGCAGTGTGCAGAAGGAGGAGAGAGCCGACGTCCTTGGCGTTGGTGAAGCATTCTTGGGCCAAGGCCAGGTTCCATCCTGCCAAGGCGGCATCTCCGACCGTCTTCCACTTGTGCTCGTTGTTGGCTTCACGGGCAATTTCCAGGGCGATGTCGAGGTTGCTGAGCCCGAGTGCCAGCTCGAACCGGTGCTCTTGGTCGGTTGCGACTTCAAGGGCCATTTCCTTGTAGCCTTGGCCTTCGAGGAATCGTGCAACCTTGTTCATCTGGTCCTGGGGTACGTCTTTGAGCAGCTCAGCTGCCATGTCCATATCGCCACGCAGCACCACGGTCTGGTACTCGACCATGCTAAGGGAGAGACCGAAGGAGACAACGTTGACGTCCTTGTCAGCAAGGTAGACTCTGCCATCGCGGGGCAGGTAGCCCAGGACGTACATGCCCTGGTCGAAGTGGGAAATGGTGTAGGTCTGGTCACCGACCAGGTAGTTCAGGCGGTTGGTCGAATTCGTGTAGATGAAGCAGTCTCCAACCCATTGACCTGTGCGGACGGACTCGTTGATGTCGGTGACAACTTCGAAAGCGGACTCCACTCCATCCTCGTCTGCTTCGCCGGCGTTCAGACCGTTCACGTAGTTCTCCCTGGAGAAGCGGAGGACGTAGAAAGTATCCTCACAAGCCAGGGTCACCAGCTCGCCGGACTCGGACCAGTAGACCTATTCGAGGTGTGAGTGAAGGGTCGTCTTAATTTAGTCGTTGGTGGATACTTACAGCCTTGGGGTCGACTTCGATGCGGCGGACCAAGTTACCCGTCTCCCAGTCGAACATACCAATACCTCCTTGTCCCTTAACACCAAGAAGCACACCATCGGTGAGACCCTCAGCCTGAAAGCCCACGTCCAGACCACCACTGACTTCCTTGAAGTTCTTGAAGATCTTCACGCTGGTCGTGGACTCCCGGATAGCGTAATCGTTGCTGTTGTCCTTGGAGCCCCATGCGAAGTCCAGGGCCTGTCCAAAAGCCTTGTTTCGCCAGGCAAGGGCAGTGTAGATGATGTACTCACCATCACCACATACCGAAACGAAACGGCCGTTGGGGGAATGAGACAGCGTCTGGGGATAGACCTCACAAGATCCCAGCTCCTTAGTGGGGAGAGACAGCGGTGCGCCGTCCTTGATGCTAGCATCACCACCCTTGATGACAGTGGAAACGACCTCGTTGTGCCTGGCCCAGATGATCTTTCCTGAGCCGTCCATGGAAACCGCCGGCTCCTCTCTGCCCATCTTCACAACTACCGCACCGTCGTCGAAACCCATTGCAACACCCTGTCTGCCACGCTGGTAAGCGATACACCAGGCACGCTCCAAGCCATAGCTTAGCGACTGCTCCAGCCTGTATGTGTTTGCATGCCAGAGCTTGATAGTTCCATCCTCCGATCCGGAGATAATGACCGGCAACTCCGGGTGGTAGCAGGCAAACGAAACGTTACTTGTGTGTCCTTCCAGGGTTGCAATGAGCGCCTTCGTCGTGTAATCCCAGATCTTGACGGTCCTGTCATCTGATGTCGTAAGAAGGTATGGCTTATCCGCTTGTGGGTAGTAATCGACATGGTTGACACCCTTGGTTTCATGGGCTTCCAGGGTGAAGTTGGCGTGAGGCGAGCCAAGGCTCCAGATCTTGACGGTACGGTCCAAACAAGCGGAGGCGAAGGTGTTTGTATCCTTGGGGTTGATAGCAAGCCCCATCACGTAGTGGCTATGGCCCTCGTACACCTGGACACACTTCCAGCCCCTCTCCCAGTCCCAGAGCTTGATCGTCATATCATCGGACGCCGTAAGAACAAAAGGCTGGGTAGGGTGCACTGCGATGGAACGAATGTAATCCGGATGCGCCTCAAACGAGGCAATCTTCTCGGAGGTGTTGTAATTGTAGACGCGAAGTTGGAAGTCATCGGAACCGCAGACAATCCAGTTCTTGCGAGCGATGAATCGACCGGCTCGTACAGGGACATCGGTGAGTTCGAAGGTTTTGATAATCGACTACATAGTTCAGCAATCAGCAGTGCATCATAGCAATTCCTTGTCTGCACAACTCACCTGAGTCTCGTAAGACCAGATGTATACATGGCCTATGTCGAATTAGCACATCACATTCGATGATTTCCTCCACTCGCTACCGTCACGCACCGCTATATAACGTTGTGAGGATCTGAAAGCCATTAGTATTGATCGACGGATTTGCAGCGATTGAGTACTCACCCATGGCTCTGTGGGATGGAAGTCAATGCCCTTCACCCGCTCGGAGCGGGCGAACAGCTGTCTCTGTTAGGCCACAACAACAGTCAGCATCCGTACAATTGTTTCCCAAGAGTATATCCTCTGCACGCCACGGCCTCTTATTGAACTAAGGGCTTTAGACCCCGCATTATAGTCCGTACCTTGACATCCAATTTCATGATGTGTGGGGAAGGAGAGTCGCGACTATGTGCGGCGTCGGAGAACGGCCTGAGAGAAGGAGGGGAAACCAGGCCACGAGCCACTCAAACAGCCAGCCCGTCTATTCAAAGGAGTCCCGAGAAGCAGGTAGATGAGAGCGCAAAGAAAGAAGGAAAGTCCCCGACCGGAATGGCCAGCAAGGTCAACGAAGATGGTTCAGGGACTGGCAGCGATGTGTCCACAAGGAGACGGAATCCCGCCAGCTATCTGGAACCGGCTAGCCATATGGGGCTCACCGCCTACGGTTTGTGATTCCATTTGAGCATCAAACATCAACCCTGCATCACTCCAAGATATAGATGCTTGTGGATGCCTTTCTGATTGTAGATTATCTGAGAAGGGAATTCCTGAGTGCAGGTGCGACCATTTCAAGCACCCCGTGGGGGTGAATGCAGTAGTCATCAACTAGAGCAATAAACTATACACATCACACGCATCACTTGCACCAGCTCCCTCAGTTTCTTTTCTCCAAGGGACATTTATAACCAGGAATTAACGGCATTATCACTACTTCTATCAAAGTAACCCCATGAAAATGAAATTGGCCTGCCATTGGCATCGAATTTTGTTTCACACAACCATAAGATAATAATTACAAGCAGATGGGGAATCTAGTTTCGGATCCTCCATTCATGAGAAAACCATTCTATGCTTACTCGGTCTTGCGCTCAAAGTAAGACCACTGGCCGGGTCTGGGCTTCTCGGAAAGCTCCTCCCAACTAAGCTAACGTTAGCATCTCTGGCTTCAATCGAAAACTTGTCAATCGGCCAACTTACGCGGAAGTCTTGTACAGCTCGTCAACAACCTTCAACTCGCCCTCAGCAACCTCAATGACCTCCTCAATCAGGCCGGCTCCAATCTGTCTCTCAATTTCGGCAATCCTAGAAGAATTGGTCAGCATCTTCACGGAACGGTAGCATGGCTCAGAGATGATGCCACATACTGCTCAGCCTCCAGGGCGGGTTCGTTCTCCCACTTCATCTGTGAGGTGTAGAAGTCTGATTCGGCAGTGGGCTTGGTAGAGTCCTCGATGGCCTGGTGCCACCGCGCTTCTTCCTCTGCCGTACGAGCGGGGCCCTCGGTAGTAGGTTCGATGCTCTCTCCATCCCATTCCTGACCACGGGGGTTGTCGGAACCGTCGTCACGCTGCCAGGCGGCATATGTACCGTCAGGACGGCGAAGAGAGGCGAAGCGCTCGGGCTCTTCAGCCACGGCCTTCTTCACACGCTCCAACCAAGCATCGAATCCGGGCGGCTTCGTGGACTCGACGATCTGCAGGCGGTGGCGGGTCAATGCTTCGGTAGACTGGCGGTAGACGGAGGACTCGGGGAAGGCCTTCAGCTTGTCCAGGGTGGACTTGTAGAGGAAGATCAAGGTCGGGCGAGGGCTAGGGTGAGTGACAAGGCCGGTCAAGCCGGTAGGAGCGAAAGGCTCCAAGTAGCGAGCCGGCTTCACACCGGCGAGCAACCGGAATGTAGACCTCATTATGACTGGAGGTTGTGTAATTGGGTATAAGGGTCGGGTGGTGACAGACCCAATGGCAGACGATAAGCGGGAATAGCGGCGCTGTCAGTCGTCAAGATACCACACTGGATCGGGATCGATGCGCGAAGGGTTGAGGTCCCGTGTCGGGGCGCGGAGAAACCGTGGCGCCGGGGGGACATTCTCCCTCAGTCTCTCCCTGCGGCTCTCGTGAGCACCTCACTTGGTCGGCTTATCGCTGTCTCTTGTAGGAGTGTTCTTCCTGCTTTCTTTCTCTCAAAGAGCCTGCGGATCGCCTCCGCAGTAGTCTCTGAGCCTAGCTCACCTTTTTCTTCTTCTTTTACTCAGCATTTGTCTCGCTGATATCTCTTTCACCCCCTCCAACAAGGGGTACATTCAAGCGTGTCCCTTAGCGATTCTAGACCGTCGTTAGTTCAATGTGCCACCTGTGACGCCCCGTCCTGACTTCTTCCACTACTCCTTCGACCCCCGAAATTCGGACCGTCCCTCTTTATTCAGTCACACTTCTAAGGTCAAAGACCTTACGCTACAGCCAGCATGAGGGTCTCTTTGCTGGCGTGGTCCCTACTCTCTCTTTTCTCGATTCCCGCCTTAGCCGCCCCCTCCGATAATGTCTCTCCCAGCCATCACCTCGTAAAGAGAGGCGACTCCGACGTGAAGTCGGAGGGCCAGTCGACTACCTTCAATGGTATTGAGGTCCCGCCCATGAAGGCTTTGACTCCCGACAACTTCGATGACACGATCAAGGACGGCTACTGGTATGTTGTCTCTTCATTCTACATGTACCGTTGGTTTTCCAGAAAGCTGACAAGAATCTAGGTTCGTCAAGCAATACTCTCCGTCCTGCCCACACTGCCAGAAGATTGCCCCTGCATGGCAGACACTCTATGAATTCTACTACGTGAGTTAATATCTCGCGCATTGAGTCAACATCGCTCCTTGCCAGCAGCATCCACTAATATCCCACTAGACCTCCGATCCTTTGTCCTCGTCGTCTTCCAAGCCATCCAACACCGATTCGCTGAACTCATTCCATGGTTTTTATAACTTCCATTTCGCCGAGATGAACTGTCTCGCGCATGGCGATCTTTGCCGGAAACTCGAAGTCAAATACTTCCCCACCTTTGCGCTGTATCACAACGGTGAACTGGTTGAACAGTACACTGGAAAGAAGAGTATGGAGGGGATCAGCGAATTCGTTGAGGAGAAGCTGGAACAGATCAAGCCTGGTTCGCGGCCTGCCCAGGGTCTCCATCTCCCCCAGCCTGGCGACAAGGGAGTGGATACTCAGGCTCAGCCCGAGGCGCCCGTCGCCAAAGATAAGGATCGTGAGGCGGGCACCAAGGCTGGAGAAAAGCACAACGAGCAGGCTGCACAGCTGGCCGAGGACGAGACACCCGCAGACAAGGTGTCGTCCAAGTCCAAGCCTAAGCCCAAGCCGGCCCCAGCAAACCCCCAGGGTATCTCTGTCCCTCTCACCGCGGAGAGCTTCCAGAAGCTGGTCACCACCACTCAGGATCCTTGGTTCATCAAATTCTACGCACCATGGTGCCACCACTGTCAAGCATTGGCTCCCAACTGGAGGGAAATGGCAAAGGAGATGCAGGGTGTTCTCAATGTGGGCGAAGTGAACTGCGATGCGGAATCCCGACTTTGCAAAGATGCCCGTGTCAGCGCCTTCCCGACGATGTATTTCTTCCGCGGCGGTGAGAGGGTTGAGTATACCGGTCTCCGTGGCCTCGGAGATTTGGTCAGCTACGCCAAGAAGGCTGTTGATGTTGGATCCGGTGTACAGGATGTCGATGCCACCACCTTCAAGGAGTTGGAGGAGAAAGAGGACGTCATCTTCCTGTACTTCTATGACCATGCGACCACCTCGGAGGATTTCGAAGCTCTCGAGCGCCTGACTCTTAGTTTGGTCGGCCATGCCCGGCTTGTCAAGACGAACAGCGCTGCTCTTGCGGAACGGTTCAAGATCTCGACCTGGCCACGCCTCCTTGTGTCCCGCGACGGTCGCCCCAGCTACTACAATGCGCTTGCTCCTAAGGATATGCGGGACTTCCGCCAGATTCTCAATTGGATGCGCACTGTCTGGCTGCCCATTGTTCCTGAGCTCACCGCCTCAAACGCACGGGAGATCATGGACGGCAAGTATGTGGTCCTTGGCATTCTGAGCCGGAAGCACTCGGACGAGTTCCTTCAATCGAAGCGAGAGCTCAAGAATGCCGCCCTTGAGTGGATGGACAAGCAGACGCAGTTGTTCCAGTTGGAGCGTGCTGAGCTGCGTGACGCTAAGCAGCTGCGGATCGAGGAAGCCGAAGACCGTAACGACCAGCGTGCCTTGCGGGCCGCCAAGAACATGCGCATTACCATCCGCGAAGATGACAAGAAGCAAGTCGGTTTCGCTTGGATTGATGGTGATTTCTGGGAACGGTGGCTGAGAACCACATACGGCATCGACGTCGAGAACGGTGAACGCGTGGTTATCAATGACCAGGATGTAAGTGACTACAACAGAATAGTTAGTCATCTGCTAGGACTTGAAGCTAATCTTTTTTCT
The DNA here is from genome assembly GCF_003184535.1 of Aspergillus eucalypticola CBS 122712. Taxonomy (NCBI): domain Eukaryota; kingdom Fungi; phylum Ascomycota; class Eurotiomycetes; order Eurotiales; family Aspergillaceae; genus Aspergillus; species Aspergillus eucalypticola. Next base: position 175,912 of record NW_020290282.1, read on the forward strand.
TTTCTAGAACCGGCGCTACTGGGATACGTCTTCCAGCGGAGCTTCTATCATGGCTTCCCGGACCTCCATCCTTGAGACCATCCCCTTGGTCATCGCCAACCCACCGAAACTTACGCCCAAGTCCACAGTCGGTACCTTTGAGTCTGTCTTCTTCTTCACTCGGTCTTTCATCAGTGGTCACCCGATCATCTTCTTTATCATCCTGACGCTTTCGGTGGCTGGTGCTACAATTGTAGCCCGGGGAAGGAGTCTCAGACGCGGGGCTCGTGGCGGAATACTCGGGGTTACTGGTAACACCGGTGGTGGTTTCTTCAACCTTGATGGAAAGGAAGGTCTTCTGAACGGTGGATCGACCGGCAAGGTTGATTGATCCCATAATATGGGCATTGTACAGTTACTTCTCTTATACCTTTTTCCACGCCCTAATTTCGTGTCTATCTTGGACGTTTACTGGGTTGCTATATGTTTACCAGGATCTCTGGGTTCTTCATATTGACGATTCTACTCTTATACTTTTGTCTGTTGTTTTGTCCCAAATGGTGTTAGAATATGGCGCTACTGTTGTACACAAATTCCCTTCGAAACTTTCACTGTCTTCCAGTTGGCCATACACAAACAAAAAAGTGCCCATAATAATCAGGTCTTTCAAATGATCTTTTCAAGGGATGCTATGCTGCAGTAGAGGTTGAATGCTTCGACTCACGCATTTTTATTGTAGACATAAATGATGGCATGAGCAGTGGAAATGCGCGGCCTCTGATTTGACCAATCATATTGTCACGTGAATGCCAATTGCCGGTCGCTGATTGGCTATCGGAAGCCGCAAGCACTCAACGTCGCGGAGTCTCCCGGTTTTCGTCGACAGCCTCAGACTTCAAGTGCAGCTGCCGTCATCCTTTGCTGGAGCAATTGTCGTTGCCGGACGTGCTTCTTTAGACCCAGTAAATATGGTATGTGTTTTTCCAGAGTTTCTTCGTGTGGCATTCATCCTGCCAGTGTTTTGTTGGGTTCTTTGAGCTTGCCCACTGTTCAACTGCGTCGGGAGCCGTTATCCATGTTACTCTGATAGCGACTTGAACCCTGTTTGGCACAAGTGAACCAGTGCTGATCTCGTCTGCTCGCCGATAGGTTTTCTCTCAGACTCTCCGCCGCGCCGCCGCCCAGAGCGCCGGTGCCTACCGCTCCCCTTTCGCTCCCAAGTGAGAATCCCCGATATCCCATCTTCTGTCGACATACGAATACACAAGGTGTCCATGCTGGCTTGGGTTGAGTCAACGAGGCAGGTTCCCTGCTGCTAGCTCTGGGTACTGCGGTTTGCCTTTGGCAGAACTATCCATACTGCTGCCATACCCTGCCTCTGACGAGTTGACAAGATTCAGCTAGAGAGGCACCAATCCAGCCGGGACTGCAAGTGGTATAAGGAAGCGACGTACTGACTGTGTGGAATAGGTACCACACTCCCCTTCACTTCCACGGCCTCACCACCGGCCTGGCTACCAAGTAGTAAGTTCCTCCTTAGGTTCCAAGACTACCCCTCGTCTTTGGCTTCCTGGCAGGTCAGCTTACACGTTGGGCACATCTAGCGCTACCATTGCTGGCACCTTCGGTGTCGCCGCCGGTACCTTCGCCCTCTTCTTCTTCGGCGAGATCCCCCGTGTTCGTCGCGACATCCTCCAGAAGGTTCCTTTCCTCGATGAGTACTTCGACCGCACGATCGCCCCCGAGGACAACGTAAGTGCCTTTCCCTCATTTCACTCCAGCGGCACCAGCAACTGGGATGGAGAGCTATGCTAACAATCGTCTAGCCCTTCTAAATTGGTGCCGTATGGGATATGCTTTTCCGACCATCTAAAACAACCCACCCAGCGTGGATATGCTTCCTAGCGGATGGATGGTGAGAAAAAGAGGGTGCTGTACGTGTAGAATAGCGATGAGTTTCTGATAGCACATAGACACTGGCTGCTTCATTCATTTTTCCAGTAACATTAAGACGCACTGTTTGTCTGTGTCTACGTCAGACTGCCAATGGCTCTCCAGGGGCACATGCATGCCTTGTAGCCTCAGGTTCCGAACATATCTCCCGCCCCAGGCACATTAGGCTTCTTCCTTTACTCCTCCCCCCAATCACAGCCTTGATATTTACGTCTACACATGCACAATTTTGGGCCTATGGTCTGAGTTCAAACGTAAGCCTCAAGTCTTCCATCACTGGACCACTCAGGGCTAGTCATTCCATCTCTGGCACCGGACTACAGGAACGCATTACAGCACCGTTCGAGTGCTGCGCAGCGCAGTTTCAGGTTGACTATCGCTGATAATTGAATAGTCACAATTTCAGTCCCTCAAGCCACCATGGACCTTCGCGAAAATGTATGAACGATGTGGCTTGAAAGGATTTGGAGGCTGCCATTCGCGAGAACTCCCTAGATGAAAGACCAGTGAGGAGACTGGTATCAAATGCAAGGTAATAGTGGCTCCCGTGGTGTCCATGCAAGTTGTATGCGGGGGCTAATACAGGAGTCTATGCTTCGTCTAGGGACCCACGACTAACATGCACTATGTAGACACACCTATAGCTACGGTGAGACGTTGAAAATGAACCAAATTATCCCCGCTACTCTCGTAAAGGCAGGTATAGCCTGCCAAATCAGTGGAGAGCGACTCGTTTAGTACCAGCCAATTGTTTCTTACATTGACAGGTCATAAATCCAGCCAGCTCCAGATGCTGCCGTCCGTCTTATCATCGACCCGTTAGAAACACTTTGATATTCGTTCGATGCTTATCATCCGGCAGTCAAAGCACCCAATAGCCAACCAGTTGCTTCCGATAAGCCCGAGTGGATGGATTCCCCAGCTTCTGGGTCATTGCTTTAGCGTCAAGTTCAAGGGGTTCTCCGAGTTTTGTCTTCGCTCGCGGCGCCTGCAGTTTCCCAGCCAAGTATGGTGCATGCCAAGCTTCAGGTCTCTGACCCAGCAAGGAGCTGCATCCTATCTCGTCTCGTCTTTAGCGAGTCATCCTACTCGTTCCTGCTGGTTGACTGCAAGTGACAGTCTTTCCTTCCGGTCATCCAGTGAGATCGTGACCAGCTGCCAAGCGTATCAGCGCTCGATCCCCGCTTCGCTTGCACCCAGCTTCAGAGGTACCTGAGCTCCTTAAGGTGTTTATCGTGTTACGCCAGCATTCCACCTATCTTACTCAAGGCTTTGGCTATCAGTATTAAGACTTTGCAGGACGGGACGTGTCTTGTGCAGATAAGATGGCAGTCTTGATTTTCCGAAAGCCACTCATATATGTACTGGCGCATGATCCTGTCTGTCCCGCAGCCACTCTATGACTTATTTTCTAATCACCTGTGTCTTCCATACTTATACTGCTTGACATTTGTCTGAGAAGAACAAATGAAAGTTTGACTTTGAGCTAGCAAACGCCGCATCTTTGCGTTGCTTGCTTTTTCTTCCGTCCACGTTACTTCCTGCCCCGCCGTTCCCACTCCCCAGCAGCAGCTTATTGTATACACATCACCCCTTTTATATATGAATGATTCATCCATAATGTCTGGTACGAGCAGCCATAAGGCTGTATCCAAGGGAGCAGTGTTCGCGGATGTCGACCATGACCCCGTCACGACCATTCTGCCTCAGGGCGACGTCCCTTATACCGATCATGCGATGGATGCGGACGAGAGGGTCATCGTGGCCCTGGGGTACAAGCAAGAATTCAAACGCGAATTCTCGCTATGGACAACATTCTGTGTCAGCTTTTCGGTGCTAGGATTGCTTCCATCATTTGCAAGCACGATATACTACGGTAGCTGTTCCTGGATTCATCAATATGATGGGTAGGGCTGACTTTCACAAGGAATGGGCTATGCAGGTACAGCTGGTATGGTCTGGGGCTGGATCATCGCGATGGTTTTCATTCAATGCGTTGCCATGTCCATGGCTGAGCTATGTTCCGCGATGCCCACCAGGTAAGATTGTCCTGAGTTGCATACTATAGGAGTATAAAACTGACTTTGACAGTGGTGGCCTTTACTACGCCGCAGCGGTCCTTGCGCCTCCAAAGTATGGACCTTTTGCCGCTTGGATCACAGGATGGTCGAACTGGATTGGGCAGATCACCGCAGCACCATCTGTGGATTACGCGCTTTCTGCAATGATCCTCGCCGCTGCGTCGATGCAGAACCCAGACTATGTCCCCACTAACTGGCAAGTTTATCTCCTAACAGTGCTCGTTCTCATAATCCATACGGCCATCAGCAGCATGCCCACTATATGGGTGGCTCGAGTCAATTCCTGGGGCTCAACATTCAACGTCATCGCCCTCGTCATTACTCTCATCGCCATTCCTGCTGGGACTACGAATGAGCCCAAGTTTTCCTCGTCCAAGGACGTCTGGGGCACCATCACCAACCTCACCGACTTTCCCGATGGTGTTGCCGTTCTGATGACTTTTGTCGGAGTCATTTGGACCATGTCTGGCTACGACTCGCCCTTCCATCTAAGCGAGGAATGCTCCAATGCCAATGTCGCCTCGCCGCGTGCGATCGTAATGACCTCAGGGGCTGGTGGCTTACTGGGATGGTTCTTGCAGTTAGTCGTCGCTTACACTGTCACCGACATTGATGGAGTCATAAATTCGGACTTGGGCCAGCCCTGGGCCTCGTACTTGCTCCAGGTCGTGCCACGCAAGACTGCCCTGGCCATATTAGCCCTCACCATCATCAGCGGTTTCTCCATGGGCCAAGGCTGCATGGTGGCTGCCTCACGAGTAACCTACGCCTACGCACGAGATGACTGCTTCCCTTTATCCAAATACTGGAAAATGGTCAACACGCGCACCCAAACCCCGGTCAATGCGGTGATCCTCAATGGCGTCCTGGGAATGCTCATGTGTCTGCTGGTTCTAGCCGGCGATACAGCCATCGGGGCGTTGTTCTCCATTGGCGGCATCGCTCAGTTTGTCGCTTTTGCCATTCCCATCGCGATTCGGGTGTTCTTCGTTGGTCACCGGTTTCGTAAAGGTCCGTGGCATCTGGGCCCCTTTGGGCCCTGGATTGGAGGAATTGGTGTGGTGTTTGTGCTTCTCATGGTGCCCGTGCTGTGTCTGCCTAGTGTCACGGGTTCTGATCTGACACCGGATCTGATGAACTGGACGTGTCTGGTCTGGGGAGCGCCAATGCTGGGGGTGACTATCTGGTGGGTTGTGGATGCGCACAAGTGGTTCACGGGACCAAAGGTCAATGTGGAGCACGCAATCCACGCTGCGGATGCGGCTGTTATAGATGGCGTGGGAGCAGATGAAGACGTAGTGCAAGATGATGCGTTGAGCAAGGCATCTGCGAGGTAGTTGCCTCACTACACTGTTCAGGTTACGTTCGTTCTAATGTTTGGCTACAGTCGTCCACCGACGCCGCATACAGTTTTGTAAATAATTCGACATTGCGTCAATATACTGCTAAATTAGTATTATATCTCTGATCTCGTACGATCTAACGTATCCCAGTCGAAACAATTACCCATTATTTTGGTAAGAGCATTACGTCGGCTGAGACAGAAACTTTCCTTGCACTACTGCCTTGAGTAAAGGTTGTCTGTTGTCTGTGGTGCAATGGGAGAAGATCGCTGTTCCCTCATATTCAGCAAACCAATTCTCTTCTCCACAGCGAGGATCCACCCGCATTTAGGCCATAGAAGCCTCATATAGAATCAGCCCTATTTATGGACCCTATCAGGGAACTAGTTTGGCTTCCGTGAGGGTCTCCAAACATTTGCGGTTGTTACCATAGTTTAGACGTGTCTGCGAAACAGGGAGCAGGGAAGTGCCGACAACTCATTGGCAGAGCAATATAGCTTCAAGTATTTATACCTCAATAGTTATATCCCACATCCAACATGGCATTCCGAGACTCTCGCTTCTAGGCTACTTCTCGCTATCTATAGACTCACCATGTCACAACTCCTACTATTCACATTTCGCAAACTCCTCAACACCTTCATCTACACCGCGAGGAACGATCCACTACTCGCCAACGCCCATGGACTCTTCCAAGAGAGTCCTACCGAACCACCCCAACATGTGCTAGAATTGACCTTGACCCTTCTAGGAATGTCCCTCAACTTCATAGTAAGCAACCCGATCCCCACCCCTCGCGAAGGAGCACAACCTAACAAGTACCCATCACCACATCTAGATCCGCTATATCATCGGCAACCTTGTAATGTCCCTCCTCATTCTCGAGACCATCGATAGCAACCCTCCCAACCCCAACAAGGACAAGGACAAGGACGACAACAAGAAATCACAACCAAAGCCTACCACCCGCAACCTCCTCCAAACCCTCACCACCCTCCACCACAAGAACGGAGTTACATCCCTCATCAACGGCTTCCATTACACCATCTACTACAACCTGAGGTACTTTATAGTCACAGGCATGCTCACATCGCCTATCGCACGCTTCCCTGGGCCTCTCGCACACATCATCGCCTCCGTCGCTCTCGCCGAATTCCATTACTTCCGGACAGCCGGAGCTATCCTCCCTCCCGCTGAGCAGATGCGCTACGTACCTCTTGGTCTTGATTATTATCGGTGGAATGCTCTTCTCCTGCCGACGCTGCTTTATGCTATTGCTGAGTCGATCATGATGTATGTGCCGGGACTACTTCTTGCCCCGGTTCGTTTTGATGGGGTACTGCTGCAGCTGCAGCCGGAGGACTTGACGGATGTTACTTCCCTCGTGAGATCTGATATTCTTGTCGCGGGACTTATGCTCGTTGCTCAGATTCTGATTTTGTTCCCGGCGTATATTGTGCTTGTTGTGGTGGAGGGGAGTTTGGTACCCGGGGATTGTGAGACGTTGATCACTTTGCCGGAGGAGGTGCAGCAGGATGAGAAGATGGGGGATGGTGATGATCAGATCGTTTTGTGGGAGGAGAAGGAGGAGGAGGAGGAGTGCCCAAAGCAGCAAGGCAGGCTCATCAAAGACCTCTTCAGGTTACCGGGACCATTGCATGTGCTTGATGTGGTGGAGATGATTAGTGTGAGACAGTTGCTGTATTGTTTGGAGTTGCATGGGAAGATGTGTTTGTGTGTGGTGGGGGTTGCTGCGGTGGTGCAGTCGATGATATATTTGGTGTCGTAGGAGGTTGATTCTGCTTAGTCCGGGTTGTCTGTCTATGGTTTAGTTAGTATGGGTGGATTATGGTTTTGGGTTGGTTCTGGATATTGAATTTGTGAACAGCAAGCCCTTTCGGCCATTACATGCGTAATTTCAAGACACCGCAGTATTGGGATCTCGTGAGAGGGCATGAGGGTACAAAAAGAAGGAGAGTGGTTGAGAGTTTAGACACATTGCTGATAGATGGCATTATGCAATAGAAAAGGAAAGCTGCATGGGATTTTCTTTCCCTTCACTGAGAATCTATATACTATGTGACTTGCCTAGATACTGCCTATCATTACTCTGGCGGCCTATGAGGAATATGCATTGCTCTGCGTATAATAAGACTAGGACAATTCTCGTGATTTCCCCTCTCTTTTTTATTATCAATCATATCAGCTGCACTTTCTATACCCGACCAATCAGTTGAGAAACAGCAGTAGTAGCTAATAAAAAATAATTAAGAGTGATTATTTATATGACTAGTGGTGGAGTGTTGCAGAGCTTTCAGCGGCGTCTAATGATGGTGCTACGAATATATACTGTCGCTACTAGGCTCTAAAAAAAATGAGTTATGAACCACATCAAGAGTAACAGGGATACATTTGTTAGTCTTTTTTTCGGTTGAATAATGCAATACGAAGATAATATTCTCTCGAGAAGGATCTCAGTTGTATACTACTATGAGTATTACCAGTAGTTCAATTGCAGTGTGTACTTATATCATGATATTGAGGTGAAACCCACTCAACCCTAACATACTATATATAACTACTTAGTACCATCCAATGAATCCAGCAATCTTTAGAATCACTCACTGCATCTATCATCTTAACCATAATAATCTGACATCACTATGCCATTCGAAATTATCCTTCCCATAACAATCACTCAACCGTGGTATCCAAGTATTCCACCCCCCATAGTATGTATCTACCTACTCTGTACTGTAGTCACACCACATAACACCATACCACACTTAGCAATAGCACCACTTAAACCTAAGTTAAACTCCATTAGCAAGCATAATCCCTACTGTACTACCTACTTACCCGATCCACACCCACACACACATACACGCCAGCCGCGCGACCACAAAACCCCATCCATCCATCCATCCGTCCATCTCCACTACGCCTTCCCCCCCCCCGGCGGTTCGAACGAATGATTTTCCCGTCTTTGTCTCTTGCCCTGCAACCTTTGACGCGGGATTTCGCGAGCGTGCGGGCCAGAGGGTCATTAAATTTCCTGCAGGTACGCAGGTTGCAGTAGTATGTGTCTTAACTACTGTCTATTTAGTATCTATGGAGTGGATGGATGGATAGGTAGTGGGTAGTAGGGCTGGGATGTATCCATTCAGTTTTATCTATCTGTCTATCTATCTGTCTAGTTAAGTCTATGTATCTATTCAAAGTGTTTCAAAAATTACATGGTCGTTTGTATGTAGTTTCATAGCAGAACTGGCTTCATTGGTTGGTTGGTACCTTTGTCAGTATTCACTTAGGTAGGTAGGTAGGTAGTAAGTAGTTGATAGCCCATGATATTTTGTTTTTTTTATTATATAATTTATATGTTATTTTTCTATACGTAGGCAATGGTCTTCACCGACTTTTTACAACTTATTTATTTTCAGGGGATGCTGAGAAGTTGCTAACTATGTAGCAGGCAAAGTCGTTGCCTATCGTAAGTATCGGCAAAATGTCCCAGTGGTGTGTAAAATTACTGCCGACAATTTTTGTCGAGCATTCTTGGGTGAACTGTCTAGCTCTAATTCTTCAGCAGGTTGGCTGGTATGCTCTTTCGTCGGATGTTAACCCGTGTTGGGATGGACTTGCATTGACTATTTGGTGTAGCTTGTAACTTTATCTTTGCTTGAGACCCAAAGTCAGCGCCGAGAGAAAAGGAAGAGCACGAGTGGTAACTCCGTAGTTAGTAGGTAAATTTGAGTAGCGGGCTGAGGTGGGTTTGGGCTGGGGGGGAGATTGATTGACAGGGGGAAGAAGGAAGAGAGGGGAGGTTGGTGGTGCTTGGCAATGAGAGTCCGTTATTCCGGTGTCCCGCCTGAGGCAGGCCCTCTAAACTCGCTAGTTGGTTAGTGGGTTAGTTGGTTGATTGCCTGGGGCTGACCCTCTTGTTGCGGTATTATTTTGCTTTTTGCATTATCATTTCTTGTGCCTCGGCAGCCGATGATGATAATATCGTTGTTCGCTGCTGTTGCTGTTGCTTTCTTTAGCGAGGTTAACCTTAGTGGTAATCATAGAATGACAAAATTGATGCTATAATAATAATAATAATAACAATAATAACAACAACAACAACAATAATAATAATAAAAAATAACAATCGACATCTAAAGGAAGGATAAATCAGCTTACCTCTCAAATTTTACCGTCTCTTCCCTATCTCAGACCGTGGAAGATACCTATTGGGGAAAGTCACAACAATCCTTTCCAGCCTAGGAAGAAATTATAATCTGCCATATAGACTAGGCAGATAAACCTGGCTGTCTCACAATGAAATCCCAGTCCGCGTGGCTGCTTGTCGGCCTGTCGCCGGTGGCAAAAGTTTTATACACGACAACAGACAAGCGGGACGGACTCGCCTTTCTAACCCATACGGGGGTGGGAGAGGCCATCGAGTAGATCATGGATACCTCATCTCCAGGTTCTCCCCCTTTCCCCTCAGCGTCCCCTCCTCCTTTCCCTTAGTTCCTCCTCCATGCTCCGTAGTGCGGACATACCCCTGCAGCTTTAGTAAGAGGGGGTTCGTCGTTTATCTGATCACGCCTCAGGCAGCCACATACTCTATCTGAAATGGAAGTTGTATGGTGGGCTCCGGTGACGGCGTTACGCTCAACGAACTCAAATCCTACTAATCAGGCCATTCTCACCATAGCCACCCGGATTGCACTCCGGCTGCCCTGGTAGCATTTGATACGGTTGAACATATCACACTCGCCGGATCATACATGCGCGTCAAACCAGTCGGAAACATCATGACGCGGCCCTGGTAGATACATCCCGTATCCCAAGGACCCGCCATCGTATCATTCAGAGACCTCAACAGGGACCATGCGGTTTTGTTGCCATGGCCCATAGTCGGATCCAAGACCATGGTTCGATGGCTACCTTCGGATCGACGACCAGTGTCAGTGCCGCCCATGTCCGACTGGGTACATTGCTCGATCGAACGAGTCCTTCCCCCCCAGTTATGCATGACCCTAGTCTGGGTGGCTGGCGAATAGATAGAGTAACTGTTGCAAGCGCCAACGATGCCCGTCAAGTGTGGGATAGCCTGTAGCTGCAATAACATCCCAATTAACTAATTACTAGCTGCGCTTACACTCCTGCCAACTCGGGCAATAGTATGCTTGTGATCTTGTACGTTAATAGCCATTGTTTTGTGTGGTCCCAATTTTAAGACATACTCCTAAGCGAGCCGGTGTAGATGTTTCGAAGGATGTGTAGTATCTACCCAGCCACCTACTGGGTAACTAGAGAAGTATCTGATCGAATAGGAAAAAGTAATGATGGCGGCGGCAGCAGAAGCGACAGCACTCCGGGCGGGAGAGCGGGAGAGAGGACGAGCGGGCTGGCTGGCTGACTCGCAGCGTCAGGCACATGACCATGATTACCTCACCCATGCGATCCAGATCAAGCGCTAACTGCTCTGTACAGTGTACACTCCCAGTCAGAGTAGGTTACTTTGTCACTAACTCAAACAGGCGAGCGATGAGGGGAGAGGGGAAGAGCCTAAGCAGCTCAGGCTCAGGCCACACAGCACGCAATACACACAATACACACACCGAACAACAACCAACAAAATGTTGCATCGCAAGAGCGTCCGGTCCGCTTGGCATCAAGTGGAATGAGGTGAGTGGCGTTCTCGCCTCGCTCAACATTTTCGCTGTGATTGGATCGCACGCGAGGTCTGAAACTGAGCCGATCCAGACTTGAGCTTCGGCATTACTCCGGTCATGCCCGGAAAAACCACCCTGGCAGGGTAAAAGTGCCGAGGAAGTATCCGGCCGACTCTGAGCGTCCCGGATTCGGCGGGAAGATCTGCATGCGGTCGTTTTGAGTTCTTTTCTGCTCTGTAGGACCCGTAGGGATGCTTTTCGTCGAGGGGCTAAGGACTTTAGCGCTGCTGGACTAGTCCACGTACGGAGTTTAGTGGCATTATATCACTATTATGTTATTTTCACGGCGCCTGTTGGTTTTCATTGTTCAGAGATTGGACTCGGACCAGCCACGCTGCGCGCTTGTGCCTGCTTATCCCTGCCACGTAGATAGTACGGAGTACACGGTAGAGATTCTATCGATCTGTTGTGGTGAATGTACTTTCGAGGTTGCACACAGTCCTTTTGTTGAGGGCGGCGGTGTCCCGTAGGATCTATATATGGAACTCGACGCAATTTGATGTAGGTACGTGTCGGTACGAAGTAATCGACATCACATATACTAGGCGCTTGGCTACTATTGCAGCCGGGTAGAACTCCGTACCCAGTAGCAGTGAATACCAAGCCCGAATAGTTCCTTTCGTGCCTGACACAGTATGGTGGGCGGAGAATGGCGGACAGCATTATGCCTACCTACTGTGTACTCCCTGGTCCAACTAGTCCGCAAGTGTCTCACAAGCGAGGCCAAGCTTTAGGACGATAGCAGACTGGCGGCGATCGGTCGGACAATTTCTCGTTGAGCCATGCCGTTAAGCACCTGGTTTAATCTCTGGCTATGCGCTGCCTAAGGACCAACAGCGTCTAGTGCGCCTTCTCTCGTACGACAGCCAGTGTGTGGACTGGGTCTTTCTCGAGATCTCCCACACCGCCTTGCTTGGTGTCTCCGTAGAAGTTTCCATGAGCGGGCCATCGGCTTCGTTGGTGGAGTCCGGTGGCCGTGATCGGACCGCCACATTGGGCGAGGTGCAGGGTAGTACCGGGAGGCTACCACTGGATGCATCATGTTGGTCTTACCGTGTCCGGGAAGGCGTCTCGCAGTGGTGCTGACCGGCGTGAGAACTGCGGGCGCCTGTTCCTTGGAACGCCAGCGTAAGTGGCAAGTCGGGCGAGATGTTGCAGAACCATCATCCACCGGCTTAAGAGCAAGCGCTAGTCTAGCTGATTATTATTTGTAGTTGAGCGATATGTCCGATCGCTAAGGCGAGGATAAGGACCGACAACTCCTAAGAACATGACAGACAAATAATGAATTTAGTATGGGGAGTATACCAGGTTAGCTGTGCGAATTCCATCCAGCCGAGCGCAGATTGCAAGATTACTTAGTTTTCGTTCCGCACACATTAGTAATGATGATACCGGGTTGGTAAGATAGTCGGTAGGTATTGGATGGTACGGGGGGTGTATGACGGCATGTTTCCTTCACGCTCCCGTAGTGCTCCGTGGCCACGAGCGCGAGGCACTCATCCGAATGTAGTTAATGTTATCCCTTTTGAAAAGAAAAGAAGGCAAAATAGGCTTCCGCATTTGCAAGCTGACGGAACTCTCCTCCGCGCAATTCCGCCATGCATCGTCAATTTCGCTTTTCACAGTACGACTGCATACTGGACTGTGCGTACTGCAGTAAGCCTCTTCTGAGTTGGTGAATCGCTGCATGCTGTGTGACCCCTGCCGGGTGGTCAGATCAGATAGCTCCGGATATAATACGGAGAAGCAAGTGCAGCGATTCCACTCGCCCGCCTAAGCCAGAGGTCAAGGTCCACAATCGAAGCGGGAGAAGCTCCCAGCGAAAATCTCCTGGTGGAGAACAGCCGCAGTCTTGAAGTCTAAAAGAGGGACCCATCATGAAGAAGAATCGTTGATCTGAGGAATGATTTGTAGCTTAAAAGCCATAAAAATCGAATCGTCCTGTTCGCTGCTCTGATGTCCCCTTCCGGAACTCGAGATTGAACGCCAGCAGCGATTGCAGGAATGAGTTGATTATGATCCATCATACCTCCGGTCGAAAGTGGCAAGGATACGCAGCGCCGAACCACGGGTTACGCCTGGAAAATGTGGTATCACTCGGCCCTCCGAAATCACAATTTCCAAGGCGTAATCAAGCTGTTAGGGGTGGCACACTGGCATGGATGGAACAAGGTGCATGGCCTCCTCGACTTGCCAATTGGCCGGATTTCCTGCCACTCCCCGAAACGCAAAAGTACCACGCTTGCGGCCTGCAGTCTAGAAGCTCCATGCAGCCGGTATATACCTGAGGCGTTCAATCAATGGTCGGAGCCCTGCCGGTGGTGTGTGTCTTTGCGCTGAACATCACTTGTCCTGAAGCGTGGGATTTTCATTGCCAGGAGACTTGGGAGGGTAGCCTGAAAGATCTGAACGCCGAACCTGTAATCTCAGGATGTCTCAGGAGACACACACACACACACACACACATACCCTGCTTTGAAAGCCCGTCCAGCGCGGCTTACGCAAGTCCGAAATAATACCTAGTTCGCAAAAGCAAACCGAGCGCATGATATGAGTAATAGATGCAGGCTCAGCCGTTGAGTCGTTGCTTGTGACACCACCGTTAGACTAACTCCTGTCACTTCTCAATAGAGACCGTAGGAAGTAATTAATAGACAAAGATACAAATCAATGGGTAGCATAGTGCTATGGCTGCATGGGAGTTGTAGCCCGCGGCATCAGACACTTACAGATGTGAACCACTATCAACTCTAAAGAAAGGTACCTGACTGCTGCGGACAACCCGCAGTTGATATAAATACCGGTGATGGGGAAGTGCAGGATGGAAGGCCCCATAAGGATCCCCATCGGATGTCACACATTATGGAGTATTGATGGAGTATATACTTCTAGAATCGAGATTGACAGCCGTGGAGTAGAGTGGGCAACTCTACCATTGTTCCCAGCCGTGAAGCTCAGGTCCAAGCCAGGATGCCACTCCACTTCGAACAAAGATATCGCGTTGATAAGGTTTCCTGCCCCTACCTAACTCATGTGGGATTGTGGATGTGCCATGAGGACTGAGCGCCCCAAGGAGCCAATATCGAGCAAGCGGGCCTGTCAACTGCGGAGAAGGGATGCAGAACTCCTTCCGCCTCATGACATCAAGCATACTACAAAGTAGAAGACCCCTTCTGTCTCCAACATGATGAGAGATCCCAGAGTTCGTCGAGAGCTCTGCTGCACCCAGGCCAATATGATGCCTCGGTGATTTGTCCAAGCTTAAAAGGGCAGTCGAACGCGACCGGACGGAGCACTGCCTGCCCACTAACTAATTCCTACTAGTAGTAGTTTCGAGTATGTACCAAAACAGGGACGTTACTTACTGCTCTGTACTGGCGGTCGGCATGCATCTATGAAGTATGTAACTACAGAGATACTTACGAGATTCACTAAGCTTTCGAGACCAAAGCTCCGGCTTTACGCTTTGTCGGAAGCTCAATCTTACGGCGGGCATGCAGCAGTCTTTAGACCTCCCGCCCCTCCATGACTTCCCACCCCCTCATCGCCAGGAGAACTGATTTGCTATGTTGCTGCTGTATCTACATAGTACCTGCTACTCTTCTTTGTTCCTTTCACCCGGTCTGGTGCCTTGGTAGTCCATTTGAGTCATGAAGTTCGGCCCTGGCCCTTCTTCTCCCTGGGGCGTTCAAAACCAACAGGCGTAAAATTACGGTCTTCGTTGCGATGGGTTGTAACGATCGAGACGCGGACATCGAACTGTCCGACTCCGTTCTGCATAGTTCAGAATATTCCTTCCTCGACCATATTCTCATAACTACGTAGGCAAATAAAAGAGAATTAACTCTTCGTTATGCTTGACGCTTGGCCTAGAACAGTTCATGCGTTTCTCCGCTTGCGTCCGCGCAGTCTCTGGTGCGATGTGATTGGTAGGCTTTAGGGCCGGTAACAACAAGTTCCTGCCAGGTATCCTTCCCGTGGCTGTCCGCGGCCAGGATACGATCGAGTACATCGGGGTGGTCTGTCTTTCGGTACACGCCCGATGTGTCTCCCATTCAAACCAATCTGTGACACAGAGGAAGCCTGACCAAGAAATCCGAATAATTAAAATACATTATGCGATGGACGAACTAGCCAACCAGCATCGTCGATCGAAATAGCGCCTTCAACAATTTTCCCCTGCTTGCCGCTGGTGCCAACCAAAATCGACTTGTGCTCTGCTGAGGGCTTTCCTTACCCTTCCGGTATCTACATTTCGGAAAAGACTCTGATTGTTGAGCCGATCTTGCCGTCTCTTGGGCCGGCAGAAAGTTTACAGAACCGTTCCTCTTCTCGTGGTTTAGAATTCCCAGTGCCAAAGGCACTGCTGAAGTCTACCGAAGCACGCAGATCTTGGTTAACGTTTTCAACATCGTTGTACCCAAAAGGTAAAGCGACCAGGAGGAAACACAAAAGTAGGATAGTCTAGTTTACAGAGAAAATGCAGACCTTGTTCGGCTTTTGACTGGGTTTCGGAAACCGGACGAGGCACGAATCAGGTCAACGGCAACCAGTAACCGTCCCAAACGTTGGGTGCTGACTGAGTAGAAAACGATGCTAATAAAATCATAAAAATAACTAATATTTTCCGTATATTTTTTTAATAGCATTTTCCCTTTTTTTCCATATTTTCTTTTTTTACCTACATTTTTTTTTCTCTTCATCATTTACGGTTGTCGCCTCCCAGAGTTACGATCGTCACCGCCAATCCCCAGTTAACCTTCAATTAGTCGTGATTTCTTTCCCTCTTCCACTTTTTTTCCTTCTTTGCCTTTAGTAGTAGGTTAGTGTGTCAGTTTTCGCTCCTCCGATACTGACGATATTTTTTTTTTTTTTTTCCCTAACATATTTTTTAATTTTTTTTTCCTCCTTCACCCACTTAACTTTGTGCCGCCGCCGCCGTTCGTCGCCCCCCCTTCCACCCCCCCCCCTCCTCCTCCCTCCATTCCCGTGACTACCCTAGGGACGGCTACCTTGGGTGTTCCCTCTTGGAACAAATTTTCCTAAGCTTTTTTTTTTTATTCTATTTTATTTTATCATTCTTTTTCGTTTTCTTTTTTTGCCCTCTTGTTCTACCACCCCCCCTTACTTTTCACTCTTCCTTCGCCCTGTCTCCGCATCTATACGCGTTGTCCCTGGCAGTTGTGATCTTCCCATCAGAGTCATCCTGGTCAATTTCGCGCGCATTGTTGACGCGAAGCAAAAATTGGCTAGCGAAATTTCCCTCTAGCACTGCTGATTGTGTTAGACCCACTTACACGCCGCCTCCCTGGTGGATCAGAACCATTGACTGTTTTGACAACGTGCGGATAGTGAGAAGTTCCCACACAACTCGAGTTTCTGGTGGGTGACCGTGGGGAATTCAGATTAAGCATCTCGACCTCTTTCCTGACCTCTTTTCTGCAGTGGAGTCGAACTTGATCCTGCACGTCTATCGTCGACCTTGAGGATCCTTGAGCGTCGATTTGCTTATCGAACCTACCTCTTCCGCGAATCTCATCGTCAATTTTCCGCATCAGGTGGGAGGATTGTTCATTTGTCGGAACAAGCAAAGGAAAAAAAAAAGGAACCAGAAGTCACAATCGAAGAGAAGCGAGCACACAACTCCGGACTGGAGAATTTTGCGAGCGAAACGCGATCAGGATCTGAACAAGGTGGCATTGGCAGTCTTTTCGCATCCACGGAGCACTGCCTTGGTCGCAAGACACATCCTACGAAAAGGTTTTCTCGCCCTGCGATCAATGATCGAGATATCGTGAAATCTCCTTTCGCCAGTCTCTTACCCCAATTCTCTTCTCCTCCCTCCTTCCCCTCCCGTGTTTGAAAGCCTCTCCGCGTTCAAGATGGATCCCAGATCTCATCCTTCACGGCCCCATCCACCAGCCTACCCCAGGGTTCCACGCCATTGTCCTCGACACCCATCTCGAGCATGCCCATGCCTCAGTACACCATGCAGCCTCAGTACCCTGTGTCCCAGCCGCATACTCTCCCCCCGCTGCAGCCTCATCACAGTCAATCCCCTGCCCCTCACTCCTACATGGGCCAGCCGTACCGGCCGGATCTGTCGAGGTATCCCGCATCTACTCACGATGTCTACGCGTCTTCCGCGGCTCCTATCATGCCTCACACCACCGTGGGTAGCCTGCCTCCCTCCTCGTTCCTGTCCCACCCCAATCCGCAGGCTCAACCCCAGCCGTCGCAAGCCTACCATCCTCCTCATAGCGTGCTGCCTCCCGCGTCCAGCGCGCAGACCTATCCCCAGCCGATTGCGCCGGCGCCTCCGCGTGATCGTCGCTCGGACTTCTCCGGTCTTCCGTCAGGTGCTTTCAGCTACTCCGATAACAAGGGATCGCCTTGGATGAACCCCGACCCTGTTGCAGGTGCAAACGGTGCTCCCCCGTATGCTGCGAAGGAACCACCTAGGACCCAGGTTGTTGGGTCGCAGGGCCGCCGCGGAATTTTGCCGAGCGTTCCGGGACGCGCGACTCCCGTCACGAACGGTGTCAATGGTACCGCGAAGAACACTACTATTCCGGCCAAGGATGCGGATGGAAAGTTCCCTTGCCCGCACTGTAACAAGACCTATCTTCATGCGAAGCATCTGAAGCGCCATTTGCTCAGACGTGAGTGCCCCTCTTTCCATCTGGATAATATGATAGCGCATGGCGGGGATCGAACTGTTCCGATGACTAATCTATGTTTTTTTTTTTGGGTAGACACTGGAGACCGTCCGTACATGTGTGTGCTCTGCAAGGATACCTTCTCTCGCAGTGATATCCTCAAGCGCCACTTCCAGAAGTGCTCGTTGCGCCGCGGTAACCCTACTGGGGCGACTCACCTGTCGCACCCTCAGGCACACTTGAAGCGGTCTCAAGCTGCGCAAAACGCCGTTAAACCCGTTCAGGATGAAGTCAATACGACCGTCCCGCATCCCAACGGTATGCCGGGTGCTACGTATGGCGAGGCGCCCGTGAACGGCAATGGCATGGCTCCCGGTCGCCCCGGATATCCGGAACAGCAGCCTTTGGGATTCTCCATGCCTTCCGTCAATGGGATGAACCGCGGTCAGCCCGAAGACGCGTTCCCCGGCGGACAGCCTCACCAGCGTGGACCTTGGCTTGCTGCTCCCAAGCAGAACCCATACATGGTGCAGCCTGGCGCAGATGCAAATGGCCAGCAGCTGAATGTTGATCGTCCTCCTATTGAGCAGGTAAAGCCCCCGGTTGTTCAAGACCCTAAACGTCCTGTCATGCCTGGACCTCCCAATCACGCTGGCGAAATTGACTGGACTTCGATGTTTCAGCCCGGAGCGTCCGACGGTTACATCAATCCCGTCTTCCCCCAGACCATGGCGTCCGGCCAGGAGCCTATCCACGCTCACGTCGACACCGAACGCAAGTTTTACCCCACCACCACCGCTGGTCCCCAGGAGGGTGGGATGAATGGTCTCTACCTGGCTTCGACCACGCTGAGTGGCGACGGTAAGTGAAGGAGTCCCGGAACTCAACTCCTGCCCCTGCGTATGGATGACGGCATGCTAATCCCCGGATCCCAGGTACTGTCCAGCCTGCTAGGCAATAGTGGTGACTTGGAAGTGGATGTCTTGAGCTGACCACGTTGAGCTTGATGTGTATAACGTCAAGGGAGACGGAGCATTACGGCCATAACGAACGGTTACAAATTTGTCTTACTAACTGGGTTACGTTGTCAAACGATGTTATGCATCAGTCTAGCGATATCTTGCAATGCTAGTCATTTGTCTGGGAGTATCGATGGGGACGCTTCTCCGATCATGCTGATGATGCTCTTACATAAGGGTTTACATGCTATGCGGTTTGGCGCCTTATCAGTCTCCTGGATCATGCGCATGAACCCAGCCTGGAAAATCACATGAATGATTATCGAGGGTTATCCCTATAAAAGAAAAAAATATGAACCGGAAAATGGAAGGGAAGGGGAAAAAATACAGATAGAAAAAAGCTCGTTTCGGCCACCGACTCCGCGCAGCGCGCCACAGCGTTGGTCTAGATTACAGCATCCGGATCACTCATTGTTATGAAAAACGTCTTCTTTTGTCCTACTGGGTTATCTGGTCGTCCATTGTTTATTTGAAAAATCTTGTGAGCATTTTCTACGGCGAGTGCAGATTTGCGGTGATTCTGGACCTGTTTTGTTATGTTTCCATCCATTATGAGTGGGTTGATGGGATGGTGTGTGTGGTTTTTTAACTGGCGTCCAATCATAGACTTGGGCATGTGTTTGATTTTTGTTGCGTCAAGGGCTCTCTCATCTTAACGAGTCATCAAAAGATTTCTTGCGGGGAAGGCTTCCGTCCACTCTTCGTTTCGCGTTGCATGTTCCCTTTTCCTGTTCAAATTCGAGCTGCACGGAGGGTTGAGTGTGTTCGGGATCTGTTTGCATAACCGTCACGGCCGTTTCCTATCCGCATGTTGTCTTCCAGTCGACCCTGTAAGTACATACTGTGTGTCCGATGGAGGGCATACGAGGTCGAGCGAGGATGAAAGGTGTTGCGTCGTCTTGTGTTTACTATTTGCCTCCTGCGTTCCTATTCAATGTGTTTTTTGTGTCAATGTGCTTCGGTTTCCTTTCGTGTCTCATGCTTTATTCCTTGTTCTGTTTCTTTTTATCTCTTTCATTTGTGACCGAAAAAGGTAGCATGGTGCTTTTCGACTGCCCGATTTCCTACATTTTGCGGCTGGGTTGGCTGCAGATCCTGGCCGCAGTCAGGGACACTCCTGCTGTGTTGGAGCTTGTTTCATTCTTTTTTGTTACTCCGGACGGCGGTTGGTTGATCTGCCTGGATGCACACCCCTGGTCAGCCCCCAGATGTTCCATACGTCGGTTATGTACTTGTTCTATCCATTATGCCGCATGCATTTTCTTCTTGTATCTGGTCCTGGAGCCTGGAGGCCAGGGAGGCCGATTGAAAACCCCCTGCATCAGGCCTGGTGGAAGTCGTCACTTATGGGAAGCCACGGAATCCAAAAGCTAGAATATAGACAGCCAGTGATTCGGAGTTGAACGAGAAATAATAAGGGCCATATTTACATGACTTACAAATCAACCTGGGTGGGGGTGTAGTAGAGAAATAGCAGAGTACCACAAAGTACAGAGTAACTACTCAAGCAGTACTGAGGTAACTTAACTAGCTAAGTAGCTAATGAGAGAGCCTCACGGGATCGGGAGGGGACAAGGCCATGTGAACACCCCGTGACTGCCTGGAACTTGACTTTCCCGACCGAACAAGCCAACCTTTGGTCCGGGGCGGAGATGTCTGGAGATGATCCCGGGATTTCCCTACGGTGAGCGCTGGATGGTTAGTGCGATCGGGTAAGTCTTGTTGCAGGTGATTCGATTCTTGTTTTATTTCTTGTTCCGCATGTGCCAAAGTGTAGTAGGCCAATACTTTACTTGGGAAGAGAGAGTGTGTGTCTGTGGGGGTTAGATTGATAGAGCAGAAAGACATAGTAGCAAGCATGAGAGATAAGAGACTACTTAAGATTCCAAGTGATGAATGATTATTTCATCCCCTCCATTACCAGTAGATATAATGAACTAACTGATAGTATACAAGTACTTAATTAATAGACGTCACCGCCGAGGGGCTCCCCCGGATTGATATCCACCCCCGCTGATTGGCCGCCGTCCACGGGACTCCCCGGAGGTCCTCCAGTTTCAACTTCTGAATCTCCTCCGCCGCCGTTTCTCTCGTCATCGCCCATTCCCTCCTCCATCCTTCTGGCTCCGATCGTCCGCGCCCTCCTGCAGTCTCCTTCTGGTCCTGTCTGTGCTAGTGTACTCGTGTACTCTTGTACTCAGTCGCACTCCTCCATCCACACTCTCCTCTCAGACCCCCGTCTAGATCTCGTCTACTCCGCAACTCCGCGGCTACTATCGCCCCGATCTCGACCGACGACCACCGACACTAACTCTATATACAAGACGCACAATCCCCTCACTCCACCACTTCTCACATTCGGCAACCCATACCTTCTACACCAATATTAGCAAACACACCTGCGACCGACTACAGGCCCTAGTCCTATCCGACTAGCGTACCCCTGTCAGTCTAAAACTACTCACCCCATCTCTATACTCTCACCGTGGCTCCCCCCCTCGCCACCATGTCCACCAACCGGCCATTCCTGGCCAACTTCCTAGCGGCCTTTCGCGCCCAGTCCACATACAAAGCCTCAGCAGCAGGTTCACAATCCGCGACCGCTGGTCCATCCTCCTCTCTCTCCTCCACCCAAATCTCCCAAGGCGCACGAGCCATAGCCACCAAGGCCAGCAGCGGCAACGCAGCCGCTTCCTCATCCGATGCCTCTCCATCCACCACTACCCATCACTACCACCATCATTCCACCACAAGCGCTTCATCCTCCTCCCACTCCCGTCCTCACTCTCACCAGCGATCTCCATTGAACCAGCCCGAATCTTCCCCAGCATCCCCGGCCCCACCTCAGACCCAGCAGGTCGCTTCTTCTCCACCTACCCCGGCCGCGTCAAACCCCATCCCGATTACAAACAGCCAAGGCCGTCAGCGTCGCGGCAGCGACAGCTCAAGTGGCTCGGGAGGGTTCCGCGATGCGCTGGGTCCGGAGAAGTGGTATATCGGAGGTCGAACGCCTGGCGGGGAGGAGCGGTTCTACCGTTTAGGGATGGTGACGAAGGGCGGAGGTCGGCTCGGTGGAAGCGGTAGAGTGGGAAGCATTGATCAGCTAAGTCTGTGATTGATTGATTAATTGATTTATTGATTCATGGTGTTTGGGGATATGAGCGTTTTGTGGAGTTTCTTTCCTTCATTTTTTTCTATTACCATTTAAACCCCCCATGATTAGGGGTTATTGGCGTCCAAGTAGGGCATTGGATGGCGTTATACCTTCCTTTCCTTTTCTTTCTTTCTTTCTTTTTTTTTTTTTTTTCCCTTATCCCTCCGGTGAATGGAATACAGACAAAAACCTTACCGCTTTCAACTTTCTTCGGGGTTTCGATTCTCTTATTATATGATTGATCCATTCCATTCTGGTGTTGATATGGATTCTTCTTTCTCCGCTCCGCTATGCTATGCTATGCTACGCTACGCTACATCCACACCGGTGTGTATCGGTGTGTATCTGGATTGAAGTTTGAACTGTACATGAAGACAATCCTTGTGCTGTGTGATGCTCGTCTTATCTCTTTCGATAAAAGGTGCAGTTGGTATGATTTGAGAGAAGATGGATGGATGAAATGAATGTTAGATCTGATCTGAAATCCGAATGTATCAATCAGCATATGACCGGCCTAGTTAGGTTTCCTACTAAAAGCAAACTTCCAACTTTACCCTCATACTCATTATCCAAAATCCAATCCCTATCTATCACCCTGATAGCTACTTCACCTACCTACTCAATCCCCAGCAAGCAACCTCTCCCTCTCCCCATCATCTCCATCCCCATCCCCAAACCTACTACCACCACAACAAGCATCCCCCCTCAACCCAACCCCCACCACCACCCCCGTCGCCGCACAAACCACCCCTAACCCCACAACCACAAACCCCCACCCAAACCTCCCCTCCACGAACCCAGCCAACGGCCCCAAACTCAGCCCTAGGAACTGCGCCATCGTCTGAATCCCGAACGCCTGGGCGACTGCGCCCCTGGGCCCGAAGATCCCCGGTTCCCGGCGCTCCATGGTATCCAACACACGCTGGGTCTCGAGGTACAGGGCCGGGGTGGCGATGTTGACGAGGAGGCCGGTCAAGGTGAGGTTGATCATTAGGAGGGTGATATGGGTGCTTGTGGGGTTGGTGGAGAGCGCGAGCATGCTGAGTGGGATGGGGAGGAGGAGGAAGGTTGTTGTTGCGATGGGGTGTGGGGTTATGGTGTCGGTTAGTTTTCCTGTTGGTTATAGAGGGATAGGGTTAGTGAGATGGGTGGTTTTGGGGTAAGGGGAATGGGGGGAGGGGTGTACCGAAGTAGGGCTCGAAGAGAGCGGTCATGGAGGAGGGGAGGAAGGTTAGGCCTGCGCCTAGGGGCGTCCAGTTGAAGTGGGATTCGACGAAGATGGGGATTGTCTGTTAGTTTTTAGTGGGTGAGTGGGTTGTTAGTTTGTGGTGTATGGATGGGGAAGTGGAGGGGGGGGGGGGGAAGGGGACGTACGGCGTCAAAGGCTGCGTATATCATGCCGTGGACGAGAAGACCCCATGATGATATAAGGATGCGGGGCTGTTGGATGAGGAGTAGGAGGGTGGGTTTGCGGGAGTGTTTGGGTATGATGGTTGCTTCGTTCTCTGTGGTTTCGGGTTGAGGTGTGCTTGATTCAGAGGGACTGTCGTGGTTGTTGGTTTCTTCATCGTCGGCGTCATCATCTTGCGATAAAGCCATCCACCGCTTCGCGACCCTCTTTTCGATCACTGCAAACCGCATCACCAGGTCTAATCCTACAATGGCAAACGCCATTGCAAATACGGGCTGATATCCTGCTACTCTGTACACCAGACCCCCCAGTAATGGACCTAGCAGGAACCCTAGGGTAACCGCTGACCCTAGGTATCCGACAGTCTGGCCGAGGTTCTCGAATGGGACGGAGTCGGTGAGGAGGGCGAGTCCAGCGACGACGACCATTGCGGTTGCGCTGCCTTGTAGGAGGCGTGCGATGACGAAGAAGCCGATGGTGCGTGCGAGACAGAGGATGAGCATAGATGCCCCGAGCAGAATGAGGCCGAGCAGGTAGGGGAGTTTGCGCGTGGGCGCGACATCGATCAAGTATCCAAAGATCGGGCAGCAGATGAATGCGACAGTGGCTTCGCATATGAGGAGAATGCTGACCCAGCGTTCGCCTGGTTTTGTATCAGATGGTATAGAGTAGGGTGGGTGTGGTGGTGGTGGACGTACGGTCTTCATAGGGTATTTTCGCGCGGTCGACTAGGGCTGTTGGCATGACGGGAACGATCTGGAGAGTTAACTGGCAATACAGGTGTGAGTATGGACGGTGCTCACCATAGCATAGAGGAAGTAGTCCTGCCGGTGTCAGCTACTGTGTCTTCTGAGTGTGATTGTCTGCATACCGTGAACGAAGAGGTCCAGACTGTCGCGATGATGAAGACTGTGGAGGAACGGTATTTGAGAAGCCATGGCGGGCGCTTCCTGCCCTCAGTTGTAAACCACATAGTATTCTCAGGATCGTCGACTTGATGTCCTTGTCTCAGCACGATTCAGCCGGATAGCTCTCATTGCTGAACCGTTGGACAATTGGCCGGGCCCGCGGTATCGGACAGGTCCGTAGCAGAGCGATTGAAGGTCAGTCGAGGGTCGAAACGGGATATGCTATATTGAGAAACTCAGCAGATCCCGATATTTCTTGCAATGATGGCAGACACCATCTTGAGCCTGGGATTTCATTGTTTGTTGAGTCGCGACATTCTTTCGAGTGGATGACGTCTGGGCAGTCACATGTCCAATACTTCCTCTACGTTGTTGTAGGGTTTCTTGGTAGTCTGGCTGTCATTCTTGCTCTTTCATGTAACCGCTGACGGCAGCATAGATGAATTCATCCCAATCAATCACTTTGGTTACATTACATTCATTCTAGCCAAGCAAATCCCCGGCAACCACAGCCGGGATTGCCTGATGTTTGCATAACCCCAGAGGTTACGAATCCCGGGGCGATAAGATAAAGGCGAGGGAGGCTGCGGCCGTCAAGTCCCGCGGGCTTCGGAGGTGGCCGATACGCTGCCATCTCCCCATCCCGACTGCTCCCTGGCTCCGGAGAAGTCTTAAAAAGCTTCATCCTGCTGCCACAGGGGTTGTTGCCGTTGAAACTCCCAGTTCTGTGTTTATTGTCAATACCCTTCTTTGGTTGCTCATCTTCCTCTCCTCCCTACCCCATACCCACCATGTCTTCCCCAGTCACTGCGGCCCGCTACGGCAAGGACAATGTCCGAGTATACAAGGTCCACCGCGATGAGAAGACCGGCGTCCAGACAGTCGTGGAGATGACCGTCTGCGTCCTTTTGGAGGGTGAAATCGATACCTCGTATGTATTTTTTTTCTCCTTCAAATCGAAATGAGAGCTAACCCTCATTCACTACAGCTACACCAAGGCCGACAACAGCGTGATTGTCGCGACCGACTCCATCAAGAACACCATCTACATTACCGCCAAGCAAAACCCCGTCACTCCCCCCGAGCTCTTCGGCTCCATTCTTGGAAGCCACTTCATCACCAAGTACAACCACATCCATGCCGCCCATGTCAACATCATCACCCACCGTTGGACCCGCATGACCATCGACGGCAAGCCGCACCCGCACTCCTTCCTCCGGGATGGCGAGGAAACCCGCAACGTGCAGGTCGATGTCGTCGAGGGCAAGGGCGTGGACATCACTTCGTCTCTGGCCAAGTTGACTGTGCTGAAGAGTACCAACTCGCAGTTCTGGGGCTTCCTGCGCGACGAGTACACCACCCTCCCTGAGACATGGGACCGTATTCTCAGCACCGATGTCGACGCCAGCTGGCAGTGGCGCCGTTTCAACGGGCTGGACGAGGTGCGCGCTAACGTGCCTCAGTTCGATGCGACCTGGTCGGCGGCCAGGGATATTACCCTTAAGACCTTTGCCGAGGACAACTCGGCCAGTGTCCAGAACACTATGTACAAAATGGCGGAGCAGATCTTGGCTCGTCAGCCCTTGCTTGAGACGGTCGAGTACTCTCTGCCTAACAAGCACTACTTCGAAGTTGGTATGTATTTCATCTGTCTGAGAGGTTTGTTCGTCTTGAGTTCCGGCTAACCCATTGTTTGTCACAGACCTGAGCTGGCACAAGGGCCTGAAGAACACCGGCAAGGATGCCGAGGTGTATGCGCCGCAGACCAACCCGAACGGGCTGATCAAGTGCACGGTTGGTCGCAACACGAAGGCGAAGCTGTAGGATGATTTGTAGTATTGCATTGGCAGTTATGAGACGGAGTTCTGGCACTTGTATATAGGTTAGGGATAATTAGCATCATTCACATGTTCTGATACATCATGATCAATGCACAAGCTGTTGTAATTGTGTAGCGTAGCTAGTAGTAATATAAACAAGATATGTCACATAAAAGAAAAAAGAAAGAGAATCAAATCACAGAACTCCCACCCATGCGCTAGCAAGCCATAACATGACAACAGCAATATCAATGACATATGTAAAAGTACAAGAGGTTTAAATGGTAAAATGGTATCCGATCCAGCAAGTCGACAAGATGCGCAGACAATACAATGCAATTACGCATCGGTCTTGGCCGTCTTAAACGCCTCCTTCACCTCGGGCAAGTTTCCGATGACCGACTGTCCGTTAAGCTTGACGATGTTCTCCTTGTAGGGATGGGCGAGACCTTCGAAAGCTATACAACGTCATTAGCATACATCCTCAAACAAGATTCCCCATATACCAGTCTAGCCCCAAGGTAGAGACAACATATATATATATCCAATTGATATTGATATCAGAGGTATACTCACTCTTCAGCCTAGCCAAGCGCTTATCCCGCAAGCGGTTCTTGGGCAACATGCCGCGAACAGCCCGACGAAGAACCTCACCACCACCCCATTTCTCAAACATCTTGTCCATAGTCATGCTCCGCAGACTACCGGGGCGGGTGTTGTGAGTGTAGTACTTCTTCTGGAAGCGCTTCTTGCCGGTGACGCGGAGGTCGTGGCATCCGACGGCGACGACATAGTCACCGCAGTCGGTGGAGGGGTCGTAGACGGGCTTGTTCTTGCCCATGAGAGTGAGGGCAATGGAGGAGGCAAGTCTACCCAGACTGCGAGGGTCACTGCCGACGTCGACGTAGTGCCATGTTCGGGAGAAGGCGAGACGGGTCTATAGCATTATATTGATATCAAAGTTAGACAATGAGCATAAACAGACAGATAAAGAGGGAGGGAGAAGGGATCAATCATGTGCCATTGAGAACGAGGTGATAAGAAAGCAAGGGTATATACCTTTCCAACAGTCTGCGACATCTTGACGTAAAACGTATAGCTATAGCTATATGCCTCTTACTTCAATCTATACCTACAACAACCTGAGCACTGCCTCTATCCCGGAAGTCCGAACTTTCCACATCACGTGATTCAATCCAACTCCCCCGACAAGCCCTACCTCAAGGTCCCAAAGCGGCCTAGCGCAGCGCACTAAGCGAGAGACCAAGAATTGGACAGTCAGCAAAACCACAAGCCCCAAAGAAGAAATCGCACCGCCTGACTGTGCGAAGCGAAAATTAATACAGCGCGACTCCGTTAATCGACGACAAATACTCCACGACCCCGACACCGTCTACCTTACTTCCCACCACCCAGCACACTTCGCCGCCTCCCCATCATGGCTTCCGTCCCGAGTGTGCAATGCTTCGGCAAGAAGAAGACGGGTGAGTTTTCCTCTTGTTTTTGATATATAAATGGATTGGGTGGAATTTGAAGATTGGGAGGGTTCGGGATGTTGGATGATTTGTTGAAGGTAGCATGGGATGCTAACGGTTGATGTGATTTTTAGCTACCGCTGTCGCCCACTGCAAGGTATGAGAATAACATTCGCTGTCTATCTGTCACCTCCCTGCTGGTCTAGGATTTGTCGTGTTTGCGGATGCCGATGTGTCGTTCGATATTGGTCAATACTTTGGGTTTGGAAGGTTGAAGGAAGCTTGGGTATCTATTCGACATCAAGGGTTAAGGAACATGGAATGCATGGAAACGCGAGGGATGCGATATCGAGTATCGAAAAATAATTGAACGACACGAATATGCAAATTTGAAGGAAGTCGAATACCTAAAGGGGAAAAAAAGGAAGAAGACATGTGCAAATAAACTCGAACGACACATCTGCATCCGCATCACAATATATCAGATGAACCAAAACTGCGACAGAAGGAAGAAGAACAAGAGCGTCAAGACTGATTCGTTTCTTCCAACTACAGCAAGGCAAGGGCATGATCCGGGTCAACGGCCAGCCCCTCTCTCTGGTCCAGCCTGAGATCCTCCGCTTCAAGGTACATAACTCACCTGTCGGGATTATATGCGAAATTGCCATGGGACGGGTCAATTAACACGGGATTTTTTTCCAAAATGGAATAGGTCTACGAGCCCCTCCTGATCGTTGGAGCCGACAAGTTCGCCGGTGTCGACATCCGTGTCCGCGTCTCCGGTGGTGGTCACACCTCCCAGGTTTACGCCATCCGTCAGGCCATCGCCAAGTCCATCGTCGCCTACTACCAGAAGTACGTCGATGAGCACTCCAAGAACCAGCTGAAGCAGGCTCTTGTCCAGTACGACCGCACACTCCTCGTCGCCGACAACCGTCGTACGGAGCCCAAGAAGTTCGGTGGTCGTGGTGCCCGCGCTCGCTACCAGAAGTCCTACCGTTAAACGGCTTCATTATTACATCAACAATATACACACATACAAGCTTGCTCCGCCTCTGCCTGTTTTTCTGTTCTCATTCCTTTTTGTTTCCCATTCCGTACGTTTTCGAAAGGAAGGAATTCAAAACATGGATTTGGGGGACAAAAACCTTACTTTCCCGGCTGTTATGCTTCCCCCCACCTTTTACGGTTCGAGTTTTTGCTTGCTTGGCTCGGATCGGTTTTAAAAAAAAGTTTTCCTATAACGTTTCCCCTCTTATGATTATGGCCGGGTTATGAAGGGTTTTTTTTGTATGAGGCAGAAAACGGGATATCATGCGGGATGGTGTTGTTGTTGCTGTTTGTCGTTTTAACGGTTGTACTTATTGGGGTGAGGGAGAGAAGAAGAGAGAGATCTGGTGTGGTGGTCCCATTCCACCACTGCAGACAATTCAATCAAATAAAGAGGATGGTTTGGGTTGTTTACAGTGGCTGTGTTTGGAAATTATGGTGCAATGCTGGCCCCGGTCTTAGGCTGTTATTTAGTATAAGCCTGGACTATCTTAAATATCACCCAATTTCTTTTTTTGTCGTCAGCCCTGTCACTATAAAGTTGTATTGGACGTCCGTGCGTTGAGTTAGCATACAAACGCACGTTCCCATAACGGATGAACCGTTTAGATGACTGATATACGCTGGCTATAGTAAGTGATAGCATCTGGCAATCAGTCTGGCCATCCCCCTCGTAGATCACCCGCCATCTTGTTTCATTCTCACCCCACTCGCCGCTGCCTATCTGTCATGTTCGTCCGTCCAGCCTGATCAGTCATTCCGTTCTATTAGTTAAGCCAGATCCCCTTCACGCAACGCACCACCATACTAGTACCGATTCCCCTAAATTTGGTGACTAGTCTCGCCTAAGGTAACGTGCTGCTCAACCATTTGGTAGCACAACACTTCAAAGAAAGTACAAAGGAAAAAAAGAGAAGAGAGGTGACAACTCAGGCGGTAACGCTATTATCAGCCCATCGCATTCCATTGTTCATCCTTCCCAGTCCGTCATGGCTGGTATGGTCGTCCTCATCGTCGGCTCCATCCAGGGACAGAAGTTGAAAACGATTGGGCACGGAGCCGGTTTTCTTTGCCGGTGCTTGTGGTTCTTTCTTGGGGTACTTGCCCGGAGTACCTGAACACTCGTCCGGATAGAACCCAATTTTCATGCCCTTGTACGTGAACCGAGACATCATGCAGGAGCGCGCAAAGAGCGCATTATGCACTGAATTGGTGGAGATGTAGGCATTGCCATTCTTGAATTGTACCGAGATCACGATTAGGTTGTGGATATGGTCCAGATCCTTCCGGATGACCCACTCCGTGACGTTCGGCTGTACATTGTAGACGATTAGATTGCGCGATGCTCCATTGTCAATTTTGGCCCGGACATAGGGAGGAAGGTAGAACTGTCTGTCATTCCAACCCACTTCCACCTATAGTAGCTATTAGCGGTGCTACCGTTTGCCGAATTGGGCACTTACGCGCTTCCCAGCAACAATGAGACCGTAGGTCTTCGCAGTCCGGAAGAATTCACGAGCGGCCGCTTCCTCGACAAAAGACACACTGGCCATGTGTTCCCGCGCACGTAAGTAGATGTGCAGTAGGGCTCCGCCCTTTATGGCTGCGACGATGTCTCTGTGCGTGATACGGTCGGGAAGATTCCGAACTAGCACGGTACGTTGGGCGCTTGGAGTAGGAGACGATCCTGCACTTCTGGAAGACTCATCATAGGCGTCCTTATCTTCGCTGTCATGAGTGTCCAGGAGAGCGTCTTCGTCTTCGTCCTCATCTTCACCAATGGCGAATTCTTCAGGGTCATGAACTTTCACGTCCAAGTGTTCATGACAGCCAGGAGCCTTGTTCTCGAACGCCGCATGCGATTTCGCTGGGCTCTGAGAGCTATTTTCGCGGCTAGTTTGGTGAGAAGGCTGCTGAGCAGCCCCGTAAATTAAGACCTATGTAGGTTAGTAGATGTACGCCAAACAGTGGGCGTGTCCTGACATCAAGAGTTTCCTGGAACAACCCTCCATTGAGGAGTGAGGTTCTTAATTTAGCTGGAGTGATAATGTCAGCTGCAGAGATAGATATTAGATATATGAGAGGCGGTCGCATACCAAAATGTTGCGAATCTTGGAGCTGCGAAGTGTCACCGGTCAGTGAGGGGCCATTTTGGACCTGTCACATTGTACTCACCAGACGATCATATTCCGAGCGGGGGATGGTGACAGTTTCTGCGTTTGACGGGGTACTTCTATAGCTCGGAAGTTGCTGTATCATGGTGAAATCGTCAGATCAGCTCGCATGATGGGATTCTAAGCGAGCAGTTGAGGGGACTCACAGCATATGGTCTGTTTACAAACCAGTCAGTCGGACGAGCACATATCTCAGTGAGTATATAATGGAACTCGAGTATGAGGGCACTCACCTTCGAGGCATATAGCTATTCGGATGGCCTGTGAATGAGGTCGACGAGGCTATAGAACGAGAATCTGGGGTGATTTTAGTGAAGATCAGGCAATCCGCCAGCAGCTTGACAACTGCAAATTGAAGCCAAGCTTACCTGAAGAAGTAGACATTGAGCTGATACTAAAAAGAAGCTGTTAGTCTGAGCAGTCTTCACCTGGAATATGCAGAAGAGAAGCTAAGACCAGCGCAAGAGATGGTTGAAGGAACGAAGAGTAGAGAAGTACTAAGTAGAGGGGAGAAGAGGAGAAAAGGGAAAGTTGATATCTCCAATCCCCAGTCGCTCCACATCCACTTTGCAAGAACGATGGATCACCCGACACTTTTTATTCTTCCCTCTTTACTCATTCTCCTCTTTTCTTTTCCTTTCTTCTCTACAAGGGTCTTGGTTTGAAATCTCCGATATCTTCTCTTCCTGCTTCACCTTTCACTCTGCTGACGAACATAGTACATCATAGATCCAGTCTGGATTACACTCACCGTGGGCGCTCCATACGTAGGGAGATATTTCAAAGTGATAAAGAAGAAGACTGCAGATAAGATGCAACAGCGGATCAATTGCAGATGAAGAAAAGAAAGGCGAAGAGGAAGAGAAGGAAGCAAAACGACCGGGGGAGCTGGCAAGCCAACGCATCAGGACCAGCATGGCGAACCAGACTTCAATGGCGCCCGAACAGGCAAGCGACGAGGCACGCCATGGGAAAGGGCGATTAGGATTGCATGAGCTGCATCTGTTCCTTCGCCATCTTGCAACGTTTGGGTGGTTTTGGCGTCGCCAATCCCAAGTGCAGCGCTTGTGCGACCAACGGCCACCAACCACCAACCAGCGCAGCTCAGCGGCAAACGGGCGCAGCGACACTGCATTGTGCTGGACAAGTCAGAGCTTGGATACTAGCTCAGAGGCTCTCTACCCCTGCCAGTTAGGCAACATTGTTCTCTTATCAGGCTTCGCAATTAGCCGTCTCCACCATCTGCGGTACGCACGCAAGGCGCATTTCGCTCCTACTTTATGCATAGATAGCTACGGCTTGGTTCTTCCACTTCCACCACCAATGTGCTCGTTCGAAGTACATGCAGGGATTCCAAACAGTTAGTTGCCTGACACCTTCCAATCCCTCCTATTACCCCTCTATCTGCACAAAGCTGTAAGTTCCCGTTGATTCTGTCATCGGTCGATCATAGGAGAAAAGGAAAAGATAAAGAAGCAAAGAAAGGATACCATGCCTGCATGGAGTCGCACCGGACTCTACGAGATGGGCATTAAGCCCACCTATACGATGCGATGGGTAGCTTCCGAGATTAGTGTGTCCCTGTGGCAACCAGTCACCAGCTAGGACGAGAATATACTTATACTCCTCGTTCTGGAGGAGGAATTATGGCTGCCGCAGTCTTAGGCCGGGCGCCAACTAGTACAAGGACCAGTGAACGCTATCGCGTACTAACAGCGCCTTCGATACTTCAAGGATTAGCCGTACCTGGCGTCATTGAGTGGCGTCCCTCTTCCTCGTCGTGCATCTCTCTCGTCGTCCTCTGTGCATATCTATCAGCGTGGTTCTCGCCGTCTGGCTCGCCGAATTTGGACAACATTGATCGCCATTTGCGTCGCAAAGATAGCCAAGAATATCCCCATAACGAGAGTCTGTGGGATGTAGCTTCCTCCTGAATCCTGACTCTGCGTCCGCTGCCGGCGATCAGGATCAACTGGACGAGGAGACCCAAATGAGATGGAGACAGACATGGAAAATGGCGTGAACGACGTAAAGACTCCCGCAGACGGGGCCAGGTATGTCAAAGCTGGGCTCAGAACCATTGGCACGAGGGAGAAGACGAGGAGAGGGACGGCTAGTCATAAGACCGAGGCGAATGATGGTCGGGGCCGAGCCAACCTTGTCAAGAGAAAATGTGAGCGCCAGCCAGGAAGGATATGAAAGCAAAGCCCTGATGAAGGGGCCGATCATCTACCTACCACTCTCGAGACTCTGACTTCCTCGCCCACCGCACAACCATCTTCAGTCTATCCCGGACACTGGTCGTCGCTAGAAGCTTGTACTTTTCATCTTCCCAGAGAGGCAGAACGCAGGCGAACCACCAGGGAAACACAGCCGGATCGGTAGGGGCCTCGCCGTATGCTAGCAAGACTCGCGGATGGAGCCATGCTGCTCCTTCGCGACGGCTTTTGTCGATGAACTCCAAGGCGATCTGAAAAAGCTGCTGCGTGGGCAGAGACTCCGGTGGTGTTGACGCTGCTGATAGCGATTCCCCCATTCCTGATGACGTTTCCAAAGATTCTAGCCTTTCCTCCTCAGATATCGCAATATCATCCACGCGCTGTATCCTGCCAACATGATATCCATCCACCATCTCAAAACTCATCACTTTGAAGCGCGACACCCCCGATGCGATCACCAAACTTCTTCCATCGGGGAGTAGCTCGAACCGCTCCACCACCAGCACCGTACCATACTGCATGAATTGGGCCCTGCCCAAACCTTCCTGCAGCCGACCGGAGCGATTATACATAACCATACCAAATTTCTTATCCCTCGTCTGCATGACCCTATGGATCATAGTCCGATACCGCGGTTCAAATATATGCAAGAAAGTCGGCATAGTCGGGAACGAAAGCGAGCTCACGAACAAGGGAATAGTCCGTTCTCCATCCCCAGTAGCGGCCACTCCATCCTCACTAGAAGAACCCTCGCGACGCGACACAACCTGCTCAGGAAACAAAGCTTCCACCAAGTCCGAAATCCTCCTATTTACGGGCTCAGCCCGCACTGTCGAAGCCATATTCAACTTGCGCCGACACAGCGGACACAAATCACTATGATTCAAAACCATAGCCACACATCCGCGACAAAACGTATGTCCACAAGAAGTCGTCAACGGATCCAATATAAGCGAGTAGCAGACCTGACAGTCCAATTCTCCCCGGACAGCCTCCTTCAATCTCTCGTAGGATAATTGCCCTTGTCCCTCCTCGACTGTAGTATCACCTTCCACCTCCAGCACATCCCCAAACCCAACCCGACCCTGCTTAACCAACCCATACACACCCCCTAACAAATCCCCACACCCAATCTTAGCAACACATGTTTCTGTCCCTATGTCTGCCTCTGTCCCTTTCACCTCATCCTCACTCCTCAACCTCTCCTCCCTCTCCCACCTCACATCACACATCCTCGCACCAGCACCATCATCATAATTATCACCCACCTTCCCCAACTCCTCCTCAAACACATCCACCACCCTCCCCAACAAAACATCCGTCCCACAATCCCCCAGACAATGTTCCCCCGAGCAGCTCGTCGCACCATCTCCCCAATAGCACGTAAACCCCTGTTTCCGCTCCTCATCCGCCGGATAAGTAATCCCCTTCCGTTGCCGAATGGGCGGTAGACATGACTTGCAGATCGTGTTTCCGCAGGGCAGGCGCAGCGGGGTTCGGAGCGGTAACGAGCAGCGCGGGCATTGGATAAGCCGGATGATGGAATGCGCGGAGGTTGATAGGGAAAGACGCGGGTCGCATGAGCTGTTGTTGTTGTTCAGCGTGTGGTGGTGATCATCGCCGTTTTGTTTTTCTTCTGCTGCTGCTGCTGCATTGCTGGGATGCGGAGGTGATGGTGGTGGTGGAGGGCTGGGCATGGTGGCATCTTCCATGGAGGTTCGCGGTATGCTAGAGGAGTGGGGATCGGAGAGGAGGAAAAGGCAAATAAAGAGGAAAGAGGTAGAGAATCTAGACCAGGGTCGGTCGGTTGGTCGGTCGGCGCTTAGATTGATTGATTGATTGATGTTTTGTTGGGCTGGCTTACTTACAGTGACTGACGGGTGGAGACAAGCTGGGCTGGTTGGTCTCCGGGAGCTCTCTCCTTCCGGCCGTCATCCGAGGTTCGGGGACACGCCTTCGATGTCTTGGCTACCAGTCATGACATCTTTTCTTTTGATGTAGCTAAACTATCAGACATAATGAATTGATGAAAATTCCATGGACTTGAAAAGGGGAAATGATAAGCTTTAAGTATATACAGTACAATGTTACCCACGAACGAGAACAGAGGGCACTCATAAGATTGAATGAATGATGATCACCGATGCATAAAAAATCCCACAAACCCCGTGAAAGCAAAACTCTCGATCTGATGCAAGATTGGTGGATAAAGAAGAAACGCAGACAAAGGTATCGGATCAACGGCCAAAAAAAAGAAGAAAGCCGGAAACCAAGGGTAGAATAGAGCAGAACAACATGATATGCTAACATCCTTTCGTTGCTCATGACCGGAACCATCCAACGCCATAGCCAGGAAGACAGAAATTAAAGGGGGATGTGGCTAAGAAAGAAGATTTCCAACGTGAGGTCATCGGATGCTTGCTTGTGGATCTAGCTTGACGCATGATAGTTCGTTAAAAGGAAGGTTGTTCGAACAAGCGAGAGACTCGGCGTGCCCATCTAGCTTGATACTTGAGAAGACGATGCCTCCGAGTCTGAATCGGAATCGTCTTCTAACACTATGCGTCGCATGACACTCTTGTCAAACAAGTCCAAGGCAAAGCGGCGTGCAGGCAGTCGGAAGTGGTGGCTTTCCAGGATACTGAGCGTCTTGCGGAAAAGGTGAGGCTGGTGGAAACAATCGGGCTGTTTCGACTTGAGACTGTAGATTCGGGCTACGTTAGCTTTCGTCGCATTTGGTTATTACTATACAAGGTGTGTTCCTTACTTGTGGAGGTCTGCCGCAGCCCGCTTGGATAACACGGTATTACCCATATCGACTATCAACTTCAAGATCTTCTGGTTGGTTGGATCCGTGTCCATGGCGGCTTCTTTGAATTTCTCCTGAGACGTGCGCTTCGAGTCAGGGTTCCGGGAATGGCTTGGGAAATCAACCTGCAAAAGTAAGATGGTTAATGGCTGGCGCACAGGTACTCGCTATTAAAAACATACCAAGAAGAGCTTGTTGAAGTCGGTCGGTAAACTCAGCCCCAAAGAATTTCCCTTGTGGTCGAGAGCAGAGTCCCATCCGAAATCTCTCAAGACCTTAAGACCATGTCGACTGCGCGAGATTAAACCCAAAACAAAGAAGGCCGTTCCTCTCATCGTCAGAACCTCCGCGCTTTCGGCGATCTTCACAATGTGTTGGACAATATCGGGCTCAAGGAACGGCGCACCGAGCTCCATGGAGCCGACATTACCAACGGCCCAAAGGCAACCTTTCACTTTGAGAAGAGCCTCTGTGTCTTCTTCATCCAGCTGAAAGTCGCGGATGGTCCACGCAAACTCATTGAAGTGCCCTGACTGCTCCAGAAGTTTGCATCCTTCCGCTGTCCGAGCGAGTTCTCTATAGAAATGGGGAGGCACTAGTCCGATGTCCTGTAAATCTACAAGATCTTCAGGGACAAAGCTGTTCCGACGCGGTTGATCGACGTAGGCACGCGATAGCGCGGCTTCAACAAGGCCCACGTATGCGTCGTTACGACCCAGAAACCAGTCATCCATTTCCTGTGTAATGTAGTCGAGACCATCCAGATAATGATATCCAACTGAGGTGGACAAAAAGCGCAAAAGTAACGGCGCACCGATTTCGCCCAAGTGATCGAGGGAAGGGCGACACTTGACCACGAACTCGAGATAATGACGCTGATTGCATGCCTCTTCGAGAATCTTTACAGCTACTTGGCATACCGACACGTCAGGGTCGTATAGCTGTGTGACTAGCAGCTTGACCACCCAGTCCGCATTGCCAGTGGCCGACTGTGAGGAAAGGGGAACGTTTCCGACCGCATATTTTCGAAGTAGCCTGGTCGCAAATATGCGAATCTCCTTGGAGCCAGTGGTGAGTGCCTTGGAGAGGATGACTCGTAGGTGACTCTCCTTGGCGTAGTCCATGTTACCGAGCAGTGTTTGTATGAGGTCGTCTCGATCCCGAAGCTCAATAATATGGTAGAACATGTTGAGCATGTGCCAACGCTCCATCATAGCAAGCCCGTTGGCGTCGCCACTGAGGACTCCCAGCATTGCAAAGTATCCACCGCTCAAGGTGTTGGTCATCTGTTCTTTCGAGAATAATGGCGAGGAGGATGTCAGCCCGCTCATGCGGTCAACCTGCGCAAGGCACTCTGCAACCTGCCTTAAGAACTTGTTCTCGGCCAAGTACTTGATGCCCTCGGGTAACTGCACCAGCGTGCGCATCAGCGCACAACCAGTGCGGACATAACGTTGATTTGGTTTTGTGTTCGGCAGCATAGAGAACCTATACTTGAATGGCCGGTAGAAACCCATAAGTCGCTTCATGAACTTTGAACCCTTGATTCCTTCCTCCAGTCTTTTGGGATTGGTCAGAGGTCCCTCAACAATACGGTGGATCAAATCCCACTTCCACTTTAGGTAATTCACAGTATTTAGAACATGGGTCTCCAGGATCGCATTGCGGAACTGAGTCTCATCCATGGCAGGACTCAGTTTTTCCTTGTTTTGGTCGCCAGTAAGTATGGAAGCAGAAATGTCAACGTCAACGTTGTAACGCCCCGCTCCATTTGAAACACCCCCGACAGAGCGGGCCAGTGTTCTGTTTATGCTTTCGATCTGGTAGATAGTTGAGGTGGAAACATCATGGTTGTCGACGTCAAATTTTATAGCGGCTGGTAGCAAATGCGGGAGGACCTGGAGCTTCGCACTGATATGCTGGGGCAGAGAGTGATGTGCCAGCTTCAAGACTTCGGTCAAAAGCAACGTCGCTTTGCGTCTAAGAGAAAGGTCCGTTTCATCCTCAATGAGATCGGAAAGAGCCTGCACCGTGTTAACAGTTTACCACAACCCAGAACTCGGAGTACCGACCTTGGACAATCCTGCATCCACCAGGGTTGCGAGGATAAGAGTCGAGAAATGTGCTGTTAAATCAAATCTATTCCCATCGTCATCATAAAAACTGCGAGCTTGCTTTGTATCAGTCTCAGTCCTGAGATTAGCTACTCTTCCGTATGTTGTCAATCTCCGACCAGCGAGGAATGAGGAGGACCATGAAGGTGGCTTAATCCTCAACGCATCGAACAGAAGCTCCATAATGAGATCCCTTGCCTGTGGATCAGGGTAATGTAATGAGTCCAAGAGTGACTGCAAAGGCTGGGCCCCATTTCTCGCGAGAACTATCAATCCTGGCCACGTCTTGAGCATGGCAGAGATCGCCCTAGCCGACGATTTAAGGCGCCCATTGCGAACAGTATCCGACAAGGAGTCAGTGAACGGTGCGAGAACAGCCTCTAGCTCACATCCTCCCCGAAGATGTTTCCTGCTGTGAGGGGTATCAAGGACATGAAGGAAGCTTGCTATCAGACTTTCTGAGGCGCCAAAAGTCCCCTCTGCGAGAGCATCATGTAGAGTGGCAAAGCCCCCAGAGTATGCAATTAGTGCCGGATCCTTCACCAAGATTTCGGCTAGTGTCATGATGGAAATATTCCGGAGTCGGTCTTCGTAATGTTCAGCAACCGAGACAATCGTTCTGACCACAGCACGCGAGATTTCCCGAACGCCATCTTTGACGTCCAAAAACGCTCTAACAAACTTCAAAGCCTGCTCACGCTCGATGCTCGCCTTGCTTTCCTTGACAAGGGACAATATAACCAGCTCGTCTGTATGTAATGACCGGATGATTTGCAACGACTTCCGATCTGCGATGGCATAACGAGTCAAACGATACCCTGCGGCCACGGCTTCCTTGCTGTCGCTCAAGAGCATTATTTGCACACGGAGCCCAAACACCGACCACTCCAAGTCGTACTTCAAGGTAGGATGTCTCTTGAACAATTCCACCAGACTGTTCGCACGCTCAACGTAGTAATCTGGGGACATGCCCTCGATTTCCAGGGCCTGGAGTGTTTCCGCAAGCACATATGTTGGCGATTCCATTTCCGCTTCACCTTCCGGGATCTGCTGCTCCTCGATCGGTATATTGTTCCGAGTGGGCGAACGCATCGAGCCGCCTTGAAAAAGGCTTGAGAGTCGACTTCGGGGAGGGGTGGACGGCGCCTGCGCACGTAGCATTTCCTCCTCCAGTTCATGATGTAGTTCGGCAAGCTTGCGGTTGGATGAACTCAGCTCCGACTCCACCCTTAGCCTCTGATCTTTGGTATGTTTCGGGTTCTTCGCCAGGAGCGCCTCGAGCATGTTTTCCGTCCCCGTCTTGATTTTCATTTCTTTTGCGATCTTGTCCCGGATCACGGCCTGGCGCTCCTCGGTGCTGGACAACTCATCGTGCTCCGTTAGACTGCTCGGTCGACGTGCGGGAACACCTTCGGGTCGAGGGGTAGTGCTCCGCGACGTCTTCATGCTCTTCAGCTCGGAGCTGAAGCTACCAGGGGCCCCCGAAGAAGGGGCTAATGACCCTCCCCGCAGACCAATGGTCGCGCTGCCTCCAGACTCAGAACGAGCATTTCGTCCGGTTCGCGTAGCGGACTCGGCCCAGCTACCGTCTGCAGTGTTATCCTCCAAGCTATTATATGACCGTCCATCACCCACAGCACGGTGCTGAATTGACGTCGCGGAGAACGCTGAGTTATGTCCGGACGCCATAGAGCTCCATCTAGCCGCAAGAGAGGAGTGCGTATCACCTGTCGCAATTGAAATAAGGGACGGAGGACTGCATTGAGTTCGCCGACAAGGTTACCGAGACTATCGGAGCGATCGAAGTGCTCGGGGTGACTGGAAACCGACTGCTCTTGATGGGCGTATTCGCTGACGGCGGGCACCTCAAAAGGGAGGGGAGGGGAAACCAAATCACGGCGGTCACGAAGGTGATGAGGCTGAGGGAGGGGGGAAGATCGGGAAGGTTGAGGGCGTCTAAGAATCAAATCACATGTAGCACAGACTGCAGATGACAACGCTAGATGCTAGTTAGAGCACGAAGCAAGCAATCTGCCTCAAATGACCGGGGTCTTTCTCCAATCCCACCGCTGGTGGTTTCAGGCCGGACCCCAGCTGACTAACCCGCTCTTATCGCCTCAGGCTAACTAACTTAACCTAGCAACTATACTAGTTCATCGTCGCTTCTGTGGCCTCCACTACTGATTGCTCACCGATATTTGGATATTGGATGCGTGTTTACTCTCTTATTCTTTACCGATGCACTTTGATAATTGACTAGTAAATATGATTGATTGGGCATCGTGATCGATGCCTGTTCACGAAAGACCAATATAGTCATGAAACACATGGCAAGTAGTCAAACGAGCTAGCTCGTATATATACAGAAGAATCTCTCTGAGATATAATGCATGGAAATTAGCGAAGGTTGGGGTGTTAGACAGGTGAGAGATCCTGTTGATGCAATAGGATATTACATGAAGACAGGGGTGAGAATAGAAAATCGGAAACGAATGAAGATGGCAAGATGCTGTAGTACGACGAACTCCGGATATGCAAGACCCAACGAAAATGTACGCTTGGTAGTACAAAATGCTGATAATGATCGTGATATTCTGCGGGAACTTCATGGCACCCATGACTTCTCCCGTGACGTCTCAACAACTCCACTTCCACAAAGTGTGCTGTCGCTGTTATTTTCAAGTTTGGCGATCGGCGCTTTCTCTTGTCG
The DNA here is from genome assembly GCF_003184535.1 of Aspergillus eucalypticola CBS 122712. NCBI lineage: Eukaryota > Fungi > Ascomycota > Eurotiomycetes > Eurotiales > Aspergillaceae > Aspergillus > Aspergillus eucalypticola. The sequence goes on from NW_020290282.1 coordinate 216,519, forward strand.
CCGTCGGAAGAAGGGTAAACTGAACCTCGAGGTCTTGGATGCCGACTTCGATCTCCTCCAGAAGATGACGGAGACATAGATGATGAACATCGACCCACATATTATGCCATAAGCAATAGGGGAAGCCGGAGGGATATCAGGATTCTTCGCAGTGGCATAATGAAAGCCTACTCCGCCATTGATGACTCCCAGGGCCGCGAAAAAACGTCCTAGGTAACGATGTGAGACGCCATATAGCGAACTTGTCCCTGTTTTGCGGAAGTGGAGATGTTGCATGATGCCCAGTACTGGCTGGATCAAAACAACACCCCCGACCGCCACATAACCAATGACCGGGTGGTAGCCTCCAATCTCCTGCAGATCTTTGGAGACAGAGACACCGACTCCAAACCCAGCCAACGCTAGGAGCACAGCAAAAAGCTGCAGAGGAGCATGGATCCAGGGTACTGTACGCCGAGAAGGGACGATGTACAAAAGAAGAGCGAAGTTGGGGAAGAGAAGGACGAAGGCCACTGAAGTCATCACGCCATGGGCGATTCGTTTCTTATGGAGAATGGTATCGCTGACTTGCTGCTGGTGAGTGTATGCCGACAGCTCGTGCATGGTTGCCATCGGGACAACGAAGGGGTTGGTATTGTTGCCCCCAACAGCCCAAGTGGTATTCAGGGTGAAAGTACCGTGCCAGTCATGTTGGTATAACACCTGGGATACGTTGCTGGACATCATCGGAGGGCCATGCGTCAGGGCCCACATCCAGGAGCTGGAATTGCCCAGTGCACTCTCTCCATTAGCAAGTGTTGTGCAGTTATCACAACGGATGTTAGCGGTCATGACCCCGTCGTGGATACCCGAGCCGTCGAGAAGATATGCCTCGATACTCGGGTCATAAAGAGGCTGCACATGACCGGTTGCCCTCCGAGTGGACAAGGTGACATTGTGTCTGGATGCCGCATAGACGATGAACAGGTTCCCGTCTGTCATTTGCGACCCCTGACCTAGGGCAAACCATTTGACACCAGGTGGTGCCTGTAATTGGAGAAAGATGGGGCCAGAGCCCGTTGAAGAGGTATTCTTAGGTACATTGATGCTATAGGAGACACCTGCACCTTCTGAGGGCCTGTGCTTGACTATTTGGCTGCAACCTGAGCGCACTGAATAGATACAGTCAGCCAATTCAGCAGGTACAATGACATCAGAAGGAAGAAGGAAGAACTTACCCAGACCAAAGGCAGCGACTGCAGCAGCAAAGAGATTTGAAAACTTCATTTGGAGGGTAATAAGGATCGTTTCGATGTTAGGTTTTGAGGGAAGGAAGGAATAGGTGATTGATAGTCGAATCAGTGTAGATGTAGAGAAAATGAGAGGAGACAGCGGGCCCAAGCCACTTCACGAATAATACAATGAGAAAGAATATAAGGATACCAAAAGAATAGTATCACAAAAGGACTGTCCTAAATAGAATGTAACCAGGATTGCGTGTGGGCGACACCTGCTGGTGGAGGTTTCCTGGGAGTATAGATGCTGGAATCTTAGCAGTTGCTGCTGGAAGTCTGATATTCATAGATAGACGAGATGGGAAACATCACTGCGCAGACAGATTCTGTCAGTAAAGACCAAGCATTCTTTGGAAAATCGACATCTACTGGATTTCTTTCGGTATACAAGACTGAAAGTCCCCCCATGTTCGTCATGAACCATCAATGAGTCTCGACGACGACGAGGGTACCGCGGTCACGTCCATTTGGCAAGGGATTGCTAGAGCATAGGTGCCATGTTTGGAGGGACAGGGGAAACAAGGGCTGTTCATACTTAGAGCAATTGAAGAATCGAAAGGTGCATGGTTGTCCTAAGCCACATAGTGATGTGCCACAGATGCCATGCGACAGATCTGCATGGCAATCACAACGATGGAAGAGATGGAAGATCACGCTACCATGCGGGCGAACACCCTCCGATGGACAGACTAGCAGCTGCCAGGGAGACAGAAAGGGCAGAAGGGCGAGTGAAGGCAATCGAGTCTATTCAGATCCAACAGCGATAGGAAGCAAGATTGGGCCCACGAAAGGAGAAGATCGTCAATCAAAATGGGCGATTGTCAGATAGATATGCCCACCGCGCAAGGCAAGCGGGTACCTTGATTTTTTTCTCAGATCAACCATGGCGAAAATCTTCGGGTTTTTCCCAATTTAAAGTTCCCCCAGCTGCCACGCCTCTCCGGCCTCTCAGTGGGCATATTTTGGGAGTGGAATGGCCACATGGTCTGTGCTCGCCAGCTTGTGCCCAGACAGAGCGCTGGAGACTGAGCCCAGCAATGTCCCAAACCATACTAGCAGCCGGAGAAGGGGGGATTTTCAACCCAAGGTACGATGACTGCCTAGTGGGCATTTAATCAAACCAGGATGGGACTATGCCATATCCATGGAGTTGGGTCCATGCGCAACTTTTCGTTTGGGTGCTTATTTGCAGACGGGAGAGGAGCCTTGGATTGAATTTGGGTTTCTCGGGGGGGGGGTGGGTGTGGGTTTCTGGGAGGGAAGGAAGGACACTAGTACAGTAGTTACTAGTTAAAAAAACGACAGACTCTCTCAGAGGAGGGGGGGGGTGGAAGAGTAATACACAGTACGTAGACTTTAGAGAGAGGGGGGCAAAAAAAGGCGAAAAGGAACTTTTGCCGGGAATCCAGCATCATGATTTTCGACCGTTCAATGGATGGAGACATGCCAATTGGGTCGGAGAGCAGCAGCTGATCAATCAGACTGCAGCCTGCAGCCGGACCCATCAACTCAGTCCTTTTTCCCTTGTTATTCCTTCTGTTGTTCTTCCCTCCCCCCCGGTCCCCTTCCCTCACTGGCACGCATCTGTTGTTCGTTTGAAGGTCCATCCATCATCTACAAACGATACTAGAAATTGCTTCGTCGTTTGGTTACACCTTTCTTGACCTGTTCTCACTCCCAAGAGGCTATGGTAAAATGATCTATCCTCCATTCTTACCAGAGACCGGAGTAAAAGTACTCCGGAAGGCGAACCCGAAAAAGAGTACCTAAGTCAGTACTGTAAGTTCTATCCAGATACAGGTATCTCGGTTGTTTTTTCTATCTCTCTCATTCAGCTTTCTCCCCTTCCACCACCACCACCACCACCACCCCCATTGTCTATTATCATTGTATCGTCATTGGGAGCCACTCATCTACTTTTCTCAAATCCGAGTTCTTACTTACAAAGTGGTTCCGGTGTAATAGCTAGCTACAGGTTCTCTACTATCTAGTCCACTGCTACTTGCTCACAAGTCCGCTTAATGTTCCTGGCGTCAATCATGGACCCTTTCGTCACTAGACGTGAGTGGTCACCCACACCACTTTCTCGGACGCACGAATCCTGTGCAGGACCACCGCTGCCAATCAGCATCCGCCTTCCGTAGCTAAGACCAAGTTCTCGGATCTCGGAAGCAGTCGTATTCTCACCGATCCTGGCGTTCTTTCGCTGCTCATCCAGGGGTGGGCCGACGGAATAACGGATCCAATCACACGGTCGAGCCGGGAGACGGGACCTTCGTTTACTGGCTTTCCACGGGCGAGGTCTTCGCCGATTGCGAGGTCTTGAGACGGCTGTTTTACCATTCTTGAAATAGGACAGCCGGGCAACCTTGGGTTGGAAAATGCTGGGCTTAACCCTTTTTCTATTTCCCATAAAAAGGGGTTCGAGGCGAATGGGAAACCAAGAGGAGGGGGGCAAGAAGTAAAAAAGTTTAATCATGACCATGGTTTATGCACCAAAGAACGAACACCGTATCCCTATACGCTTTCCACGCGTTCTCCCAAAGCATATGAACAACTCAGCAATTTCCGCACGTTCTCATGGTTGACCGACAGTTAGTATGGCCTGTTGCGTGCAGCGGAGTACAGACATGAAAAAGTGTATGGGGAAAGGTTGCGCAGCATGGTTTCAGAAAAGAAGCAGGACCACCTTGGGTCAGACGCCCCCTATGTTTTGGGCTCCTGAAGCTGTCATTATTGTGACTCGTCTAGGGCGGACTAGGCCAATAACGCAAGTCTTCTCCGAGCCTCCGACGCCTCCAGGCTCGATCAGTCCACAGCTCGGTTATTCTTAGCACCTCGCAAGCAAAAAAATTTTGCCATGCAAATAGTGCAGCCATGTGATACCCCACTTCGACAACCACTACATCATCTGGTGGCTTGAAAAGACAATGGCCATGCAGACGATGATGCAGGCCAGGAAGCGCCATAGCCTGGATCGTAATTATCCTAGCATACCCCAGCAGATACGACACTACGCCACAAGACGGCCTGGTCCGCACAGATAGCGCTTTTAAATTCTTTTTGTATACGACAAGTTCATGAACTATCAATATCCAGCTAGGCTGCAACCAACCGCTTTGGACTTAGCAGTGCATCGATGCCAAGATTAATCGATCGAGCACAACCTTCGACGTGCCCCAAGATAAACGGTCTGCTCCGGACCATTACCAATACTACCATATATCTTTGCGAATCTTATCCTTCTCGCCCGAGACTCATGGCATTCAAAGTTTAGTATCCATCCGGAGAACAATTGATTAAAATGATCCGACGTGCTCCGTAAATCCATCTCCCCTACCGGAACCGCGGATTTCCCACGACCCGGGGCTGAAGCCTCAAAGGAGGGTCTCCGTTCAAAACGTCATACAGCATACAGATCAACCTTTTGTTTTCCCAAAGCAGGTCACGCAAGTAATATAAGATCTCGGCTCTAGCAGTAGCTAGTCGCTTCGAAATGCGCGCGCACACACACACACACGCACACTTTACTCAATTATCTATTCATGCAAGAGGACCAAGAACGATACTACCCTCCTCAAGTCTGTTGGGATCGGATTGGGTCTCCGATCCCCATTCCAGAGTTTTGGCACCTCTCAAAGATACGACACTAAGCAGCCTAGTACCTTTAGCCACCGCTTGGACTAATAACATCCTGGCTTAGCATCTTAGTGACTGCCACAGCGGGACCCATGAAACGTATGCGAATTGCCCTAAATGGATAAAGCCCAGCCCATAGCGATACGGTGGAATATTCCGTGCGCAAAAGAGTGCGAGCGACCTGAGCCCCCGCGCGCGTGAACAAAAACATACTACTACGTACATACATACATACATACCCATTCAGCATACCAAGAGCTGCTCCAACCACACGGAACAACGACAGTTAAAGGGGGGGGGGGGGAGAAACAATAATAGCCATTCTTGCCTGACATTAAGAAAGAAAGATCCATGACTTTCCATGCCTCTCGTCCGACCTCGGGAAGGAAACCCTGTCAACAACATTTCAAGGGTTACCCTTATCTGCCTGATTGCGATTAGTTCAAGGGATACTCCCCGTACGTCTACCAAAGTTCCACTGTTGTTACCAGTCGTCGTCGTTATCCAACGAGCGAGACAGTTGCTGCCTATTACACATTATTGTTAATATCATTAGTATATTATTATGAGTATGATTATTATGGATTGCCCCCCTCTCCGATCCTGCCGGACTGGCGCAGAGACATCCACCTACTCTAGACGCGCTACCCGACTGTCCCCTAGCCGGCTTCTTCTTGTGATTGGGCTTTTAGACTTAGGGAGGAGTCATTGGCATTACTCGCTTTTCATCTCTTTCGGTGTGTCTTCTCCTATACTAGGCTTGGCCCGTTGCAGTCTTCTCCAGAATGGTCTTCATCATTTCGTTGCCCAGCTTGACGGCTTCGGGGAATCGGGGAGCAAAGTACTGCTGGATCCGCTCGAACCGGTCGCGGTAGGATTCGAAATCACCGAACGATACGCAGTCCGACCATGCCTGCACGAATTATAGTGAATGACGTCAGTGGTGCTGTTGTTGTACAAACAATCGGAATAAATGTGCATTGGAGGAGGGGTTGGGTTCCCATTCATATCCATTGGACTGGAATAAAACCGCACAAACGCGGCCAGGGTCTTTTTTTGAAGCTAAAACAGGGTTGGTACTCACGCGAGCTGCAAAGGTAAATTCCAGGTCATCCGAACGGAACGTCTTATCGTCGACTGCAGTGTCCAGGGCTGCTTCGAGGAGTTCGGGATTGCGGAAGAGGTATTCCGTGACGCCCAGCCAGAGACGGAAAAGCTATATAGATTGCACGCATACGCGCGCGCGATGATTAGACTTTGACTTTCAAGCAACGTTACATCGCATAAATTGCGCGGGGAAGACAGAAAAAAAGAATGAGAATGAAGGCAGGAACGCCATGGAAAGCAAGGGACCAAGCAACTCACAGGCGTGGAACAGATCATATGATCGTAGGGGACAATTCCAAGTTTGGACCAACAGTCAACGATGGCAAGCAGACTGAGATGACTGTTTGGAGGAGCCTGCTCACGTTCCCGGTTTGACAGGGAGAAACGGTCGAGGACTTCGTCCTTCAACAGCAGATCCTGGCCGTTGGTACCCGCTTTGAAAACGGCCTCCCCTGCAGCTCTGACACGGCGTTTGAGTTCGTCTCGGCGGCCCTCAATCATGAGCTTGTACAGATCCGTCACGGACTCTGCATACTGCCGGATCTGCTTCTTCGCTGCTGGGTTCAGGATAGCAAGACCGGCGTACACGTGCCACTTGTTGGAGTAGATACGTAGGGTGATGTTGATCTTCACGTTCTCGATGCCTCCCACCCAACGGTTAATCTCCCATGGGAATTGCTGGTTGGCCTGCCATGCTGTTCCCATGCTCAGGAAGGCCGCATGGGTGACGGCCTGGGTATCTGCCGTGATGCGGTCATGCATCTCTCCGGAGAGGAAAACGAACTTGGATTCGAAGCATGACAGGACTTCCTTGACGAAGTTGAGGCTTTCATCGGAGGCACGGTGCTGGATCAAGACCTAGAGACAAAAAGGCAAACGGGCGTTATGTTATCATACTTTGTCCTGTGCGAACTTGGGTCTCTGAGGGCACATAATATGCTCCAAGTAAAACAGACAGGCAGGCTGCAGCGTACCAGAGGTTGACCCTTGGGGTTGACTTGAGGGCCATGTAGCGAATGGCATGATACGATCTCTACGTCCTTGGGAAGGTGTTTGTCGAAAGCCGCGAGCTCAGGGGCTTTGCAGGACGTTTGACCACCGACGATTGCACCGACCTTGGTAGCTTTTTGTGTGATTTTCCACAAGTCAGACAGGCACATTTCAAATTCATGATGCAAATATAAGGGCGCAGCAAGCAAGCAAGCCTTTGCAACTTGAAATACATACACGGGCCATACATTTCCACTACCTTGTCGATGACACCGGCCTCTACACTGTAAATAATGTAATCGCTTATTCTGGAAACCAGGTGGCCATTGGGAAAGATAGTGACATTTTGCTTTTTGATTTTAGGAAGGATGAGTTTATGTCTGGACAGCGCGAGCTGTGAAGTATCATGGACGTACTGTGGATTTGAACTCTTTTATAAGACTCTCATACGAGTCGGGTTTGTCACATGCATTAATCCTTGATAGATAAGAAGAGTAAATAGTTAGTATAGCTAGTCCAGTCCGGCTTGATGCTTTGCTCTAAAGATATACAACGCGAGAACCTAATTTGGCAGATTGGTTAGCACAAGCCCATTATGCGCAAATGTGTGTGAATCAATCATCATAAATGTTGATAGCTTTGGGTTTCAGACAAAGAAATATAGGTAGCTGAGATGTTACATCATTGACGGTCTGGCGGAGTCGCAAACCTACCAAGGTAGGAAAGCTTACCTCCAGGCCATACTCGAGCCAAATGCACTCAAGTCATCATCCAAAGAGGGGGAGAGGAAGCAAGGGGAAAGCGAGAGAGATAAGAACAAAAGGGGATGCTCACCTATTACAATAAACATACACCACCAGGGTGATAATCGGAAACAACTGACTGGGAAGGACACTTGTTTAAATATTACCTCCATCCGGCAGCGCTCAGACGCTGGGCGTACATCTTGCCCATGTCTCCCATGCCAATGATGCCGATCGTGGCTGACTCCTTGGTGAAGCCCATGTTTGCTGGTTGGATTAGTCCTCGTTCAGTCTTGTTTGTTGTGAGAAACTAGGCTGCGCGACACGCTCAATTGAGCCAATAAACAAGCCAGCAGACAAAGCCACAGAGTCCGACTGTCTGCCTGATTGGATATGAGGAGAGAGAAGAAAGTTACAGTTTGGGAGGTTGCAGCAGAAATTTTAAATAGTGCTGGGGGAGCACCAAACCGGGCCGACTGCCCATCCGGTGTTACAACGCCTGTCACAGAAAGAGTCATCGAGTTGATTCACCGCGGTTCCGCGGCCTAAGGCTCCAACACTCGCTTGCCCACCGCCCTTGATTAACTCTCAGCCAATCAGAATGTGAGCTGCCGTGGGTAGGGCACACACCAGTCATTTTCTGTATCCAAGCCATTTGAGGCCTATCGAACTTCCCTTTTTCCTTCCTTTCCATATTCCATCCCACTACCCCAGCAAGTCGACAAAATGGCTCCCAAGAAGACCGCCGGTGCTGCCAAGGAGAACGTCTCTCTCGGTCCTTTGGCCGGAGATGGTATGTACAACGCAGTGCACTCTACAAATTTGCGATCGAGATCATGTCTAATTTGAGATGATTTGTAGGCAAGCTCGTTTTCGGTGTTGCCCGTATCTTTGCCTCCTTCAACGATACCTTCGTTCACGTCACCGATCTGAGGTTAGTCACATCTCAGAACACCCGATTATCGACTGCACGAAAATCCGTTCTCCGGAGAACATTTTGCGCCCCGCAATGGACTTGGGAGTCGGATATCGTGAATTGTCGCAAAATGCTGCTTGGCGGGACACAGTTGGCTAACTGATTGGGATAACAGTGGTCGCGAAACCATCTGCCGTGTCACCGGTGGTATGAAGGTCAAGGCTGACCGTGACGAGTCTTCCCCCTACGCTGCCATGTTGGCTGCTCAGGATGTTGCTGCTCGCTGTAAGGAGCTTGGCATCAACGCCCTCCACATCAAGATCCGTGCCACTGGTGGTATGTGAACGAGCGCTCTGAAAGCACCAACTCGAGAGAACAATCACTAATACTAGATATAGGTAACGGCACCAAGACCCCCGGTCCCGGTGCTCAGTCTGCCCTCCGTGCTCTTGCCCGTTCCGGCATGAGAATCGGCCGTATCGAGGACGTCACCCCCACTCCCTCCGACTCTACTCGTCGCAAGGGTGGTCGCCGTGGTCGTCGTTTGTAAGCATGTGCGGGTTCATCTCTTCCAAGTTGTGCGGAGCTTCTCCGCATGGTTGGATTGGAGCGGACTTGGCCTTGCTTGCCGTATGTGGATGGAATAAACGCGAAGAACGGCCTTTATCGCCTGGTCTTCAATTTATTACATACCCAAAAGTGTGTCTTTCGGTTCTGGATTTAGGTAGTCTGCTGTCTGTGTGGCGGTTGCTATAGTCAATATAACTGAACCTAGAACTGATGTGGTCCTTGAGTGTAACTTGTATGTGTAGTATGTGTAGAGAATCACAGTGAATAGAATATGCGTATAGAATCATGCAACTTGACAACGGTTGATTCCTGCACCTCGATATATATCTTGAGCTTGTGAATGTTAGGCATTGGATTTTGATCTCCCTTAGCCGGGCTCCTTATCCCGCAATCAAGCTAAGATAAGCACATTTTATCGATCTACCCAGAGCTCCCCTCCACCTTCCTGTCCCTACCACAATTTCTTACACGTCGATTCTGGACTCATCAAATATCTTTTATGCATTAACTGCACCCTCCGCCATACTACGTGATATACCAACATCAAAAATCATTACCCTATCCAGCCTTAATCTGGTTTGACGTCAGCTTTGCGATTCGATCTTTTCACATGCGACACGACTAAACACAGCTATCCCACCATTAAGAAATCCAACTCACACTTAACGATACTTACAAGGCAGACATGACATCCACATTATCGCCCTCCCCTACGATCCTCGTCCCCCACCTCCCACCAAAAACCTTTGTCGGCATCGACCTCATAACCTTCACCTCGACCCCCAATTTCTACGGAATCCGCGACCTTCCCTCAGGATGGCACTTTCTCTATACCGGAACAACAGAGAGTCTATCCCTCCGAAGCGGCGGCTGGTTCTACGTCGGTGACCTAACCAAACTCAGCGAAGCCCAAGCCGGCAGCGCGCTCTCTCTTAGCAACCCCTCTCACCCCGGCGCGGACATAATCGTCTGGAAATGGAACACTGACACCGAGACCCTAGCCCCGTTAACCATCGACAGCGACGCAGACAAACAAGAAGCGATGCGTCATAAAGCGAATCTGGGAGCTATATGGCAAAGAGGAGGACTATTCCGTTACCGCAGTCGAGTCTCGCCGGCGGCTTTGGCGCAACAGAATGCCGGGCATCCGGTACAGCTTGAAGTCGATGAAGAGGATGAGGAAGAAGGAAGACAGACTTGGAAGGAATTGACGGATAAACTGACGCCACAGCTTCTGACGCGCGTTGTGGGTGATCCGGCTTTGGATGTGGACGGTCGGCCGCGGTGGATGGTTACGTCTGCTAGCTCGGCGCAAAGAGATACGGATGTTATACCTGGGCTTATGGATTCGGCGGAGGCGACGGAGGAATTGGAGAAGGTTACAGGAGAGAAGGAGAGTCAGTTCGGGTTTCTGCCAGTTGACTTGAAGAGGACGTGGCGGGAGGGGGCTATTGGGCGTGAGAGGACGGAGGCTGCGCAGGATCGCTCGTGGGCGTTGGGGGATTTGATACATAGGGTTTCTGAGAGTGATGAAAGGGTTGGAGAGGATCAGGTGCTAGGGGAATTGCAGTTTGCGTTCTTGATGATCTTGACGCTCATGAATTACTCTTGTCTTCAGCAGTGGAAGAGGCTGTTGGAGTTGATTTTGACGTGTCGGGCGGCGATACGGGATAGAGAGACCTTGGTGGCTGGGGTGCTGAGGTTGCTTTTACTACAGCTTAAGAGATGTGATGATGTCGAAGGAGGGCTGTTTGACCTTGATGGTGAGGAAGGTGGTGAGTTCCTGCGAAGACTACTTGTGAAGTTCAGACGGTCGCTTTATGAGGTCGTCGATGGGACGGAGTCATTGGTGAAGGTGGAGTTTGACAAGCTCGAGGCTTGGGTCAAGGAGGAATATGACTGGGAGCTGAACCGTGAAGTCTTTGTTCGACGAGGTATGGTTCAACTGGAAGATGGCGAACAGGTGGAGCTCGACATGCATGATGATGATGAAGACGACGAGCTAGGAGAGTATGCTCCGATGGTGGTAGATCTGGGAGACGATTCCACACAGGATCGTGTAGATATGGGAGAGGCTTGAGGAAGCATCCATCAGCTAGACGAAAAAAAGATATGATTACTGCTCAGGGCGTATATGTTTACAACTAACCCATACTTATCATGAACAGACTAGCAGTGGGTCTGATCTTGATTTCCGGGATGGAACTGCCTATCTGTAGACTGGCAACTGCTGGGCGAATAATTACTATAACTATCTGGTAGCTAAAACGGACTGGAATATAGTACTATCGTTGCTACTAGTAGTAGTATCCTCTACAGATCGAGCAACAACTTCAATCCACTTGTGTTAGTAGTCTGAACCTTCTACAAGAGGTATGCCAAGAAGTAAATATGATCGAATCATGATAGATACGTTCTTCATGAGCACTGCAAATGTGATTTGAATCATGGTCGAGGTTCACTGCAGCAGCCAAGGCTGGAGCCTAAATAGTAGCAAGAAAGAGGGTAATTGGAGTGGAAAGACGCATCATTGTCGGATGGTTGGGTTATACTCGGAGATGAACAGGTGTATTAGTACTAGTAGTGAACTTGAAGCTTGAGCTGGGAAATATTGAATTATGAAAAGTAGAGTCGAGGGCTTGTGTCAATATATATTTTATTGGCAGTTGAAAGTTCTATAGGATAACCAAAAAAAAAAAAAAAAAAAAAAGAAAAGGCAATCTTGAAGCCAACAATATCTATCACGCAGGATCATATTCATGCTCAGAATGTCGCTGCGTTTCGTAGAGATCAACTGCTACTTGTAAGAACTTGCATAAAGAATTTGTCTGACTTCAAACTATCTGTATGGTAAGTATGTAATGTGTAGTCTCCACTAATTATTACAATAAAATCATGTGGCCTTCCACAATAGTTTATGATAATGAAAACCCTTGATACAAGCAAAGTATGCCACACAGCTCTAATAGTAGTATCCTCTTTGTAAATGTATGGGCTGCACTTTCTGTCGGATTTAACTGCAGAATACTAGTATCGGAGCATGGCATGTCACATGAGTCTATCATTCCACTCTAAAAAAGGTACCTGACAGAATAAGTTAAATATATATACAGTAGCTCTAATCCCTTCCTGCTGCCCCACACCCAACCTCTCCTACCCTGCACGAGTCCTCCCAGCGGGCTCTGATTCCTTTTCCCTCCCTCCCTAAACAAAACATCGTCATCATCATGATAATCATCACTTTCAACGCTTATTGTTCAACTTCACCATCAATGACGTATCCCCACTCATGGGTCGCCTCGCCCTTCATGCCGAACATGATAGCCTCGAGCCAGGACTTGATCTGAGCAGCATAACCGGCGCGTTCAACACCAGCCTCCTGCATGTTCATATCTACGTCTCCGTTGCGGATGAGCTTGACAGGAGTGACGAAGTACTAGATGTAATGGTTAGCATCACCATCACCACCATACACATGAAGTGGAGTAAGGAAAGGGAATACTCACAGCAGTACCACAGACAAACGACTCCACGATCCTGCCCTCTTTCCAAGCCTCCTCGACATCACCGATAGTGAAGTGCTTCTCGACAACATCAACAGGAGCCAGCTTGCCCACCGACTGAGTCAGGCGCTCCCTAGCCAACTCCAGCACACTACGACGAGTAACACCCGGAAGAATGAGCTGACTCTCCAACGAAGGAGTCACCAGCTCCAGCTTCTTCGTGTCCTTGTTCTCCCACACGATGAAGAAGTTACTAGCACCCGCCTCCGTAACCTGACGATCCTCACCGAACAGCCACAGCACCTGATCGAATCCAAGCTCCTGCGCCTTGCCATGCGCCAGCAACGACGGACCATAGTTGGCACCGAGCTTCGCGTATCCGAAACCACCAGGCCAAGCACGAATGCTATCAGGCTGAGAAGCGTAAAGCTTCAATCCATGAGGAACACCAGGCTGCTCGGACTGCTTCTTCGAGGGGTCGGGCCACGGCACGGCAATGATGAAAAGTAGGGCTTCCTTGGGTGTCTGGACGCCGAGGTGTGGGCCGCTGCCAATCAACGCGGGACGGAGGTAGAGGAATCGACCGGGTTGATCTTTGGGTAGCCAACCTAGAAAAGACGAGGGTTTGTCAGTTCATCGAAGCTCGGAGGGTCACATCCAGCAATCGGATTTCGGGTTCAAACTTACGAGGTCCATCGATCTGCATCAACTTGGCAATGAGACGCTTGATCTCCTCATACCGGAACGAGGGCAAAGAGGTGCGCTTGGCGCTGTTCATCAGACGCTCACCATTGCAGTCGGGCCGGAACAGACGCAGCTTGCCATCGAATCCCCGGTACACCTTCATACCCTCGAAACATTCGGTGGCATAGTGCAGACACGAGGCTGTGGGAGGGATGCTCAGATTCTCGAATGGTCGAACTTCAGGAGTCTCCCAGCCATTGGCGACGGTCCAACGAGCAGTGACCATGTGGTCGGTGCAGTGGGAGTGGCTCAATTCCTCGGGAGAGCCAGGAAGAGGCACATCGCGAAGGTTGGTCGAGCGGGTGACCTTGACGACGGAGGCGTCGAGCTCGGCGGGAGAAGGCGCAACAGAACCCATTATTGCGTTGAAGTATGATTTGCGAGGAAAGTTGATTCAATGAAAATGACAACGTATTATATAGGATATGCGGAATTGGAAAAATTGATTGGGCGCGAGTGGATTCCGCGACGAAACAGGCTTTATGAGTCACAGAATAAGTTGACTGACCCTGGCGATCCGTTCGAAGTACCTTATGCGTCGACTTTCGGTTCCGTAACCCGAGCGAAAAGAAAACCAACTTATTGCAGAGATGCAGAGATTGTTCGGTGGCAAAGCGAGTGGTAAGAGAGCAATTGAGATGGCAAATTTTTTTTTTTCTTTCTCTACAGACGAAGAGAAACCGATGATTCTATCTACTGAATTTAAGGAGCACCCAGACAAACCCCGCGGAGGGGAAAGGGTCAACCAAGAAAAAAAAGTTTTACAGTGACTTGCCGGTTCGGGTGCCTTGATTCTATGGGACGACTCCTTTTTTGCCATCGATATCCGAGCCTCCACGCGATATGCAACGTCCCGCCGTTGTTCTTGACAGGGCGCGAACTAACAGAACATACGGTGATAGGCTGATGCCTGTCTCTTTGTCGCGTCAATTTGGTAACAGATTCGATATATTTCTATATCTGACAGCGGACTCCATCGTATGCATATCGATCGACTTGATGCGTTGAGCCCCTCGTGCCGATGCTAACCGAAGGCGGTGTAGTCTTCTGATTAGATAGACGGCGGCTTATCACTCCGGAAACGGAGGTGAAAGGAGTCATGTTCGCCTTGATTAGGCAATACCTTGAAAGGTTACCCTTTCGCTTAACTGAAAGGTCTTTGTGGCCTAGGTGTGTATTGATCAAGAGCTTGTTGAATGGTTAGCATAGCTGGTCGACTAGAATCATGCTTGTAAGCTTCTTTCTGGCTTTCCAGAGATTTCAGTCTCAGAGTATGATTGTCTCTTTCATCGAAAGCGAACACGGTGTTTAGTTATTGGTGCTTAGATTCCGTGGGACTTTCACTGCGAGCCGAATAGTCCCATCACAGGTATATGTGGAGGTGAAACAATTTCTGCAGAGTAATTCGATCCATTGACCTCCATACCTACGCCCGACCAAGAAGTGCCGGTTGCATTCCACAGAAGTCCAGACGCACATACCTTTTGAGTTAGAGTAGCTGGAGCATTTAAAAGCAAAATTTACTAGTTATCCTTGGCTATCATGAACCCGCATGGACATTCGGTAGAGCTAGGAAGGCTAGAAGCACCCAGAAAGACTGGAATGCCGTGGATGCATGTTGCAACCCTTATGATTGGAGACAACAGATCGTTAGTAGTGTGTCTCGAGTGCTTGTCTGGAACTCTATTAGCCAACTCTTGCAGACACCGCACGCAAGGATAAAGAAAAGCCTCGGGGTTTATTTGAGCCACATGGACAGCCCAAGTAGTAAAGAGAAAACTGTAATGGGAAAGCACTTTGTACCACGGCTACTTGTATAACCATGGATGCCCAGCTCTTGGGTCTCCTTTCCGGGTGGTGCCCGAACAGAAGAATGTTATTGTCCGGTCGTCGGGCTGCCTGTCAGTATCCTCAACGGTGAGGTTGGAGGAAGAGGGGAGGGGGCCTATTGTTGAGAAGAATAAACTGTCCATGCCGAACGTCTAGGCAAGCTGTCTGTAGGGCCAGATGGCCTACGATGGGGCGGAGACCGGGTCTGCATGTTTGATTGGCGCTCAGACCGCGGAGGTAAGGATGAGTTGTGATGATTGGATCGATGCTTTTCGGTGCAGAGAGATATCATGCCAAGCGCTTGGACCTTACTAACGTCCACCCCCCTGGCAGACTCCGGCCAAAAAAGCGTTGCCCCAAAGTTCGAGGTATTCAAAATGTTGGGGGAGCTCGCGTGCTGCTGGTATTGCAACATCGGGCCATGGTCCAGTCATCGTGATTGGTGGCGATATAGGAAAGGAGGGCTAGCATCGGTTGACACCAACAAAATGTAAGTAAAAGCCTGGTTCCCTTCGTAACAGGGTGAAGATTGGAGGAGTTCATGTCACAGTGATGTAAAAGGCCGTTTCTGCGCAAATCGGACGTGCTGCGGACTGTCAGGTGATCCGACCCATTCATCGTGACCCTCTGCTGAGAGTATCCCAAGCCGCGTATGCACACTTGCTTCCAGGATCCTACGGCAACAGATGACCGACCCAATGTAACTCTGGACTATTAATGATCGACAGGCGCGACCTTCGCCGCAAATTCTATGTGGAGATGGGGTTTTGAGCGAGCTCGCGCCCCTCCCGTCCCTATACTGCAAGGAGGATAACCACTTGGTGCATAGAAATGCGCCCCAGTGCATGTCATACTCTGTCAATAGAATAGGGATGTCTGGTCCTCGATTTAAGCTTATAACACGGGAGCTTTAGTTTCTGGTCACAGTCCCACTGTAAGAAGGCTCTGTTCTCAAGTCAGTAGACCCAGTCCCCAATCGTCATCTTATACCCGCTCAGTCGAATTTGCTACGAGGCGTCACGCCCACGGAACTTTGCACCGCACAACCCACATTGGTTCGAGCAAGCCACATAAGCCGGCGCCAATATCGAGCTGTTAACCAGGGTCAGTCGAGAAACTGCTGCGGGGCCATGCCATGGCAGGCTAGAACGGAGCATCATTCGCCGCATAGTAAGAACGCAGTGAGAGGATGCGAGCCCCCATCCTGACAGGCGAGCCGGCTGGGCTGATGTAAGAAGCAGTCTGGTTCGGTAGCTATTCGTTTTCAAGGAGTGGACCGGCGACCTGATTTACGGTGGACCTCAACCTCTACCAGTCTAGGATCTGGAGTCCTCTAGCCGGTGCTATTTCATTGTGTTGCGGGTCGGTGAACTTTTCCACCTATTGTATTTGCTGCATATCGGGTGTCGGCTTAAGCACCTGTCTGCCATATTGCCCGCCTCTTTTTCTCTCTTTTTTTTTTTTTGGTCTCTTTGAATTTTACACCCTCCGCCTTGTGTGCTTTCCCAAAAACTCTCCCTTACTTTATTTTGCGGTTCGCTGGCCCGATGGCTGTTTCACCCGGCCTGTAAGATCGCTAGGAACGGATGGTACCCGCAGGTAGAGTTTGGCCTATGTCATGTATTGTATGCATTCGAGTCCTGGATCCCTTATCCTAGTAAACAGTGGAATGAATCGACGGCAGTAGCAGCAAGATGGGCGCGAGCCTTCCTGGCCTACCTTGTGGCACGCTTATTTGACGGCCTGAGGGTAATGTGTAGACCAATTGCAGTCCGAGGGGCCCCGTGCATACCTGTCACCCTAAGTGTTATCCTCGCCTTAAGCAGACATTCCAGGCTTCCTGGCTAGGATGCATCTGGGCTAGTGATACCCAAGCTCCCTCACATATAGGACCATGAGACATTGACACTAGTCATTTGCTTAGGGGATGCGAACATGGTGTCATTACCTGTAGATCGGACCGGAACGAACGGTATAGGGCCGTAACCAATACCACGACAAGATCGCTCCGATGCGCCTCACGCTGCTGCCAGACCTCTGCCCATTGAGGAACCTTGGTAAGGAAATCGGGAGAGCTGTCCACTTGTAGTATTTGTGGTCCTTTTTAAGCAGGGCCCCTTGTTAGGGATCGGAATTTGCCCCAAGAATAACCGGTATTGATGCTTGTTTGCTTCCCGCTGAGGGGTCTTCCATACCATGCAAGCGCTTTGGCTTAGATGTGATGGTCGTTAGTCATGGTCCCGGGCAGTTAGTTATCTGGTGAGTCTTTCTGCTTCTGCCAGCCCTGCCCCTTCCCATCCCCAGGCTCTCGTATAGAAGAAGTCTATGATCACGTGTATCATGGTGTTCTCGATTTGTTGAACCATTTCATCACCTCTAGGGTGAAATCGTCTCCCCAACCCCACTGGGTCTTGTTGTCACCACGGCACAAGTCATCAGCAACAACCACCGACCGTTGAAAGGCTGACATCCGTGTTTGACGAAATATGCCTATTGACAGGATTCCCGGAATAGGTCGTTCTTTGCATGAGAGTTGAGTCACCTAGGTCGCTCCATACCGAATTTTTAAACAGGGTGAGGTGATTTAGCATTTTCGCCCCTGTTCCTGAGAAGAAACCCGTTTCTTTGCAGTCCTTCTACCCAAGAACAATTGGCTCAGATTGAAAAGGTATTGCCGTACGTCTTATGGCGATATTCATGTCGTACGATCCGACTGACCCAAGAGCAGCCTTAACCACTATCAGCGATGCGATAGCATCTCTCGATCATCTCATAGCTACCTTTCCTTCGTCCGAGAGGGAGCATTGTCGCTTGAAATGAACACCGAAAACCAAGGCAAACATCTTCCCTCCCTAGCCCCAGGGCCCCGAGGCCCCGTTGCAACTGGATCAACCACATTGGCCAAGTCAAGGAAGAACTCGACAGCATGTTTGCCATGCAAGCAGGCAAAGCGAAAGGTAATACCTGGACTCTTAGTTCTGCATACAAGCAGTGGGGAAACACAGGGAGGGAGGGAGACTCTCTCTGTGTGCATGCGTGTCTCACTGAATCTTATCTGGCAAACCAGGGCCTCTCTTCCTACGAAGTGCCCTGCATCCTTGTCCTTCATCTGCCCCTTCACCTATTTCGCGCTCCTGCTAACGAAGAAGGATCACAGTGCAGCGGACGCCCGCCACCTTGTAAGGCATGCCAAAACACTGGGGGATGCATCTTTGATGAGACGCTCGACCTGAGGCGAAAGGTCGCTGCGAGGCGCACCCAAGGAGAGCTAGAGTACTACCGAGGCCTGCTATACTCGCTTCTCGAAACGCTTCGATCCTCAGATGAAGAAAAGGCACGACAGATGCTGGAAAAGATCCGTGGCAATGCTCAACTGAACGACCTGGTCACTATTATCGACGCTCCTGCCACTGATTTCAGTGACGCAAGTTCAGAGCACTCCAAAAGCGTTGGACCTGCGGAAGATATCCCATCGCAGCACGAGCGTCCAGTTGTTGAAGCCCACTTGCGGATAAAGGTGGAGAGGCTATGTGATATTCCCTTGTTCCAGGTATCTTCCGGGCCTTGGACAGTGGTTACTAATGATGACCATATTGTTTCGCACCTAATATCGTTGTACTTCACTTGGGATCATCCGTTATTGCAGGTCATGGATCAAGAGATGTTCCTAAAGCATATGGCTACCAAAGAAACCAACCCAGATTGCTGCACCTCGCTGCTTGTTAATAGCATATTAGCGGTGGCAAGTGTGCGTTGCTCCTATCCTCCTTTCAATTTGCTTTTTCTGACCACGACAAGATCTATTCCGACTTTCCAGAAGTTTTTGCTGTCTCTGACGATGAGACGTCACGGGGGCAGCATTTTTATGCGGAAGCAGAGCGATTGTGGAACGCGGAGGAAGGCCGCGTTTCTCTGGCCAAT
Organism: Aspergillus eucalypticola CBS 122712; assembly: GCF_003184535.1. Lineage (NCBI taxonomy): Eukaryota > Fungi > Ascomycota > Eurotiomycetes > Eurotiales > Aspergillaceae > Aspergillus > Aspergillus eucalypticola. The sequence goes on from NW_020290282.1 coordinate 235,756, forward strand.
ATTCAAGCTGTGGCCCTAATGAGTCGTTTGTATGGCTCGCGAAGAGACCCCCCATCCTAATTTTACATACCAACTCTAGCAGCTGACTAGTTGAAGCCTGAAATTCCAAGGTAAAGACGACTTGAGCTGGCTCATGCTCAGACAAGCTGTACAGCTCGCACAAGATTTTGGCATGTTCACTTCACCGAGGATGGGACGCCGCCAGTGGGAGAAAATGTCTCTCAGACTGCAGCATGCTTGTGCAATCACTGCTTGGGGTCTCTTTATTTTGAACGCGTATGACGGTATCCCCGACGTAAACCGACCAAGCTAACCGGCTAAATCTGTCTGCAGGCAAACGTCATTGCATAGTCGCAAGGTCGCAGAGTTGAAGCCACCGAAATATAAACCTTATCCTGTAACTGCGCTCGATGATGATGTTATATGGATACCGTATCCTCGCTTCAATCAGGTTGGCCTCGCCAAACACCCGGCATATCTACGATTCGTCATGACCAAAATAATCGATTTGACCGAAATTGTCGCGGACATACCGGATCTGCTGTTTGACAAAGGGCTCGACATGGCAATCGGCGAATTGTGGATAGCAGCCAATAAGAAATGCGTTCTCTTGCAGCGATGGCTTGACAGCCTTCCGAAGGATTTTGAAGCCGACGATGAGAAACCACCACAGATCTTATACCTGTAGTAAGAACATGAACTTCACGGAGTAGATGTTTACACCATCTCTGACTGTCATTTAGTATCGGATATCACCATACGATCATGGTATTATTCCAATACTTCTTGGAGCATCAACATTTTGGGCCCACGTCCCATCCATCGGAATTTGAACAAGCCCGGTCAAATCAGCTTCGATCGGCGAAGCAAGTTGTCCATTGTCTCCGCTCGTACCATGAAGCCTATGGATTGCGACAAATACCCAGGCAAATACTCGAGCCCACCAATAGTAGTCTCCTTGTCTTTCTGAGTGCCTTGAACGAGGACGATTCAAAGGACGCGTTTGTGGAACTGTGTCGGTTTCTAGTGGCTTTCAGCAAAAGATTCGCGTTAGCTAAAGAGATGCTTCGCAATCTAGAGAACATTGTTCAGTCCTCGAGGCTCACTTTGCCCCCAGAAGCTGTTGCTGTACTGGATCACAGGGGGCAGGAGACTTCACAATGGCTGTAAGCCCGGGTATCATAGCATTATTTGCCAGGAAGGCAATGTTACTCCGTCATTATGTTTGCATCGAATCATATAGAGATACCAGGTGGAATGGTTAGTGGATGAAAGTCGAAAGGAGCAGGTTCAATCGGAAGGCATGATGGGCGAAGATTAGATCCTGTACCATGAGAGAGGGAGGGAGGAGGGGAAGGGGGGGGGGCGTTCCCTCAGCAGTGTTAATGTGTGTTTCCTGAAAAATGCGGTATCTGTTTTTTTTAGAGGAGCCCACGGTAAATCGTCAGTAGAGGATGACAAGGATCAACTCAGATGAGAAGGTCCCGAGCAGAGACGATGAAATAGATAAAGCATTGAAGGAAGACGAAAGTGGCGTGAGCCAGTGGACGACAATTGGAGTTTCGAGACTGAACCCGGAGATCAGTCCGCCTGCTTTGGGGGCACCTGTCAAGGCAGAACGGAGCCAGTGATAGCTGGTTGTCCCGGTAGGATAAGTTTTCCGGACCAGCGCACCAATAATTCCCTACACCAAACACGTCAAGGGCGCCCGCCGGCCTCCCTTCCAACCTCCAGAAGCCCATCAGTTCTTTCCCTTACCGCCGACCAGCAACTTGTCTTGGGTTTTGGTTTCAGTAAAACCTGCTTTTCGGTTGCCTCCATCGTGTAGTAGTATCCTTTCGGCAAGGATTTCTTCATTCGTGCATCTCAGTCTAGCTCTTCATGCCGATGCTGCACATCACAACTGCTGACGACAGCCCTCATTATGGGGAAGACAGCTGTTCCGACCCTCAGGCTGCCCCAATTGGCTTCTTCTTGTTCTTCTGAAGGTTGTTAAACAGCGGGTTCTAATGCATAACATTGTTGTTTCTAGGGCCATCCGTCTGAAAGACGATCACCCTGCCTCTCTCTTCCCTCTCTGATATGCATCTTCAGGCCTTGATGTGATACTTTCGGATACAAGGACTCACTCACTCTTTAGAGACACGTCTATTATGTTAAAAGGTAGCATCTTTTAGTCAATTCTGCACTGCATGTTCACACAGTATACAGAGTAGTAAAGTTAAGGTTGGCAGCCATGTCTACTCTGCAGAGGACTAGGAAATATCTTTACCAACTACTATATCTACTTACGAATCATGAATTCTTAATAACCGCAAGAGCACTTACTAGGCGAATATGTAACTCTTTAGATGTATTTAGCAACTATAGCAACGCAGGCAAATAAGAAAAGCCTTCTTATATCAATCATAGTATATGCTAATTTTAAAAGTTGCTCTTTCAGGATCAGATAAGGACAGGGAGGGTGCGCCACCGGCAGCCACAAAACCTGCCACCAAGGATAGATGCATAGTTACTATAGACTACATGGGAGATTTCAACTCATATCAAGTTACATATACTCCGTATCTATCTGTTTTCACTGAGTGCTTCGACAAATTGATAGAATAGCGGTATTGCTTGACATTTACGACCTTAAAATCTGAGGTATATATGCATGCATAGCAAGCATGCAGCCTGGCATGGAGTGACTACTCAATATTAGACCGGCAATCAACACATACACCTGTTGTACCACGGAAGGCTGCACCAGTAAATCAGTACGGAAAGCCGGTCTGCACCGCCACACTGAAGTATTGGCAATTGCATTGTAGAAAGGGAAATAAATAATGCACAAGAGTGAACATATTGTACAAATAACATAAGTTGCATAGCTAATCTGGTATTATTCCCTGTCTCTTAGTGTCTCTGCATATTGCCCATTGACTGATCTCTGTACTATACAGCAGTAGCAACCGGGGGGGAAATACCCCCTTCGTGGCGCTGTGGCTGAGACTACATCTGGACCATGGTCTAGCCCGACTCATTTTCCCAACATGAAAGGGGGATGGGGGAGGGAAGTGGTTCCTGACGCAGCAGAGGGGGCAATTCACTATGGACAGTGTATGTTCTTACCGGTATTCGAATGTTTTCCCCCCGCACCATTCATTGTATCTATTTACAAAGTAGCGCAAAAATAGGGGAGGGATTTTATTTTCTCCTATTCTTAGAGCAAACCGGGAGTTTTCAAGAATGGATCGGCCACAGATCATCAATCCGTAGTCCGCCAATTTGATACCGGGTTTCTGCGTCGTGCAAGGCGGGGGCCGACGGCCTTGCCTTTGGGGTCTGAGCTGACCTTTTCATAGATGCTAATTCGTAGTATCACGAAGCGCTAACGTGTTATCGTCGATGTTACTGGGGTACCTAGTAAGTGTCTAGACTTTTGGTATGCATTATGTTCAACCTTCCAAGAGCAGACTAAGAGGGGAAAATGCCTCAAATGATGCAATGCAGTGAAAAATGGTAAAAAGTAAAAAAAAAAAAAAAAAAACATCACCAAATCATACCTATCCATTACGGTCATTCATGCATAGGGTAAGTCTCATTTGAGGATCTTGGGATTTGTTGTTAATCTGGTATTATTGGTGGATTGTCGTCAGCTGAACGATGATGCCTGAGAAACGGACAGTTGGTATGTGGTCTTCTCCATCTATCTAGCTACTACTATGACTACTTTGTGTTTGTCTGAACTGATTAACGTTATCTTGAACATCCTTTGCAGAAGGGTCTAGTGGAACGTGTCTTGAAAAAGAGAGAGGAATGATACACGGTGATACAGAAAGAAAAAATGGGAAACCTAAAAATGACTCCTGATCCCAGCGGGGTCCTCTGCCACCGCCTCAACAATACTATGTAATTGCAACAAACGTGCCGGTTGGTTCACAGCCCAGATACGGTTACCATACGGTTTGTAAGAGGGGACAGGAGCGGTATTATGCCGTCAGAGCACGTCACGCGACGGGGCGGTGGGCCGTGGCAGGAAGAAAGCGGTTAGATTGGCTGTTACGGCCACTTTGCGGTAATCAAGAGTCATACATCATTCCCATAGTTACTTGTAGACTAGTTATCTTGCAGGCCTGACCGTCTCCTGCTGCCAAGCTGCTGCTCCTCCTCCTCCTCCTCCTACTTCTTGCTACTGTTTCTACTTCTTCACTGTTCTCCTCATTCCCCCTCGCTCGGACACATTCTCTCGTGTATTTCCATCTTTCTCAGCATCATATTCATATTCATCTTTTGAATTCTCCCAGAATTGACTTTCCCCACCCCGTTCCTCCTCCCCCCATTCTAGAGCTCGGACTGAGTCCTCCTTCCAACATTGCGCCAACAGGTAAGCGAATCAATTCCATGTCCCTTATCAGTCATTGCAAGTATCGTCCTTTCTCTATCGTTCCAAATCCCTTGGAACGGCTTCCTATCCGCCTTCAGAAGTCTGCTGGACAAGCCAAGACAACAAAGAATGTGAGCGGCTTCGCATGGCACCTATCTTATCGACCTGCTTCCGGCTACATATGTACAATCCCTGCCACAGAGTTCGCCTCGTGCCCTCTTCTGCAGCTCTTCCGCTAGCTCCTCTTTCTAGCTGAGATAGTGCTCTCTTCTATCTTCCCACTGGGAGCACGTCCCCCAAGACTGACCATCGCCCCTGCATCCTGTCCTGTTTCCGTGACCTATGTATGCACAGCTGCCCTGTGCTAGCTCCAATTCAAACCCAACCCTCATCACTTCCCCGCCATCGAGATCCAATTGGCTCATGTGACACTTGTTCAATGCTCCGCTGATACTGATGATCGTTAGAATTGATTCCCAGCACATACCGAAACCATATTTATCAGACCAACCAGACGATCATGTCAAGTCAAACAGCTCCAGTCATCCCTCCCCGACCGTCAAGATCACCTCAACAAGGCCTTGCACCTTCCTCAGCAGACATGCCTAGGATCCCTCCTCGTCCCACCCACCGCATTGAGCGCTCAGTGTCTCCCTACCGCGATAGCTATGCACCTTCTCCATTGAATGAACTGCCCAATGGTTCGGGCGTGAAGCGTACCCCCTCGACCGATCTGCCTCCCCGTCCTCCGAGTGTCACAATTCCCTCTCTGGGTGAAGAGGGTATCGAGTACGAAGACTTGGATGTTGGCAACGCCTCCGACGCCCACCAGTCGACCCCCGCGGAAACACGCAACGTGGGAAGCGATCTCAAGCTCCATGCGCCAAGGCCATCATTACCCTCCTCCAGTGCCAAGGCCAAGGTGCAGGCTGTCACACGTACAGATTCTCGTCAAGCTGCAGCAGCCGGTCTGGGCCGTGCCGGGTCTCCTCTTCATGATGATCATGCCGAAAGGCCCACTCGCTCATCGCATTCGCGGGCTAGTGGCTCACGCGCCGAGTCTTCAACCGCGTCCGCAGATCGCAGACAGTCACTCCACGGTGATGAACACGGAATTCCCGAGATTGGGCAGAGAGTGCCCATGTACCCCAACGCGGGCGATGTCCAGGCCCCGTCCCCAAGTCCATACATCGTGGAGCACCAGCAGCAACGTCCAGGTCGGAGTCACAACAGAACCCGTAGTGGTCGTGAGGCCTCTCTGCCACCCGGAAGTTATGGCCTGCATGGGCACGGTGTACCTACAAACGACAAGTTTGAAAAAGCGTGGTATGAGAAGCACCCTGAGGAATACGTCAAGGAGGAACAAGGCCAATATGGTCCGGGTGTTGGCACGCCTAGACCAGATTGGGCTTTGAGTAGCGACGACCTGAACAAAATTGTTCGAGGTTCTGCTGTCACTGGCTCTGGACTTGGTACGTTAAACCAATGATACACTTTTGTAATCGAAACGATAGTGCTGATGATGATATTTCAGGTACCTCGCCTGCTGTGGCGGGAACTCCAGAAGAGGAAGTTGGCTACATCGCCTCTGATGAGTATACGCATCGCTTGTCATCGCCACCTCCCGAGTCACGTCGGGATTCTCGTCCGGCGTTCGAGTCCCCGCTCCGCAAGTCCAGCCTACCAGCCGCAGAGTCCCAGGCACAACAGGATGAGGCTGTGGAGAAGGAGGCAGTTGAGAAGCCACAAGAACCTCGAGTGATCCATGTTGACGAGCCGTACCACCACTTGCACCATCCCGATGGTTTCGCTCAGACTCCGGGTCCGGAAGAGCTCAACCGCGGCTTTACTGATGGCAATGAAGACGACGAGCCCATATTGGCTGCCGACGAAGTGCGCCCCGAGTCGGCCTACCAGCACCCCGCTGTTTCACCTTCGTTTGGAAGGAGTGGTAGTGTCGATTATGAAGGCAGAAGTCATACACCTAGTGCCACGCACAGCAGATCTAACAGCAGGGCTGCTAGTGTACAGAGTGGCATGCCCGCTCTGACACGATATGACTCGCGCGAAGAGCATGGAGGCGTCTACACCCCTCTTGAAGATGTCGAAGAATATGAGCCACTGTTTCCTGAGGACGATGCGAAGGACAAGAAGACTGTCTCAACTGCAGAGCGCTTCAAGCAGCGTCCGGAGCTCAAACATCGGTTCCCTAGCCAGGATATCTGGGAAGATTCGCCTAACAGTCTGCAGCTGCACGCTACGGTGTCTACCCCGGAGGGCCCCAAGCAGGAGGCCTTTGAGACTCCTGAACAAGAGTCTTTCCGTAGAAGCCACGCGAGTCACTTGGATCCCCATCAGGTCGCAACACAGATTTTGGAATCCGAAGAGCATGACGAGAAGCCCCCCGCTCGACCGGAAGTGGCCAAGCAGAGATTCCCCAGCCGTGACATCTGGGAGGACGCCCCTGAAAGCCATACACTAGTGACGACCATAGAGCCGTCAGAGGAAGAGGTCAAGAGCCCAGAAGTTCCCTCAAAGCCGAGCATCCCACTACGTCCTCAGAAGCGCCCGCAGCAGGCACCAGCAGTGGATGCATCAACGAAGCCGGTCACCTCACCTACTGAAAAGCGTCAACCTCCAGTCATCCCGGATAGACCCAAGCCTCAGATTCCAGCCCGTCCAGCCAAGCCTATCTCTCGTGCAAGTCCCGAAGAATCAAAGGATATCGCTCCCAAGCCCAAACCGGCCGTACCGGCGCGTCCTGGCGGTAGTAAGATTGCTGCCCTGAAGGCAGGGTTCCTGTCGGATCTCAACTCACGGTTGCAGCTTGGCCCGCAAGCCCCTCCCAAGCTTCAGGAGAAGAAGGAGGAAGAAGCCGCCCCGGTGGAGAAACAACCGTTGAGTGATGCTCGGAAGGGCCGCGCCCGTGGACCCGCGCGGAGAAAGCCTGCCGTTGAGAAGGCCAGCACGAGGTTACCCACTATTCCTGAGGTCAGAATCACCACGACGTTGAATGTCTGGCAAGTTGGTGAAGACGGTAACTTGGTCGTTGGATCTGAAGCCAACTCTGCTGTTCCCGATACCAAGCCCGATACCATGGCACCAGCCATCGCAAAGAACATCGCCGGTGAACCTGTTGATCCGCAGCCATTGCCGGAGAAGGAAGAGCAAGTCTCAGCTTCACCGAAGGACACCACAGTCACTGAATCTAAGGAGCCTACATTCACCGAGGCTGCCCACTCAATACCAACTGACAGTGCGGCCGAGCCAAGCCCCGCTGTAGAACCCGTGGTCAAGGAGGATGTCCCCATTGCCAAAGAGACTTCATCCCCTGAGCAAGACGTCGACAGCGTCGCCGAAACCCTAGCCGCCTCTGCAGATGGCAAACGGCCATCGGAAGGTGACATTGGCGAGACCCAGTGAAGTACCGGCTATTGACGGTTGTCTTATTCTACATGTTGCTTTCTCATTTCTTTTTCCTCTTTCCTTCATTTCTTGAGACACTTGTGCACCCCATCGTCTTGTTTCACTCCCTTGATAGCACATACACGCATAGTCTACCATACCTCTGTGCAGTAGCTATAGAGCAGCAACAACAACGACAACAACCACCGCCAGTTAACAACACGTAAGTACAGCTAGCCAGCCAGTTAGCTAGCTCAGCTTGTGTGGCCCACCTTCCAGCAGTGCTATTCGTATCATTTATCGTATTCCACTCCTTTGGTACATCCGCGTGAGGGACACCCTGCCCCTTGGTACTTGTCACTAACCCTTATCCTTCACCTAAACCGAAGTTCAATCTTTACACTTACTGATCAGATCAACCCCTATAATAATACCACTGCAGAGACGAATTAGGGGGATTAGGTTTTTACGTTCTGTGAATTGCAAGAGTTGTCAGGTTACGTTAATATTTACTGTATGACTGTTATATAGATACTACTAGTACCAATAATAATAGGAATTGATTGATTGATTGGTAACTAATGATGCATGATGCATGGCATGTATGCTAGCTAGATATGTCTGGATTAATTACATACAGAGTTTGAAACGAAAGGCTAAAGGACTGAGCAAATGGATAACTAAACTTCAACGGGAAGGTTTTGGTAAATTCAACGTCAACGGGGAACTAAGAGCAAAAAGAAAAGGGTGTGGTCTGTCTGTCAGACACATCAGGGCTGCTTTTTGGAAGTTGGGAGATAAATGGTATAGTATAAGAAGGAATATGACGGCATGTGATGATGGTTTTGAAAATAACGACTGAGATTTCCCCCTTTCTGGTTTCTGGATCTCATTCTCGTTCGTTTGGGAGACTACCGGATCCTTCTTTCGCAAATTGCCATTCTTTGTTTGATATGGTGATGCGACGGTATGAAATTGACTTGGATTATATATCTGTGTTTTTGTTTTTGTTTCTTGTCTCTTTTTTTTGTGTATATCTCTAGGTGATTTGGGGTATCATGTTTACTCTCAGTAGCTAGTAGCGAGGTTTGACCAAGGCGCTGGATGTGAAGCACAAGCGGCTATTCCGGCATAATGTCGAGTAGTCAAACTGCTTGAAAAGGGCAAGGTCTAGCCCATTTAACTATTAGGCAGGTTCTTCAAGTCACCCTTTCCATCTTTGATCCACTCGGGATCGATCAGGCGCTCTCTTTCAGCATATAGCTGCTTGTAAGCACCGCGGATCGTACCATCGCTGACATGGGCCACCTGAGATATCTCCTTGGCGCTCTTGCCATGTCCCATCAGGTACGAAGCCATGTATATGCAGGCTGCCACAATGGACAGGGGAGAACGTCCAGCCAAATCTCCCATCGTTGTCACGCGATCGGATAGAGCAGAGGAGACGCTAGTAACCTGGAAGGGCAGATCCAACAGGTTACAAAAACGGTTGCAGAGGTCACTAGGCTTGGTGGAAGTGGTGGCGGTGTATGTGTCGTTGGGGTCAGGGACACCTCCGCTTGAGACCACAGCGTTGATCCGCTCGAGGTTCTGCGCAGTGAAGAACTTCTCCAAAGCCTTGTAAATACGCCCAATTTCTTTCCTCGTAACCTTGGTCACCGCGAAGATCTCAGTGAAGGTACGTGGCACCTTGCACTGGCGACAGGCGATAAAAATACAGCCTGCAATGATCACATCCTGAGACTTTCCCTTGAATGCCTTGGCATCGTCCACAATCTTAAAGAGGTATTTCGCTGTATCTGCCACGTTCTTCTGGATGTTGAAACCATCACAGAGAGCACCGATCTCCTTGTAGGCTGCCAGAAGAGCTTTGTTTGCCTTTTCACTTGACTGCTTGTTCTGAGCCCGGTAAAGGTCGCGAACGCGGCCCGACCCACCACTAGCAATCTGGGTCTCCAGCTGATCACCGTTGAGAAGCGGGTTCATAGCATCTCCAACACGAGAAGGGTCGTCGTTGTTCTGATCGTCGTTGGAGAATGTACGCCATTCAGAGTGCATGTCGATTTCCCGATCAGCGAGGACCAGGCCACATGATCCGCAAACAGTTTCATGGGAACCAGGAAACTCCAAATTAGGAGGCACTTCTTTGCACTCGGGACAAATGACGTGGGCCGAAAGGTTCTTCTTCCATTGGCCTGGCTCGGCCCTAGCGGCAGCAGGGGAAACGGCAGCCATATTTAGAGGCAGTGTGACAAGGCTTGGGTGTATCGTTTAGAAAAGTGGTCGATAAACGCGGAGCTGCAGGTGCAACGGCCTTCGAATGGCGAGGTGAGGCTCACAGCCAAAGTCTGTTGGAAAGACTTTATGAATCGGCGTGCGTATAACGGCGATAGAGGATGGGGCAGCAGCGGCGCAAATCGCTCAGACTGATTTACAAGTACGTCTTCACGTCACTGCCTTTGTACTAATGTTAGCCTGAATGCCCCAAGCATATCTGAACAACAACTCCAAAGATAGGAGACGATGCAGGAGATTCCCGAGTGAAAACTACATGATGAATGACAACGGTGAAGGTCCACCGGTAGTCACCGACATGCAATTTTTTATCCTCAGGGAGGGGATCAGGTTCTATAAGCTAGCGCTTTACCTTTCCGGGCAGGTGAAGGACTCTTGGTCCTGCCAAAGTTCCCAGAGTAAAGCACTGAAGTACTCGGTGATCACCTTCTCCAGCGTAATCCCCGAAACCTCGAAGCCAAGCTTGCCCGACCGCGATGGAACCAATCAAGGTCTCTCCGTGAGGGTTGTATCACGAAAAAGTGTCGCAGAGCAGACAAGGAAGGCCTTGCGGAAGAGGTGGCCGGGAGGTTAAGAGGGGAGGGGAACAAAGAACGACGAGAGGGAAGAGAGGAGAGGAAGAGGAAGCGAGAGAACTGAGGTTGAGGGGCGAAGCGGACAAACCCAACTTGGAGATGCACCTGACTTGGACTTCGCAGCCGCCCTGCTGAGTCATCCGCCAAGCCGAAGGCTCCCGAACAAACGTCGAACTTCCAACATCGGCTTCAATCAGCACTTGCTCTCCTCGCAGAAACCCACCTACCTCCAACCCCCCTCATCTATCACCCCGCCGCGATGATGTCCCAGACTCTCAGAGCGTCGGTAAGATTACGATACACCTACGATATACTCCCCAATTCAAATGGGTGACATGGTGACTGACCCTGTTCGGTAGCGCTCTCTCTTCTCCCGCGTCTCTCGGCAACAGGTTTCTGTTTCTCGCCGCACTTTCCTGACCTCGGCTGTCCGTCAGGGTATGTGACCCTCTATCATACAATGTGGAATCGGTTCCCATCGAGAATGTTCACTCGGATTGGGCAAATCAGCCGTGCATATGAGGCATCTACGGTTTCTAACGTCTTGCAGCCGACCCTGTCCAGGAGCTCTACCTTCGCGAACTCCGTGCCTACAAGCCCACTCCCGTCAAGGCCGGTGACGCCGACGCTCACGTCCAGAAGTTCGCTCCTCCCGCCGCTCCCCAGTCCCCCGAGGAGGCCAACCTCGCCAATGAGCTGAAGTCCTACGAGAGCCAGGAGGTCGAGGTTGAGGGCCAGGCCGCCGCTGGTGAGGCCGCTCCCGTTGAGGAGAGCTGGTTCGAGGAGGAACCGGAGGAGGAGGCCCACGCTGCTCACTAGGTATCTGTTGTTTCACCGACAACGATCAGGGAGAGTCGGGGCTTATAGACAATGGGATGGACTTAATGTGATATCCTCCGCTGTTCAAGTCCTGGAGTAACTTCTGTAAATTAAACCTACTTTGAGCACATGAACTTTCTTTTTTCCTCTTGCCATCAAGCTCTTTTAGTCAAGTATGTTTTGCATCCCTTCGGAACATAATCCGGCCGGGAGGTTATTTCAAGAAAGGGAGTGAGAGGAGTACTTCGTAGCCGTAGTACTCAACGTTTGGCCAAAGCGGGTACCCCGAGCGCAGAAATTGGCCTCAGGCGACCGTAGCGCGGGCGGCTTTGATATATCCGACCGTCCGAACCTCCTCTTCTGATTGATAAGTGGCAGATTGATCCCAGCACGCCATTTGGGAACGCTGTCCGGAGTACAGCGGGACATGATACGGCCAGACAAATTGGAATTTCGCCTCCTGCAATGATGACCCTGGTGTGCGACGTGTGAAAGTTGCGAATACATCTGGTACATTTCGGTTATGGTCAAGTGCACATGGGCGCCGGTGACCGGAAGGGCAGGACATCTTTGGATCTTCTCAAGGGTATGCAACTGCATCTACCTTACTTCGGGCTGAGAGACGATCATAACGTGTCCTTCTTCATCGGGCTAAAAACAACATGCAATACGAATCATCTTGTTAGTAGTGTGTTGGTAAGATCTGTCGATTCGAAGAGGATGCAGGGGATTTAGCATTAGTTGTTCTACTGTACAGTGGGTGTGAAGCGTGAGATATGACAGCTCCAGCCAGGATTGCTTTCGCAGACCGCTAGACCATCAGGACTCAGGCCTTTGACTAAAAGAATGATACGATAATCTGCCTCGATCAATCTGTCTGTCTGTCTGTCCACAACACCCATCACGCTATGAGGGTTGTTGCAGCCGGGTTGCTTTCAACATATGGGGCTTACACGTTCATACTTGCAGGGTCGATCTGTGGAATGATTGAGCGATCGATGGGTCTGTCAGCCATTTTAGAATCTCATTCTCCAGGAATCTTGACAAGAAGACTAGGAAACGGTGGCAGGCATGAAATGGCTGGCTGAGCCACTTCATCCCCCGGTTATCAACAGGATGACGTTGGTCAAATGGAATGAGAGCGGGAGTCTCCAGGTGGACCGCTTATAACTGTACAACATTCCTTTCGGAGGATTGAATTGGCAGGAATTCACATCTGTCTTATGGTTGATAATGTAAACCCACTTAATTAAGATTTGATTAGCGACCTGACTAGTAATCCAAGAGGAGGTGGAGGATGCTGGAGGGAAGGTTTACCAGTTGCGGTGGTACTGGTGAGGATCCGATCCGATCCAAGTATATTCGGGTGGTACCAAACAAACAATGAATGGTAAGTTACGGCGCGGACGGTGAAAGACCAAGTCACCCAGAGATAGTTTACTTTTGCTTTTACTTTCCTGACAAAGCAGGGGCAGAGTGTGATGGAACAACCACGCCACACTTTGATCATCTACTTACGCCCCGACTGATAAGTAGCAAGCAACTCCTCTGCACCAGGAAGTAGCACTTGATAAGAGCACTGAAGCGCTTTCTACTAAGTAGTTGACACTACCTGACACTACTTGACACCTCTTTTACCAGCCTCAGCCTGACTAACCATTTCCCTATGCCAAGTCAAGTTTGCGCGCGGCTTTACTCACAATGTTTCACAATTACCCCATACGGCAACCAAATAGGAACTAATATCAGGGTCCTGCCAAGATCCCAGTCCTCCTCCTGTACGAAATAGATAACTCCCATCTTGTCACTACTAATAATAACACGGGAGAATGTTCCCCTCCACTGCGCCCCTCGGACGAGTCAGCGCAACCGTTCCCACAGACGCTTCGCATTGCCCAACTCGGGGGCCAGGACGAGGATCGAAAACTCTACTGCGTACCCAACCTGTTCCTGCAAGCTGCTGTTGGACGTGCATGCAGCCTCAAAAAGGTTCGGAGCCCGGAGCTGAGCCAGATTGGATGGGTAAGTAGATAGATAGTAAAAGGTAAGTACGGATAGTAAAGTATGGTACCGCTCACGAATACAGTTTACTTCCATCAATAGTCGCAATGATTCTGATCCATCCTTCTTCTCAACCCTTTTGTTACCATAGCACCTACATGTAAATCTACGCAAGTCCAGGACTGCTAAGACAGTGTGGGTTATTCATAGTAAAAAAAAAATTCAGCTTGGAGAATGATTTCGTCATGACGCGATTATTGAATTTCTCTTCACAGCCTTGCATGGGGCAAACTCCTCCCCCCTTCTCCATGTATCAATAGGTTACGAGGCTTAAGCACCAGGGACGCACCCGGACGGTTCAACGTTTGGTGAGATATACAGTAGGAAAGGAAGGGGGACGATAAAGGGGACAAATACCAAGTCCAGGCTTTAATTTCCCCCTCAATCCCATCATATGAGCATCACCATCCTCGTCCCAATTTCATCTCTAGACGGACAATGGAGTTTCATTCTGGGCGAGTCTGGTGTTCGGATCGCTCGAATTCCGACAAGGGAACTGCGGTATTGTAATCAAATACATGGTTACATAAATACCCGGTACTTACTGTAAGAGACAATACCGCCCAAGCGCAAGCCAGACGGTGTGTACTTGCTTACTTACCTTCTGGGCCCTCCGTGCGTGGACGGGGTACATCATCAAGCCATCAAATCCAGACAAGCAGGCAGATGGAAAATAAGAAAAATAAAAAATAGTTAGAAAAAAAATAAATAAATAAAAGAAATAGTAAAAGAAAGAAATCCTAAGCGACCGCCTACTTGGGCAAATTGCCTGGAACCTTTAGGATAGGACAGCCTTCTTTTCTTTCTCAATCTTAAACGTGGAAGGAGTCCCATTCAGTCCTCCTTGTCGTCTTCTACTTTTCCGCGCCCGCAAGGTCACTGTTCCCTCCCCCGTCATCATCATCATCATCATCGTCGTCGTCGTCGTTCAAAAAAGAAAAATAACCACCTAGTGAGATCATTATACCCTCCCATTGTTGGGGCCAAGCTTCACGGGGGCTACTCCAAGGGCTAAATCAAGGGTTAGAGAGGAGAGAAGCCACCAGGAGAAGAAGAAGAAGTGGGCTGGCTTGTATGTAATAGGAAGTGGGAAGTATTATCGAAACCGGTCAGTTCATCTGCTTTGCCCCATTCGGCCTTGCTCATCATCTCCTCTCTCTCTCTCTTTCTCCCCCTCTGTCTCTCTGTCTCTCTTTCTTTGGCCGTCACTGGCTCTCGCTGGCTTGTTCATCCCCATCTCCTCTTCTTGCGGCTCCTTTCTCCCCTTTCCTTACTCTATTCCGCTCCGTTTCTGCTCCGCTCCCCTTTCCTCGTTGATTCCGACATTCGTTTGCTTGTTCTGTTCACTCCCCATTGTTCCTTCGCTCTATCATTTCCCTGGGCCCCATATAAAGAACAAGAAAAGGAGCAAGCAAGTTTTAGCTCTACTGCAATATCATACCTACTATCTCTTGCCCCCCCTGCCGGCTTTCCGACCTGCCCCTCGTTCAATCAACCTTACGATCGTTACTCCGCTATACTTCGTATTCACGCCGGAATACTGCCCGTCCGTCGATCAACCGCTCGCTCTTCATTTTCTCCTGCCCAGCATTGGCTAACATTCAGTCCCTAGTTCGCCGTGCGTCGTTAAAGGTTCTCGGTTTAGCTTTTCGGAGCCAGTCCTATCCCGAGCTTCGTCGATAATTGCCGTATTCGCTCGCCGCGGTCGCTTGCCCTTCCTCTGCCTGCCTGCACCGCCATCATTCCAAGCCTCCCTTCCTTGTCGCCTTCCCTCATCTTTCTCCGCATCGGTGACCGGAACGACTCAATGCTACTGGAATAGAACGACCCGCATATGATTTGATCTCTCTGGGAGTGGCTTTCGTTGTATATGGAGGAGCTGGTCTCCCCAACGCCCGTTTGAGTGATAGTATATTGCCCAGCCTTTCGCGGCTGGAGGAGATGTACACCTCGCTAGGGCTCTTCCTCTGCGTGGATCTATAGCCAAGATTGGCTATCCTTGACCATGTCTTCTTCCTCTACAGAGCTCGCAACCCCTCATCTCGATGACGATCACGTCCATTTGACCCATGCCGCTAGTTACAACCACCTTCCGGACCTAGCGGCCACCGAGGCCGGCCGGCCTGGTCTGCGGAGGACGTTCTCCGACCTAAACCATCCTGTTCAGACGGAGTCTCCGTCAAAAGAGGATGTGGCTGCTGGCAAAGACATCTTACGACGGACCTCGCTTCGGTCTAAGAACAAACCAACTATCGCTGTTTCTCGCTTTACCGTATCGACAGAGGATGTGTCGGATCCTGCTGGCCCAGAAACCTCAGTTCCTCCTGCCCAGGTTCCGGAAACGAGGGCACCGTCGCCCGTTGCTCGCCCCTCCAAAGCCCGCTCTATGTCCGGCAGGCTGGTCAGTTTGGCTCGAAAACCCTGGATGTCAAGCTCTCCGCCTTCTGGGAAAAGCTCCCGGCTCCGTTCTCTACGTACAGAGGAACAAACCTTAAATCCCCCGACAACTCCACCTAAAGCGAACGGCAAAGCAGATTCTGTGAGTGCAGAAACTGAGCCTACTGCCCCCGCCCGCAGGCGGACAATCCTACAGAAACGACCGCGACGTCCGATGGTCGCGGTTGTGACGCAAAGTCGAGCAGATAGTCCCAGTACTCCCAGTAGTTCTTCACCTCAATCACTAGTGGCCAAGAATTCGCTAGAAAAACTCACCGCAACCCTCAATGTCTCAACGCCGGTCCTACCTCCGGTGCCTAAAGCACCGGCAACTACGAATTCCGCCGGAACAGTGGACGTGTCGCGGAAAAAGGATGAGCTCTGGGGTGTTTTCCGGGGCCTCGAGGCTGACTTCCAGAAGTGAGTCCTCAAGGAATTTGCATATATGCGTACATTGGTTGACTTAGTCTTCATATAGGTTTCAGGCTAAGTCCAGCGCTTTGAAAGCCAACGTAATCCGGTCCGCGCTGTTGCCGTTCTTGAACCGAAGCCCGTCGCATCAATCCTGTAAACATCTGAGGCCCGAAGACCTAGATCGCCGGGTTAACATACTCAACAAGTGGTGGACCGGGCTATTGGAGATGCTCAACGGCAAGAATAATCAGTCCATATCCGGCACGGACAGGCCTGTATACTTGGAAGCAATTGTCGGCATTATGACTCGACCCGAATGGAGGGTTCCTTTCCCTCTTCCACCGTCGAACAGCAATTTCCCACAGCCTCTCAAGCATGCGTCAACTTCTATATCGGAGAGTTCGGATGGCTCGTCAGGCTCCGACTTTCTCCTTGAGTCTATTCATCACAACATAAGGAATATCTTCACGCAAAATTTACTGTCTCAGATGTCGTTTGTGGTTGAAAGAATGTCCATGCGACATGCGCCCGCCAGCTTAGTTGCATTCTGTGGCAAGGCCTGTGCCTATGCATTCTTCTTCTGTCCTGGCGTCGCCGACATCCTTGTGCGGCTATGGAATA
Organism: Aspergillus eucalypticola CBS 122712; assembly: GCF_003184535.1. Lineage (NCBI taxonomy): Eukaryota > Fungi > Ascomycota > Eurotiomycetes > Eurotiales > Aspergillaceae > Aspergillus > Aspergillus eucalypticola. The sequence goes on from NW_020290282.1 coordinate 252,751, forward strand.
CACCTCCCAGCATCTTCCGGCGCGTACTTTCCCAGTCAAATCTCGACAAAGGTAGCGGCACGAAAGCGTTAACACAGGACCTTGCTTTAAACTTCCCGGCAGCCTTACGGACGCTTGCTTTTCACGCCCATACGGCTCTGGTGCGATACCTTCGCCAGAAGCCTGATGTACCTTTGAGCACTGTTCAGATTCCTTGGCAGAGCCCGTGGGTTTCGCGATGGAGTGGCCGGGATACCGATCTCTTTTTCGTTTTTGTCAAGTACATTCATGTACTATACGCCGATGCTCTGCCGCCAGATCTTGACAAGCAGAAGCGGATCCTAGCACCAGGCTTGCTGCCGATTCACTCGCAGCTCCTGGTTGTTCTTGAGGACACCCTTTACAAGCAATCGGTTCCGCAAATGCAGGAAACCAATCACACGGCTGCCGCGGTCACATTTGATGATTTCATAGAAGGGACCGATGCGGCTGTCTCGGCTCTTCCCTTAGGGGCAGCGAATAGTCATCGTTTGATGGCTGAAAATCGCTTGATTATTCTGCTTCGGGATTTTCTCTCGGAATCTTCGCTTGAGCCGAACCATGCAAGGTTGCTGTATGCTGAATCATTTTGTACCATCATGAGAGCAGCTGCGGAGAGGACATCGCTGTTCGACCATAATGCTTGTTTCCTACTGTGTGATTTTGTGGAGGAGGTTATTCCCATTATCATACGATATTCCCATTCCATCGAGAATGACTTGTTCGACTGGAATTTCTGGCTGAAAGTCTGTCGTCAAATGATGCAAAGTCACAATTCTCTCACTGAAGTTCGGGTGTTCTCGTTTCTCTTTGCTATCTGGACCACATGGACTGCTTCAGAGGAAAGGAAAGCCGATCTGTGCTTGAAATTTCTCCTAGAAGAGTCCATTTTCTACCATTACTTCAGCCATTGGAGTCCAATGGTCCGCGCCTACTTTCATCGTCTGTTGTGTTGGAGACTGGGGAGGTTTAGCGATGAGCCCACATCTCTTGACACTGCGATATACGAGACGCTATGGAACCGGCTTCAGCGCACTTGGAAATACTACCTTGCTTTCCAGGCCAAAGCCGATGAAGAACTCACCACACCGCTTTCTTCTGCACCGTGCACGCCGGCACCAGGCCGGAGGATCATTATTATCAGATGTGATAATCAGTTGTCGCCATCGAACTTCTTCGTATCATTCGATCGTGTTGTTCCTCCGGCTCCAGCGGAGAAAACGTCCGCTTTCTCCAGTAGCATTACTTCTGCGAAAGCGGAATCATTGGAGCCCCAACCCGCACCTAAACGGAAATGGAGTATCCTTAAAGCCATGTTTGGCAGTTCTTCTAGCTCAAAGTCTAATGGTGAGGCGTCGTCTTCTAGCAGCTCTGACGAGTCAGATTCTGCGAGCTCTGAAAATCTGGCGTCAGCAGACAAAGGCTTGGACGGTCAATGGCAGCCCCAGAACCAATCTGGGGAGCTGAGTCGGCCCAAGACTGCACACCAACCCTACTCGTTCAAATTCTCGCTAGAGTGGATGGATCGGCCTCAATGGCCTAGCAAGAACAAACGTCTCTACACTCCCTGTCTTCCCGTGGGGTCGCAGCTGCACTTGCAGCTCCGAAAATCTCTGAACAAGCGGGATGATTGTGAGACGTTATCCGAATACGTTTCAGCGGCGGAGGGAGAAGACGACGATGAGAGTTATGACCCTCAAGGTGCACCCGAATCAGACGAACAAGACGCCCGAACAGACGACAGTACAGAGTCAGAAAAGCAGTCCAATGACCTTGATATCAGTCTTGCGATGAATGATAAACTCGCAGCCAGTAAATACGCAGGAAGGGCTCTTGCGGAGTGGGCACAAATTGTATCCGAATGTGATAGCTTCTTCGCCAGGAGACGAGACGAAGGCGTGCCCTGCGATCGCATGGTTGAAACACCAACGCTGGGAGTTGAGAGTTTCCGCAAGTAAGCAGCGCACTGGAAGCCTAGGAAGAAATGGAAATATAATGTATATCCTCCATACTGATCATGAGTCAGTCCTGACTTGCGTTGACGGAGGCGTTGTCCTCCGCATTCGGATTCCAAACCGAAGGCTCCGGCCACTCCATTCATCCACCTTCAAGATAGAAGCCCTACTACATACAACCAACAACACACAACATCTCTTGCACATCATGTTTCCTCACCAAAACCACGCAAACTGTCCTATAGAGCATGCAACGGAACCAACCACTTTCCGGTTCCACATTGCATACAGCGTACGACCACGAAAAGGCGAACCCGGGATTATGCATATTTAATACCTTACTGTTCTATTTCCATCACCTTTCCATCCTTCTGATTCCTCATTGACTTCCAAACATGTACTGTATATAAATCTGGGTTGACTGGCTAATACATAACACGGCGCATGCACGGGTGTGGGATGAGGGCCTGGTTGTCTCTTTTTCCTTTATCTTATAGCCTTTTTATTATTTGTTCTCTTTGAAAATTTCATCATTCTTTCCCACGTCATTCAATCTACTTCCTACCTACATTTCGGCGGAGTCATGGTTATGGTCTGCGATGCGTTCCTTTTCTCTTCCTCTCATCCACCAATTCAGTTTCTAATGACTGCTACTATCTCCTATTCCATCCATTTATCTTTCTCCATTCCTTACTCATTCAACTTTTCCTGTTTAATTTCCTTTACCTAAACTGGGATGTAGCTAGCTAGCTAGCTAGCTGCAATGCAGCCAGAAAATTGTAGGATATAGGTGATTTGTGTGAAAGCCAAAGCAAAAAGAAAAGAAAAGACACGGCATGGGTTGAAATGCACGGATTGCAACTGGGAGCAGACACCAATGTTTTAAATTTTAATGAGTAACGACGCATCCCTTATGTGTTCGGGTTGTTATTATTTTTATCTTTCGTTTTATTATTTTAGGCCCTTTCTTGGGCCATGATTTATATACGTCTTAGGTAGGTAATATCAGTAAGCAGTGTGGCTGATGTGTATTCTATAGACATCAATTTCAATTGAGTCTTATATAGGTAGGTTAGTATTGAAATAGCAGCAATTATAACTTAGTAGTTGGGTGGAAAACTTAGGATATATGACCCCTTTTCGTGATTGTAAAATAACTAGCTAGCTAGTATTCAATCATAGTAATTGTTATGGGGGTGGGTTAATGGAACTACTTAGTTACGTTGGTGGTATTCACCATGTAAGAATACAAGGGAATGTAATCCGACTATGATGTGTCAGATTGCAGGAACTACGAAAAGAAAAGATTTAGGTACGCATTCTGCTAATGGGGAGCTATCGTATACATTCGAATAGGATCCAACAAATGCGTGGATTGAAATCCTTGATAGGCGCGGAATTGATGGATAGTTATCAGGTATGATGAAAAAGTGAAAGAAAAAGAAACCTGACATTGACTAAGTAGTAGTGGTAGTAAATTGATATACTCCGAATGCACCATGGTTCACAGCAAGGTGCAAAAAGCAGGCACCGAGGCAAAGACAAACACAAACACCCAAATGTAGATACATAGATGAAAGATAGAAGAGACAGACAGTAGAAGAATATGCGTAAGAGGCCCGGATCGGTAGGGGTGGGCGTCAAGGTGACTAGATACAAGAAGATATATGATCCGATTGGCAGGTCATGACACACACAAATGCTTGAAGATAAGGCTTGGGAGGAAAGAAGAAGAGGGCTCGTCAATTCCCGTCTATCAGGGGGACAACACGAATGCCAATGAAGGGAATCTTTTGCGCAAAAGGAAGATACACAAGAGTCAAGAGATGTGGAGGTATACTGTGCAGGGTCGGGAGATGGTGTGTATAGCGGGCGTTGAGTTTAGGACAGTATCGGGTCGTCGTTTGGCGGTAAAAAGACAAGGAGGTAGATTGGGGCACAAAATTGTATAGGAGAAAGTGATGGGGTTGTCCTCCTGGCAGTGGAATGATCAGTTCTTATGGACGAGATGATCGCTCGCGTCACTGATGATATTGGAGACCCGGTCAATCCACTCCTGAGTTAGCGTCCAATTGCCAGAATCAATGCTGTCTCGAATGGCAGGGAAGAGAGTAGGGTCATAGCCGGACCAGAGTTCAGGGCCGAAGATGACATGCTTAAATTGTGTGCGGTTGGGAACCTATTCATATGTAGTTAGTCTTTGTTCCAGATGGAAAGAGTTGAATCACTTACGCCGCCATCTGGCCTGTCGTCGAGAAGATGGGTTTCGAAATGAGCCAGCCGCGTATTATGTGCCAGACGCTGTACAGCAATCACGTTGTTCTCAAACCCACCAGTTCCCCAAACAGCATCATGCCAGACCCGAGCCCACTCCTGAAAGTGAGACGCATCGTCCTTGAACTTTGCCGCCGCTTCATACAAGGGCTTGAATGTCACAGAGGTGTCCCGGGCGGCGTTCTGAGTGTTATCGGTAGTTGGGACATTCCTGGACTTGGCATAACTTTCCAGGCCAGTAATATAGCCACCAAGGTGTGCAGCATATGCCTCCAAGTCGAAAGGCAGAATGGGGCTGTCTGCAAGTTGCAGAAGTAACAAACCCCAAAACTGTCCTAAAATCTTGTGATACTGAAATCCGGGGTCACCGAATTTGGTCATCCAGTCCCAGTTCTCATAGCAGCTATGGTAGGGGAAAGGTTCGCCGATAAATCCAAAATCGACGCTGGAAGTTCCAGCGATGTCCTGAAAAGCGACGTAGTCGCTTCCAGCACCAAGAGGTCCGAGTCTTTTCTTCTTCTTCTCCCAAAGATCTTTAAGCGTTTCATTGCTGTCAGGATCCGATATGCGACCGAGGATCTGCATAATGACGCTCTCGAAAAGCGGACTTCCTGCGGCGTCAAATTCTTTGCCGCTTACACCCACATCGACGTTGATGTAGGCATATGCGTTTTCACGAAGTGCTTGCAACTCCTTTTCAACATGTTCAGTCGAGCCAACGAGGTTGTACTCTTCAGCGTCCCAGCTGATAAACTCGATGGTGCGTAGTGGGCGCCAGCCAAAAGTCAGCAGTTCCCCGAAAACTCGAGCCAGCTCAAGGAACACAGCCGTGCCACTGCCCGGATCTGCGCTTCCCAAGCACCACGAGTCTCGGTGGTTACCAACAATGATCTTTTTCTCCGGCTGCTCCAACCCGATAATCCTTCCAACGACGTTGTAGATGGGCTGTCTTTCTACCTCATCTTGGATGTTCATAAGATTGACGGTGGGCGACGATGCGTCCCCAGTCCACCACTGATTCACGTCCGGAACACCGCCAACCCACTTGGCCGGCACCTTCGAACCGTGGCCCTTGAGCACCTGCAAGAGCCTTTGGGCATCGCGCCAGGCGAGAGGAATGCTAGGAATAGCCGTCAACCCCTTGCTGTCCTCTGGCTTGAGTCTCACTTTCTCATCCGGTGTGGACGCGAAACCTGGCGAGAGTACATCACCGACCACCCATGACATCAAACTAACAGCGCCTCTTTGTGTCCCGTCTGCTGGCATATAGCGTCCATCTGGAAAGGCCGGACCCCGGACAAAGCCATCCTCCGCGGGATCAGAATATATTATACAACCAGCTGCACCAGCCAATTCTGCAGCTTTGACCTTCAGGGCCCGATCGCTCTCTGACCCACCATAACGGACCAGCGCTATGGAGCCGTCCAAGGCAACTCCTTGATCTTTGAGATATTGGAAATCTTCTCGGGAACCGTAGTTGGCGTAGACGAGGTGACCAGTGACGTTCCCCGACTTCGAGTGGCCATGGAATACCAAAGTCTGTTCGTTATCCTCTTCCAAAGTAGCCTCCCAGGCAAGGTCGGGAGGATCGATGATCGCCACCCTCCGACCGTCTTGCTGGGGATAATTCAAATATACCTGGAATTCTTCCATCTCGACCTCGTCGAAGTTGGCCTTGTTGAACTCCGAGGCCACCCATTCCGCCAGAACGAAACTACCTTCCGTACCGGCAATATGAGGGTATGCGGTCAGCTTCTTCAGGTTTTCTGCAATGCTCGTCTCATTGATATGACCCTGAACGAAGTTCTCCACGGACGCGGCGCTGTAGGATTGACCCATGATAAAACGGTTGTTCATGCTGAATAGGTCCGAAATGAAGAAGATGTACACGATGGTGACAACGAGAAGCAATCCAAAGACACGCAACAAGATCATGCATCCATTGTGTTTGAAGCCCGACCGAGCATCGTCTAGGTAGACGGTAAACCTGAGATTTGGCAAGCTTGGCAAATAACGGCGAAACGGCAGATTGAACGAGGATAATGTACGAGTCAAGTCGTTGAATCGCTTCGAGAACCGCGACCGTAGGCGAGATCGTTGAGATGATGTTTGCTGACCAGCGTCCTCCACGTCCATCTGGGCCAGCTCCCGCTGTAACTCCTCCAACGAGCCCCTATCCGATCCAGATCCGGACTCAAGGTCATCGAGGCTATTCCGAGCGGACTCGACGGTGGGAGGGTGATATCCATGAGGTCTAGTCTCTCCGCGGGCACCCGTTTGGGGACCGCGCTGGAGCAAGCCTTGTCTTTCGGTGTTGTCGCTCACTTCTTCGGAAGAATCGAGGTGCGATCGGGAAGAGCCCGGGCGAGCGCTGATGGCCTCTTCGTAGGATGGGATTGGAAGGGCCTCATACTCGAATTTATTGTCGTTGCCCATGGCGGGTGATATGGGGCTCCCGAGAGCCGTGCGAGTTGGGTAGTATCACAGATACCGGGCTAAGCGGGATCATGATCTGGATGAGAAAGGAGTGACAGCCAATGCAGCCATGCTCCCGAGCGGAGGGGCGGGAACGAACGACAAAGGAGGTGAATGTGTAAATAAAGAGTGTGTACTTTATTAAAAATATATTAGGAGGGGGGGTTAAGGAAGAAAAGGGGAGGGGGTGGTGATGTTCCTGATGATGGAGGTAGGACGAGGATGGGTCAGTAGCAGTCGATCGCAGTGTCAGATCTCGAGTAGGGTAGCAGCAGTAGTGAGAACTCACTTCACAAGTTCCCCGGACCGCCCGTCACATTGGGGGGGGAACATTGAGGCTACGCGTGGCGCAGTCGAGGGGGGAAGTTTGCTGGTCGGGGCCACGGCTCGGCATCCGTAGGCAGAAGGGTTCTGGAACAGATTTCTCCCGACCGATCGATATGTAATCAATCATCCTTAAGGGCTCTCTGTATCCGCCATTAATAGTCAATTTGAATTGTTTACAACTGGTCATGATGAGGATGAGGCAGAGTGGTACTTTTTGAATAGAGTAGAAGGAGAGAAGAACAGTTTACAAGTACCAGTAATAGCAGTAGAAACTGAAGACAAACAGTAATGCTGGCCATGCATCCCCGTTACTTGGTACCGAGATACGCTGCCAATCTCATTGGAAGCACTATATTAGAGAGTAAAAGGAGTAAGTAGTATAGTATATCATATATTCATGTCATAGTAGTGTTCCGTAGTACTATTTGGTAGTTTGTGTGAAGACGAAGAGAAAGATCATGGAGTAGTAACTACTGCTGTCAATTGAAGTAGTAAGTAGCCGAGCAAGCGGACAATCATGGCTTAGTACTAACCATATATATTTTTCTGTCTTCTACTCCGTATAGTACATACTAGTACCATCATCATCATCATCATCATCATCATGCTGGTTCGACCTGCCGTTACTACTACTAACAATAACAATAATGCCCGAGTGCTACTATGTACACTCAGAGTACATTGGTACTAGTGTGCTCACGTAGTGATCCATAAGGGACCAAGTCGAACATGCATCACATATATCCATTATTGTCGTATGGTTGGGCAATTCATATCCTTAAATGTATGCTGAAAGGCTTTTGATCATACATATGCCTACTTATTACTCCTCTACTTAATCGAACAGCCGACATCATTGCTTGACCTGATCCCTTGCTTTCCACTCCGGTTCACAGCATCTGCAGCACACGCAATTCAGACGTTGGTAACGCTTCAAACGGATACACATTTTTTTTTCTCGCACATCCCACATCAACGCTGGAGATCCGACAAATGACCACGGAACTACAGCCCCAAGAATGTCAATCGGCGCTACTTTTGAATCCGAAAGAAAAGAAAAAGGACCCGATCCAATTGAATGATGGTGGATCTCCCCTGCCATTGGCACCTACCAGGTAGCCCACTTTGTACTTATCTACTTTTAGTGAAATCTGCATGACAATGTGGGATTTTCGTCAACGACTAATGAGCGCACCCCTCGGCCCATTTCGCGCCAGAGTGGCAACGGCCAAAGATCGGGTATACTTTTCTTCAATGGCGGGCTTTTTCTCGACTCTTTCCGACATCTGAACCCACTGGGACCCTACTTATGCCTGTAAGTCTCGGTAAGATGGAGGCTCGTTTACAGAAAGGGCACCGAAAGCTCCACAAGATAAGATTGATTAATCCCTCAACTTGTTTCACTGTTCCACTCCACGGTCAGGCTATACCGGGTGGATGTGGTCGGAACTGGATTTGATTGGGATGGAATCGATTCCAGAGAGGTTCCTTTCTGATTGCTTGCTTGCGTTATCCCACTTGTTTGGTATCTGGCATATGCAGGTGTCGAAGAACGGGACTTTTGGTTGACATACCTACGCTTTCGAACGTAGATGTCACCGCAAAGCATACCATAGGCCTCAACTGACAATTCTTGTCTGGACATTACTATGTTCTCGGTCCATCTAAGTAATTAACGGGGCTGTGCTAGGAGGGAAAAGCGTGATAAGAGGAAGAAGATGGAGGGGCATGCGACACTGAAACCCTACGGGTTGGGCAAGACCATCGGACAAGCCTATCCTGTGTGGTCAATTAGAGATGCCGTCTGATCAGAAACAATCCGCAGAAAGATACTCCGCGTCTAGACGGAGTTTTCCTCGTAAGCAGGTTTGTCGTCATGGGCAATCAACGGCCGGGACGCAGGGGAGAGACAAAGGATACCAGGGAACGCATCCCATTGCCGTGTTAAAGTGCTTGGCATCCTGGGGAGAGAAGTGCAACATTGCGGGTTTACATCATGTGTCTGCAGTTAAGCTGCACGGTTGTAAGTAGGGTAATAATAGTGCAGCAGCAAGCTCCTAAAGTACGGTAGTGTGGATATTAAATCCTTCCGTTCATATCGGCCAGTGTGGGAGAAACATGGGCCGACGTTGATTGAGGGCGGATGTATAGTTAGGGTGAGGGCCATATCACAGAACATGGCGGCAAGAGTCGGTGAAAAGGAAAACGCAAAATAGAATCATCCACCCGGAGCAAGATGAGCTGTCGGTAAGACCACTTGGAGCTAGGTTGTGCAATGATGCGTTGGGTGCGAGAGCTGTGGTTGGAGGCAGCCGTATCCTGTTCCCCCGTTTTCGGGACATAGGATGAAGAGTACGGCGTATACCAGATCCTGGACACCATCAGATTTTCTCCCTCTCAACAATTGTGGAAATTAGGAGGTGGATCGTTTGAGTTGCGAGTCCTGTCCGGTGAAACTCCCCATCCACAATTTCGACCCCTTTTCCTGTCCCGGTCATGGGGGGAAATGGTGTATATCGTGGGAAAAGTCGTTGATATGATGCGCCGTGACTTGGATAACCCCAAAATCATCTATACTATAGATCTGAGGCGGCGTATCTGCCAGAACACCGCCGGGACAACCTCAGGCACCCCAGGGCAGGCCAGGGCGCCGACCAACCACAGCCCGCAGTCCAAGCCAGATGGACCCACCAGGCCACGCACTAGAAGCACACTACCTTAGCTGATCCGTAAGTATTGTCTGGCTGCATAGGAACGGGGGTCGACCCAGTTCATTGCTTTTTTTTTTTTCTTTTGCCCCCGGCCGATGGCCAGTGACCACCTGGGAAACCGTTCGCCCGCTGGCCTCGGGGGGTCCCTCTAGTATATCGTGAGCTTCACTACTTATACTCTCCTCTTTCACCTTCTCTCAGCTCCTTTTCTCTCCCTCTCTCTCTTCCAAAAAAACTTTCTTCCTCTTACCTTTAATTATCTTTTCTTCTTTCTCCCTTCTCCCCCCCATACATCAGACTCTCCGCAATAGCTCTCTTTCTTGAGTGTTTTGTGTCTTAAACTCTACTGTCCCACTTTCCGCTTAATACTTACCCCTCCTCCTTTAACAACATATTCACCATGGCTGCCCGTCCTCAGAACATTGGTATCAAGGCCATTGAGGTCTACTTCCCTCGTCAGGTTCGTGTCTCTTGCCACTTCATTCGATTCTATTCCTGTCTGTTCTGAGCTGTGTTCTAATATGTCCCTGTATTTTCTAGTGTGTCGACCAGAGCGAGCTCGAGAAGTTCGATGGCGTGAGCGAAGGCAAATACACCATTGGTCTTGGTCAGACCAAGATGAGCTTTTGTGATGACCGTGAAGGTATGCATTAGATAATGACAGACATCGTCCGCATCTCATGATCGCGTGGCAATGCTAACGTGCACTTCCCGGCAGACATCTACTCCATTGCCCTGACCACCTTCTCCTCCCTTCTCCGCAAGTACAACATCGACCCCAACTCCATTGGCCGTCTGGAGGTCGGTACCGAGACCTTGCTGGACAAGTCCAAGTCCGTCAAGTCCGTCCTGATGCAGCTTTTGGCTCCTCACGGGAACACCAACGTTGAGGGTGTTGACAACGTCAATGCTTGCTACGGTGGCACCAACGCTGTTTTCAACAGCATCAACTGGCTCGAGTCCTCTGCTTGGGATGGCAGAGATGCCGTCGTCGTCTGCGGTGATATTGCCCTGTACGCTGAGGGTGCTGCTCGCCCTACCGGTGGTGCTGGCTGTGTCGCCATGCTGATCGGTCCCGACGCCCCTATCGTGTTCGAGCCTGGTCTCCGTGCCTCCTACGTCACCCACGCCTACGACTTCTTCAAGCCCGACCTGACCAGCGAGTACCCCGTCGTGGACGGTCACTTCTCCCTCAGATGCTACACCGAGGCTGTCGACGCCTGCTACAAGGCCTACAATGCTCGTGAGAAGACCCTGAAGGAGAAGGTCCAGAACGGTACCAACGGCACCGCCCAGGACGACTCCAAGACTGCCTTGGACCGTTTCGACTACCTCTGCTACCACGCCCCCACCTGCAAGCTGGTGCAGAAGTCCTTCGCTCGTATGCTGTACAACGACTACCTCACCAACCCCACTCACCCTGCTTTCGCCGAAGTGGCCCCTGAGCTCCGTGATCTGGACTACGCCACTTCTCTCACTGACAAGAACGTGGAGAAGACCTTTATGGGTCTGACCAAGAAGCGCTTCGCTGAGCGTGTCAAGCCCGCTCTTGAGGTTGCCACTCTTTGCGGTAACATGTACACTGCCACTGTTTGGGCTGGTCTGGCTAGCTTGATCTCCCACGTTCCCTTCGATGCTAGCGAGTCTAAGCGCATCGGTCTCTTCTCCTACGGCAGTGGTCTTGCCAGCTCCCTGCTTAGCGTGAAGATTGTCGGCGACGTGTCTAACCTGGTGGAGAAGCTTGATCTCAAGAACCGTCTTAGCAACCGCAACGTTCTCCCTCCCCAGTCCTACGTTGATGTAAGTATCCCAACGACCTCATCTTGACCTGCACCTCGAAGTCCAGTTGCTAACGTTTGGTTACAGATGTGTGCCCTCCGTGAGCACGCTCACCTCAAGAAGAACTTCAAGCCTTCCGGCAGCACCGAGACTCTCTACCCTGGTACCTACTACCTGACTGAGGTGGACGACATGTTCCGCCGCAAGTACGACGTTAAGGCATGAATTATGACGAGCATTTGATGGACTTGCTTTCGACCTTGCTTCTTTGGACATGACCGGTTGCTTAGACGGTTTTACTAGATTCCCTTCAGCATGCGCATTGTTTATTTGTGGTTCGCCTTAATAGAGCTCGGGGGCAGCGAAATGCTCCTACCAGTTTCCGGGTCTACTTTTCTCCTTTTATATTGGTTCTTAATGTTTCATACGTTGTTCATGTATCCTCCCAGTGAGGAGACCTTCTCTTGTCCAGACAGGAGCTGGAATGCAATTATATAAGACGATGACCAATAATTCCAGACTCATCAGGAGTCATTCAAGGACTATGATTAACTATAATGTGGCGTGATTAAGATGTACAAATGCCTGTAGTCTTTCTCTATTTTTCTCATCGGCTTGTTGGTTGCTTACTGTAGCATACCTTGTCATGTGACATGGGTGCAGAGAGTGGCGCGTTCTTCCAGCACCTTAACCCTGTTGCAAATTGCACTGATCAACCAAGCGCCTAGGAGACATAAAGACAGATAGGCACCTTGCTAGTTTCACAAACTTCATGATGGGCGCGAAACAAGGCGTGACCAAGAATAGCAGCAGTTCAAGCTACAAGGTCGCTCTGTTTTGTTTCCCGCCGACTCTCCTTTTACAGTGTCTGCCAGTCTCCGTCTGACCCATCTACGACCAAACTTCGTCACACAATAAGCACTCAAGTTCATCTAAAATGACTGTGATTGGTCCAGTTGGAGAAAGCTCAAGCACACTGCAGGCTGTCGACAGGGAAGAGCCACTGAGGCATCCTGACGCCGTCCGGGGTCTTAGCCGGCGCCTACTGTGACGACCTGCAAGACCTCTGATTTATCGACACCCTCAGGCGGGGATATTCTTAGAACCTCTTGGGCTTGAGAGTATCGTATCAGTTGATTAGTATTCGACCTCAATCTGCAAGCTTCGACTGCAATAGCCAATGCCCGTTGAGTGGGCTGCGGCTCCCCCAGGCCCTGGTATCAAACCTCGGCGGCTAACTCTACAACGGCACACCCTCAAGCACTACACGCCGTGGAAATGTACCAGTCACTTGCGTTCTATTTTTTGACGTCAAACACCTGCTTGCCGCCGACTAATAGATGCCCCAGGCGTGACGCCTTTGCGGGAACTTATCGATCCTAATTACATTACCCAGAATAGACGAAACACCCAATGTTACCCAATATAGATCCTATGCAGGTTTCGAACGAACCATGGTCGGAATAGACTACCGACAGCCTGGTTCAGATCTGAAGAAGCGAAGAAGATGTCAAATATAGAAACTTTTTGACGCGCGACTGTCGATGAAACGCTTTCGCTTGCTCTAGGATCGTATGCTCTGCACATCATCCAAGCAGATATCGACATCCCTGTGTCGATGGCCCTACCATCTCCATCATATTTACCTAGTATGGTTAGCGACTGGCTGTCGCAATGGAGCCAGATCTGTTTCATGCCCCTGCAGGCAGTTCGATTGATTCTGTATCTTTTTTTGGATCAAGGGACTCATAGGTCCTAGGTTGAAGAACATTTAATATCCAACCGTCTCCAGTCTGGTTATGCCTCAGTTCAGTGAAGTCGTTCACCAAGACAAAGCGAACTCGAAAACATTGTCTCTTCTTTTGCCTAGTGCATTCCTTTCTTCTCTGTTTATTTGACCTTAGCTTCTTGCGCGAGCATTCCCTGTTCGATACCTCTTGGGAAGCTGGACTTTCCCGCAATCTTGTTTGATCTAAAACGTCTCAGACCTGCGGTGACTTTATATAGCAAGATGTCTGTGGAGTACTCTTATTATCGTCCCTCAACCCCTCCTGCATTGCACCCGCAAGAATATAGTGGAACGGGGCATAGCCGCAACGCTTCTGATTCTTCTGTTTACTCCAACAACTCGTCGCCCTGGTCCGTCATCACGTCGGCTACCAGCCCTGTAGTTGACTCACCCCCACAACACCACCATGGCCCTACTCTTCTTCCGAAAATCAGACCTCAAGACGTTGTGATTGAGCCTCCACCCGCCAGTGGATCCCAACGTCAACGGCGGGTGCTCTCAAACACACGCAATCCTCCTGGTACTTTACCGCTTGCTTCCAACCGCCGGTCAAGCCATCGGGTTGCTGTTGAGGCCTCAGGGTGCATTCCTATGGCATCCCCGGCCGTGGCGTCGCCGAAGTATACCACTCGCAATGGCTCGTCATTATCATCTCCCGTGAGCGTCACGCCGGCGCAGAAGCGCAAGGCGACGAGCGCGCACACTCGATCAGTCTCTGCCTCCAACGTTGAGGATCCAAGAACAAGCCGATGCGGATATCCAGCATATCGACAGGTCATCAGATACGCCTCTCAACCTCAGAGTTCCCCTACTACACCGGCTACTCCCGCCACACCCAATATTATAGTGTATCCGCCTTATGCGCCTCACTCGCCAGCCGAGCCATACTATCCCAAAGTGTACCCTCCCGTGCAGGTGCCACTCATGCTTCCCGGCTCACCATACGGGTATGTGCGAGCTTCGAGTGCACAATGCTCTCCCATCGGCATCGTTCACCAGACCGAGAGGACGAACTCTCAGTCAACCACCTTGCTCTCGTACCTTACCACCCCGACACAAGCAATCAACCTCGTGCGCAACGTGAACGTGATTCCGACACGAGGCTTGCACGATTACTTTTGGTGGGACATTCGGAACTTGCGCAGTTGGACTTCGTTTTCTCTATCCACGTTCAACTCTATCAGTGGACTTCCGAAACTTCTTAAAACCGCAATCCCTTCGCATCTTACGCCCCCCAATATCCTTCCGAGCTCTTATTTGTCCCCAGATTGCGAGCCAGCTTTAGTCAACGTCATCCGAGACATCTATGCACCTCGTATCAATGCTGCCTTGGCAGTCTCGCAAGGCCCGGACCACTTGTCCCTCTACGCTGTTCCTATTCCGCGAGGGTCGCCTAACAAGAACTATGGCGGGCCACACTTTCTTGCCAACTATGCGTCAGACACCGAACGAACAGCCTCAGGCCTTGCCAGAGGACGACTCGTTGGTATTGTCAAGACCTTCGACCGCTGGAACACGGGAATGCGCAACGAAGCGCCTCACCGCAGGGTGGAGTATCTGAACGGTCTAGCACACCTGCAGCGATGCATGCGCGAGCACTCTTGCCGCTACGGCTTCATTCTCACCGAGATCGAGCTCGTGTGTGTACGGGCAGGTTGTGACGAGGGCGACGATGTGCCCTACTTTGGTTTCCTGGAGCTGTCTGCGCCAATTCCAACCAAGCTCGCGATCAACCAGCGTGGGCACGGCTCGGGGCCATATACCAGTGATTATGGCTATCCGCATTCGCCCACTCCATCCAGCGACAGTTCTTTGGCGAGTCAGTCGCCCATACTGGATAGCTATACAATTTCGGATTCCGATGAGCTGGACGTGCCAATGACCGCCAGTCTAGCTTTGTACTTTTTACTGATGCTTTCAAAATCGGTTCCCTTGCCTTCACAACCGTCTGCCCATCTCAACGTGGGAGGCCCAGGTGCTCTGACCCGGCAGCGCATCCTACCAGACAAGAAAGACAAATGGATCCCGGAGCCCCAGATTGGGGAGCGCCGTGATGCGAAGCGAGTTCGAGGCTGGGTGTGGCCCCAGGATGCCTGGCATCGTCGAGAAGGTGGAGGAGCTCCTCGTTCCCGAGCAATGACGACGGAACCCAGGCCCAAAAAGTGGCACAAATAATATACGCTTATCTTAGCGGAGACAGGTTTCTCACTGCTGCTACTAATTATGTTTGTTGTTATAAAACTTTTGTCTTATAGTAATGTAATGTCTTTCCATATGCCCACCGAGGACGCTTTCACAGTATAGTAGGCCAGCACAGAACCATTAATCAATAGCGTCAAAACTCACTCAGAATGACATAAACCCTAGCATAGTAGCAAATCATGCTTTGCAATCGTCTCCAAGGTCCCCAAACCCATCCGCTAAACTTCAAACACATTATCAATAATGGTGATCCCGACTTTCCCTTTTGGGCGACAAGGACCTTGGGGATCCAAGTACCCGGGGGAGTGATGAGCACCACCACCATATAACAGGTTGTTATCTATTTATTGAATATAAACCCTGCATGCACATACTTGAACAATCAATCAATCACTCAAGCAATAGCCCTACTCTACTATATCGCACTTACTACCTACGAAGCCTTCACCTCCACCATCCATACATACATACATACATACATACATACATACATACTACCCACCAACCAGACATGGTAGGCAAAACCACCTCACCACAATCATCCTCATCCTGCTCCTTCCCGGACATCCTCGATGTCCTCATCATCGGCGCCGGCCCCTGCGGCCTAGCAGTCGCCGCGCGCCTCCGCGAAGAAACCCCCTCCGCCATGTTTACCGACGACGAACACCAACGCTACCACTGGATCAACAAGCATAGTGGCCGAATGGCATTGGTGCAGGCACACCGCGGGAAACTCAAGGGCGTGAAGGCGGAGAAGTGGCAGAGATATGATGATGAGCATTATCCTAGACGGGGGTCATCTTCGTCTTCATCTTCCGGTTCTAGGTCGAGTTCTGATTCTTCTCCGCCGTCGTTGTCTTCGTCGGTTTCGTCGGAGGATGGGGTTTATATGGGCAAGAGGGATAATAAGAATGATACTGACTATGGGAATGGGAATGGGGGCATATCTACGCTCGTACTGGATAGTTCCGGAGACAAGTGGATGGAGAGATGGAATCGGGCGTTCAAGACATTGGAGATTGAGCAGCTGCGCAGTCCGATGTTCTTCCATGTGGATCCCAGGGATCGGGATGGTATGTTGGCGTATACGAGGGAGGTGAGGAGGGAGAGGGATTTATGGGAGATTTCGGGGTGCGTGGGGAAGGAGTTGAGTAAGCATAAGAAGAAGAAGATGAGGTCGAGGGCGCAGTAAGTTGTTCCTTATATGAAGTGACTGATGTTTTGTGTGTTCGGGTTGCTAATTGCGTGGGTGATCAGGGCTGTTGGCGAGGTTGAGATTGATGAAAGAGATCGTAAAGATTACTTCTCACCGTCGACGGACTTGTTTGAAGATTACTGTGGGAGCATTGTATCGCGGTATGGACTGGACGCGCCGGGAATGATCAGGCAGTGCGAAGTAAATGATATATCCTTCGACTATCACTCTGAATTATCACCGTCGGACAAGATCTTTACTGTTACTACGGCGGAGAAAAATCGGTTCTATAGTCGTGTGGTGGTGCTGGCTATTGGGCCGGGGAGGACGAAGATACTGCCGTTCAAGCTGACGGGTGAGGAAGAGAAAGGGGCTTGTCATAGCACGGAGATTCGCATGTTCCCGAGTATCAATGTGAAGGCCAAAATTAAGCAGCGTCAGGAGACGAACGTGGTGGTTGTTGGGGGTGGACTGTCGTCAGCGCAGGTGGTGGATATGGCCATTCGGCGAGGGGTGACCAAGGTTTGGTTTCTTTTGAGGTCGGATTTTAAAGGTACGTACTAGACAGGTAGTAGGCAGGTTGCACAGCCTCCTACGTGATCCATCCAAAACTCAGACGTGGGGGATGCTGACCAGATGATTTCTAGTCAAGCACTTTGACCTCGCATTGAACTGGATGGGCAAGTTCAAGAACTTCGAAAAGGCAGCATTCTGGTCCGCAGACACGGACGAGGAACGCCTTGAGATGATCAAAGCCGCGCGTAATGGCGGCAGTATCACGCCACGGTATCAGAAGATTCTGAAGCAACATGTGGCAGCCCATCGGCTTTCTATACACCCACGCACCGTCATCTGCGGCAAGGAGTACTGCGCCTCCTCGCGCACATGGCGTCTTACGACAGATCCTCCGATCCCTGACCTTCCTCGCATCGATTATGTATACTTTGCAACAGGCATGCAGGCCGATGTGAATGAGCTCCCATTGCTCCAACGCATGAACCGTGAGTATCCGATTGAAACTAAGCAGGGATTGCCTTGCATCACGGATGACCTGATGTGGCAATCGAATGTGCCACTTTTCTTGACGGGCCGGCTGGGGTCTCTTCGTTTGGGACCCGGTGCTGCCAATCTTGAGGGAGCGAGGCTGGGTGCGGAGCGGATTGCCTGGGCGATGGAGGATGTGTTGGGTAGAAAAGGATCAGAGGATACGGGGTCTGAACGATCCAAGCAATGCTTTTGCGGTTTGGGGAATCGGTATGCTGAGCTTGCTAACGTGGACGAATAAGCCGAGGCAATAATTGAGCACGAGAATAAGATTCGAGGCTGTCTGTGGAGGCTGTAATACTGCATTTACCTCCTCACTGCGGTGTATACTCCTTGAGAATGGCTCACGATGATGATGATGAATATGTGCCTTTAAAGAGACATTGATGCTGTATGTTAAGTTACTATACGGTATGAAATTTACACACATAATTATTAGTGAATGTGTAGCAACTAGAGCCAATAATACCTGAATAACGATGAAAATACCGGACGTATGTATGATTGGCGAGGCTGATTCGGGCAGTTTGTTCATGTTGAATAACTGTGCTGCTGCCTGCTAAGAACAACTTACCCACCTTCATCTCATCTCATCCCACCAGAACGCAGCTATGTTGCCTCCGCGAGTGTCATTCCCCCATCAACTGACAGATCAAGCTTCTAAGCCTCACTCAAAGTCGTTCAACTCAGCTGGCAAGACGCAAGATTTGCCATCGTCAAGTCCACTCAGCAGAGCCTAGACACTCACCAGCCACACCCGCAGTGCCTGATCAGAGCATCCAATCTCCGCATGCGAGACAGCTCGCAGCACCAGCATGAATTAATCGCCGCACCTAAAAGCGTTTCAACATGTACAAAGCCTCAGCCAGTTGAAGTCCTGACGCCACATCAGATAATCTTATTTTCCAGGATCTCGGTGCTTTCCTCAGCCGCAGGGGGGGGCGAAACCAACTTGAAGAGGCGAATGGGAACAATCCGTGGGATATGTGGCGCAGGAGATGTGGCCGTGCAACAGAGGACATGGACAAACAAACATTCTTCAGGATAGAGTCAACGTGAAGGAATGCTCGAGGCGAATGAAAGGCCAGATCACCGATGCGCACTAGGAAATCTGGAACGCAACTAAATCTTACTGGCGGCAACGGCATGTCGTGACTCCTCATTGACCGACTAATCGTCTGACTTTTGAACTAAACGAAGGAGGCGCAGCCGCCCGCTAGAAACTCATTTGCTGGAACTATACCTCACCCGGCGGCAACTCCCAAGGGCCACTTTTCTCTCGGCATTTCCATCTGGAGAGTTTTTGGAGTATGCGTTGATTGTAACGCTCCACTCAGAGTTCAGCATGCGTCATTTGTCCATGGTTTTGCGCGCGCATCGATACAGTTGATGAAATGTGATTGCAGGCTTGTGATCGGAGGCAGGGACCCTCCGATTCTAATTCTGCCCCCTCCTGGTTGCTTCTTGCATTCTCATAGGAGAGATAAGATTACGCTGGAGATGAACAGGAACTCCGTCGGCGTCTAGATTGAGCAATATAACTTGCTTTGGTAGAGTGGAGGTGTCATGGCGTCTTCAACTTTAAGATAAAGCGCTTTGGGTATACCCCCGCTCGTTAGTAGAAGCCATGGGTCATGCCTCTCTCCACCCCTTGGTCTACGCCGTCGGTGATAGGACGGATTGAAGGAGGCTGTGCAGCGCATTGTGATGCTACCAAGCATAAGGGTCAACTCAACTCACTCACACTTCATGGTTGTTTTGGCGTATGGCAAAAGCCGGACTCTTGCTAGCCTCTTTCTCGGACCTTGCAACCGCTTCCTTTTTTTCACCCCGTGCTTGTTGGGAAGACCCTTGGCGTTACAATATCTCGTCTCAGTGCCACGGATGATACGAACCAGACATGAGAATTGATACGAAGAAATCCGTTATGAGATAATCAGACTATTAAATATTAGGCTACCCTTTTCGGAAGCACAGCCCCCAGACCAGATCTACTAATAACGGGTGTCGCTCGGGCACAGAACCAAACAGTAGCAGGTGCAACACTTTGAAGTTGATACTGCATTTACCAGGATCTATGCCCGTTTCTTTGTCTCTACCAAATCAGATCTCGTTCCGGTCGCATCAATGCAGACCCCAGACGAGCATCCTCAGTCTGGCTTCTTGAACCCTTTCGGGGTTTCAGATAGAGAGGTATGTTCAACAGCGCTAGAGCTTAATGAGAGAGCCATATATTCATACGCTTACCAATAGCAGCACCCTATATCATCCGACTCAATACGAACAAGCATATCATCCATTAGACCTTCTTCACCTGCGGACATGGCGTCCACTCTATCGCCAGACAGGCTCAGAGTACGGAGTGACACGCGGACGTCAGCTCAGTCGCTGGACGGTGAGACGTTACGACCGCGAGCAGACTCTACCATCTCCAGTGCAGATACAGCTGTAAGGTCGAGAGCCAACTCTGAAGCCACTAATGCCCCGACCAAGATGGAGTACGATGATGTTTCGGTGGCCGATGCCTTGAATCCCGACCCTCGAAATGAACAGGACTTCATAGTGCCAGACAATAAGTTCGCCTTCTCTCCAGGACAATTGAACAAGATGCAGAACCCTAAATCATTGGCTGCGTTCCAGGCACTTGGAGGCATGCAGGGATTGGAACGAGGGCTGCGGACAGACCTGACATCTGGTCTGTCAGTCGATGAGACTCTCTTGGCGGGTTCGATCAGTTTTTCGGAAGCGACTTCCCCTGACTATGCCTCTTTCAAAGAAACCGCTCCTCCAAACATTGACGCCCCGATTACAGAGTCCGGTACGCAATTCCAAGACCGCATAAGCGTGTTCTGTCAGAACAGACTGCCGGCTCGGAAGTCAACGGGATTCTTGAAGCTGTTTTGGCAAGCCTACAACGACAAGATCATCATTCTGTTGACGATAGCTGCTATTGTGTCGCTGTCTCTTGGTATCTATGAGACTACGAGCGAAGGTAGTGGAGTGGATTGGATTGAAGGAGTGGCGATTTGTGTGGCTATTCTAATAGTCACCATTGTGACTGCTGCAAATGACTGGCAGAAGGAGAGACAGTTTGCTAAGCTGGATAAACGTGTAAGTGCTTACTTTTCTCTTGTTGTTAACGAAGACCACTACTGACTTCTTCAGAACAACGACCGAGAAGTCAAGGCTGTTCGATCTGGCAAGGTCTCCATGATATCGATACACGACATCACAGTCGGTGACATTCTTCATGTCGAGCCGGGCGACGCCATTCCTGCGGATGGGGTTCTAGTCTCGGGTCATGGCATCAAATGTGACGAGTCCTCCGCTACAGGAGAATCTGACCAGATGAAGAAGACTGATGGACATGAAGTCGGGCGGCTGATCTTGAATGGGAAGGCTACGAAGAAGCTCGACCCGTTCATGATCTCGGGCAGCAAGGTGCTTGAAGGTGTTGGTACCTATCTAGTCACGAGTGTCGGGCCGTACTCAACCTACGGCCGGATCTTGCTGTCTTTGCAAGAATCGAATGATCCGACACCTCTTCAAGTCAAGCTGGGTCGACTTGCTAACTGGATCGGCTGGCTAGGCTCAGGGTAAGAGCGACCCTCCTTTATTCACACGGAATCCCTTGCTAACTGCTTCTAGTGCTGCGATTATCTTGTTCTTCGCTCTGTTCTTTAGGTTCGTGGCGGATCTATCCCATAACACTGGAACTCCTGCGGCCAAGGGAAAGGAGTTCGTCGACATCCTCATTGTGGCTGTTACCGTCATTGTCGTTGCGATTCCTGGTTAGTAGTCTCTTCATGCTAGATTAATGACTTTTACTGACTGATATCCATAGAGGGTCTGCCGCTTGCTGTCACATTGGCACTGGCATTTGCCACAACCCGAATGGTCAAGGAGAACAACCTTGTGCGTGTCCTCCGTGCCTGTGAGACAATGGGAAATGCAACAGTTATCTGCTCCGACAAGACCGGGACCCTTACCCAGAACAAGATGACTGTTGTGGCAGGGACCTTGGGCTCGAAGCGTTTCAAGCATACCCCAGGCGAGGAACGCTCATCTGACGTCTCTACTCCTGCTGAGTTTTTCAAGCAATATTCAGGCAAGCAGCGGGACCTCATCCTCCATAGCATCGCCTTGAATTCTACTGCTTTTGAGGAAGAGAAGGATGGGTCAAAGGAGTTCATCGGCAGTAAGACCGAGGTGGCTCTGCTGCAAATGGCCAAAGATTATCTCGGCCTGGACGTTACTGCAGAGCGTGCCTCTGCGGACGTTGTCCAATTGATCCCCTTCGACTCTGCACGTAAGTGCATGGGGGTTGTCTACCGGGAACCTACGATGGGTTATCGCCTCCTTGTCAAGGGCGCTGCTGAGATAATGGTTGGCTCATGCACGACTCAGATAGTCGAGGCAGACTCTTCCCACGATCATATCTCCACCGATGCGTTGAACGGGGTAGACCGACAGGTCATTCTAAACACAGTCGAAGCTTACGCAGGTCAGTCCCTACGGACGATCGGACTAGTGTACCGCGACTTCCCAAGTTGGCCGCCGAAAGACGCCCGGTGCTTGGAAGATGATCCGGAATCTGCCAGATTTGAGGATGTTTTCCGCGACATGACCTGGATCGGGGTCGTGGGCATCCAGGATCCTCTCCGACCCGAAGTGCCCGCTGCCATCCAAAAGTGTCATGCGGCAGGTGTACAGGTGAAGATGGTCACTGGTGACAACATTGTAACCGCCAGTGCGATAGCTTCCTCATGTGGTATCAAGACAGAGGATGGTATTGTCATGGAAGGACCCAAGTTTCGTCAGCTTTCTGACGAGGAAATGGATCGAGTCATCCCTCGTCTGCAGGTGCTAGCTCGCTCGTCACCCGAGGATAAGCGGATTCTGGTGGCACGGCTCAAGAAACTAGGCGAGACTGTCGCCGTCACCGGTGATGGTACTAACGATGGGCCAGCCCTGAGAACAGCTGATGTCGGCTTCTCCATGGGAATTGCCGGAACAGAAGTCGCTAAGGAAGCCAGTTCGATCATCCTTCTAGACGACAATTTTAAGTCCATTGTCACCGCCATTGCATGGGGCCGGGCTGTCAACGATGCTGTCGCCAAGTTCCTTCAGTTCCAGATCACGGTCAACATCACAGCTGTGGTCTTGACCTTTGTTTCGTCTTTGTACAGCAGTGAGAACAAGAGCGTTCTGAACGCGGTGCAGCTGCTCTGGGTCAACTTGATTATGGACACTTTTGCAGCTCTTGCCTTAGCGACTGACGCCCCAACGGAGAAGATTCTGGACCGCAAGCCTGTTCCCAAGAGCGCATCACTATTTACAGTGATCATGTGGAAGATGATTCTCGGTCAAGCTCTCTATCAGCTGGCTATCACCTTCATGCTCTACTTTGGTGGAAGTCAGATAATCGGATCGCGCCTTGGAACCGACGACCCGCAGACGGTCCTCAACACTATTGTATTCAACACCTTTGTGTGGATGCAGATTTTCAATGAATTCAACAACCGACGACTGGACAACAAGTTCAACATCTTCGAAGGCATGTTCCGCAACTACTGGTTCCTGGGAATCAACTGCATCATGGTCGGCGGTCAAATCATGATCATTTTCGTGGGAGGTGAGGCTTTTGGGGTGACCCGTCTCGATGGGATCCAATGGGCCATTTGTATTATCTGTGCGCTCGGCTGCCTTCCATGGGCGGTTGTTCTCCGTACGGTCCCCGATGGGCCATGCGAGGTTGCTCTTAACTTTGTCGTCCGATGCATGAACTTTATCTTCAAGCCCATCGGCCGGGCTATGAGTTATCTTGCAGCCATGATCCGATCTTGTCTGCGGCCAGTTAAAAGAACAGCCCAGCGTGTTGTGAAGCGCGGTGGGAAGGAAGAGCAGGACACCAGCACTGATGCCTTGCCCGACGAGGAGGCAGGAAGGGCGTCGTTGCACGAGTTGAAGAGAGAGCCGACGCCGGAGGCGCCTGTTACATCAATTCCGGTGCCTCCAATTACTATTACGACTTCTTGATGATTTGTATGATGTTTAATTAGCGGGTTTTGAGCTTCTGTATATATGGGTATACAGCGATTAAGCATGCGTGGGTATGCAGATAGTGCATGGAGTTGGTGGCTTTTTGTTAGATTCGAAACAAGCAGTATATGTACATTAGATGAACATAATCCCCAGAGAAGTGTCTATATAATTCAAAAAGAATCATACCTAATTGTGATAATATCGATTCCTTCCTCTTAAAACGTATAGTTATTGAAATGGCTGTTATTGAACAGTCTAGTCCTGACCCTGACAGCGGTTGCCTCAGGCCCGCCGGCCCGCACTCCGCAGCGACTCTCGCTCTCCGCCGCCACTTCATCCTCATTCATCACCACCATCTTCTCCAGGAGCTCTTGATTCCTTCTGTCCGTTCTAATCCACGCTGTCAATTCATCTCGGTCAAACACAGTAAGACTGTACCCAAATTCCTTGCTAGGAACACCACACCCGTCCCCTTCCTAGCCACCCACCGCATCTCTCTACCTGACCACCTCCGTCATCTCCTTTCCCCGCGGACACCTGGTAATGACGCTGCCTACCTACCACCCAGCTCCAGCTTCAACCCACCACAATCGCTAACCAGAGAAATCACCACCAGATACAGACCTCCTCAATTGAGAAGTCAACAAGCCCAACCAAATATACTACACCCCCACCCCTAAAGCTCCAGCACAGCAACCGCAACAATGGCCCAACTCAACTACCGCACAATCAACATCGACGTCCTGGACCCCGAGTCCTCGATCAACTTCCCCATGGATACTCTCCTCCCACCCACTCTCCCCGCCCCGACGACCTCCGGTGCCGCCGCCTCCGTCGTAAACCAGGTGCGCCAGCTCCTCCGCAGCGGCGACAACGAGGGAGCTCTACGGTACGTGCTCGAGACGGCGCCGCTGGGCGGCGATGACCGCGCAAAGGAGGTGCATTTGGCCGCTGTGGTGGAGGTCTTGCAGGGTATTCGTCAGGGAGAGATGAGTCGCGTACTGGAGTCTGTGTGTACCGGTGAGGGTGGGTCGGAGAGAGCGGATTGTTTGATGAAGTATTTGTATGGTTCCCCCTTCACTTCACTTTCCTATGTCATCATCACCAAGTGATGGTTGTGGATGTGCATACTAATGAATCCTTGTTGTGTATAGGTACAAGGGCATGGCGGCGCCAGCTCCCAGTAGCGCGGCACAGTCGCCTCGCATGTCGCCGCAGAGTACGGGATTCTCGCAGATTCAGGCCCGCAATCTGGGTGAGGGAGGTGGTGGACAGCAGATGAGTGTGTTGTTGAACTGGCATGAGAAGTTGGTGGAGGTTGCGGGGACGGGGTCGATTGTTAGGGTCATGACGGATCGGAGGACTGTTTGATTTTCTTCACTTCTTGTTGTTTTGATCTGGGTTGTTGTATGTTGAAGATGGAGGTGTATGTGTGTGTGTTCTGTGTACTCATGTTCTTCGTCAGGATGATATCCTAGATGTGACTCTTTTATTTTTCCCTTTCCTCGTCAATATTATACAAGCACAATATTCTATACTATACACGAACCAACTCCACTGAAATCATGATCAATTACCAATGGAACCACCACCCAACAAATCCTTCAGATTCAACTGCCCACTCCCTCTCTCCAACGGCTTCGCCTGACCCTCACCCTCCTTCCATCCAATCATATAAATCAACCGAAACGTCGCCGGCACTCCCCTAGACGCCTCCTCCTTATGCAACTCACGATAAATCGCTTCATTCGCCAACAACACATCTCTCGATATGGGCCCCAACTCCCGATGCAAGATGGCATTATTCTCCCCCATCGCCTGCAAATCGCCCATCAACGCAAACGTATCCGGATACTCCACCACAATATCCTCCACATCCACCGTCAACATCTTGAAGCCCGCCTTATTCAACAATCCCCCAACATCCCTCACATCCGCCAACGGCGACACATGCGGACTGACACCCCCACGCCGCTCCAAATCCGCCAACTGCAACGACGTTCGCAGCTCGAACAGCGTATCCCCACCGAACATCGCCGCAATGAACGGACAGTCCGGCTTGAGGATAGAGTTGACCTGCGCCAGCAGCGAGGGCAAATCATTGATCCAGTGAATCGAGAGCGAGGAGAGCACCGCGTCGAAGGAGTTCTCCGGGAAGGGAAGAGATTCGAGATCAGGCACGATTTGCCGCTTTAGAGAGATCTGGTCGTTGAAGGGTTCGTCTGCGTCGCGGTATAGAAGGGCTTCGGAGGTGTCGATGCAGGTTAACTGTCCGATGCGAGTGCTGAGGGGTGGGGAGCTGCCGTTGGGAGCGTCGGGGTCTGGATCGGGCATGGTGAGAGCGCGGGCGATGTTGCAGCTGTTGGCGCCGAGATCGAGGACTTGGGGGAAGGTGCGTTTGATGTCCTAGATTCATTTTCAGTTTCCATACAGTATTATGTTTTATCTCTATCTGTAGGTGGTGTGGTGGAGGGCATACCAGCAACCGTTCACATAGCCGCATGGCTACTTCGTCCTTGATGTAGTCGGTCTTGCGGCTCTCCTCGACATTGCGGGCTGCGCGGTCCTTCTGCATGTGCTTGGTCTTTCGATTGAATATTTCCATGACTGGATTGCCGGGCGTTTGGCTGGCGTAGGTGCGGCGTGATGGACATGATGATGATGATAATGATGATAATGTGTAGGTGGGTGTGCGTTTGGTGGAGATGCGCGGGGAGCGCAAAGCTGGTCGGACTATGTGAGACAGAGACATTTTGAGGGTCTCTGGGTTATGAATTGGAGTGGGGTTGCTGGAATTGAGAGGAGGGAGAAAGGGTTTAGAGGAAAGAGAAAAAAAGAAGTTGGAGGCAGCTCAGCAGCAGCGGAACGTGACGTCGGCGAGAAATCCATTCCATCTCCGCATTTTCTCCCGCCACGTCGCGTCCTCTTTTCGCGGGGTTGTTCGCTCTACAATTTCTTAATGTGTGATGGGTCTTGTGGGTATGTTGGAAGCAGATTACATTGAGGTAGCAATTTGAATCGTTCTGTGTGATTCGATTTACCGGTGTATTAGGTATAATGCTTCCTGCTTCTTCCCCCTGATGTTGTTTTCGGACTTCCATACTGATTATCTTAATGATGCGCCTAGAATGCAATAAGCAAATATCTTGATTGAACTCTTCAACATGTCACGTCCCTTCCCTTACACCTTTATATCTTGTCCCTGCGCCAACATCCCTGTACCTGATCCGGCAAAGAAACGGAGATCGAGGGAGTCGCCGCAGAAATCCAACCCCGATCAACCCAAATCTCTCCTGCGCCCGGATGACGACGAAGATGAACAGGCTTTTGATCCTCGGTCTCCGCGCGCCAATTTCTCTCTGTATCCCCCGGAGCAGCTGCTGTACTGCGAGGATTGCCATCAGATCAAGTGTCCGCGATGCATAACGGAGGAGATTGTGTGCTGGTACTGTCCGAACTGCCTGTTCGAGACGCCCAGCAGCATGGTTCGGAGTGAGGGGAATCGGTACGTTGAGCAGGATATACAAGCCTCAAGCTTTTATAGGTGTATGCTAATGCAGTGAGTGTTAGATGCGCTCGCAACTGCTTCAATTGTCCGATATGTACCGCCCCCCTGGGCGTCAACACCCTCGAAAACGTCGTGACAGGCGGCACCAGCCAACAAGGCCCCTGGGTGTTGTCTTGCGGATACTGTATGTGGTCGACTCTGGATATTGGCATCAAGTTCGATAAGCCGACCAACATCCGGACTCAACTGTCCAAGATGACCGAAGTCACTCCTGCTCGCTCGAGACAAATGTCCCGGACATTCGGGGACCTCAAGTCTCCCCTCTCCACTTACTCCTCCATCGATGAGCAATTCCTACCACCAGGCGAGACCAAGCCCGAAGACTCCCCTCTGGACCAACCCAGTGCTCCTCTCACTCCAGATGCTCGATTCCACGCCCTCAAGAACTTTTATAAGAACCAGATTTCCGCGACATCCTCCTCCCCCACTGACCCTCTAGGCATGGACTTCGGCTCTGGGTTCTCCTCCCCCGGTGCCCTAAACCGCATCATGTCCCTTTACACCTCTTCCTCCCGCCTCAGCAGCCTCTACGGCGGAGCCAACAAGAAGCCCAAAACCAAACCGCCCGTCATGCGAGAAGCCCTCACGGCCAGCGAGGGTCTCAAGATCCCCTCCCCGGACGCCGAAGGCACACTCATCGAACGCATGTCCTCCCCGGACTGCGGATGGGACGGTCTCGCCTCCATCGAACAACGCGCCTTCCAGTCCCCAGACGCCCGGTTCGTAGAGGACCTCCTCCCGCTGCCCGTGCTACTTCGCACAAAACGATCCAAACGATGCAAGTCGTGCAAGCACATCCTCGTCAAACCCGAACTGAAACCACAGTCCACGCGATTCCGCATCCGTCTGATTGCCCTCAGCTACATTCCCTTGCCGACGTTACGGCCGCTGAACCCCAGTCCCTCCCCAGCCACCACCACGACCACCACCGTTCTCCCGGCACCTTCAAGTTCCACGACGAACCCGAACCTGGACGCTCTCTCCCCACTCCGACCCATCCAACTCCTCCTCACGCTGAAGAATCACATGTTCGATCCCGTCCGCGTCACACTCGCCACGCCATCCGTCACTCCGGGCCGCGTGGCCTCCAAAGTAACTATCCTCTGTCCGCAATTCGACATTGGCGCCAACAGCGACGTGTGGGACGAAGCCCTCCAGGGTACTTCGGCTACCACTACCACGGCTACATCCACGGGAACTGACCCCCGCGGATCCCGATCCGGAGGGCTCGGCGTGTACGAGAAAGTCGCAGAGGCCGGCAAAGTCTGGGACAAGGGACGGAACTGGACCACCGTGGTGTTGGAGGTCGTACCGGGGACATTACCTGGTGGTGCGAAACAAGCCTCCTCCGCCAATAATACCAAGAAAGACAAGCAAAAGAAGAAGGCTCCCGCCGATGATGATTTAGACGACCAGGATGACAAATCTGACGATGATGACTCCGACTCCGACCCGGGATTTGACTGGAGCGGACAGGCATCTGACCCTAATGAGCAGCTACAGCCGGATGAAGATGTGCTGGAGATTCCGGTGTTTGTGCATATGGAATGGGATTCGGATAATCAGATTGATAGTGAGCAGGGGGTTGGGAGAGCTGGAGCGGGTGGGAGTGATACGGTGAAGAGGGAGTTGGCGTATTGGATGGTGTTGGGGGTGGGGAGGATAGTGAGGGAGATTGTGTAGATCGATGCATGCATGTTGAGTTCTGACGTTGGTTTGTGTATAGATGTGATGATTGATGGATGTCGGTGATACCTTTGTTTTCTTTTCTACTAGATAGACATATATCGCATCTGTCTCATTCTTGACTCCAGAGCAGTCAATAGTCATCAAATGCTGGTGGGTATAGTAGTGGTTCACGACCTATGACATGATGGCTGCCCATTGACATATCTAACGAACCCACAATAGTAACTATAACTATGAGGCTTAGCCCTTCCTGGCAGCAAGCAGCACTAGTAAGTAAACTGTTAGTAATAAGCGACCTCTTACCAACAAGACTCAAAGAGAGTCCAATAACTTCGAAATTTTACATTATAAATACAATAGTT
Source organism: Aspergillus eucalypticola CBS 122712 (assembly GCF_003184535.1). Lineage (NCBI taxonomy): Eukaryota > Fungi > Ascomycota > Eurotiomycetes > Eurotiales > Aspergillaceae > Aspergillus > Aspergillus eucalypticola. The sequence goes on from NW_020290282.1 coordinate 282,184, forward strand.
ACATACTACTATCAATACCTACCCCATCTACACTATACTCAAAAAAAGAAAAACAAGAAAAGAGTTCATACACTCGACAACACAATGCATTTTCTTTTGCAGGCAATTCCCCTTAGCCCTATAGCTAGCTAGCTACCCTAGCAACCAATTTCCTTCTCCCCCTTTTTCTTTTTAAAACTAATATGACAGAATGACAGCTGCACGCAAGACCGACATGAATCTTTGAACTTTGACTTTCCTTTTCGAACCCTCAATCCCTTAATACCCGGTTTATTTTTGCCCCGAATCCCACCCAAAAAGAACACATATACCATGTACCAGAACCGACCGACCGACCGAAAGAAAGAAAGATAGAAAGATACCTGACCAGAACCTCACTGTCTCAATCCTCAACCCCACAAAGAGCCGCAAGCAAGAAGGTGTCTAACTGACGGCTGGGGTGGGTGTGTGGGTGGGGAACATGCAGTAAAACAAAACGGGGATGGTGATGGGGGATGGGGAGATCGTAGTTTAGTGTTTCTGCATGCCCCCGAGCCCACGTGCAATATATGGTACGTGATTTTCTGAGGGGAATTGACGAGTAAAAAAAAATATGGAAGAAACGGCAAGAAAGATGAGAGAGAAGAGGACGGAGTAAGAAGAAAAATTGAGGTAAGAAGGTCAAATCAAATTTTAGTCTCTTGTCTTGTCACATTTGTCACTTGTCAAATTAAAAAAGGAAAAAAAAGAGGAAAAAAAAAATAATTTGATTCCTTTTTTTTTCACTCTCTAGTAGTCGGCACCACCCTGGGGGAATTCAAAGACAACAGCACGGCCAGTCAACCGACGGTAGACCTCGCCGTAGGCATCAAGGCGGTGGTCAACACCACCACGCTCCTTCTCGTCCAGGATGACCTTGAGGGTCTTGGAGCCGTCCTCCTTGGTGCGGGTACGCTTGCCGACGATCTCGACGGGGTAGACGAGGTCGGTGAGGATGGCGTCGTGGACAGCAGTCAGAGTGCGGGAACGAGGACGCTTCTGCTTCTGGTTGGAACGAGAGCTGGCGGAGCGCTTGGGGCGGGGCAGGATGCGGCGCTGAGCAACGAAGAGGACGTGGCGGTCGGAGAACTTCTTCTCGAGCTCACGGGTCAGACTAGAGAAGGGGAGTCAGTCAGATGGTTTCTGGTGTCGTTTCTTTTTCGCTGCTACGCTTCTGGTAGTTGTGGGCATGTGGCTGGCCACATTCCGGGGTTCGTGTATTTTTTTTTGTTTCATGTGGAGATGTGTGGAGTGGAAAATCGTACCGCTGCTGGATCTTGTGGAAGCCCTGGAGGAGAGGGACAGGGACGAAGATGATGACTGCCTTCTTGCCGTGGCCGACCTCGACCTATGGTGATAGTAGAGTCAATATCAAGTTGCGCACAATCCGAGAGAAAAACAAATGAATATTTCAAATTCCCAGTTCGCGCAGCAGATCAGATTTGAGTGTCGATTGGTTGTTGGGACGGTTCAATTCGTGTTCTTCTTTTCTCTTCTTTTTCCTCAATGCTGGTGGTATGTAATCCCCAAGCACACAAACGTATACACCATCCAGGTGCAGACCGCACACAATATCCACATTGATATTTGATATTTCCCAGAACGTCTCTCGTATGTTGCCAATTTCCGCGAATTCACGAAACTCTCGACCCTCTCTGATCTGTACACGGACGGAGGCTATGAATGAAAAAACCAAATCATCCTTACCTCACGGGCAGAGACAAACTGCAGGGGCCTGAGAGTGGCCTTCAGGTCCTGTGTGTTGCTCTCGAGGTCGAAGAGAGCACCGGCGATCGCGGTCTCCAGCTCGGAGGGGTTCTGCCTCGACGGCGAGTTGATGGCGATCTTGTTGATAGCAGCCATGATTGCAGACGAGCGACGGGTAGCTGGCTGTGCTGCGGATGCTGCCTTCTGTCGTGAGGTTGGTTGTCGAGGTTGGTGGTTGAACGGAGATCTCTCGAACGTCCTCCAATTTGCGCTTGGGTCGGCTGTGGGATCGGAGGCTCGGCCTCTCGCTTAGCGGGTGGCCGTAGTCCCGTTTGGGACTAGTTAGGGGATGTCTGGTCCCGTGACCCTTCTGCCCTTTTCGGATCATCAACCATTAACCAACTACTACCATGCAGCATTGCGAGAAATGCTTGCTTGTCTATCATGTTAATCCTCATATTATACATTGCATTTGGATCGCAGAATTCGCATTCTATGACTATGGCTGACTGGCAATGAACCTGACCGGTTCTCTGTACAAATCTTTGCCATTCCCTTAATCGCCATACTAACTCTCTGCATAGTCATTGGAAACGAACAGAAAAAAAAGATAAAGAAGTAGTGCAGTACCATAGCAGAGCAGAACAGAACAGAACACTCGAGACGCCGGGAAATGAGAATGGATCAAGCCGCATGTCAGTCTGGTCCTGACGGTCGGGGAATCACTGCCGCAGGATATTACTATGTAATCAACCTGACATTGTATCGAACAGTAAAAGGACGATTGCAAAAACGAAAGAAGCACGACCAAAATCTCATGACACGCTGTAAAAACAATCTGAGATTAGCAGGCACACCCTTCCTTTGCAGTTGCCGGACCACGCTCCCCCAGGTTGACCCGCGAGTCTTCGGCCGGACGACCGCTGTTCAGGCTAGTCTGGCCCGTGCCAGCGCCACCTGCTCGTCCGCTCTTCAGGCTGCTCTCCGGGATCGCATTGGCGATCGCAGTAAAGACATCCACGACATTCGTGCCCGTCTTGGCACTGGTCTCGAAGAACAAGAGACCCTCTTCCTCCGCGTAGGCGCTAGCTTCCCGTGTAGGCACCTTCCGAGCATCACCGGAAGTGACATCCTGTGCTTCCTGAGGTTCTTCGGCGGTTTCATCTGCATCGGCCGTAGACGATTCGCCCTCGGCATCAGCGGGCGACTCCCCGGCCGCCTCGTTCCCGTCGTTTGTCAAATCCAGCTTGTTACCAACGAGAGCGATCACAATACCGGGACTAGCTTGTCGCTGAAGTTCCGCAACCCAGTGCTTAGCCTTTGTGAGAGAGGACGGTTTGGTAACATCATAGACCACGAGCGCCGCCTGGGCGTTACGGTAGTACATGGGAGCGAGCGAGGCGAAACGCTCCTGACCGGCGGTATCCCAAATTTCGAACTTGATCGTTCGCGTAGACAGAGAGCATTTTTGGGTGAGGAATGCAGCTGTGATGATAGACAATGACATCAGCATCGGAGATACAGCCACTGTCGGGAACCAAGAAAACCGGGAACAATTCCCTTCTTCCCTTCCCTCCGTCTCTTCCCAAATCGGGAAAAGTGATCTGTAACTGCCACAGCCGGGAGAAGCTTACCTCCGATAGTCGGTTCTTTGTTCTCTTGGAAATCGTTGTTGACAAATCTCAGCACCAGTGAGGACTATAATGGGCAATCATCCATTGCGTTCATTGTCAGTCGTTTTTTTTTCTCTGTGGTTACTCAGGTACCACGCGGAGGTCAGAGCAAGGAAAGTGCCGGGGTTGCTCGTACCTTTCCCACAGCGGCTTCACCCAAAAGTACCAGCTTGACGCTGCTACTCGGTTTGGGAGTATTTGTGCTAGTTGATTCAGACATGGCTCGAGAGCCCAACGAAGGCGATGAAGGTATGCGATCAGGTCGTCTTGCAGGACAAGCCCACACTAGGAATGATTATCAATCTGAAGGATGATTTCAGCTCGCAAAGGGCGGCTCAGGCCGGGCGATACAGAGAGCACTACTCGGGAGTAGAAGCCTGAAGGAAGACGTAAGCAAGACACACGAGGGAACTCCGGAGGAGGGGGTGTGGTGGAAAGGGCCAGAATCGAGCAGGGGTTAATGTGACGAAGGGAACATTGGAGAAGAAAAAATGGACAAATAAGAAGAAGGTATACTACGCACCGGTACCAGAGTGAAATGGCGGTGGACGGGGAAGAGTGATGGAGAGAGAGCGCAATGACGGCGAGAGAGAGGGAGAGAGAGAGATGCTACGGCCTAGGTAGATACGCAGTGAGGCGGAGGGTGAAGTAGATGGCGGCGCGATGCCCGACTCGGTTAGCGCGCCCAAGGCGGGCGGGCAGTCACGGGATGTTCCCGCAATTCTCCAAACATAAAAAATTACCCATATCTTTATTAGTTAATTTTTGGTGCGCTTCAGGTACCAGTCAAAACTTCGCGGGTACTGGTCCCATGGGGAGAAAATAAGGCAGACAAGACAGAGGATGAGACAATTGTGGCTCTGCGGGTAAACCAGGTGACAACAGCGGAGAGGCACAGGTTGGAAGGGTTTAGGGCTGTTTGGTATTTCCTTCTGTCCAGTTGATTTCCCACACTCGACCTGTAGATACATCCGACGTACATGGGGGGAAAATAAGCGGCTGCTCCCCTAAACTATTTCCTGAAACAAAGCAGCTTACCCGTGACACCTGCTGTCGATACCCATCGAGACATCAACCGGCTCCAACGCAGAAGATAGATAGTATCTCCTCATACACTGTCATTCCATCATTGGGGCCTGACTATCGCGGGAAATGCGACAGATCATCTTTCTAGAGAAACCCTTCAAACCCCGACCACAACCATCAGGGCTTCGATGATTGGTAGGCAAGCGATCTGGCCCAACTCAACGCCAGGATTATCCATAAGGTGCATATCTATAGGTCGCAAAGTAGGCACGGGGTAAACAACAACAACAAAGACCGACAGAACAACAGCATGCCATGGCGTCCGAACATGACGTGCCAATAGGTCCCCCAACGGCCCATGATCGCCGGCCAGACAGTTGGAAACGCCTCCCCAATGGCATCCAGTCGTGTCACGGAGCCAACGTTGCACGACATGATTTGTGCAGAGCCGGTGGCTGCCCAAAAAAGAAGCACATGCACGCCGTTCAGAACTTGTTGATTCTCGACCAGGGATCCACCCAGATAATGCCACTGCCTTCTCCCCAGCAAATCAGATTGAAGTCGCTCTGTGGGCTCCCGTCAAACAACCCTGAAGACAATCACGGTTAGATGTCATCGTCGGGGTCTCGTCCGAGTGCCGAAATTCTTTTCCCCAAGTCCTCACTTATCCAGCTGACTTGCAGTTTTCCCCCGTACTGGTGCAGTGGGTTGCGATTTTCACATTATGGAGTGACACGCCATAGTAGTAGTAGTAGTAGTAGCAGTAGCAGTAGTCATAATCCCCCAAACCATGAACTTTGATTATCTGTGCCAGTGCCAGTAGTGTACACATACACGCAAACTCATACACAATTCAACACTGACGCAACCACGATGAAGTTCGCTCGGTTTAGAATTCAATAAGCATTGAAAATATCCAGAATCAATTTTTAGCAGCAGACTGTATTAAGGAGCAAATGCTGACGAAATTGTAAGGAAAAGAAAAATAAATTCCAGGTATTTGACCGCGAGGTCCAACGTTCTAGTCTGTCTTGGTATCAATCCATGTATCCCAAATCAAAAAGAAATAACCCCATCCCGTCTATTCCCAACGCCGGTAGTAAAGCAGACCAAGTAGAAAAACAACAAATCTCGACAAATCACTTTTGGTGGAACAGATCATAGACCTGAGCTGGTTCGTGTCGGCGGATTAAAGGTGTATGGAGGCAAAAATAATGGTCGATCGAAGAATTGAAAAGAAATAGGTGGTGGCCGTATCGTTCCATGGTGAGAAGAAAAATGTCCACGGCGGAAAGGGCGTAATTAGAAAGTATGTAGAAACCGAAACCAGTGGCGGCAAAAGGACAACGCAGTAAGAGCAGGAAATAGTAGTGGTACAGGGAACTATGATTCGTTGTTAGTCGGGAACCAGATCACCCGGGAGATGCTTGTGTCTAGGCAACTTACAAGCTCGACTTCATAGTAGTCACGTCAAACTCCAGGAGCCATGCGCCAGTTGCAAGTCACAAATAACTTTTCGCTCGAGAGAATAGCAGAACAGCAGCATGTGGTTGGCAGATGTCTCCAAGGGTTTCATCGGGTCGAAGGCGGCGGCGGTGGTGCACCCGGCTTCTTGACTCCGGTAGTGTCATAAGCTCCTCGTCCCATGTTGAAGGCTGACAGATCTCGCAATATCATTTCAGATTCTGAGCGAATGGCCATGGTCAGATGCTGAAGGTTTGCTCTTTCGGAAAGGAGTGGAAGACGGTGGGAAAGATATAGAAAAGCGAAGGCGGATGTTTTGAAGGGAAGTGTGTTTCAAGCCTGGGAGAAGTGTACTCACAGGAAGATTAAATAAACACACGACGGGCCTCCCCAAAAAAGAAAATACCAATAAATAAAAAGAGCTCGATTATTATTCTGACTGTGCGTCGTGTTGATAGATCGTGTGTAGGACTAGCGAGGTACCCAAGCGATTCCCGGCAGCGAACAGGCGGTAACGACGCAGACAGATGATGCAGGCTGCAGGTGAGATCGGAAGTGGGATCCTTATTAAGGCGCACAAGTCTGACACTGGGTTGGAGACGAGACAGGGTGGTGTAGTGTAGGCAGATCTGAGTAGGGCAGGAATGCGACTGTCGAAGTACCAAGAAATGGGCGTGTAAGAATGAGGAAGGGTGGAGTCCTTGAACCCAGTCGACAGGTCGCTTTTTCTTTTTGTTTTTACCCTCTTTTGATCCTCTTTAGACACTCATGCGGTTCGAAGACGTTTATTTTCTTTTTCCTTCTTTCCCCTTGGGAACTTTTTTCCAGGTGGCAGAGCGACGAGAGATAAAAAGTACGCGAGATGTGCAGATGATGGTAATTGGAAACAAGCGCGATCTGATCAAGAACCAGCGACCAAGGACACGGAGGACGACTAATGCAGCCGGCAAGGAGGTGATCCTGGAAAGGAGCACGGAAGTGAGCTCCGTCTAATCCGGTAAAAAAAAGAAACCAAGCTAGACTGGACGTATCGCAAGGGAGGATGGAACGCGGCCTGGTAACGTCACGGCGAGGAGGATCGGGAATAGAGCCGAGGGCGAAGGGAATGGGCGAAAGTACGTAGGGAGGAAGAGGAGAGGAGCTGGACGAGGAGGAAGGGTGAGTTTAATTGATTTTAGGAATGGATGGATGAAGAATTTAGTAGCCAGATGGTTGAAGGGGGTCCATCCCATAGATATATAGTGACTAGACCTTCTTACTTTATGGTTGATTTTATTTTTTTATTCTAAATTTTTAATGCTCAGATTGGGGTGAATTCCAATCTAGACAGAAAAGAACTTCTGAAAGTAGGAAGTCAAAAAAAAAATAGAAAATCAAAATAAAGGTGGACGATACCTAATCTAGATACGGAAAGACAAAAGTAAACAGAAAAAGAAAATTCAGAAAAGGAAAAAGGGAAAATTAAAAGGTGGAAAATCCAATTGGGAAAATGGAAAAACTACGGAGAGAGTAAGAAGCTAAACCTGGCCAAAAGAGTGTGTAAACGGAGCAATGACAGAGTCATAGTAATACGGCGAAGACTAGAAATTTGAGAGAGACACAGAAATTAAGAAAAGCAAAATACGCATATAGTAGGAGTAATAGTAATAATAACAACAATAATAGTAGTCGAGCAACAGCTCTCTTTAGCATAGCTAGGCGGCTCACCCGTCCCGAAGGTAAGGTACCGTGGGTGCGATCCATTTCCCCCTTTCTTTTTCTTTTCTTAGGGGTTTCTGGCCCCCGTCACCAACGTCGTGACGCCTCTCTCGGACGGGAAACTTTGTAGCCACCTACTAAGTAATAGGTAGCTCAGGTGAAGGTTGGTATCTTTCTTACCTTTTCGTTGCTTTTCTATCCTATCCCTTTGCTTCTTTGTCTGAGTCGCCTCATGTTATTCCCGGTCACTCAAGTGGCTCCCCATCTGCATCCCATCTCCCTTCCCCCCCGTCAGTTGCTACTACTAGACCTTCCCGATGATGGCTGATACCTAGACACGGGTTCATCTCGGAAATTGTAGGGAAACCACAGGAAGAGTCCGTCTAATCCGTAACGGAAGTGACCTTACCTGGATTGTTTCTGAATAGAGAAATCCATTCCATCGATCATGGCCTAGTTCGGAGAAGACTTTGCCCAACCAGTCAAGGGACCGACCTCTCCGACTATAGTAAGTAAAGGTACTGTAAATTTGTAATGGCATTGAGAATTTAGCCACTGTTCAGCAGTCATCATCATTCTGACGACCACCACACCAGTAACGGAAAAAGGGAAATACCACTACAGAAGAAATTTTGAGGTCTCCACTGACTGTACGGAGAACATCAGTCAGAAGTTAGGAACCGATTCCTCGGACGCGACGGGCAGGTTTGAGTGCAGGTGAGTGGGGAAGGCAGCCGCTCACAGGATCCCGCGGATGGATCCGAATCCAGCACCAATGGGTCCGCTGGGGCTTGACCTGATGCTTTCTCGCGTGGTTTTTTTGGGGGGGGGGGAGGGGGGGTGGGAAGGGAAGAACCAAAGTCAGGGGCCCCTGGATGGGGGGAGGAGCCTGTTTCCCGGAAACCCTACGTATTCAAAATTCCATGGGATGCCATAGCTAGCCAACTAGGTAGGTCTGTCTGGGTGCTTTTGCACAGCATGACCCCATGCAGATGTTTTGACTTTTCTTCTTTTCTTTTTTTCCTTCCCTTTTTGCTCATTGATATTTGCCTCTTATCCTATGAAACGGGGTCTCTGAATTTTCGGGCTGGATCTATTATTTACCAGTGGTGGCTGCTAAGATTTAGAGCGGCGCACCCTTGTCGGTAGCTCCCCCCTAACACGGCTAGACATCCTGGAAAGGGCCGGAGTACCTGCATAGCCGCACTTATCTATCGAGCTCGACTACTGTACGATCGAGATGATCGAACTTTGATGGCGCCAACCATGGTTTGATAGGTAAGGTCCAGAGCTCTGGGCTATCACTTTAATCATCCTGGGCGTAGAAGTATGTAGGTAAGTATGAAAAAGTACTCTCAGTACTTTGACGACCAGCTAGCTGTTTCTGCTTTCATCCGCAATGGGTAAGCAAGCAGGCATTCAACCCTACGGGAAGTTGGCCTACTAACTAGTAAGTAACCGCCGGGGATACGGAGGACCAGGGTACCTAACCAGGTTCAGAACCAATCCAGAAGCTTTCCGTCCGGTAGTTAGTCACCTGCTGCACTTTAGTTTGGAGTAGTTTCGGGAGACTATTCGCGACCAAGATCACTGTTTATTGATGGACCTCCCTAGCCTGGCCCACCATTTCTCCTGGTTTGATTCATGTTGGCTACAGAGAGATTAGCACCGGTTTCTGTCACCTCTGGCCCTCGTTTGTCGTCTCTGAGTGAGTGAGCAATCAACCTACACAGGCCAACTATCTACTAAGCGAATCCGAGCTGACCTCAAGACATTGTCTGTCTTTACTTTTTCTATTTCCTTATCCTTCATTTCCCGCTGGACTTCTTTTCCACCCTCTGATCTTTTGGCACACTCGCGTCTTCCCTCCCTTTGGTCACCGGGGAAATCGGCTGGCTGAAAGGGGCAGTGGGGCCCCCTAATAACGATCCATGATCCGGCAAATCCACTGTTACCCGCCTCCGTTACGTATTATTGTGCAACTCGCATTCTTCTCGCGCGCTTCTAGTCCTTCTAGCGCCCTCGCCCTGCCTGTTCGCCCCCGCGACCGCGGATGGAGCTGCGAGCAACCAGAACCAGCGCGCCAATTTTGCAGCTTTTCGGTCCTACGATCGCAGACTACCAGACTCTAGTAAACGATAGGCTCAATTTACGCTGGGTCCAGGAGCCCTCTAAAACTTCCCGAAGAACAATCTGGATGTTCTTCCCCCCGACAAGTTGGGGGATTCGCAGCCCTGTGCGGATTTCTGGGGGTTGACATCTCCGGCTGCATGGAGGAAGCTAGTTTAGTTAATACTCAGGTAAGCAAGCTCTCTCACTCGTCTGTCGTTCTGTAAATTGTGGCTGGAATTACAAATTACCTCTGTCGCTTGACCGTCGTTACCCAGTATGGGCTAAATTATTCGACTCCACCAGCCCATCCCACTACATCATTCTTACCACTTCTATTCCTGACCTTCGCCACAATGGGGCAAAGCAAAGTAGTAACGTCTAGACGAGTGGAATTCTAGACTGACTCGAGCTGCTCAAAGCCGCCCACGTTTGCCCAACCTCTTGCTCACTTGCGTAGCTTCTGATCCTCTGATAGTATCTCCGTTGTAGACCGTCTTGACGTCGCCGTCGATCTGCGCGGAGAAACAATGCCACAAAGTGCCAAGCGACGCATGTACCGGGATTCGCAACATGGGACTCCCTGCTAGGCTGGCGCGTACGCGTGTTTCAATCCAACCGATGGATTGGAACTAGCCGTCACAGTCACACCGTAGGCGCTTTATCTTTGTTTGGGGATGTCTGATTACACCTTATCTCACAACTGGTTCGTACTTTTCCCGTCTCTTCTCTGACTAGCCAATGACGTGAATCAATTGAAAGGAACATAGTTGGCCTTTTCTTTGTGGTCGAATAGGACGTGATGACTGTGTCAGCAGGAAGAAGTAACTAAAGTTGCTGATAGCATCAGATTCTGAGACATGAGATCATCCCATCCAATGGAATGGCATGACTTGTATCTTTAATCCTTCAATTTTTTTGCGACACGCCGTCCTCGGCTACATGTGACACCTTAGTTTGGTTTTTTGTTTTATCATCATGATCCTGGACCAAACAGCCGAACATACACACCCACACAATAATAACCACCCAGCAATAATAATAGCACTCATCAATTGACCCCAGAAATCCAGGCCCAACAGCCGACACACCCTCTCACGCCCAGTATCCAGCAATAGCTACAGAAACAGAAACATCAACAAAAAGCAAACGCAAGCAAGTGTTCCACCTTGCGCCCGGATGGGTCAAAGTCAACTCAACCACCTCTTCCAGAACGATTCTAGAAGGCCCATCCGGATGGTTCTTACCCTTCCCCATCCAACCATGGTTCGCTCGCGGATCGTACCATCCGTCATGGTCCCCGGGACTTTACGCCTCTTGAACCCGCTGGCTGCCAAAAAGAAAAATAGACATCGGAGATACGAACTAAAACCCACAAATTGCAAAAAGAGCTACTGTAAGGCAGAAATAGCTATTATGATCCCCGTCTCAACGGCCCGAACATGTCCCCAAAAGAGGAAATTACTCGATAGGCGAACCACCACGACTCCATCGAGAGAGTGGATTTGTCCTCCGTAATTGGTTTACGGGGAGGCTAGAACGGCGCTAGAAACCGGAGGAACGGGGCTAATGAGTACTTTGGTCTAGCGAGAAGGGTGGAAAGGGAACCGTTGGGCGGTATTGCCTTTTCGGAAATGGACGAGAAGGAAAGCCAAAGGTAAGTACTCCGTAGGTTGAGTTTTTTCTTTCCGGGTTCCGCAGACGCTAGAGTGTGTTTTGACTTGTGGATATTATGGCTTTTTTTTTTTTTCTAATTGGGTCGGTCGGTCTTGGAAGGCTAGATCGTTGGAAGGATTGAAGAGGATTGCGAGAAACGGCATGGAATGGATGGATAGGATCCTTCCGATCCGATATGATTAACTATTTACTGACTGTCGATAGATAGCTGGGCTGATTATTCAAGTTATCTGGCTAACTATCTATATGTCCGATTACTGACTGACTGGTCTTCAATAGGGCGGTTGGGAATATATTGAATTGGATAGATAATGGATACATCCATCAATCAATCCATTGAGGGTCCGTCGCGAGCTGCTACTTGCTTGCTTGCTTGCTTGCTTGCTTACAATTTTGGTAAGTGGTAAGTGGTAAACAGGGATCAAACCACATGATTATGATTAGTTTCATGATCCATCATTTCGAACTTTTTTCCCTTGCAAGCGACTAATAATTCCCGCACAAGGAAACAGCGATGAGAAAACCTGACCTGTCATGCGTGAACGTTCATCTTGGTGTTCGTTCGAAACATGTCTAGGATTTTCCGACGGTGGTGGTCGGATGCAGATTGATTAATTGATATTGATTGATTGATTGATTGATTGATTGATTGATTGATCATTAGATGGGCCGAAGTAGTCCGAACACGGAGCCAGAAGTACCACTACTAATTACCTTACCCACGAAGTGAGCATGTACTTTACTTCTCTTCCGCATGGCTCATTCGTTGGTTCATTCGTTCCCACAACCAGGTTCAAGGTTCAAGGGTTAAGCATGGTTTAGTTTTCCCTGCAAAAATTTGACTGGACATGATTCAGCCCGCATCGGCAAGATGCATTAGCCATGCAGAAAAAAAAACAAATCTAATTCTAGCGAATACAGCAACACCCCAACGTCCGATCTTATTTTTTTCCCCATGGAAAGGGAACATACCAGAATGATCGAGACCTTGTTCTACTTTCCATGGTATCGCTGTATAGTATGTCGGGTATCGGGATTTTCCTGCAGCAGATCGTTTTTATTGCAGCCACAGAAAGAGATAAATGGACGTATGTACTGCATGTGGCTAGATACATACATACTGCAGAGCTACATCCCAGATGAAGGATACAGTAGCCAGAGAGGATCGACCGATGCCGTGAAACACGAAAACCAACCCACTTAACTTACCCTTACTGTACTACTTAAACTATAGCCAAGAGGGAAAAAGGATGAGGATGATGTGCTTCTGAAGAGGAGGTCTGTTCGCCATTGCATAGTACCTTGCAGAAAATTATGGGACGGGGAATGGGCGAGGGTTATGCGACCGACGCAGGGGGAAACTGCATTTACTAGATTGATTATGGTTAATGCCAAAGCGTTTTTTTGCCTCCTGTTGATCAGGGTAAGTAATGTTTGTACTTTTGGCAATTTACCTGTGCAGATGTGGAAGTGAAGACATTGTCTTGTTTTACATAGACGGATAGTAGTCTTGCATTTTACATGGTAGCTTAGCTTAACCTGTCTCTACCTAGTAAATATGTATGTGTGCGTTGGGTGGAAGGAGACAGAGTGAATGAAGCAAATCCCCGAAGAATTGGAGTGAATGATCAATTGCCATTATGGGTACAAGTATTTCCTTGCTGAAAGGTAAAATCATTCCCTTGTTCATCATCATCTAGCACTACTGTTAGCTAAGCTCTCAATCAAGGCGGCAATTCTTCAGTTCTACAGCTACTATCCATCCAGGTGGAACACGTGCCTTGACAGTGGCGTGAAACCTGAACATTAAGGCCGGAAAATCTAAGTAATTAGTTACTAGTCGGTTGGTACCTGCCAAGACTCTAGGCAAGGTTCCTGGGCTGAGCTGAGCTGAACTGAGAGCTGAGCTATCTGTCTGTCTGTCTGTCATTCAGTCAATCATTTTAGTGTTTTTGCTCCCATAACTCAAAAATGCAATTAAAATCCATGCGACATGACTGATCCAGCGAGAGGTACAGAGAGTACTCCGTACAAAGTAGGTAATTTGCAGTTCTTACTGTGTACACAACAACAAAACAACACGTCCAACCCGTTATCCCTAACCAGGTAACGATATTCACCCTTCTTCTATTCTCTTTTTCCTCTTTCTCTCTCACACACACTCTCTCTCCCCCTGATCCACCTGAGTGGTAACAGACCAAAGAGAAACCTCGATAACCCTACAGAACTACAGCACTAGAGGCGCGCGGAATCGCAGCCGGCTTTCCTTTAGTGTCCACTCTCGTCCACGGGATGGCGTTCTAGAAGGGGAAACTTGATCGGATCGTCTGCAAATCCTTTTGGGCTCTCGGCGCATTATTACGAACGGGGCTGAACTGAATGAAAGAATACTAGGAAAGGGGAGGTGTGTTTTTATTTTTACTTTTATTTTTTTCTCTTTCTTCCCAATAACAGTGCGGGACGGATGATGGCGACTTTTTTTCGATAGATGGATTCATTTTGTTGATGATTCACCTGATAAGGATGTCCCGTGTCGCCCTGTCAATGTTTTCTTTTTTTTTTTTTTTTTTCCTTTTCTTTCTTGTGCTTGCTATCTTTCGGTTACTCTTTTTCTTTTCTTTTTCCTCTGCTGAGGGTGATCTTCTAGATTGATTGATAGATAATAGATAGAGCGAGAGAGGAAGATAGAGGATGGGGAGGCGGCGCGCGGACGGACGAACGGGATTGATACATGATAGTTACACAGCTACAGCAACCGTAAGTCACGGGAGAGAAAGAAAAGGGAAGGGAAGGGAAAGAAAGAGGTCCACGGTGGATGTATCAAGTTCCATGTCAATCCAACTAACGCATCCACCCGCCACTCTGGAACCTCATTTCGCTTCCCCGTTCCGGACCATATTTCAGTTCCCCTTTTTAGGTCATGGTGCATCCCTCCTCCCCGTCTTTCCTTCCCCTCGTATCACCTCAACACATATTTTCTTTTATTTCTTCAGCCACCCAGCAAAACCACCAGATTGATGCGTGATGATCGCCTTGCCCCGTCTGTCAGCCTCATCGTTAGTCTGAATGCTGAGCGACCCTCCATCCGTCCCAAAGGGAAGGGAAGGGAAGGGATTGAAGGGGGCCCGGTCCATGCATCCATCTGACAGACTTCCCGATTCGGAGTGATGATCTTCAGGTCGCCTCCGTGGCGGACCCAACTAGCTAGCATTATTATTATTTTTTACTATAATTATTTTTTTTTCTTTACTGAAGAAAGTTAGATAGTTAAGTAGTGAATGAATAGATAGATCACATCATTCTTACAGTAGCTGAGTTATTTTACCTACCTATCTTCCCGGAGATGATGGCGCAAGTGAGCGATCATACATCTCCGCCGAGATGAGGCGGTCCCCCCCCCCTTCCCCCCGCCTCCACTTCTCTTCTTTCACCAAGAAAGCAATTGATCTTAACTGAGAAAGTTCTAGAATGGTTGCTATGCGATGTGTCTGGAGAAGTAGTAGTACCTACCTCTTTAGGTAGATGCTGGATCCCTTGTCAGTGGAGCCATTTCCTTCACACGGCACATATGGCAGCTATACACATCCATTTTTAGCTGCCATAAAGATGCTCCACTAGAGGAGAACATCCATGTCTGCCGTCAAAGTACTGACTTACTCCAGATTGTAGTAGAAAATCTAGACTACTTTATAGAACCGGAGCATTATTCTTATGATTATTATTAAATCAGTATTATTATTATTATTTAGTGTTACTATACATGGATGGCCTCCGGCCCGTCTAGACCAAGTGTTGTTGTTGTCCCAGCTAACCCTCTAGCTGCATGAGCAGTGAGTGAGTGACCCCGATAATCGTGCATCTATCTATCTCTCTATCTATCTTTCATTCTTTCTTTATCAAAAGTACGGCTTGACTATTAGTTTATCCTGTCAGACGGAGATCAATGACCAACTCCGCGGGTCGTACTAATATCTTTTTGCTTTTTTTTTCTTGCTTCCTTCTTTCTTTTGCTTTTCTTTCTGTTAATCAGGTGATGGGTGAAAACAAAGCGACGACTAGAGGATTTTCAATGTCTAATTGGGTTCCCTATTAAACTCTGACCGAGTGAGTGAGTGACTGACACTTACGGGGTCATCATCACATCAACCATCATCTACCAACTCAACACCATCATTATTAGTATGACTATCCATCCAACACTAATCCCTCTCATGGAGATGATGGAGTATCTCCGAACCACCGATCCTCAGAAAAGAAAAAAGAACAACTAACCACCCAATCACCACCCTCCTCCAGCACCATGATTTGCCACTTTTATCTGCAAAGTAGTACATTCTACACATTCCTATCTA
The DNA here is from genome assembly GCF_003184535.1 of Aspergillus eucalypticola CBS 122712. Lineage (NCBI taxonomy): Eukaryota > Fungi > Ascomycota > Eurotiomycetes > Eurotiales > Aspergillaceae > Aspergillus > Aspergillus eucalypticola. The sequence goes on from NW_020290282.1 coordinate 297,908, forward strand.
CTAACAAAGTCAGATACTACTAAACTGTGTTCAGATTAAACTTCTCCCTTTGACAATTTTCACAAAAGTCAAATCCCGCGGAGAGGACTACACGCCACCCGGCCCCCCCTTTAATCCCTGATGGAAGTGTCCAGACTGTCGGGTCCGAGACGGAGAGGGAGTGGTAACTAGTGGTTATTGTGATGTGATGGGATGTGATCACTTATTCCATCCAACACATAAACAGTACTGGGAGTAAGACATGCTTCGTATCCCAATAGGGTGCTTGGGATTGAAACAAAGGTCAGACAGGGAAGGATGAGAAATGATAATTGATCTGTCAAGTGTCTAAAACAAGTATACTGAGGAATTGGTATTGGTATGGTGTCTAGTTGAGACGTGGATTTGATGGCAGTTCTTGGCGAGGTAGATGTCAAAAGGTTCTATCTACTACCACTAATACTTTGTAGAGATACTACGTGTGCCAATCAGGTTAAATTATCATAGTAAGTAGTATGTACTGAGTACGGGTAAGCAGGGTTTATACTTAACGATGTTAAGTTATTGCAGGGATACAGGGTATATACCTAGTATAGTCCTAACTAATCAGTATCAGTTCTTTGTTCAGTTGTCAATGACTACAACTCTCTCTCTCTCTCAACGGATAATGTTGGCTGGCTGGCTGGCTGAGTCTCGGGTTCCTCGGTGACTAACGTGATTGGAATGTTATGTGATGGTTTGGTTTGTTGGGAGATGCTCTTCATTCTTTCAACTCGGTTGTTGGGTGAGTCGGTCACCATCCATTCATTCATAACTTCTTTTTTCTACTGATTAGGAAACTAATATTACACTCTCATGCTTTGTATTACTTAGAAAAGAGTGATTAGGCTAGACTTAGCCGTCGTAAAGTGGAAGGTGACATTTGAACTCTGAAATATAATTCCAATACAGGAAACTCCATGCCTGAGCAAAGGGATGCATGCCTACATTGGGTATGAGGTCTTATGACGAGTTCCCTTGTTCAATTCATTACTTCGTAAGTAGTAGATACATGCCTCTCTTGCTAAACTGACAGCAGGCCATCTGTCTACGACTTCTCATATTGATTGACACATCCGTATGCCATCTCGAACTATATATCCATCATTAGTAACCACACTCACATGCACAATCGAGTATCATCATAGGGGTAGAAATAAGGGTATGCCTCACCTGTTCATCTGTCTGACAGATCAATACCTTAGGACCCTTGTCATCACCCCGAGAAATATCCACTACAGTCTCCCCGTCCCCTGCACCCTTGTCATTCTTCCCCAGATCTACCGCACATCCCAGGCAGCGACACTTCTCCGTAACTGCTTTTCGAAGCAGCGCGCTCTTCTCGCCAATTCCGCCTGCGAAGACAAAGGCGTCGACACGGCCGTCTAGCTTTACAAAGTAATTGCCGAGGTAGCCCGTGATGCGGTCAACGAGGATGTCGAATGCCAGTTTATGCTCCCGTGTCGGTGGGTTCTCGACGGCGATTTGGGCAAAGTCGGTTGTGCCGGTCAAGGCTTTCCAGCCGGACTTTTTATTGAGGATTTCTTCGGCCTGGTCATGCGTTAGCGGAATGTAACTATTGCCATCAAGTGCATACGTACCGTGCTGATGTGCATTTCTTTAGTGCTGGCAGGACTGAGTTTGCCTGCATCGTTGGTGTAGTGGAACACAAGGCTGGACTACTGTCAGTATGCAGTTTCCTGAGCAGGGCATATTGGCACTCACGATGGATCAATGTCTCCGCTCCGTGTGGCGCCTGGTAGTCCGGCTAGCGGTGTGAGTCCCATCCTATGTGTGAATATGTCAGTATAGATGGCCATTGACAAAGGCTGGGAATCTCACGTGGTATCAACTGATTTACCATCCTTGATGGCACAGATAGAAGCACCGCTTCCGATATGCATTGCGATAATATTGGTCTTATCAGCAGGTTTGTTCAGGAACTCCGCAACAGAGCGCAGAATGAACGAATAACTGATGCCGTGGAAGCCATATTTCCGCAGCCCGTTGGACCTGGCTGTCTTCTGGTCGATTGGGTAGGTCTTGACATGTTCAGGAAGAGTTTGATGGAACGCAGAGTCAAAGAAGGTGATGCTCCTGACGGATGGAATTTCCTTCCTGCAATGCCGTATAATCTCCAGAGCCGAGTAATTGTGCAATGGAGCTAGGTCTTCCAGTTTCTCGAGATGATGATAAGTTTCGTCGGTGATTACAACAGACTTGTCATAGTCTCCACCGTGCACCACACGGTGGCAGATATAGGCTAGATCATCTGTGCTGGCGACTTCGGAAAGCTCGGGATCAGAGATGCAGCGCTGAAGCAGAAATTTGAAGGCATCTTGAGGAGTACTGATGCTTTCCTTGAGTTCCTCTTTGTGTTGCTTGTCGCCACTGGTGTATTTCAGCTTTGCTGGTGGGGCAGTGATACCGGAAACCTGCGCGGCAGCAATGACCTTTGGGGTCTTCTCGTAGGTATAGAAGGTAAGCTTGACCGAAGAGGATCCGGCATTGACGGAGAGGATGGATTTGCGTGCCATGTTGTTGCGGAGCAATTGGGTGCGGGGACACGATGAGTTAGCTTGCTGGCTGTTAGAGAAAGAAAGATTGAAATATAGGCTTTCTGAAACCCTTGTCGGGCCTTGATCTCGGAAGTTGTGGGTTGATGCTTGTTGGTGGTGGCAGCTCAGTTCCCGGTTGCGACGGCGGGTGATGTCACTCCCCGAGTGACGTATTGCCAGGGGTCTCCATACAACAACAACCTCACCACCTCGCTTCCCAGTTCTTATTTTAAGCAGTGCAGTCGAGGCAGTGGCATGATCTCCTTGTTCTACCATCTTTGACAGTTGCAGAAAGTGGGCTAGACTCTCTTGTTTCCACGTGTTACTAGATCTACCCCTCCATAGACCCTGGGATCTCGAACGGACCTTAATCCTTAGTTCCACGGATATACTAAGTAACCTTTTGATTTACCAAACGACCAATCTACATCCATCAAATCATTATGCCTGGAGAGGTCATTGACAGGCCAAATCCCAAGGCTGAGCCTTCACATATCCCCGACCTTGTCAATCAATTGCAGGTCAAACTCCAAGAGACGAGTTTGGAGGAATCTGACTACAATGCCCTGCTGAAATTCCGCCGAGCAGCGGCCTACATTGCTGCTGGTGAGATCGAGGCCCCCAAATTTCCAGCCTACATTCACTGACCTGTCACACAAGCAATGATCTTCCTTCAGGACAATGTGTTGCTGAAACAGAATCTAAAGCATGAGGATATCAAGCCAAGGCTCCTTGGTTAGTATCTTCAATCTCCCGGTGCTGTCCTCTGCAAGCTCCGCTCACAGATCTGTAGGCCACTGGGGAACATGTCCCGGGTTGATCCTCATATACTCCCATCTGAACTATATCATCAGAAAGCATAACCTGGACATGTTGTATGTCGTTGGACCTGGACACGGCGCTCCAGCTATTCTGGCTTCGCTGTGGCTCGAGGGCTCTCTAGAAAAATTTTACCCCAAGTACTCCCGAGACATGGATGGTCTTCATGAGCTCATCTCGACTTTCAGCACAAGCGCTGGCTTACCGAGGTATGACTTTGGCTGGGAATCTGAGTTGAAGCCAATCTAACTTCTTTAAGCCATATCAACGCGGAAACCCCCGGAGCAATCCATGAAGGTGGTGAGCTGGGTTATGCATTGGCCGTCTCATTTGGTGCTGTCATGGACAATCCGGACCTGATCGTCACTTGCGTGGTTGGTGACGGAGAAGCAGAAACTGGTCCTACCGCGACGTAAGTACCTAACAACTCCCCCATTCGAGCACAATCTGACAACAGACAGGTCCTGGCATGCAATCAAGTACATTGACCCTGCAGAATCAGGTGCCGTCCTGCCGATCCTCCACGTCAATGGCTTCAAGATCAGCGAGCGCACCATCTATGGCTGCATGGACAACAAAGAGCTGGTCTCCCTCTTCACGGGTTATGGATACCAGGTGCGCATTGTTGAGAACCTGGATGACATCGATGCAGATCTTCACGGCTCTATGATGTGGGCAATTGAGGAGATCCACAAGATCCAAAAAGCGGCGCGTTCCGGCAAGCCAATAATGAAGCCTAGATGGCCAATGATTGTTTTGCGCACACCTAAGGTATGATAATATCTGCCTTAACATTGGATCTCCGCTAATTATCCTTGAAGGGCTGGTCAGGACCTAAAGAGCTCCACGGGTCGTTCATAGAGGGATCTTTCCACTCGCATCAGGTCCCTCTTCCAAATGCAAAGAAGGACGAGGAGGAGCTTCAAGCTCTGCAGAAATGGCTTTCCTCGTATAATCCGCACGAACTTTTCACTGAGACCGGAGACATCATTGACGAAATCAAGTCTGTTATCCCTCGGGAAGACTCCAAGAAGCTGGGGCAGCGAGCAGAATCCTACAAGGGCTATAGAGCACCCGATCTCCCAGATTGGCGAAAATTTGGTGTAGAAAAGGGTTCCCAGCAAAGCGCTATGAAGACAATTGGAAAATTCATTGACCAGGTGTTTACCCAGAACCCCCACGGCGTCCGAGTGTTCTCACCAGATGAGCTAGAGAGCAACAAGCTGGATGCAGCACTTGCGCACACGGGAAGGAACTTTCAGTGGGATCAATTCTCGAATGCTAAAGGCGGCCGCGTCATCGAAGTGCTCAGTGAGCACCTGTGCCAGGGCTTTATGCAGGGATACACGTTGACGGGCCGGGTGGGCATTTTCCCATCGTATGAAAGCTTCTTGGGAATCATCCACACCATGATGGTGCAATATGCCAAGTTCAACAAAATGGTATTTGTCTGCAGTGCTTCTTCCTAGATCGCCCGATACTAACAGATACTGCCATGACAGGCTCAAGAGACGACCTGGCACAAGTCGGTCAGTAGCATCAACTATATCGAAACGAGTACATGGGCTCGTCAGGAGCATAATGGGTTCTCTCACCAGAACCCATCCTTCATCGGAGCCGTGCTCAGGCTGAAGCCCACCGCCGCGCGTGTCTATCTGCCCCCTGACGCGAACACATTCTTGACCACCCTTCATCACTGTCTCAAGTCCAAGAATTACGTCAACCTCATGGTGGGCTCAAAGCAGCCAACTCCGGTGTACTTGAGTCCCGAGGAAGCAGAGAGCCACTGCCGAGCCGGCGCATCGATCTGGAGATTCTGTAGCACCGACAATGGGCTGGACCCGGATGTCGTGCTGGTTGGCATTGGAGTTGAGGTGATGTTCGAGGTCATCTACGCGGCGGCCATCCTCCGCAAGCGTTGTCCAGAAGTCCGGGTGCGGGTGGTCAATGTGACCGACTTGATGATTCTGGAGAAGGAAGGTCTACATCCACATGCATTGTCCACCGAAGCCTTCGACAGCCTGTTTGGCTCGGACCGGCCGATACACTTCAACTACCACGGATACCCGGGCGAGCTGAAGGGTCTGCTCTTCGGGCGGCCCCGCCTGGACCGGGTTTCAGTGGAAGGATACATGGAAGAAGGAAGCACGACGACGCCATTCGATATGATGTTGTTGAATCACGTCTCACGATACCACGTGGCGAAGGCAGCCGTGATTGGGGCGTCCAGACGGAATGAGAAGGTTCAGATCCGGCAGCACGAGCTGGTCAGCGAATTCGACCACAACATCGTGGAGACACGCAAGTACATTCTGGCCAACCGCAAAGGTAAGAGCTTCACCTACCGTGGACTGGTCGAATATTGCTCATACTGACTGTGCACAGACCCGGATGATACGTATGATATGCCCTCGTTTGAATGAGTCCGAATGAGTAGAGTCAATGAGATGATCCATTAAGCGTGGAGCATATGAAGAAGACATGACCTGTTATTAGCGCTAGAAAAGAATGAATATTAAAGTGTCCGTCTTTGCGCAGCCGCCTGGATGTCATGTTGATCAGGCAGAGCAACAATAGCGTAGCCATCGCATACGGACGTAGAGAATTTTGACATCTAAGTTCTCACTGGCGGGACTAGACTCGCATCGTTAAGAAGTGAGTGAATCTGAACCTTTGCTGTGACATGCCAAAGACTGTGATTAGTGATTTGAAAATGTGAGAGGCTGAGATTTCGTAGCCGAAGGCTGCGTGGGAGACAGAGAGAAGGAGAGAGGGAGTGAAGTATTATATTGATGCCTGAGGCGGGCAGCGGGTTTGCCAGACGCGCCTTCCGTATTTGGATGTTGCCGGTGCAGGAAGTTCTCCGCTCTTCCCTGCATGTGATTATCGATCAATATTCTTTCGCTTGCATTTCGTGAGTTACTACTGTTAAGTTGACTAACTCTCCCTGTCTAGTGTTGACTAGGGTGATCTGGAGGACGACGACCACATCCCATCCATCATGTCTGATCGAAGCCTAGCTTCAGGTTTCATTCGATGTTTAGCAACCTAACATCGGGCCTTATCATAACTCCGATCCCGTCCCAGAACTATCTACTGTACTCCGTGCTGTTCCTTATTGCTGGTATGGTAGCTCGGTGGACGGACTCCCGGGTTCCCTGTTTCCCGATCGGTTTTGGCCATGCATCACTGCCTGGGCTGCATGGCATATATTGATTCTACTGAGTTTAGCAGTGACACGGCATAACGGTCCTAACCACAATCTTTGACAGTCAAGGGTCCTATCAGATGAGCTGCCTTACAGCGACAACAGGATGATCATCTTAGGGAGGTGTCTGTTCACAATTCTATCGCGAAACCGTCTGATGGAAAAGGCCGGAGTTACCGGCTTCATGCGAGACGCGCTAAACCTCTTTGAGCGAACCTTGCGAGCTATCATCTCGTCCCCCAACTCTTTTTTGGGTCTCGCCAGTCTGTTAGCCGAATGAAGTGCTTGCTTTTGCAAGGCAGGCCCTGCCTACTCTCGTGAGGTGCAATCAGATTGCTCCCTGCAACGGGTGTCCCCGCCGTACCAGGTGGCGCCCAGAGACGGGCAGCCAGGAGGACGGGGATCATTATTGAACGGACGAGAATAAAGTATGGGGGCAGAGTTTGGAAGGATTTCTATCACAGTTCTTCCCATTTTTCTTCTTTATAGGCAGAGCCTCTCCTTCCCTGATGCCCGTCTTTCCTTTTCTTTTCGCCGATTGGTACCCCGTGCATTTTCATACGCATATATCTATGTCCAACAGCAAATAGCTCAACCCCTCTAGGCTCGATTAGCGCACAGCCTGCCCGTTCGGTGTCATTCGTTTATTCCTGTTTTCTGATCGTATATTAATCTGCAGCGTGTTTCGCTGCCTCAAAACCGCTTTCTCTCCTTACTCTGTCCACAGTCGCACTTGACCTCGCCATATAATCTTCGGCATACTTGGTCTGGACCACCTTGGCCTTCATTTACGCCAATATGTCGAGCCTTAACTCTACTGCGGAATATGAATTCAAGAAGCAATTGACCTATGGCTGTCATGCAAAGATCGATGGCTACGGCACATCGTATGGCTACGTGCCCTCGCTAGCTGCCGGCATTGTATTCTGTGTCCTCTTCGGTCTGTCGATGTTGCTTCACACATTGCAGCTGGTGTGGAAGAGGACCTGGTGGTGCGCTGTCTTCGTTCTTGGATGTATCAGTATGTCAACCCCTCCTACAAGAGTCCAATTCAACCGTACGCTAACTCGGCCATCACAGCGGAAATCCTGGGCTGGGCAGCACGTACCTGGTCTGCTGAATGCCCATACAATGGAACCGCTTTTCTCATGCAAATCTCTACCTTGATCATCGGTACGCAAGCTGGAACACACATATCCATTTCATGAAACAGAAACTAATTGCCTCTCTCTAGCCCCCACTTTCTTTACCGCCGGGATCTACGTGCTCCTGGGCCGTTTCATCCACCTGTTGGGGCCCGAGACCTCAATTTTGAGACCAAAACTCTACCTCTGGATCTTCGTCACTTGCGATGTCATTTCATTGGTCGTCCAGGCTGTGGGAGGTGGCATGGCGTCGATGGAAGTAAACAAGGTCAACGGCGATACTGCTCCAGGCACACACACCATGGTCGCCGGTATCGTCTTCCAGCTCGCGTCTATCACGGTCTTTGTTTTCCTCGCCGCTGATTTCGTCCGTCGCACTCTCCGTATGCAGATCCTGCAAACCATGACTGGCACGATCATCCCTCTTCTCGGCGCGATGATCTTCTCTGTCATCTGCATCTACATTCGGAGTATCTATCGAACCATCGAGCTGTCGCAAGGGTGGTCTGGCTACTTGATCACGCACGAGCGGTACTTCATCGTCCTGGACGGTATCATGATGGTCCTAGCGGTTGGTGTGTTCAACATCTTCCATCCAGGATGGCTGCTCCCTAAAAACGAAGTCAAGCCGTTCCACCGCGAGATCTACTCTCCTGACGGGATGGCTAGTGGAATGGAGATGCGGTAATATTGTCGCTTTTCACCTTCCTACTTTCTATTCCAGACATAATTTCATTTACCCCATTTCACTTTTTTAACCTTATTTCCAACGCCATGAAAGCGAGTCCACGTGCTTTGCTTCTGGTCTCTGGTATGTCAACGCAGCGTTTAAATAATCGGTAGATGGATTGGAGTGTGGCATTATGTAATTAGCTTTTCCTTTTCAACTTTAATGAACTAGACGATTCCCCTGCCTCAGCACCATGGAAATCCATCAACTATAATCAAGATTGACCAAAGGTATACTTGACAATCATGACAATCATAGCCAAGCAGTAAAAAAAAATCATTCATTAAGAACATAACATCGTAACATGGCCCCAAAGACCAAACCGGACAAGACACACCATTGCCCCAGATAAATCACCTCAACTCAACGATCAACAAATCTCAAAAATAAGACCACCCGCTGAAACACATCAACTTGAAACACGCCGCCGAAACACTTGACCCCGGAATCAGATAGATACCCTGTCCCTGTTCCTGACCCTGATCCTGATACTCAGACCAAACCTTAATCTTTTCTCAAATTTCCCACATCATCCCTGCTCCTGGTTCCGCCTTTTTTGCGTTTCTTTCCTTTTTTTTTTTTTTTCCTCCGTTCCTTGTTTCGCAAAACGCCACGGCTGGGATCGTGATTGGACTAAAGCAAATACAAATAATGAACGGCAAACAGGAAATGACAAAATCAAAGAGTGCTAACTAGCTAGCTAGCTTGTTGGTTGGTTGGCTTTCGGAGAAATAACTAACTGACTGACTAGCTGACAGCGGGGGGAGAGAAAAGGGAAGAAAACCACATGGTGTGAGAATTGTTGCTTTTGCTTCTGTGTCACGGCGATACGGCATCTCATCTCATTGCACAGAGAGAAATTGGGAGGAAAGAAGGGGGAAATAAAGAGACCAACAGGAAGGAAAAAAATAACACCAAGTGACATCATCATAAATCGGATGAAAGGAACTAATTTTTCTCTCAATCTGATGATGAATGAAGCTGATGGACCTATACTCCATCCACGGCCTCAATCCATCCAAACATCGCGCCTGTAATAACCGCCGCGATGGCCCACACGGCACCCCAGACCATTGCGCCTTCGGCGTCCACCTGGTTCACTGTCCCTGCGACCTGCACAACTGTGTTTGCGAACAACATGCTCGCCAGCAGAACGGTGCGGGACACCAGCACTTGCGTCTTGCGGGACAGGGTGCCCCATGTTTTGCGGTAGACGGTGTAGGCTAGGTACTCGCCTTCGGGGCTGGATGTCCCCTCCTTGTTCTTGTTGTTGCTGTTCTTCTTGGAGTTCGTGGAGGATGCACCCGTCGAGCTGGCGAAGAGGAAATCGCGCGCCGCCAGGCCAGCGGGGAGAAGGGAAAGGAATAGGCCCGGGAGAGCGGCAGGACCGGCATGGATGGCGGTGACGTCGGGGATGTCTTGGAAGTGGGTGACGAGGGTGGTGGGGAGCCAGGGCGTGGCGTAGCTGAGGGAGAGGGTGACGGTGAAGATGGCGGCCGCGGCGATGGTGGTGTAGATGGTTGTCGGGCGGTCGTTGAGGATGGACCGGTTAGGGATGCGCGTGGAATCCGAGAAAGAGTGGAGGGGAGTGAGGTTGCGGAGGAGGACGAAGGGGAGGGTGGTGGAGAGGAGAGTGATGAAGTAGCTGGTTAGGATTGTGGTTGGGCGCAGGCTGTAGAAGGTCGAGAGGAGGCTGAAGGTGGGGAGGTGGGTGAGGTAGGTGAAGGAGAGGACGTCGCGGCCTGTGGTTTTTGCTGGATTAGCTTCACCGATGATGATATGAAGTTATACGGGGATGGAGGGATACCGTCAAAGCCCATAACCCAGGCAAGTCCAACCTCGACGGCCTTCCAGGCCATCAGACCTCCTACTTCCCACCATGTCTCGAGGTGTTTGCTCACGCGGCCTAGTTCGCCGAGGGTGATCCCCGTCGTTAGGGAGAAGAGCGTCGAGCTCAATGTCAAGCTACCGAGCACGGCGAGGATGAAGCGCACGGCGGGGTGGATGCGGTCCAGGCGCGTCTTGTGACGCAGTTGGCGCGTCGTCTTCTCGGCGGTATCGTCGTCGGCTGCTGTTACCGCGGAGAGGACTTCTTTCTTGCGGGGAGCCATTGCTTTGTTGGTGGGTGGGATTGCTTTGGGGGGATGGAAATTGATGGTGTGATGGACAGGGTCGGAGGGGGATCAGGAAGAGGGCAGAAAAAGAAGAGGGGAGGAAAGGGAGGAGAGGAAATTGACAAGCAGCGAAATAAAGATGAGGCTGGGATGATGCGATGGCCAGAATGAGCTGCCGGGCGGTGAGAGACACCCTGACCATGATGTCACCGGTGACGATGCCCCAAAGAATCCAAAAACCCCAAGTAACTCGGATGAGATGTAGTTAGTGTATTCTATAAGACAGTCGTAAGTGGCTTCGAAGCGATTCTTCTAAATACATGGGTCGGTTAAGCCACTTTCCCACCATGTGGCACATGGAGTAGTAGTACACTCTTGAGATATCCTCCGAGATCAGGTATCCCAGAGACCCTCCATCTTCTGTACATCGTACAAACTCACCAGGCTAAACCTGGTCTTCAGTTGTCCTCCTTTTCCTGTTCTGGCTCCACAACGGAGAACTCTGCCGCACCCTGCTCACGCCCCTTGTGGTCCCGCATGACCAGTTGATACTTGCCTTGGTTCCAGAGGTCCTTGATCGTCAGCTCCCGAGTACGTCCCAAGCTCTCAATGTCTCCAATGCGCGTAAGAGTGCCTTCCAGGTGCTCGTCGAATCCTGGCCAGCTACAGATCTCCTTAAACGCATTCTGCATGGGTACCGAATCCGCACGAACCATCGCCCGCGAGTCGATGGTGAAGATGTTCTCGTGGTCGTAGCTCTGGATAAAGTCCGCGCGTGTCATGATCTGTCGCGCTTGATGGAGAGGAATCTCTGGGAGAATGTGGCCAAGCGTCGGATCATACGTCTTGTCCATTTCCTCTCCCTTGTCCACAAGTGCTTTCGCCAGCACCATTGCCGCAGACTACATGTCGGTCAGTGCGCCGGCTTTTTGTCATCGACAGAGGGATTTGCACTTACAGCATATTTCTGCTGGTCCATCACATCATCATCCATCTCAGGTCCCAGGATCCAGCACTTGTTGAGGAACCACGTCTTCTCGGCCTCGCAGATGCTCTCACAGAGCTTCTTGTAGTCTAGGGCCTTGGCAACTCGGTTGAGGTAGGACAATCGTCCGCCGACGAGATTATACACCTCCTCAAGCTCCTCGTGGGTTAATTCTTGGCCAAAGTACTGCTTGCGGTACTTCCTCAGGGCTTCCATTGCTCGGTCTTTCGGGAGGTCGCGCACTGGGATGACCTCCATTCTGGTAGCGTACTTCTTCAGGCGTTCATACACCCAGTACTCGTCGCTGTTCAGGACTGTTTCCGTCAATACTCACGCATAAATGTATGGTATATGTAATTAGACTTACCTGTCGTCACCAGCCCACTTGCAGCCCACTGTTCGGCCCGTTGCTGGATCGCCTCAAGCAGATCCTGGCCATCGTGATCATCCCGGATCAGGTGGGCACTGTTGATTATCAAAACCAAAGGCGACTTCTTGCTGCGCCTTCTGGCAAGAGCAACCTTTTCCAATTTGTTAAAAGCGCGCTCGATATCAAGGAGTGCGGTAGTATCCCGAGGACCCTTGATACTGAAGAGACTGCCGATGTAACTGTTCATGTGGCGTCAGCAACCCGATGCACACATAGGAATAGATTTCATTAGTAGACGTACTCTTCATGGAACTCATAGTCCAAAGCCTTTCCCAGACGAATCCGGAAAAGCTCGAGATCAGCATGAGCTTCGAACATGGCACAGCCCTCGCCGTCAATTTTGCGCATTGCCTCGAGAAGCATCGACGTCTTTCCGGTTCCTTTTTCGCCTACCAGTAGGTAATACCGACCTCCAGCATTACCGGAGATAATTCTATCCATTCTGGCTTGCTCATCGCGATGCACCCAATGCTCCTCGTAGGTAGACTGATGCTTTCCGTCTTCCACACCGGCCAGCTCAAGGGCCGGATCACCCGGTTTGAAGGCGTTTTCCATCTTCTCCAGGATGAGATACTTGTAGTACCGGTGGTACGCGTATCCAACCATACTGGCAGGTATTAGCATGGAGAAAAATCATTGTTCAAGGACAAGATAGCTTACCCCAGAACAGCCATCGAAGCAAGAGTAGTAGCCGCAGACTCCCCCATCTTTAATAAAGTCGACCGCAGAGTAGGTTCCTCTTCCGAGTCGTCGCTCCTCCGCCTTCTGCCTTCCTTAGAGGCATTTTGGTCCGAAGAGGAGGAATCCGTATTTCTCCGAGTTGAGCCCTGTGAGAAACCCCGTCGATAGGAGGGGGTTGCTATGCGCGTACCACTGATAGTTGTGGTTGCTGTCCTGGGAGGTGTCCACAGCCCAGCCCGAGAGAAAGAGATCACGGACCGGGGAGCATTGCGATACCACATATTTCTCTGCTGGGTATCGGATATCCCTGCTAATTATCGGATAATAATTCCGAGGGGGGTAGATGATCACCCTATAATATCAAACAACGGATGAATGTATATATGAAAAATTGAGATCGAATGAAATTGATAAAGGAGTGTGTGGAACTTTCTTAAAAGGGCGGAGATGGGTCCGGCACAGAAGTGAGACACCACTCTATCTATACATCGAAAGAGCCGTTGTTTCAAGATGGAATCGGATCCTGACAGCAACAAGGCTCCCAATGGCAAAGGATTGGGCAGAGAGAAGGTGCGGGAAAGAGCGAAGCAGCGACAAATGAAGAAATGAATGAAAGAAGGCCAGCGCACGGTGAGAAAAAGAGGTGAGTTGGAATCGGGCCCGAATCAGTACTGCTACCAAAAAGTCGGTACTACTCGCCCAGATCGGATTGGCGTGGATTACTCCGCTGCTGCGCCTCGCATCCCGGGCCCACCCTGTGGCTGATCATTATTCAGATCTATTGCTGTATAGACTAATTAGTTATTCAATATGATGCAGCTGTAATAATAGTTGCGGATCAGCTAGAGTTGGTGTACTCTACAACAACAAACTCTTCTCTACAGATTGCAATGTTTGTCGTAAAGTTGGGCTTGAGGTGATTTGATCTGGTTTGTTTATTTCTTCAATACCCCGGTCTGTATCACGTGACCTGCATTCAATGCAGCTCGATGCTTGTCGCGGCCATAATATTATCCGCGGCTCATCGCATGCCCCCATAGTTATAGTATATCATCGGTACTGAATCGATTGACACGTCTATAACAACTATTACCATTACCATAATCCAACCTGCTCGATGGTCAACTACCCTGGATTCTGAGACATAACGTGATATGGTGCCACATCGCCTTCGTCTATGTACGAGAGCATTATCAGTTAGTAACCCACCTTTGCCTTATTACTGACTTAGTTCATGTTATACCTTCACGGCTAAAATCTATTGGACTTATGTTATGAATAGCCTGTCCATCCATCTTGCGCAGATGTCCCAGGACAGAATCTGCAGAATTGCTAAAGTAAACTGAAGCAAGTCAATATTAGTACCCTGACACGATCTCCAGACCATCACCGTTCGTCTACGGAATATTCCTCCCCTATTTATTCTTGGACCGACGCTGCTCGGGGCCACCTTAACTAATCCGGTGAGGATGTGGATCCAATCTGTTGTTAGCATTCTTCAACATTATTCGCGATCATGTTATATACAAATGACAACCCCGCTCTCGCCTAATGCCTCTATCCGCTCCTGTCAGTGGGGCATCCGCAGCCTGTTGCAAAGTAGGTGGTACTCCCCTTTGGCCACGTGCATGATCTAATCTAGATAGGTAGCGAGGGGGGAGGGGGTAGGGGGTAGGACCGGAAACTGATGCGTTATTCATGGCGGGGAACCCAGGATAAGCAGGGACACGGCCAGCCAATCTTTCAAGAACAAGTTGTCGACGCTCTTACTGTATTAAGTACTACTACTAGGAGACTTAGTATGCACGAGAATCCCTCACTAAGGTGCACCTCGTTGGCTAATTCCACACGGTCGGCATCTCAACGGCTTTCTAATTCCCACCATTATTGGCACATCAGCTTCAGACGAGTTCGATGGGCAACACGGGATAATAGGGACGGCTGTTCTGCATGTGTAAAGTGCTCCTAAACGACGCTGTAGGACCTTCATCCCGTACAGTGACCCAAAAGAAGTACTATTATTCTCAACCATGGCCGTCTTTCAATATTCTCCTCTGGATCAAGAGCCTTTCAGCACTCGCATACTTCGTCTGCTCCCAAACAAGGACAGAGCCGCTCCAATCGCATGCCAGCTTTCCAATCATTCTATTCTGGACGATACTGCCCAAGAGTATGACGCCCTCTCATACGTATGGGGAGATAAGGCGGACGGGCAGTGCAACATCTCAATCAACAATCAGGCTTTTTCAGTCGGAAAGAATTTACACTCCGCCCTGCTTAGGCTTCGTGGCCATGAGTTTGAACGGACATTATGGGTCGACGCAATTTGCATCGACCAGAACAACATGACAGAGAAAGAGATGCAAATTCGAAACATGGCCCGCATATATGAGCAGGCCAGCCAGGTGGTGGTGTGGCTGGGCGAGGAGGCGGATAATAGTAGTCAGGCTTTAGAAGCTATTCGTGTAGCGGCAGAGGGAGTGTTTGCTGGTGAATTCTTTGTTCTGCCATCAGAAAGCATCCTCATTGAGGGAGTTAAAACTCTCTTCCTGCGGAGCTGGTTTTATCGCATGTGGGTAAGTATTACCACGCTATGTCCACCCGCGTGCCCCCTCCTCCTGCTCTTTACGCGGTGATATACAATGTCTAATGGGAGATAAGCAGATCCTTCAAGAAGTGGGCCTCGCTCGAAATATCCAAATCCAGTGTGGACCTGTCAGAATGAGCGGTTACACATTTGCCACGGGCATTCAAGCATGGGGCTCGTATGCTGGCCCCTGTGTGCTGAGTACCACACGTCTGATTCGTGGAGCAATCTTTCGACCTCAGTATGGAACGCTTTCAATGAACAAGCTCTCCCTGGCCGAATTGGTTGATATGCATCATACGAGCGAGGCCTCTATTCTGCATGATAAAATATATGCTTTACTGGGACTGAGTTCTGATTCCCATAAAGCACCTGGTCTGTTACCCAACTATCAGGTGTCCTGGGAGCAGCTCTTCCAACGATTAATCCGGTTTCTCCTGAATGAACAGGTCTCAGTGAAGACCTGGCCTGGTAGGGAAATTGCAGGCATACAGTGCAGTGGACGGATCTTGGGTTTCATTGTCAAAGCAGATGACACGCACACGAAGACCGATTTACAAGTGCTTTTGACTGGGGTGGCTAAAACGGACCACAACAAATTGTGGAAAGTAAAATGGACCATCAGGAAATTAGTGGAATCGATCCAGCCATTGGATATTGTATGCCTCCTGCAGGGAGTTCCAGATCCATCCATCATCAGATACACTGATGGTTGTTTCAGAGTGGTCGTGCTAAGGGCCGTGTTTCAGAAGACATACGGAGCAGAAAGTGCAGATTTCCAACAAATACGGTCCCAGAACAATCGTCCAGCTCGAAGCCTTCACCTTATATGGAGTTGGGGAGAGCAGTTATCGCCTTCCTCAGCTATACTCGACTTGGCAGCAGAGGCTGTTGGAACGTACTCGGCAATCGAGAAGGTTCTGTGGGACACTAATGTGGCAATGCACGAGACAGCATACAATTGTATCAATACTTACTGGCCAGCCATGCTTGCTGCCGAAGAAATTCTCCGGCTACTTGCAGAGCGACTCGGATATCGGCATTTAAAGACACGGATGGCCTTGTACAGCGTAGCGCTCTTGTACTCCAAGGAAAATATTGGCGACAAGAGTGTACCACTACTAAACATCGATCGAACTAAGGCAAGAGATATATTGCAGCGGATGTGCGGATTCCGACACAAAAAAAATTTCGCGTTGTTGGTGGGACGTGACTACTTTCGCCGGATGTACATCAATGAACCGGGTTTTGTTTCTGGAGATATGGAGGTACCCTATAACGTAAGGTTCACGGCATCATTGGAGGATCTGCTACGTGAGATTGAGCACAGGCCCACATTGGAGCTCTCTCCATTGTTTTGAGGCTGAATCTAAGAGCTAGTTTGGCCTGACGTATCCTCACTGCTCAGGGGCCGCTTCCGAAAGCTCAGTACTAATGGTGTGGTATCGCACCATCGATGCCATAGATACTACAGCTATAAATAGAAGCTTCGGACTTTCATCAGTATCATATAACTGCTTTTGGTTGAATGCTTGGCTATGAGTGCACATACTACTAAAGTACTATTGCATCGCAGAATAGAATAAGAACCCGCCGATCTCATGTATATATATCCGGCATTCAGATACGATTCCAAGGCTAGTAAGTGTTAATCTTGATGAAGACCAAAACATACATCTCTAAAGTATTTAAACTACGTAGCATTTATTCCCTAGGAGCCATAGGTATTTGCATTCATTCGGTTCCATAATATTGTATGTTCTTGCACGAAGCCACGGCCATCTTACTACATATAGTACTGGTCACGTTATGTAGAGGTATACCTGCATATCAAAGTCTAACCACTACTAAAGAGGAAACAGACAAGTTAAAATAAGGAATCGCTTATGTTAAGGACCAGCCTCAGTTATATAAGTATTTCATCCCATCGATGGTATCCAACTGACTCTCTGGATGAGTCGAAAAGCTTGGAATTAGTACTGATAAAGAAACTTAATGAAGCACACAATAGTCTGGGAAAAACGGTTCGCCAATGGCGACGGATGAATAAGCATCACGGAGCTCAACGTGAAAATTCTTCGAGCGTTCCAGCAATCCAGAACATATATATTTGAACGCCGCCAGTGGAACACCAACGGTGACAAAAACCTAGCATGGACCGAGCTTTTACCCTCTATATGGAAGGAAAAAGCTAAAAGAACCCCACATACGAGCCCGGATGGTCTAGTGGTAAGCTTTATCCAATCAAACATTCCATCACATTCATCGTCTAACAAATTCATAGGTATGATTCTCGCTTTGGGTGCGAGAGGTCCCGCGTTCGAATCGCGGTTCGGGCCTATCTTCAATTCTTTTTTGGCTTTACTTCTTCGTAACCTTTCCTCTCTTAGCCTTTGTTTTCTATTTGCCACCTGATTACGTATACGAGCCCGGATGGTCTAGTGGTAAGCAGCCCTCAAATCTATGCTCTGTCTTGGCTTTCAGTGTCTAACTAAATAATAGGTATGATTCTCGCTTTGGGTGCGAGAGGCCCCGCGTTCGAATCGCGGTTCGGGCCCATCTTCTTTTTTTTGTTTTTCATCTTGCTTTGCCATCTTTCCATTTCATATTCTTTGTTCCACGAAAACCCTCATTTCATTGTCCTTTACCCCTTCCCTCTTTCTCTCCCTCCATTCTTCTGTTAGATTGTTCCCCATGATCTTGATAAAGACTGACAGGGAGAGGTCGAGGCACCAACCGTTATCCATCTAACCTGCGCCCGAAAGACATGCCTATGCCTGCACGCGTTGTGTCTATCAAAGCAGGGATTTCTCGCCCACCAACTCGAGAAGGTTTGTAAATACCAACTTTCGTGGATCATAAGATATGAGGAATATGCTGAACACTACCAGGTTTGGTAATACCACCTGAGATCTCAATCAATTGTCGTAGATTCTGTCCCTTTCAAAGTTATTATTTCTATGCTCAGTAAATGTACTAAAGCAAATATCATCTACTAATAAAAGCTACTCTGGCTACTCTCTCTCATTATTACGTGGTGAACATAGCAATATCAACCCATATGGCACGAGCACCGGGGAAAGGGGGAGGGGGGGATAGGAGTCCAGGTCCAGGATCCGATGCAGGCGGCCGCGCCATATTGCCAAATTTTCTTGGTACACTTTACAATCCGACCGATGAATTTTTGGGGGGGGGGGGGGGGGGGGGGGCGCGTCGTGTAAGAAAACAGATGGATATTACCTCAAAGGTTTGGGGAGACTTGTTCATTGGCTTTTTTGAGTTGCTTTATTCTTCCATCTTGGTGAGGGTCTGTGGACAATTACCAAGACTTGGTTGGTTACGTATGTTGATGTTCGGACAGGAGCTGGTCTTTTTTTTGCTTCGAGGAGGCATAAGGTATATATAGGCCCTGACAGTGGGTTCTATGGAAATGACCTGAAAAACAGATGCATGGTAAGTAAGGCCTTTGAGTCAAGGGAGGGTGGTGTTTGTTGTTGTCATGCTAGACAGGGGCCATGTATCTGCTTCTTTAGATTCCTACGTACCCGTGGTAGAGGGCTGTAGGAAGTTCTGGTCCTACCGGTTGTACAGCTTCCGCTCTTCCATCCAATCTTTCCGTGCGCGGTCTACATAACAGATACTACGAAGTATATTGTACAGGACGACTCGAGGAAATACACCTTGCAACCCGGTACCTACAGAAATTGACATTCTAACCGTCCAAAACATTCTACATTCTATGTGTGTAAACAATTCTTTTCTCCCCTACCCATCGTGCCCACCGTAACCGAATAAAACTCCAAGCACTGCTTTCACAACCCACTCTGCATGAGGACTCGCGTGTGGCCTATTAGCCGTTTTTCTTCACTTTCCGACTCGTGCACAGCCAGATGGAGCAGGCGCTCGGGAGGAAGATGTCGTCCTTCAGATCTCACTGTGGCTCGGTAATTGACCAAGACGTTCAGAAGTTGCCAGTTTCCCGGCACTTGTGACAAGTCGCAGTTAATTCTGCCAACAACCTTGTTTTGGTCTTCGAGCGATTCGAGCTGGCTTACCTGCTGCGCACTCTCCACAACAAGAATGTGATGGGACCCGTTTGTGCTTCGGGGCAGTATTATCTTGATGTGATTGGTATACTCGTTGTCATAGGGGCTTCCCTGCGAAGAAGGTTAAGCCATCAGTAGCACCCTGATAGACCAGGCTCACGCATTACCTTGCTGACGATCATGGTGGTCTGCCGGTTCGCGTAGACCAGATAATAATATCTCCAAAATTTGAAGGACAGTTGCGGTCCCGTGAGGCCGCGCAGTGTGCCACCGATACAAACGGCTATATTCCGAAAACTATGAAATGCTTGTAAGCTTTGAATGGAAAAAGAACGGGGGGATACTGTGACGAAAATGGCGACAATCTTACTCGTATTGTGGCTGGTGAAATTCGATCTCTAACTCGTTTGTACATGCCTCCTGAATGGCGTTTGAGATCTCGGCCGAGCCACTCAGACCTCCCACTAAAAGCAGTTTCTAACAGAGATATTAGTCGCTCAATGCAGTACGAGAGCTACCAGATAGTAGAGTACCTTAATAACTTTGCATCCAGCGCAGATGTTAGCGCAAGCAATCTCACGCCGAATATGGCTAATGATCTTATTGGCAACACTATTGTAGATCAGCCGCAAGGCAGCATCCAAAAGCCCGGTATTAGTGGGCATTGATACAAGTCCATATGGAAACTTTTGCCGGGCCCATTCGGCAAACGGAAGTAGCTTGACCTTGCTTCTCGTCATCCGACCAGACGTCCGACTTTGCTGCAACGCTTTAGCATATACCAGAGACTGGAGCTGAACAGCCCCACAGGCGTTACCTTACAAAAAATTAGCTGAAAACATGACCTCATTAGGCCTTACTCACTAGTGAAAGCCGTCAATCTTTGATACTCAAAAGGGGCTTTCTGATCGACCGAAAATGTAGTTATGTCCTAGTCCTGCTGTTAGTATAGGAAAGAGATTCCTTGTATTTAAGAAAACTCATACGACGGTGCTACCACCACAATCGACCACCATAACTCCATCACCTGTCTGTTTAAAAAACCCCGGTCATCAGATTAATTCCGACGATTTGAAAAGGCCTTTGCCTGTAGTTAGATACTCACTTCACAAAGCTGCCCCATGTTGAATCCCCCTTCACTGGCGGCGTATACGGCGACCGCCTCGGCCTCTGAAGTAAAAGAGACGCTTGCGCCTTGAGGGCTTGTAAACCCTGCTGAATATACAGCCTGTTCCATCTTCATATGCGCAGAACTCGACCAAGTAGATGGCGTGGTAAATATGAAATGTTTTGGCATTCCGTTGAGTGTCGGGTCATCTTTCAAGGCACTCTGGAGATGTCCTAATAACTTTCCCAGGAAGTCAGATACGACGAGGGATGGATCCTCGCGTTGCCTGCGAGGTAGCTGCGGCCATGTCGACCCGACGAGCTCCTTGAGAAGCTCGTCATCAGAGTCTCGCAATATGCGAGCATCGTCGAATATATGTTTTATCCAATAAATGCAGTTCTTTCGGCGTTGGGCATCCGTTCCAATACAGCATGACAAGTCCCCCTGGGTGTACGCGATCGCCGTTGGAATGATATGGGTATTGTATATTTGTAAGAACGTAGGAAGCCCATTCCACCCATTTGTGGTGACATGATAGCCGACGACTATTCAAAATGGGACGTGAGTGATGAACACATGTGGGAGAAGGAAGCATCTGGAGAGCATGAGCTTTACCTGTTTTACTCGCCCCAAATTCGATGTTAATAACCAATCTGGACCTTTCCATGCTTCTGAAATGAGAGAAGTCTTGAGAGATACGAGGAACAAGAACGATTGGATGTCAAAGGCAGGAACGGTACGGCTACGAGACAATGATATCGTAGCCTTTGGTACGGTTCCACAATAAAGAGATGCTAGTCTTGGTATGGTCGTGAGATAAAGAAGTTGTGACTAGGTGGGGTAGAAGAAGGTTTCTTTGCTGCTGCTGCTGCTATTATTGTGGCGTTTGCTGGCTTGAAAGACAAGGCAATGTCACGGGATTGGACTTTGATGTCCAGAGTGATACATACACCCTCTTTCCTCCTCCTTTGTCCTTCCTCCGTCGCCTCTCTTTCCCACCCATCCTGCGTCTTCGAAACTCTGAGAATCATGGCGGGTAAACGACGCCGTAACGCAAAGAAGCTAAAGGTTGATAGCCCCCTTCTCACCTCCTGCCTATCATCCTGCATCTACCTCTCAACCCTGGCAATCCCCGGCCTTCCACTTGCATGGCTGATCTTCACATAGAAGCCACAGGATCCTCTGCCAGAGAGTCCCAATGAGCCGCTTGAGCCTTCTCCTACTGAATCCCCGAAGGGCAAGTCACCGTCCGATACCCGACCGTCCAGAAGGCCCTCGGTGCACCTGACAGCTGAGGACTTCGATAAATATCAAAGCCATTGTCATCGCATGACACTCAGTCAAGTGGGATACTACCCCGATACGAATGCAGTCATAATAGATTATCTCAACCTCCGAGACGAAGTCCACTTCTGGACTGATGCATTTGTTTGTGTGGATGCACCATCAATTTCCAGAGTACAGAAACAGATGATCATTCGAAGACTTGATAAATACTGTATCCAAGAATCTTGGACTAAGATTCAGTCCCTCCTGCCTCCCTCATATCGTGCTGTATTTCACTCATATCTGGCCGAAGCAATGATCTACCAAACGATATTCTCTCATTTGCTCGAGAAGCCGTTCAGGTTCCTAGATGGGAAACGTGATGGAACTGACAAGACTGGAGACTTGTCGTTCTCCGAACGAATCCAGTATCTGTATGAAAGATACTACGAATGTAAGTAATCCAGCTCGTTTCCAATTACATGAAAGGGTTCTTTTTCGTCTAACAGGCGGGACTGTCATCCCTGGTCTTCTTAGCAAGCCCGGTCAATGCTGTATGGTGGAGGTCGGTCACACTCAGTCTTGCCAACCTAAAAGAAGACGCCATGGCCAAATCCCCTCGGGACAAAACACCTTATGAATTTGGAGACAGGAGCCGCAAGCGGCAGGCAAACATGGCAAAAGACCTGGCGGATCAACTTCTGGCAGACAGTTTGTTCCAGCTGCTCCTGCGTGAGTTGGCTGGTGCAGAAGAAGAGACAGCGCGCCGTGAGCGCCTGGTGAAATTATTTCAGGACACTGCACGAGCCCTCACCAACCACGAGGCTATGCTGGGTGGACAGGTGAAGGTTCATCAGCTTCCTGAGTTGGAGCAATTTGATACTTCTACGGGGCTCATGTTCTCGGCAAAGTTTCAATCCGAGGAGCAAGAGGATCCTCCACTGTACGTCCCCAAGCCACGCGGCCGGGTAATCCTCGTGGTTCGGCCGGGAGTGTGCCGGTACGATACTCCAATCCGATACGTACCATTCAGCCATCGGCCTCTACGACTCGAGGAACTGGAGGGGGAGCCTACCTCCTGGTTAATTTGTAAAGCTGAGGTTCTGACGGAAACAGTGAGAAATGACCGCTCATCTGACAACTATGAGTCTGACCCCGAGGACAAAGACGTCTCCCCCTAGCTGATATACCGGTTTAGCTGTGTTGTCAGGTTATGCTTTGCGATATCGTGCACACCTAAAATGCTTTTTGTTTATGAGAATAGGAAGATTTGCCTTATTGTTCATTGTCCGAGCCAGCTGAATCATATGCTGTTATTCATCTTTTGAAGTTGCCACGCCCCAGTCTTTGAATGAACCTCTATATCAAATTGATAGTCTATATCACCAAGGGAGCTTGCCCTTAACGTTATCCATCAACCAGACACAAGTATATAAAGGTCCCCGTAGACATATTGCCATTCGTGTCCAGCGACGAAATCCTCCTGCAGCAAGCAAAAGGCTGAAAGGAGGTCCAGGAGGGGGGTGGTGCGCACAGAGGGGACATCAAAATAATCTTGCTATAACAGCTACTGATACTACTGATACTATTATTTTGTTTCGTTGTTATTTCTCACGATGAGATGTCTCGGCATTCTTTATACCAACTGCACTCTACTTTACACAGCATGGCAAGAGCCACCCAAACATCGAATTTTCCTCTAACCCCGTCTATTCCAAATTCAACTCCGTCACCTCTGCTCTATCATCATGTTCATGTATGTCGAACACTAGGCACCTAATCATCATCAGATAATATAGTCATGCACGTCCGATGGTCAGAGTCTTTCCTTAAGTCTATGTTACTATAATGCCCCGACTGCTACGAGCTCACATGACTCAGCCCTACACTGAAGCAGGAATTGCCAAGTGAAGAAAAGTGAGGTATAAATGATGTTGGCGTTCGGGAATAATATCCCTGCAGGAAGATAGTATAGTTTGGTGGCATTTTAGTAAGCAGTTGACTGAAGGTTGGATATTCGTGGGGAAAAGGCTCTGGGCCAGACCTGAGTGGCCCTCTGGAGTGTTTTAAATGGTATGGTGCCTAGCATATCACCCAACTGAGGAATCGATGCTTGAATCACCACTACCGCCGCCACCAGCAGGAACAGCCCCCTGAAGGCCCCATGCTCCCTTCTCTATCTTCTTTCCCTGAAACTTCACCAGCAGCCCCACAGTTACAGGGCCAAAGACCGTGTTAAGCAGAATCGCCCAGACAGCGGTTATAAAGGCATCCTCACTCACGTACGAAGTCTCATTGTACCCGACCTCGACAATGAGGAGGCCGATCTCGCCGCGGGCAACCATTGCCGAGCCGAGAAGTAGGCCAGAGAGGCAGACTGTGGACCAACAGACTGGTTTTGTGCTGTCTTCGCTGGGGTACTCTTCGCTAGGACACTCTTTCGCCGTCTTTCTGTTCAGGAGATTGGAACTGGAAAGTAATTGCCAGAGAGGGACCCAGATTCCGACGATGAGCTGGCCATTGTTTTAGTTGTCATGCCAGTACCACGCTTAGCGAGAGAACGGGAACTGATACCTTTGCAAACAGCATAAGAAGAGTAAAGACGATACCCCTCCAGATCCTCTTCCCCGTCCAGAGCTGCACAAAGGGGATGGCGAATCCAACACTCGAAAAGAAAAGCGGCTCCATAAGATACTTTTGCACATCTAATAGATAGCGCTCGAAGGTGTGCACAAACGTCGGACTCTTGTTCTCCTCCCTTTCGCCTTCCTCGCGACTCATAACCACAAACGGCCCATCAGGATGTTTACTAGGGATATAAGTCAAGAAGGTACCAGCCAGAAATGCACCGAAGAGGATGGAAGTCCCCGTATACGCGGCAATACTGATAAATGCGCAGAGGACCAAGATCATCAGAATGATGTTGGAGATGTGGTCGAACCGAGCGAAGTGATACTCGATATAGCGGCGGAACAGTGGCGCGAAGAGATACTTTGTTACCAGGGGGGTTACAATAGCCATTCCGATGGAAGCTACGATTGGGCGGCCAATTAGCCAGCCTAGATTGACAGAATGGCCTTGACTTAATTCGCCTAGATCACTGATGACGCTGTTTTACGTGAGTTTGAACACTGTGAATGATCTGGGGCTTAGGGCAAGTAGCTTATCTACCTTAGCATTACCAGGCCGACAACATCGTCAATGACAGCTGCGCTTACGAGGATTGATCCGACGCGAGTTTGGGCGAGATCGACCGTGCTGGAGGCAGTTGAGATAACAGCAAAGGTCGTGCCAAGAGAGGTAGCAGACAAAGATGCTCCCACGATGAAGGTTTCCACAGCACCTGTCGGGATATGTCACCTTTGTTATCCCAATCAAGTATAATGTATAGTTACTCACCATAGCCGAATCCCAAGTAGAGGAGCAGGTAAGAAAGTCCGATCGGAAAAAGAACCCCTGTTGCAGCGCCAATCATACTTAGAAAAAGATTCTTCTTTAGGAGGTCAAGGCGGGCTCCTAGCCCGCCTTCAAAGATGATCAGTATCAAGCCGATATAACCTAGCGCAAGGAAAGTGGATTGCCAATCTTCATGCAGGATGTTCGCCAGTGGCGTTCCGTAAATAATACCGACGGCGATCTGGCCAATGATGCCGGCGCGGATGATTTTTGAGGAGATCCATTCCGCTAGTGAGAGGAAGAGGAAGAAGGAGATTAGGATGAGAATGTTGACAACTGATATGGTCAGTTTCTTTCAATGATCAATGGTAGTAGTGAAGATATCATCGTCAACGTACTGCCTGGTTCGTGATAGGGGAGGAAACCTCCAGCCATAATTGCAACCTTTTCAATCCTAATGCCTTTACCTGACTAACAGACTTGCTCAGTAATATATAGTGGTGGGTATATCAATGGAATTTGAATCTCAGTCTCAATATACTTCTTTCTAAATCAGTGAAGTCTTGTGCATACTACAGATAGTGTTGGTGACACATCTGTCTGAGGTCGCACAAAGTAAGGTTACGGGCAATGATCTCACTGTTCAATTCTGCCTGCGAGAGCCATAGTCTATCTACTATCTACATACAATCAATCAATCTTCTCCGCAAAACTAAATTTTATGTTTGAAGGTCAAATACTCGTTACTCAACTTCCCAATGATGCAGACTTACTTTGACTACTTTGACTACTATATTATCCACATCTTATCTGGTCGCCGGGGCATCGTCCCAACTGATGTGGAGAACCACCAAATCCACCAATTTAGTTTTTGGTGCCGGTTTTGGCTCCCACCGCCCGAGCACTTCCGAGGGTATTCCGCATCCGCGAAATTTTCTCTTTGCCCGGCTTCCCCGTGTGCTCTTCTCCAGCTTCAACCTTTTCCCTCCATCCTACCAATTCTTTCTTAATCGGGTCTTTTTTTGGGTTCCCTTTTTCTTGTCCTGGGTACGGGGTCGGGTTGTATTCGATTCAATTGCCCTTGTCCTTGTATCATACCATTTTGCTTCTGTTTACTCTCCGTCCTTTTTTTTCTCTTCCTTTTCAACATCCTTCTACTACTTCCACCGCCACCCGCTTTACATTTGCCGTCATCAGGTAGCTTTGTCTAATCAAGTGCTACCGATCTATTCCATTATATATTTCTCCCTTCGATCTACCACCAATTAGTCCGTCATAATGGCCCAGACCAATGGCGAATTGGAGCACTCGAAAGGTTCGCTCTCTTTATCCCGCCGTCAATCACCGATCCCATGTGTCCGATAAAATTAACCTCCTGTCCACAGAGACTCCCGAACAGCTCACCAATGGTAACCACCCTGAGGAGACTCAGGAAGAGGATAACACCGGTGGTATGTCTCTCTTGTCGCTTCATGACTCAATAATCGCGTACCTGTTACTGACCATGAGTCATCGTTTACAGGCCTCTTCCAGATCACCGTCAAGCTCCCCCATGAGCCCTACAAGATCCAGGTGATGGTGGGTATTAAGTCTACAGGAGTCATGCGACCAGAGGAATGATTCAAAAACCCTCTAATTCGTATGCTTAGGTGTCGAGCCAAGAACAAGTTCAAGATGTGCGCCAATCGATCGTCGAGCTGCCCAGCACCTTCCAGTACACCTGCTTCCACCTCGAATTCAACGGCCAGCGCATCAATGACTTCGTCGAGCTGTCTGAGGTGCCCGACTTGAAGGCTGACTCCGAGATCACCCTGGTGGAGGATCCCTACAACGAGAAGGAAGCTCGTATGCACGTTGTTCGCATGAGAGAGCTGGTTGGCGCTGCTGGTGACCGGGTGGACAACCTCCACGGTATCAGCGCTGGTCTGTCGCTGCACGATGCCATCTCCGCCGAGGTGGCTGAAGCGTCGGAGAAGGAGCACTCCCTGTCCAAGTACGACATCACTAGCTCTCCCTCTTTCAAGACCATCCTCCCCCGCGCCGAAGCCCCCCTTCCCAAGACCGTCAAGGCCATCTCTCTCTCCCCCTGGAACCCCGTCCCTTATCACCTCCGTCAGAAGGGCCACTTGCTCTACCTTCAGGTCACCACCAACGAGGGTGAGCAGTTCCAAATCACCTCTCACATCTCCGGCTTCTACGTGAACAAGAACTCGAACATGAAGTTCGATCCTTCCCCCAAGACTATCCCCAAGAGTGGTCGCGCGCACTCGCTGCTCACCTTGATCGCTCACCTGTCGCCTTCCTTCAACGCCTCTTTCGAAGCCCTCCAGGAGTCGAACAACAAGAAGGATCTCCTGACCACCTTCCCCTTCCAGAACGCCATCCCTAACAACCCGTGGCTTGTTCCCCCTCCGACCTCGACCGCCAATGCTCACCAGCCGGACATCACCCGCTCCCAGGAGAACTACCTCATCTCCGGAGTTGACAACGCGGAGACTCTCCGTGACTGGAATGAGGAGTTCCAGACCACCCGGGAGCTGCCTCGCGAGACTGTTCAGGACCGTGTCTTCCGTGAGCGCTTGACCTCCAAGCTGTTCGCTGATTACAACGAGGCCGCCGCTCGCGGTGCCGTTCTGGTTGCTCGTGGTGAGGTCGCTCCTCTGAACCCCACTGAGAGCCGCGATGCTCAGATTTTCGTGTACAACAACATCTTCTACTCCTTCGGTGCGGACGGTGTTGGCACCTTTGCCTCCGAGGGAGGTGATGAGGCTGCCCGTGTCGCTGTCGGTAAGGATGTTGTGGGCATCAAGGCTGTCAACCAGCTCGACATCAACGGTCTCTTCACCCCGGGAACTGTTGTCGTTGACTACCTTGGTAAGCGTATCGTCGGTCAGAGCATTGTCCCCGGTATCTTTAAGCAGCGTGAGCCCGGTGAGCACCAGATCGACTATGGTGGTGTTGAAGGAAAGGATGTCGTGGCTACTCACCCCGACTTCGTGTCTGTCTTCGAGAAGATGTCCAAGGCTCTTCGCGTCAAGAAGCACGCCGTGTGGGACAAGGAAGGCCAGCGCCACGAGCTCGAGGGTAGCGTGGAGACCAAGGGTCTTTTGGGTACCGATGGCCGCAAGTACGTCCTTGACCTCTACCGCGTGACTCCCCTGGATGTCATGTGGCAGGAGGAAGAAGGTAGCGATGCCTACCCGCACCGCATGTCGGTCCTGAGACTGGAGCTTGTTGAATCTTACTGGAGACACAAGATGAGCCAGTACGTGAAGGCCGAAGTCGAGCGCCGCCGTAGCGCCAAGGCCGAGGCGGACGCTGCCAAGGCTGAATCCTCCGAGGCTACCGAATCCAAGGAGCAGGCCTCCGAAGAAGAGAAGAGCGAGGAGGCTGCTGACCAGGAGCGCGTTGACATTTCCGGATTCTCCCTTGCGCTGAACCCCGATGTCTGCAGCGGTCAGGTTCCCCAGACCGACGAAGAGAAGGAACAGTGGGCCCAGGACGAGAAGGAGGTTCGCGAGACCTGCGACTACCTGCGCTTTAAAATCATGCCCGAATTGATCCAGGACCTGCACGACGGTGATGTCGGCTTCCCCATGGACGGACAGTCTCTTAGCCAGCTTCTGCACAAGCGTGGTATCAACATCCGCTACCTTGGTAAGCTGGCTCAGCTGTCCAAGGAGAAGGGTTCTCGCCTCGATGCTCTGTCTACTCTCCTTGTTCAGGAGATGATTGCCCGTGCCTTCAAGCACATTGCCAACGAATACCTTCGTAACGTGCCGGCGCCGTTCGTCGCCTCCTGCATTTCTCACTTGCTCAACTGCCTTCTGGGTGCTGATGTCAACCCCAACCCTGTTGCCGAGATCGACGCTTCTCTGCGCTCCATCTACCCCGAAGGCGACTTCTCCTTCGAGAAGGCCACCCCTGCCACTCTCCGGGCTGAGATTGAGAAGCAGGTGTCCATCCGGTACCGCTTCACCCTGGAAGCCGAGTGGTTCAACTCTCTTAGACACTTGCAGCTTCTCCGTGACCTGTCGATCAAGCTCGGTCTGCAGCTTGGTGCCCGGGAATTCATCTTCGACAAGTCGCAGATCCCTGCCAAGGCTCCTGTCACTAACGGTGCCAACGGTGCTGCTCAGGAGGAGGGCAAGAACAAGAAGAAGAAGAAGGGTGGCGAT
This sequence comes from Aspergillus eucalypticola CBS 122712, assembly GCF_003184535.1. NCBI lineage: Eukaryota > Fungi > Ascomycota > Eurotiomycetes > Eurotiales > Aspergillaceae > Aspergillus > Aspergillus eucalypticola. The sequence continues at coordinate 327,177 of NW_020290282.1, forward strand.
TCCAGCTCTCCCGCCCGCGCCGCCAAGGAGGAGAAGCCCATCCTTGCCATTGTCCCTGATGACATTCTCAACATTGTGCCCTTGGTCAAGGACGCCTCCCCCAGGAGCTCCCTTGCCGAGGAGGCCCTGGAGGCCGGTCGTATCTCTCTTATGCAGAACCAGAAGCAGTTGGGCCAGGAGCTCATCCTGGAGTCTCTGTCTCTGCACGAGCAGATCTACGGCATCCTCCACCCTGAGGTCGCCAAGCTCTACCACCAGCTGTCCATGCTGTACTACCAGACCGACGAAAAGGAGGCGGCCGTCGAGTTGGCTCGCAAGGCTGTCATCGTCACTGAGCGTACTCTGGGTGTGGACTCGGCTGACACCATTCTGAGCTACCTCAACCTCAGTCTTTTCGAGCACGCTTCTGGAAACACCAAGACTGCGTTGGCTTACATCAAGCACGCCATGGACCTCTGGAAGATCATCTACGGCGCCAACCACCCCGATTCCATCACCACCATGAACAACGCCGCGGTGATGTTGCAGCACCTTAAGCAATACTCGGACTCTCGCAAGTGGTTCGAGGCCTCGCTGGAAGTGTGCGAGTCTCTCTTTGGCCGCCAGTCCATCAACACCGCGACCATCCTGTTCCAGCTGGCCCAGGCGCTGGCTCTTGACCAGGACTCGAAGGGTGCCGTTGGCAAGATGCGTGATGCCTACAACATCTTCCTCAGCCAATTGGGTCCCAACGACCGCAACACTAAGGAAGCTGAGACTTGGCTGGAGCAGCTCACTCAGAACGCGGTCTCGATTGCCAAGCATGCCAAGGACATCCAGGCTCGTCGTCTGCGCCGGGTCAACATGAACCCTCGCTCTCTCGGCACCAAGATCCAGCCTCAGGTTGGCCAGACTGCTCCCGAGGCCGCTGGAGCCAGGGCTCCCGGCAGCGCCTCCCTGGACTCCCGTAGCGTCGATGAGCTGCTGAAGTTCATCGAGGGCGGTGATGCCGGTTCTTCCAAGGCCAAGCAGAAGAAGCGTGCTGCTGCCAGCAACCCCAAGCTCCGTGGATCGAAGAAGTCTTCGGCCTAAGCGAGATGAATTGTCTCATATTTTTCTCCTACCTTCCAGTTTCCTATGCATGGCCGCTGGCCGAGCTCAAAAAAACGATCTTGGGTTTATTTTCCTTGTACTATGCCTGTCTTAATAGAGGTATTATTTGGCTCTATATATCCCTGCAAAGAGTTGATGTTTTGGATGAGCGGGCCGTTTGCAGAAATCTCTCTACTCCCGCACCACATTGGGTGCTGATGGTTCTATGTTATTATTTACTTCTTATTATCTTCCTATTGTTCTGTTCATTTCACGCCTTTTGGCATGGGTTCTCTCTATCGCGGGCAGTGCATAGCCAAGCCGGGCGATTCGCATGCTATGTATTATATACGATGATCGGTGGTTATCCCAATACGACTCTGTAACGATGCTATGTCTTTGATTCATTATTTCTCCTCTTCGTAGCAGAATATCCCATCATACACCTAGATGTCTAGTACTACTAAGCCAAAGCCGTGAATGGCTATCCAAACTACCATGCGAATAAGACTGAAGTGAGAGAGAGACCCTGACTGAGTATCAGCTAACTGCATCCGGCAATGAAGCAAAAACGTTTACACATCCCAGTCACACCTACTGCGACTCTTTGTATATCCTGACCATAAGAGAAGAAACTTTAGATCTATCGAGGTGTCCCCTACACATACTTAGTAACCCGCAATTTGATTACCTCCGAGTATCTGGTCACCAGCCTTCCGGATGACATGATGGAATTTACAATACATCAATAAACATATTCGCTTTCCTTGGATCCTTTTCTCCCCATCACAGATGTAGAGCTCTCTCCCTACGTTAAGCCGCGATATAGTTGGTGCAACTTGGAGGGTGGTGGTAGTACTTAGTAGTAGTAGTAGTAGTAGTAGTAGTAGTAGTAGTAGTAGTAGTAGTAGCATCCGAAGGGCGAATTTGCGTGTTTGTGCTAACTATACACTACTTACTACACACTAACTCTAGAGATGTTACGAGGAGTGGGAACAGCATCGCTGAGATGGAAATGAAAAGCCAAGACTGGTCAAGACTCTGACCGTTTACCACCCCCACCGGCCCAGAGACAGGTTGTAGACTAATCTCCCAGACGAGAAACATGATTAAGATCCAGGATGAGTGGACGTTGCAAACTGACCCTGAAGTCAGTGGTTCATGGGACAAAAATCTAGAATTGTTCTGCCTACGACATTGTTGGTATACCAACAGGATGCAATGCAGTTGAACAGTAGTAGAGTTTGTCCAATAGATGTTCCAATGCTGTGAGGATACCTCGGAACTTTTTGAGTGATTCATATGGTGGCTTGTTCAGCTGACAATGAGAAGGGATTTAATCTGCTCGCGAAGGAACCTGCGGAAACAGCAATAGCGTTGGCGGGGAGTTATATTGGATGCGCCACATCACTTCAATGTACTGATAGGAAGAAAGCATTGGACGAATGGATTGGCTAGATAGCACGTCTGGCTCCCCACGGCGCTTCAATTCCAGCTTCTGCGAGACCTGAGCGTCGGTCTTTCAACCAGTAGCACGTCGCGTAGCCTGAACCTTCAGAGAAAGGGCTGCGGCATCCAGCGTGACGTCTGCGCCATCAATGAGCGGGAAAACGAGGGCGCGGGGGAGGAGGAATGATTGGAGGCCACCGTCTCGTCTCCCAAGAGACTTAGTTTGATGGCTGCATTTAGTCCTGGCAGTCACGGCCAGCGCTTCGCCAGCGATACGCGGGCGCGTCCCTGTCTGCACTGATAGCCGCCCGGGTCACGGACAGGCTGCCCCTTGGCGATGTTGTTTGTACCCCAGGCCAAGAACAGCGTTTTGAAGAAGGGCCCGAACACACCAGCCGGTTCCTATTAGGTTGACTCACCCAGCTCGTGGTGGTTATCATTGACCAGCCCGTGTGAAGAGCCGCCGATCTGCACCGCCAGTGCGGGACGGCGACAATAGCTACCACCTCCAACACTACACCGTTCGGAGATGCAGCGTCCTTGACGCTCCACTCGCACGCGACCTGTCCCGAATTAAGCGAGTAATTCCTGGCTCTGATGATGACAGCCAGGACGAGCTGAGTTTTTTGTGAGCGCGCGGGGGTCATGATTTAATTTTTCTTTTCACTTTCGCGCGGGCGTTGGGAGATTGGCAATGCTGGTTGGCGAGGTCTCATTTTTCAGACGAACCCCCATCACTGGGTCATTGATGATTTGGTCTGGTCTGGTTCTGTCCATGTTCATTCATTTCCATCCGAGTGCGTATTGTTGTGATGTTTTTTTTTATTTCCTCGGCAAATTGAGAATTAGACCGACTGATTGAATTTCCTGGTAGGAGTGGGTTGATTGATTGATTAGGTTTCTTTTTGGGGGGTGATTTTCGCGTTTTGGTGGATTTGATCGACTGATTGATAAGAATACTCGTGGGTGAAAAAGTCATTCTTGCATTTGATTCTTTGGTTCCGGTGGCTGGATTGACCGTGGGGGTTAAGGTAAATGGAATTGTGGCATGGGTTGGGCACGGAATTCGGCTTTGTTTAAATTGTAGATCTTTCTGAATGGATTACTAAATTCCCTTGTTGGTGTAGGTGAAGTAATGTGGTTAGGTATGACTTCACCGTCTGAAACTCCCTAGGAAATACTATCGATGCTATTTACTAGCTGAAGGTCAGTAGAAGACCTTCAACCCCCACGGTCAGTCAGTCGGTCAGAAGGGCACCTCCTGAACGGGAAGATTGACGCAGCGGCAGTGACACACAAAGTGTCGCACGACTGTAGCTTAAACAACAATAACATTGACAGATGACATACATCATGCACCGACTGACAGCAGGAGGGAAGTATAAATCAGGATAAATACGAAATTAAATTTAGATTTATTCCCCCAACAAGTTCCCCAACTACACGAACAACCCCAGGAATAATTATATTGCTTTCTGATTGATGAAATGAGGGTTTGTTTATCATCCCATATTATTTCCCACTTTTTCTTGAATCGATGAGTAATGATATGAGGGACTGCTCCACCTGCTGCTGTGGGGAAGGCGTGACGATAGGAACTTGGTGTAGATACTTAGTAGATAGACTAGACTACTTATTTTCCCCCAGAGTAAAACATTAACAATCCTTCTAGCCTTGGCTGAGAGGGGAGGTGTGCCGTGTGGTTGATATCAGTAAAATTAATGTCTTATGATGTGACTGAGAGGGAGTTATGGTAGTACAAAAAAAAGAAAAGGATTGTTCAGAGAGTTTATTTCGGGAGCCTTTGTTTATGCTTAGCGTAGAAAGGAATACTAGTTAGGAATATTCCTACTTAATCAATCAGTTAGATCACGGGTCTTCCGGTGCCAAGAATAGGTACCTCCTCTTTCTTTCTTGTTTCCTGTTCTCAGTAATTCTTGTCTGATATCACCAGTCAAATAGGCAATGGCCGACAACCTAATCATAGCCACATTCAAGAAAGAAGAGGAACGAACTCCTGTCTAGACTATTACTATCTCTTCTGATTCGCCATCCGGGAAAAAAGTCTTTGCCTATCTTGACTCTCTCCGACTCTTGTCTTTCGCTCATATCAAACCTCAAACCGCGCCAAATCCACTTGGGGCCCGCTCTTGTCCGCCCGCGCTGCCAAGATTGGCTCGCTCACTGGCTGTTAAACTTCTACAACGCAAGGGCGACAGCCATCACTCCCTCCAGCCAAGCCGCGAGATCTCATCCGGCCTCCGCTGGGGTGTTTCATCTAGGAACCCACTCATCCTCTCCCTGTTCCTCTCTCTCTTCTTCCCCCCTTCCTCTTGACTACTCGATCGATGGCCTCATATATCCGCTTCGCTTGGCGTGGATGGCAAATTTGACAGGAGTCATCCGGACGGGCCCAGCGTCTCTTGGTGACATGGCTCGACCTGTCCAATGTTCCACCTCATTCTCCCTCTCTCTCCACTTATCGCGATGCACTGACTTGACTCGATGGGCCCCGATGCTGGGCCCTGATGAGTCGCCGGCTAACCCGTAATGCTCCAATCCAGCCAAGGGCGTGTGCTTGATTGAGAAGGTTTTGCACTGGCCCTCTGGAGATCTTTCTCAATTCTGCTCGTTCTTCTTCTTCGTAGACTTTTCTTTTTTCTTTTCCCTCTTTTCTTGCTTCTCAGCTTTCCCTTTTGTTAAGCGCTTTCCCCTTCACATATCGGCTACAGGATAGTCAGTCCCTTCTTTCCCTTCCAACCCTACTACTTTTTGGGTGCCTATCCCACGCCCCCCAATCGATTTGGCTCGCTTCTGGCTCGCTGTTGGTCGATTGTTGGCTGTTGGTACCGGGTTTTCGTTCATTCTTTATTGGAACCTTTTTTTCATTTCTTTTCTGAAGCTGAAAAAGCAAAGGGTGTGACTGGTTCATATTCCGTCTTAAACATTCCGTTCCGTTGCCCGCCACTGTCGAGAGATTCCACACGGAAGTATCCCAGTTCCCAGGCGACCGTCCATTCTCTGTAAATCAAGACACACCAAGCTTTTTACCGTATTTCTCTTCGATCCGTGACCAGCCTTGTCGCTTGGTCTTTGTTCAAGTTGTGATCCTCCCGTTGCACGACAAAGCGCCATCACAATACCCTTGTTGGTGTGAACCCTGGCTCTCAGCTGGACGTGGGATATTCTTGCTCTCCCCACGCCAGTCCAACAACTAGAGACTTCAAATACTCCTCATTGGGTCTCTTGCATGGGTCATCGACGAGGATCATCTCGGGATTTTCTTTCTTTTTTTCTTCATTTGCAATTAGTTTCTGAAGAAAAAACTCCGTCTGGGTAGAGCTGGTCTCTCCTGCAAGAAATATCCCCTATTAGTACATCTCCACGTCGATTGTCGAGAAATCTTTCCGTTCTTTTTTTTCTCTTCTCATTTTTCAATTCACACACAAAATGCATTCTCTTCTTCTTTGCTCGTCCCTGGTCGGACTTGCTTCTGCAGCAGAGCTTGGAAAGCGTCATGGAGGGGGTCATTCATTTTATGAGATGCTCAATGACGACCTCGCTCGTCTCAGTCTGCTGGTCCTGGGCCTAATGGCTGCCTTCATCTATGTCTGGAAGATGTGGCATCGTCTTGCCAGTCATATGAGGCGACTGGCAAGTTTTAACAATGAACACCAGCGGTACTTCCTTCGCCCCGACAGCATGCTCGCGAAAATCCACAACCATATCGTCTATGCCCCGTTGTTCCGTACACGCCACAACCGCGAGTTCCAGCTCTCCCGAGCTGTCAACATGGGCACGCTGCCCAGTCGGTTTCACTCCTTTATCGTGGTGGGCATTATCGTTATGAACGTCGTCCTTTGCGTTGTCACCGTACCCTATGGGACCGAGGAGTCCACGGTTGCGGGCCTGATCCGCAACCGCACCGGAACCATGGCGACAGTGAACCTTATCCCGGTGGTGCTCATGGCCGGCAGGAACAATCCCCTGATCACCCTGCTTCAAGTGCCGTTTGACACCTTCAATCTGATTCACCGCTGGCTCGCTCGCATTGTCGTCTTGGAGGCAATCGCCCATGTGTTTGCTTTTGCGATCCCGGAGGCTCAGGAAGGTATGTAGTTGCAACCCATGTCGGATTATGGTCCATATGTGCTAATAATTGTATAGCTGGTTGGAGTCTTGTTGGAATGCTTTTCGGAGAGAGCAGCTTCATGCTGAGTGGATTGATCGTAAGCATTTATGAAAGACCAAGCTTGAATTCGACTAACCTGACTGTTAGGCTGGCTGCGCCTTCACTGCTCTTCTTGTGCACTCACCCTCCCCCATCCGCCATGCATTCTACGAGACCTTCCTCCACTTCCACATCGCGTTCGTTGCGCTTTCGTTCGCCTTCCTATGGATACACTTGGATGGCCTGGTGTCTCAGAACTACCTTCTCGCCGCCATCATCCTCTGGGCTCTCGAGGTAAGCCTCCATTATCCTATTGAAGAATGAGACGGGATTAACCATGGTTATAGAGAGCCGCCCGAATCCTCATCATTGTGTACCGTAACTGCGGAAGGGAATGCACGACAGCGCATGTCGAGACCCTCCCGGGCGATGCCCTGCGAATCACCCTGAAGATGGCACGGCCGTGGACCTTCAAGCCTGGCCAACACATGTACCTGTACATCCCATCCATTGGTTTCTGGATGAGCCACCCCTTCTCCGTCGGGTGGAGCGAAGCCGAAGAAATCCCCGCAAGCGAAAAAGGCATCCCTATGACCCAACAAGACCTTGCGAGTCTTCAGAAGACGACCGTCTCCTTGCTGATTCGTCGCCGCACTGGGTTCACCGACAAACTATTTAAGCGTGCTCAAAACTCTCCCAGTGGACGGATTTCCTTGCGGGCGTTCGCAGAAGGCCCGTACGGCAGCATCCACACCATGGACTCCTACGGCACGGTCATGCTCTTTGCAGGCGGTGTCGGCATCACACATCAAGTACCATTCGTGCGGCATCTCGTCCAGGGCTTTGCCGAAGGGACCGTGGCGGCCCGTCGCGTTACCCTGGTCTGGATCATCCAGTCCCCTGAACACCTCGAGTGGATCCGGCCCTGGATGACCAGCATTCTGGCGATGGACCGCCGTCGCGAAGTCCTTCGGATCATGCTGTTCATCACCCGCCCGCGTAATACCAAGGAGATCCAGAGCCCCAGCACCACCGTTCAAATGTTCCCGGGTCGTCCTAACGTTGACACGCTGATCAACATGGAGGCCGAGAACCAGGTTGGAGCGATGGGAGTGCTGGTATGTGGAAACGGAAGCCTGAGCGATGATGTTCGACGGGTGTGCCGCAAGAGACAGGACCAAACGCAAGTGGATTTCATCGAGGAGAGTTTTACCTGGTAAGACTGGTGGACAGCCGGCTGCCTTTAAGTGAATGTTCAATGGAGGGCTGCTGCTCACTTGGCCCCCATTTGTGTCTCAGCACATCCACGCTTGGCAGCCATGTCCCTCAATTATCTACAGCCTATGGGCTACCTGTGTGTTGGATCCTCTCGGTGTTTTCGGTTGCTATTGGTTTATACTTTTGTAGCTAGGGTAGTATATATAGTTGTTCCTTTTTATGCGTGGCTCTGAAGCTTGCGATTGCACATAACAATTAGGTTTTGCATAACTTTGTGCTTATTTATGGAAACTTGTTTTTTTTGTAAGCCATTGAAGCTAAACCCTAGTTAGTACATTGCATTGCATGCTTACACGATCCTTTCTGTTCCCGTCCAGCTTCTTCCAACACAGTAGGACTACTGGGCAGCAGTCAGCACCCATAATAGCGATCGATGTATGCATCCCGGCATCAGCAACACTGCAACACATTACTAACCCGCACCTACAAAGTAACATCTAAACCCCTGTACTTAATACCGCCAACTAATAATCACGCAATCCCAATAATGAATTAACCGTACAGTAAACCGGCATAATCCTAGTACGGCATCCCCGCCCGATAAAAAAAACATCCCCGATAGAAACAGCCGGATGCTTTTTCTGCAGCTTAGAAATCAAACCTCAAGCTCAAGTGGGGCTTACTGATGAATCAGCCGAAAATGGCATCATCATGTTTCCTAAGGTTAACCCGTTACCCCCCATGAACTAACTAACGTAGCTGTTCAATTGCATTAATCATCGTGTAGTAGTTATTTGGTCGGTCATGAGCGGGGTTCGTGTAGGATCCAGAGGCCTATTTAATGCCCGTTGTCTTCGTCGTCGCACTGCATCTTCTTTTGTATCATCATCACCATCATCATCACCTATTTACTTGAACTCAATTTTCTGTTCACGGATCCCTTCTACTTCTTCTTTTTCTTCTTATTCTCTGTATAGTACAGCTACAGCTGCAGCTACCACAATGAGCCGTCCCGACATCACCCTCTACACAGCGCAGACCCCCAATGGAATTAAGATTTCCATTGCGCTGGAGGAGCTTGGGTATGCCGATATCTTCATAGGATAATTAGCAATCAACTAATCGATAATCCAGTCTCCCTTACAAAGTCGAGAAGATCGACATTAGCAAGAACACCCAGAAAGAGCCGTACGCTACCTACTCCATACCCCAATAACAACCCAACCCCCCAACACCACTAACACCCATCTAGATGGTTCCTCGAAATCAACCCCAACGGCCGCATCCCCGCCCTGACCGACACCTTCACTGACGGATCCAAGATCCGCCTCTTCGAATCCGGCAGCATCCTCACCTACCTCGCGGAACAATACGACAAAGACCACAAGATCTCCTACCCGCAGGGCACCCGCGAATACTACGAACAGAACAGCTGGCTCTACTTCCAGAACGCCGGTGTCGGGCCCATGCAAGGCCAAGCGAACCACTTCCACCGGTACGCGCCCGAGCGCATCGAGTACGGCGTGAACCGCTACATCAACGAGACGAGACGGCTATACAGCGTGCTGGATGCGCACCTCGCCAAGTCCAAGTCCGGGTATCTTGTCGGTGATCACGTCAGTATCGCGGATATCTCGCATTGGGGATGGGTTGCTGCGGCCGGGTGGGCGGGAGTCGATATTGAGGAGTTCCCGAATCTCAAGGCGTGGGAGGAACGCATGGCTGCTAGGGAGGGCGTCGAGAAGGGAAGACATGTGCCGAGTCCGCATACTATTAAGGAGATTTTGAAGGATAAGGCCAAGGCGGAGAAGATTGCGCAGGAGTCGAAGGGGTGGATTCAGCAGGGAATGAAGGCGGATGCTAAGCACTAGTTGTTATTTAGTATGTTTTAGTTAGTAATTATGTATATGATTGTTTGATTTTGCAATGTAAAAGTTGTTGAGATAGTATTGATGTGAAAGTGCATAAGTTACGGTTCTGTTCTGCTCCCCGCTTAGTCATCACCACGTGCCGGCCTAAAAGCCTTGCCACATCTCCCTCCCCAGCTTCTCTCGTCGCATCGCATCGCCGTCCTTTCGTCTAGGATCCTGCGGAGAAAGAAAGAAAAAGAATATCTCTTTTTTGGCTCGTATATCGGTCTCATTAACAACAGGGATTAATAGTCGTTCATCATGGCCTGGCGCAACCAGGGAATCACCGGGTCCAATAACATCCCTCTGGGCCGGAGACGGTTTGGAGGTGAGGAGGGCCCGGAGGATGAGAGTCGCACCGCGACGCCTGCTTCTATGCCTGGTGCTGGTGATTCGGCCTACAAGCGTGGTCGGAGCCCTGTCCGAGGTGAGTGCATAATATTATAAATGCCCTTTAATAAAAAACAGCTGCTAATGCTATGGTTAGCTGAACCCCCCGCCGACGGCGTCAAGAAGCGCAAGAAGCGTAACCGTTGGGGCGATGCGCAGGAAAACAAGGCTGCCGGTCTCATGGGTCTGCCGACCATGATTATGGCTAATTTCACCAATGAACAGCTGGAAGCGTATACCCTGCATTTGCGGATTGAGGAGATTAGCCAGAAGTTGAGAATCAATGATGTTGTGCCGGCTGATGGGGATAGGTTCGTCCCTTACCTCCTGTTGATGGCTGCTGCGCCCTTGTGGAAAACATGCTAACAGTTTTAGATCTCCCTCTCCCCCTCCTCAGTACGATAACTTTGGCAGACGTGTAAACACTAGGGAATACCGTTACCGGAAGCGTCTCGAGGATGAGCGCCACAAACTCGTCGAAAAGGCGATGAAGACTATTCCTAACTACCACCCGCCTTCTGACTACAGACGTCCTACTAAGACCCAGGAGAAGGTCTATGTGCCTGTGAATGACTATCCAGAGATTAACTTCAGTATGATAACTAACCCTCTAACTCCTAACCATTGCTGTATTTGTACTCTCCTGCACTCCTTGACTCTGCTGTGCTCGAGTCGGGCTTCTGATGAAGACTTCGCCGCCGGGCGTTGTTTATCTCCAGCTCGCTTCTTGCGAACCCTTGCTCTACCTGTTCTTTTGCTCCCACTTGCACCATTTTGCTCACACTCACCCGCCTGAAAGTACTTAAAACAGCTTGCACTAACACTTAGCTTTTTGCTATCTTTTAAAGTTGGCTTACTCATAGGACCTCGTGGTAATACCCTGAAGAAGATGGAGTCGGAGTCTGGTGCCAAGATTGCCATTCGTGGTAAAGGCTCCGTCAAGGAAGGAAAGGGTCGCTCTGATGCCGCTCATGCCAGCAACCAGGAAGAAGATCTTCACTGTTTGATTATGGCGGATACTGAGGAGAAGGTTAACAAGGCGAAGAAGTTGGTGCATAATGTCATTGAGACGGTATGTACCCCAAAGATCTTGTACAATGAAGTCCAGGTACTAATGGACACAGGCTGCTTCGATCCCCGAGGGTCAGAACGAGCTCAAGAGGAATCAGCTCCGAGAGCTGGCTGCACTCAACGGTACTCTCCGTGACGACGAAAACCAGGCTTGCCAGAACTGTACGTGCCCTTCATAATCTACTTAGAATTATAGCTAACAAACACAGGTGGTCAAATCGGACACCGCAAGTACGACTGTCCTGAGCAGCGCAACTTCACCGCCAATATCATCTGTCGCGTCTGTGGTAACGCTGGTCACATGGCCCGTGATTGTCCCGACCGTCAGCGCGGCTCTGACTGGCGCAACAACAACGGTGGCTTCGGCGGCCGCAGGGCCATTGGCGGCGGTGACGCTGTTGACCGTGAGATGGAGGTATGTTCCCGCACATTCTTTTTCCAAGTACACAGTACATAGTACTGACATCTTTCAGCAACTCATGCAAGAATTGTCTGGTGGCGCGCCCGGCGAAGACGGCCATGTCCCTCGTCGGATCGAGGCTGGCCCCGATCAAGGTTATGATGACCGCGACGTGAAGCCATGGCAGCGCGGACCTCCGCCCAGTGACGTGGCTCCCTGGCAGCAACGAGGCCGCGACCGCCGTGACGACTACGGCTCCCGCGACCACGGCAGTGCGCCTCCATGGGCTGCACAGGGCCGTGGTGGTGGTGGCGGTGGCGGCGACTATGGCTATGGCTCTCACGGTGGTTATGGTGCACCTGGCGCTGCTGCTGCCTCCGCTGCTGCTCCTTGGCAACAGGCTGCTCCCCCGCCGCCCCCTGGCGGACAAGCATCGTACGGATACGGAGCTTACCCTACGTACCCCGGCATGGGTGCCCCTGGCGCTCCTCCGGGTCTGAGTGTTCCTCCTCCGCCGCCGGGCATGCCGTCGATGTACTACGGCTCTGGCAGCCCACCCCCTCCGCCTCCTGGCGAGGGTCCCCCACCTCCGGTATGTTTGCTATCTACACAACTGAATTTTACTACCGCTTACTGACATGATGATGCAGCCGCCTAGTGACCAGCCTCCCCCGCCTCCCCCTCCCGCTTAGGGGAGATGCGACATAAAAGTGGTTAATGTTGATGCGAACGATAGCTAGGGACACCGGTAGAAGAATCCGGCCCGGGTAAATTGATAGTGCACGTAGGACACTGGCGATGATAGTTTTAACAACTCTCTCTGTGTAATAGTTAGGTAGTCCAGCATCAAGCGTTCTGCTGTAATTGTTTGCTTCCACTTTTCGATAAAATCGAGACTTAGTTTGCAGGGGGGGGGGGGGGGGGTACATCAATCCGTCTGCAAAATGTACGCATGGCTGCCCGTCGGCAAAAAAAAAAAAAGAGCGTCACTCGCTCGCTCGCTAAAGCCAATGACGTTAGGCACTAACTAGCATGGTCGCTACCGCGTAGAAACATGACTAGCAGTATCCGTAGATAAAGACAAGACCCGCCATCATAATTATGTTTCTCGAGTGTCCCCCCAATTCTTATTAGACTAGAGAGTAATGGTTTATATTTCATCCACTTATCGGTTTTTCTAGAAATCACCACCTTCGTGAGCTTTCCGCAACCGTCGCCGCCGGAATTTCAGTTTAGCTAGCAGCAAGCTAGCTTGGTACTAACTAGCCGGCCGTTTCTCCACACTTTTTCCCTTCTTCTCATTCCTCGAACCTAACTTTCCCCGGATCAAGTTAACCAGTTAAGATTCCGGCTGAGAGAGTGACACTTTTTTTCCCTCTCCCGCCGGGGCAGCTGTGAGAGAGTTTACTAGGCTCTTTACGTATACTTACTCATTATTATTGTTATCTTGTAGTATTGAGGGATAGCCGAGTTCTTAATAGAACCATGCAGGCTCCATCTGCCTCCACTTCAGGCTCCCACAGCGGCAGCGGAGGAGGAGGAGGAATACTAGGAGGAGGGGGAGGAGACACCCGCCTCCCACCGTCGTCTTCGCATTCGCGCCGGCCGTGGCAGTCGCAGCAGTCGCAATCGCAACATCTCCGCCCGGCGACGGCGACGAGCAGTATTCGCTCTCAGCACAGTACACACAACAGCCATCATGAACATACTACTAGGTATCAGTCTTCCACGGGGAGTGGGACAGGTAATGCTGGGGAGAAAGAAGAAGGAGAAGAGAAATGGTACAAAATCCATTTCTTCCGCGGTATGATTCAGGATATTAAGCGCCGTGCTCCATTCTATTGGAGTGATTGGACTGATGCGTGGGATTATCGCGTTGTGCCGGCGACGGTGTATATGTATTTTGCTAAGTGGGTGCATCCTCTTTTTATTTTGTTGGTTTTCTTGTGGTGCTGATTGTGTGTGGTGTAGTATTCTTCCTGCGCTGGCTTTCTCGTTGGATATGTTTGAGAAAACCAACCAGAGTTATGGCGTTAATGAGGTCTTGCTGGCGAGTGTGTTGGCTGCGGTGGTATTTTCGGTCTTTGCGGCTCAGCCGTTGGTTATTGTGGGTGTTACTGGTATGTTTTTTTTTTCTCTATCTCGATCTCTTTCTTCTTTTGTTTCTGAGCTGTTGTTGATCTGGTGGTGGGATAGGTCCTATTACTGTGTTTAATTACACGGTTTATGATATCATCTCGCCACGAGGGACGAATTATTTGGCATTTATGTGTTGGATTGGGATGTGAGTCTTCTGTCGGTTCTCTCTTTGGCAGCTCGTGTGCTGATTATTGTAGATGGTCGTTGATCATGCATTGGCTGCTTGCCATTACCAATGCTTGTAATGGTCTCACTTATGTCACCCGCTTCTCGTGCGATATCTTCGGTTTCTATGTCGCCTTTATCTACCTCCAGAAGGGTATCCAGGTCCTCACTAGGCAATGGGGTACCGCTGGCGAGACTTCCGCATATCTCAGTATCATGGTCGCCTTGCTGGTGCTTATGAGCGGCTGGATCTGTGGCGAGCTCGGTAACAGCAGTCTCTTTAAACGGTGGATTCGCAAGTTTCTGGAGGATTATGGCACGCCCTTGACCATTGTGTTCTTTACTGGGTTCGTTCATATCGGCCATATGAGGGATGTCGAGGTGGCAAGACTGCCCACTAGCAAAGCGTTTTTCCCGACGGAAGAGCGCCCGTGGCTGGTTCATTTCTGGGATATCAATGTCGGCGATGTGTTCCTTGCTATTCCGTTCGCGGTGCTGTTGACGATTCTGTTCTATTTTGACCACAATGGTAAGTCAACTTTCATGATAGCAAAATGCTCTGCTGGGTAACTGACCAAATAGTCTCATCTCTTATTGCACAAGGAACCGAGTTCCCTCTGCGCAAGCCAGCCGGCTTCCACTGGGACCTCTGGCTGCTCGGAATCACCACCTTCGTGGCCGGTCTCCTGGGTATACCCTTCCCCAACGGTCTCATCCCCCAAGCACCCTTCCACACGGCCGCTCTCTGCGTCACCCGCGACGTCGCCGACGAAGACGACACCAACAAAGGCAAAGCCATCCGCGTCACCGACCACGTCGTCGAACAACGCGTCAGCAACTTCGCCCAAGGCCTCATGACCCTGGGCACCATGACCGGCCCTCTGCTCATTGTCCTGCACCTGATCCCCCAAGCCGTCTTGGCCGGCCTCTTCTTCATCATGGGCGTCCAAGCCCTCCAAGGCAACGGCATCACCCAGAAACTCATTTTCCTCGCCCAAGACAGCGGTCTCACGCCAGCATCCAACCCGCTCAAGCGCATCAAACGCCGTCTCTCCATCTGGGTGTTCGTCATTCTGGAGCTGATCGGCTTCGGCGCCACCTTTGCCATCACACAGACTATTGCTGCCATCGGCTTCCCGGTTATTATCCTGCTGCTCATCCCCGTCCGCTCGTTCTTGTTCCCCTGGTGGTTTACACAGGAGGAATTGTCCATCCTGGACGCCCCGACTGCTAGTCCATTCACTATGGAGAGCGTGGGCGGGTCGCATGGGCTGAGTGACGCTGCTGCTGCTGCTTCAGGCCGGGATGATGATCGCCGTAATTCGAAGAATGGGGGTGGTGGTGATGGGGTTATGATGCGGAGGGATGAGAGCTCGTCGGAGTCGGCTGTTGAGGATGATTTGGAGAGAGGTGAGGCGTATGAGATGCAGAGGTTTGGTGTAAGGCGGAGGAGTACGACTGGTGGGGTGGAGTAGGTGTATTCCCCATGAGGGAAAGCGCTGCAGTGCAGGTGATGGGCTAAAAGTATATAATGATGGTTTTGATTTTGGAGATATATAATGGTGAGATGATAGATAGTCTAGTATATAATTGAAGATGCATCAAGTACAGTATTTCAGGTTGATGATATTTTCGATTTCTTACTAGGGTATGAGTTGAAGCCCACTCTTAAACGTCACTGTTCCCAGGTAAGATTGTCCGTTTTACATCTCTTTACCCACCCTTCTTCTTACATGAGAACCGTTCATCTACATCGAATGGGTGTAGACCTACTCACCTAGCTGCCTGTGGAATGTAACCTTGAAGTAGTCATCATATGATATCAACTTAATATAGACGCACTCTTCAGGAATCGTATCTACGCACTGTACTACCTACCTACGTATCTTTCCTAATCTACCGATGCTTAGTAGGTATGTAATGGGGCAAAATGAGCGACAGTCAACTTGATAGAAGGACACATTTGCCTATTTGGGCTGGTTCTCTCCTCCTAGGGTCTGGTCGTGGCCCAGAAGCTATGCCATGCGTGATAGTATAGGTTGATCAAATGATATGCATGGCATTGCTTGAGACCGGGGGCTGTGGCTTAGATACGATTAGGTCGATGGGCTCGTCGCTTTGGGATTGCGCTAGCTGGTCTCCGAGGAAAGTTAATTGTCTATGCTATGTCAAAGTGTTTTATTTGTGGAGTACCGTATCTGGCATTATTTCGCAATTCAGGGGCTCTCCTTTTTCGTCTGGTAGAGCAGATGTTGAGGGTCCCGTTAAGTGCTTCTAGTGGTTTTAGTGTTCTGATAGTTGATGTGCATTGAGGGGGGATTCTTCTTAAGCGGACTCTTTGCCAATGGGAGCTGTTCACTGGTATTTGAGGCGTATGATCTAGCGGGATCGCTCGTCTCGACTGAAGAATGGGCCATCCTGATGGAGTGGTTCAGTTCATGAAGTATATTTGTAGGATAGCCAAGGATGATATGTTTCCGAAGGTCGGTGGCAATCAACTGCGTGGTGAGAAGCGTGCTGATTCAACCATCTTCTTGCTCGCTTATGTTCCTCGGTATATTCTTGGCCATTTGTATTTTCGGTTCCACCACTACAGCAATAGCGTATATTTGCGTTCGTCCATTGGTATTGTTCTTAGATCTCTCGATCTCTCCTCTTTCTGCTCGTGGCGTCTCGATCGTTCTCTGTGATAAGGTGGTCCCGAATACGTAAACCGTAGCTGTCCAATTTGATATGAAGGATCAAGATCGTCATTTTATCTGAGCTCTCTAAATTCGTTAGCTTGCGGTTCAATGGCACATTTCCAAGCAAATTGAAAGGAAGCCCACCAGGTGCTGGAAATAAACTAGATATGAAGTATCACCTCTGATCATTCTTCGTTCCAATTGGTAGCAATCCAACTATTGTAGCACTCTTTTCCATTTTACATTTGAAATGATATTGTGCGCAAACCCGCGCAATCTCCGTCAAGTAGATACAGCGTAGATCGTCTGAACAATTTGACGCCATCCAGATTGACCTCACTGTCGGTTCTCCATCGACTCAGGCCTCAGTTTGTAAACACGACAAACAAGGAAGGCGCGATCAATCCCACGCTGCTCTCCTCTGCCTCGCTCCTTCCTCATCTAGATCCTAACACGCGTTGTTGCCCCTTCAACTCGCCATCGACGTGTTTCCGCTCTCTCTTTCTGTTTCTTCCCCATCTTCTCATCCTCCTATACCTCTCTGTATCCTCACATTTGACTTCATCTTCTCTTATCCGACTTAGTCCTTTTCGTGGGCGTCAAGGTATAAAAGGCCTCCTCTCTCTTCCTCTTCCTCTTCTTCCTTCTTCCTCCCCAACCTACTCCGATCTCTTGAGCGCTCATCCCCTCCGTTACTTCCTCTGATCATTGACCATCATCACACACAGCCCAAAACCCCCCATAATACAATAAAAAACCAAAATATCTCGGCGTTGTCGCAGCCATGCAGGCGAGCAAAGGTGTTCCGCTATCGGACCCGGCGTTGGACCGGCCTAGATTGAAGACCGACATGTGCAAGAACGTGGACTTGCCAATGTCTGCGTTTGCGATTAACCACTTGGTAAGTTCAGGCCTCTGTTTGCATTCCCTCGATTCGTTCAATATGCATCATGTGGTGTAATGCACTGGCGTTCCTGTCACCGCCGTCGGCCGCGTCGTACGGCGTATTCCCTTGGTCTTTTCACCGTCCTTCTTTATACGTGCTGGGAATCTCCGGGATATTCCCTCCCTCCGACCCAATACCTTCTCCCCTGCTTCCAAATTTAAAGGGACTTGCCGGTCTTTTACCTTTGTACAACCCATTTGGAAGGGCATCACCTGCAGGGAGTCGCCTATTCACCCCTTTCCATTGGGTAAACGCCTCCTGCTGCCACTATCATGCCGGGATTCACATTTCCACCATTCCTTCCATGTAGGAAGTTGACTTCCATATTCCTATTTCACTGGCTCTATTGCTTCACAATACGTGGGAATGTCCGTTTCTCGACAGGAATATAAATATCCCCATGATCTCTCTGCCAGGGTTTCTTCTTCTTCCTTCTCCATCACCCTATTCTACTTTCCTATCCACCCGTGTGCTTCCTTTGCAATTCGTTCTTGTCTATCGATTTTCCTTTTCGTTTTTCCCTATTGAAGCAATTATCTTGCATTACATCTACGTTCATCATGGACAACATTGAAGCGATCAATAAACTCCCAGGGGGTCTCCGTCACTTGAGAATTCGTACTGATGAGGAGTTCGTAAAGTACTCTGTACCAGTGGAGACTGTCCCCCGTCCAGGTTTCAATACAACCGGAAAAGAAGTCGAGCTTTCGCTCAATGCCTACCCCATTACGAAGTTCCCAAGCCGAACCGTTTATCAGTACGATGTAGGTTGCGCCCCAGATGAATCACTTCTCTATTGCTAACCTTGATAGGTTCACATCGGCACCGGACTGGAGAAGTTCATTGTCAACAAGAAGGTGTGGAATTCCAGGGCTCGAAGGGCGGCTTTGAAGAGCATCGTCTATGATGGCTCGAAGCTTGCATGGTAGGTAGACCACCGAGTATCTTACAGGGAAGTGCTTATGGTACAACCAGGTCGATGAACCTCTACAAAACCGAATTCAATGAGGAAATCAATCTTGACGTCGAAGAGGGTCGGCCCGTGAGGAAAGGCATAGAGAAGGACAAGAATACCTTCCGTCTGCTTGTCCGGCATACCAGAACAGTCAACCTGGCCGTGTTGAATGCTTGGCTCTCTGGCCAGGCGTCCTTCGACGATGGAGTGCTGGAGGCGATGAGTAAGCACTCACTGTTTTCCTGATATTGTTAGAGACCAACTGACAATTCCCAGATTTCCTTGACCATGTTCTCAGAGAACATCCCAGCTCACGGCTTTTGGCCATCAAACGTTCCTTTTTCGATGAGAATGGCGGGAAGGGGGAGCTGGGCGGGGGCGTCATTGCTCTTAAGGGAATGTATCAATCCATTCGGCCTGCCATCGTGAGATTGCCCTTATTCTACCTTACGCCGGTCTTTGATCTAACTGTTACCCCAGGGCGGTAGACTTATTGTCAATGTCGACGTCTCCAATACGTGCTTTTGGGCCCGTATTAGCCTGACTGGCGCGGCACTGGAGATTTGTGACGCCAGAGACCATCAGCATCTATGCCATCTCCTTAAGCCAAAAGCGGATGGGTATGGCGGAGTTACCGAGTCGGAGCTTTTCCAAGAAGTCAGTAGGCGGCTCCGAAAGCTGGTTGTGGCTCCATTCTACGGAGGATGCCCAGTCCTGGGAGTCCGGTTCACTGTCAAGGGGCTTATTAACGGCAACGCGCGCCAGTACATGGTTGACATAAAGGACAAGGCTACCGGCAGGATTGACCGGATGAGCGTCGAGCAGTACTTCAAGCGCAAGTACGACCTGACCCTCAACGACTGGGCACTTCCCATGGTAGAGATGACCAAGAAAGATGTGGTCTACCCTATGGAGGTCTTGACCATCCAGGGTCTCCAGCGCTTTCCTTTTAAGTTGAATGAAACCCAGACAGCTCAAATGATCAAATATGCGGCGTCCCGTCCGTCAGAAAGGCTCGAGACAATTCTCACTTCTAAGAGAACACTTGCCCACGACCAAGACCCTGTCCTTAACAATTTTGGGCTTAAGATCAGCAATACCATGATGAAGACCAAGGCTCGGCTTCTACCAAGTCCCGCCGTCATGTTCGGCAACAACCAGCGCATTGAACCTGGTGTTAGTGGCCGCTGGGATCTCCGCGGAAAGAAGTTCTACACAGCAAATCCACAGCCCCTTCAAGCATGGGGGATTGGCTATTTCCCTGGAAGACGCAACGTTATCAGTAACGACCAGGTAGTCAGATTCGCCGACAACTTTATGAAGACCTATGCTGGACATGGAGGCACAATTACCCGTCGTCCTGTGATCATCGAGCTCAAAGAAGACATTGGTGAAGCGATAAAAAAGCTGTATGAGGGTGCCGGAAAGGCAAATCAAGAGGACCCTCAGTTGCTTCTTGTCATCGTCCCGGATAAAAATTCCTTCACCTATACACGAATCAAGAAGTCGTGTGACTGCCGCTGGGGTGTGCCTTCCCAGGTCCTGCAGGCAGGTCATGTCAACAGGGGTAATCCCCAATATGTTTCCAATGTCCTCATGAAGGTGAACGCTAAGCTTGGAGGAGTCACAAGTCGTGCCATATCAAAGGTGCAAGGAGCGACCTTGCGTCCAGGCTCAATGATTATTGGCGCTGACGTGACTCATCCTCCCATGGGTGTCTGGTCACCCTCAATGGCGGCAGTTTCCGTGTCCAAGGATCCCTATGGTAGCAGCTACTTTGGTGCTTGCGAAGCAAACATGGATCGTATAGAGATCATCTCGCGGACCAGTATGGAGTTCATGCTCGCCCCTCTTGTTCGTGAATGGATAACTACTATCGGACAGGGACGCGCGCCTAAGTACGTTTACTACTTCCGTGATGGTGTTTCTTCCGGTCAGTTCGAGCACGTACTCAATCAAGAGGTCATAAATATCAAGAGCGTCATTACTCAACATAACATGAATCAGTGGGATGGTAAGATCACTGTGGTAGTTGCTAACAAGCGTCACCATTTGCGAGCATTCCCAAAGCCGGCCGATCGCAATGCTGCTGACAAGAACGGTAACCCGCTGCCCGGTATTTTGATTGAGAAAGATGTGACCTCTCCACATGATTGGGATTTCCTCCTCTATTCGCATATTGCTCTGCAGGGAACTTCGCGGCCCGTTCATTATCATGTTATCCTCGACCAGATAAAGCACAAGCCCCATGAGCTTCAGAACATGATTTATGATCATTGTTACCAGTACATCCGGTCTACGACTTCGGTCTCCTTGTGTAAGTTGCCTTACCCCCATTCGGTGAGGCTTATAGCGCTAACATGTGTGAAACATTAGACCCTGCCATTTACTATGCGCACCTTATCGCTAGTCGTGCCCGCAGCCACGAGGATGTTCCGGCCAGCTCTGGCCCACAGAGCGGTAACACGATCAAGCTCACGAACCCCAAGCCTAAGAACAGGCCAATTGACCCTAAGCTACTGCCAATCATCAACCGGAGGAACAGACTGCCCTGGCAGATGTGGTACATCTAGGCAGAAGTTGGCGTGGTGGAGATATTGGTTGCTTTTTGCCTTTAGTCGTTTACACAGCGATGTCCGGTACATCGTCTGATCTGCTTGCTATTGCCGTACTCGGATTGCGTCGGCTCAACACTGAAGTTCAGGTAGCATAC
Source organism: Aspergillus eucalypticola CBS 122712 (assembly GCF_003184535.1). Lineage (NCBI taxonomy): Eukaryota > Fungi > Ascomycota > Eurotiomycetes > Eurotiales > Aspergillaceae > Aspergillus > Aspergillus eucalypticola. Next base: position 348,459 of record NW_020290282.1, read on the forward strand.
CCCTTTGACTCTAACTTACCAGCCTTGATGGTAGGACGGTTTAGGTCGATAGGGATTGCAGGCCAGATCATTGGCGTACCGTACCATAGTCCTTGAGTTTCAATTAAGATTTATTGCTTTACCAGTTGTGCACAAGAGCTCGTAGCCAGTAGAACAATTAGTAGATCACCTCGTAATAATAAAAGATTTATCAGACTAGGTCGGTCACGGACAAGCCAGACAGTATAGGTCAGGTTATGCCAACAAGCGGGTGCGCCAAACCTACCAATCAGCAAGCCAAGATGGAGAGATCGTACAAAGCCCAACAGAGAGCTCACCACAAACCAAGAATATAAGAAAATCGAAGATAATGTAGGTAAAAACAAATAAGTCGCAAGTGTAAGCCATCATACTAAACCACCCAGCCACGAGCGTCGAGTATAGCAGAGTAAGGCTACCACTGATATTCGGAGGACTGAGGGTAGCTATCCATCTACCTATCTACGTTCCTATACTAAATCAGTAAAGTAGTGAGGTTTGGACCTAGGTTTTCTATTTTTACATCTCGGCTTTATTCTTGCTAATACCTTCATTATCTGTAGTGATGAAAGAAAGGATGGGTGAAGGGTGGATAGATGAAGGTATTGAGATAAGATGTGGTGAGATAGGATGCAAGATGGTGGGCATTTGCGTGACATTGTATTGAATATGCAAAAATCCTGTTCTATATATGGAGTGTATTAGTTTCTACTATAGAGGGCTAGGGTAGTTTAAAGCTTCGGAGTACTTTTCGAGTTTGGTAAAGTTGGTTAGGCCCTGCCTGCCTGCCTGCCTTCCCTGCATTGTTGGGATGGAGATGGGATAGTGTGGGGAATGTGGGGGATGTTGCACAGTCTGTATGTGTCTACGGTCGCAGAAGATAAGATGACTGTTTTGTTTGTTTCCAAAAACTTGTTTGGCTTTATGGGGGATGTGGTGTGGATGGATGATGTGTTTGTGAGTGGGTGGTCGATAGGATTTTTGCGACTGAGCTGAGCAGGGGTTAGGAATATAAGATAGATAGTTATATTCAGATGTAGTTGGGGATGTGATAGGATACTAGTAGATGGATAGATATCATGCCATGTATGCATGCATGCGTGCATGCTGCTGCTGCTGCTGCATCTCGAAGGTAGATATCTAGGTGGTGCCTGTCTGTTCGTCTGTGTTTGTGTTACCCTGCTAGCTACTTACCGTTCTAATGGGACAACGTTACACAGTAGTACTCGATGAGCGTTTGTTTTATGAGATCTGAAATGAAAGAGAATATTACAGTTGAATACATACATACCCCCGTCTAGTCTAGAACAATCAGCAACGCACAAGCCAAGCCAAAGAAAAAAGAGGCTGATGCAGACGCAGGCCAGATCGTAATGGAAGGAAATCAATCCCTGTCCTTATTTTTCTATCTACGTTGAAACAGGTATATGCATGATCTTGTGTTACGGTATACAAGGCAAGTAAATTGAACAAGGATGCATCGTTTGTATTTGTGTATCTTCATTTATCTGTTTTTTTTTGTGTGTGGTTCCCGCTTGTAGTTCCGTTCTCTTGTCGCACACTGGTAATGCTGGGATTAGATAGGACAAGAGAGGGGGCTCGAACTCGAAGTCGAACGCGAACTCAAATGTGGGCTCGGGTAAAGGCAGGCAGCTGGAAAGAAAGAGCGCGACGCCACATATCGCACACTATATATCATCCAAGAGTGAAAACAGGCGATGAAAGAGAATGAGAAAACAAGTGAGATGGAAGAAGAAGTAACAAAAGTGGGTAAAAAAGGTAGATAAGACATAAGTGGTGGACAATATAATATACTGCAATGAAGACATAGACGAAAGGAAAAAGGAAATAATAAAAGTGGTAGAAGAGGTAGAGGGAAATAATCATGGTATAATGAGGTAGTACAGTGCGGGGGAATGAGTAGGACAGATCATATCATGACGCTTCATCTGCCGTTCCGTTTGGTAGGGCAGCAGCGCTGTCGTGGTTGGGGTTCTGGTCATCGTTTGAGGTCCCAGCTGGGGCTTGATGCTCAGCACCAGTCCCTTCTGGCGCGGTCGAGGTTTCCATCTCGCCCTTGATAGTTGCATCCTGGGCAGAGGGCTCGTCCGCTGAAGCGGCCGTAAACAACGATCCGTTCGACGGCTTGGTACCATCTACTCCAACGGCGGCGGCATCGTCTCCTTCAGCTGTCGCGTCAGGAGCGCCCAGGCTAGGCCCATTCTTCTTGAGTTTCTTTTTACTCGGCTCCGATGTCCCAGACTTAGCGCCCGACTGCCCCGATGCGGAGGGTGGGAGGGTTCGCTTCTGGGGACTGGTGGTCACGCCTGAAGGAGCGGAAGGCGGCGGGATCTTGCCAGACGCGGGCAGACGGGGTCGCGCGGCCATGGGTCGTTGTTTCGGTGGTAGTTCAAGATCTTCGACCAAAGGCTCATTGTTGTTTGCTTGGAGCTTAGAGCTGAAGAATTCTTGAACCAACCCGATTTGCAAAGCGAGAGAGTCATTGGTGATGCGAGGGTAGGGAGCGGGCGGGGGGAAGAGAGTGACGGCTTGGGCAGCACTGCAAAAACCCATCAGTATCAAGCAAGTAATAGTCGATACAATAAGAGAAACATACCTGGTGTTCTGTGCCTGCGCAGCGTTGTACATCCTGTTCTGCAAGAGATGAAGTGGCACGCTAAGTGTGGCCAGACCAAACTCCTTGTCCAGCCCCAATTCCTTAAAACCGAAGAAGTCCTCATCGATATCTTCTGCAAAGTCACCGCCGATGAACTGTTCACTGCCATCGTGGAATGCGTTGGAGCCATCCTCCCCGCCATCTGCAAGCGCAGGTCGCAGGAGCTCGGACAGCAGAGAGCGCAGCCGGTCATGAGCTGTCGAAAGCTTCGTCCCGAGCCGCTCCACATCGTCCTTAATGTACGACTCCAAAGACTCTACATCGATGCCAACAGATGAGAGAGTGTGTAGTACGATCTCCGGCTCCGTGTACGCTCGCTTCCACTGAGCTGTACCCGTCGCCTCGGTCGCCTCGGTCGTCGGGACTTTCGGGGATTCCATGTACGACTTCAGGGTTTCGCCGATCTTCTGGAAGAAGTCGGAGGCAATATCAGTCACTGCATCCAGGGCCGAAGGCTGATACTCCTCAAAGCCAGTGTGGTAGAAGATCTTCGCCACGGAACGCTGCATGGCCGCTTTGCAAACCCAAGGAGCAATGACAGGACCCCCGTCATTCATCACATGTGGTGACACATCCTGCTCGACGAAGGGTTCCGGCTGGTATTTCTGGAACTGATTCTGGTACATCTTTGGAGGGTTAGACAAGGGAAATTATGATTCGAGATATCGCTTACCTGAGACTGCAGTTGCATCTGTTTGACGATGCCGATCTTCGAGCAGACCTTTCGCGTCTCCTGCATTTGGCGCATGTTTGCATCCATTTTGCGGGCCAGCTTACTATCTGGTTGAGTGAATGAGCCTTGCGGGAGGATCCTCAAAAACTCTTCGGACGCATCCACAATGTTGCCGTCCGAGTCTTCCTTCCAGAGTAGCTGAGAGGGTAGATCGGGAACCCCTGACATGACATCGTAATAGTCGGGGATCACTCGATCCTCATCCACTTCAATGCCCTCTGCGAGCGTTTCACCCGCGGCGCCAGGTTCCATGCCTTGTCCTGTTGACTCGCGCGCCTTGTCGTTCTCTGCAAGATTATGCTTTTGGTTTCTGATCCACCGCCGCATGCCCGCTTTAGTACGGAGCAATGCTGGCTCATCAGAGTTGAGCTTGTCACCTTTGAAGAGACGATGCCTCTCTGCGGCAATGAGGGCGCGATCCTTCTTCGTCACCTGTTTCCATACTTTGTATTCGGGATCTTCAGAATCCACACCAGACGCGGGCAACGCGCTCAGCGCGGTGCTTGTCGGGACTAACCCATCAATGTCCATAGCATCACCTTGGCTTCCAGGTACACCAGAGCTGACGCCCGCAGGGTCAGATGGCGTTTGTGTGCCAGGCGGCGGCGTTACAAGCCCGTTCTGAGTCCCCTCCATCACAACATCAGAATCCGAACGGACCGGCCCCGGAGGCTGAGAGCTCTGACCAGGAGGCTCCGATCCGCTGGGAGTATTTCGAACAGGCGCAGTGCCTTTCTTCGATGATGACTTGCCGGGGGCCTTGCGACCACGGGACGACATGATCGGTTCGTCGTCACTCTCTTCGGCGCCGTCCATTTCAGCCATCTGCAGTCGGCGCTCTTCTGCTTCGACCTCGGCGCGGTCTCGGATGACGATGTCTGGTATCAGAGGGACGAGCTTCTCCGTCTCCTTCTTCATGTATAAAGCATGCTTGCGCAAGAAGTGTTCTGGGTTGGTGTTGTATTTGAAGCAATTCGACCAAATTAAATTGATGTCATCGACAAATTCCTGCTTCGACTTGTATTGCAGCGCTTTCAGCTTCTTCGTCATGGTTCCTAGATCCATCGGATGTTTGATAACTAGCGCAGGGAGTCAGCAACGAGACACACGGCGTGGTTCTTCGTCCGTCAGGGTATCTTACTTGTATAGTAGTCAGGCGCATCGCGCTTATTCACCCGAGTCAAGAAGGCGCTTGAATGCTCAGTCATCGCCTTGAGCTCACTAAGCACTTTCTCTGCAGCTTCATACAGCTCTTCTTGGCCAATCTTGTCCTCACTAGCCCACTTACTACGGTTCTTACGAACCTCGCTCATCAGGCTTCGGAGTTCCGCGTCAGATGCTTGGACCAAACTCCGCTTCATGTCAATTCTTGCGATCAGGTTCTTGAGGGTCAGGCTCGAGGCGCCCAGGTTCGCGTTACTCAGCGACCCATATCCATTGGAGGTTGGGTTCGCATTGTTGCCCGCATTCGCCTGGCCCGACATTTCCGCTTCTACCTGTCGCTCCGACTCTTCTAGCCGCTGCTGGTCCAACATGGCATCTCTATCATTCTCTAAAGTATAAAAGAGTGTGTGGAAACTTTTCCTAGCAGCTTCCTCGGTCGCCTTCTTATCTTCCTCTAGCTTCTTGCGGATATCCTCCAAGGTCTCCTTCTTGGCCTCCTTCTGCGCATCGGGCCCGACCGACACGGAGCCGCTGGGCGGTCGGCTGGGCGATGGGAAGCTACTAGGTAGCTGAGAGGCAGCGAGAGACTTGGGCTTGGGAGGAGATGCGGCTTCAGTATCCTCAGCGTCATCTTCGTCGTCATACTCATCGTAGTCATCGTCATCTAACTTCCTGGCGGGCTTCTTGGGGGGCGCCGGGGCCGGAGCGGGTTCGTCGGCGCGTTGGCTCTCGGGTTGGGACTCGTCGGAATCGTTGGCAGGGCGGGCATCTTCGGCAGCTTTCTGGTTGGCAAAGAGAGCATTTATTTGCGCCTCACTGCGTTTGTACAGATCCCGGAACATGGCGATGCGCGGGTCCTCGTCGCCTGCAATATCGGCATCTGATATCAGACCGCCCGCGTGAGACCCGTCGGCGTCGGCCGAAGCGCGCATCTGGGGAGTTCGCGAACCGGAAAAAGATTTGGGATAGCCATTGACAGACCGCGCATCATGGAAATCATCCGGCGGGCGCAGATGACCTGGGGGGAGCCAGGCGTGGTGGTGTCCGAGCGACATGCTCGCTCCAAGACCCCGGTTCTGGGGCGGGCGAGGGGGGCTCGTTTCTCCACGGTCCGGATCAGTTCCAGCTAAGGTACAAGGGAGCCTTTTGAGACGCTGAAAAAGACATATACATTAGGGGACAGGGGTCAAGAAATGAGGGACGATGATTTGGAGACCCCAAGTGATGGAATAGTGGGGGGATTTGATGGGGGACTGGAGGGCTTCTTTATAAGGTTCTCTGCGCGAACGGATGAGATGAAGTTGGTTGCGTGAAGTCGGAACGGCGACCGCAGCTTCAGACCAACCGCGCAATTCGTTGACTCCAGCAGCAGCAAAGCAACTAACAGAGTTAACTAGTAGTAGTAGGTAGTTGTTGAAGGGGAAGATATAGTAATAATAATGAGACAGAATAACACTATGACAAAAAGGAATGAGCCGACAAAAAGTGAATCCGCATTAAAATTAAATAATAGAATAAAATCAAACAAGGCGAGCAATAACCCGTTCAATGGATTGAACTTGGGTTTGGAACGGGGGAACAAGCAACACTCAGCCTCGATGGGGAAGAAGAAAAGAAGAATGGCAGGGAGTTTCCCGAGGATGTTTCAAACCACAATAAACCCAGTTTCAGCCTGAGGCTGCGGCGTCTCTAGCTGTCTGTCTGTATCGTAAAGTAACTAAACCAACCACATGACATGCCATCATCTTCATCGCTTCATCATCCAGTCTTCCCTCTTCCGGCCTTTTCCTTTTCTCCCTCCACGCCCTCCTCTCTCTACACTTTCTCCCCGTAAACCATCTCCTTCCAGATCGCCCATCATGCGAATCCGATACCCTTTCGCGGGTATGTCTTTTCCCCCCGATCTTCCCCATCCATTGAGCTCTTCCCATCCGTTTCCAACCCTCTTCCGAAGCCAAAAGTGAAGCTCTATGATACCTAATCATCCGATTACATCAAGAGCTTCACCAGCTTCCCACACCACACCAACTAATACCATAAATACCACCATAGTCTGTACCACTAACAACATTCTCACCAGGCGCCTTTCTTTTCCTCCTCATCCTCGCCGCCTACATCGGTCTCCTCCCGCACAGCACATCATCCACTCTTCCGTCCCAACTCCAACCCAATGACAAGTTCCTCCATGTCGTCACCTTCTTCCTCCTCTCCCTCGTCTTCTACTGGATCTTCGACACCACCCGTCGTCGCACCCTCCACCTAACCCTCATCGTCTGCACTCTCGTCCTCGGCATCGGCTCCGAAATCATCCAAGGTCTCCTCCCCAACGGCAGGTCCTTCGATTTCTTTGACCTCCTCGCCAACATTGTCGGCAGTCTCGGCGCCGTCGGCCTTTGCGGCTGGTACCACCGGCGCATGCTTGACCGGCGACGCAAGGCGCGCTTCGGCTCCCTGGGCGGCGACGGCACAGAGAATGATGTCGAGCTCGGAGTGACGGGCCACCACAGCGACGAGGAGGAGGGTCTTGGACCCCAGGAGACAGGTGTTATGAGTCTAGAGCAGGAGGTAGATAACTGGGATGAGAATGCTGTTGATAATTGGGATGAGGAGGACGAGTCTGGAGATTTGGCCGTCGATACCTCCAAGAGGACGTCGCCCGCTGAAGATGGGAAGAAGCGGAGTGATTAAGTCGCAATCTAGCTAGCTAGCTAGCTAGCTAGATCTATGGCTCTTGCGCCTTAGCTAGCTATCTACTACCCATCTATCATGCCTTCCACGTCTCTTGGACTGTGAACTCCGCTTCATCCAGCAGAATGGCATCGCTGCCCACCATGTGATTGCGACGTATACGCTCACTCGGCGTTGATGCATTCTCTACCACACCACCACCACCTTGTCGCTCTCTACCACGCTTACCACGCACTCCCTATTTGCTGATCGCCCCTCCGCGACACCCCGATATAATCCCAACCCATCCTCCATATGATAGGGAAGACTATTCGTACCCCGCCCGCTTCGACGATTGCTACGTTACGCAGAAAAGAATGGCAACGAAACGAAAGGAAAAAGGAAAAAGTTACCATACCTATCTATCTATTTACTCACCTACTACTACTCTCGCTACGACCGTGTCATGACCCGACCCGTTATCTACCGGCGTTTTGAGTTGATCCGTTACATTCTGTTCTGTGTTTCTTATTTCTCTATATCTTCCGCGTCTCTCCTCTACGAACCCTGCCTATCTAGCTATCTCTATTCTTATTACTCCTCCTGGTTCTGGTTCTGGTTTTTGCTCTATAAACCCTCCGAGGGAATTATGATGTACATAGGATAACAGAGATGAGGAGGGTGGGAGTTTTGTTTCCGTTTAATAGTATAAGAACGCTATGATTTATATTGAGTGATTGATTGCTTAGGTGGTAGGTAGTATTCTGGTAGGGTGTGTAAGAGAGGACCTTTCTTTCAGGGCACGTGTATGAATAGATGCATCGTTATTCATTTCCAGGCAGATCCACAAGTCCAGTATGGTACACCAGTTCTAATGCTAGGGGGGAAACAGAATGAAAGCTGAAAAGAGATAATCGCGTGGGAGTAAGCAAATCAGCTTCGGATGACAATGCCCAGGACGGTTCGCTTGTGAAAATGTAAGCATCCTGGGCACTGAAGGAATAAAAGCATCAGGTCGTATACTGAAACATAGTATGCAGGGTGGCGCAAAGGGCAAAGAATGCATGTTGAAGATGCAGGTCAGAACTCGTAACTAGTCATGGCAAATAGAAAAAACGACAAACATGGCAAAAGACAAACATCAATAGGCGATTAGAATGTTATATATGTACGAGGGAAGGTAATATAATAATGTTGTCTGAGACGGGAACCGGTCGTCCCTAGCCTCATTCGTTATCGGAAACCTCGGGGGTGCCCGACCAGCTCCGGGTAGGAGTAGATCGGTGATCTTCAGCAGGTTCGAGCTCAGGTTTGGAGGATGGTCGGTAGCTGTCGTCGGTTGACAACTTGGCCATCTTCGTTGATCTCTCATCCGACTTGCGCCCGCTGGGCACGGCAGTCTTTCCGAGCTTGAGATCGGTCTGCTCCCGTAGGACTTCATATATAAACTGGAGTTGCATCTCATTATAGACCATCATCATTCGCTGCTCGCGCATTTGGTTGACTGTGTCGAAGACAGGGTCGATGTCGGGGTCAGTCGCCTCTAGTAACTGGCCGGACTCGAGCTCCTGCAAAAGATGGTCCAGCGCGATAAACGTGCCTGTCCGGCCGACACCAGCACTGCAGTGCACAATGCGGGGGTTAGCAGGGGTGCATTTCGAACCGGACAGTTTAATCAACTGAAGGAGCGCATCGCGGTCATCGCCCTCGGGCTTGGAATAGTCCGCCCAACCGGCGAACAGAAAATGCCAGACAATCTTCGACTCGGTGCCGAGGGTGAGTCGAAGTTTGCGGATTTCCGAGCGAGATGTGGGATCCCATTGAGTCTCGAGCAGTGTAACATAGCCTAGAAGGTCCTCATCGGCTTGCTGGTGATGGTTGTCGTTCATGAACGGGTCTTCCTCACGTCGCAGGGGCATCGTGGCGTTTTCGCGGTCCAGTGGGAAGTACTGGGCACATTTCTCTCTGCCCGCCTCAAATGTCTGCGTGAGCATGACGATGACGCCTACATCCTCACTTTCATGGAACACCATGTGCCAAAAGTGGGATAGCTGGTCCGGCTTCGGTCCCTACATAGCAGCGGATTAGCAACTATCCTTCAACCCTCGGCAGAATATATGCGCCCACCTGCGTCGCGATATACCGTCGCTCCTCCTGCGAGACTGAGTCTTCGAGGACAATCGGCGATGCGTTAATAAAATCGCATTCCCCTTCTGGCACCCGCAGATGGATGCGGGAGTTGGCCCATGCCTGCACGTTCATGTATCGGTTTCTTGCCCTGACCTCGGGGTCTCCCTCTAGCGCCCAACGGTGTGAGGGGTCGTTGGCTAGCATCCCCTCGTGTATCCGAGTCCGCTGCATCCATTCGAGTTCCTCGAATTTTTGATGGATTTCTATCACAAGAAAGATATATTAGTCAGGCTGTAGGCAATATTTAGAGAGGTGCAACGCCTTCAACTGCGCCCGAAACGACTGGGAGACCCAGAAGCAGCAAGCGGGGTGAAGTGCCAGGCGGGCGCATACTGACCTAGGACTGACTGGCAGAGAAATGGAGGAACAGATTCATTATCGCGCGCTTCCAGGCCAGGATCGTCGTTCTCCGGACCATCTATAATCTCGAAGCCATCGTCATTATCCTCGGGAAGCGACCGCTTGGTCGCTTGTACGCTGGTATCGATCTTGATGGTGGGATGAGCCATCTTGGCCGCAGCGATCCTCTGGAAGGCCCGAACCTTGCCCAGGACGCCGCGCGCCTTCTTCGAGACCCGCTTCTTAGTCGCTGCGAGTTTTCGGGGACCGCTGCGTAGACTGAAGGTATCGGGGGAGGGCGAGCGGGAGGTTGGGGCAGTGATGACTTCCCCCTCGATGCCGTCGGGCGGATCCTCGTGCGCGCCGTTGGGGGGATGCGGCAGGGATGATATCTGTAGCGTGGACAGATCGGGACAGCTGTGGAAGCTGCCCCTCGACGTAATATTATGCTTGGCCAGATTTCTGGATCTCACGGGAACAACGCGCGGCCGAATAGGAAGACTGCCTGGCAGTCGATAATATGGAAGATGACTCGGCCGGCAGACAAGACCCGACAGCCAACTTCTTCGTGCAGCCCACAACCCCTGCAACGTGTAGGACAAGAAGAAAAATTGGGTGATTTTTAGAGAAAGAAAAAAAATATGGACCAACAGGGAGAACCACCGGGTCAGTGACAATGAAGCAATAACCTCGTCAACGAAATGCGACCCGGGGGAAACAGCAGGCGAGAGGGTCCGGCCAGCAGCAGGAAAAGAAGGAGAGTATTTGATGCAAGACCCCCTCGCGACACCGTTTGGCAATTGCTGTTCTCCCCGCACTCTCTCGTCTTCCTGTTGTCTTTTAACCTCAGGACGTGGCCAGCAGTCCAATCAGTCGAGTCATTAAAAAGATTAGAATAATGAGGTTATTAAGGAGAGTGGGTTTGGACTAATAGAATAAGTATGGGTTATACAAGGAAGAGAAAAGAAGCAGAATTGGGCAGCCAAGACAAAAAAAAAATATTATAAAAGGAGATGTTTCTCTGGCAGGTTGGCAGAGTTTGTATGTATCGAACAAGAAGAGATCCTTCTCATTCCTGGTAATTTTCTTTTTCTTCTGATTTATTCGGGGTCCAGACGGAGTATGGATCCCTTCAGGAGATAATTAGTATTATTATTATCAGTTTTATTACTACTACTGCGCATTACGACGACTTCCATGCTTTAGTTAAGGGTTGGGGGATGGCAAAACAATGATGTAATTCAGGAGAGCGTCTCAGGAACAGATAGTACAAGAGCACTTGCATTCACCATTCAGAGCCATGCTCCGTCCGAGGCATGATTCAGATTTCCAGCGGTGCCTTGAGATCTTCATCCAACCGGCCATCGTCAGCCATGATGGTCGGCCTCAGGCGGTCGATCCATCCACTTTCCATCCCTTTAATCCGCCCGGATCATCGCTTTCTCCGAGACACTTTGCCGCGGGCGGAGTATCATGTCCTTTACCTCTGATTGGTGGAACGCCGTGTTGTGTCACCAGCCTCAGGCTCAACTCAGTTGGTGGCTGGACCTCACCTGTCACCTTTTTTCGCTCTTCAAGGGTGAGACCACGCGTTTTTTCTTCCTTTCGCTTCTCACCAGCCCCCCACGGTGCGCTGGCTTCATCCCTTTTGCACTCAAGCTTTAGTCTAGCTTGTGTTGCCACGGATCCCACCTGATCTACGTAGTCCACACCGAAGATGTTTCGGGCGTTTCTCAAAAGCGCATTTCTGCTACGGCCTCTCGAGGTGTGTATGAGGCACTTGTGTCTGGACTCTCGCGCACAACCCTCCATACTAACAGTCTTCTTCATACAGGAATGGCTTACCTCTAGGGTAGGTGTATGATCATGTCTAATCCTTGAGCTTGATGCTCATGTTGCCACGTATAGCTGCTGGCCAGCCGGTCGTTTCATAAATTGGTTGGGGGAATTCACCGCAAGGTTCATCACCTGAAGACGGGTGTCCCATTGGAAGACGTCCATGGCCCTGACTCTGGAAAGTCTGGTATGAACTTCGCCCATACCGTGAACCGGTCATGGTAGCTGTGTAGTATCATTTGATACTAACCTGCCCCTCACTCTAGCTTCGAAGTTGAGCCAATTCTTCGAGTACTTCAGAGAAGAATTGAAGGACCAGATGAAAGGGAATCCCCGCAACAAGCATTGATGAGAAGGTGAAGTTTCTTTCATCCGGGCATTTGTGACTGCCCTGCTTTTTATGACTTGTGATACCCATCAATATTCATATACTCCGTTATTTTCTGTTTCTCTGTTGTTCGTGCTTGTCCATCCTGATCTGTCTAATATACCGTCTGGTATACCGGATACAGATTGGGCTGTAGCTCTTCTGCACCATGAGCTACATCCCTCATTCCATCCGGAGAACGATTACCATTGCTTCATCCGCTTTGCCTAACCGTGTATCTTTGGACTGTTGGGTTGGGCCTTGAAATGTCGAAGCCTACATATATAGTCTCAAAGAGAGTCGAACGTAACCGAATATCAAACAATTAGTTAACAAATCCATCGCTTATATCATCCGAGCCTTCCAGGCAGAACCGATCTTATCCCTTGGTCATAGCCGGCCATGGCTGGGCACGACTAAAACCTTATCCCCCATGTGATGTGTACAATATCGGGAAATCCGGATGGCAGGACCTGTATGTTGCAAGGGCCGATTCCCAGGGACTCCCCGGCACGAGTGTGTGTGTGTGTCCTCGCTGCCAGGGCTACTTTATTCTTTGCGTAACCTGCATATGCAGGCGAGGTGTTACTTGTGCGACCACAGAATACAGAGGATGTGAAATACGTACATACTACAGACGCAAACACCTACGTAACCTAACCTCGTCGAAATATCCCCATCTGAGTCAATGCACATTTTCATAACTGATTACATACCAGGTAGACAGACAACTAATGCAAGCGAAGCAAAAGGAATGATAACGAACGCCATGACTAACCCCGATCACTAAGCAGGCAGGAGAAAAGCAAGCGAGATCACTCATCCTTGCCACGCGATCAACTGGCGGACGGAGTGGCTGCAGAGACCCGAATCGACCCGTAATAATCTCTACCTCCTACTGGGGAGGGAGGGTATGATGGGGAACGGTCTAGGCACACGCACTATTGAGGAGATATACGTAACCTCGATGAGTACACACACACACACACATTGGAACCCTTCGAGACCAAGACCCCTCTAACAAGTCGTCAACCCCACGGTATGTTAATTAACAGAAATATGGAGTCTAATGAGAACAACGTTCCAGAGCGCCGTGTCATGTCTAATGAGGGGTAGTTGTCTAGTATGAGTGGCCAGCTGGGTACTGTGTAATTAGCAGAGAGGAATCTAGAACCGTCAGATGCTGCCGATCACCCGACTCGAACTCGAAAGTGGCTAGCTAGCTAGCTAACCCTCTCATTCACCGTGAGAGAGAAGATAATTATTAACTAGTCTTATGGAGAGCAGTAATCAAAGTATTATTATGAAAGTGTCGGGTGGCACCCAGACTAAGGTTTATGAAGGATGAATCATTTACGAACAAGACCAGTTTGACCCTTAAGATGCAGGGTCTTTGGGGCTTAGTGATAACGCTACGGGGAAGTACCACTAAGCCCCGTTGGTATTGCCATAAGGAAAGACAGCTCAGCAAAAAACGCTGTGGGAACGGAGTCACCGGCCCAATTGCCGCCCTGGCGTCCATTAAGCGGGCAGCTGCTGCAGTCGGGTGAGCCGGCACACGTCGATGGCCATGTTTGGAAAGATGGAAAGATTTTGTTCTTTCGGAATGAAACACGTGAGAGAGAATGTACGTATGTCCGTATTCCCAGGAAGACACCGAGGATGTGGGTGCTCGGAAACTACAGAAATTTCTTTTCTTCTTCCTTATTTTGCTGTCGAACCGGAGCCACGCGGATACAATGAAAGGGACCACCCAACAGCAAGAAGCATAAAAATTGATAGAATATACACATATCCAGTCATCATAGTAAAATTGTGGATTATTATTGTTGATTCGGTGTTGTTGTTTGTTGGTTGGTGCCGAATCTTAGGTAATTCCTCCCAAGGAACAAAGTTGTTTTCTATGGTACGGTCATTAACCGGTACCCAAAGTCCCATGGTACATGCCTTAAAATAGCAACGTGTGTACCAGAATTACTCTAATGGATTTTGGAACTCATTAATTTTGTAAGATCGCTTTGTGATCTACCATACTATAGACTTGCTTGCTCCTCACTCTAGCCGACCAACCCGGAGCACTACTGCTCAGGTACCTCACTAGGAGATCAGAGTGGGATCGGGACGACCCAGAAAGCACCGTATTGGGCATAGTAGTCCGAGACAAGGGCCGTGACAGCCAACGGGCAGAAAAAGAAGAATACCCATAGTATCCATAATACTCAGTACCAAATACTGGGCGGAAAGTCAGGCGCCCCAAAAATGCAAGAACAAAACACTAAAAAAAACACTAAAAAAACACAAAACGAGGGGCGCCCCTGTGCAGAACTGTCTCAACTGGCAGCCGCTGACTGGCTGGCATGTTCTTTAGCGCCGACGCTAGAGAGCGCCGACTCCTGGACACGACGCTGGGATTGGTGTTGCGCAGCCAAAAGTCCCGTTGGTGGCTCCCCCCAATTGAGCCGGCCAGTGCCCTTCCACCATCCCGTTCCCTTCGTCTCCCTCTTTCTCCGTCTCTCTTTCATCTCCAGTCCCTTTTCATCTCCATCCCGCCTCCTTACGCTCTTTCCTGTCTTCTTACCACACACACCAGCACACCCAACTCTATATCTGCAGTCACTCGTTAACCCCTCCTTGTGAATCATATCTTCCGACAGCCTCTTTTTGTCCTCCTGCTGTCCCCCCGATTCTTAACCCTCCAAACGATCGTTTCTCACCATTTGGGCACCCCCGTGTCGCGTTGGAATTGTAATCTCGCCTCCCCGGTGTCGGTTCTCTTCACTGCCCTCCTGCCTCATCCGTGTTGGCGCTGGAAGCCTCGAAAGAACGCCTTGAATACCCCGAGTCCGACTGATCGATCTCTTCCGACGTGCCCATCATGCGAGCCGCTCGTCTCTCGTTCCTCCTCTACTCCCTGTCCCTCGTGGCTGTCGTCGCTGGCCAGAGCGCTGCAGTCACGAGTGTAGGCAACGCCGTCACCTCTGCCGCTGCTGCCGCTACCACAGAGGCCCCTTCTACCACATCTAGTGAATCATCCTCGACGTCTGAGTCCTCTACCTCGACTTCGGAGAGCTCTTCGACCACCAGTGAACCTACAACTACGTCGACTACTTCGGAAGAGACCACTTCCACGACCAACAAGCAACCCCAACAAACCACCCAGCCGCAACAGACAACATCATCCAACAACAACAACAATGCGCAGACAACTGCAGTCACTACAACAGACAAGAACGGCAAGACCACCGTCGAAAGCACTACCCAGCAGACCACCGCAACCCCGGTTGTGCAGACGGTCACGACTATCGAGACCATCAGTGGAACCCCCGTCCAAACCACTCTCACCACTACTTCGACTCCCGCCAGTGCTGACTCCACGGGCAGTCCTGGTCTGAGCGGCACTTCGTCTGATAACTCTAACAGCAGCTCTGGTCTCTCGTCCTCTCAGAAGAAGATCATTATCGGTGTCGTGGTCGGCGTGGGTGGTGCAATCATCGTCGGTGCCCTTGCCGTTGTTGGCTGGAGGATCCACGCTCGCAAGGCTGCGCAAGACAACGACGAGGCTGCTGATCTCATGAGCGGCACGGCAGTCGGTGCGGGTGCTCGCGAGAAGGCACCCAGCCCTGGTGCTGGTGGCACGCCCTTCAAGACCACGCTTGACCAGTATCACAACCCTGGACCTGTCAACGCTGCATCAAACTTCTAAGCCAACCCGGCGTTCTTGTCTATGATACGAACACACCACCCTTTTCCTATGTTTATCCTGCGGTAACGAACAGGGAAGGCATATGTTCTGGTCTGATACCGTTCTTGAGACTGTAAATTTGTACGATTATGACGCAGTTATTGTTGGCGCTTGTGGAGAGGAAATCCTCTGATTTGTTGTTTCTTCACTGCTATCTTGGGTTGTTTGCTTTGCATTCAAGAAGCTACCGCTCTTTTCTCGCTCTGATAGACCATACGTCGGGTCTTTACCGATATCACGCTCCTTTTACTTAGCACAGCGATTTTGTCCTAGCATTTATGGTTGGTCGATTTAGTTTGATTCCCCCCTCGAGCATTTGATTTCTTTTCTGGCGGAGCGGTGAACGGCAAACTGTCCCGTCTCTGTCTCTGCTGTGGATTGCAGATCCCCGACCTCAGCCTTCAAAAGCTTTCGATTGTATGTATTTAATCAAAAAAATGACTTGAGAAGGATTTCTGCGGTAATTGTACTGTCAATGATGTCATGGCAGTTTTGCTAGATTAGATACGCTGCATATGTGTAGTTACCTATTTACTATGCAGGTCATACATCGTAGCGTCTGATGGTTCAAGCCTTCTCACCATGTTTAATACAGACGACCTCGGTAGGAAATAGCACAATCACTGACATGTCTTGGTCCACACTATATGCCGGTAGTGAACAGTGCGCCAGGAACATGCGATCCTGCAAGGTGAGTTTATCGTCAACTTGCATTATCTAAAGCCGATCCCGGTCTATCCCTCTCTCACCCACACACAACACCATTGAGCAACATCTCTACCTCTATATCGTAACCACTCAGAATTAGGAGTATGAGCGATCAGAAACCCCAACACCTAGTTCTCGATCTACGACGACACTAGTGGCACAACAGCAAGATCAGATATAGAACCTTCGGAATATATCTGTCATGATAATGTACGATGCAAAAGACCGCATAATCATATTGTCCGTTTACATATGATGCGTCGCACAGCGGAGGGGTCAAAGGTGCCGTGGTGCCTGACAGCCTGAGGAATGTTATATATCCCGAAGGAGACTAGTGAGCACGTGGCGTCGTGTCGGACGCGCTCGCGAATCCCTGCCGCCTTTCACGTTGTTTCGCCGCGGCCATTGCTGGTCCCTCCGGACAACCATCTCTACTATCAACTGGATAGATACGATTGAGTGGCAACTGTGGTTACCGAAAAGCTAAGCTACTTCTGTCTTTGTCGTATGAGTGACGAGGAAACCAATTCTATACTCGCAACGATATCTTCACTACCTCCACGCGTTACGAATTGACATACCCTTCTATCCACCCATCCGGCTGAATCGCATTACTTCAATCAATCAACTACAGACATTCACCATGATGTTCGCTCCCCTCCCAATGCAACAACAACCAGGGTCATCACCACCACCACCTCAACAGCAGCACCAACAATACACACCTACCCGACCATCTCCCCTCTCACCACGCCGCCTCACAAACACCCCCTCAGCAGCACCCAACATCTTCGCCGCCACCTCCAACAACACCCAATTCAACATCCCCTCCAGCCCCTTCACACTTCCAACACCCACGAAACTCCCCTCCATATCGGCATCAGCACCACCATCCCCGACGCCACCACAGCAACAACAACAACAATCACACCACCAATTCGCAAGAAGACAAAGAAACATCCAATCTTCCCCCAACTATGCCCACCGCTACGCCAACACCATCTCCAACCCCATGACCAAGCACTTAAAATCAAGCGCGTCTCCCTCGGCACGCCGGAATGTGTTTCTAAATCGCGTGAAGCGGGATCGAGATGATGGGCGGTTTGGGGATCGCGGCGAGCAGTTGGTGCTTATGGAGCATGTGGCGGAGGAGAAGAGGTGGGGGGAGGTGATGAGGCGGAGGGCGGAGGAGATGATGGGTGTTGTAGAGGAAGAAGAGGAAGAGGGGTATGCCAATGGATATGGTATGTTCGACAGCTTCCTTGTCTGAGACGTCCTGTGATGAGGTGACGACGCTAACGATTGCTCGCTCAGATGATGTAGACGCATATGCTCTAGACGAGTACTTGCAAGAACAAGCGGCCGAAATGGAACGGTTGGAGTACTTGAACCAGCAGCCACAGCCACAGCAGCAGCAGCACGGAGTGTTTGATTCGGGTGGTCCTGCTGGTAGAGGTAATGGTGGGATGAACACCTCATTCAGCGATGAAGAGGAATACGATGATCTGTTTATGGATCTAGCGGGGCATGATGGTGGTCCCGGTATCTCTGGGTCAAGTGGGGGATTTGCTCATAGTCAGGATATGGATATGTCGTGATTGTTGCCTTATCTGTGCGTGTGTCTTGGTTGTGGATATGGGAGTGTCTTGTCGCGGGTCGATGGGACTTTTGTCACTACTAGTATCACGTTAGTTGTTACGGACAGGGCAAAAGCATGGTCTGGTCTGGTTTGATATGGTCTGGCGTTGAATGAGGTACATGGATTGGGTCTATAATGATATAGGGTACTACTACCTACCCACCCATCCGGTTATTAAGACAGTAGTAATTAGCAAATTATTCAGTATAGTCATTTTCCGGATAGTAACCTAGTCTATCCATATATTTAATATCCTGTGTTCTGCATAGCACGTAGATGTGCCACTGCTTACTTGAAGTGTTGGTAAGCTACTACTATATGCATATACTCTAACAAACTATCCTCATAGGGGTTTTCCATCCCTAATTTCAAGACGGCCATTCGCCCATTGAAAAAACCACCAAGCCTAATGGATCAGGACCTAGGTTCCCGCCCGATAGTATGTTTAGTACTCGTTCCGTTCCCGTCTCTGACATCCCTTATCCCCCACAACCCCAACCTCCACCCGCCCAGTACTCAAAAGCACGATATCATTACCTACTATCGTCCAAGCTCCCTCAACCACTTCTATAATAAGTTTTGGCTTATATAAATTAGAGAATATTCCTTCGTCCTAATCAGGACAAGCTGGACTCACCTTGAGGTATCAGAATCAGATTACTATAATCCTCCGAGTGATCGGATACCTTCGAAGCCAATTATTACTCACAAACCCTTCACCTCAACTTACTCTTGCAAAGAGTTGTTGGTTGGCTAGTCGTTGCTTCAACCCTTTCCTAACAAAGAAGAAACACGGAAGATCATTTCTCCTTCTCCTCCTCTGATTAATGGCATCCCTTGATTGAATCCGAATCCAAGAACTTCTTCATTCTCTTTCAAGTATCAAAGAAGCCAGCAAACATTCACCATATAATCCCATCATCATCATCATTAACATCCCTTCCAAAGCGAACTTCGCCCACTCATCATGGACGCCTCAACCACAGCCGATATCCGCGACCGCATTCTCCACCAAATCCGAGGGATTCGCTTCGACTTCCTCCAAGAGTCTTCAGACACAGGCCCCGATGCGAATACTCGGCGATACTCCAAATAGCATACTCGATCCTAAAGATTATTTGACATCTATACGCCCATTTGTCACAGAAATCCAGAATTGCGTCCATGAATATAACTCTAATATCAAGACTTGTTTCATTGCAGTCAACATTTACCCTGGCAAGCACTCCTCCTACTTTGTGGTCGACCTTAATAATACCGAGTATGACTATCAGAACTGCTCACGAATGCAAGACATCAGTTGGTACCCGTTTATATCCTACGCCTATCAAAAAATAAACCCTAGGATTTTCAGAAAACGGGAGCTGGATGGACAACTTGCTGAGACTCTTAGGATCATGCATAATGGTCACGGTCAAGATCCTCTCCCGTTGGTTGATGATTATGGTGATCCGAATAGACAATACAGTAACCCTCGAAGTCTCAAACGTTGATGTTGTCCAGTTGTTCAGATTTGCCGCATTGACGATGCTGTCACGGGGGTCTGATGCATCTGTTGATGGTAATACTGTATGTAGTCAGCAGTAACATCTAACTAGTAGTTGGTTCTGCTCTATTGGGTTTATGACTATGCGTCTTGGCCCTGGGGTTGGGAGACTGAGGTTTGGAAGTACCATATTAGGTGGTGAAGCTGTTTTCCAACAGGTTCTGCACTACAATAATAGACATTGAGTCCGGGTCAACAGGAATACTATCCATCAGGCCCAAGCGTGTATATATATATATTAGAATTCTACTACTACTACTACTCATCATTGCTGCGGACAATCAGGCATACCACCCGCGCCGGCACCACCACCCGGACCCTTGAGATCCTCCATCCAAGGAGCAGAAATCAGCTCATCAGGCGGGTTACCCGCAGCTTGCATCTAGACCCCGAGTTAGTACTGAACAGCACGACAAATGATCGCAATGGGAAGGACTTACCTCCTGCATCTTCTCCCACACGTACTCCCTACACTTCGGATCCTCATCCGAATACCCCTTCTCCTCAAACTTACTCACAATCTGCCTGACCACCCCAGCCTGCTTCTCATACCTCGCCATATCCTCATCTGACACCTTCCCCTTGCCCTTATTCTCCTTGATCCACGGCCCGAACTTCGTATCAAGCTCCTTGATCGGCTCGTACAAGATCTCCTTATTCGACAATTGCTCCATCATGCCCATGAACATCTTTGTCAGATCCCCCTCGTCGCCACCTTCGCCTGACGATGCCCCCGCCTCGATCGCCTTGATGAGTTGCGCTACCAGATCATCCGACATGTCGTCCTCCGAGGCTGCCGCTGTGGCTTTGTCGCCGGATTCTTTCATCCGTTCGATTGTGCGCTGGATGGTGTCATTGAAGGTTTCAGGTGCTGCGGTGCCACTTGTTGATGGCGTTGATGATGCTGCTGGTGCTGGTGCTGCTGAAGAGCCCGCGGTGGCGGCCGTAGTGCTGTTATCGTCGTCGCCTTTCATCATGACGTCTCCGACGAGCTGTTTCAGAAAATCGGACGGCGAGACTCCGCTTTCCTCAAGGATCTTGGCGAATGCCTCGGCGTCTTTGTCGAGGCCGCCGTCGTTGGTATCGGTGGCGCCAGCCGCAGCCGCAGCCGCAGCAGCGTCGTTGCTGGCGCCGCCACCACCGCCCATCATACTCGCCATATCTTGTTCGAGTTGGCGGAGGAAGGCCTCCTCGTCAAAGTCATCGGGGGCAGATGGTTGTGCGGCATCGGGTTTAGCAGGGGCGGGGGATGGTTTGGGTTTGAAGTCGTCAAGGACCTCTGTTATATCACATTGTTTGTTAGTTGAGAATATATATAGGGATTGAAGAGAAAGAGTATGTGGAATTACCATCTAAGTCATCAAATTCCGATTCGTCGTCATCGTCATCGTCATCGTTGTTGTTCGTGCGCTGTTGTTGCGCGGGGTTCTCTGCTGAGGAGGGGGCATTATTCGGGGCAGTTGTCGTGGCGGACTTCTTCTGATCATCCGCAGAAACCTTTTGGGGAATCTGTGTGGGAGCAGCAGGATTCTCAGACTGGGGGGTTGCGCCAATGTTGGCGGAGGGAGCCGATGAGGAGGCCATGGCTGATGATCGCAATAGCCGAGGGGGGAGGAAATTGGGGGGAAAGAGGGGAAATGATGCGGCGGATTCAAGTTGCAGTTGCTGGGTTGCGACGGGCGGAGGCGGATTGCATCGGCGCGCAGATGAGCCCCTTGTGTTGTTCCTTTTCAAAGATGCAGGGGACAGAAAGTCTGACAGGCGGGATTAGATCAGATGGGGTGGATGATGATGGAGAGCTGAGGATGTAGTTCTTTTTTTTTTTCGGTCTTCATGTGAAAAAAGAAACGAAGGGAATGAATAATCAGTCAGTCCATCTTTTTGGTAGTGGGGGAAGAGCCGATTGAAAGCCGATCGCCGCGGTTAATTCTTTTTGTTTTCTCGGAGTTGCGCTCAGGGGATGGTGGATGGGGGATGGAAGGATGGCATTCATTCTTTGGAGTAATTGTATTAACATTTGGAATTGTAACGAACGGATGTGATTTTGTATAGGGGTAGAGTGAAAGAAAGAGTATAGAGTCGAGCAGTAGGGGGAGGTGACTGAGTATAGTTAGGAAAGACCTGGGAATGACATCAGGGTCCAGGCGCTGTCACCGGCAGATCTGATGGAGATTTGGCTAGTTGACATGTTCGAACAACTAACTCGGTCTGGATTCAGATTTACTCCGATGGAGATACGTTCTATTTTACGGAGTACAGAAGTGCTACACTCTCTCCATTCTGATATTCATCTTCCAAACACAGCAACAGCAGTAGCAGCAGCAGCGACAACAAATCCAAGTCTGCCAAGAAGGATCTGGTCAATAGTTGCTGCTGCTCATCGGTAGTCGCCGCAAGTCCACCCAGCAACAGCAACAGGTACGGGCACTGGAATTCCTTCCGATCAGCCCATCATCCTCAGATGATCCCGTGGCGGATCCTCGTGATGTCAAGTCACAGTCACTTTGCCTTTTCTTCCTTTGAGGCGGAGTTTCGGAGCGACGTACGATGACGGGACATAGGCGAGGCCATGGAGGTGGTTGGCTGGCGGAGATCTCCTTCATCGGCAGTCTCCTACTAGGCACCTACTACCATGTATATCCCACAAGGAGTAGTAGTATTAAACCGAGTAAGTCATAGTGTCTTCTGTCTAGTCTGGCTGTCCTGCAGGTACATCCTGGATTAGTTGGTTGGTTTGCGTTGAGGGGGAATGGAAACCGGAATTTCGGCTGTCGGATCAGGTGCTCTCATTGTATACTCAAAGCATACAGAAAGAGGAGGTCTCTTCTAGTCCGACTGTTCTATAAGCAGACATGCCAAGGACTGTCATCCAAATGGTTATCCTCGGGATTCCGAACAGACCAGACAGATCAGACTATCTTATGTAGTGTAGTATCCAAGACCCTGAGAAATTTCAGGGAGGATGAGAAAGGCAATTTAGTCGAGATGGATTCGTGGTACCGTATGGTCATCATGCCGTATTATGCCCCCAAATAGCCACTGGTCACGGGGTCAGAGACGAAACTTTGCCGTATTCATCTTGTCCCGTTTGGGTCTGGTCTGGCTGGATCTGCGTGATTTTCTTCGCTGTTTCTTCCTCCTTCAAGGGTCCCGGGCATTTCCTACGACCTCTCTCGTGGAGTTAGACCAGAATTTTCTTGACTGTCGGATTACTTCCTGCCACGGTACTTAGACCGAGGTTCAATTAATCAATCAATCATAAACCCACCGCCTTCAATAGAATGAGGAGTCAAAAGAGGGTAGAAGGGGAAACCTGGTGTGTCCACGCAAGACCCCCGAGTTCGTACGACAGCAGGACAAGGAATCCGCCCCAGCTGAACCACGGAAAACCTTGTCTTGACCTGCCGGAACATCTCCGCGGCATGATGAAGATATTAACAACGTGCCCACCAGAAAGGGGCAGGGAAGTCTGCTCATGACTTGTCGATAGGAGAAAAGACAGGCATCTACTTTATCGCCTGCAATAGATACTACACAGTTCTGGTCCAGATTGAGCTAGCTGGAACCGACGCAACAATGGCATTGCTTTCAAGGTTGCTCGCATCCACACCCCCAGTAGCCACTTCCGAGAGAAGCGAAAAGGAATAAGACAGGACAACGACACGTTCTCCTGCTCTCCACTCCGTTTCGGAGCCTGCATCGCCTGGTGGACGGACCACCACCAGCACCACCAGAGGAGTAAGCTCGTTCGAATAGGGCATAAGTAGTAACTTGGACCACGGAGGCAGTGACGAGTTTGACGACTCACCCTGGGCGGATCTTCGGCTGGGTCTGACCTTGCAGTGGATCTCGCTCAAGTTGGTGCCGCGGCCGAGGAAAACCGCTCCTAGCAAGGAGGGAATTGCATCGAGGACCTGAGTGGACAGAAAAGCAAAGAGACTGCCAGTGTACAGAGTGTGAGAAAAGCTGAGAGGAGAGGGGAGGGAGGCGGGGGGGGTTGTAACTGGGCAATGAGGGGAGAGTGGCTCTTGTGATGTTGGATGGACAGAGACTAAAGCAGGGGCAGGGAAGAATGCGTAGAACTCCTACTAGAACTACTAGAAGAAACAGAAACCGGACGGGCGCGAGAGAACATCAGTTGTTTAAAAGCAGAAAAAAGTAAAGACTAGACGAGGCGTCAAAAAAGTAGTGTAAAAGTCAAGAAGAGTTTTGACGAGCGGCGGCGAAACCGAAGCTCGTTCCGTTCGGTCCATTTTCCCCTCTCACACTCATTGTACCGTCTCGCGTGAGTGGATGGAGGGAGTGGATGGGGATGATGGGCTGGATTTTTCCCCTGGGAAAGTCTCTGCCTTGACCTAAAAGGAAAGTTCGAAGAGAAGCCAAAAGAAAAATAAAATAAAAATCTTTTTTATTTTTTTTCCTTTCCTTCTGCTGTCCCCATTAAATATTATTTTTGCCCACTCTTTGCTCGAATTTTCCAACCCACCAGGCTTGGACCAAGAGAAGAAGGCCCTTATTCGACCTTTTTTTTCCTTTTAATAACATCCCCGTTCTTTTTAGTAAATAATTTTACCTCACATCTTTCCCACTCTCACCTTCCCACCCTTCCCCTCTCACTGTCCTTCGCGCTTCTCTCCTACTTTCCCTCCGAACCTGCTGGCTATCTGGGTATTCCATCATCAATTTCCTTTATGTCACCTCTTCCGCTGGCCTCCTTGCGACCCTTTGCCAGCCCTCGCACGTCCCTTTCTGCCGCCCAGCCGCGCGTTTCCTGCGTCTGAATTATCAGATTCCATAACCCCGCCGGCTAACTTTTTTTACCTGCTGTGTACTCTATTACCATTTTGTCTTTCGTGATCGTTCACCGCGTTCATTTTGTGTGAGGGGGAAATTAAAGTCCGCTGTCTTGTTAGCCCGGTCTTTGGGAGAGAGACAGACAAAAGAGAAGAGAAGAAGACGAAGAGGCTTTTGATATTCGATTCCGGCCGTCGTCATCTGCCTTTTTTTCTTTTTCTGTTGTTGTTCCCTTTTCTTTCCTTGCTAATTTTATAATATATCCCACGCCCCAGGTTTTCGTTCTTGTTGGGTGCGTCATTCCCCATCCACCAAGCACGCAAGGGGGGGATTTTCCCATAACCAACCTGTCTTTTGGGCAACCCGGACAGGCAACAAGAACGGCCAGCAAACAAAGAAAAGAACGAGGCTAAATTCCCATCCCCCCTTCCTCATACATAGCCAAATCCAATGGTCTCCATGGTTGAGACAAGCAATTCCACACAAAATGACAACCCGGCCACTGAGCCGGTTGTCCCCAAGACCGAGCCGTTGCCTGAAGGCTCGATCAGCTCGGCGGTGTCAACACCTGAGGCCGAGGGGGAGATTCTGATGCAAGATGTGACCCAGACTCAGAAGCGCAAAGGAGGAAGAAAACCAGTACGTAAGAGAACTCTTCGAGGGTGGCTGTCCTCAACTCCTGTTTTTTATTGTTTTACCCCGGATCCAGATCGACCGACCCTTTTGGCTTTTTATACCTCGTGGTGGTCGTTGCTTGTTTTTCTCTTATCTCATTTCTATTACCTTTATCTATCTATCATCACATCCATCACGTCTTTTGGTGTTCATCAAGCATCATCACTGGCTGTGCTGTTGGTGCCTATCGCTGCTCCTCCCCCAGTGATTTGTCCCTGCGTGCCAGTCCGGGGCCCCGCACTGCGTTTATTATTATCATTTATCATTGCGATTGTTCATCCCTTATCGTCCTGTCATATCCCTCCATTCTTGCTGTCCCCTTGACTACTTATCTCATCTGCACCTTACTACTCCGCCCTTCCCCCTCTTCAGCCTTTATCGATCTTGTTATCTATCTGGACCCTTGATCCCATCCCTTCCCCGGCATGAAGCTAACAGCCGCCGTCAGATCTATGCTACCTCGGAGGAGCGGAAGCAACGCAACCGCCAGGCCCAGGCCGCCTTCCGTGAGCGTCGCACAGAGTACATCCGCCAGCTCGAGTCCACCATTAAGCGCAATGAAGACTCCCTGCAGACACTTCAGCAGAATCATCGTAGCGCCGCTGATGAATGCTTGATGCTGCGCTACAAGAACTCCTTGCTCGAACGTATCTTGCTCGAAAAAGGTTGGTCTCCCCCGTTCGCATACCCAACTGCAAGCCTGCAAGCCCCCTTCCTGATAAGCGCCCTCGGGGCGATCCTTGTCCCATACGTGAGATACTGACCGACCGTAGGAATCGATGTGCAAGCAGAGCTGCGACTCAAGGCCGGGGCCCCTGGCGCGGGCGCCGCTAAGCCCACCCCAATGGCAGCGAAGCCTCCTTCCACCCTGGAACGTGCTGCCGTGAACCGAACCTCGGCTCAACGGCATCCTGGCATCGCTCCCAAGGAGCCCTTCGGCATGGCTCAACATCGCGATGGTGCGTATGGTATCCCGTCGCCACAGTTCCAGGCCACGCCTCCGTCCCATGTCTCCTCTCCGTCCCACGCCAAGTCCCCCGGTTTCCCCTTCCAGGGAGCCATGTCGCCGGTTGGGGTGGATCCCCAAGCCCAGCAGCGCTCGCAGATGCTGTCGCACTCGCGAAATATCAGCCAAACCTCGCCGCCGATGAGCATCGGCCAGCCGGAGTCGACCGACCCAAAGGCCGCCATACCGGGTGGTACGAATCCCCGAGCTCCCCGCGTCCCCTCCGCGTACTACCCATCGCCATTCCAGAAGCACTATGACCAACTGGGTAAGCTAACTCCATTGTCGCATTGTTGTTTTCTTCCAGGTCCGTGGTGGTATTGAACCCTTGGTTAATGTCCGCATAGAACAGGAGTACGATGCCCAGGCCGATATGATTGACGAGGAACATGATTCCACCGTGGGTGCCTCACCCTACGTCTCCGGCTACAACAATGCCGCATCTGTGCCGGCGGGCTCTCACCCCATGGGGGCTCATAATCTCAACCAATATACCCAACATGCGGGAGAGGGAGCCAATGGCGCATACAATAATGCGAATCACCTCATGGGGAACTATGAACCTATGCTGGATGCCGATCCATTTGGATTGAGTGCTAGCATGCATTTCCAGACTCCTTTCAGTTACGAGCAGAATAATACCCGCCATTAACCCGTTTGTTTCTTGTTTAGTAATCTCACATCCGGCACTGACTTCTCCTTTTCGGTTCGAGGGATACCACGGTCGGAAGAGAGAGACACGCTTGACGGATTTTCCTTCATAGCTTTCTTCTATGACTGGAAGACAAAAGTTGAAACTTTGAAGCATTGCCTGGCGTTTGCGGTTGATACCATTTGTTTATATTGGTTCGCTTGCTGTTCTGCTGTTGCTGTGGCGCTTTTGATTGATTGACGCCTTTGAAACTGGAAAAAAAGCGGTTGGCTATTTGTTCCTTTGAGCGCGGAATGAGCGGAGGAAAGAAGGGTCAAAAGGGAAAGTAAAAA
The DNA here is from genome assembly GCF_003184535.1 of Aspergillus eucalypticola CBS 122712. Lineage (NCBI taxonomy): Eukaryota > Fungi > Ascomycota > Eurotiomycetes > Eurotiales > Aspergillaceae > Aspergillus > Aspergillus eucalypticola. The sequence goes on from NW_020290282.1 coordinate 375,544, forward strand.
GAAAGGTCGCGATAAAAGTTGGGACATGGTTCTTTGTGTACATGCATGACTGGTATAATGGGCCCGAGGGCGACTGCGGTGCAGTTCGAATTGGGTCGCACTTCTTACTCTCAGCTCTTGCGGACATAGCTATATGATGTTTTTCTTTCCTTGCTATGGAGATGGTGATGATTTGGGCTGCAGTGAAACGGTGGCTTGCATGTGTATCTCTTGCTGATCTGGGTTATGTTGCATCCCTGCGGCATTGCATTCTATTCTATTCATCTTCATGAATCATTTTATCACGTCTTCGCTTCTACTTACATTCCTCGGTTCCTTCTACTGCTACTTTTTCTTGGAGATACTACTATGTGGGAAAAATTCCCTCTTGGGAGAGCTTTGAGAGCTAGGGGAAGGTATCTACTCGAATAGGGAAGTAACTGGAGTGGCAGGTGACCAGCTAGTACGGAGCTCGGCAATTGGGGGAAAGTTACGACGGCTGGGGGAACGAGAGAGGAAGAAAGAGGATGGAGAATGGAGTAGTGACGTATGACAAAGGAGGGGAATGGAATTGGGATGGCAGTGATCTACAGATCACCCCAAGAATGCTGTAGGGGAAGAGGAGTAAAGAAAAAGCAACATCCAACCATGCTACATACTGTCGAGCGTAAGCCGAACTGAAGGCAGCGATGCAGAGCATCATCTCAGCGTCATCCGCTGGTGTTTTACCCTAAGCCCTAGCTGCTGTAGACCAATCACAGGTCGCATTCCCGGATTCGCTTAGCAGCAATTCGCACCTTACCGGATCGGGCGAGTGCAACCACAAACGTCGCCTCCATCCACCGTCCAGTCAACCCCCTTCACTCCAACCACTATCCTATCCCATCCCCCCTAAACAAAGGAGAGGTCAGATACCGTTCGTCGTCGAGGTTCCTGCCTGTGTCGACTCTCCCCGCCCGCTCCGTCGGACCGAATTGTTGCGATAAGAGAGAAGCCTTCCCCGGAAGGCCCCGCATAAAACCAGGCGTCATGGCGGAGATCCGGTCCAAGGTGCGTTGCTTCTGAAAAGAGAATGGCTCTCGTTTTCTCTCCGTCTGTTGCTGTGCGAGGGTGATGGAAATCCGCGATTTGGGGGAAGGAATGATTTACGGGCTGGATTGATGGTAGAATGCTGGGATTGGGTTGGGAGCGCAGTTGCATTGCAACGAGCGGGGTTTGGGGGACGGCAGGAATATTGCACAAATCTATCCTGCTGCTCACCACTTCGCACCATCACCACCACCACAGATGAGACGGGAGAGAAAGCGACAGTTTCAAACATCAAGGAATGCGATGGCTAACATATCATCTACTATAACAGAACCTCTACGAGCTTCTTGGTAATTCTCGCCCTTCCCTTGTCTACCTACCTACCTACCTACCATACCTGAGTCCCATCCTGCACTTTGCACTACCTATCGTGTTTTGACTTGCCTTGGTCTCTCTTTTCGCATGTCGTCGATCCATCTACACTTCGAATTCGTGAAGGAATTACATCATTTTCTAACCTCGAGCGTGCTTTTGCTCGCGCTGCGCAACTACAGGCAATGACCCTGAACTCGACCCCAACAGAGCTCCCGAGCCCCCTACGAAAGCCGTAGACAGGCCCGCTCCCCGTGTTGGCAAGCGGGACGCTCCCAAGGAGGCCCCTGCCCAGCCCCGTGAGAACAACAACTCTCGCCGTGGTGGCCGTGCCACTGGCAACGAGGCCGGTATGTATTCCCAACTACATTGGGCTCCGGCCCCCTGGCAAGTCCATTCCGACTGATTTCGATTACGTTCAGCTTTCTGTGACCGCAACGCCGGCAGAAACAACAACCGTGAGAAGCCCACCGATGAGAAGGACGCCCAACGGCGCGGATTCCGCGCCCGTGAGGACCGTGGTGAGCGTGTCCGCCACGACCGCCAGTCCCGCACCGGCCAGACGTAAGCCTTTCCCTCTATACGTTTTGTCTTTATGAAGATGGGCAAAAAAGGAAGTTTTGGGACTCGATCAAAACTGACGAACTGGATAGCGACACCCGCAAGCAGGTGAACCAGGGCTGGGGTAACCAGAGCGGCGAGAAGACCTGGGACGACGAGAAGGCCGGCGAGAACATTGCTCAGACCGATGAGACCGAGCCCCAGACCCCCGGCGAGGAGAAGCCCGAGGAGGCTGCCGACAAGTCCAAGTCCTACGCCGAGTACCTTGCCGAGAAGGCCGCCCAGGGTGACCTGAGCGCCAAGCCCGTCCGTGCTCCCAACGAGGGCACCAAGCTCGACAAGAAGTGGGCCGCCGCCAAGGAGCTCAAGCGTTCCGAGGAGGAGGATGCCTACATCAAGGGCAAGGAGGACAAGGCCAAGCGCGAGAAGCAGCGCAAGGAGAAGAACATCCTCGAGGTCGACATGCGCTTCGTTGAGGCTCCCCGCACTGGTGGCCCTGGTCCCCGTGGCCGTGGTGGCCGTGGTGGTCCCCGTGGTGGCCGTGGCGGCCGTGGCAACGGTCCCCGCTCCGAGCGCCCCGCTGCCGCTGCTGCTGCTCCCACTGTCGCCGTTGACGAGAAGAACTTCCCCAGCCTTGGCGGCAAATAAATGCAGTTTTTTCCCTCATAAGCTTGCATTTATAGGCTAGCATCCATGCATGCATGCCCATGCTTCCCCCACACCTTTTTTCTTTTCTTTCTACGCATGATCCTCACTACCATAAACCCTCCCTCCCCAACACCCCTTTTTTTCTCGCTAGCAACTTAGGTAGTCGAAATCCAGGGATCCAAATGAGATGAGAACGAAAATGAAAGTTTTGTGTGTGTGCATGAGAGAAGTGAGAGAAAAGAGTGCGTCTTGTGTGTGCTTGCATGTGTGTATGAACTTGAATCTCAAATGTGAAAACAAAAAACGACCAAGGGAAAACAGACAAAATAGGGAAAGGGTGAAACATAAAAGGAACAGAAGGGAAAGAGAAAAAAAGACACCAAAAAAATCCAAAGGTTCATCTGTGCAATATGCCTCTTTTTATCTATCTATGGCTTTATGGGCCCTTTTCCACATATTTCAGTTTTATCGTACAGTTGTTTCTATGGAATGATGGAATAATTATTTCTTTCTTCTCCCTGGCTCTGTCCTTGTCCATATTTCTGTATCTCTCCCCCCCCCCGCCCATGTCCATTTCTAAATAATTCTGTAAAAATAAAGGTGGATGGATTACCACATCATGTAATCTTGTTGTTCTAAATGTTCATGTTCATGTCAATGTTCGACAATAATACTAAATGACTTGAAAGCCTCATCCTGCTCTGCTGGTACTACACCCCCCCTCCTCCCACCTTTGGGTAAATAAACTAGTCGATTTGAAAGATACTACTACCAATGGTAACTAGATAATACTCAGATAACATTCTATATCAAGTACTTAGTGCAGATAACTCTGAATCGATGTCCCCAATGATTACACTATACTATGCTATATACTCCTACAGGTAGATCTGATAATACTATCTATCTATAACTAAGCAACAGACAGATTACTAGTAAATTGTTGGAAGTAGGTAGATAGTAGAACCTCCTACTTAGTTACTATCTAGCTCCCCTCTGCAGCTCTGCTTAAGTATATGATTCAATCATAGTAGTGATTACTAGTAAGGAAGTGTAATGACTTCTAGATTGCTAGGTTCTTCATCCCCACAGTTAAATGTATACTCTTACTACTGCTCTGCTCACACCACACTTTCAATGCTATTTGATCATACAATGTTGGGATTATGTGTCTAGTACTTACTACTACTTACTATTATAACTTACCCAGCCCCATAGCATGCTATTATCTACCGCAATTCTGGGTCATTAGACAGATAGAGATATATAAATGAATGAACTGAACTGAACTGTCTTAATATCTCCGACTTCCTAGTACTTTATCCTATCTTCCACCGACCGCATACCCCTTACTCAATCAACCATCAGCCTTCCCCCCCATAAAGAAAGCTAAAGCTCTCCGTGTTACTGCCTATTGACTATCGGCACTGTCGATGGTGAAACTATTCTTTTAGGTGCAAGCCCCTAGAGTAATTCATAGGGAGGGGGCGGGGTTTATTCCTTAGTTGTTGGGATGATTGCTACCTGTCGATTAGACAGTCTTACTTATAACAAACAACATTATATCAGTTCGCTTCAATTCGATTCTTATCAGACATCAACGTCAACATCAGCATAAATCAAAAGGGGACACCTGTACAAAAATGGTATCAAGTCGGTTCCTTGCTCCCCTAAATTCAACCAGTCCATTCCCGTGTGGTACAAGCAAATCAAATCGCCAAGCGCAAACCAGGAAGACAAAAAGAAGGAAAGTTAAGCAAAGCAAAATAAATAAGGATACCAAAAAAGAAGAAAAGGAGGCCCAAGTCTTACAAAAAATATGAAAACGCCAACCTCTTTTGCCTTGGTTCCCAATACCTTATGCACAGTCTCAGAAATGAATAAAAAATAAGCGAGGGCTTGAAAAGAAGAAAAAGAACAGAATAATCCCAATGTATAATCGTGGAGGTTCGTGGGGAGCGCCATGCGCTGTCCAAATCCGATAGAAGGTATAAGAACGGTAAGGTTTGAAGAAAAAGGGTAAAGATGAAAGAATAGCCCTGCGGCATATTGTAGTTAGAATGAAAGGAAAAAGAAGGTAAAGCAAATCAGCTACTTCCCCGGGCGTTCTGCATCATGTTTTGTTGCTGTTGCTGCTGCTGATGTTGCTGCTGCATCACCTGAGCTTGAACTTGAGCAACCTGGTTGGCACGTTGCTGAATCAGCTCGCGCTCTCGTCGAACAATGTCATGAACCCAGGCTTTGGCATTCTGTTCCAGTCCCGTGGTGTACTGTCGTTGTATATGTGGTGGGAACTGCGACGGTGAACCGTACTGTGGCATCAATCGAGCCGCCATTTCTTGCCTAAGCCGTACTAATCGCTGAGTGAATAATTGCTGGTAGCGCTGTGGAGTGATGACGTTCTGTGCCAAATTTACTCCTTGCATATTTTGTGGCAGATGACCTCCATTGGCCTGAGCCGCTGCCATTAGCATTTGCTGCTGTTGAGGGTTCATATGTGGGCTGTTTTGGTGTACCTGTCCCTGTTGATTCTGTGATTGCTGGCCTTGCTGCTGTTGCGGTTGCTGCTGCTGTTGCTGTTGCTGTTGCTGCTGCTGAGCCATGTGCATCTGCGCGAGCTGCGCACGCATCAACTGAGCCTGATAGGCTTGTGGATTCGGGAACTTGGGCTGTGCCTGGAAATTCTGCTGCTGGGCTTGTAGCATCTGCTGCTGATGGGCTTGAATATTCTGCTGCGCATGTGCGTTGGCCTGCATCTGAGCTACTTGCTTGGGCGAGAACTGATTCTGTACCATGTGCCCTTGCTGGGCGAGAAGTTGTTGCCTCTGCTGCAATAGCATCTGCTGTTGCTGTTGAGTTGTAAGGCCCATTCCGCCTCCCATTTGTGGTGTTCCCATCATGGTAGCCTGGTTCATCACCGGTGTTGGGGCCATTGTCGTGTGACTCGGGCTGGCGTGGCTCATACGCTGTGTTGGTGTTACATTGCGCATGATAGGTGTAGCATGAGACATTGCTGGCGTTCCTTGAGTCATCTGTGGTGTCCCATGTCGGCTCTGTCCCTGTTGGCTTCTGGAAGGTGCCATCGGATGGCTCATAACTGTAGGATGGGCGTGCTGCAATGCAGATGGCGGCCTCGGGGGGCTGCCTGCTCCCTGCATAGAAGGCGTCATGCTCATAGGAACACTTGCTTGTGCGGCCATTGTGTTGCCAACAACAGGCGAAGAGGTGTTGTGGGGTGTCTGATTACGGACCACCGGCGAAGACTGCGGCGCTTGGCTAACCCCGTTAGTTTGCGCCATGACATGCCGATTCTGCTGCTGCTGTTGTTGTTGTTGTTGCTGCTGCGCCGCAAGTTGCGCCTGAGCCTGCGCGGCAAAGTGCTGTCTACGAGCCTCTTCCTTAGCGTGCTCTTCATTCTGTCGCTGCTCCAGAAGGCGACGTTTCTCCCTCTCCTGCTCTTGCTGTTGTCGTTTAGCCAACTCCTGTTTCATCTTGACTTCATGTTCGCGCTTGGCCTTCTCCTCATGCTGCATACGGATATTCTCAAGCGTCTTGAACCTTGAGAATCGAGGCTCAAATGGTGCACCACCACCCGTATCATCCACGACCGCGGATTTCGGCCCTCCAGCACCACCGGAGGAGGTAGGCTCCAGACGCTCATCCATGATGAGCATGAATCTCTCTTCCTCGGCAGCCAGCGCCTCGTCAGCAGCGAGTTCAGCCACGGTACGTTTCCTCCTCTTTGGTGAGGGTGGCGGATCGCGGTGGAGCGGGCTCTCCATGATCTTCAGCAGATCTTGCACAGCGTCGAAACTGTTGACAGGGTCCAAGAAGAGAGGTGGAGCCAGTGCTCTTGTCAATCTCGCTTCACATTCCAGAAACTCCTGAGGTTCAACCAACATTCTCTGTCGTTTTGCAGGATGTCCACGCTCAGTCTGATTGGATGACCCTCCTGGAGATGGTGGAGCTGTAGACGAGGACTGCTGAGGACGCGAGGCAGCATTTGATGCCGACTGTTTCGCCGCTTTGGGATCGGGTGTAGTGGCAAGTAAAGTGAGTTCCGCTTGCAAGGAACGTGGAGTTGGGTGGAGCACGGTAGTGAAAACTCGGGGTTTTGGAGGCTGCTTGGGTTGAGCGGAGTTCGATGTAGCTTCCTCTGCACGATTCTCCGAGTCGCCGGACTGCTCGCCGTTGGTTTTCGTATCGGGTTGATTTCCGGTTGGGGTTTCCTTGGCGGTCGGCTTATCGGAGTTTAATTGGGATTGCTTTGGGTAGGGCACATAAGCCGATGGTGTAACATGCTCGTTATAGTTATGAATCGAGAACGGGGTGTTATTCTCGTTGGAAGTCGGCGCAGTCGACTTCCTGGCCTGGGCTGACACCGACTTGTGATCGACCACGCGAACGATGAGGCAGCCTGTGAATTACAGAGGTTAGCCAAGTCCACCAGATAGAGGTGAAGTTGAGGCATGTGGAAGCGTGCCTTCATAGAATCGGACATTAGCCCGCAACAGCTCCTCCATCATATCATGGGGAACGGTTCCGGCACGAATATGTTCGATGATGACCTTCATCTCGGAATTATAAGGGAAGCTTCCATCTTGTTGCTCGAAGCGGAAATGTGTTGGGTGAAGGTGGAGGATAAGCGAGGGCGGGCATTTGGAGAACTTCTTGAGGATGTAAGACGACGTTTTGACTATGACGCACCCGATGGTCAGTACGCAGGGGCTCCGCATGTGGATCGGGTTGAGAGCTTACCATATGGCTCGGGACACCTATTCCCTGCGCGACGATCATTGTCAATGGATAAGGACCTTAACAATGGTTTTTGTAACCGCGCAGCCTGGTCACCGGGCTTTTGCGCTTCCTTCTTAGGTCGATTCTGAGTAGCCTTGTTCGAGCCGGCAGCCGCATTAGCCGCGCCATTGACGCCATTTGACGTCGGGCCGCCGGCGGAGCTTGCTGAAGCCGGTTGGTTCGAACCGGGCAGACGTTTCGCGGAGGAGGGAGGAGAAGAAGAGGAGGATTGTTGAGACTTGACTCCGTTCACTCCGGTCTGGACGAAAGGCGGGGGCGGTCGCTTCATCTTAGGGGTATGCGAGGTCGGCTTCGAAATTGCGGTCGCCATAGTCTCGGAGATGAACCGCGGCGCGATTATGGTCGCAAGCTGATAAATGCGACCTTGGGGGAACCGGATCCAGGAAGGATGAGGACAGGGCCGTGAGTCGTGGTTGATGATACAGCCGGAGCGCGAGACATGTGGGGAGCGGAGATCGGGGGCGGCACGACAACGAACTGGCCCGATTCAATGCGAACACTTGCACAAAGCGCGGGTCGCTACAGACAAAGGGTATGAAAGTCCATCGAACAGACACCTGCAAGGAAGGCAGGGGAGGCTCGGAGCGAGTGGGAAGAGTCGGTCGACGGTCGGTTGTGGCTCTGCAAAGGGAGTTTGTATGATGCCAAGCCGCGGGCGACGTGAAGGAGGTCGGGGTCACCTGACTACCGCTTTGGGTTTAGTGCCGCGCGCCTGCGATATGGAGTATTCCAGATATTATATCTTCTATTCATCTGTATGACAGGCTACTGAAGAAGATTTGTATTCCTTCCACTCTGAAAAATTAGAAATCATTCTAGTGATGGCTAACATCTAATTTGTCATTCTCGATACATAACTGAAGACCAACTACTACGGTGTTATTCAAAATCTAGGCAATTTGATTGAAACTAAGTACAAAAAGGCAATCTGTAGAGAGTATAGTCATCATAATACCGTAGTAGTGGCTCTTGGGGCTCTGTGGAGAGCATCTTGCGGTTAGCGACTCAGGGGTGCCCTTGGGCTTTGGGGGTCTTAGCAGGCTGATGATGGACGAGACAAACACACCAACGTGGCTTTGTACTTGTCACTCATATGAAACGTGAAATCTCGCGAAAGCCCACATTATCTATGACTATATCTCGCTCGGCTCCAGTAGGTTGCCGATCAAACATAGCCCTGAATGGGATCACAAGAGGCTGTCCGATTATCGACGTTGGCGTAATGACTACCTCCTGAATAGAAAATGCGAGCTGCATATTTGCGGGCTGCTGGACTAGAGGTGGCATTTGGTCGGGTTGCTGGCGTAATTGGTCGATAAGTTGTCTAGTAGTACCCGGTCTACCTATGTTGGGAGGGGCAAGTTGCCATTTCTCAATGCGTAATTCTCTGCTCCTGGATTTGATCGAGACAAGAAGTACAATTCTAGTGTCTCCAGAAGAATTCTGAAACCACCAGGTTGCGTCGCGCCGGAGCTTTGCCATAGATTCTGAGACACCAGTTTCGATAACAAGTGTCGGCCATCCATTTATCTGGCCAAAAGAAATCGGGCGGCTCGAAGGATAAAAGCACTCGTCAGGTTGCTTGCCGTGTGTCGAAACAGTACCAGGGTTCGTGGTTGTTCTCCCCCAGAAAACTTCTGTTCGTGGTGTCCCCATTTGAGCTCTCTGGTCTTCGATGTAACGCATTATTTCTGTCGTAGTGAACTCATGTGAAGCAGATGGCACGACCTTAAAGAGCCCTGTATTTGCTTCCCACATGAACCGAACTCCAATATCGGGCAGTATGTCATCCGCTTCGCTCAGCCTGTCAATGGCCGTTTGAGGCATGCCCATGAGGACTAACCATTGGTTTCCATCCCCTCCATTCTGCTCCAGTTCGGTGTAAATGGCCTTCAGCGCATTTTGTAACCGTTTCGAAGTTGAGCATGACTGATATGAGCGCAGTTGACAGGAGGGTGGCAAATCAGCCAGAATATTGTATGGTGCGCTAATTCCGTTGATAACCGGATCATCTGATGTGCTATGACGGGAAAGACCTGGAAGTGGCTCCGAAAAGATGTCAGACTTCAAGGAAGCCATGATTGAGAATGATTATCAGGATGTATGGACTGGATATGGAGTAGATAGATATGGGACAATTGGGAGAGGAGTGTGAGTATGAGTTTATGAATTAAGCCCGTGAAGATTATGTATGAGAGATAGGAGGGAATGAAGGTGTGTAGGAAGAGTTTGAAAGATTGTAAAGAAAGTGAATATTATAAGTAACCTGAGGCAGAGATATGGGAAGTGAATGAATAGCCAAAAAAAGGAAGAAAAGGTTTTGGAAGCATAATTATAACATATAAAGCATGCAAACTAGAAAAGTGTATAGGGGTGCAGGTAGTAATGAAGTACAAATATATAACATGGGGATTTTCATTTCACATACCATCTTCCATTGCTGAGTTATTGGGAATACACAGCTTATTCGGTTGGAACTGAATGTGTGGTGTTGGCTGCGGAAATTAGGTGGTGGATGAGTCGTTTAAGTACTACGCACCATGGCTATCAACACATGAGTATCATACATACATCATGTACGGGATAAGTATTGACCACCTATGACAAAATCTATACAGAGTTTATACTCCTGAGTACGTTAACGCGTAGACTCACCGCTATGTGCAAAGGCTCATTTCATTCCAATATATCGCTTCCGTAGAAGCTAAGTAGACCATGCTTCGCGGTCATCATGCAATCAATATTCACACAGGGGTAAAGAACATGAAGAGTAAATCCTCTTCATCTCATCAAGACAGGGGAATCAATAACAAGAAAAGAGAAGGTTCATCAAAATAACATAAGGCACACCTATACGCAAGGCAACCGAGAGGTTTAGCCAACGCTGAGACACCAACATCCCCAATGGCGCCGGACGGCTGGACTCTGCTCTAGTCGTGCCCAGACACCCTTCGCCTCCAATCATCACCAATGCGGTGTACATCGACCACATTAATTCGCTTGCCAATGCCTGTCACACCCTCCTTCTGCCACCATTTCTCGCCCTTGTCTGCAAGAGCAGACTCATCGTCGCTGTCGACAAGACCACCGTGACCAATTTCGCCTCCGACGACGATGACTGTTTCCCGAACCCAGCCAGAGAAGAGCTTTACATGCTCTCCTGCTTCCCCGGTAAGGGACTCTTGAACATACACTACCTCAGGAGAAAGGTGGCGAAGAAGATGCACAAACCCTGTCGCGGTGCTGAAGGGCATGATGGTATTCTCCTTCTCCACAAGTGCCTGCGCCTGGGTGTACATCGTCTTGAACAGTGGTGTAGAGCCCTCTTCTTCATCGACCTGGCGAGATTCCGAGGGCGACTCACCCTCGGGAAGCTCACCAGACGCAACAGCTTCTTCGGGGGCGATGTTGGAATAAGAAGAGGCAACAGACAAGTCCGGCTGAGAGGAGCTTCCCTGCTTCGGGGCGTGCTTGAGACCGGGGGCATAGATCATGATGAAGACCCTAGCCGTATCTAGGTTGACATGTTCGGGGAGATGAGAAAGGATAGACTACGTAGAAAACAGAAACTCATTAGCATAAACCGCTTTGGCACATACCGAACCATCGAGACTTACCACATGCTGAGAAACGATATCCTCCGGATCCACCTGCGCAGACTCCGACGAGACCACAATCGCAACAGTCCTCTTCTTCGTAGCAGACACTGGGCCACCAACCCCAACATCACGAACCGGCAACGCCCCCGTCATAGTCGGCGCAGACTGTTCCGCGCGCTGAGCTCTCGAAGCGACCTCCTCCGACCAGCGAGAATGATCCTCAAAGTCGCCCCTATCTTCCTCACGAATCGAGGTCAGCGCACCACCCACGAAAGCTCCCGCGGCAGCGACTCCCGCAGCAACCTTCTTGCTAGCGCCATCGAAGATCTGCTGAGGACTAGGAGTGCGGCGCAGCGCACCCTGCATGCGCGCCATCATGCTAGCATCATCCCCTGGTATATCCGTGGCGGTTGAACGGGCGTAATCGTCCGCATATTCGCCATGAGGGTATCCCTCGGGGGCGGGGAAGCGGTCATCGTGCGGAGGGGGGATAGTAGTATCGCGGTCGTTATTGTTATTGTTATTATTATCGTCATCGTCCTCGCTGCGTTCGCTCCAGATCCAGGCTGCAATGCTAACAGTTGCGATGCCCACGGTAACAGCGAGAGGCACCCAATATCCCAGGACGGTCCTATTACCAGTGGAGCTGAAGCCGGCGCCGGCTCCGACCCGCCGGCGGCGAGCATCCTGGGAGTAAGGAAAGGACATCGCGATCACACTGAACTTGGGGCTTAATAGTGGCGCATAGACTGGGATGGGTCGCGGTGAGCTGCAAGTCACATCGCAAGTCTCTGTCTTAGGGAGGGGAGAGCGGAGGGGGCTGGGGAGGTGTGTGGTAGTAATGATGGGGATAAGAAAGGAGGAGCTAAGTCCTAGTAACTAAGTAGTAGTAGCTGCTACTTTGCCGCGCGGGCTGGGCTGGCCTCGGACGAACCGAGAAACATGTGGCTGGTGATATGATAATAGTTTCCCGCTGATTATTGGTACCGCGGGTTGCTTTTTCTGCCAGGAGCAACCAATGGTTTCCCTTACGGTATGGTACGGAACTGCCCGGGGTAGACTACTTCTCTCTTCTTCCTCGGCCCCATGTTTTATGCTGCTTACTCCCTGTAGTTATGCAGTGCCCGCATAAGCCGATTCAGCTTGCCGTCGGCACGTGGTTCTGGGGTAGTTGTATATCACACGACTAGTATTGAATGTTATAGAACAAGGTCTTGATGTGCAATTGTTTCGCTATTCGCTAAAAGTCAGAAGAATTCCGTGAATGCGAAAAAAAAATCACGTCATAAAAACTGAACCTAATGACTCCCTCCTTGCCATTCACTCCGTATCCCCCAGGAAGCAATAACCCAATATCCGAAATAACCCCATCAGATAGCAAGCAAAGAAAAGTATGGCCGAAAAGAACTACGTGTACATATGCGCAGAAGAATGGAAAAGAAAAGAACAGTTTGATGAAGCATGAAAAACAGACTTGAAGCGAATGTAAATGAACCCAAAGAGAAGCATAAATATCATGAAATCGTGAGTCGAAGGACAAGGTCGCATTTCTCTCTTGCTGCACAAACGATCATCCCCTTCAAAACATCAAGTTCGACTCCAAAGGTATTTCAGATTGTTCTTCGGGCAGCAAAAAGTCGAATCCATCAAATAAACTGTGTTGAAATCCAAACCCAAATCCATATTCATTCGGGTTGCTTTCTTCTAACTCTGGAGTCTTTGTGAGTTGCCGCGCGGCCAGCTGCTCTACAGTATACTGATCCAAAGTAGCTGTAAATAGATCCGTATTGCAGTCATTCTCCGTTCCAATATTGAAAGTTAGCGAGTCTGTATCTTCCGCATCCTTCCCACCGGGGGAGCCAACTTGGAGCTCATGTTCGGGATTTTCTGCGGGTGAGAGTGATCGAGGTCTGATTGCAGCAGCATCATACGTGGGTTCAATAGAGGGATACATCTTGAGGCTATTCTCAAGCACGAGCAAGGAGGGATCGACGGTTGTGCATCTGATAGGTGGAGTATCACTAGTATTGCACACAGGCGATCTTTGATTGTTATCGTTCTCCGAAGCCACTACGGGGCTGCCAGCGGAGGAAGCTGCAGACTCGGAACGAGCGTTAGCTGCGTTCTTGAAAGACGATTCCGATGCATCTTCCATAGACCAAGTTTCATCATCGTCGCAAGATGCAGAAGTACCATTGGCGAGCGAAGTGGGTTTGTAGGGCTTCTCCGAATCTCTGCTTCGATTAACTACTCTCGCAGATATCCTTTCAGGAGTTGAAGGTGTCGGTGAACCAAGGTCTGGTGATACATTTCTCACCATTGGCCCGGGTAGTCTGAGTTGGCGCATCAGGTCGGCAATATGGTCGTCTTGCCTTGACCAGCTACCCTCCCCCTGCCACACAGTTAGTGATGGAACCATCTGAATATATGAGTTTGGGGATACCGAAATAGGCTCGACAACGAACGGATCATCTAGGGCCACGGAGGGGTCCATCCTCACAAAGGGCAGAGACACCTGGGAGGTCTGGACGTTCTGCATAGCCGTAGTGGTATTGTTCTGGGTACCTACCTGCTGTATGATATCCTCATGGCAGGGACTCTGGCTCACGCGGGAAGAGAGGCTCTGATCTGAAGAAGCAGTCCGGGCTGTATCGAAAGAAGACTGTGTCGAATCAACACTAGAATCTGGTTTTCTCATAGGTGTCTGTACCAGATTGGATGAAGCCTGTGATCTCAGGGAAGATCTCTGTGCCGAATCATAAGAGCTCTGCACTGGCTTAGCAACCGGCTGCGCCATTGGTGGCATTGACACGTAATAGTACGGACAGATTGGCATATAATTTGTCCCAGACCAATTGAGGAGCTCGTAGTTGTCTGGCTCCGACCGCTTCACCTCAGCTAGAGCGACATCGAAGAGATAACCAGGCCTAGTCCAGAAGTACAACTCGCCCAATGTGTTCCTCCACGATTCCATCATCAATGCATGCAAATATGGGTCGGGTGCCAAAAGCTGAGCATCAGGGGTAGGCGGCTGTAGCCATCTTAGATGGTCACCTCGGGCATAAAATCGAATAACCCCGTGCATGAATCCGCCATCGTTAACGGGGATATCGATAATCTTTGAGAGGGCAGTGGCAGTCATCAGAACGGACTTTCGTGCCTCTTGGATCTTGCTTGGCGGATCAAGACAGACAGAGCAGTCGTAGCCGTGTAATGCAGCTGTAGGGCGGAGGATAGTCCCAGGGGATGCCCAAGGAGGTATGGGGGTGTTCCTCCATTCAGGGTAGAAGTGATTGCACGCGAACCAGTGAACAACCAATTGGGTCATGTTGACTTGGTGTTGCTAACACTGGGTTGAAGCACACGAGGGGATCTGGTTGATGAGAAGTATCCCAGGGGAAGTCAAGATCGGATGGAAGAGATGAAGTAGACTGAAAATGCGTCTAGAAGAAGTTTTCATCTCTGCATGGAGTAGGAATCCCAAAGCTGGTGGGAAACAAAGAAGGGCATCTTGTGTTTATCGACGTAGTGAAGACGAGGGTCTTCGACGCAGTGAAGGAACAAAACAGACAATGACCATATGGACATCGAGGCAAATGGGCAGTTTGAGTAGTAGGCAAACATGTTGCTGTTATTGCTGCTGCTGCTGCTGTTATTGCTGCTGTTATTGCTGCTGTTATTGCTGCTGTTATTGCTGCTGCTGCTGATAATGGGTAATACCCTCGAAAATCATCTGAGAGATTGAAAGGTGGGTAAAATCGGTGGATGAATAGTAAGACAGAATGTATAACTAGAATATAGTACTATCAAGTAACATCATATTGGCTAGTGGCTTCTAGTACTAAACTTGCAGCATGGACATATACTCTCTGAGCTAAGCGATTTCAAGATAGTAGTAGAAACCCGCACTACCTACATGGGAAAAGTCCAATATTGTATATGTGTTCATGGTCTTTAAAGTCTCATAATCGGGAATTGAGGGAATTAGTGCCTCTATCGCTAATACAAGCTGTGTCCATTATGCAGATATGATGCCAGGTTATATATCCAGTGGATCATGAGTAAAGATATGAGCAGCTACTGAACTATTTGACATTGGCTGTACAAGCGTCCCATTGTGTGTAAGTCATAATCCGCAATTTGATCCCGATGGGAGTAATGTTTCGGAAGTAGTATACTATACATCTATTCTAATCACATCATAGGTTATGTATGCTTACCTATGATACATCCAGGTCAGCCTTCAATGTACTACATAATACGTAGATACTGCAAAGTTAGCTAGAACAGACAATACTCTGGCCTACTTACTATATTGATTCCAGAGCTGTACGGTATGAACCCAATGGTCCGAGGAAGAAAGATATTGACATCCTCCATTTCGTTACTATTTTCGTTCCTATTGTCCGCACAATGGTCTCATCCAAGGTACAAAATGCCCTCACACCGGTGAGCGAACGTGCGTGTCTCACGCTATCCCACCAATACCGGGAAAGCTGAAGCTAAATCAGCGACAAGTACCTATTATTAAGTACCAAAAATATGAGGGTCTCCACTGAGTAGTATCCCCACTCGTAGCTGAAGCAAAGCCTTTCTTCATTTCCAGACGAGGAGTAGTCATTGAAGAAGCAGCAAGTGCAGGAATAATTGCAACACAGTGAGTGAATAATGGCTTCGCATAGCGAATGAAGTTGCAAGTCCAATCCACGGACAACATCAGATCACGCAATGGTATGATATCGACTTATCATCGCCAGACCTGATCAGTTCATGAAGAGGGTTCCGGTTCCTCAATCCTTCTATTCCCGAAACCCATGGACCCCGCAGTGGGTCGAGATAGGAATATTTGTCTGAGATAATCCCGTGCGCGGCACCTCAAGTCTCATTCAATGCTCTGGGCGTAAGTTCACGGTCCGGCGAGCATTGGGCAAATCAATCAGCATGTTGGATGGAGAATGGAAGGATCCTTGATCTCAGCCAGCCCTCGATCATTAGAGCTCCACTTGCTGATCACCTTGGATGTTGTCAAGAATTGGAGATAAGAGCCAGGCAAGTGCAAGGGTTGTAGTTAGTATCTGTATCTGGCTTCGTCTTTATCAATAATAGATTTCGAGTTTTATTTCCCTTTTTTTCCTTTCCAATTTCCATCCAGCCACCAGACAAACTCGGTGTGGATTCAGAGTCGGCAGACAATCGGTAGGCCACCGCCCCTCTTCACAGGGCGACTGCAGTAAGCACGAAGTGAGAACGCTTAAAAACCAAGGTCACCAAGAACAAATGGATTTCCTACCGGGCAACACAAACCCCGCTTGGTGGCTTTCCAGTTGCAGCGACATGCAGATTCCGCTAACTAGCTTAACCTCTTCTTTTTGGCCCGAGAATCATGTTGCCGCAGTTACACCACTTATTCCTTTTCGTTTCCGCTTTCTTTTCTTTTTTACTCTCTCGTACACTTCTTACTGTACGAGTTCTTGGGTGCTCCACTGGTTCTTTTTAGTGACTAATGATGGATAGAAACTAGATGGTTAAGGAACTTCCGATCGGGGTAACAAACGGAAAATCATACTTGGCGGGAAGGTCTCACTGCTGGTAATGTCTTAGTACTTGGTGGTGGTGGTGGTGGTAAATGATGGTGGTAGTGAGGGAGATACGACATCCAGTCAGATGACCGTTCCTGGCACAGGCACACGAACCACATCAGATCAGTAGTAGTAGTAGAAATCATAACCCACGCGCACCAAGCAAAAGGAACAACAACATTAAAAACAGAAAAGACCAGACAAGATAGTGCGGAGTACCCTGTACCCATGTGCCCCCTTTCAAGGTAGTATCTCTCTTTATCTCCCCCTACCGTGCAGCTTGCAGGGAAAAAAAAAAACAAACGCAATGTATCGTTAAACGGCTTATTATGCCAGGACAGATCAGAGGGTCACTCGGTGTTTCAGGTATATCCCGGTTACAATGCTTGCAAGAACATGCAGTAGGTGAATACTTAAATGCAGAGTGATGTGTCCTGCTTAGCTCGATCAACTAGAGGAACTAGTAAAGGAATAAGAATTTCAGGCATCAAGGCCCTACCAGTTTTATTAACAAGTATAATATTTTCTCTAGTTATAGGAAGGAGAAGGGGATCTCAATCTCGGCCGCAGAAACCAAAATGGCGGGCGGGCCGGGAAATTTCCAGTCTTCTGTGACCAATCATGGATTTATAGGCTATTCTGGTGAGGAAGACTTTGCTATGGTGGTTCTTTATCCCTTGCTTTCATGTTTTGACTTTTAATGTGTTGTTATTCTTTTTGAGGGGCACCATTTTGGTGATAAGCCGGTAAGTAGTATGCGCCCGAATGATAATGCGGGATTTAGTTGGTCTCAAAGGGGACGAGGGAGAATGATTGGCTTGGGTCGGTTCCTACCCTTTTGAGGAGGTTCGGATATAAAGCCCAGGCTGACTAGTTACTACCGTCTCACTAGTTAGTAGTCATAGGTGTAGCGATACTACTATATAATCTAGCCCCTGGATGGTTGCGACCGGACCAAAGAGGGTACGCTGGTGAAGTACGGAGTCCGGAGTAATTGCCCCTAGTTTCTGCCTAAAAGTACGATGTCTGAACCCAGAGATAACACCAGGGGAGGGAAGATCTGGGTTGACAATGAGGCGCCGTTTCCGATGACTGTCCGAAGGAGCCATGTCCGCAATGATGAACTCTTACTATTCCTTACTAGCTTGAAACTATGGAGTACTACTTTGTAATACTAGCAGTCTAGGTGTAAAGGCCACCTGACATGTTTGCGTGCGAGGGATCCATGGCATGGCTAGACTACAGTAGACTAGACGGTGCTTCGGTGCTGCCCACTAGTGACTAACTACTGTATGTACTCCACACTCTGGGTTCCCCGGATATAAGGGATTCACCGTTTGAGGCGGGATTGGATGATTCAAGCGCGCTTTGCTCGTGCTAGGCTGATAGTCCCTAGCAATTGGCCCATAACCATCAATAGTGTAGTAGAGAGTGTTTATTTGGTGAATCAGATGGTTCAACCTCTCACCTAGGTGAGTATGTTGGGTCTTATAGGCTATTCAATGTCTTGCAGACACTCAACCACTGCAGTCATCGAGAAAGAATCCGTTAGTAGGAAGCTCGTCCATCATCTCCATGGAGGAGTCAGCATCTGCCACTCCGTTTGCGTCGTAGCTACCAGCATGTCCGTGCCAGGTTACTCCCCATGTTTCAACGCTCCTGGGCTATATATAATAGAGAGGACCGTGCGGTTGGGCCATCCAATGGCAGGAACCTTGTCAGGATATCTGGCTTTTTGGACCTAAATCTCTCAACTCCGCATTTTCGCTGTCCCCGCTATTGAGATACACGTCAACGTGAGCTAGTCGAAAGCGCCACTGATTTAACACAACGGTTGACCATGACGCCGCTTGGGGTAACTGACAGCCGTTGACATGGTACGGAGTGGTGCAAATAAGCATTAGGCAAACCAATGGTCAGGCACCCCGCGTAGGTTGGTCGGTCCGTTCGATGGCGTTCAGGCCAGCCATTGCAATCCCTTGACAAGTTTGTATTCTATTATCATTAGCTAATTAATTTGTGGCATCATGATGGGTCTATGACATGCGATCCTTTCGGCCTTTGCTCGGATGTTCGGATAAGCATCCCAGCATCCAGGGACAACAAGCAAATATACTATCAGTGTTAGTAGCACAACGGCACAGTATTTGACCCAGCTTTCGACAGTTCGGCATTCGTATGAACCTGGTTCCGACTGATAGATAGTCGGGTTAAAACGGTGGAACCGCGGTTGACGTCCGATGCTACGGAGGACACTCTCCGCAACGTATGATGTTCGTCTGGTTAATGTGTAGTAGTGTGTATAATTCGGACCCAAGAATATCCACTTTTTATTTCTTTTCGTACTTTGCAATTCGATGAGCATTCAGGCAACATGCTATCGAGTCAATGCATAAATTCTCAAAATTGCTTTCCCACTTTAAATATTTCTTTCTCGCCGAGGTACGGAGTACTCTGCGATAGTGGATCCTGGAGAAATTGCATTGAGAAGAGGAGCTGAAATTGATGCTTCCTGACTTGCTGACTCGTCAAATTCAAACTTGGCCCAGGATCCATGGTTTATGCAGTGGATTGGAAACCACGCGAATGAGTATCGCCCGTGCTTGCCAACTGCGGCATCGGAACATACTACTACTACTGTCGTGAATTAACGAACTGATCTGAATACGGCAGAACGTTCCCTCTTCCTTCGCCTCTGCAAAATGGAAGGATGGATGATACTAGAAGCAAGTAACTCCGTATATCAGTACGCCAACCATGATTCAGACTGCAGGATAGGCGATGATATGCGCCCGCCGGAGCCCGTCTGTCAAGTTAGCATGGAAGTGACGCGGTTGGAAGGCAAAGCCCCGAATAAGATGTTGAGATGGCGACGTTGCTTGTCGATCACGCGGGAACTCCTTACAGGGGATCTGCGATGGCACTAAACCGGGGATAGACGATAGATGGAGGATATATCCACTTCCTGGGAAACTTGCAGCTCAGGCCCCGTCTTTCTCGCGATGACCGTTGAAAATCGACGCCAGTCAAGCGATGGCAGTTGCCTTTCTGTTTTTGAAACAGTCAGACTGAAATTGTAGATGATCTTGACAAGCTGGTAGCGAAGGGGCGGAATGTGGATGACAATTTGTGCCTTAGTACTTAGTAATGGTGGGCCTTTCCACTAAGTACAATCTCCGCATGCACCACCGAGTCAAACCGCGCCCGCGACTTATCGGCCGGCTTGATGTACCGTCCTCATCATCCGTCCATCTAGATAACCATTTGGCGCCTGTGTGGTTTTGGGCCGTAGCTTACACACCCAACACGTTGCGATAGACAGTGACCCAACCTAATGGAAACTGTATGTAGGCGGTCACTCTCTGAGTGAGACCAGTCAGGCAGGGTTGCTCACCGACAGTCGTAAGTAGGTTGGAATACGGTGGATGGGATCCCTTGTGGCTAAGCTATTGAATCTTTTGCGCTCTCCTCGCTTCGCCATCTTTACGTTTAGCAAATCTTCATAGTTTCAGCTTGCATGCTTATTGATTATATACGAAGTATAAGTACGCTAAGCCCACGATTATCGTGGTGTTTTGGAGGGTAGGCACTACCGAAATATATGCAACTAGGATTCGAGTGCATTGACCGATTCCAGAACCCCCCGAAGGATATAGCGCATACTTACCGACCTGCGGCATCAATATTTTGTAGTACTAGTGAGAAGTATGATAGAATAGAGCTTTTCGCTTTCTCTTTTTTGTGCTAACGGGTACCGTTGCTTGACCAGGTCAATCCTCCGTCGTGTTGTTTCAGCAATCTTCAGTAGTAAGCACAATCACCAAGATCCATCATCATGATGATATATCTTCAAAGCGGGGAGAAACCGCAAACCGTGTCACTGGAAGCAAACTGGTATGTCAAATACTGGGCATTGCATTGCACTGCATCAATAGTCCAAATTCTAATCTGAAGATTGACTGTACATCAGTCTCGTTTGCAATTGACCCGGCATCTCAGATCACTCAGATCCAATTCAAGTCTATTGCGCTCTCCCCGCGCACCCAACTGGAGGACACACACATTTTTTCTTGGCTATAGCTTGTAGCTGACAAACAGGTGGCCATAGGGTTTGAGGAACCAGCACAACATATCCTCCGCACTGCTGTAGATGGATTCTGAATCGGTCTCAGGGATGAGAGGATGCGTTATCAGTCTCGAGTATCATCGCTGACATCATGTACACAACCGTAGTAAGAGATTGAATAAGGTTCTCATCCATTGATTCGGGAGTCTGAACCTTTCCATGGTACACAACCGGGAGCTGAGAGAGAGTGTGTCGGAGGCTGCGACAAAACTCCGTGGATACCGGTCACTTCAACTTCAACGGCATTGAGGGGGACACGGACCGTGGCTATCGATTAGGTTACTCTTGGTGGAACAATCTGAACCGCGGAATCCCTCACGGGAAGATTCCACTGGTTGGTTAGAGATCAGCATTCCCTGAGTCGGGACATGGCCAGGAGAGTTTTCCTGTCACTGGTAATGTAGGAAAATAAAAGATTCAATCATTAGTCTGATACATGTACTCCATACACGGTCCATAGAAACTATTAGTCTAGGTAGGGTTGGGAAATTGGGGATTGGCAAATCCCCCTCAATGTTTCGTCATGCTTTGTGCGTTGGGCAAAGAATCTGGGGTGGGCGATAATCCTGGCTAAGATCATTGCAGGATAATCGTCGAAAATCTTGACTCGTATCATCAGGAGACTGGAGAAGAGACTGGAGTTTGGTAGAATCAACTTGGCAACCTTTTTGTTGTTGCAGTCTTGGCATCGCGTTATCCTTGGATAAGAAGGATAATAATAATGACATTAATCGGTATTATTGGCAAACGCGATCGCCTAGTCATCCGTGGTGCCAGCGGCCGAGGTACCAATGTTAGTTACCTAGCGACTGTTACTACTACTTAAGTAGTCAAATATTACAAAAGTAACTACTAGTACTGTGGTATAGTGTTAGCTAAGTGCTACTAGTTACTGGCTCTCCACAGGCTGTTTCTCCGAGCTTCCGTGCTTGGGTTCAGTTCCTTGGAGGTAGACTCCATTTGGTAGTCATGGCGTGACAGCTAAGAAATTTAGCAGGCGTGTGGTCGCAAATCAGCTTCCAATTTGTTCGTCCGATTGGACTATTCAGGTTACTAGACAATACTAATTGGTTCCAGTTGATTATGGTCTTATGCATTCAGCACGTTCTGTTGTTCTTCAGTAATTAATACTCTCTGGGTATCAATTATCGATTCCTGCCGCACACCAAAGATCTGAAGAAAGCACTGCACTGAACTTACCCAAAAGTAGAAAATAAAAGATAAAAAGGAAAAGGAAAAAAGAAAAGAGATAAGGAGGCGGCTCTCTACTTCTCTACTATTGCGCGTACTCGGCAGTTGATCACTAATACCAACCATTACAGAGATCTGGTAATGTAAGTAGGAGGAGGTCCAGCTACTTTCTTTACTACAACGTACTCTCCGTGTCGGAGGGCCAAATCCCCCACAACGAACATCTCCTATCAAACGAGGGAAAGATGGGCCGATGAGGCGAATGCAAAGACATCTTCAGTCAGCCAGACCCGCACATCGTTTATCCAAGTTCTCAAGTAGCGTCGCCTTCGATTACCTCGCAAGGATGGAGCCGGGTTTGGCCATTGTAGGGGGGGGAATGGTTGACCCGCTCCTAACGTAATATGGAGGTATTATTGGGGACGAATCGTATGTGCGGTACGATGGTTACCGAATGGCAACAACGGCCGCAGAACTACAACCCGCTAGTTTCCCAGCCTAACTTTAGTACCAGTTACCAATATGGAACCGGACTTACCGTACAGCCCCAAAGGTGTCTTAGTCTCACCCGCCTAGCTGGTCGAATCAGAGTGGTTGACTGATGCAGAAGGGGAGAAAAAGAGAAAAGAAAGAGTGGAAAGAGATTCAGGAGACGTTCGAACATTTAATCTACCTGATAATATTAGCTTCGATGATACGATAAGTGAAGGGAGGGACACCCTCTCGAACCGAGCAAGAATGCTCGTTTATCATAATTCCCCCCATTCCTTGTCTTTCAAGAAATTACTCAAAATAATAATTGTATGATGAAAGATATGATTATGGCGAGTTCTCCTGGTATTTTCTGGTATGACTCGCAGCTGCAATAAGAGTCATCGTAGAATACCTCACCCCTACTTGGATGTGAGCTTTTTGAGATCAGATCAGAGTCTTCAAAAGATTTTCTTATGCGTACGTTGCATACTACGTCCATACAATACACTTCCATCGGGTTTCCCCTCGTGGATTTTTAATCGGGCGCCCCTCCAAATTGATCTCTTTACTTTTTCTGCTCCTTGTCGGTTCAACGAATTTAGATTGAACAAGAAAGCGAACGTGAGAAAGGCGAACAAAATAGAAAAAGAATTAAATACACATGGACGATTTTTAAGGATCATCACTGGATTGAACAAAAAGCGACATACGAAGGAAAGAAGAAAAAAGAATAAAAAAAAATTAGAAAGAAAAGTAATAAATCAAGAAATACTAACCAAAGAATCGAAAAGTAAAAAGGAAATACAGGGCACGGTTCGGGAGGGTGTGTGCCTGGCGTTCCTTCTCGCGTTCTCTGGAAAATCCCGTCCGCTTGTCTCCGCCTGTCAAGTCAGTCGGTCTCCCCTAAAGTTGAGAGCGAAAGAGAGAGAGAGTGAGAAAGTTGTAGTCGCAGCATCCCATCATTCCCTCCCCTCTCTCTCTCAACTCTCCCCCATTATCTCTCCCTCCTCCCTATTCTATTCCCTTTCCCCTTCTACTCCCTCCCACACCTTCAGCCCCTCTTGCTCTTCTTCCCTTATTTTTTTTCCTTTTCCGACCCATCCTCTCTGCTTTTCTTTTCCCATCCTTCCCGGCTCTCACCATCCCTCCCTCCTCCCCTCCCCCCTGAGCGGCCCGTCTTCTGCTTGATTCAGAAGACAAGGTGCCTAGGATCTGGTTATCGTTTCCTTCTCGATCTCCTATTTGGTTTTGGCATTGTTCCCTTCTTGTCTCTATTCAACATTGTTTGTTAGCTCTGCTTTTTCCCTCTTCTCTTTTCTTTTCTTGTACATGGCTCGACCGCTCTAGACAGCTTCTGCCATCCCTGGAGCCTTGTATTCCGCACGTCGTACCTCGTCGCCAGCTCTCCTCCCTCTTCGATCGCCTGATCCCGAGCCTTTCGTTTCTTTTGTCCTCGTCAGCATTCGTTTTTTACATCGACAGAACGCTTTTCCTTAATTGTTGTATCAGTATAATTCGGTGGGGGCATATTACTGCGAAACAGGTACGACCCCATTCCGCCGCTTGCCTTTGCACACCCCCCTTTCGAAACGGCAACCACATTCGCGTTGGAGAAACATCGGTCCTCGAGAGTTCAGCTAGCCTTTGAACCGGCTTGTTCTTGTGCAATCCAAAACTGACAACTGTTTGTAGTACAGACTTTCCCCCTGTTGCCTTCTTACAATCTGTCTCCTTTTTCTACCCTTGTTACCTCTCCTCCAGACTTGATCGACGTTAGGCTTGGTTCATTTAGATTGGGCGCTGCGGACAGTCGACAAGCTTACCTGTCGACACAACTCTCCCCGGAGACGCTGTCAGCTACGCGTCGGATGTTATTTCGTTCCGGGTAGTGGAGGAGAACACCATGGCTGCGTTGGTACAGACAATCCCCCAGCAAAGTGGCACGGTTTCTGTGCTTCAAACCCGACCATCCTCTTCTTCGGGAACCTTCACAACTTCCTCGCAACCCGGGCAACAGCAAAATCCGCGGAACTCGACGATGTCCTGGAACCCCTATAACAACAACGGCAGTTCGGGAAACTACAGAGTGGGCCACCAGGTCGTGGCCCCCTACGCCTTCACCAGCACCCCAAACTCCTCGAATTCAACCAACATGCAAGCCCGTCAGTCACTGTCCCCTCATCTGAGGCCAGAGCATCGCACATCTTCAGCCCCTTCGGTGCCTCAGGGGTCTGCAAGTCCCGCCAACGTCGGAGTCAACTCGCGTTTCGCCCATCCTGCAGCTGGTTCTGTATCCACTTCTTCCTCCAATTCCTCCGTCCATTCCTACATGTCGAAAGACGACTCGGCGATTCCGACCAGACAAATACGTACCGATGCTCCCTTGCGCCCGCTCTCCACAGTTAACCTTCCTTCACCCTCCTCTTCGAATTTCATGAACATATCCTCACCAACTGTGGCCCGTCCGTCCCCCGACCGCTATCGTCGTGGAAACCGGCGACCGGAAAATGCTGCGGGCACCCAGCCCGCTTCCACGCAGCCCAACGGACCGGCACCTGCACGTTCTGCAACGTTAGCCACAGACGACAGTGCCCTCCACATGAGTACTCCCAGCCTTGCGGGTGTGTCTCTGGATGCCCCCCGCCGCATTGGGCATGTCCGCGTGCCCAGTGCTGATGATACTACGCGCGCAGATAAGCCTCAGACAGAGTTAGCCAAGAGGTATAGGCGCCGGAGCTGGGGAAACATTGATAACGCTGGTCTCATCAATATGCAGCTACACTTGCCCACATCATCGCCGACGCCGACAGCAGGTGGCCATGACTACTTCGATCAGAGCACGCGGCCCCGATCGGCACAGTCTCATAAAGAAGTCCAGGGAAGCATTCCGTCCGCCCATTCTTCGACTTCATCTGTACGTGATGCAGGACACAGCGAATCTGCATCATCCTCCAGTAAGAGCGGTCCCAAGACCGATGACGGCAAGCGACCGAACAAACCCTCACCGCTGTCTCAGCCGGTCGAGGTTGACTCCAAGCCCCCGACTCCCAAAGCATCCCAGCCTTCCACAACGCCGAACCCTGCTCCTACGGAGAGCCTCGCTTCCCAACGTCTTGCCGAAATAACAAAGGGCGACCCTAAGCGACCAGGGAAATCCAGGCTGAGGAGGGCCTTTTCGTTCGGTAGCGCATCAGAGCTCCTCAAAGCTTCCTCGCAAAACAAAAGGGAAGCGATGGCTGCGGAGAGGGCTCGCAGGGAATTGCTGCAAGAGGAATTGGGCCCAGAACAGGCAGCCATAGCCGAACAACAGGAAGCGAGCGGCCTGGGCGAGAGCATTTACTCATCACATCACCAAGGTCGTATATTCAACAGCTCCACCGACAATCTTTCCGTTTCATCGACAGCCTCCTCGGCCTCTATTATGCTTCGCAAGATGGGCAAGGGAATGAAACGATCGACGCGATCATTGGTGGGGCTTTTCCGTCCGAAGTCGGTAGTGAGCACATCTTCGACCGATGGTGTAATGATTCAGCCCATGGCACCCCAGCTGTCCGTGGTCAACATCGAAGCGGAGAGGAAAAGTACAGCCGTCACCTCAGACTCGCAAGACCATCATCTTGGTAACACGTTGTTCTCTAAGGTGGAAACCGATGCAGCGAACGCCGTGAGCCATGAAGATGGTGCCTTGGACAAGTCGCGTAAAAGCATTGTCGGAGGAGACAGGGAGCGAGCGGAGGTTCTGGCAGCCGTGAGGAAGGGCATACTGAAGAGTACGTCTTGGTTACCATGAAATGATCCTTGCTTGTGATATGTCTCGTACTAACGTCCCATTTAGAGACCTACTCGGACCCGGCTAACCAGACATATGTGCTCAAATCGTCCGAAAACTTGAACGGCAATGACTCACCGCATTCTAGCGTTCCCAGCACTCCTGAAGACCAGACACGGTCAGGCAATCGGCGAACCGATGCGGTTAAAATTGCCGGCGAGGATGATTATCTCTCAGAAGGGCGGTTCCAGACCTCTGAATCTAAGAGCGCGCCTATTACTCCACAAGCTGTGATGCCGAAAAGTCTGGTGTTCAGTCCCCGGATCCAGTTTCACGAGACATGGCCGAGCGGGGAGTACGATCGACGCGGTGACATCGCCACGTGCAACCGGTTGACTCCCCTCCTTGCCCAACAAATCAAGGAGGAGCTGAACAATTTCAAAATGGTGAGGAACTCGTCCTTACTAGCCCCCTTTCTAAAGTGAAGTCGATTGAGTGCTAACTATGCCGCAGGAGATGGAGGTCCACGAGACGTCAAAAATTTATACTCACTTTCTCTGAGCCGCTGCATTTCGAATGGCGTTCTTATTGCGTGTCTTGTGTTATTTACCCTTAGGAGGAGTGTTGGATCTATCAACGGCATGGTATTGAGCCTTGGTGGCTTCTAGACCTGTTTCCTTTTCGCTAGAGAGTCTTTTGGTTTCCGTCTTCAGTCTCATGCTGACTCGGTGTCTAATTGTCCGTCGAGTGTACGGACGTGACCGGGTCGCCCCTTTGTTGTGTTTTTTCATTTTTTGCTATGCGTTCTGGGAGTTATGGCGACAGCAACATTCAGGTCTTGGTCTTGTGTCGTGTTCTTCCGTTATTCTGCGCATGAAGATTTATGGGGATTCTACTACAGCAAATGAAGAATAGTGGATCGGCTAAGGGAGGCATCGCCTATGGCCCGGTTCCGGATCATTTGGCTTCGATCTACGTCGCACCCAGGATTTGGGCACCGATTTACTTTTTGCGCTTCCTTTCTCCCTCGGCAGCCTGTCACAGCTCGTGCTTTTCGCTTCCTCTTTAATCGTCTTCCTTTCTCTCTCGAGCCCCGATTCCTGGCCGACCACTGCATGCAAGCCACACCGTCTCTTTGAAGTCTCGTTTTGTTCTGCAAGCGTGAAAATTGGGCAGCATCTCTTTGCACATTGTCTCATAGTGTTCATTGTGAAACGTTCTTTTGCTTTTTTCTATTTCCTGCAAGCACCGATCCTTTTTGTCGACGTGTTGTCTGTGTACAGCTTTCTGAGACCGGTACACAAGTGAATGTCTCGCAGCATCATCATCCATCATCAAAGCATTGACTGGCAATATCAATGCAATTTTTTTCTTCTCCGCCCGACCTTACGCAATGCTTCCTTGGGACTACATACAGCTGGATTTTATAGTTTTGAGGAGAATTGTCTGGCAAGTCAGCAGACATCGGTCGTAGGTCGTAGAAGTGTATCCCGATGGATTCGAAACCGCGTAGCTCTCGAGCCTCTGAACAATTCCATTATGATCTGGCTCTGTCAGACTTAGAGAGAGGGATGGAGGGAGACAGTGTAGTTCTGCTTCAGACCATAGCCACCGTATTATTCATTCAAAGAATAGAATAGAGTAAAAGAAAGAAGAAAAAAAGGGAAAAAAAAAAGAAGTAAAACCAGAAGGAGATGACAGCGACAGCCACTTGATAAATAAGCCCTTCAAGCGAGAGATGGAAGGAAAGCTAGGTAACTAATTAACTAACTAACCCCCACGCTTTCATCTACAACGGAAAGCGTATGAGTGGATGAACATGCAAACCCGGCCCCGGTCCCGATAGTAGGTACCACGCGAGAGATCCCGAGGGTAAAAGCCCAATGGGACGAGAAATGAATAATCGGGAAAGAAGGAGAAAGAAGGAAATTAATATACAAAAAAAAAGAAGGGAAAGGAAAAAGAAAAAGTCTCTGCGGCATCAGCTGCCACATGTTGTTGCCGGGGTTCAGGTTAGTTAGTTAGGGGGAAACACATGCTTGGCAAATCGAGTATTTTGCCGAGGGGTGGACCTGGACCCAGGGGATGATGACCTTCTTCTGCTTAGTTGGGTACTTTACTTGACTATTCGGGTGGAATCTTTAGTTTGAAGAGGTACTTATTTACAGAGTAGTAGAGTATCTATGGGGTTGGCTTGGGGTACGGGAGGAGTAGGAGGTATTCGGGTGAAATGTAGATAGATGTAGACTCGGCCTGCTACTAGTAGATAGACTTGTTATGGGATCCCGATGGATGGGGTACATACGAAGTAGCTACTGCTTGGTTGTTCCAACCGGGTAGTACTTTTGTGAACCATGGGTTGGCTGGTTACTGCTTACCCTTCATGGCCTGATCTGTGTGTGTGTGTGCGTGCGTGCGTGTGGCGTTGGGGAATGAATATTCTCCATTATTTTCCTCCTTCGGGGGCGGGGAGCAGACGGGGGGCCCGAATAGATGATCTAGCCGGCATGTGCGATATAAGCCCGTGTCGCTAAGCCAGCAAGGAAGTAATCCCTCTTTCCCAATGGCCATGGCTGGCCTCTTCTTCTCGATGAATGTCGGGTCCATCCGCCGGTAAACCCTCCAACCTACCTTCGATGACGAAGATGGGCTTTTTGCTGACTGACCTGATGATCAATCAAACCAGCGGTGACTCTCGTGCGTGAAGGAAGGGGAAGAGGGGGGTGGTATTCCCGTATGACCAACCAATATCCACCGTGGTGGAGTTGCATCCATCCATCAGGAAGTACGGAGTATATGATTGATGATTGATCCTTTGGAAAAATACCGGTTGAAGCCAGAGCCGGGGTTGAGGGTAGGGATCTTCCGCCTGGGGTCGACACCGTGAGAGCGAGCTTTTTTGTTTTTTTTTCGGGCCGGTGTTCCTTGGCACCGTCCAGGTTGGTTTAAGTTTTTCTCGGGGAATTGGCTCGGTCTGGGGTTGAGGATTGCGGGATGGTTGTGGATGACTGTAGATGCCTTGCAGTTTTCTTGTTACTCAGAGAAATGTAGACATTTTGAACTAGAATTGCAGAAATTCCTCTTGTTTGCAAAGAGTAGAAATTAGATCTTACCCGATGGATAAATGTATCTCTTCTTTTCTCGGGGATTTGAGATGAAGAAGAGATGCAGAGGTGTGTCTTGTGGAGTGAAGAGAAAGAGAAAAGTGGAGAGAGGAAGAGGACCCTCGCTCGGGAACCCCCACGGAATACTTACTGATGGCCTCCCACGCTCTTCTCTACCCTCTTTCTCTCTCTCTCTCTCTCTCTCTCTGTCTACTCCATACTACAGCAACATCATCATCATCATCATCTTCCTCTTCTTAATATTTCACCCCCACGCCAGTCGTCCCTCTCCACAAATGGCATCCCACCAGTCCCGACGGTTTCCCCTAATGATCCTGATCTCATCTCCAGACTCTTTCCCCGCTTCCGTCTTCCCCATTGGCGGGGTTGGCTGTTTCTAGTCTTCTACCATGTCTTCATTCCCGATCCCCATTGCCATTGCGGCTTCTCTTCCCCGTCTGTCTCCCCATCCTTCGGGAACCTCGTCGGGTCGTCATCGCTCGGTTCTCTACTCTTTGACCACATCAAAAAGGTCCCCTGGTCCCGACTGCAGCTGGCACCATGGTCCCGTGGTTTACTCTACTACTCCTCCCTTTCTCCCTCTCCTCTTCCTAATTTTTCCTATCTCTTGATCCCCTCGCCCTCCCCTTACTTGACCGTTCCCCCCCTCTCCTGTTGATCCATTCCTCCTCCTCCTCTTCTTCTTCTCACGTTGTCGTTGTCATTGTCATTGTTCCCTCTCTTCTGCCTCATAGAAGGCCAGTGTCAGACCATCGGAGACAATCATGTCCCCCAGAACTTCTCATGATGTCGAACGGGACTTCGACAAGAGCCATGTCGACAACGTCGAGATCGTGACCGATGGAGTAGCCAATGCCGATAAACCAAACCCCAAGAAAGAGGCCCCGGCCTATGTGGCCAGTCTCTCCCCCGAGGAGCGCGAGAGGGCCGAGAAGGCCCTGGTCCGCAAGATTGACCTGCGTCTCCTGCCCATGATCATCATCATGTACATTCTTAACTATCTGGACCGGAATAACATCGTAAGTGGAATGCTTCAGCTTGTCCATATAATCAACTCTGTGCTCACTATTCTGTCTACTATCAGGCTGCTGCCAAACTCGCTGGTCTCGTCACCGACTTGAACTTGCAGGGTGTGGAATACCAGACCTGTGTCAGTATCCTGTTCGTGGGTTATCTGTTGATGCAAAGTAGGTGCAGACCTCTATTGGTAGAATAGCAGATACTGATCGTGCCAGTTCCCTCCAATTTGCTCCTGAACAAGTTCGGAAAGCCTGCCCTCTACCTTCCGGGTGCTATGATGCTATGGGGTATTATCTCTACGTGCACGGCGGGAGCTCAGAACTATGCCGGCTTGGTTGTAGTTCGCTTCTTCCTCGGTTTTGTTGAAGCTGCTTACTTCGTACGTCTGCCTGAAAGGAAAGAAATATCTACCGAAGCGCCTTACTGACTTCTACTTTCCCCCTTCAGCCTGGCTGTCTTTACTTCCTTAGTGCCTGGTACACTCGCAAGGAACTCGGCTTCCGCACGGCAGCCCTCTACTCGGGTTCCCTGATTTCAGGAGCCTTCTCTGGACTTATTGCCGCTGGTATCACCGAGAACATGGACTACAAGATGGGTCTTCGTGCTTGGTTAGTTCCATAGTAAAGACTTGAGACGTGGACATCGCTGACTTGAGAGTAACAGGCGCTGGCTTTTCATCATCGAGGGTGCAATCACCATCGTTGTTGCCGCCATCTCCATCTTCATTCTGCCCAACTTTCCCAGAACCACCAGTTGGCTCAGCGAAGAAGAGAAGCAGCTGGCCGCTTGGCGGCTGGAGGAAGACATCGGTGAGGACGACTGGGTGGATAGTGAACAACAAACCTTCCTCCACGGTGTGCAATTGGCCTTTACCGATATCAAGACCTGGATTCTTGTAAGTACCCAGTCACAAAGTCATTGCCCTTCTCTCCGCTTACACATATAGATGCTGCTCATCTTGTGCATCGTCTCCTCTGCCTCTGTCACAAACTTCTTCCCCACCGTCGTCAAGACCCTCAACTACGGCAACATCGAAACGCTTCTGCTCACCGCTCCCCCATACGTTCTGGCTGTCATCTGTGCCTTTGCTAATGCCTGGCATGCCGATCGTACTGGCGAGCGTTACTTCCACATCACCCTACCCCTATACATCTCTGTAGCGGCTTTCATCCTCGCTGCCACCACCACCAGCACCGCTCCCCGTTATGTCTCTATGATGCTGATGGTTCCATCCCTGTACACCGGCTACGTGGTAGCCCTGGGCTGGATCTCAAGCACCCTCCCCCGTCCGGCCTCGAAGCGTGCTGCAGCTCTGGCAGGTATCAACTGCGTCAGTAATGCCAGTAGTATCTATGCCAGTTACATGTACCCGGACAGTGATGCACCGCGATTCGGTAAGTACCCTCATCCACTTACCTTCTCCCAAAAACAAGCCACTAACAATAACTCTAGTGACCGCTATGACCGTCAACTGTGTCACCGCCTTCGTAGCCATCCTGTCCGCAACTGCCCTCCGCTTCATCCTCGTCCGGCTGAACAAGAAGCTCGATCGGGGCGAGGGCCTGGGCGATGGCGGAGGTGTCCCTGGCCAGGCCAGCTCCAGGGGCTTCCGTTTCTTGGTTTAGAATTAGATTGTTTTGTGTTACGACATCGGATTGTTATGGGTTGCTTTATATACCCCAAGCGGGTTATGGTTATGGTTATGGTTTTGGTAAATATTTGCACACAGCATTCTTATAAGATTTTGGGTCATCTAGTTGGCTGGCTAGTATCATGACGGAGTATGCACGATGCACGATGCATGATGCATTATGATGTGTTATTATACCTATCTATTATTTGGGTATTGAATGAAGACATGATCTGAATATAAAATGTGATTTTTGACTACAACGACATACCACCAAACACAGCTGCCAGGAACCCAAAACACCTTTCCCCTATCCCACCAGAACATTTCAAGACCCCTCGATCTAAAACCCAAAGCTTACATGAAAATAAAGATACAACATGATAGAAATCATGAATTGAACTAAAACTAACACACAACAAAAACCTCAACAATCCCTTTTTCTACCTACACCACCCTAAACCTCTCTCTACATCATTCAAGCAAACTTCAACCTCTCGACACTCCACCCCGGCCTCAACCCTGCAGTCTCCAACCCAGCCACATCCAACGAACTATCCGCCACATAATTCACCTTCCAATCAACCGTAATCTCCGCCCCATCCTCCGTCTGCGCCCACACCGCCACCCCAATCGTATTCACCCCACTGTAATCCAACACTCCCACGGGAACCGGGAACACCACCTGGTTGCCGATATACGGATTAAACCGTCCGTACTGGTATCCGTTCACGAATAACTGCGCGCGGTACGCATTCGGTGCGTTGTCTGGTGTGCCCAGTACGAATGAGATGGAGACGTCCAGGCCTCGTGGGATGTCTAAGGGGATGGTGGCGCGGAAGAATTTTACGGTTGCGCCGGTGAAGGATAGGCTTGATGATGATACACTGGGCCATGTGCTGTCGTCGAACCCGGGCAGATGCCATCCGACTCGCTCTGCGTAGAGCCCGTCTTCGTTCCAGGCCCCGCGGACGGGGTCGAGGTTGGATTCACCGCCGGCGGTGCCGGCGAGACGCCAGTGGGTGAATTCGGGGGAAGTGGTGTTGTCGGTGGTGGTGGAGGTGGAGGGGAGGAGGCGCGCTTCGAGGATGCCGCGTGGGTTGAGGGCGCCGGTGGTTTCGTCGTGGCCGGTGTCGTCGTGGATTATTAGGAGGGTGTTTTGGGTGGCTTGGTGGGTGATGTTGGTTGGGAAGACGAAGGTTTGGTTGGCTTGTTCGATGGAGGCGTTGCCGAGGTAGGAGCCTAGGAAGTGGCCGTTTAGGTAGGCAGAGAAACCGCTGGTTTTGTTGTTAAATGGGGGTGGTTGTTTGTAGGTGGATGGGGGAAGGGGAAGGAAGGGCTTACAATGCGCTGCCTCCTTGGACGTTCAGGAAGACTCCGCTGGCGGTGCCGTTGAAGTAGCCGCGCCAGAGACGGACGCCGTTGTGGAAGCCTAGGGTGGATATATATTAGGTTTGTTTGTTAGGTATAGAGGAAGAGGGTAGGCGTACCGTATTCGTCAGCGTATAGGACGGGCAGCGTGGCGGGCTTGCTGGGGTTGGCGGTTGTCATGTGGTTTGCATCTGGGATAGATGTTAGTATCGGGTTGAAGAAGTTGAAGTGAAGAATGTACTGACCAACCCACGCCGGACCGGAGGCATCGTATGTCGGAAGTCGCTCCGGCAGGCTGTCGTTGACTTTCCAGGAAGTGAAAGCTGGCAGTTGAATAGATACAGGCGCAGCGATAGTGGCCTTGAGGCTACCGTATGAGGACTTGGATGTCTTCAGCTGCTTGCCGTTCCATGTGACGGTTTTGACATCGCTAGGCGCGAAGATTTCCACAGCTGTTTCATTGATGGAGTCGCCCTTGATTGCAAGAGTTGATTTCTCCAGACTAGCGGAGCGAACAAGATACGGGCCTTGGATGAGAACTACTCGTAGGTTAGCTCGTTACTCTGAATATCAGGAGTCTGTTTTGTTTTCTTACCCGCTTCGTCCTCCGGAACAAGAGGGTCCTCTGTTAGAGCAGGGGCCCAGAACTCGTATGCTGCGGTCCTGTCCAGTAGGATCACTCGAATGTCGTTGTCGATCTGAACGACACTCATTCCCTGGGCCTGAGTAAATCCGACGACAAGGTTACCTCCCTGTTGGTGGAAGTTGATCGCAGAGCAGTCTTGACACTTTGATACAACAGACCCGGATTTTGCGCCCTTCACTGCGAACTCTCCAGACTCGCCTGTGGGAACCCAAAGGACGAGGGTGGGCTTCTTATCCAAAACAGCGTAAGTGAGGACTTCGGCAGTAGAATACAGAAGGGTCTCTGACCCGAAGGTGAAATCGGTAACAATAATCTTGGATTGATGGCCATTGAGACGGATTGAGCCTCCGAGTCTGGGAATGATGAGGTTGCCCGCTGACGTGTTGACGTGCAGGCTGAACGCCTCGTTAGTGCCGACAGTCGAGTCCTCGTGAAGCGTGACGTAGAATCCAGCGTTGGTTGTAGGGTTCCGCAGTTCGTATGCTTTGACAGCAGTGTTGTTGGTGTATTGCGTTCCGTTACCGATGAGGTCGGTCATTGTCAGGTCTCGTGCACTGCGCGTGAACAATGAGAGCAGCTTGGTCTCATAATACTTGGATGAGATGGATCGGTCTTCGGAGATAGGGGAGGAGTAGTCGTAGCTAGTAGCTGTGACAGGCGCAGCAATCGCTCCCCAGTTCGTTCCTCCATACAACATGTAGAGACTCATGGCTGTGACTCTCTGGGCGATGTTCCACCGGTAGAAAAGATTGACAAAGTCCACTCCAGTATCGTCGCCGCAGCCACCTTCAGGTCCAGCCCAGGGGTTGTATGAGCCGCCCTGGAATTCAGGCATGAAAGACGGCATTGTCGGCGAAAAGTCGAGGAAATAGTCATAGTATTCGACAACCTGGTAGGCTACATACTCGCCGTTGGTGGATGTACACTGGCTGACATCGCAAGTCCAGCACTTGGAAAGTCAGTTAAGTCATGCTTCGATCGCGACCAGCCACTTACCGAAGGATAGGAGTCCAAGCCCACAACATCGACATTGCCTCCAGCGTTGGACCAATCGCGACTCCAAGCCATGGCATCCATATTGGGATCATTTGCCGTGAATGGTACAAGAATGCCGTTTTCACGAGCGCTGCTTTCGAGAAGCTCCATGTAGGCGATGGCTGTCTCGTTGGGAACCCTCTCGCTGGGGTCACTGAGCCATTGATCGCCATACTCGTTCTCAATTTGGTAGCAGAACGTATTATGGCCATTCGTAACTTGGTAGCGACTAG
This sequence comes from Aspergillus eucalypticola CBS 122712, assembly GCF_003184535.1. Taxonomy (NCBI): domain Eukaryota; kingdom Fungi; phylum Ascomycota; class Eurotiomycetes; order Eurotiales; family Aspergillaceae; genus Aspergillus; species Aspergillus eucalypticola. Next base: position 410,749 of record NW_020290282.1, read on the forward strand.
TGATCTCCGTCATCTTCTCGAAGTATGGCTTCCATGCTGCCGTGTATCGCGAATCATTGTTGCGCAACGTCCCATAATCGCCAGTCGTCAGCCACAGAGGAAAGCCACCCGCACTGGCCTCTGCATTGATGTATGGACCCGGGCGGACGATGATATACATCCCAAGCTCCTTTGCGAGTTCGAAAATCGGTGTAATATCGCGGGCACCGGTGGAGAAGTCGACCGTGTGATTATTCGGGGCATGCCACGCCCAGCTCGAGTAGATTGAAAAAGTCGTAAAGCCTGCAGCTTTGATCTTCTCAAGGATATCCCTCCATAGGCCAGGCACTGGAATGCGCCAGTAGTGGAATTCGCCAGAGAAGACAAAAATTCTCTCACCATGGACCTTAAAACTGTAATGATCCCACTGGATGTCTGTGGTCAGACCATCATCGTAAAGGGGCCATCCAGTTTCCGTCTGGTTCTGGGCAGCGGCCAGGAGACCTGTACTGGAGAGTAAAAGAGCGCATAACTGGGTGATCCGCGTCATGGCTGCTCCTTGAACTGACCTGATGGAGGATCAGGAATGCGTGCCTGTATGGATTACCCATTTTTGACACTCCGGGCCAGGAGGTCCAATTTATAGCCCGCCTTCAACTGAGGAAAAATGTTTAACATCTCGTCTCCCATGAGTTCAGGCCCCGCCGTCTAGCCTAATTAGTGGCGTAGAATCCATGAGCCCTGGTTTGTTTCCGAGAGACTCTTGAAAGCGTAAGCGTAACTCCGAATGACACTATCCACAACTGGCTCTGTGATGAAATCAACGACTGCTAAGCGAGCTCATAAAACTCGTTAATTTGAATAGCACCAGGCTACCATTCGTTTGAGAGGCCATGGAGGCCAAAGAGCCAATGACCAAACGGTGCCGATAGTGCCAACTTAATGAGACCGGGACAGGGTTCGGGGTGGAGTACACCCAGGGACCAAACCCTTTGTAGATTCAAGCTTGCGCTGCACAAGTCCGGCGGAGGTGTCAGCCAATGTGGGGTGGAACTAGTCTGTGGGGAAACCAGGCTGGGTTTTTCCTCCATTCAGAGGGATTTGTCGGGGTGCAATTTTCCTGTGGGGGAATCGGATGGCTTGATCGATGCCTGTCTGACGCAGAGATGCTGTGCCGAGGTAAGCAACACCAGTTAGCTTGACCAGAAACCCCAAGGACAGAGCAGTCAACGTACTTCCAGATTCAAAGGGAGAGCTGGATAATCTTCCATTGAGTGAGGTCATTAGTTGATGAAACAGGTAGTATTATAGGGAATGTGATGAATCTCGAGATGGAGATGATGACGGGGGAGTGCAGGATTCCAGCCCACAGTAAGAGAGCCCAGCGCGCACATGACCGCGACGCCACCACCAGATCAACTGCATTGTTACGAGATCATAATTTGAGATCTGAATAAGATAGTATGATTGCCCAATTCCAAACGATTTCTTTGACTAAATTACAAAAACTTTTCCAATTCCATCCCGACACCTAAACCAACAGCCTCCATGTCCAACGGTGGATGAGGTTCCAGAAAGAAGTATGTACACACACAATAGTAGGGCTCTATCACAAGATAAACGGGAAATGATTATGAACAGCAGGGGTGAAACAGGGAAAGACAATAATCCAAGAGAAGCTGTCCAAGAGAAGCAAAGTAACATTAAGAAACCGTATGTAACCGGGCCCGTGGATAGGCTGCTAGCCTGACGGCGACCAACTCCAGATACCGTGGGCCATTAGACCGGAACCAACCCGGGCCCGGCGGGGGGAAACCGCGGGTCCTGCCTCTGCAGGATGGCCGATGAATGCCGAGGGAAACCGACCGACGTATCGTACATCCCCGAACCGTCATGGTGAAAGGCCGATTTCGCGATTCGGGCCGAGGCGACAGGCTAAGTCGCCTTGAGTTGATCTTCGTAATAATACTTTTATCCGTCTATACTGATTCGAGACTCCAAATAAGTCACCCATAACCAGCGCTGCCGAAGACTTAGGCAGAGCGATCCAGAACCTCGTAGGGGTTGGAGTCTTTAGTGTCCACGACAATGGTCGAGCTCTGGAGCTCTTCCTTAGTGGCCTTCTTCGCGCCCTTCTTGCCGCTGACGGTCGAGAAACCCGAGTCGGAGTCAGCATCACTGCTGGCGACACGCGTTTTCTGCTTGGCAGCAGTTGCGCGGGTGCGAATAGGAGAGTTCTCAGCAGGCTTCTGCTGGTTCTTCTGTGCCCGAAGGGCCTGGATCTTGTTCACAGCCTCATCTTCGGTAGCTTCACTGGTCTCTCCGTTGACCTCGACGGCCTTGCGGATCTCGCGGCTCACGCCTCTCAGGGCATCCATTCCGGCTTTCTCAGCGGCGTGCAACTGAGTCGGCTGACGGGGACCGGGCTCCTTGCGGTAGAGGTACGAGCGAACGAAGAACCGGGCAAAGAGGTAGGTCAAAGGCAGAAGGTACATCACGTTGAGCCAGATAGCGAAACCCTGGCCGCTGGTGTCCATACAGGTCACCATCGGTCCGACATGGAGGACGCGCGCACCAGCAGCAGCTTCCGGGACGCCCACATTCTCGGCGATACCTTCCGCACCCGCAGCGCGGAACCCGAGCTTCTTGAGCCATGGCACAAGTCCAGCACCGGCAGTACCAGCCGGCACAGTCGGGGTGTCAACAGGAGAGGCCGGAGCGGTCTGGCCCACAGGAAGAGTGTAGCTGAAGAACAGGTAGGAAGCAGCCATGGTGGAGCCAATGATAAACTGGGTGATTTGCATGGTAGTCAAGGATCTCTTGATCACGGTGGGGACGCGAATGTGCAGGGCAGTCACAGTGTAGTAGGTGTACTGCATGGGACGGTCAGAACATATGAGCAACAAATCAAAAACAACCCGAGAGGGACGTCACATACCATCAAAGCATGAATTCCAGAGTTGACCAAGGTGAAGATCCAGATAGGAGCTGCGACGTAACGGATACCGGCCCACATGCACATCATGGCACCGGCGTGATGGTAAGTCTGCAGGGTCGAGCTCTTCTTGCCCTTGGCCAGGATGATGACGGTATCAAGGACCTCGTAGAACTTGGACAGGTAGAAAATCCAGCCGAGGAAGGCCAGACCCTCATTCCAGAGACGACCAAGATCGGAGGGGTCCGGAACACCGCCTGCAGCCAGGCTGAACTCGGGGTTGCGGAAAGTCCACTGGTCGACGGTAGAGTCGTACGTAGCCGCATTACCGTAACCTCGAGGTCCATTGATCTTGCACAGCGTATCGGCAACAGCTGCGACGTAGTTGGGATCATCCCGACTGGGCCACGAGCTGCGAAACGCACGGATCATGCCCGCAAAAGTCCATGCCGAGTAAATGGCCAGGAAAACGTTGTGGAGGATGACGAACAGCTTGAAGAGACGCGTCTGACTGAATCCATAAGGCTTGTAACCTCGGCTCTTGTTGATGCGATTGACGAGGACCACAGTCACAGCGTACACACTCGCAATCGTGATCGGAACGCGCACGTCCAATAGCTGGTTGTAGAGCGTCGGGGGGATGTTGAAGGGCTGGTTCCATGTCGGCTCGGAGATCACAGGGGCGGGGACAGTGGCCGGGAGCTCGCTGGGAGGGAATTTCAAAAGGGACGAAGGAGGCAGGCCGATGCGAATGACGGCCGGGTTCGCCTCGCCGTGGACGGTGAAGTCGTACATGGTCGGGACGCGATTTCGTGCGACTTTGGGACGACCCGACGATAAGGGAGAAGATACAGATGGAAGATTGAAGGAAGAATCAGGAGGGAAAGAGGATGAGAATTGACTTTAAGAAGAAATGGTGGGACAATTCAGTTAGCCCGAGCCGAAAGAAGAAAATCACCAGGAAATTTTCCAGGCCAAGCAAGTCCACTCGGACGACTGGATACTGGAGGGGAGCGCGCGCAAATCCCGCTGTGAACTGGGGATAAGCAGCAATTGTAAGGCGCGACCAAAACCTTACGCGAGCGTGGAGGAGAGGAGAGGGAGGAGGAGGATAGGCAACGGTTGGTCGAACGAACGGGGATCGCTGGTGACAAGGAGTTAAAGCAAGGCCGATGTGATTAATTCATAATTGAGGTCAGTCAATCTCCGGATTGCAGTTGGACCGTGGATCAATGAGAGTCACGATGATCGCGGCGAGTGGAGCCGCGCAGCGTTTTGTTGGGAATTCGGCCAACCTTCAAGCCTCGGCCCAACAAAGTGGTTACTGGAGAGCTCTGACATGCTTGTGAAAAATACTGATAAAGATGATGATAATGATGATGGATTTGCATTGGAATTGCATGGGGGTTGGGGGGTCCTTCCCCTTGAAGGAAGTCATCCTCCATCCTATAGTTACAAGCTGACTGCATTTGTTGGAGATGATATAAGATCTTGTTTCTCCCACTCACATGATGACCGGCCCGGATTCACTGAATATTTCTCCGCCTCGACAAACAAACCGAACACATCACCCTCCGCAATTGATCTCAACCGCATGAAAACAAAGTAGTACAACATCTTCCATTTTAGCTACAGATACTCCCCATTGCCCCAATCTACTCCCCTTTCTTATCAATCACCTAGTACAACGCACCCAGATAGGAATTGAGTTGCCTTGAAACGGCATGACATCAACCAGCGGAAGTGACAGCCATACCACGCCATTGAAGGATTTGGTTTTGGTTTTCTCCAACATTTCGATTTCCGGCCTTCCAGAAGCAGCGCAGTGGATCCCGTGACTGCACCATGACTCGTGGTGCTGACTCAGCGACTGACATCACCCGAACATCATTGACTGGATAAATGCGGCCCTCATTGGATGAAAGGACAAATAGATACTGGCAAGAACTGTTTGTAGTAAAAACGCAATTGCCTGGCAGGAATTGCCCTAAGCACAACTCTAGGTTTACACGAGAAGCTGCCCAGTTAGACGTTTGTCAGTAGATGAGGATTCTGAGCCTGACGGGTCAGAACGCACATCACTCGTATTTGTCTGTGATGATCATCAAGGTCATGCCGTCAAGTCTGGAGTTCATAATCAGGGAGATATATCGACTCATTGGGCGTGCGTTCGAATATTAGCAGCTTCTGCGGTCGTAGCTTACTGTTTCCCGTTAACACTAAATTAAGAGGGCAGACAGCAGTTCAATAGTGGGGAGTACATGCATGCTCAAATGAGAGGCCGTATTTTTCAGTAGCATTACTAGCATCTGGTCTATCTCCCATGTGTTACTCCTCATCGTCCTTCAATATAGGATACAAGCCTAGTACTACTGGATAATGACACAAGCTTGGTATGTCACCGACTAGTGTCGGAATAAAAGAAGTGCGATTTTCAAACCGACATTTTGATTTAACTACTCCCTTATGAACGCCTCCACGCGCAATACCCCGTCCGTTAATCCATTATCCATCAAAGTACCATTTCCGTATTTCACATACCAAGATGCATGTATGTACAAAAGCGAGAGTGGGTATGTATGTATGCACGCACGTACGTATCTTCACATGACAGGACTAGAAAATAGACAAAGCATGGAAAGCGAATGGGTAGCAACTTGGTATATCCGTCTTCCAAAACTGAAGTGAAGGTCGCTTGCTAATTGGAAACGAGGGGAAAGGTATCAAAAGAAATAGTTTTATTGAGTGAAAAGGCAGTTTCAATGACGCATAGCCGGCCTTCGCTCATCATCTTCAAATGACGATACAGACGAAACATCATCCATGTCCCTAGCATGGGTATATGATCGACGCGATATCTCAGATACTGCGTCGTCGAGTGGATGATCAAAGGGCGATATTGGACGGTCAAGTCTTGCTTCGGGGGAGGGCCAGGCAGCTGGCATAGTGGGCTGGGGGCTTCTCTCGGGGTTGTTGTTGTCTCTGCTGGGGACTTCTGCTGCTGCTGCAACTCCTGCTCCTGCTGCAGCATCGGCAGCAGCGGTAGCAGCGGTATGAAAGTTGTGGTTATTCGTACTTGGTGGGCTAAAGTCGCGGGGATAATTGTTGGTAGGATTGATATGCTCGGGTTCTTGCGGGACAGGGCGACCTGGGATGGGACCTGTGAAGGGGATGTCATGTGAATTTGTGGGCGCAAATTCCCATGTTGTGCCGTTTGCTGCTTGCTGTGGTCGTTGTTGTTGTGGAGGTGATCGTACTTGGCGAGGAACTGCGCCCATGCTGACTGGGGGTGGATTGTTGTTGGTCTGGGGTATGGTGGAACGGTTGCGTTTTTGACGCCTGCGTCTTAGAATGAAGAATAGTAGGGCTGCGATGATCGCTGCGCCAACGACTGCAATGGGAACCGCGATAGCGATGGTTTGGGTGTTGCTGCTAGAACTGCCGGAGCTGCTGGTGCTTTTGACAGCGGTAGTGGAGGTACTCGAGGAGGTTAAGGATGAATGGGTTGCAGTTGCGGTGGTAGTGATGGGTTGTGAGCTTGACTCACTAGTGGTGATCGGAGTCCATTGCTGGGTGGTTGTCCTGGTGGTTTCTCCGGGATAATACTCTGCTGTCGTAGTGTGCTCCGATCCCCATGGGTTCTGCGTGGTGAAATCTGACTCCCCGCCAGGGTTGTAGTTAGAGCCTCCACCTATGCCAGCCATTTTGCCAATGCTCAAATTCTGTTCTCGACTGGTTTTATCCCGCCTACGTGGTGGTGCAGAACAATGGGGGCTTTATATGTGCGTCGTGCCGGGATACAAAGGAAGGTGGGCAGTGGTGATAAATCTTAAGGAATGTAGTGGCCCTACACAAGGGCGATCTTTTATTGAACAAGGTGGGATATGCCGGACTCGACTATAGCAATGATTAAACAATGGAACACCTGAGATTCACGTATGAGCATGGACCTACCATATGGGAGCCCTCAGGCTGATTCTGCAGGCTCTTGTTGAGAAAGCTTTCTATACTAATGTACGTCGGGAATACCCAGACATGCCAGTCACAGAGCAAACAAAGAGCCTATACGCGCCTATGCGTATGTGAGAAATGAGAATATACGGGGAGAAATAAAAGAAAAGCACGGATCCTGCCCGGGAAATAAAGATGGGGAAAGAAAACTGCCCAAGCTAACACAAAGGAAGGCTGACATGGCGCAGCAGCTCCTAGTGAAGGGACTACTGAGGGTACCAAGTATAGTTCGGGACGGAGGGTCGCTCACTGCCAATCAGCAGTGAAGTTGGCGGCACAGCACGAAGCGCTGCCCACCATCCAGGACGACACGCATGCATCTCGCATTCGTTAGTCAACAGAGACGAAACAACGGACAAGCCTCTCCTCCTCGAGGCTCAGTTAGTACGGAGTAACTAGTAATTACGATAGGCGCCGACATTGACAGGTTGTTTAGTCTGGGAGGAGGGTTCCATCTAGCGCTGTCGTGGACCGGGACCGTTTATATATCTGCCCTATGAGATAACAAAGACAAGGCGCCTAGCAGGCATCCAAACAACAATTTTCTTTGGCTGCGAGATGGGATGGTGCTCATAGGGCCGCGATTTTGGTAGCCCTGAGACGGAGTGACTTAGCTCCAATCATCGGCCCGTTAGTCTGATCGACGCATTAGTTCGTCGCGTTAAGAGACCGGAGACGTAGCAGCGTTGCGTGGCCCCGACATGGGGGCCAAAGGATCCTTGACTGTCGCAGACAGCCAGTTATACTGCGGCCTAAGGAGATCCCAGGGATGATATGGGATCATCGCATACCCCGGATGACCAGCCGGTGTGTTTTTGGGACAAAAATAACTTAATCATGCAGTTGAAGTATGTAAGAAGAGTAAGCAGGAGCAATGCATGACTTGAAGTAGTTCGTAAATCCAGCGAATGGCCATCACATGACCCCGGAAATTGGAGATGGCCGGATCTGGTTAGGCGCGGGGTGGAGTGCGGACCGCCCGCCAAATAGGGACTAGTGTCACGGCACTGCCTCGCTCTTCTTATCTCTCCGGTCCCGGTCGGATCGGCGTCATTGCAACTACCTAGGTACTCCACTGAAACAACTTATTTGCTGGTTCAACGCCGCTGTTACAGATCATGAGTGGATTCAAGGGGGTAATGAAAGAGGGCTGGCACCCTAAGGGTAAAGATGGGAAGAAGGAAAGTTGGAGGAATGACTTCAAAGGCATAAATCAAGTGGTTAGTGTCTTCCACCCCCTGCTCCAATCAGGCCACTAGCTGATGTGAAATTACCTCAATCTAGGCAGGATGGATGGGGAAGGGGAAGGACAACACTAACGATCGTGAAGAGCATGTTTCGGCACCTCTTTCTTCGCTCAAGGACCCAGCATCTTTTGGACCACCGCCGAAGCATATCAAATATCATGGCGCTGCCGCTCTGCCGAATGAGACAACGCCGGATCGGAGAGGACTGGGTGCCCCGTTGCCACAAGAACAGATAGATCGTCAAAATGCTCAAGTGCAACAGCAGCAGCAACAAATGCAATTGCAGGAGGAGGCTGCTCAAAAACCAGCACCCCCGCCGCTGCCATATCGTGCGAACCGGACGGGTTTGGACACCTCTAACCTTCCGCCGCCCCCAGTCAGACGCATGGGTTCTCCAGCAGATTCCGTACCACCCCCCAGTTCCAGACCCAAACCCAATGTTCCGCCGCGACTTCCTTCTCGCAACAATTCGACTCCATCCCCGCACCCGCCTACCCCGCCCCCGGCTTACTCTCCCCATTCTCAGACCCCTACGCATGCCGAAGAATACATAAACCAAGGCGCTGCTTCCCGCCTTTCCCAAGCTGGTGTGTCAGTACCTGCACTTGGAATAGGAAATAATACCAGTCAGTGGGGAAGAGATAGCAGTTCTCCCGGTACTGCGTCCCCAGCAATTGCAGGCTCTGTCGGTCAAGCACCGGTGAACGAATTGCAATCCCGTTTCTCGCAATTGAGGACTACCTCCTCGAGCTCTCCTGCTCCTCCCCCGCCGCCAGCACGAACTTATACGAATGGCAGCACGGCCCAGTCTGTATCTAGCCCGGAGCCCAGAAGTGGCTCCTCTACAGTCAGTGAATTTCGGGAGCGACATAACGACAAGATCCAAGCGGGGAAACAGAAGCTGAATGGGCTGAACGAGAAGTACGGGATTTCCCAGCGAGTCAACAAGTTTTTTGACGATCAGAAGACTCCCAGCACTCAAGCACCTCCGGTGCCACCTCACCCGAATGCAAATAGTTCGACATCCAGTGTTGACACGGATGCATTGAGTAAAAGAAAGGCTCCGCCGCCACCACCTCCTCCAAAGAAGGCGGGGATGCGTTCAACGCCTGTCGCCGGGTCAGCCCCGACGCCGCCGCCTCTTCCTTTGAACACCAAGCCCCGTTGAGCGGAGGTCTTGACTGATGTGTTAGCAGTCCGCTTGGCCCATTGATGGGTCATGTATCATTAGTATATATATCGTTGCATAGCCATGTCACACTGTATACCTATTATTACTATGACTGTCCTGACATTATCAGGTGACAAAGTAGAACCCTGCCAACTACCGATTGCCAGGCTCTACGAACTGAAATTCATCTGGTCCCCCCCCCCCCCCCCCCCCCAAACAATGTTCAGAGAAGGCCACCACCCCCTCTACCAGATCGATTGTCCAAGCACGCAGCTAAGCCATCCATCTCTTGAACAAGCACAATCTGATCATCACATTTACGAGCGGTATCAAAGTCAATCAACGTAACTTTCCCACCACATATAAGAAAGTTAAACGGATTCGTATCCCCATGACAAACCCCCAGATCATGCAGCCGCCCCAATACCTCCCTGCAGCTCTCAACATCCTGAGACCAGCATACCGTGCATCTCTTATAAAGTCATCAGAAACCCGATCACACGTCCACTCTCCGTTACGTAGATTGGTTTCAATTGCCCTGCAAGCTGCCTAATATCCCGGTGACCACCAATAGCGATGAGAACATGATGTTAACACATGGCCTCCCAAACACGTCTTATGCTCAACACAGTCGAAGTATGTTCCTGGCTATCTAGTATCGACTTGATGGAGGACTCCAGATGCATTGCCGATTTAGACGCTGGCATCGAACGCACATCACACAGACTTCCAGCTTGGTGCAACGCAGTTTTTGTGCGTGACACTGGTCGCAGGCAGCACGGCGCACAGACAGATTCACAATGAACCCTACATAAGCTGAAGGGGGCTGGGTGGACATGATGTCAACTAGGGAAAGATAGGGCATGGGCTAAGTAGCGGATAAGTATTCTATATTCAGTTACTGAGAGTTCAACGGTCTATAAGATGAGTCTTGTCCTAATGGGGATGAAGCAGAGGAAGAAAGCAGGATCAGTTATCCAAACCCTGCTTAGTCTGACCAGGATGTTTGACTAGGTAGATGTGGCCCTGTGGCACAGCTAAACACCCTTAAGTGACTGTCCGGCGGACGCTGGACTCGCTCATTGATACATTGATATGTCGTTCGTCAAGTTGATCGTCCCATATTTTGGAAGAGGCATGATTTGCAAAGGTTGAGTGAAAAAACAGATAGATATGCCATTTGACTTCACCGAGTTTAGCCCTCATCTCATCTCACGTCAGCCTAAGGAGTGAGCACTGACCATTCCCCCCCCCCTGCTCCTCTTTACTATCATTACTCGTGTTTGCCGTCTGTCAGAGGATAACTCTAGGTATGGGGGTAATTATTTAGCATACACACTGTCTGTCTAATTAATTATACTACTTGAATCTGCTGCAACAGACCTTGACTAAATGGGCCTATCACGTAGCGTTCATTTATGTTGCAAGTCAATCTATACCCAGAGTATGTACAAAAAATAGCTTATACTATATATACATCCATCATCTATCGACCCTTGCCGAAATCGGGCTGATAGGCCTTGACCTTACCCTTGGACAGCTCCCTCAAAGCCATGGTGGCATACTGGCTCGAACCAAGCTGGAACTTGAGCACAATGGCAAGCTTCTCCTGCGCATTGGAGGACGGTGTCGCTTCACCAGAGGTTTCAGTCTCAGTCTTCTTGCCTTGGAGCTTCTCCAAGTCGGTCTGAACGAACTGCTCATCATCCTGGCTATACACGTGCACGTCGAAGGAGAAGTCGGGTCCGGGACGGTTGAGCAGCTTGCGGTAGCTACCTGTGAGACTAACCTCCCTCCACTTGCGACGCATGTCGAAGGGGTCGAGACCACCACCCTGGGAACTGCCCATGAACTGTTTGTAGAAGTCCGTCATCTTGTTGGGCGGGTAGAGGACATCGTACCCGGGCTGGGTCAAAACGACATCGAAAATGCTGTACTTGCCGCTGGCTGCTTCCTCGGCCGTCAAGGCACGCGCACGGGTGATTCCCTCAGAGACGTAGGCGCTGTCTCCCGCCTGCGGGGTGATGATGACTTCGCCATCGGCGTCAACGTCGCCCGCAGCGGCAGCTGCTCCGGCGTCTTCCTTGTCGTTGTGCTCGTGCACCAGCACGAGATCACCCTCCACAACCTTGTCGCCGTACAGGCGCCAGCGCTCACCGGCGGCAAAGTTCCACACCAGGGACTGGTAGGCGTGGACATACATCAATCGCAGATTACGTGGGATGGCTTGGAGAGCGCCAAGGTAGTCGTTCTGAGCACGGCTGAGTTGACGCATGACGGTGGATTCCGCAGCGAATTTACGAGGAAGCTTCTCGAGAGCCTTGTTGGCGTTTCCGGTAGTTTCGAAAATGTGGATTGCCTCTGCGCGGGCCTTGTCGTCGGAGCTGACCATGGCAGTCGAGTTCTCGCCCTCCTGAGCGGCAGCCAGAGCATGAGGGCTGTACTGGAGGATAGCATCGCAGGCGCCCTTGAAGTCGCCCTGGAGCATCTTGACGCCGACTGTGTCTGTGCGTGTAGCGAAAGTTCCGAAACGTTGCAGACCAAAGTAGTTGAAGTAGCCACGCTCGCGGAGATTCCGTAGTGCGGTGCCCACGACGTCCTTTGCCTTCGCAATGGCAGCTTCGCGGTTGCTGAAGTCAACACCCGGAATATCGCACTCACGGAGACTGATGACGAATTCGTTGCCATTCAGATCTCCTAGATCAAGGCCATGTTTGCAATGCTCGAAGTCGCCAAGAGCAGCATTGCGGAGCGTAGGGTTGATCTTTGCGAGGCGCTCAGCATGTAAACGGTGCGCACAGGCTCTCTGAACAGTGACACCGCGGCGGTCCTTGGTTCCGGCGAACTGGAAGTTCTTCGTGTTAATCTTCAGCTGCCGCGAGATGAACGAGAGGACTTCCATGGTATCCTTGTTCTCCTTGTACAGAGTGAAGTGCAGATAGGGACCACCCAGCTCATCCCAATTGACCGGCACACGGGGGCGTGCATTGTTACGTCCACCCTGCGCACTGCGGTTGTTCCGGTTTGGCGCAGCAGAAATAACCATCATTCCTTCGCCATCGGTTTGAGACTCGAGTTGCGATTTGAAGATGCGACGGATAGCCTGGTGCATCTTGATGCGCAGGTCGCGGTCATCGACAACAAGAGTGGGAATCTTGGGCAGGTCGCTCGGCTTCGATTTGGGATTGAGGACGGCACGCTTGTTCAGCGATACAATCTTCTTGGTGGATTCTTCGCCGAACAGGGATTCAAGCAGGGCCATGTCTTCCTCGGGGATCTGGAATTCGGGCGTGCTCTCTGCACTAGGCGCAGCATCCTTCTCTGCAGATCCTTCTGGCTTCTCCTGTTGGTCATTCTCTGCGGGTTTGGGCGTGGGAGTTTCCACGGGCTTAGCCTTCTCCTGTTCTGCTTCCGGGGTGGGGATATTGTGTAGATGCAGGACTTCGCCGGACGGTACGATCTCGTTGACAAGGAAGTCGGTATATCTAGTAGAGATGTCGGTAAGCGCCTGTATATCAACAGAGTTTGGGCCGTATTTACCTCTTCTTCAGAATGCCATAAAATCCTTCATTATCGCCACTGACAAACTCGGTGATTCCAACCTCGAGTTCTCTCGCCTCCTCCGCGGAGAGTTTGGCGGCGTCCGATGGCGCAATTGCCTCGTTGGAGGGAGGAAGGGCAGCATCATCGGTGATAGGAGTGTTATCAGTCTTGAGCCGCTTGCGCGGCGACTCAACAATATCGGCACCTTCCATAGTAACGGTGGCTCAAACTGTAGTAGTTGCAGCACCTAAAAGTCATGAGCGGCTCCAGTCTGGAAAAGTTACCGTCACGTTTTTGCTGCTCCGCATTGGGCTAAAGTGGGGCTAGCCCTAACGTGGTCGAATGAGGAAGTCTGTTTACATGATTTGATCTATACTACTGACATACTTTCATTCAATATCCTTTCAACAATTGTAGCAAATGTACCAAGGTGGTATGCATGAATATTGTCGGAGTTCTCCTCTGCTTGACGTATATTCATATGTAGCTATGTACGTATATATTGTACTAATTGCTCCAGCCTCTCTCTTTGTCTCTCGCATTGATTGGAAGTACGCAGACAGAACTTTTCGGTTCCCAGATCTGCCATGAGACTAGCCTTGCGTCACCCATATTCTGGTCATATATCCAGATGTCGAGATGTGATAGGTCTCATACAGTACATCCATATCGAAGAAGACATGCAGCCATGCAGATACCCAAGGATGTGCTTTTGAGTATACCTCTGAACAATACACATGAGCATATTTATGAATCTTTTGATTCTGCCGCAGATCCACACAAGTGGTCCTTGTGGCGCAATCGGTAGCGCGTAAGACTTGCAAGTACCCCCTACCACGCCTTAAACAAAACTTCCCACCAGGGGCTTTCAATAATTTTTTAGGCATCTGGGTGCTGTAGTGGGGATCATTGTGTATACTCTGAAGATATTCTGACCAGAGGGGGCCTGGTCTGATTTAATAAGAGAAAAGTACGTGGGTGAATCCTGTAGTCTTTGACTCAATCACAGTAGATGATTGGAGATACGGAGCATGAGCAGTTGATTGAGGAGATATGTCAGGGTATTCGGCGGCATGGTTCCATTCAGGCATCTCTCTAGGTTTCTCTATATCAGATACTACATAAAGGGTTCTTGCAGGTTTTGGAGATCTTCTCTGCAGGTCTGGTTTACACTTCTGCTTCAGCGATCAAACCTGCAAGGATGTGGGTTGTGAAGATCTGGCTTTTATGCCTCTATGTATGATGATACAACATGATAAGCATAGCTCCTTTGGGTATACGCAGTATATCAGTTATTAGTGGAAAGACAGAGTGTGTCACTCAGCTATTTAGGCAATCACATGTGCACTGTAATATGTCTTTACTAGTACATACCACAGACTTCCTACGTCTCTTGTCATGCGAGTATTGTCAGACCTCAAACCGATACTCCTGGGGTTCGTTCAGAAACAAAGGAACAACGTAGGTGTTAGTGCATGCTGCCTAGAACCTCGATATGGCCACCATGACATGGAGCCTTAGCATTACAGCTTTACCCCCAAATCAAGGAAAAGATATTCTAGGCTCATTCACTATTAGCAGCAGGTGTATTATCAAGTCACCATCTACGGCAAATCCCGACTAAGCTCGACAAGATGGATGGTACGTACAGAAGACCACAGCAAGATTCATTAATTGGCCTACCAGCCTAGTATAGTATCCATTAGGCACATCAGGCTCATGTGTAGGCTCCTACATGCATTCCAGGCTCCCCTGTAAGAGCCCTATACTGGAGACTCCCGCAACAACAGCAGTTACACATCTCCAAATCCCATTCCCACCATAAGCCCTAAAAACTCTCCACCCCATATAAACCCCCTATAAAACGCATTCTACCACCACCAAACACCCTACCTCAGGGTCCCTCACCCCCCTGCTCAGCAGGCCAAGGACTCAACCAAACATGGACACCCTCCTCTACCCCACCCTCCTCCACGACCTCCATCCCCACCTCGACATGAGCCACTGGCCGACCCTCGACCCTCACCTCTACCCCTTCTACCCAACTACCACCACCACCACCATCCCCCTCCCTCCCCAAACCACCCACAGTGACCCCATCCTCGCCCGGCGCCTCCGCCTCAAAGAATCCGGAATAACCTTCGAATACTACAAGAAACTCTTCTACACACCCCTGGACAACCTCATCCTCATAACCATCGGATTCTCACTCGAAACTCTCCTCACGAACATGCCCGAATGCGATACTCTCGCTCACACCCCAATCAACAGACACCATTCGCACTGCATCTTCGCCATATTGCGATCCGCGAAGCAGCATCTCACACATTCTCTCCGGACGGGGAGTTTCGCTAATAAGGCGATTAATCGGACTAAGTATCATGTGCTGTGTAAGGTTGCGGCGAGGGGGGATACCGCGCAGGAGATTTTTGGGAATTTGTTGGAGGATCTGGATGCGGTGTTTTTGGAGTTGGAGGGCGGGGTTAGGGAGGTGCGGTTTTTTCCTTATAGGAGGGATGGGGATGGGGGCAGGTTGGAGATCTTCTTTTATGAGCCCGGGGAGCCGATTGTTGGGTGGAGGTCGAGGGGGTTGAGGGTTTGGGAGGAGGGGGGAGTGGTGAGGGTTCGGGGTGTGGGTAGTTGGGGATGGGAGGGGAGAGGTAATGATAGTAGGCTGGATGGGATGGGAGTGTTGGAAAGTGGATTGAGGGAGTTAAAAGGTAGTTGTGGAGGACGTTTGTTGTTCTTTTTCTTCCTTCTCTCTTTCTTTCCTATGTTTAAATAACATAATCCAATATTAACTTGAGTGTCTAATCTCTATACTTAATCTAATCATGCATGCTTAGTAGTCATCACGCTGTGCATCAATACCATAAGCCAAAACAGAACGCCGTAGTCGTGGAGGTGTTGCGGCCTCGCACATATGTAGTGTTAACCCTGATGCAATCTGTGTACAGTCTCCAACATACCAGAAATGAACGGTAATAGGGCATCGCTTTCGTTTGAATGTCGTTGGTTTGTAATCAAATCATTCCCCACACAGGGATTAATCAATCACAATCACTCGATCGCGCATAGTCAGGCAATCCGTTGGCTCTACATTGCCACCTGCCCATGCGGTTCTGATAGCCTGGACCATCTCCTTTGATGCTTGACGAGCTTCACCGCGCGTCTTCCCCGCCTTCAGGAGTGCTTCATAGCTGGTATGGGTGTGTCTGATATGAGCCTCTACGGCTAACTTGGCTTTGTCTTCATCTGATAATCTGGATGTCCGGCCCACGCGGCCAGAGCCCTTCAGAAAGGCATGTTCGAGAATAGTGTCCAGTGACTCCTCAGGCATTAAAGGAAACTGGGCGCGTAAGAGCTGACGGGCCTGCGCATAATCTTTCTCATCACGTACTTGAACAGCTTGAGCGCGAGACTGAGCTGTTTCGTCCGCTAACCGGAGGACGGCAGTATGAACATCGGCCGGAACACGTAGGCCAAGAGTGCTTTTGCCTCTATCATCCTGTGAAAAGGTTAGACACTGGGTACAAAGAAGCTGCTAATGGTAGAATGATTTGGGTTTGTATCCTCACATAAACCACGTAGACATTTCGGCCAGACTCCTTTGTCAGTTTTCGGCAATTGCGAGTAATGTAGATGTCGCCCTTGGGGACAAATCGGTAGTTCGCAGGGGATGGATCCCGTCTAAAACAGTTCTGTCCACGGCTCGGGTGTCAGTATGTGTTTAGTGATTGGTACCCCGAGTTGGCGCTAGGATATGCAGGCAATGCAAGGATCAAGGCTGGGTGATCGGGATCCCTGCTACAACACCGGGAACACTAATAACTATCAAGGGCAGAAGAGAAGCCCGAAGCAGGTCTCTCAGATTTTGTCATCACTCACCTTTTCTCTTGGCTCGGTCGACAGTGGAAGGAGATTCAGTCCGAATGGTCTCCCTGGTTTACTCCTGCGCTCCGTAAGTTTTGTCTTGCTGCTGCTGACCACGTCGCTGCGATCACGTTTCTTCACGGCGCTGTTTTTTCGAGTCTGGGCCAGGATAGACAGGGGCGATCTCGGGGTGATCTTCCGTTTCCCACGCCGCCTTCTGGCGGCCCCTGAGCGGGAGGCTTTCTTTGGCGTGGGCGACATTATCTCCGAACTTTTGGAGAGGGAAAGGCCATTCAAATAAGAGGCTGAGTAAGGACTAGGCAAGACACGATCCAAATCTGATTCTTATTGTATACTTGGAATCTGACGCTGCACTAAGGCTACTGCTGCTCTGCTGGTATGGAATAACGGTGAGGCGTTCAGGGGAAGAAACTGAACAGGTGCTTGCAGATGCTTATGGGTCGGGATAGTGAAAGGAACGTTCATTCATAGTCAAAGAACGACGGCCCAGCTGTCCTTCTCTTTATGTATAACAACCCATGCGGGCTGAGTTGTTGGTTATGCCTTGTAGCAAATGGCTGTAAATGATTGTGGTTATGGCTGAAAGAAAGGCTAGATACTGATGCCCAATGGCCAAAGTGTGATTTGACACAGCACAATGGATAGATTGGATGATGAATCCACTCACTTTCCTCTTCTCGGCGGGCGGTGGATCTTGGCGGGGTTGTGGCTGGTGTGTGTGGCGGTGTGTAGAGCCTGCAGTTTCAGGTATCAAGTATGAGTAGATCCTCGAGTAGTCGCATGTATCATTTCGGGGTCTCCTGGTCTTGGACAAGTATACTCTATATATGGTATACAATAACTTCATCAGTTATATAATCCCTACATCTCACACTATGTATGGGAATGGCCGTCTTCTTATCCTGTGAAAGGCTCTTTTATGGAGGCGAAACAGAGTATCTACAGTATGCCACTCAGCATGGGCTACAGAAAGCACAAATGTTCTTTAACAAGAGCCTCGGTGACGGAGTACTCCGCATGATGAAGTTACCAGTCGTCACTATCGGTCTATACTGGCAACACTTGTATGAACTATCATCAGCCCTTCTGCTTTATGCATTCGCTGCCTACTACTTTACGAAACTCCTGTAGGATCGATCGCACTGACTCTGCAAAGCACCCGCTCCAGGCCCGTATCCCCATGGTAACAATCCTACATGTATACGGCAATATCCGCACAATATTTGCCACTTTCACAGTCGGTGTATGAAGCTGCACATTATGTGCATCTGATCCGCAGATATTGATCGATGATTATGCTCCGCCGGCATTCCAGTCAGGTCATCCGCCCACGGCCCGGATCTTACACATCGTGAAGAGCAAAGAATTGCTATAGATGGATCTATGGTGCAGCTCAGGTATGCAGTCCTCAGGGCCATGTGCACTCCAATCTCACTTTAGCTGCACAAAAGATAAGAACCCCCGGCTGTCTGTCCAGGAATTTCTTGCACGGGGTGAAAGCAAAGCAAAACTTTTTTGTAATTAGAGGAAGGGTGAGCCAAACATCACCCTGGGCAGTGCTGCTCCTTACTGAGGTCTCCAACCTTAATCCAGCCAAGGTGTGCCTGACGAGCTGCGAGATGGACAGGCTGGCAGGACACTAAGCCGGTGCTGCATCAACCATCATGTCAGGGGCTTCCTCGAAAACTGAAATCACAGATGCTCAATGGAGGGAGGGAGGAGAGACTACTGCGGGTTACACCGCAGGGCGTCTAACTACTGCTGCAGGTCCCGTCGCTCGCGTGCAGCAACTCTTACTGGTTCAGCCCCGATGGGCCTGAGAATGGTTGTTTACTGACTTGTGAAGGGGGGAGGGACTCCAGACAGCAAGTCATCGTTGGTGGATGCTTGGGGCCTATCGGAAACGTCTTCCATCTCAGTCGGCTGGATTAGCATCGGCAGAGCAGATCAATGCCCCCAGAACATAGAAAAAAATAAAAAAGATCATAATAATATTGAATAATGGTAGGGTCAGTTCGGGACGGAGTAAGTATGTAACTGCGAATCAACTCAATCTGGGTTCGGAAGTAGTGGACGGCATTACCCATTGAAGACTGGAGTGTAGTACTTTAGTTTAACCGATCGGGGAGAATTCCGCCCCTACCATACTGTAGGCTCTCCCCTTTCCAATAGTGCTCGACCAATGATGTTCGCCAGAGACTAAAGCATTGATCTCTTTTTCTTCTTGCTAAACGAGTTACGGCAGGCATTAGAATCCTCCATCCAGGAGAACCGATGAATAGTAGAATCGCAGATAGTAGTCAGTACCTAGTAGCAGTCTAGACTCGCGTTCATGGGTGGCCTCACGTCCCCTCTTTTCGTGGCCCAATGAATGAACCACCGGGCGGGTCGCGGTGAATCTCCTTAATCGGGTAATATTACTTTCGGGGACGGAAGCTCACCCTACCTTTTTGCCCTGCCCAGTATCCATCCTAGCTACCACTTACTCTTAATAGTACTAGTATCCATGAAAGATGATACTTCCTTTGCGGGCTGAAACATCTGCTCCCCAAGAAATAGTCTAGATTAGACAAGTTTGACCCGTTAATTATGTGTAGGAACTGGGAAAGCGAAGACTTGGATTCAGTCGAGTCTTAAATCCAACGGTTTCTGGAGACGAGCCATTTGGTATTTTGCCTACGTTTTCTGTCACCTCGCCTGTCCCGAAGTTGGAAGCATGGATAGCTGCAGCGGGTGTAAATAGTGTCGACATACTAGCTTCCAGACAGCTAAATTAGGAAAGGGAGCGAGACCAGGGATTATGCCGGAGAAGACACGGAGCTGAATTGAGGAAATTGAAAATGGGTTCGGATGTCGTCATTGGGGTCGGTCCCAGGCCCAGGAGATCGTAATTACGGGGAGCTATTAATATTCCGGGCAACACACATACACAGTACTAACACAGTATTAACCCAATCTTGCGAGACGTGGGATGAGATCGAGGCTGGAACTGAAAAGAGGGCCCCCAGGGGATTGACTATTAGTGGTTAGATTTAGTGGTGGTCGTGGCCGGAGTCGGGGGGTGGTGGGAGGATGGATGAAGGACCAGAAACCCCAGGGCGTCCGAGGGTCGTTAGTGTTGGCGGTGGTCGCAAGGCTCAATCTCCCGTCGCCCAATCCGGCCTCGATCGACGCTTTCGTAAGGGAAGGGAGGTTGAGCTGCTCACATTCAAAACTTTGTCCGGGTTGATTCCTACTCCAGTAAGTACAGTATGGAGCAAAAATATGGAGTAAGTGTTGACCGGTATGATTCGATCTACATACATCGGTGGTTTAGAGAGCGGTCGAGACGTGCGGCCACATTTCTGTATCACCTGTGACTGTTGACATATCGGTCATCCTCTTCAGCCAAGTGGGAAGTCTATTTCGATGGCCACCCGAGGAATAATGAACAAGCCATAAGATACGGGGGAGGGAAACAATCGAAGACGGATGCAGGTCCAGAGCCCGGCGTCAGCACCAGTAAGTAACTTGACCAACCGATCACGCTGGAGACGGTGATAGATGACCCACGGAAATGGACCGCTGTTCCTTGTTCTTGGGACCGCCCGCTGGTGCCTTGGAGCGCGGTTCACTAGTCATGGATTATTATGGATACGTTCGGTGGTATAATCTCGCGCTGAAAGGACCAGTCTCTTCCCGTCATCTCCATTTGTCGACAATTTCAAGATGATGCCGGTGACCTCGTATACGTTTCTCCGGCATTGACGGTAAGATATTAGGTACAGTACAGTATAGCATAGTTTGATGGGTGGATCACTGCCTATTATTCTCTACTATCTATCTTATACACTACAATCACAAGCGGAGTATACCTTCCCTAGGAATTGATTAAGTCACTACTAGCTGACTATCCCATCCGAGGTACACAGTGAACTACTAAAGAGTAGTGTGATAGTTCACTATTCTCGGAACCAGAACCATTGGAATTTGATAGAACCACCAAAGCATGATTAGTAGTAATCACCTAATGTTCTGTTTCATACGAGGAAGTAAGAAAGTAGAAAAGGTTATTATTCGATGTTACCATCCATTCACTTTTTCTACCCATCCGGTGCGTCATGAAGGCTCTCCCTTCGCAGCGGGAAGGTCAAGGTGTCGGTCGTGTGCAAGCGGTCCCAGTTCATCTCACCCAAGGCCCGTAGCTCCACCAGCCAAAAGTGGAGGACGATCGGGAGGAAAGGCAGAGTTAGTTGGTTGGTTAGTTACATAGATGATGTTTCGAGAGGGGACTCGATGACCAAGGACTAGATGAATACTAGAATACTATAACAAACACTATAATAATGGCGGGAGATTAAGATGGCAGGATCAAAGACGATAATTTGGAGCAGCCTCATTTGTCACCAGCAATTGAAGGTACCAAGTCCTGGTTGCAGCAAAACCGGACCTTGACCCTCCCAGGGAACGTAGCAGTTCATTAAAAAAAAAAAGTCCCCAGCTGGTGGATCTGCGGATGTAAGTAAAAAGGAAAAAAAGAGGGCAAAAAAACTGTCAACTTATTACCAAATTACAAACAGAGGAAAACGAAAACACAAAATTTCCCATTCGGCTTCGCTTCTTACTTTCTTCTCTTCCTCTGTCTCTTTTTTTTTTTTTTACTCTTCCTCCTTCACAACGAGCCGGTTGATTCTTCTCCTGGTCTCCTTTTCTTTTTTTCCACTTTTTCCTGTTCACTCCTGTTTGAAGGGCAAGGTTCGGCCAAAACAAAAGAGGGAAGCATCAAAGACACAGCGTCCTAATCTAAACGCATTCCGCTCCTCCCTTTGTTCAGGAGAGCTCTGTCGTTCTTGGAACCTTCCATACTAACCAACCTAACCCAACCTTCAATCCCTCTAACCCCCCAGCCTGCCTGGTCTGAGTCCGTCCTCTCTATCTCCCTCCTCCCCTCTTGACTCCTCCTCTTTCCTCCCTCTCTACCTTTTTTCTTTGTCCCCTTCTCCAGATTACCAGCCCCGGTGACCTCCCGTCCTTCAGACCGACGATAGGACTATGTGCTAGCGTCGTCCTCCCTTCGTCCAACCCCAACCTTTCCTTCGAAGGGTCAAACAATCTTGTGTCCGAACCTACAACTCCAGTCCGAACTAGCTTGGCTTCAATGACCCTGTGGAGGAGGCTCACATTCGTCGGCACAGCGATCCCTACCGAACCAACCCCTCTCCTTCAACATTCCTGACGGCCCCCGAAATATCTGGACTTCCTACAAGAGGGTTGCCTGGCAGCTTGTGCATTGTATGGTTGCTGGGATCACAACGTTGCTGACATGAGTTGGGATCAACCGGTTCACAGGTATGTCGGTTGAATTTCCTACTCATCTTGTATTACCGGCACACGCGGGGCTGCCTCTCTATCACCACACTCCTTACTAGATACAATTTTCTCCCTCATACTGTTTTCTTGCTCTTTTGTTACTTCACGTTTTCACTGTCTTCCGCTTCATTTCGAACTTTTATCTCTATATGCACATTAAACCGCTACCCACATTGGTCTCCTCAGTACATCGTGTGGGTTGCGGAGCTCCTACCGAGCTCCGACCCTCCAGCGGTAGCTAGTGTGCAACATGATGCTGACAGAGCCGTCTTTCTCGTTCAGCTTCAGCTATCCCAACGGTGAACCTCAGACTCCTACGAGGACTCCCCCGACAACCACAATTTTTGGCGATTCCGCTTTCCAGACCCCTAAACTCGAATCCAGCTTCTTCGATCCCCGGGTTACCTGGGATACTTCGGACCCCTATGCCTCGAGTCCGGAATTCCTCCGCACGCCCCAGAAGTTTGGGCTGAGCACACCCTCCATCAATCCTCTCCGGCTGCCGGATACTGCCCCCGACCGACCGACCGATACTGAGGACAATACCCGGAATGGCAAAGCGGCGGAGCAGGACACTGATACGGCCAAGAGACGTCGCCCGTCCAGGCCACATGGGCATGTGGGAGAGGATGGTCCTCGCACGGTAGATTCAGGCAAATCTGCTGCGACAATTCAGACCCCTCCTCCCAGCAGTGCTTCGAGGAAGAAGGTGACGGGGCTTGACGAGGCCACTGGTACAGGTCGACGGCCGTCCGCCTCTAGCATGATTGGCGGTCATTTAGAGACTCCCAGTCGGTTACTGGGTGCTTCCCCACGGCTCTTTGGAGACCTTCAATCTTCCTCAGACCCATTCCAGCTAGGATCAATCGATTCCGGCACCTCTTCATTCTTCCCACAGCAAAGGCTATTCTGGGACCATGATCTCAATCAGCACGAGAGCAATATGGGCCTGTCGGCCAGTAACAATCTTGACTTGTTTGACCTTCATGCCAATGACTCCTTCCACGTCAATCACACCACCGCCCCGGATTCTCACATCCCACAGTTGCCTATAATCGAAGGGAACATGGACCTCCCCGATTTCAATAATAGTAGTACATATAACCTCTCTTCGGGGGTGACCACTACCGACGCCGCCCTCTTCCCTGCCCCTTTCTCCACTTCCCCTCGCCGCCCTATCACGAAAGCAGAGGATCCAGCACTGTTCCTGAGCTCCCCTGCACGCCGATTTGGTGGACTGCGGCCGACTCCTGAGAAGAGGCTCTTCTCCCGACCGACTCGCCAGCCCTACCATCACCAAACGGAGGAGTCTAAGAGAGAGGAGCTCCGCCGCGCTCGCAGCGTCAACCACCATATCCCTGTCTATGAGGATGATGATGACGATGACTACACCCCCCGTCAGATGAGGCCGACTTTGACTCGTAGCCTAACGCACAGTGCTATTGCAGGGTCTGCCAGCCGACCGGGGTCTGGGAGTATGATGGCTTCTTCCAGCAATGGAATCCGGAAGAGTCCCTCTAAGGGTCGCTCCTCTCCTATCAAGCCCATTCGTCATCAGCTGTCGAGGGCAAATTCAGTGGCTGCTACTCTGCCCAGACGCTCTCAGTCCGTAGTCCTCAAGATAGGCAAAGACGGTAGAGCTAAGGCGGAAATGCAACCTGTGCCCGAGGCATCAACCGGCTTGACGGACCCCCTCACAGGAATGGACTTGGATGGCTCCACCACGGAAAGCGAGTATGACTCGGTGGACTACTGTGAATACCCAACTGTCCCCAGCCGCAACCCTTCGTTTGCCTTTTCCGATGCCAGTGGGGCGACAATTGCTCGTAGTGACTGTGGTTCACGGCCCCATTCCAAGGGTTCCTATACCTCTACGGCAGCGTCATCCTCAGGACGAGCATCCCCATGGGCTGACGCCGGTCGAGCGCCTTCCAGACGACCACAGTACAAGCCTACTTTGGATGACTGGAAGCGCACCCCGAAAAAGCAGTTGACAACGCTCCACTCAGACCTATCTTACCTCAGTGCCGGTTCCCTAGGCGAGACTTTTGCTGATCCCGAGGATGACAGTGGTGATGCTCAGCATGCACTCCGAAAGGTCCTCCAAGAGAGAGGCCGGATACCTCGTCCGCACACTGTCAGCTACGGGTCGCGGATCAGCCGTTCTGCTCGCTCTCTCGCTCACCTCCGATCGTCCCCGCCACGATTCGGTGCGGAGCTTGACCTCAGCTCACGAACCACGAACACATCGCCCACGACCATGACCGACCCCGACATAGCCACCCCCATCACCGACCGCTTCAGCAACCCGAGCAATGGGACCCGGTGTGTCTGCAATTCCATGGACAATGGTGGCCACCTCATGATCCAATGGTAAGCCATAGCAATAACTGTCTATGGATGGCTACTGATTGATGAGCAGCGAATCATGCAGTCACTGGTTGCACACCAAGTGCGTTGGACTGGAGCGGGCCAACCTGCCGTCCGTGTATGTGTGCATCTTCTGCGCCCAGACACCCACTCGAAAGAATCATCGGGTCCGAGTGCCTGTCGGGGCTTCTGGACATGCCCCCACCTCGCCTTTAGCTCATAAATCCTACCGATTTCGATGAATGTAATGACCATGGCGCCCGATTGGCGTCCTTCCCTTCTTCGTGTACCATTCTCGCACCGAGTTTTTGTACGACTTGACCTACATCCCGGGTGGGTTCTTTGTTTGCATTGATGGTCTCGCCAGTGAGCAGGCCTACGCCTTCATTTTCCTATTCCACCGGGTTTCCTTTGTTTATCTGTGTGCCAGAGCTTAGACATACCCCCATTTCCTTGCGACGTACATTCCATCCGCTTCGGGCGGTCATGTATCACATCCCAGCGGTAACTGCTCACCTGTGGCTGTTGGATGTTTTTAATTTGTTATATTAATTGTGTGGCGAGAGACTTGTGATACCTGTACTCTTATATGTTCGCCACCTCGAATGAAACCACTACCATGAAGTACTACATTAGCAACAAGTAAATCTGAGTAGACCTGACTTCTACCAGTACATACTTCCGATGTAGCGTTCGGTAACGGAAATACCGTACCGCTTTCAAGGCGGTGAGACGTTCCTGACGAGATCGGAGATTGACGCACTCCGATTGGTGGACCTGACGCTTATCGGCTCACCGCCCGCGATAGGCACGTGTGTGGTCCCGCCTCAATGATTTTCGCCGTGGCGCCGATGACTCCTCCGATCCTCCTCCTTTCCCTGAAGTGTCTCTGTCCATCCTGTCTTCGCGACCCTCCTTCGTTCGTCTCTGCAGATGTCCGCCTCCCTCCCCGGCAGCCGGGACCTCCCTCGGTCTCAATATGATCTGACAACCTACTGGGGCCGCGTGCGGCATGCGGCTGACCTCTCCGACCCGCGGTAAGTGGGAAATGCGCTCGATGTGAATGAGTGTGTGAACTTTCGCTGACGCCAATTTTTCCAGGATGATGTTCGTGTCTTCGTCCGGCCTGGAGCAGGCTAAGCAGCTGGTCTCCTCCTACAAGCAGAACCATCTTCCGCATATGACTCCGGAGCTGTGGCGCGCGAAGAAGGTGGTTGATTCCACCCTTCACCCTGGTGCGTTCCTCCTTACCCCATGAACTATCCTTCGAGAGGAAGAAGCCGCACAGCAGATACTCATACAACACCAACAGACACTGGCGAGCCGGTCTTCCTTCCCTTCCGCATGTCCTGCTACGTTATGTCCAATCTGGTCGTGACAGCTGGTATGCTTACGCCGGGACTGCAGGTAAGTTACACACCGACACGCTCCAGCTCCTAAAGCCGACCATGGATTTTCAAATCTGACCAATATACCAAGACCACCGGAACTCTCCTCTGGCAAATTGCCAACCAATCGCTCAACGTCGCCATTAACAACGCGAACGCCAACAAGTCCACCCCGTTGTCCGTCCCCCAGATCGCCAAGTCCTACCTCATGGCCGTGTCGGCCTCCTGCTCCGTCGCTCTGGGTCTGAACGCCCTCGTGCCCCGTCTCAAGGGCATCTCGCCCAACGCGAAGCTCATCTTGGGTCGTCTTGTGCCGTTCGCCGCTGTGTCCAGCGCCAGCGCTCTGAACGTGTTCCTCATGCGCGGCGAGGAGATCCGTCAGGGTATTGATGTGTACCCGGTGCTGTCGGAGGTGGAGAAGAAAAAGCTCGAGGAGTCTGGCGAGACGGTGCAGAGTCTGGGCAAGAGTAAGAAGGCGGCTACTATTGCCGTCGGCGAGACGGCTATCAGTCGTGTGCTGAATGCTACTCCTATCATGGTGGTCCCGCCGTTGGTGCTGGTGCGGTTGGAGAAGACTGCTTGGTTGAAGGCTCGTCCAAGGATGATTATGCCCTTGAACTTGGGATTGGTCCTGGCGACGTCCCTGTTCGCGTTGCCGTTGGCCCTGGGTGCGTTCCCCCAGAGACAGGCTATTAGCGCCACGACTCTGGAGCCGGAGTTCTGGGAGAAGGGTGGTAAGGATGGTCAGGTGGAGTTTAACCGGGGCATGTAGATAAAAATGTTTACCTTGGTTTGGCAGGTAGGGGGGGGCGTTTGTTCATAGCTGTTGTCTTCGGGTCATTGTGCTTTGCAATGCTTTTTTAGATCGTTAGACCGTTTGTGGATAGATCGTGTGGTTGCATATATATTATTGTGGGTGAGCATTGGTCTTGAGAGAAGCCAAAGCATGATTCTAAATGGGAATTCCTATTCGACTACAAGTGCAACGCATATACTACCTCTCACATCATCACTCTCTCGGTTACAACCGAGAATATGATATATATCTACTTCAACTACTATAGCCTCTAGGTTACATAGAACTTAAGTACTTGTAATGCCTAGGTTATATCATGAAGGGTCTTATACATATATCATAGTAGTAAAAACATATCTAAAAGTAGTTAGTAGTCAAAATCGTTTCACCAGTAAGTCTTGGATATAGGATTCCGAACAACACTCTTCTATTACCATCACAAATTAGTTGTACAATAATTTTAATTTGTATTACCCTCAGCCTTACAGTACCCTCCTAGACTTATCTATATATAATCAAGTATTGAGAGTACTAATGTCTAGCTATAGGATTATCATATAACATTATCTTATTACTTATCTTATAAGGAAAGCATAAGGACTTTTATTTGTATATTTGTATATACTACCATGTGTACTGGATGGAAATCTCTCTCTTATATATAGAGCATACGTATATTTACCCCCTCCTCCTCCTCCATCACTAAATAGCTAGTAGCAATGATAAATGTCTTTCAAAAAAAAACGCCCACATATTCTCTCGCGCAATAATAACGCCCTCCGTCCCCCGGCACCCTTGATCGACATTTTTAAGTCTTCGAAAATACAATACCGAGTCAGTGGTAGTACTGGCTACTATGCAAATCTAGAGTTAATTGTATCATTTTTCGGATAAGGACTTCCTACTAATTCCAAACTTCAGATTCAATCATATATTTCGTCGAAGTCGAATTTTGTCATATCATATATACTTCATGAGACCATGAAGAGACAGTTGGGATAGTCAAACACAAAGGAAGTAATCGACAACAACCTCAGCCACCTCCATCTTTTTTTTTCTTTTTCCCTCCATCTGATTCGTACAATGGGGTCACGGAGGCGAAGGTCATTGGGATGTCTAGTTCGTGGTGTTTGATTCGGGTTTGATCTTGGAGGAATTGTTTGGAATTGGTGGATGTTGTTTTCTTGTAAGAAGAAATGAGTGAAATGGTGGTGGTAGTTAGATGGTATGGTTGATTTTCAGTTGAAGTGGAGTGGGAGAGTTGGGTGCATGCATGCACAAGGGTGAGGATTTTGTGGAGGCTTCTGTTGGTGGTAACTCGGCGAGTGGTGGGGATGGATGATAACTTGAAGTGAGATGTTGTGATGTTGGAGTATGATTGTATAAATAGAGCTGATGAGATGCGCTAAGGGAGAATAGGAGTTGTAATAGTAGTAAGGAAGGGATGGATTAGTATTGTAGTAGCCATTCTGTTATTGGGAGGAGATTAGTATTTTCGTACCTGGCTTATTCTATTGTTGTGTGTACTGGTATGATGAGCAGTAGGGATGGCTGTGAACATGATGCTGTTTTGAAGATCTTCAAATTGTCCATCATATCAAGGTTGGCATTGGTATTGATATATGAGATGGTAGATGGTAGCGCCAGAGAACTCCGGGTCCGTTGATCAGTCGTAACGAGCTCATAAAAGTAAGTAGGTAAGGTAGTATCAAGTGGTATAATATATATACATCGGTAGGAGTGGTAGTTCACAATGCACAGGTCTATGCATCATCATCGCCTCGGTCCATCCGAGGGAAACAGACAGACAGACCAGAGGGTACTGCTCTACCGCGTCGAAGAACAAGTCAAAAAGGTCAAGAATCATAGTCGAAGCTATGCAGGAGATAAATCGTCATGTCACCAGCGCCCGTAGACGTCAATAAGTTCCGAGTATGAGAAATCACATCGAACGATGCTGCGAGAAGAAAAAAGACGATATAAGAAAAAAAAACGATGAAGCTCAACACAGATCCCATAAGCCCACAAAGCCCCAAGTCCAGGCCGCCCGGACTGTATAAAAAACACATAAATATAAAATGGTATGTCCCTCCGATAATCAATATATGTCGTACTGCTCTTTTGTCCTCATCGGGGACTGGTGTAGTCAGGCCCCGACCAACGGTTTCTTGTGTTCACAATGAAGCATGCAAAAACCCCATACACCTTGCCCGACTGCGGGCATCAACTCCGGGATATCCCATCCATGTACCCTCCGTCAGTTCCATTACCCAGTTATCGTCAATCGGCTAGCACTATCGCCAGGCCATCCCTGAGAAGTAGTATCCAAACAGAAAAATAACATCCCTCTATCGCAAATGTGGCTGTACCCATACATACTAACGCCTGGTGGCTGTCGAAGGGCTTATCTCGACGTACCAGCCTCTCGGTATAGAAGGGCTCCGCAGCGTCTGAATATTAGCGCGAAGCTAGATCACACCCGATACAAGTGTCCAGCGGAAGGCTGTCCAAATCAACGCCGCTGAGTGGTGCGTTGCAGCTGCTCCCCAATCCGTAGGGCTTCAGTGCCGTCATCCACCAAGGACTCCTTAAACCACTGGTGCTTCAACGCTTCCTTGGCCGTGATGCGGTTCTTCGGGTCATACACGAATATCCGCTGAAGGAGATCGAGGAATAGTTTGTGGAACTTGGTGTTGGTCGGGATGAAATCCTGCGGCTCGTTAGCAAACCTGAACCCCGGGTTTAGGCCGTGAGTGGAAGGGGCTCGTACCGGAAGCTGCTTCATTGCCCTCACATACTTTCGTGAGGCACGAGTGGTCTGATCATTCGGGTATTCAAGCTTGTTTCTGTTGAAATACCTGGGACAGTCAGCATCATTCGGCGGGTGTAACCACGATGTAACTTACTTGGCGGCCTGGTTCTGGCCTGCGCTGCGACCGCCTTGCATCACCTGCCTCACTAGTCTAGTGTCAATGCGGTCGCCGATAACAGCTTCCATCATGGCAAGGTGCTCCAGGTTGTCATGCGTCTGGAAAAGGGCGTCCCCCGTGAAAAACTCCACGAGGATGCAACCGATACTCCAAATGTCGCAAGGGAAGCTCCAGCCCAGATTTAAGATAATCTCGGGGGCCCGATAGTGTCTAGTGGACACCACAGACGAGTGGTACTCATCATCAAATGTGGCTGACCCAAAGTCAATCAGGCGGATCTCACTGTCCAACAGCACACGTCTTTGACGAGCACTCCGGGAGATGGCATGCGAAGAGGATGGGATGGTGCGATTATAGGTAAACGTTTGGTAGGCGTTGCTGACCAGAAGGATGTTTTCGGGTTTAAGGTCGGTGTGAATGAGATTCAGGTCATGAAGGACTGAGAATGTCAGCTAGATAGCCCCAGTGATAGGCATATTGCCAAAAGTACTCACAAGCTACACTGGTGAACAGCTGTCGGGCGAAGTTTTGAATCTGGCTGCTGGGGAACGGCACAAAGCCGTTTCCCTTCAGAAAATCGAAGACGCTTTGCCCCAGCAGATCCGTCACGATACAGATGTGATTGCGATAGTCAAAACAGTCTCGCAAGTGGATGCACTTGTTGCGGTTCTGCTTGTCATTGGAG
This sequence comes from Aspergillus eucalypticola CBS 122712, assembly GCF_003184535.1. Taxonomy (NCBI): domain Eukaryota; kingdom Fungi; phylum Ascomycota; class Eurotiomycetes; order Eurotiales; family Aspergillaceae; genus Aspergillus; species Aspergillus eucalypticola. Next base: position 441,047 of record NW_020290282.1, read on the forward strand.
GCCAGTGTGGACAGCACCCGAAGTTCAATCCGCGAAGCATCCCGGTACTTTTGGATCGAGCGGATGATCTTGACGGCACAGCGGGTCTTACGCTGCTTGTCAAACGCTTCAACCACCTTTCCGAAGGTACCTTGCCCCAAGAGTTTGATGATCGAGTCTGCGAAACGTTAGCATCGATCGTATCTGAATGACCACGAAGGAAACACATACATCGCTCAGTCAAGGGAGTGTTAGGATTGACAATATAATGGCCATCGTCGTCATCATACTTTTCGCCTCGATTCGCATACTAGAGTTGGTTAGCAAAGAAGGAGAGAGTAAGGAGAATGGGGCGATGACTTATCACATACATCGCGGACCACAGGTACCGGAACATCCTTTGCCTTGATGGGCGGCTTCGGCGGCGGGACATAGCTCAAGAACGCATCCCCTGCGTTCTCCAACTCCCGCCGTTTTTGCTCATCGCGAGCGGACTTGCGAGTGGTTACGCGCTTGCGTTTCTGGCCAACATTGGCGTCTTCGTAAATGATCCCATTACTGGCCCCCGAACTTCCCTGGGACAGAGATGTAGGAGCCGTGGTGTGCAGGGAGGTTGTCCGATCAGTCGACAGGGAGGCAGCCGATGACTCCTCGCCATAGTGTTGTGGATTGATTGAGTACGACGGCCGATCGTAATACGTGACGTCGTAGGCAGACTCGATGCCAGTGCGCCGTTTTTTCCCAGCCGGCTGAGGAGCGTTGCCGTTGGCTGCCGTGACGGTGGACGCTGTCGCGAGACTGCGCGAGGAGGCCTTGGACTGTTCCGGAGGGGGCGTGTCATCGATGACAATCACCTCCTTCGGGATCCCATTTTTATAGAACTCGCCCCAGTTAGGCTTCCTCCTCCGGGTGCCCTGCGCTGTTGTGCCAGCGCTCACAGCGTTGTGGGCTGGAGGCATTGTTGTGGTGGCAGTGGTTGTGCTGGTGGTTGTGGTAGTCGTTGGGGTGGGTGCGGTTGGCATAAGCTTCGGAGATTGCACGAAAGGAAGGGTAGTAGGCGTCGGGGCGGAAACGGGATAGGGATATGAAGAGGGGACGAGGCGAGAAGTGGCTGCAGCGGAAGTGGTGGGATAGGATGCGTTCGGTTGGTAGGGTTGATGATGGGGGTATCCGTAGTGTTGCTGATGCGGATGCGTCGCGGTAGCCGTGGAAGGGGTGGACATGATGCAAAGAAAAAGTGTATACTAGCCGGATGTCCTCGCGGCGGATTCCGGCTAAATGGAGAGAGGGGGGGAAAGAGAGAAAGAGAGAGAGAGAGGAGAGAAAGGAGATAGGGACGTGAAGAGGAGGAGGAGAAGAAAGAGGAAAGGAGAGAGAGGGTGTGGTGGAGGGGAGGAGATTCACAGTCGCCGGATGGTCGTCGGCCGTCCGAATTGTCGTAGTAACAAGCGGCAGTCGTTCGTCGTAGTAAGTCCTAATCTCTCTGCGAAACTACCTGGGAGCAGGGTTCAGACACCCGGGAATTCTCGTGTTAAAATTCCAGCAAAAACTGGAGTGAAATTTGATGAGGGGTATAGAAAAGAGTCAAAAGATAAAAAGGATTGCAAGAGAGAAAAATGAAAAGAAGAGTCAAGGAGAATATTATCGGGCAAAGGAAAGGAAGAGCGAGTCGAGAGGCGTGGGGATCACTGGCTGGAGGGATGGATGGATGGCGAGGCGGTCGGTCGGGGGAACCAGCAGAGCGTCCGAGAAACGCTTCGTACGGTACGGATGAGCTCACGAAGGAAGACTCATTGGGTCACCGGGCGAGCCAAAGGAGAAATCATTGAAGTGTCGAAGAGCATCAGCTTGGGGTGGTGGGTTTATCAAAGAATGGTGAGCATCGATGAAAGGGGGAGAAAAGCAAGAAGTGGTGGTGCTCCGCGAAGACTGGAATTTGAAAATGGGAGAGGCGATGAGATCTGGTGACAGATAGACGGACTCCAGAAAGAAACTTGAGTTGTGCTGGAACGGGAAACTACAGCGCCCAGAGAGCAAGAGAAAATGGGAACTTTCCCAAGAAGTAAGTCGTTGGTAAGGACCAGTTATCCTCGTCAATTCTTGCCTGGATTGAAACAATTCGGCCTACAGCAACGAGCACTACAAAGAAGACGGACAATAACAACTACAAATCTTATTCTATGAGGGGGAGATTCAAAATGGCAGCGTGCAGAACTTATTCCTTCAGCCCGCATTTACTGACCAAAAAGAATACAGACCGAACAGAACCTCCTCTCCACCATTACGGCGGTCTCAAGGGTCATGGTGGATGATGGCGCCTCGCCGCACGAGCACCACCACAGAAGGTTTGTTCGGTTACGACACAGACACACACACACACACATACAACTCGCCCTCTTCATCCTCCATTCCAGTCGGTGTCATTGGGCCTTCTGGATCAATCAATCCTCCGAGGAAGCCTATTCTTCGGCTGGACACCGTCTTCGATGTCGGGTTGTCTTGCTCGCCCTTTGACGATTCCCCCTTTTCTCTATGCGGCAATAGCCCATGGTAGGGCAATCGCGATTATCAATAATAATAATTCCAATCCTAAACAACAATCTGGCACGGTTTTTGTAGGCGCAGATCGCAAGGCTCATCTAACCCAACCAGCCCCGGAGGCAAAACATAGCGCCGGAGTTTGAGGCGAGTCTAGGCTTCCAAGCTCTGGATGACATCCACCGGTTGAGGTCCTTTCTTCCGCGAACCGAAATGTCAGATATGAAACACGTTACCAATTACCCTGCGAGACCCAAATGGTCAGGTAAGATAGAGGGATGATGATGATGATAAGGTATGGGTGGCATTGTAGATGTGTTCAACCGGCCTTTCTTGTCATCGCTCTACTCGTCTGCGGTCTTCGCCGTGCAGTGTTAGTCTACTTAGTAGTTAGTGAGTGGTGATGGTCTGGTGGCAATATGTCGTCGTGGCTGCTGTTGCGTTTCGGGCACCTTCAGACGACCGGAGAGGGCTGCTGCATGACATGCGTTTTTTCCATTTTCCACTAAGAGAACTCGTTTGCAGTAGTGAGAAGAGATGCCTCGTACCGCCAATTTGCCCTGGGAGAAGGTTTAATAATAACCCGAAAGAACGATGCTCTGGATGATGACGCCGCGGAGGCGTTTGATTGGATTTGGGGGCGGCGAATCTCCGCTTTTCGGCCTTGTGCTCCCTTCGTCCCAATTCTTTAGTCCCTGATCTCTGACATCATTCCCCCGAAGTTGATCCTCTTGTTTTTGAAGTTGGGGGTGGTACCCTCCCCCGCTGAGTTGATCATGCTCTTGGGGAACCCCGCTTCGCTGCTCTCGTCTGCAGAAAAAAGGGATCAATCGTAGGGATGAGAGGGCGATGATCCGAGTGTGACTGGAACGATGGCTGAAAGTCTGGTGGACAAGCTGATTGGCAACTCTCCCCGGGCAAACGATGAAGTCAGATTCAGTTGTTCCGGCTGAAAGAGACTTGCGTGTTTGGTCCCACCCGATGCCCCGAACGATCTAGCGTCAACCCTAAACTGCTCTGGGAAACCTCGGGCTTGGCATGCAGTACAAATGGCCTCAGGTACGAAACAAACTACAACTACGCAGGAAATAGTAGGGAACGAAGGGATAGAAGATGGTCAGTCTGCTAGGCAAATATGTCATATCATTTCAAACGTATGAAATGCAGTGACCGAGTCGATGCACGGAGAGACGGAGTCTACCCATGTCGTTTCTTTCATTTCTTTTGTTTTGCTCTCTTCTCCCCGTGGCACACTGGCAAAGCCGAATATCATCGGGGCGTCAAATTGTCGTCTTCCAGACAACACGTCAATGAACTGTCCGACAATATCCACAATCCCCAGAGACTGGCGTTTGCTGCTCTCACTGCCGTCAGGTAGGAGATAGAGCAAGCGGATTGCAATAGCGAAACCCTGATTCCCCTCCGTAACACACGGGCATAAGAAAAGTAATACATCCACATAAAATATCGGGCAGAGACCCGGGACAATTAAACAGGGGGTAGTAAGCTTAGAAGAACGGAAGAGAATCGGGTGCTTGAGTATTACTCAGACAATAGTCCGGGGCCTCACAATCGGATGCGAAAAGAATGGGCAAGTGCACATACAATGAATGATAAGAACACCAACTGCGAGCACTGCGGAGTATGCAACCTTGCCAAGTAACCACGATCCTGCGCAGTCACAGCATGGAACCCAAAACGGAATTACAAACCGCTGAAGCGACTCATGCTAGGTAATCTTTAGTCCGCTCGATCCTCCTTCACATCTTTCGAATAGGCCTTTTGTACGTGTCGGGGCCCTCTGCCATCCAGCTCCAGCATGAATAGAACATCCCGAACCTGGATGCCGGCACCTTTCTCTTTGTCTTCTCGCCATGTTCCCAGACGTTTTGCAGGCACGGCGGCTGGCTCACCGGAACGTCCGGGTTTGTCCGTGCTTGCAGGCGGCGTGGCGGTGTTGACCCGGGACGGCGTAGAAAATCCACTGCCAGCTGCTGCACCACGATTTAACCACGAGTACGTTTTTTTGCTTCCAAACATGCGACCAGATAGCATGCTGTTAGTAGCCAGGCGCGCGGTCTCTACTGACTGCTGATGTTGCTGAGCCTCGCTGGCCTTGGCATCCATGAGCTTCTTGGCTTCCTTCTTCGACATTCCCTTCTTATCGATGCTAGGGGCTCTCTCTCCGATCGGTGTGGAGGCGCCGGAGCCAGGGATATCTACAGATTCTGATCGGCTCGCTCCCCCTTCTCCAAGGATGGCATTTGCGCTGCGCTTGGTACGTTTCGCAGCACGGGCCTCTTCGCTTGAATTGTCCTTATCCATAAGCATGCGATACTTCTCCGACAGTGGTTTAGTACCCTGCGATTCGATCGCTGAGTGCGGGCCTATATGCCAATCGATTAGTCTGAAACACGTCTTGAAGCCTTGTCCTAAACATACGCTTGAGTGGTGTGCTAGGATTTTCCACATTCCCATTGACAGCATTAGCCGATGTAGCAACGTCCTTCCAATCAGTGGGGACAACTCCGTGTGAGTGTGCGCGGCGACTCCGAGCCAGTGTTGAAGAATAATCGACCACCGTTCGCAACCGCTCCTCACATGCGATAGACATTAAGCTGAGAATGTCCAATAAAGGTGCACCGGTCTGGTTCAGGATTGTCTGCCCGGAACGTATGATCGATGATCCATCTGGTCCAGTGACTTCGATAGGCTGTTGGCGACCGGGTACTGGATGATACAGTCCTTCTGCCGGTATACGGACTCCGAGTTCGAATCCACGTTTCTGCAGTCTCTGCTCCAAAACCTTAGTCCACAAGAAAGAGTCCTGTAGAGTATACTGTGCGCGCCGAGCTGCCTCAGTGTCTTCGCGGGTCGGCTCATTAGGATCCTTGAAGGGCGCAGGAGGCTGCGTCGACGGCTCCCTGTAGAAGGAATCCTGCGTGGTCGCCGGCTTATATGGGGAGGGTTGTTCAAAACTAGGAGTCGTAGGAACACTCCCAGTCGTCGACGCTTGTGATGTGAACGAAGTATTCACAGCAGGTGGCACAGGTTGTTGAGGTTGTTGCTGCGGAATCTGTGGCTGTTGAGGGCGAGGTGGTTGTTGAGCCTGCACCGGAGGACCAGAGTAACTGCTTGTCAGGTACGCCTCCTCTTCCCGCACATCAATTCCTGATGATGCTAGCACATCTGTGAGCTCAGCAGCATCGGTAGCCTTGTCTGCCGGTCGAGAAGGGGGTCCCATCGCGCCTGGAGGTGGAGGCGGAGGAGCGGGAGTCTGGGGGACGCCGTTCATATTCATGGTCGGTGTAGTCATGGGAGCCGGCTGGTGCTGCGGTAGTTGTAACGTCCCGAAGCTAGGTGAGGCGTAAGGAGACTGGGACTGAGGGAGAGGTGAGAGATGTTGGCGCTTGAGAGGTGGAGGGACACCACCGTTTACAGGCGATGGGGCACCAGGTGAAGGTGAGGAACCCGGCGGGGAAAATGACTGCGTCAAGTGTTGTTGCTGGGGTTGCGCCATGGTGAATGGATATTGTAGCTTCGATGAAAATTCTAGCTCGAAGAATTCAAGGCAAGACCGAGTCACGGTTGCGCTGGACGCCAGAAGGGAAGGTGTTTCGCGTTGTATGTATGTAGGAAAACCGGGCGGACTACTTTAACCGCCTCCGCCACCAAGTGAGACCATCTCAGGTCATCGCAAGCAGAATATGAATGGCGTAGAGAGATCGGACACGGAGTCTTGGTGAAGAAGTGAGCACCGGAGGGAGGGAAGAAGGTCGACGGGGTTTATCGGTGTTACTCTCGCGAACGGCGAAGGGGAGCTTCGCACCGACGAGGTTTGCTGTTGCGGCGATCCGCCCGGGAGCATCACGTGGCTGGCTTAGGTAAGTCCGCGCCATGTTGGACCTTGCGCTTTCTTGGTTTCGCGACTTTCCGTGTCTTTATTGCGCCCAGTTGCAGGAAATGCAGAAGATATAACACACTTTGCCTGTTGCCCAAGATACTACTGTGGCGGATGCTGCACTGACTGTATAAACTCCTGCAGATTTAGATCAGGTTCTGTGCAGTACATGTCATGGGCAGTCAATCCCGCGTCAACTGACATCCTACGGAGCAGAGGCAGCTAGTTTAGGAATATCGGCACTTCCAGGAACACCATCACCTACTATTGACCCCGTCGCATCTGTACTGATCTGCTGCATACTCTCCTCAGTTCCGCATCGCTACCTGTAGCTTATCCGAAACTCCCAATCATGGCGACAAAGCGAAAGGCATCGGCCTTAAATGCCGCGGTGGATGACGAGCCGGCCGATCCAACGGATGAATTGGCTTTCTATTGTCTAGGGGGCGGAAATGAAGTCGGGCGATCATGTCACATAATCCAGTATAAGGGCAAAACAGTGATGGTGTGTCATTCGCAACCCAATGCTGTAACTACTGTTTACTGACTGTGGTCTCATTAGCTTGACGCTGGTATGCATCCTGCGAAAGAAGGCTTCTCAGCCCTGCCCTTCTTCGACGAGTTTGACCTTAGCACGGTAGATATTCTTTTGATCAGCCAGTATGTGGGACAGTCTCTCTTTTGCGTTCCCCTAGTCACCCTTCCTACACCGTCGCCCCCGAGCATGCGGGGATTGTTCATGGCCGTGGATAGCATCCCACACCACATCTCTCCTTGGTTTCCCAGCATGGTGGCAGAGTTCTTCTCTGCCATCATAGCAATTGCATCTGCTCATGTACTGAGAGACACAATACAATATATGCTAGTTATTCATCTTGGTCTTTGCGTTGTATCTCTGTATCCGTGCCTTTAACCGCAGCCTCTGCTACATCATTGCAATTTCACTCTTGCTCGACCATCTCAATCGGACAGTCGGCTGATAGATACTCTACTTAACCCATAGTTTCCATGTTGATCATTCCTCCGCGCTCCCCTATGTGCTCAGCAAGACCAATTTCAAGGGCCGTGTATTCATGACACACGCCACCAAAGCCATCTACAAATGGTTGATTCAGGACAATGTGCGTGTGAGCAGCACGGCCTCGTCTTCGGATCAACGCACCACTCTGTATACCGAGCAGGACCACTTGTCTACGCTTCCCTTGATCGAGACGATCGACTTCAACACAACGCACACCATCAATAGCATTCGCATTACTCCCTTCCCTGCTGGCCACGTCCTTGGTGCGGCAATGTTCCTGATTTCAATTGCCGGCCTCAACATCCTCTTTACCGGTGACTACTCTCGTGAAGAAGACAGACACTTGATCCCAGCCGAAGTTCCCAAAGGTGTGAAAATTGATGTGCTTATCACAGAGTCGACGTTCGGCATTTCGTCCAATCCCCCCCGCCTTGAACGTGAAGCCGCCCTTATGAAAGCCATTACCGGAGTCCTGAATCGCGGGGGCAGGGTCTTAATGCCGGTGTTTGCCCTGGGTCGCGCACAGGAGTTGTTGCTCATTCTGGATGAATATTGGGAGACACATCCCGAACTTCAGAAGATACCTATCTACTATATCGGAAATACGGCTCGCAGATGTATGGTCGTGTATCAAACATATATAGGTGCAATGAACGATAACATTAAGCGACTCTTCCGTCAGCGTATGGCGGAAGCGGAAGCTAGTGGTGACAAGAGTGTCAGTGCAGGGCCCTGGGACTTCAGATTCGTCAGAAGTTTGCGCAGCCTGGAGCGTTTCGATGATGTAGGGGGATGTGTTATGTTGGCTTCACCAGGTATGCTCCAGACAGGAACCAGTAGGGAGCTTCTGGAGCGGTGGGCTCCGAACGAACGCAATGGTGTGGTCATGACAGGCTACAGTGTTGAGGGCACGATGGCCAAGCAGATTCTGAACGAACCGGAGCAAATCCCTGCGGTCATGTCAAGAGCAACGACGGGACTGGTGAGGCGAGGCATGGCTGCCGGAAATGAGGAAGAGCAGAAGGTTATGATTCCCAGAAGATGTACAGTGGATGAGGTCAGTTTCGCAGCCCATGTAGATGGAGTTGAGAACAGAAATTTCATCGAGGAAGTCTCTGCACCTGTTGTGGTATGTAGCCCCGTTTACCTCTCGTCACAACATGTTTGGATTACTCATTCTCCTTAGATCCTTGTCCACGGTGAAAAGCACCAAATGATGCGACTCAAGTCGAAGCTGCTCAGTCTCAACGCCGAGAAGACCGTCAAAGTCAAGGTCTACACGCCGGGTAACTGCGAAGAAGTTCGTATCCCGTTCAAGAAGGACAAGATCGCAAAGGTAGTGGGTAAATTGGCTCAGATCGCGCCTCCTTCGGAGCAAGACGATGGCCAGCTCATGTCCGGCGTCCTTGTCCAGAACGGCTTCAACCTATCCTTGATGGCACCCGACGATCTCCGCGAGTATGCTGGTTTGACCACCACCGCCATTACATGCAAGCAGCATATTACGTTAAGCTCTGCAAGCATGGACCTAATAAAATGGGCTCTTGAAGGTACCTTTGGAGCCATTGAAGAAGTCGGCAAACCACAGCAGGAAATTGCCAAGAAGGGACAGGAAGATGAATCCGACAAAGCCAACGGAGACAAACTCAAGGAGGAAGCCGCCGATGAAGAAATCCCCATGGGAGATACGCAAACCTACCTGGTCATGGGTTGCGTGCTCATCCGATACTATCCTCGCACTCGCGAAGTCGAACTTGAATGGGAAGGGAACATGATGAACGACGGAGTTGCTGATGCAGTCATGGCGGTCCTCCTGACTGTTGAGAGCAGCCCTGCGTCAGTGAAACGTAAGTGGCAACCACTTATAACAATACCCATGAAGAACCATCCTACTAACTACGATTCATACAGAATCCGCCAAGCACAAGCATCACCATCACCACCACCACCATCACGACGATGACCACGCCCACCAAATTCCCAATCCCCACTCCAACGTCGGACCAGAAGAGCGTTTCCGACGTCTCCTCATGATGCTCCAAGCACAATTCGGCTCAGAGATCACGGCCATCGAGCGCCCACGCCTACCCCCCAATAGTATTACCAATGGCACCACCGACAAAGTTGACTCCGACGACAAGTCGACCCCTGTGAAGGAAGAAGAGGAGGAGGAGGAAGAGGAAGAAGAAGAAGACGACCTAACAGAGCTAGAAGCAGCCGAGATCTCTCGTCTCCACGCACTAGGCATTCCATTCCCCGGACTCGAAATCAAGGTCGACAAGCACATCGCCCGGATATGGCTGGAAGATTTGGAAGTGGAGTGCGCCAACCCTGCGCTAAGGGATCGGGTCCGCGTCGTCGTCGAACGAGCCGTGGAAACCGTGGCGAGCATGTGGGCAGAGGGACCTGCGCCTGCTACAGTGGTGGCTGCAAATGGAGAAAGCAAAGATCAGGATGTCTCTACGGGATTGAAGGCGACAGCGATTGAGGCTAAAGCGTGATATGAATCTGTAATTGGTGTATGTAACTATAAGCTTCTTGATATGTTCCACTTGAAATAGTGACTATTTCCTCCCACCAGCACCTTAATTTAGTAAAGGCCGGCTATATCGGGTATATGAATCATACTCCTCCTCCTCCTGCTGCTGCTGCTTCAATGCTGCTTAATGATGGGTCAGGTGTGGATTTGTGCGGGTAGTCAACATTGCTACTAAGAAACATGTGCTGCTGAAGCCATTGGTATGGGATATGAGAAGAAGAATTCGAGCAAAAAGCGAAAGCGTCAAACACAGAGTCCGCATTCCGGTATAGTGTCCATCGGCTACGCTGATGACACCAACTAGGTCGCGTTCCAGTATTCTCTGTATGCTGATCGGAGTTCCTTGAACTGATGATACTCGGGAGACATCAAATTGAGGTAGTTTCCGGGGTAACCGGCTTCTTTCAAGGCACGTAGAAACGTGTCAAACCGTGCTTTCAATACTTCAGTAGCTTCAAGGCGGTCGGAGGCTTCGATAGTAGCGTGTCGCTCCAGAACTTGAATAGTTGGAGTGGTAGTCTTAACGTAGTTAAGGTCAGTACATGACTTAAATGATGGATGCAGAAATTGCAATTGAGATAGGGTGGACTTGTTCATCAAGACTTACTGATGATCTCCGCTATATTTGGCTCAACACCATAGAGACATCGGAATGTGTCAGTCTCATATCGTGGCGGATGCACTATGCCATCTTCATCAATGTACCGGCCTTCTTCCCGGTATAAGTAAGCATCCGCATTGAGATGGCCGCCGTGCGCTTTCGCGTGTCCTTGGCTGATAATTCTTTGTTAATCGGCCATGTGGTCATCGGTAGCTGGAAAGAAATCTTCCTCGGATCTGAGCAAATCCAAGGGTATACTCAACACTCATTCTCTGGCCAGTTTCGTCTCTAGGATAGGTAATCTTGCGTTCTGGCGAGCCAACTCGACAACCGGCGTTATTTCCTGTTATCATCTCGTCTTTCACAGCTTCCACGCGCATTTCATCGGCTTCAAGGAATTCAGAAATTTAATATTGATTTTCGACGACACTACAGCGGTTGCTCGTTCGTCTGTGTAGATCTCAAAGTCAGCAGGAGCAGGGCCTTTTGATTTCTTGGAGCGTTTTTCTTTGTGAAGAAGGAAAAGTGGATAAACGGGAAGTATGAGTAGAGTAAGCGTAGTATGTGGACAGAAAGCAAAAGGGAAGTACCCAAGCAGAAAGAATTAAGCTTCTTGATATGTTCCACTTGAACTTCACTATTTCCTCACTGGACACAAATTACCTAGCACAGCTCAAAAGAAATGAAAAACTCATAATAGAGTGACATGCCTGTAAGCCTTCCGGTAGGCTAAGCCTGATCCAAGGGCTTAATCATTCCATGTTGAGCCTTGGGGAATACTGCGTGAGACGACATGGTTCCAGAGGACAGAGGAAGGACGAAAGGGGGAAGAGAAAAGTGAAGTTTGCAATCACCATTCACTGTACATTCACTTGCTGTGTTACTACTTCACTTTCTCGGAAACACAGAGCTTTCCGTACTATTTCATCAGATCCCCGTCAGTACCCGCCTATGGATACGGTACCTACGTAGGTACACCATAATGCAGACATCATCTACTTACCTCCCGGTACATATATTTCACCCCTCACATTCTCACCTTACTACTTCCTTTATTCAAAGCTCATAACCATACTTTTTACGACGTGCTATTCTCCAGCGTTTCTTAACCCACGCCTTCAAGAACGGCAGTACCCCATCGGAGCGACACCTTCCCAAGACGTAGTGTAAACGTGCTTCCCCAAACAAGCTTTCTACCGCAGCTTCCCAGTCAACAAGTATATCTTGGGCCCGAGTCTCAAATGGTTGCTGCTACAAAGCGGTCGCTTTCTGAATTCCTTGAAGGCGATGAACTGTTCGTGGAAGCTGAGAGAGACGATATGATAACAGGAAATCACGCAGGTGTTAAGCTGGCTCTCCAAAACACCGAAATCCCGGTTATACACTCAAAACTTGATCAGCTCCGCAAGGATCTTGAAAAGCTTGAAGCGAGAATGGCTGGAACTGAACAAAAACTGGCCGGAACTGAACAAAGACTGGCCGGAACTAAACAAAAACTGTCCGAATTTCAACAAGAACTGGCCGGAACTGATCAAGAACTGTCCGAATCTCAACACGCATCCGGTCAGTTCGGGCAGCAGGCGCGCGCACAATTCAGCATTGGTTTCGCCGATACCTTTGTGTTTCTCTATGGGGTTGATCCTATCCTTGCTAAGAAGATCGGTAAGTTTTGATATATTATATCTGCCTGATCTCTATTAACATTCCTGTATTTCCTATTTTGTTTATCCAGGGGCTGACCTTACCTACATAAGGCCTCTGAGAAGAGAATAGGAATTGACTTATTTGAGGAACGGTTTCACAAATTTCTAGATGCCTTGGACCCAGCTGGGTATGCAGGTGATTACTTGGATCCCATGCAAGCAGATGCTCAGCTTAATGAACTCCATAAAGCATATAAGGATTTCTGGGTTGCTAGCAGATTGGTGCGATGACAGCATTGGCAGGCTTTTAACGATGACGTGGACTGCGTGAGACCTAGATGGCTGTGGCTTTGATTCTTTTCTTTCTACTCGGATGCTTTAGTGCTTTTTTGTATTATGTTGAGACATTCACTGCAGCCAGGCAGCTGTCAGCTGATCCTTCGCCTCCTCTTCCTGCGTGGCCTCTGACCACCCAATCCAACCACCAACCTTCTTCTTGAGATCTAGATAGATCAAATCCGTATATCTTTGACCCTACATCTTGACAAGTTATAAGCCCGGCTTCTTGCCGCAGAGCTATACACACCTCTTTCTTTTTTCTTAATTCAAAATAACACTTAAGATCAGTTCTGAAGAGCTACAACGCGTCTCATTATTTCTACAACCTGAGATCTTTCTCTACCTTAACTCAACTACCAAAAATGGGAATGAATACCTCAGTCTCTTAAAGAGAGCTTATCATATCACAGTCACTCAGACTAAGCAAGAATATACAGAAAATCCAAGATTCTTCTCACTTGCTCCCGTACAAAGACTGCAAGAGTTCCAGAATTAGTTAAAAGCAGAGCCAGTGCCAGTGCCAGTGTTAAAGCCAGTACCAGAGCCAGAGCCCCTACCAAAAGTCTTAAAATCTTAAGCGGAGCTTCCAGTCTCGAAGCCTCCACCAAAGCAAGCTTCTCCGAAAAGAAAGGTAGCTAAAACACCAACTTCCATACAAGAAAAACCACCCCCAGGTATATATCACGCTAAATATATGTATAAACGCGCACTTGAGCCCTCACAAATAAAAGGTATTCTTACTGCAAAGGAGCCTTTTATACAGCTTCTGGTTGCTATTATTTAAACCCTCAAATCCGGCCTAACTGCTGGAAGCTATCACCATTTATTTAACATCTTGAATCACTAAAGACTTTAAAATCCACTAAAACAGTTGACCATGTGCTTGCTAATCTAAAGGCTCGTATACAAAGACCCTCCCAAGCGGCCACCTAAACGGCCACCCAAACAATATTCCAAATAAACCCCAAATTAGCCTTACCAATGCCCTCGCGTACGCCTGACACACAAGAAAAAGTCGTGGAGGAACACTAATAGTTGAACTCATTAAGATTATTGATCCCTGTGCTTAATTCTATAGGAAATCCTATTTAAAATAAACCTCAAAGCATCCCTACTTATAATCTTGATTACTTTGCATTTCCGTGTTTTAATTAAGCGCTTCGAACATCTTGAAAACCTGAGATAGAATCCTTTTACATGTATATAATGGCTTCGGATCTGCCTGTCTGGGAGGCAGTATTAAGACATTCACTGCAGCCAGGCAGCTGTCAGCTGATCTTTTGTCTCTTCTTTCTACATGGCCTCTGACCACCCAATCCAACCACCAACCATCTTCTTGAGATCTAGATAGATCAAATCCATATATCTTTGACCCTACGTCTTGACATATTATAAAGAGACATCAATTGTATTCTCCTTGAAATGGATCCAGTTGACTACCCTCCATCCTTCACAAGACAGACGGACCCTCGCATTGGCTGCTGATGCAATCAGTCAATGCACCATCGCAACAACTGCGTACGTATCCTTAGCAGCAGAGTCTACCGCAAGCAATTCCATATCCCATCATTAAGCTGCACTAACTTTCGCAAAAACAACATCAAGCACCTTGACCGCCGTATCCACGATGATATCGATCTCCTCTTTGGAGACATTATACGGCGGCGCCAGAATGATATGGTCTCCTTTCATACAGTCCACCGTCCCGTTAGCAGCGTACAACGACACCCCGTACTCTGGTTTCAACCCAGTCTCTTGGACCCGGAATGCAACTGCTTTGTCAGGGCTGAATGGCTCTTTGGTTTCTTTGTCTTTGACGAATTCGATCTGCAGATACATGGTATATTAGTCTTCACCCAAACCTCGGGTACACTAATGGTCGATAGAACTTGGATTAAGAAGAGTGACTTACACCCCAGAACAGCCCCTTCCCTCTGATATCGCCCACATACGGATGTTGCTCTAAGCTGCCCCGTAACCTTTCCTCCAGATACTTACCCATGTTTCTGACATTCTCGAGTAGGTTATCCCGCTTGATGACCTTTTGCACGGCTAACGCGGCAGCACATGCGATAGGATGGCCTTGGTACGTTTGACCGTGCCGGAACACTCCCGTGCCTTTGTCGAGGGCTCCGACAACTTTCTCGCTGATGAGGATACCAGAGACGGGTGCGTATCCGCCTCCGAGTCCCTTGCCGATGGTTTGGATATCGGGAACTACGTCCTCTTGTTCCCAGGCGTGGAGGGTGCCACAGCGTCCCATGCCGCACATGATCTCGTCTAGGATGAAAAGCGCACCGTACTTTTCACAGATTGCTTTCATAGCGGGGAAGTAGCCTGGGAGGGCGGGAACGGCGCCTAGGGCCTGGTTTGATGGGTGCTTGCGTTAGTTGCTGAGCTTTGTGTGTAAGGAGTGAGTCTGTTGAGAGATGCTTGCTTACCGCTCCTACAACTGGCTCTGCAATGAAAGCGCAGACATTCTCTGGTCCGACACGCTGAAATTCTGCGTCGAGCTCTGCTGCTAGTCGGGCAACGTAATCCGCGTCGGACTCGCCTGCTTTCTTACCTCGGTAGGGGTAGCAAGGCGAGACGTGAGACGTGTTGGTTGATAGAATGGGTTCAAAAGGCTCTCGACGGATCATGTGTCCGCCTACTGACAAGGCACCCAAGGTGACGCCATGGTAGGAGGGCTTCCGGGCAATGAACCTGGATCGCTGTAGTTGGGGGGTGGGTAGCTCGACGAAGTATTGACGAGCTAGTTTCAATGCAGCCTCGACAGCCTCAGAGCCTGAGATAATGTGAGTATTTGTCTGGCGATATCGTGCAGAGTAAGTGTTTTAACATACCGGAATTCACAACGAGCAACTTCGAGAGCTTACCACCAGTCGACTCGGTAAGGAAGGTAGCAAGCTCTTCCGATGCTTCTGTCCCAAAGAATGCCGTATGGCAGTATGACAACTTGTTGATCTGGTCAATCACCGCTTGGCTGACCTCCTCATGGCCATGGCCTAGGCAGGATACGGCGGCACCACCGGTCGAGTCGAGGAACTTGGTGCCATCCTCGAGGAAGATGTAGCTGCCTTTACCGCCGATAGCTTTCTTGGGGACGAAGCGGGTATCACGGTGAAGGACGGAGCTATGGGTGACTGTCACTGGCCTTTCGTGAGCTAGGAACAAGGGATTAAGATTGTCTGGTATACTACTAGTAAGAACATACCTGACTTGGTCATGGTTGAACAGGATATAGATAGCCGTTTGAGTAGATCAAATGTATATTGAGTGCATAGAGCTGGATGAATAGTTCTGGAGCCATGATTGCAGCATGATGCAGAGCTATTTATGCCTGCGATAAGCCCTGTCGACTGCTTCTTCTTGATATCACGCAGTGACTCAAGATGTGGGGAGGAGCGGGGATGGAGTCCGGCGGGGAGCCGGCAACCCAATCCTGGGAAGCCGAGCGCATGGTTGGCCGTCTCCGCCGACGGGCCGATCTCCGACTTGATGGTGGTTATCGTGCTCGTTTGAGTCGTCCATCTCTCCATCATCTACTGCTGATGCGGAGATGAGCAATCTCCCTCGCTTATGGCGATGCAACATCTTGGCTTAATTATGATGGATCATGAAGAGGAAGCACTGCGACGACTTGTTGCTACACCATGCCTTCAAGTGGACATCAACTGTCTACGTCAATGCCATTGTCTATACATGTTGTGCCAGCTTATATATTATCAGATAGAACTTTGTTGGATATGTTAATCAGGATTCTATCGCTGGATAATCTATGGTTATGCTATTCTGGCTTGGCGCCCTATGTTGCCCTCAATGCTGAAGTCGACCCCTTTCTGGCATATCTTTTTCATCGCCAACCCTAATTAATGTCCAGGCAGAACCGGGGAGTCATGGAGGTAATAAGCTGGCCTAACACAATGTAACCCTTGAGCCTCGGCGTGCAGGACCTATCAAAGCGACAATGTCATGGCATGATCATGTGCATCAACTGCAGCAAACAAAGGTAAGGTTTATACGGTACATGATAGAGCAGTTGTTCAGAAGCAAATCAAGGGCTGCATGTAGTACTAGTGATGGGTATCTCCGCTGCGATGCGGGCGGTGGGCGGACAAAGCTCTCCGCTCCGCAGTTGGTTGGCCACTAAAACTCCCTGCCGCACAGAAAGGCCACCACGGCTTCACTACAACAGCCCACCTGCTCAACCTTCCGCTCTGGACACATTAGCGTGTCTTAATCTTATACATATTTTTCTACGCTGTTATTATTACCTATACTGAGTCTTAATCATGTCACGACACGCCCAAGTAGAGGAGGTGTACGACTCTGACCCGGAGGAAGTTGCTCCCTCCGATTCCTCGCCCGCCAACTTCGCCAATGAGTCCATCCTTTCTGGAGCTGGAGTACCTATGTCCGGCTCAGTACCCATGAGGCCCGCTCCTGAACCTCAGCGCGAGATCCCCAAGCATTATCAATGCCTGTACCCGATATACTTCGACAAGTCGCGGTCCCGCGCCGAGGGCCGCAAGGTTGGAAGTGAGCTGGCGGTTGAGAACCCGTTAGCGAGGGATATTGTCGATGCGGTGCAGATGTTGGGATTGAATGTCGGATTCGAGCCTGAGAAGCTGCATCCCAAGGACTGGGCCAACCCTGGACGTGTGCGTGTCTTGCTGAAGAACGAGGACGGGAAGCTGGTCAACTCGAGAATCAAGAACAGTCAGTGTACCCCCAACCTGTCCGCAGGTTACTATCAGAGTCGAACCCTTTTCAAATGGCCTGATCACAGTTTCCTTTGTCTGACCATGACTACAGAGCACCACCTTTACATCCTCGTGGCGCAATACCTTAAGGCTCACCCTACCACCGAAGAATCCCCCTACCGTCTCAGAATCCGAGGACTCCCCATGCCCGAGAAACTACCTGCTGCGCCCGCCGCTCCCCGTGGATGGAAGATTGGAAAGATTCTACCGATACACTCTCCGGCCTACAGCGGTGGTGGAGTCAGCGATAACCCGCTCAAGGACGCCATGGCTGAGATGCAGAACATGCAGGGTATGCCAGGCATGCCCCAGATACCTGGAATGCCGGATCTGGCGGGAATGATGGGAGGAATGGGGGGAATGGGGGGCATGGGTGGAAGTCCGTCTGCTGGAGGCAGCGAAAAGAAGAAGAAGGATAAGAAGAAGGGCAAGGCGTGAAGCACTTGTCGATGTTTCTTCATATGGTACATAGGCTTTTGATTGCATTGGCACGGGCGAAAGGCGTTATGATGATTCATGTATAGAGGGCATCTCTGCTGTTCTCTTGATACCAAGTCGAATGAAATGATCAATGAGTGGGGACATGTCTGGTTTGTGGTATCGGATGTGGCTGATAGGTGCCATCTGCCGTCTCCGCAGCGGATGGCAGCCGTAGCTTCTCTAGTTTATTCTGCAGAGATCATTCGAGTAATTATAGCGTACCTAAAGCATGCTCTGTAAGGTCCTACACTTCTCAGTAGAGAATCATGGGTCAATCCAACCCACTCCGAATTTCTCGGGAGGACCATCCGACCGTCTTGCGTATATGGTCGCTGTCATTGGCCGAGCCGGCGCAATCGCCGATAAGTAGAACCGCGGCCTCTTTTACCCCAGAGTCATCCTCCGCCGCTGTTCCTCTCAGCTTCAGCTTCAATCACTGCGCGGTTGCTTCCGTTTTATTTTCCCAACAAGCGCACAATTGTTCGATCGGCACCCGAGTAGTCGCGACTCACATACATGGGTTGACACTCATGTGCACTCCCTCATGAACCACTCCTTGCGTCCTGTCGATGGATCATAGAACCCCGCCACTGCGACCGACGGACCATGAATACAAGCCCACCGAGCATTCTGCCCGGCTACGGGCAGATGAACGGAACCCCCCGATCCCAGTTTCGCTCTAGCTACGACTCCCCTGCCTCAGGCTCTTCGTCCTCAGCTGCTCCCAAGACTGGGAAGGCCGGAGGCCGTCAAATTACCCGCAATCGCGCCAGCTACAGCTGCCACACTTGTCGGAGGCGAAAGGTCAAATGCGACAAGGTGCATAGTCCTAGACTGTTTGTGAGTCTTGAACTGGTCTGACAGGCAAATTTGCAGGTCCACCCGATTTGCGGCAACTGCGTGAAAAATGGTACCGAATGCGTCTACGATGCGGCGCCACAGAAGGATACGGAGTCGCGCTCGAGCATATCGAAGAACGGACATGGCGTCAAGCGGAGGAGGGAGTCGTCGCGACCTATTGAGGAGGACATCGATGATATACAATCTATTTACGGTCATCTGAAGCAAAGTGGAGCTTCCGAGCAACGGTCGCAAGCCATTGAGGCGCGTTTGGATAAACTCACCTCGATGATCGAGAGGCTGAGCAAGACGAATCAGCCGCTGAATGTCGCAGGAAAGCAACGGCTGGCACCAAATGTGAAACTCGAGCCGGCTGAGGGTGATCCTCGTTTGAGCAATATTGCGGCCTTAAAGCCAACTGCTGGTTCCCGTCCGGATAGTCCGCGTCGCGCGGCTGAGTCTAGTGGCGACGAATTTCCTATTCCCGCGGGCCATGCTACTGATCTGGTGGATCCTGTGGGGAGCTTGAATCTTGGCCACTTGAGCTTGGAGGATGGAGGGCGATCAAGGTATGGTTTTGTTTTGTGGTCGGGAGGGCTCTATACTGACAATGGATTAGATACGTCGGCACGACTTATTGGGCTTATATTTCTCATGAGGTATGCTGAAGAAGTTTCCAGCCTTTCGTTGGAGGACTATGCTAAGTATCACTAGATAAATGAGCTCAATCAGTTGCTCAGGGATCAGAATCGATCGCACAACGAACCAGCCTTCAATGAGAGCCCCGTTGACGATGCGGGAACGGAACCTATGGTTACAACACCGGGACGCCAGTGGAAAGAGTCGGCTGACGGTGTCAGCGAGCCTGCCGAGAAGCTTAGCAGAGTACAGACATTCCAGAAGTCTGTTTTGTTTCCGTCAAGCGAATCGCCTTCTGTGAATGACAAGATAGTGGAGCCAGAGATGCTTGAGAACATGCCGACAAAACGACAGAGCCATATCCTGTACAAAGGATTTATGTCTGGAATACACGCCATTACCCCAGTTGTGCACCCGCCTACCATTCTGAAGCTTTACAACTCCTTCTGGGATTGGTATGATTCAAGTAGCTACTCTGGAGAGTCTTGCCCTGACCCATCCTTTATCCCTTTGCTTTATGCCATCTGGTATGGCGGTTCCGTCACTGTCTCAATACGAACAATCAAGGCTGAGTTCAACGTGTCATCCCGCTCAGGTCTGTCCAAGGCATACAGTGAGGAGGTAACGCGCTGGCTATCCAAGATATCGTTCCCTCGCAGTCCGTCCATGCAAGGTTTATCTGCATATCTGCTGGTCCAGACCATTCTTTCCAAGGAGGAAGAGCCTCTGACCAGTAGTCTCTTCATCAGTCTTGCCATGAGGGTGGCCCAGACTATGGGTTTGCATCGGGACCCTGCTAAATTCGGCATTGGCCCCAGCGACGCGGAATACCGTCGCCGTATATGGTGGCACATTGTACACATGGACGGCGTGGTGGCCATGTCCAGCGGTCTGCCTCCCCTGGTCAGTGATGAGAACTACTGGGATGTTCGCGAGACTAGCGAGGTTAAAGACACTCTTCTTGGAACTCCCGCTGCCGAGAAGTATGATAGGCTTGTCATGACCGGCATGAGGCCACCGGATAACCCCGATGACCCAACCGTATGTGGTGGGCCTTCTATGGTTAACGTTTACTACCTATCGGCCAAGGGCAAATATACGATGGCTCGTAAGTATCTGAAGTATACGTCCATAGGTTACGATATCTAACAACCCTGCAGGCGCTGTTCGTCGGATCATGAAGATCCAGCTTGGTACAAAACCCGTCACGCGAAGGGACATGGAGGAGCTGAGGTCGATATTGGTTGATCTGCAATACAAACTGAACTCTATCATCAACCGGATACCAGAAGCAAACTCGCTCGATACTTCGTCTCCAGTGTCGTCTACTAGATCATGGTCTTTATCCTCACAAGCAGATTCCCGCACCGAACTGCCGGCGGATGGACCCAATGGATGTGCAGAGCAGTACCATTCGCCTGTCCTTGTCTCCTTCCACAAGTGGGCTAGGATCCTCATGTCTCTTTTCATAGACAAAGTGAGTATCTTCTAAGATTTACCGATATACCTGCTGATTAAGCCTACCAGGCTTTTTGCGTCGCCTATCAGCCCTTTCTGAAGAACGCCAAAAGTCGAATCTGGCCGGCTGCAAGACAGAGGTACTGTCCAACATCACCATCCAGAGACAAGACACAAACCACTAACAAACCACAGCGCACTCCGCCACTGTCACGGCTTCATGGAGAAGTTCGTCTCACTCGCAACCGACCCCGACTTTCAACCCTTCCAATGGAGTTGGCCCGGCAATCACCAACCAATGCACGCGACCATGATCATGCTCATTGACCTCTACGAACGCCCCTACAGCCCAGAGGCCCCCAAATCCCGCGCCTACATCGACAAAATCTTCTCCATGACGGGCCCCGATGGCGGCGTCGTCGGCGGCGAAGACGGCGTCTCAACCCAACGACCTCTGAAAGACGGCGGCCGCGAAGCATGGGACATGATCCGACGCCTACGCCAAAAAGCATGGCAAAAAGCCGGCCTGGATCCTCACAGACTATGGTCCGAACAAGCCCAGATCCAAGCAGGCGTCACCTCTCTCCAAGAAGATTACGCCAACAACGACCCCTGCTACACCAGCGGCACTCCCTCCCCCTCAACCTACCCTCCTCCTCCTCCCGTCACCACGCGCCGCCAACTCACCGACTTCTCCAAAATGTTCTACAACATGACTCGCTCCCATCAACTCCCCAACCCAGCTACCACTAATAACAACTCCCGTCCAAGCCCTCTCCGCTATCAACTCCCTCCTCCAGCCCCTGCTCCTATCCTCCCAAGCCCGCAATCAAGAACCGCCCCCGTTCCTCCTCCATTCCCCCAATCCCCAACACCCCCCAAATACCCCATGGACACCACCACCGCCACCTCCCCCCTCCCCAGCGGCTCCCCCATCTCATCCCCCGAAAGCATCGCCCCCTTGAACCCTAACATCTTCGCCAGCACCTTCAACAACACCCCGCAGCCGCAGCAAGCACCACAACTACCAACTAATACCCCTCCTCCTGCTGCTCTACAAGCAGCTCCTCTTCCGTCCTTCATGGACACAGCCATCTCACCCACCAGCCAACCCATCCCGGGGGCCCCCACACCGCCCTCCATGGTGGATCCGAACTTAAACTTCGATTGGGACCAGTGGGACGCTGTCTTCGGGCAGCATCTGCCGGTGGCGGATGAGTTGATGGAGTTGGATCCGGTCACGGGATTCGAGTTTGGGGATTTGAGCAGTGCGGCTTATGCTAATGCTGCTGCTTCGCCTTCGAGGATGGGGCTTGGTGGTGGTGTGGGGAGGGGCAGTTTTGGGAGTGTTGGTAGTGGTAGTGGTGGTGGTAATGAGGTTGGGATGGGGGAGGTGAGGGGGTCTGATTGGGTGGGTTATTGTTGATTCACTTAGTACTTAATGTATGTCTAATTGGAGGTGTTTGGTTGGTTGGTTGGAGGGTATAAATTAAGTTCTCGTTTATTTTGTATATAGCGGTCATATTCTACTACTTTTTGATTGAACTCATCCTTGAGGTTGAGATCTACGGTTATGAAACTGGATTCAGTGTCTTGAGGTTGAAAGATGATCATGTGTCAAACGGAAGAACCGCTAGACGATGGAATAATATGTGATCAAAAATAAAAGAAGACGTAACAGTTATGGATTTCATGAGGCGTGACTTTAATCAAGAAGGACGCAGAAGATGTGCGACGCAGGAGCATGATGTGATATCAAGATGCGAAGGGAAAGATAATTAGCAATAGCCAGAAGGGACGCGTTAGCGGGAACCCAGGAGTCCAAACTCCTGGACAGCTAATTTCCGGAGACCCTTGGTTGCTCGTATTAGGAGATCGCATTTTCAGTGTCTCTTCTCTTTCTTTTTCAATTCATGACAACAATTATTCGCATGACTGCAGTGTCTGAATTTAGACCTTGACCTCCTGGAGACCGTGCTTCCAGAGGGTAGCGTAGGGGGTGACACCGTCCTCCCGGAAGTCAATCAGGATGTGCCTGGTTCGGTAAATTAGTTTTAGTTGCAACCAGAAGATGGATGGCAGAATAAACGTACATAGCATCACCGTCCATGGACTGACCCATCATAACATCGTAGTTGTCGTAGTTGCCAAGGATCTTCTTGACAGCACCGGCGGCACCAGCCTTGAACTCATCGATGGTCTCCTTGGAAGCACCGGTCTCGGTGAGCTTGGCAAGGACCTTCTTGACGTAGCCTGTACAGGGTAGACTCGTTAGCATTGGGGTGAAATAACTGAACCGTATCTCAGAAGTGCGAGAACATACTCTTGAGGTGACCCTTGAAGGCATCCTTGGAGGGCTTCAGGCCCTCCTCGGTCTTGAGCCAGTTGAGACGGAACTGGTCCTCGATGTCGTGGACCATGACGGCCTCACCCTCACCACCGGCATCATCATCACCGCCCTCAGCGGAGGGGTTGGCACCCTCGAGCTGGAAGTCCTCGTTGCTCTTCTTGAGGTACTTGCGGCAGTCGCAGGTCCAGAGGAGCTTGCTCTCGGGGTCCTCCTGGATCTTGTAGGTGTCGGCAAGAACCTCGTCGCCGGAGACGATATCCTATAAGGACGGACGTCAGTAATTTGGAGGCATGCAAATTTCAAATGCGAGGATATGATGATGATAATGATGATGATGAAAATGAATGCAGGTAAGGAAGCAGAGGAGATGCAACAAGGCTGCAGGATTGATGCAACCGTTTGTTGTTCTTTTCACGCATCCTTGCATTGCTGGAGGATCGCAACAAGGACAGAGGTAGACTCAGAAGGGTATACGAACCGTGTAAATGATCATTTTGGCGGGTGTATGAAGAAGTGGACAAAGTCACAAGAGGAGAGAAGTGGCAGGTGAGGAGAGAGAGACGGAGGGAGGAGGAGAAGAAGGGGAAGGAGGGGAAAAATGAAGATTAATATTTAGTGGCGCTTTACCTTTCCAGTTTCTCGTGGTGGGGTTTTTTTCACGGTCGATTTTCCGTCGCTCGAGGGGCACCGCTTGCCGCTAGTCCTGTTTGGGTCTGGTCGACTCGTCTGGCCCAAAAAGAAAGATCCCAATTACCGTTTTCCTGTTGTTTTTTTCGTCCATTGCTCCGATGGCAAATTCTGACAGGCGATGAGGAAAAAAAAATATTGAGGCAAAAATGAAAGAAAGGGAAAGTCGAGGCAGTGAGTCCAGACTACCGCTGCATCAATCTTTTACTTCTGAGATAATTGGTTTTACTCTGTAGTTGAATGTTGGGGTAGTATTATTCTAGCTCGGCTGATATGTCAGTTGGGCTCCGGCATCCGATCTTCCCACTCCAGATATGCTCGTGCCTGAGGCATAATCGCTGTGGCTAAGGGGGTCCTCTGTTGGTAACATACAGTGGTATATTACTGATACATAACATTCATCTTCCATCATAAAATCATCTTGAATAGCTGTATCTTGTATCGTAATACATACCAGTACAACATCGTGCAGCTATCGGTCGGCCTCACGATCCCGTGGCGCCACTCCTGCTTGCCAATTCCACCCGTGACTTTTCTCTCCGTCTTGACCTTCCAACTCGCGGTAGACACTCCTTTGGCCGCCCTTCGACTATTGTTATCTTCTTCATCCCGGTGCCGGATTCCTTGACTACTGCTACAGTCGATGGTAATCTGAACCTCGCAGTCATTCTTTTTGAACCCTCCCTCCTAATTAATCCCTCACCACTACCCCATCGGTTCCTCGGCACTTGGTGCCATTTGCGTCCCCTGATTTTGGTGGGCCTTGACCTGACCAGGATCCCCGATCAGATATCTCGCCATCGCCGGTCCATAATCATTGCGTTGTCCCACGGGCCCTTAAATCTCCTGCTATTCCCTTTGGCCTGCGCCAGAAACCTCTCACTGCCATACTTGCATCCGACTGCGTTTGCGATCTCATTTCTCTTTCATTCGAATCTCCTTTCCACGTTGGATCTCCGCGACCGATGCGGTAGGTCTGTCGAATAACCTTCTCCCAATTCTTGACTTGCATAGTCCTGGTGATCGATCGTCCTCATTCCATCATGGCTACCAACACGTCGGTCGTCTTTGACCTCCCCCCTCTTCCGACCTATACCTTGACTCCCCGCCCGCCGGTTCTTGCTCCGATCCCAGACAATATTCTCGCTTTGATCTTACCTATCGTTGCTTACTGGGCCTTGTCCATGGTATATCACTTTATCGATGTCAACGATTACTTCCCTCAATACCGCCTACACACCCCCGCTGAGGTGCTGAAACGAAACCGAGTCACGCGCTGGGAAGTAGTGAGAGATGTTCTGCTCCAGCAAGTAGTCCAGACAATCGCGGGCATGGCAGTGAGCTATTTGGATGAGCCCGAATGTTTGGGTAAAGAAGCATATGATGTGGCAGTTTGGGCTCGCCGTCTTCGCCTCATGCAAAGGGGCCTGCCTCACCTGCTGGCTCTCTTTGGTATTGATGCTATGGGTTTAGGGAAGAATCTGTCGCATAAGGGCTGGGGAATGCTTGGAGGCGCCATTGCAGGCGGGCATTACCCACAAATTACCCAGTCCCTTATTCTGGATAGTGGCGCAGAAGCGGTGGTCCCTGCTTTCACTAGCTGGGAACTTTCTACGGCCGGTTTCATCTACTGGTTCTTCGTCCCTGCGTTGCAGTTCATCTGGGGCGTTTGCGTCGTCGATACCTGGCAGTACTTCCTGCACCGCGCGATGCATTTGAACCGGTGGCTTTATGGTAAGTCATAGTTTCTTCGAGTCATTCGGGCTTTGAGCAATTCATTGACAGTCTCCAGTAACCTTCCACTCCCGCCACCATCGTTTATATGTTCCCTATGCTTTCGGCGCTCTCTACAACCATCCCGTTGAAGGATTCCTTCTCGATACTGCTGGCACTGGCGTCGCATTCTTGACAGCCCGGATGTCGACTCGCCAGAGCATGTGGTTCTTCACCTTTTCTACCATCAAAACCGTTGACGATCACTGCGGCTATGCTTTCCCCTGGGATCCGCTGCAGCATTTCACATCCAACAATGCCGCTTACCATGACATTCACCACCAAAGCTGGGGAATCAAGACGAACTTTTCGCAGCCTTTCTTCACAATCTGGGATCGTTGGTTCGGTACTCAGTGGAAGGGTGATGTGAAGTTACGTTACGAACGTTCCCGTGAATCTGCTCAGAAGCAGCTTGACAACGATGCTAGCTCCGCCACCAATTCGGGTGCTGATACTCCGGCATCCGGAAGTGTCACTCCTGCAGCTGTTCCCCAAGAAGGACCGGCAGAGTCCACTCGCTCTCGCCGCAGAAAGACCGTCACGCTTTCCCCTCATGTCGATGGTTTCCGAAGCGTAAACCACCCCGTCGCCAGCAGCGTCCTATAGTCAATTCTTTTTGCATTCATAATTCGTTGTAATAATTCTTTCACCTTTTGTCTTCGCCGCCCAGCGGGGGTCTTTGGAGTTGCGGGACGCCTCCTACTTCCTACTTCGCTGTCTGTTCACTGCATTATTCTTTACGCTGTATTAATAGCCAGGTTGATGAGAACCTGCTACGGACCTGTACAATGTCTTCTCACCCACCTACCTACTGTTCGGGTTATCTACTAATCGGGCATCCTGCATGACCACGGAGATTTGGAAATTGACGAGCACTTCCCTTCTGTTCATTCCACTCAATTCTTGTCTTTACTAAATAATCTGTATAAATTTCACTTCTACCACATTCTGATGACTTACAGCAAACTGCGTAATCGCGGATTATAGGGTGCGCCTGAAATCACGCTATACGAACATGGAGCAAATTTCAGCAACTCGCGTGGTTCGAATATTGCATCCCTTGACACAATCATGACGACGTTCTGAACCTCAAGAAGTTCTGGGGCAGGCGGCTCCCATGCACAGGTACAACATGTCTGGGCGCTGCAAACTTCACCGATTTCTTCCCTGGCGTATCAGGCATGAGTCGAGGGATTGCCGATCCATTGCTCTTGGCCTCCACCGGCAATCTGTCGCTACTTCTGCGAGCCTCCTCAATGATAGAAAGTATGGGTTCATCGTCACCGGGGCGCGACCGATTATCAGTCGCTTGGTCTGTATTGGATGATCCAGTCGCAACTGTGGGCGGACAATAAGTCGTGCTATTCAAGCTGTTGGCACCTACAACCGGAGGCTCTTGTGACCCGACACCGTTTAGGTTAGAATGGTAGCTGGGTGCAGGCGTCATGTCCGTTTCTTCGCCGTTGATGCTCGGGTCCTCCGACAGACAATCACTGACTTCCGCTTCACTCACAAGACTAACACGATGATGGCTAGGTGCAAGCATTGACACTTGCTCGTTGTCCGCATAGTCTGGGAGCTTCTCATGTTTACCATTGATTGTGCGTTCCACGTCGCACTTGAATTCTCTAACCATGTCATTAGCAAGATCGTCCAGTTTTTTGGAGGGCTCGCCTTTAAGACGTGCCAACATCTCCAAAATCTCTTTTCGCTCTTTTTCCGCTTCCTCGGGCGTTTCTGCCTTCAACTGGATGGTTATACAATGGGATCTCTTCCTTTTCCCTTTATAGCGCATTGGTCTTGGCCCCTTCATTTGTTTTCTCGCGAATTTGCGTGCTGCCTTTCGGGCTGCTCTGGCTCTGGCTGCCAATCCCATACCATCTCGAAGCATATCAGGGGTAAAGCCGGTTATACTGATGGCCACTTCAACGAACTTCTGAAGCTCAGGGTGTTTTTTAGACCTATCTTCTCTTGTGCGACTCAGAAGCGTGGCGTGAAGATTCTGCAGATCGGGAGCCTTAGCAACAACACGCGCAAGCATACACGCCTCGCAGCGGTTCTCTTGGTAATACCTCGCATGGAAAGGAGGAAGGTCGTGCCTGCTTTTAGGACACCACCACATGCCGGCGATCGAATTAAGAGCGCGCAGCATCTCCTTGACATCGTCTTTGAGATACTCCAGGAACCAGTACAGCTCATCCAAGAACGATGTGACCTCTTTGACCAATAATTCGAAGAGGCTGTGGATAATCCAGGGGTTAAATCCCTTGTGCACCTCACAGAGGACGATCTTGGAGGGGCCGAAGAGCAATCGGAACATAGCATTTGCTTGCAGTTGCCATCGAAGAGTCTGAATTCCAGTTTTGATGTTCTTAGACGTTCTGTAGCCTCGATACTGGCCCAGGTACGCGACTTTCGCACGATCCTTTTCGCTATCAATGAGGAGGATCTCAACTATCGAAGTCAGATCCTGCTGGTCGAGCTGAGTGACTGATAACGGATAGATTATACGGTTGCGGCGCTCAACAAGTTTCCTGGGCATGATATCTGCCTGGTGAGACATCTGTCTGTAGTGGTGCTTGTTGTGGCACCGTACAGTCGAGGGTCAACCACGATAGGATAAAAATAAGAGATACTGGACTGCTAGAGAACCAGGGGCACTGCTTCACGAAACTGTGGAGGGGCTTATATACTCATTCTACACAATTTTACAGGGAGCTTCTTATTTCGGAGAATGACATTGTCATAATGCACGTTGTTCGGCTTCAGCAACTTTCAACAGTCTGTGCTGTGCCACCTCGCACCTCAAAGCTTGTCCGCCACTTTGAACTCAAATTGCTGGTTAAATGACTGCTGAACGTGCGGCTGCGGGGTGGGCCTCGATGGTGAAACCGCCTCCTTGTACCACCAAATGAATGGCATGAGGAAACTTCCGTGCGCAGACGACCGACAGTAGTATATGGCAAGGCTGTCACCGAGAGAAAGATGTCTTTTCCTCGGGGATTCCCGTTGTTTCTGGGGTGATACATGGACGGTGGCACTACATTGGGACTCTTGGGAATCGTGACCTGCATGCTTCGTGTTACACCTTGTTCCACTTGAGATGTTGCTGAATGGGGATATGGGATCAAAGATCTCTTGAGTTTAGCGACTTGACGCAGTGGATGACTTGTACTTGTGGTGGGAATAGCCTTCCATCATAATGAATAATATAGTGCTTGCGAATAAAAAATAGTACTTATTTCTTTAACCCAACTCAGTCAACCCAACTCACCTTGGGGCATACTCAAGTATATGTATTTATCTCAATCCATTTACCATCCACAAATTTCACGGAATTATCCCGCCTTGTTAAATATACCTCCCTCCCCACAACGCAAAAAAAATATCATAGTGTCAACAGCATCTACCCATGTCCTCCGCAATATTCCCACTCCCCATCGAGATATACATTATTATGATGATATCAACTCCCCCATTTCCGATCATCCATTGCTAGTACAACACATTCTAAATGCCGTGCCACCACTGCAACTGGCCTATGCCGCCCTGCAGCTGATCCATGTAACACAATACCGCATCACCAACCCCCGTATACCTACCCTGAATTGGTTAACTAGGACCTAGAGATTTTACTTTCTCCCCTCATGCATGGAGGGATGAGAACTAAGCGAAGTTTCACAAAGGCCTCTCCGTGCCATCGGAAGTATGCGGCTGGGTTGCTTGTCGTCGGAAGTTTACGCCGTAGGTGGTACTACCTAAATTATAATGAATCTTTTGTTATGCTTGGTTGGGGGTGGTACCAGCCTTAGTTAGCTTTTGCTGCTAGGTAAGTTGTTTGGTTTATGTGGTGGGGGGTTGGATAGGGTCTATTAGGTCTTGGTACTCGAATGTATGTGTGTGTGTGCCCTGAAATATGTTGGTGTAGTAGTACCTGCTACATATGGTTGAATTAAATAATAGACTAACATGGTACAAGATTTTGACAGGTTGAAGTG
This sequence comes from Aspergillus eucalypticola CBS 122712, assembly GCF_003184535.1. Lineage (NCBI taxonomy): Eukaryota > Fungi > Ascomycota > Eurotiomycetes > Eurotiales > Aspergillaceae > Aspergillus > Aspergillus eucalypticola. The sequence goes on from NW_020290282.1 coordinate 470,599, forward strand.
TCAGAAGATATATGCATACAACTCTCGCTTGAACAGAATCAGGAATCAACCGCCTCAGCAGCCTTCAACGCAACCACAAACCTCGAAATGAGTTCTTCCGTTTCTTCCACGCCAACACTAACGCGGATCAAGTCCGGAGGTACCCCAAATCCACCTGCCCACTCCAACTCCCAGTAATGGGCTAACAGGACATACGGTGAAGTCAAAGTGAAGTTAGTGCCCAGACTAGGTCCCTTTGCGGTCTCGATGCGATCATAGAACGCGATTGCGTGTTCTTTCTTGTGGAAGAAGAAAGACAGCAGGCCACCATATCCACCTTCTGGAGTTCGGCAGTCCTCGTAGAATTGCTTCGTTGAGCTATACTTGGGATAGTATACATCTTTAACGAGAGGATGGGACTTGAGCAGATCACAGATGGCTTCTGTGGTGTGGTTGATCTTCTTGATTCGGTTGATGAAGTCGCGGCTGTTGCGTTCCATGAATATGATGTCTTCGGCCCAGTAGTTAGTGTTGTCTTTATGGTCTGCTTCGTAGGCTTTCTTCAGGGAGTCGTAGTATCTTCCTTGGGGGTTCAGGATAGCGCTGCCGCCCATGACGTTGCAGTCTCCGGAGAATATCTTGGTGAGACTGCTGACGACCACATCGGCGTAAGGGAGGACATGGACGTTGATGGAAGTCCCGATCGTGTCGTCGACGACCACGGCAAAGTCGTAGGTGTCGGCTAGCTTTCTAATCCGTTTGAGGTCGGGACATTTCAAGAGAGGGTTTCCGGGGAATTCGCAGAATAGAGCTAGATATTTTTCTCCGGCCTGAAGGCGGGCTTCCAGGTCATCCAGGTCTTCTGATGAACCGTGTCCGTAGAAAATGCATCCAGGGCCGAATTTTTGGAGGATTTTGAGAGTGTCCACGTATGGAAAGCCGAATGATATACTCTTCAGCTGGCCTCTAGACTGGAGTAGCATTCGGTGGGCGCTGAAGATAGCGTTCATTCCACAGGGGTAAAGATATACGTCGTCCTGGGTCGCTCCGTGGGAGTTAGAGGTTTGCTCGGGGGTTTTCGGTTCGGCGAGATTCACTTCTCCTGTCAAGGAGCCAGCAATGCGTCGACGGAGGGAGATCTTGGCGTTATCAATAAAAGATAAATCAAGATTCCGACCGAACCGATCCTCGAGGAACTGCGTGCTTTCCTGGATCAATGCTGCATCCTTGACTCTTTCTGGGCTGGCCTTTTTGTCTGTTGGGGTGGAAGTAAGGTCAATAGAGCCTCGCTGGTATCGCCTGGGACCCCTTTTCTGAGGGATCACAGGTTGCGGCGTTACCGCAGGTACGAGCTTGCCGTCCACAAAGAGTGAGTGGCAAAACTCAGCACGTCTGCTTGAGATTCCGTCACCAGAGTGTTGCCAATACTGCTTCGCTACTGGGAAGAGGTCGCTGTGATAGATCACAGCGGATATCGAGGGGGAAATCTTCAATATGATTTCTGAAGACTCTTTCCCCTTATCAAGGGTCAAATCAATCACCTCGACATCTTTGATGAGGTCGGGCTCTCCCTTTTCCTTGATAAAGTCGCGACATCTTTGGGCAGATGCTGAGGAAGGAAACAACATAGCCTTTTGGTTTGGGCTACCATATCTGGCAATGATAGCATCTGCTAACGCACAAATTGATTTATGAATGAAAAATCTGGCCGTGACATTAGTCTCCATGATTCAAGTGTGGATGCATATACGTTGAGCAGTACCGTGGATAGCCTGTTGTCATTTTGTCCACGACTCGTCTATCACCTTCCTCATAACCTACATTGTCCGCCCATGTTGGTAGGGACACGCTCACGGCCTGTGGAAGTGTAAGTGTTGTTGACTGACAGGCATGAATGCGAACGTCTGCAGGAACGGATGTGACTTACATGGGAGGTGAGCGATGGAATAGAGTCACCAAGCTCTATCACCGACATTTTGATCCCAATTTCTATAATTGGACGAAATTCATGCAAATGGAATGATACTATGGGTTGAGCTCTGATAACTCGATGTAGTTGACTAATGAAATTATCCGTGCACTGAATTTTGAGTCATAGGGCGGGAAGGCCGGAAAGGGACTAGGGTTGCGGGAAGCCGCAGCAAGACTTTCTTTTCCTATTTGAGAAACTCGATTATAGGCAAAAGGATGTCCGAGATGGGTGTTATTTCTTTCTTTTAGGAAAATTTCTTCTTTTTTTTATCAAGATGCATCAAAGCTATCCAAAATTCTTGGGTGACCCAATGCGGGGTAGGCGGCTCCGCCTGTTCATCGGTAATCGCGCATTAACATTCCTCGGGAGGGGCTTCCTCGACACCGTGAATATAAGGCATCAAGGACGCCAGCTTGATAGATGCCTCAATCCTCATGATATTAATCAGGGACCTGGAATGTCTTACAGCCTGGTTGCTTGATTATTTGATAAGGCGTGCTAAGCCTTTCAAATTCCGAGGAATCACGCATCGGCCGTCTTCCCTATCGTTATCGGGCGGTGGCTATGGCGGATGACACGCTAAGCGATGAGAGTGGGGGGTTTAGTGCTGATACCACAGCCAGTGAGAGAGGGGATGATGTGATGTGTACCGAAGCTTGTCAATGGATTCTGCGTTGATGACGGGGTATGCCGCTCAATAGTCCCAGATCGTTGAGAAAGCATTGTACTTGCCTCAATACTTCTGTGTTCAAGGCAGCGAGGATGGAACGGACACAGATTGATAATGAAAAGAATGACTGCCTCAGGCGCTATCCTGACTCAGCTGGATGTTATCAGATGGATTTTCCTCGAGGCGATCCAAGGATCGATCCGGGGCAGAATTCGTCCGGATCCAAAGATTGAAGGTCCACCGCTATCGGCAATATGACCGTCAAATTATTCCCTGCTCTTAACACCGCTTCCTCCGGCTGCTCCAATTTCCCGGCCCCTCGCTTGCACCTCCGGCTTCTGTCCAGCCTCTCACTACCGGAGTCTTTAAGACAATGGGTAGTGTCCTTTCAACCCGTGCTCTGTAACTGCCTTCCCCACCCTCGCCAATCTCCAATGCTGTCGGGCAGTTTCCAGAGAGCTCTCACTTGGTTATGACGAAAGCGAGAACTGCCCATGAGTGAGCTTGTCTGCCCGTTGCAGACTACAATTTGACCGATGGAGCATCTCGCGGCCATCGTGCCCGCAGCCGTGGTGCCCCTAACAGTTCAAGGCGGGGCTGGCGAGATCGCTTATACTCCGAATCCTGGTCTGGTGCAGAGGTGGGTTTATTCCAGCAAGATCGTGGGTAATGGCATGGCTGACTTGAAGCTGCTTTAGGGAATTATGGCAATATCGGACTCGGAAGGCGTCCGCCTTTGTTGAATCCGGCAACCTCCACCTAGCGGCGATCCTAGCATCATGGATTGTGGTATTGTTGTCGATAAGTCTGCGCTACATCCGTTCCTACCGGAAGAAATCACCATCGCCGAAGACTACCCTGCATGATCAGTCCGAAATTGTGGTATCTCTGCCGTTCGCGTTCGCACACCTGGCTGTCGCTATTGCGGCCTGTTGTCTCACCTGGGTCGACATACACAATGGTGACAGTTGGAAACGGTCCGCCCTTTTGACCTACGTGGTATTGTTGGGTATCGGCCGGCTCTGCATCAAGCGCTATGACTATCGACGTCATATGTATTGGCATATGAATGCAATGGTGACAACGGCTCTCATTCTGGCTGTGGTGCAGGATATAGTACCCATGATGGTGATCGGAGCTACCTATAGGCCAACCTCCATTGGAGTTGCTATTGTGGCCTGTTTGGCGGCGGTTGTGGCAATTGCAGCGGCTACGCCACGCCCACGACGCTCGGTTGTTCATAACGCAGAGACGGACGATGTAGTGGTTGAAGAGAAGGCTTCTCCAGAAGAGACATGCTCTCTCTTTTCCTACTACTGCTCGTATGAGTGGATCACCCATGTGATCCTGCGAGGCTGTCAGAGGGATCTGACTTTGGATGATCTGCCTCCACTGCCGTCATACGATGAGCCATTGAAGTGGCTAGAAAAGATCAAGAAGCAGCGGCTTAAAGGCGGCAAAACCTTCCGTACGCTATGTCGCATGCTGAAGACGGAAATCAAAACCATGATGTTCTGGGCGGCCCTTACGGCGGTGGTGGACTTTCTTGCGCCATACTCCATGTTGCGGCTATTAGCCTATCTGGAGAACCCCAGCAGTGCAGTGCTTCATCCTGCATTGTGGATCGCACTACTTTTTGCTGGTCCGGCGACACGCTCGCTCTGCTACCAACAGTATATCTTCACGGCAACCCGACTACTGGTTCGGGTGAATGTGTCACTCGTCCAGGAGCTCTATCAGACTGCGATGCGCTCGTACATCTACGATGACTCTGTGGGCCACTCTTCAGGCAAACATGCCAAGTCGAAGCACCGGGCCGAGTCCAAGGGTGCCTCCAAGTCAAGCCAGGCCAATCTGACCAGCTTGATGTCTTACGATGTTGACGCTATCTACAACTCCCGTGATATCTTCTATATAGCCACCGCAGGTCCGATCTCGACTACTTTGGCTCTAGTGTTTCTGTATCAGATGCTAGGATGGCCGTCGCTGTTTGGTGTTCTCATGCTGCTGTGTTTGTCTCCGCTGCCTGCCCTGGCGTCGCGGAAAGTCTCCCGCATCCAACGCACCGTTATGCAGGCTACGGATGCTCGGCTGTCCAAGATATCTGAGTACTTGGGATCCATCCGCACGTTGAAGTACTTTGGGTGGGAGCATGCTGCGATGAATAACATTAACGACGTTCGCCGTGTAGAGCAGCGCCATTTGTGGAGACGCAGCGTATTTGTGGCTCTTATTTCCATGGGCGGCGAGCTGCTGCCGCTCCTCAGTCTTCTAGTTATGTTTTCTGTTTACATATTGTTTACTGATCTTCCTTTGCGGGCCCCTGTCGCCTTTACTTCATTGTCCATCATGGAAACGTTGCGCGTTCAGTTTATCTGGTTGTCCAACATCAGCCGCTATACCGCGCAAGGATCAGAGTCGCTGCGTCGTGTGGACCACTTCTTTGACACTGCTAGTGAGATCAAGCGGCACCCAGACGGCCCGTTAGAGTTTAAGAATGCCACCTTTCGACGCACCCCCATTGCTGCCTTTAGGCTGCAGGATATCACTCTCCGCTTCAAGCCCAACGCTCTCAATGTGGTGACGGGCCCCACTGGCTGCGGAAAGACATCACTGCTCTTGTCATTCCTGGGTGAGACAGTGTTGGAATCAGGAACTGCTACTTGTCCGCGCGATGTAGCGTACGTTCCACAGGCACCATGGCTTCAGAACGATACAATTCGTCAGAACATCGTCTTCTATAGCCCGTTCGATGAAGCCCGCTATGCCATGGCCATCGAAGCCAGTGGTCTGACCCAAGACCTGCAACAGCTTCCGGCAGGCGACCTCACCATGGTGGGAGAGCGAGGAACCTCGCTTTCCGGCGGTCAGAAACAGCGAGTATCTTTGGCAAGGGCACTTTATTCGCCATCGAACACGCTGTTATTTGATGACATATTCTCCGCTCTTGACACCCATACCACTAGTCTTGTCTATGAGAAATGTTTCCGCAGCGGTCTACTCAAGGATCGCACGGTCGTTTTAATCACCCACTACCCAGCCGCCTTGCAGGATGCCGACTTGGTGATCCGGTTGGAGCATGGCAGGATTGTCCCCGCTCGAGCTATCTCCAAAACTACACTTTCTCTCATGTCCTCGCGATGCACCACACCGGGCACTGATACAGACTCTTCCGTGTCGGAGAGCAATGTGCGCGTGGCAGACGAAGCTCTGGAATCCCCGTCAGAGCCTCCGCCAGTTGCTCCTGCTGGGAAGCAACCGCCTGCTGAGGAACGCATAGCTAAGGAGACATCTGCCACGGGAAGAGTGCCTCGCACGCTAGGTAAGAACCCGAGGACTTCAGACGGCTTTGAGCATTGCTAACAGATCAGCGCTTCGTTATATGATGCTATTTGGTGGCGCTTCCTACGTTCCACTGGTTGTGATTGCAACCATTTCCGTGCAATTTGCCTATTTTGCCATCACATACTGGCTATCCATATGGACTGGGGCGTACGACAAATACGAGCACCCCAATACGTTGTTCTACCTCGGGATATACGCAGCGTGCATCATCACCTTCTTGACCTTGCAGTTATGCAACAATCTTATTTATCAGTACGGCAGCTGGGTGGCTGCTAAGAAGACGCACCACCGGCTGGTGACGGCCGTGCTGTCTGCACCGATTGCTTGGTTCGATCAAAACCCTATTGGACGCGCCATCAACCGGTTCGGAAACGACACACGGTCTCTGGACACAGTTCTTGTTGAGTGGCTGCGGATGTCAATCGAGAATACTCTACGATTCTTGCTTCGAATTGCCAGTGTCGCTTCCATCATGCCCATTTTTGCTCTCCCGGCGGCCGTTATCTGCGCTGCAGGGTTCGTCATCGGAGAGATGTACACACGCGCTCAAGTATCGATCAAGCGGCTGACCTCTATCAACTACTCCCCTGTTTTCTCACACTTTACCGACTCGTTGTCAGGACTGAGCGTGATCCGAGCTCGACACGGCATGGACCAGGTGTTCCAGAACCTGCTGGCCGAGAAGTTGGCAGTCCACGCCCGCTCCTCCGAGGCACAATACAACTGCAACCGCTGGGTTTCGGTCCGGACAGACTTTTGCGCCGCGTCTGTAGCAGCTGCAGCCGGCTGCGTAGCATACTTCTGGTCCGGATCAGCAGGTCTGGTGGGATTCTCTCTGACGAACGCCATCGGCCTCAGCCAGACGATCCTGACGCTAGTCCGGACGCTCAACGAGCTCGAAGTGGAGTTGAACTCCTTCCAACGCATGACAGAATACGGCGACATCGAGCCAGAGGAGAAGCTAGAAATCGAAGAGCAACGCAAAGCCGACGCTCTACCCGCCAGCTGGCCAACCTCCGGCCGGGTCGAATTCAGCAACGTCACTGCCCGCTACCAACCCGACGGACCCGACGTACTCCGCAAAGTATCCTTCGTCGCGTACCCAGGCGAGCGTGTCGGCATCGTCGGCCGGACCGGCAGCGGCAAATCAACCCTGGGGCTATCCCTGCTCCGCTTCGTCGATATCGTCGACGGTAGCGTAACCATTGATGGAGTCAACATTGACCAGATCCGCCTGAACCGGCTGCGCACCAACGTGACACTGATTCCGCAAGAGCCGGTGCTTTTCTCCGGCGACGTGCAGTCCAACCTCGACCCGTTTGGCGAGTCCAGCGAGACCGAGCTGCGCGCGGCGCTATCGGCGTGCACGACGGTTCATGTCCCTGGCGAGGGTGAGGGCGAGGGCGAGAGCCGAACAATGCGGCCGCTGGCGCTGGATACGCCGGTTGCTGCGAACGGAGAGAACTTCAGTCAGGGTCAGCGACAGGTCCTGAGCCTGGCGCGGGCAATGTGTCGGCGATCGAAAGTGGTGTTGCTGGATGAGGCGACGGCGTCGGTGGATCACGAAACAGACTCGCATATGCAAAAGGTATTGCGGACGATGTTTGCCGATTGCACGATCATAGCGATTGCGCATCGATTGCGGACGATCATGGACTATGATCGAGTGTTGGTGATGGCAGATGGGGAAATTATCGAGTGCGTCAATGCCAACCCCTCTATTATCCGTATGAATTAGGAACGAAACTAACTGAAAGCTAATAGGAATGATTCACCGGCGCGACTGGTCGCGAAAAAGGGCGTATTTTGGGAAATGGTGCGAAATACGGGCGAGTACGAGGAACTGATCGAGATGATGGAGAGTAAATAGTACATAGATGTAAATGATTAGTATGGATATGGCATCAATGATTTATGATATAAACCGAATGAATTGTTGGATGCATTGATTGATGACCTCTTATAGCATTTTTACGAAAGCTCTATCATAAGACGATATGGCCGAGCGGTCTAAGGCGATAGACTAGAAATCTATTCTCTTCGGAGGCGTCGGTTCAAATCCGACTGTCGTCGTTTTTGTTTTTCGGATTATTTTTTGCTCGGAAAGATAGGGTGAGAGTATGCCATGTAATTGCAATAGTTGTTGTTTTATGAGTTGAGTTGTGTTCGTTGTTGTTGCGGTCGAGGAGTCGATGCTTCTATACCGACAGCACTGCTAGGGACTTATCAGCATATGCGAAAGACTTCAGCGTCGTCTTCTGGTCAAACAAGACAATGACACGGACAAATGAGGCAATACAATATTATATATCTTGAACATGCTCGACACACTATCTAGAGTACCTGCCAGTTGTTGATCTATCATATCAGCCTTTCACCCCAAACTTCAGTCCCTGCGCTAACGCATAGCAACTCCGATAGGGTGGGAGATGCTGTCGATCCTACTAATTCTACGACTTCCGACTTCTTCAATCAATCTGTCCACCATATAGCCATCAGTTGCAGTAGTAAGATAATCATAATCAGATCGTCTCTCGCGTCAATGGCAAGAAGTTAATGACGACTCAACCACATCACATACTTCTCATCACACCCATTCAACACCTACAACACATACACATAATCAACGAACCAAACACTCCTGCAATAGCAGGCCAAGAAGCACAGAATCCACCCTATCTAAAGACTCGACCGAATCGCCCGATCTCTTCTCCCAATTTCCACCGTAACACTACCAATAGCACCGCCCGACTGATTCCAATACCCCGTCTCCACCCAGTAATCATCAGCAATCCTGTCAACACGGAACTGGTTGCGCTTCGAGCCCCAAGGACAGTCCCAGTAGATGTAAGCGACGCGGACATCTCCACTGTACACGTCAAAGCTTCCCTCTGTGCCAGAGGGCGAGTGTGCTCTGCCGCATGCGAAGACGTTGAAGGACCCGCCAGGAGCTGCCCGGAGCGCGTTGATGTCGGAGACGGGGATTTCGGCGCTCTTGTTGTTTTCTTTGTGGAATTTGCCCCTGATAATGTGTTAGGGAAGAGGGAAGAGAGCTGGTGCCAAATGGGTAACTTTATGATTTTTTTTTGTGAACTTACCAGCCTAGCCAGGTGTTTCTGACACTCAGGGTGTCGAAGGATAGGGAGTTGACGACGCGGATGTGCACCCATTGGGCTTCTGCTCGCTCGGCCATGGTTTAATCGGGGGTGGAGGCTGTGGTATAAGTCTTTGGTGGAGAGGATTGTGTATATTCTTGACGAATTTGGTTTGAGGAAGATATGCTTCTCGTGGACTTCTCTTCTGAGCGACCGGAAGGGGGTCTTTATATCATCTCTGGTACTCGCTGCTGAGGTCTGGAGTTTCCGACCACCATCGTCATCCTCCAGCCTAGTATCTGTGAGTGTGTGCCTGACTGCAAAATCAAGTCTGGATCCTGGATTCTGCTAATCCATCTCATTACGTATTCGCAACAGCAGGAGTAGCAGGGATTGTGCAGCTCATGCCTTCCCATTCCCAGTCGCTGAGTTTCCTTGTGCCTTGCCCTCGGAGGAACATCATAGAAAGCACGCCACAGAATTGCAAGAATTTCATCGATGTAACCCTCCAGCAGTGTAAAGTGGAGTAGAACCTCGAGCTGAAGGGCCAGATCAGCGTTCAGAAATGAGGGGAAAGCGTTTGCGCGATGCTCAGCTCATGCATCTCTGATGACATGCATTTGCCACTGCAGGGGTACTATAGGGCAGTTCCCGAACAGTCCATGTCAACAAATTATCTGAAGCACAGGCAGGTCCATTTTTCCCCGAACGTTTCCTTGATCACTTGAGTTGATCTACAGATCCATCGATATTATTCCACGCTTCGTGCAGCGGAATCTAGTGCCCGTCCAGTGGCTTTTCGGAGTCACCGATAACGAATCAGACATCAATTGCGAGTCTAGACATCGGCTTTAATACTCGCGATGTTTGTATCCTTGACACTGCCATTGCATTCTCCATGGCTCTTGCTCCGCTGAATGGATAGTCGTCGTTGTCACTCGATGGAATCTACTTCTCCCAAGAAAATGCCTCACATAGAGAACTGAATGATGCAGACCGCCACCACGAAGTTACATCTCTGAGAACATTGCATCGGGGTTTGTTGTGAGTGACGTGATGTCTGTATAGGCCCGAGGATTGCTCGTACACTGGTGCTCCAGCATATAAAGACATCAGCATTTGGTTGGAATGTGATGCAACTACCAGTCAGTTTTTGAGAATCATCTTCAGATTTTTCATACCCTATTACCTGATCAAAGCAGCCAGATTTTCCAAAATGGCCGAACTTGTTCCATATTTCGATGGCATGCAGCAAGGACAGGGGTACGATCGATTCCGATCCTCTTCATAGATACAACCGTGTCCGTGCTCACATACTGAACAATTCATCCCTCATCCAGATACAATACCTACCTTCAACAAATTGGTGTAGCAGATGCTGTCACTATCACTCCAGGCCAACCGGAGTCCGTCACCTACGACCTCTTCTATAGTAGTGAAAGGATCGATGATTACACGTCCGCACACCTAAATTCTCAGTTTGAAGTGTAATGCTGACTTCTCTCCTTATGTCTTTTTCAGAAAGCTTGCGCAGTCCTTGGAAATAAGTGCTGGCGCTGCTATTTCCGGCTGGGGACAGTCCTCTCAAATCGACGCTGGCTATCTTGATCGGCTAAGGTGAGTGTATCTGTTCTGGCTTGACTTTGGGCATTCAAAATTAGCTAATCTTCATCGACACAGTTTTGAAAGCAGTACGGTGACCTATCAAGTCCAGGTGTCATCCAGACAGCAAGCTTCAATTGGGAATTCGTATTCCTTTCACCAAATTAGCACCGATACTCCGAATGAATTGTACGGAGATCGATTTATTGCAGGTAAGATAGACGATGTTCTATCTTCTAGCCACTGGGTAGTTGCTAAATGGTCGTGACAGATTTCATTCGAGGTGGCCAATACTTTGCTCGCGTCTCCATTTCCGCAGTCAACAAATCCACCAGTCAAGAGATCAGACAGGCGTAAGTCATCACCGAGTCCTTCAACTTACTTCCTCCTGACACTTCTGAAAGATCTGAGGTTGCTTTCTCGATGTACGGAGTCACCGGCTCTGTCACAAACGAAGTAAGAAGTGCCGTGGAGACGATTAACAGACACTCTCGCGTAACAGTCTGGATCCATACCTCTGGAGGCGGAGGCCGATCTGGAGTTATCCACGCAGAGCCACACGACGGTGAAGACTCGCCTCTTTTTGCGATCAAGGAAGGCGCGGATAACTTCTACCAGGAGTTGAGGGAGGGAAAGCATAGATATAGACGATTGTGAGTTCTCCCTCTCAAGTTTCTTCGGTTACAGGACACTTACAGCGACGCAGTGCACTCCTGTGGAGATACACCAACGTACCGAATTTCAACAATGCATTCACGCCATTTGACTATACTTTTGCCAGTCAGAGGGTGAGACCTGCTCTGCAATGATTATTATCCATGGAATGTAGCTAACTGAACCAGAGCTGGTACCTATTCGAAGACTTTACGCAGTACGACGCGTACCTTGAGCTCGTCAGGAAGAGTATAGCTTTCACACGAATCACCGCTTGCTGCTATTTACTAACCCTTTCTATATTATAGTCCCTGTTTCCAAGTTCATCAACGGCAGAGAGCAACAAGCCGAACTGTACGAAGAAGGGGCCAACATACTCTCCGTGATCCGCACCAAAGTGAGCCTGCGCATCCACAAAAATCCTATAGCTATCATTACATTACTAACAGTTAAAAAGGTCCAAGCCATCAACGAAAACCCCGAAGAAATCAACTCCCCAATCTCATATCCCATTCCAGAGGACTACAAGAAACTAGTCCTGGTAAGTACACCACCAACCATATCCCCAATTATCCTCCACTAACCCCAAACTCCGAAACAGCTGGCCATCAGGACAATAACCATGATCGCCCAAGAACGAACCCTCGACAACGGCAGCTTCAGCGACAGTGAGCTTTCCCCCACCCTTTTCTGAAAGTTATGTACAAGTATAAACATCCGGTCAAGAACTACCCTGCTAACACATTAACAAAACCTGCAGTCGCACTCCCAACTCTCCAAGGAAACGCCCGCACACTTTTCAAATTCCAAACCTACGACTTCGACACCAGATTCGGAAACACAGTTGTTTCCTTCGGAAGACAGGGTACATCATTTGTATGTCTGAGCGGCCAGCGCGTATCCGATGGATATCAAGAAGAAAGCGTCTTCTGGGCATTTGAAGACCCGGTTGAAGAGGTCTCGGAACACCAGGTTCATGTGGCCAGTATGCGAACGAGGGACTTGCTCCTTTTGAGTCGGACGGATCCTGGTCCCAGGCCTTTGTTTACATTTTATGCGAAGAGTAGTTGGTGATGATGATCCTGGCCCCGGACAGCGTGCAGGGCGGGTAAGCAAGCCATATTGCAGAACCGGCTAATTGTGAATAGCCTATAGCTAGCTAGTCTCTAATAAAGTTTATGAAATTCTCACTTTATTCGCTCACGATGGAGAGCTAGCTCTATATGAGTTAACATTCAATGTCAATTGATAATAAATAGTTAGGGGCTATATACATCATCATGATGATGATAATCAATCGCTTGGAGCGATGATCTACTCCTCCCTCCCCGGCCACTTCAACACCACCTCCTCCTCACCACTCAGCACAACCTTGACCCTAACCTTCCTCTCCAGATTCAATCCCAACTCAAACGTCCCCGGGAACAACACCCAATCGCCATCCTCATTCACCCTCGCAAAGCTCCCCACCTCAACGGGAACCCTCAACTCCCTTGTCTCCCCGACCTTCACGTCCCCAAGCCGATCCCACCCGACCAGCCACTTCACCGGATATGGCGACGGGCCTGCATCAGACGTATTGGCGAACACCATAGCGGTGTAATCCGACTCCACCTTGCCAGTATTCTTAATATTGGCTGTGAAGTTCAGCACAGGGAGCTGGGTAATAGACGCCAGGTCTTCGTGTGTCTGGGAAAGAATGTCCTGGATGTTGAGTTTGATTTCCCTCGTGGTGGTGTTGCTGGATGATTCCGCGAAGGTTGTGTAGAATAATCCGTGGCCGAACTCGTACACTGCTTCGCCGGTATACCATTTGTATGTCTGACCGGGGTTATCTCCCTCAGGACGGAGATTCATATCCGTCGCGGGGAACTCCTCCGCGTAGCTGGCAGGGTATTGTGTCGTGACTAGTCTGCCCGCGGGGTTCTTCTTTCCCGTGATGATGTCTCTCAAAGCGAAACCGCCGGATTGGCCGGGGTATCCACCCCAGAGGAGTGCGGAGACGTTGGTGTTGTTTTTGAGGGACGAGGAATCGACCTGTCCACCGCCCATTTGGAGAACGATGAGCGGCTTGCTTCCAGCCGACGAGGCGAGCTTCTGGATCAAGTCCAGTTGGTTACCGGGCCATGCGATGCTCTCGCGATCCAGTGCCTCCGCTTCAAGGGTATTGTCGATGCCACCGGCGTAGATGATCACGTCGGCGGACTGGGCGGCGGATACGGCGGCTGCGAAGCCCGAGGTGCTTGTGGAGGAGATACCGGTGCCCTCAGCGAAGTTGACTTTGTATCCGGCTTCTTCGAACGCGGCGCGGGGGCTGATCATGTAGGGAGCGTTGCCGTAGTAGTTGCCCAGGAGTTGGGTGGTGGCGTTGGCCCAGGGACCGATGAGCGCGACGGTGGTGTTGGATGGTGGGTAAGCTTTCTCGGTGAGGGGAAGGACGTTGTTGGAGTTCTTGAGAAGGACAATGCCCTGCGTCGCGGCTTGGTAGGAGATGTTCCATGCGTCCGTCTCGACGACATCGGACCAGGTGAGGTCACGGTAGGGGTTGTTCGCCTTGGTGGTATTGGAGTCGAAGTATCCGGCCTGCACGAGGGTCGTGTAGAGGCGGATCACACCCTTCTCGATATCATCACGAGAGAGATCTCCCGCAGTGATGGACTCGTTCAGGTGCCATTGGTAGGTGGTACCGCAGTCGATGTCGGTGCCAGCGAGGATGGCCTCAGCGGCAGCGGCAGCCTGGGAGGAGGCGTATCCGTGGGGATTGTAGATGTTGTAGGCGGCGTCGCAGTCGCTGGAGACGTAGCCGTGGTCAACGAATCCGAAGGTGTCGCGGAGGAGGGTCTGGAGGAAGTAAGAGTCGGCGCAGGCAGGGACGCCGTTGACGGCGTTGTAGGCACACATGACACTGTGGACTTTGGCGTCGCGGGCGGCGACGTGGAACTGGGGAGTGTAGTATTCCGACAGGTCTTGCTGGGTGATGTTCATGTCGTTGCCCAGGCGGGAGTGGTTGTGCCAGTTCTCGATGTCATAGCCGGCGTAGTGCTTGGCCGTGGCGGCGAGTTTGAGGTTCGAGTCTGGGTCGGGACCCTGGATGCCGGTGATGTATTCGTAGGCGTAGACGGCGGCGAGAGCGACGTCTTCTCCTGGAGTTTCTTGTCCGCGACCCCAGACGGGGTGGCGGAAGGTGTTGATGTTGGGGGCGTAGACATCGAGGCCGTAGCGGCCGGCGTTGTTAAAGGCGCGGCCTTGGGTGGAGATGATGGAGGCGATTTGGTGGATGAGGGTGCGGTTGAGGGCCGCGGTGGTCAGGATAGGCTGGGGGAATGAGGTGGCCCAATTGTAGGAGCCTGAGTCGCTGAAGTTGGCACGGTCGAGGCCATGAAGTGCTTCACTCCATACCTGGTATGCAGGGAGGCCAAGTCGGGAGACACCGAGGCCGGTGTTGCCGGTGTTGGCGATCAGCTCGTCCAGCGTGAAGAGCGAGATGAGCGATGCTGCTCGGTCATAGGGGGTGGCTGATTCGTCGCAGATGAGGTGGCTGCGCAGGGGGCCATTCTGGCAGTCGGGGAAGCTCAGTGGGATGGTTTCCGTGCACAAAGAGAACAAGTCGGGGTTGGCTTCGACGTTGTAATCGACGTAGCTGGTGTTGGCCTGGGCAAGAGCTTGGGGAAGAGCCAGAGCCAGCAGAGCAGCGGCAGTGGCAGCCACGGGACGAGACATTGAGTGCGCCATGTTTGAGCCAGTCTGTGGGGGGAGAAAAAGATGGTCGGGGACTGAATCTGGGGTAGATTTATAGGGTTTTGCGGAGATGCGGAGATGCGCCGGAGAATGGCCGATTGACTTCATCGCGGGGTTTAGCCTGAATGATTTAGCCGGCATTGGGAAGAACTTGGAATGCTTGCATTTAGCAATAAAAAAAATACGAACATTGGCATTGTTTAACAAAGTAGAGATCTGCTCAGGCACCGGGTAAATGAGTCTTTGGTATGGCGTGACATCGCTTGGGAAATATGAAGCCATCCCCGTCCAAAAGGGGTAATCTTCTATTGCAGCACATTCACCGTCTCTCCCCTCAACAACTCGCCCAAAACACCCGCAACATCCTCCACATCTTCCAAGTTCAACACCACCTCCTCGATCTTCTTCTGCCTCTCCTCCGGAATCACCCCCTTCGTCACAGCCCGCCACTTCTCCAACACCTCCTCATTGGTCACCCCGGGGTGGACTCCCTTGGGCGCCTTCAACAACTTCTCCAGCACCTCCCCATCCTCAAACGTGATCTTGACCCTCTGAGCCCACGTATTATCCAGCTCCTTAGCCTCCCGACACTCCACCAATCCAATCACATCCCACAGCTCCTCCCGGTTCAACATGCTCGGCGCAAACTGCCCCGGCACAATCTCCCCATCCAGGACCTGCAACGCCACCGCGTACGGTATACTCATCTGCGCCGCTGTGACGGTAGCCGGCTTCTCCGGTGCCCAGCCACCCTTCTTCATCGCAGCCCTCGCCATCTCCGCTTCGATCTTGACGATCTTCTTCCACTCGCCCATCTTCGCAGGATGCTCGGCCTGAAGATCCTTAACACAATCCACTGTACAATGAGTCACCGCGCACAACGCATGCAACTTCTGCTTGATTTTCTTGATCTGCCACACCTCCCCTAATCCCTTACAAATTTCTTCTGGGTGAAACTTGGGCTCAGTCTCCGCCCCGAGCGAGAACATCTTCAAGAACCCACCATACTCGCGGTCAAAGATCTCCTTGATTCCCGTGAATCCCTGCTTTGCCAGGTATGTGGCAAGTACTCCGCTCCGTGATGCGAACCCATGCTGCATGCGCTTTACCATGCTCTCGAACTGCGCGGACATAAGTCCGCAAGCCTGTGTACACGCCATGCCCAGGGCATCTTCGATCTGCGCGGCTGGGAGATTCAACAGCTTGGAGACAGCTGCGGCAGATGCAGCAGGGCCGAAGATGGCACCAGAGTGCCATCCGATTGTGAGCATGTGTGTTCCGCCCAGGGCGTAGCCTACACGGGGTCCTGTTTCGCAGCCGGCAACTGTGGCAGTAAGGAAGTCTTTGCCGCTGATAGGGCGAGTCGAACTGCCCTGCTCCTGTTCTGCGGCTGCGAGAATTGCAGGGACGATGACGGACATGTTGTGCAAGGGGGCCTCGATGTGGATGTCGTCGAGGTCGAAGCCTTGAATGAAGGTGCTGTTCAGGAGGGCGGCGGCATTGGGAGGGAGGGTCTATCACTCCATTAGCATCCTATCCATTACGTCTATAGACGTGAAGGAATCTGATTAGAGGAGAAAGAAATACCTCATTCCATCCGATCACGGTACATTTGCCCTCTCCCTCAATGGCAGTGATGGCATCATGGGCCTTGACGGACCAGGGGAGTCGTGCCCCCAGCAGAGCACAGGCCAATCCATCGAGAATGAGGTATTTGGCCCGTTCACGGACTTCGGCGGGAATGGACTCGGAAGTGAGTTCTTCCAGCCAGTTGGAGAGGGTGTGAGTTACGGGAGTGCCGGTGGAAGTGGCGGGGGGAGGTGTGTGAGAGGTCATTGTGGTAGGACTTTATTATGTATTATGTGACTGAATGACAGGTAAATGATGGGAAATAATTGATGGAAACTAAAGGGAGGATAGGAGTATGATAGCGAGTGAGAAGTATGGCTTGGCGAGGAAAAGGTGGAAGTTTGTCAGTTATAGCCCTATGGGGATATGAATGATTACCCAACAACAAAGAAAAAGAAAGAAAGTAAGAACATAGGGTGCTTCTTGGCGAACCCGATCGTCTTCATTTTCTCGATTCGATTCATTTCTCGATCTGACTATCTTTTGGACTATAATCTACTAGGAGTATTTTGGTACGGAGTTTAGACACGGCGTAGAAATGCCCGGATCGACTTGTCAATGACCCACCATATAAATTTTTATTGCATTGGGCCGTGATAGGATAATAATCAAATAAAAACACGTCAATAGTCTAACTGAAACGTAAAGGTCATTATTTCTTTTGCAAAACCGACTTGTCATTGTGGGTCTTTTGTTACTTGTTTGCGGCGTGTCGATCGCTGCCGCCCATTCGTAACTAGTGAAGCTAATTATTATACGATATAACACTATCAATGCAGACCGCTATCAAGGCGTTTAGGGGATTTAATTAAGGGCGCAGATATATTTCTTTGGATTTTGTGGAGCTGGAGACAAAAGCAATGTGATGGGTTCTGTCGGTGTTTTCTGTCCGGTCAATACTAGACGGACATGATATACCCCTGACCTACATGGTCTGATAACTACACAATCGATTGTGTTGTGAAAAGCTGATTCACCTGCTGACTGGATTGAACAAAATGCCACAGCAGTAGGAAAATTAGCGATTTTTAGGGTTTCGAGATTTGGTAGGCCCTGTAAATAAGGTGTCAAATCGGACACAGAGATTGAAGAAGACCGTAGAACTCTCAGTATAGGCAACTACGTACCACCCTCGTTCATCTGCCATTGACAAACACGGGCATATAATGCGGACTACCCTCTTCACAGATACATTCCAAAAAAAAAAATCTATTCAACATCAAACTATGTCTTCTCTAACACGCTAAAGCTCCAAAACACTTCCATGTAAATAACACAAGCAATACATGTTAACCCTTACCACAAACCCACACGATCAGATCAAACCCCCCTGCCACAAGAAACACTGCATCATATCATACTATATCTACTGCTGCCATTGGCAGTAATCACTCTTTCCAGCACCTCCATCCACGCAGTCCCAGTCACAGCGCTTAACGATGCTAACCGATCCACCGGCATTGCAATGCCACAGGTAGAGCATAGGGTGGACAAGATCCGCATTGAACTCTCTATACTTTTGCCCAATGGCGGCATTCATCATTTGAAAGTACTTGAAATTTGAAGGTATTCAATGGCGAAAGTCAGAATCCGATTCTGAACCATATGCTTGATATTCTTAGGTGAAGGTGGAATACTACGAGAGCACACGTACCGATACTTTTCAGCACAGAGGCACAGTAGTTCAGGCCAGCATTGCAGTTAGCAGCCTGCACAGAGGTGGTAAGGGCCAGGGCACCGGCAACAAAGGTGGAGAGAAGCTACATGTTTGGCTTTGGTTGGGTGAATAATGGATATGCTTACGAGGAGCTGGTTGATAGTAAGATGAGGAGATGGTGGGTTCAGTGATGGAAACCGAGAAGAAAGGAAGAGCTTGACTATATATGAGCCTCGGATTCGTACTAGAGGTTGCTACTTAGACTGAGGCGTTTTAGTAGCAATAGCAGTCGTAGTAACTATCAACTTTTTGATTCCTACGACGGTAAAAATCCAACACTGTCGAGACGTAGTGTGGCGCGTACAACGATAGTGTATGGGTCGCAGGCATGGTACTTGTCTTAGAAGTATTGGCCACCGAGAACACTTCATGATGACCTTGGAGATGCACTAGATCACAGATTTAGACTGAGCAAAGCATGGATGCATAGGTTGAAAAAGTGGTCTCGGATCTAACCTCCGCTGGGCGTGTGCAGCCACAGGATTGCATGGTTGGCTCCGGTCTAATGGATTAGTCTCTCTAGCAAGAGTTGACAGAGAATGCAAAATCTAGATAATAATTGGACATTGGACCAAATCGATCGGTATCTCCGGCCTGGACCCGATTTATAGCTCTATTCTTCTAAATTCTACAAATCAATCATCATTGTAATAATCACTGCGGATAATTATTTTTCACAACAATGCGCCTCACCGTACGACACCATGGATATTGTAGATGACAATCAATAAACATTGTTGAAATATATTAACTAAAGAATATAGCGCAAATTATGGAGTAACCAAGACCCAGACCCGAAAACAATAGACTCCTATGATGACCCATTCTGTACAATTCCATCCTTAGACCCCTATTTCTAGTTCGGCACGTACACCTGCAGTGGCCGCCACAAATCCGGTGCGCGTTCTACATTCGTTAGTTTCTCTTCTTCGCAAGAAGAAACGTGACGAAAACTTACCAGTCTGCTCCTTCCAGTGTGCCATCACACCCGACACCCGTGCAGTGGCTGCCAGCACCGTCGCAAATTGCGAGTCAATACCCCTGCATGGATTAGTAGACATCCTCTGGGAATATGTGGGGAATACTTACAGTGCCGTGTACACGAAACTTCCGTACAAGTCTGCATTTGCCTGCAGGTTGCGCTTGACAAAGTACTCGTGTGTGCTGGCAATCCGGTCGATCTCCATGGCCACCTGGAGTACAGGGTCCATCTCGCGAATGTCGCGATCCCGCGTCAGTTCGTCCAACATCTCGCGCACGTACTTCGCCCTTGGGTCCACCTGCTTGTAGATCCGATGGCCGTACCCGGATAACCGGCACTCCTTGTTTATCACCTTCTCGATCAACTTGGGCACATTTTGCGGCCCACCAATCTCCCGCATTCCTCGGTATGCCGCGTCGATGGCACCTCCATGCAATAGCCCATAGCCAGACATGCAGCATGCAGCCATCGCCGAAAGTGGGTCGGCCAGGGAAGATGAGACGTGAAGGAAAGCCGATGTCGAGTTGGTCATCTCATGGTCCGCATACAGCGACCACGCCTTCGTCAAGATCTCCGCTGCCTTCTCCCGTGTGACCGCCGGGTTGTTATCCACATACCGGCCCATCCAGAGGATGTTCTCGATGTAGCTCAGGTTCGGGTCGGCTGCGCGGAGCTCCTCTCCCTTCATATGGCAGTGAGCTATCGACCCGGCTATCGCCGTGACTGCTAGTGTGCGGATGATCTGCTCATCGACCATTTCTGGGCGTCGGTTGTAGAGGTTGGCACCCGCATGGGCGGGGATGAGCTCGGGTTGATCTGCCAGATAGCCCGTCAAGACCGCACAGAGGATGACCATTGGAGGAGTGTTTCGTCTGCGTCAAGGTTAGTAGCATGCACAAGCAAAGATAAGGGGCGGACTTACGGGAAAGTGGCCACAATCTGCTTTACGTTCTCGGGCACCACCATCATCGCCTCGGCAATTCGCCGCTGGAAGCGCAGACGCTCCTCGGGTGTGGGTAGCGAGCCCCAGATGAGAAGGTGGGTAATCTCCTCGTAGCTCTTTCCGATGAGCGAAGCAAGGGGGTGGCCCCGGTACAGAATGACGCCCTCGTTGCCATTGCTACCTCAGTTAGTAAGACAAAGATGACCAGGGGACAAAAGGTAAGCATACATGTACGTGATGCTGGACATCTTGACGGCTGTGTTGCGGTACCCTGGATCAATCAACCGGAGGCCATCCTCGAATTGCTGTCGTGGGCTCTTTCCTGCACGGTCGACGCAGATCTGACGGAATCCCATGGCCGGTACTGAGTTGCGCACGATGGGAATCGTATACTTCGATCCCGTCCGGTTATCCCGCACTGTCAATGTGCCTTCACGCTCACCAGGCAGTTCCTGCTCCAGTAGGGCATTGATGTAGTTGCCTTGCAAGGGCAGCAGGCTCTTGCCTGCATCGAAGAGGCGGCCCAGCCAAGATGCCAGTGTGTATGCCATGATGTAGAAGGGGATGCGATGAGTCTGCGAAGGATTGTCGCTGCTTCTGTCCTGATTCTGTTGGGATTTGTCTGGCTCTGAAGCACATATTTGTACCTCGTCTGGCGTGGCAGCAGGCATCTGTCCGAGGCCATCCAGTCTCGGACGGAATAGTTCAAAAGGACGAATGGATACGCCGAGATAGTCTGTCAAGCTTTGGTCCATCGACTAGTGACAGCCCGCAGAGACTATCACCGGCGATCTAAAGGCATCTGGCTGACACGGTCTGCCCGACGGAGCATAAAAGGGCGGTTCCCTTTGCGGTCTGTTTCGTTCGCCATCACTCTCGTCGCTTTCTGGGCCAATCCAAACATTTCTTCCAAATCCTATCTATCCCTAAGTCTTTCCGTGCACACTCCGAAAACCATGTCTTCCACTTCCGATCGACAGTATGACGAAATGATAACTCGCCTAGTCGAGTATGTCTACCACTACGAAGTAACAAGCGACCTTGCTATCCTGCGGGCCCGCTATGCTCTCATGGATGCTCTTGGTTGCGCTCTGGAGACTCTTCAACAAAGCCCCGAGTGTCGCGCTCTGATCGGCCCATACACACCAGGTCTGGTCGCTCCTTATGGGTTCAAGCTGCCGGGCACCTGCCACCAGCTCGATCCAGTCAAGGGTGCCTTTGACATGGCAACCTTGATTCGCTTTCTGGATCACAATGATGCATACCCTGGTGCCGAATGGGGCCACCCATCTGGTAAGGCCCGTCTGCGGGATCTGCGCTCCCAGAAGCTTGGCTGGATATAGGGCTAACCGATCGACGAACAGATAACCTGGGCGCCATCCTGGCGGTCACAGATTGGCTCAGCCGTACAGGCACCACCAGCCAGCCACTGACCGTCCGGACGGTTCTGATCGCGATGATCAAAGCCTACGAGATTCAAGGCTGCTACCAGGTCCGCAATGCCTTCAACAAGGTGGGGCTGGATCATACACTACTTGTGAAGATCGCCTCCACAGCTGTTGTCGCTTGGCTGATGGGTCTGACGGAGAAACAAGCCGCCGTCGCTCTCTCCCATGCGTGGGCTGATGGCCACCCTTTGCGCATCTTCCGTCAAAGTCCCAATGCGGGGCCACGCAAGGGCTGGGCCGCTGGAGACGCCGCCATGCGTGCTGTACACCTGTGCCTACTAGCTCGCGCCGGCCAGCCAGGCATCCCTAGCGCGCTAACTGAGCCAGAATGGGGCTTTCTGGCTGTCAGCTTTGGGGGTAAGGAGCTGCAGCTGCCACGGCCCTTCAAGACACGGGTGATGGAGGAGGTGTTCTTCAAACTCATCACTGCAGAGGGCCACGGCATCTCCGCAGTTCAGGCAGCCATGTCGTTGGCCGAGACCATGGCCAGCAGGGGGATCGATCCCGCTACTGAAATCAGTCGCATCGATATCCGCACGCATGAAGCGGCTGTCCGCATTATCGACAAGCAAGGCCCGCTCACCAATGCGGCCGACCGCGATCACTGCATGCGGTACATGGTGTCGGTGGTGCTGTTGAAGAACGCGATCATCGAAGCAGACGACTACCACGATTCGAGCGTGTGGGCCCATGACCCGCGTGTTGAGACCCTTCGCCAGCGGATCCATATGGCCGAAGACCCGCAGTTCACCTACGGCTACCACCACAAAAAGGCGGCGGCCAGCGGACTCACCGTCTTTCTGACCAACGGGGCGCAATTAGACGAAGTAGTCGTCGAATACCCGATCGGGCATCCGATGCATGAAGATACTTTGCCCAAGGTGCGTGCCAAATTTGAGCGAAACATGGAGGGCCTGTTCACGGCGGAGGAGACAAGCCGGGTGATCGACGCGATCCATCAGGACAAACTTCCGGTGCATCGATTGGTCGACCTGCTGGGCCGATGATCGCTATTGAAACTAAATAGTATGGGAACTGGTGGATATTGAACAGGAGCTTGACGAGCTTGGCGGGTCTTCACCGCTGGAATCATTGGAATGATAGTACATATAGTTTGAAACCGGTCGATAATAGACTCGTACAATCAATTTAATTAGCATAACTCAGTGGATTGATGTGTGGTGATTCTGATCTTGTCTGATGAAACTGTCAGAGCAATGAGACCCCTGTAATTTGCTTCTTCGACGACAGTCTCTGGCTGCAGAATGGGTAAAGTTCCGAAAAAGAAACAACTTAGCATTTGCACTATCGAGCGCCAGCTACCGCCTATTGGTCTTTTCCAGAATGTCAACGTGCTGATACTATATTCTTCGGCAGTGTTAACCCAGTGGGGAATCAGGCTGTTCTTGCGTTATTGCATGCGACCCACAGTAGTCTGCAGGGATCCCCCTTTCACGACCCGATTTACCACAAACAGACGGAAAACGGTTCCCAAAAGCGTGATAGGAGGCCCAAGCTCAATAGTATAAGCCGGTGCGGCGGATGAGCGCGGCAATTTCCTGATTTTCCTGGCGTTCTCGCCCTACTTGCATTGCGACGCCTCTTCTCCTGATCCTTCTGCAATCGGTCAATCACTGCTGTAAGCTGTAAACTTCGATAAGCTTGAAGGCGCGGGTTAAATCCACGCCGAGAAATACTCCGCAAGAAGGCCTCCAAGACAGTGGAGGTTAGTAGAACCCACTAAGTCAATAGCGGGAAATTCGGAAAAGTCATGAGGGTCTCTGAATAACATAGTCATGATGCTCCCTCTACTTGTGGCACCGAATCTATGCTTTTGGTTTTGCTCTTCTTTTTGGTTCGTCACATACATTTTGAGTACTGACAGCGTGCTTCCCCCTTTCTTTTGCTGTAGTGATTGGAAAATTCGCCTTGCCGTTACACTGTAGGCCCGGTTCCCCTTGCAGGGCAACACATCTGACAGGTATCAGACCATCACAGGTGCCTTCCACCACCGCAGGAGAGCCATCTAGACCCTGGGCTAAGCCCCGACGCTCTCCGCAAGACGGTCTCCACCACGCTCGAGCGCCGTCTGCTGAACTATATGCAACTTCGCTTTCGTAATAATGGATACTCTTCCGAACCTGGCATTATGTGGTGAAGTGCTGCGTAGGCATCGCCGCCGATGGGAAGCAGTGGGAAGAGTCGCGAGTGCTGCTCAAACCCACCTCCACGCTCTGCTACATCGCCGACCTTCAATTTTTGAGCGGCATGTCCGTAAGTCAGGAGATAGTAGGACAGTTGGGTGCACTGTCCATCCGATCTGCAACCACAACAGCTGATCTGGAATAGGTCCCCCCTCCTTTTCTCTCTCTCTCTCTCCCTTTTTTTCTTACTTTTTGTTTTCTTTTCCGCGCCTGAAACACCTCGTAGATGATAGCATTGCTAATAGTGCAAATTATTGACTCTGTGATCGACTTCCTTGAAGTTAAAGCGTTCAAAGTGGACGGTCACGAGTTGCTAGAGTTCTCCCGTGACTATCACATAGCCCAAAATGGCGTTATTGCTTGCGCGCAACGGGAGTTGTCCATTTCCCTGCAGCCCATTTCCAAACGTAGTTTCAACTGAGCTGCTGCTGGAACTAGGGTCTATGTAAAGTGTAGACAGTAGTGCGAATGAGTCCGTGCGAGCGCGTAATATCCCTTGTGCGAAAAAGGCTCAGACTCTGAGCTGCTTCTATCCCAGGTGGTCGAACTCATTGGCGACGCGACCGGAACTATTGCTGAGTGTGTTCCTTGCTGGGCTTCTGTCTATTCTGTTCCACGTCGTCGCTCGCCGTCCAGATGACCAGGCCGAGGTGCGCACAGATGTATTCGGTTGGAGCAGGCAGCCATCAATTCGGGAATACGTATCGATGGTTGTCAGTGAGAGTGCTCTTCCTACCAGTCCTTCATTCCCATATTCGACCTGTCCCGACGAATCCTGTACAGCTCTTTGTCAATACCCCAGTCTCATTTGTAATTTGCGTAGGACCGTCGATAACACTGTGCTTCTGAAAGGCAGGGCAGATGGGCAACCACCACCTCTCAGAAATTTAGTAACACTCCCGATGTGCGTAGTTTTTATGGGAGACGGATTGCTACGGCCCTGAGGGAGCAGCTCGGAACAGGACGATCATGGAAGACGTTGCGATCTGGGTAAATGTATCTTCCACAGCACCGGTTGTTTGGTGCAGCGATTTGAGCGGCGCGGGTGGACATATATAAACTAGTGACATGAGGAGGATTTGACCATCATATTGGGGAAACGGCACGGACGCTGGTAGGATGTTCTGCTGCCCAGTAAATGTAGTAGAAGGATCAGCTCATGCCATAAATATATGAGTTAGTATTCACTCAAGAGCACCGCACGAGTAATTATATATATTGTACCAGCATACCTCTCGACATACAACAAAGCAAAGACAAGTCAACGGCAACTGGATGGTAATACTTGGCAACGATAGGAACGAGGAACTGAGAAAAGGAGGAAGGAAGAACGGCGAGTCCAATAATGAGATGGACTGCACCTGACAAGCTCGGCTGAGCCCGGCACCTCAACACGAACAGTGATATGGTTACTGATAATCTGATACAGCACAAAACTGTTGGGAACAGCTGTTGAGCGTGATATGCCGGGGAGGGGGGAGGTGTTGTTTAATAGTTATGTATTCAGCCCGGGCCACTCTTCGAAACAGAAAGGGTCACCAGACTGGTCTGCATGTATTCGGCCTAACTATATACACTTGTCCGAGACTACCTAACATCAATGTCATTGTGCACTAGGTTTGGAGGCTTTGGTCCCACCCGTTTTCACTTCCTTCTCGAGCAAGTCCAAGGCAGATGCATAGCGTGCCTTGACCTCCTTCATATTATCCAATTTGAATTGCACCTTTCCTACCTTGGTCGATCGAGTGATCTTCCCATCCGACCCCTTGGCGATCTGGCTTGCGAACCACTTGCCCTCTCGGTGTGCCACAAGCGTCCACGCCGATCCTTCCTGGCCAGCACGAGCTGTACGACCGACCCGGTGCACGTAGGTAGTGATGCTAGCTGGCACATCGTAGTTGACAACATGTGTCAATGACCGTAGGTCCAGACCACGCGAGGCCCGATCCGTTGCAATAATCACAGATATCTTGCCCCGGCGGTAAGCTGTGAGAGTCTTGCGTGAAGCAGACGACTTGTTCGATTTAATAATCGTGCCAATGCGGTCGGAGAGGGAGGGTTCGAGGAGTGCCAACAGTCGAGCTAGTCGTGATGCGGATTCAGACGATTTCGTGAAGACCAAAACTGTGGTCTGCGATGGCCTTTGTCGGTCCGGCTTTTCGTCTTCTGATTCAGAGTCGCTGTCAGATGACTCTGACTCGTCGCTCGACTCGTCCTCCGAGGTATCCTCGGAGTCTGAAGACGATTCAGAACTGGTATCAGAGTCCGAGTCCGAGTCTGAGTCGGAGTCTGAATCATCATAGCTAGACACGTCCGACGCGTCATCGGAATCTGATCCAGAGCTTGACTCGTCGGAATCCGAATCATCAGAGTCAGAAGTATCGTGCACAGAAGGCTTGACACTCTTAGTCTCAATCTTGATGTGGGACAGCAGGAGGCGCAGGAGATACAGCGGCTTCTGCGATCCATCTCCAACCGATACGGTATGTTCCTTCAAGGTAGGCGGGAGCGTAAACTGTTCGTCTGAAGGTGCAATGCCACCGCTCTCATCATCTGTTGCGGCGGCATCCGCGCCGATGACAACTAACTTGGGGTTGGCAAGACGTAGAGAGTTAAGCTTCGTCACATCTCTAGTCATCGTGGCACTCAAAACGATTTTCCGTGGCTCCTTGCTCTGGATCGGCAAGCCAAGCCCGGACAGAAAGTTCCCGCTAAAACCAAATGCACCAGGGGCTTTCCGGGCGTCCAGGGAGGTCATCACGACGTCCACCCATTCCTGGAAGCTTTCATTCAGTAGTCGATCTGCCTCATCAATGACGAGCCATTCGAGACTTTTCAAGGTGAACCCCTTGGTATAACGAAGATGGTCGACCAGACGACCGGGAGTACAGATCAAGATGTCGACATTAGGTTCTGACCGGTGAACGTAGCCTGGCAGAGACTCACTTAGATCACCGGCTTCTGAGATGTAGTCCTGCAAATTGAAGTTCGTCCAGTCATCGCCTGTCAGTTGCACGTTTTGACGAAGCTTGAATGTCGCAGGGCCATAGACCTGATCGACGCGCATCAACGACCGCTGCTCGTCTTTGATCGCAACGTTTCCAACTGCAGACGCGACGCGGAGGCCGGATCCAGCGGCACAGAGCTCACAGGCTTCTCTGGCCTGCTTCACCAGCTCCCGAGTAGGCACCACGATGAGTCCTCGTAACCTAGGCGCAGGAAGCGGCTTCAACGCTGTGACCAATGGTAGGACGTAGGACAAGGTTTTTCCTGAACCAGTGGCGGCGGAGATGCAAAGGTCTCCCGGATGGTTCGTTGGTCCTTGCAACAGGAGAGGGATGACGGTTGACTGCACGGCAAATGCTTCATGGTAGCCATTGTCTTCCAAAACTCGGAGGAGGCTAGAGTCGATTCCCAAATCGGCGAATTTGCGTCGTTCCTGAGCGGATGCACGGAGGGGATTGGCCAGCCATGGCGGCAACGAAGAGTAGGTTGGCATTTCATCCTGCTCAGGCGCTGCTTCTGGTTGTGGTAACGGCTCCAGACCTTGTGCTACAACCGGCTCTGCTGTCGTTAGCTCAGTGGAATCTTCATCCTTCATGCTTTCTTTTGTCTTTTCCAGTTCCCGCGCTTTCTTCGACCTCTCAAACTTGGACAAGATGCCGGCGAATTTGTTCTTCGTAGGTTTGTCGTCATCCTCTGTCGTTGCAGTCTCAGAAGTCTTTCGGCTTTTCCTCGTCCCTTTAGCTTCTTCCTCTTTGGCCTCTTCAGTGTCGTCTGCATCCTTCATATCGACATCTTCATCAGCTGCATCGCTAATTGTTCCGCTTTTCCGTTTTCCATCCTTCGACTTCTTCTTTTTCTTAATGAGGCTGTCGTCTTGGTTTGAAGTAGTCGTTTGGCCGCCGACCGGCGAGACAGCACTCTCTTTCTGGGGCGATGTCTCTTGAACAGCACTTTGGCTTGCAGCTCCTGAATGCTTTTTCTTCTTCCGGCTTTCCTTGACTGGGGTATCGTTGGATGGAGAACCCTGATTCTTCTTGGATTTCTTCGTCGGGGTGGGAGTGGATATAGCGGTGGCGGAGCCATCGAGATCTCTCTTTCTTTTGTGAGACTTCTTGGCGCTCGACGGAGTTCCTGAGCTTATGCGGGCAGGATCGTGAGATGCGGAGCGATCACCGGCCATGATCGCGGCGGTAGCGCAGGGTCAGCGCGAGGTTGACAAGGGAAAGGGGAATGTAGCACTGGGTCGGTGTTGCCAGAGCAGCTCCGAAGATTAAGCATCAATATTTCTTTTCCAGCGGGGAATCTTTTCCCGGCAGAACATCCCCACCGCCCCAAGCACCGCCCGGGTCTGGACCAATCCGGGCTTCATCGCGTCTCTCCATCGCCGCAGCTTCGATCGTCGGCCATCTGCTCATCCCCTGACGCTGGTCAGGTCCTAACATGGATATGCTGGAAACGGCCCTCTCAAGGCCATTGTTGAAGGTGTCATTTGGGTAGCTCAGAGGCTACCGACTGCCATTATGACATACAACATTGCGTGAGTGTCTGCTTGCGTTTCGAGCGATCTATCAAGGTTGGCCTACTAATCACCGGTCCACAGTATGGTCAGTGACTTTTTCTTCCCCCAGCCAGGTCAGTTGGTCTCTCTTTCTGTTGTTCCTCTGACGATCAGCTACTGATGAACCCAGGCGGAATTGAAAGTCACATATATCAGCTATCGACCGTAAGATTACCAGACCTCGTTCGCTCCAGCCAACGCTTATCGCTCTATAGAAGCTTATCGATCGCGGCCATAAAGTCATCATCATAACTCATGCCTACAAGGGACGAACCGGCGTTCGCTATCTCACCAATGGGCTCAAAGTATACCATGTCCCATTCTTCGTGATTTACCGGGAGTCGACCATGCCGACGGTCTTCTCGTTCTTCCCTATCTTCCGAAATATTGTGATTCGTGAGCAGATTCAGATTGTACATGGCCATGCAAGCTTGAGCAGCTTCTGTCACGAAGCTATTCTTCATGCACGGACAATGGGCCTCCGAACAGTTTTTACCGACCATTCGCTGTTTGGGTTTGCAGATGCGGCGTCAATTCTCACCAACAAGCTGCTCAAGTTCATCTTGAGTGACGTAGACCATGTTATTTGTGTCAGTCATACATGGTACGTTAATCGCATGATTATGCTCAACTTTTAATAACTTAGGGGATAGCAAGGAGAACACGGTCCTTCGAGCCTCGCTAGACCCGTTGATGGTGTCTGTCATTCCCAATGCGGTGGTTGCAGAGAACTTCCGACCCCCAGAGCCACGGCCAATAGCGCGACCCATGGAGCCCAACGATATTATCACGATTGTTGTCATATCCCGTCTTTTCTACAACAAAGGAACCGATCTTCTTATTGCCGCCATTCCCCGGATACTTGCGTCCCATCCGAATGTACGATTCATCATTGCCGGATCAGGGCCCAAGGCCATCGATCTCGAACAGATGCTAGAAAGGAATGTTCTCCAGGACAAGGTTGAAATGCTTGGCTCGGTGCGACACGAAGAAGTTCGTGACGTGATGATCCGGGGACACATCTATCTACATCCGAGTTTGACTGAAGCGTTCGGTACTGTCCTTGTGGAAGCTGCAAGCTGTGGTCTATACGTGGTGTGCACACGCGTTGGTGGCATTCCCGAGGTGCTCCCCCAACACATGACAACTTTTGCGAAACCGGAGGAGGATGATATCGTGCTTGCCACTGGAAAAGCCATCGCCGCCTTGCGTTCGAACAAAGTCCGCACGGATCGATTCCACGACCAGGTCAAGATGATGTATTCTTGGACGGACGTAGCCGAACGTACGGAACGTGTCTACAAAGGCATCTCCGGGGACATTAGCCCCGAGGAATTCTACGGCTACTATCCCGGACAGGGATGGGAGGCCGGTCGGGACCGGGTGCGAAGCTTTGCCCTTATTGACCGTCTGAAACGGTACTACGGATGCGGAGTGTGGGCAGGCAAGCTGTTCTGCCTTTGCGTGGTGATCGACTTCTTACTCTATGTTTTCTTGGAGATGTGGTTTCCCCGTGCAAACATTGACATTGCGCGTAGCTGGCCTAAGAAGATCAACCAAAAAGAGAACAAACGGCCAGGGTCTACGTATAAAGGCGACCGTCTGGGGCCTGCATCATAACATGATCCCGACTGCACCTACAAATTCTTCTACACCATGATCAGGCCAAGCTTTTCTCGACTTGCAATTTTAATTCGCTTATGATACAGAGACAGTACGATACCCAGACCGATAGACGCAGGAATATTTTGTTCATCAATACATCGCCGCCAAAATACTTCCTTTCTAAGCATGTTCACTTCAAATCCAACTAAGGTCCAGCCTGTGGTGACGCTCAATGCTTATGCGGGTTATCCCTCTTAGTCGAAGGCTCATACTTCCACTCAGCGGCCGCCGTCTCTGCCGACTCTGGCATGCGATCCTCTGCAGCCAATGCACCCTTATCACCGCGCTGACCAGGGCGCGCCTCATCACGCTCCAATCCACGCTGGCTCGGCATATCTCTCTCAAAGGTAGTTCCCCGACTAGCTCCAACTTGTTCCAAGCCCGCACTCTGGCCCTTGCGTCCATGCTGTCCATCATGACGAAGCTCGTTGCTGGTCTGTCCCGAAATAGGCTGGCCCAGACCCTTGTGCACGTCCTGCGATGTAGCGCCCATCAAGGTATCGCTAGCGTTGGTCTTGACAGATTCCTTGCCATGGCTGCGTTCGACATTGGGGTTGAGTGCCTGGCCACCAACCTCGCCGGTGGGATTAGGCTGGTAGGAGCTGCTGGCGGGCGCGGTACCAGGGGGATGGCTCTCGGCGCGGAATTCGGGGACGAAGTCGCTAGGAGCGACCTTTCTTCCTACTTGGTGCTGTTTTTTGTCAGTACAATTTGCATGATCGGACACTATTAGAATGGGATACATACACCACCTTGCTCAATAGGACCCGTAGGTTTCACCGAAGGGTGGAATTCACCCTGCTTGTTAGTAGCGACAGAGTCGGGGTTGTTGAAGTGGCTCATGATGAAGAATGTGTGCGGACGTTATCGTGTGGTGGAACTTGAAAAAAAAATCAGTTCAAGATTATTAGAGAGTAAACACTGTTGCAGTCGATACTAAACAGAATTGAAGCAGACAGTAACCGGACAGCTAAATATACAAGCTGAACCGTCCGGGATGGCAGTTTAGGGCTTCACGGGAATGACGTCAAAGTGACCGGCGTTGACTTCATGGCTTGCATGCTTTTCCATCACTTCACTTTCATCGAACCACTACTTTGACTAGGATAAACGTCATGCACTGGTATCGAGAATGTTCAGTGCGTCCAATCAGTCCGGTTTTCGGTCGCGTGCTTCCATGGATGTGGTGTAACTCTGCAGTATCTGGTATGGGATGATTAGGGATGTCTCCGTCAGATGCCGGTGCATGGAATTGGCAGTTTGTTTTGATCTAGGCCATGGAGATGATAATGATGATGTAGTAGGTATTTTTCTGTGTTTTGTGATATACTGTGCTGTGGTCATTGCTGGATGTAGATATGGCTGTCTACATGGTTGCGGTACAACATGCGCTATGCGGGACAGTTTCAGCGAAAGCCAATTGAACAAGACCCAAGTTGATGGAAAACAAATGCAATTTAAGGTATCTTCCCGATCATATAACCTCTTAACGCCAAACTCAAGCCCGAATAACACGATATAAGAACAAGAAAAGAATCGAAATTCTTCGCAACAGACCATCCCATCCCCAAGTCTATCACTTCATTAACGGTGGTCGTCCCTCTTTATTCCACTTGACTCGCGTCTGCACCCATTCCACCGCTTCTTGCACGCCCGACCCCATCAACGCGCTGACCGGCAACACACGACTATCCCTCACCCCGGCTCCAGACTCTCCCTCAAAGACCTTGCGCACAAACCCCTCTTTGATACGAACAACCTCTACCGAGTCTTCCCGATCTTGCTTGTTGGCGAGAACGAGGATCGGTACACCGGCCACATCCGAATGCTGTAGAACCGATTCCAGCACTTGCCGACACTCGTCGAGCCGACCGAAATCGCTCCCGGGCGCATTGATCCCGACCATTTCCTCCGTAAATGCGCCCGAGTGGCCTCCTGACGGACCGGAGGCAGAGCTAGGTCGTCGACTCGGCAGCCGGGTGATATCTGGGTCTTGACCGACGTCGGCACTGTCGACGACGAAGATAATGGCATGGCAGCTGGTGTAGTAGCTTTGCCAGAGGTTCCGCATGGATATTTGTCCCCCCACATCCCAGATTTTCAGATACATGTCCGGTAAGGAGATGGTCGCGACGTTTTGGCCGACGGTGGGCACGGTTTTCCCGGGGTTAGGGGCGGGAGCGCCATCTGGTCGGGGTTGATAGAGGGCTTTGATTTGCGACAGGAGGGTGGTTTTGCCGGCGTTATCGAGGCCAAGGAGGAGTACGGAGTATTCTATTACTGTGATATTAGCGCGCGAGGATGGGATTATGACAAAGACATCGACTCACCCTCCTTGCTAGTAGCGTACATATACAGGGACTTGGCCAGATGATACATGATTGCGGAGAGGGACGGACTGCGGAGACTAGACCAGATATCCTCCGGCGAACGCAGCCTCGGAATTCCAATTAGAACCGGCGGGACGACAGCTCAGATAACAGAATCATGGCAGCAGCAGAAGGCTGGATTCTTGAAATATTCCACCTGCTGCTTGATTTGTCTCTTGCGCTTCGATACGGAGGACGCTGGGCCAGCCGCCGATGGCAATAGATTGATTGCCTGGGGTTCCACGCGTCAGCCGTGTCCCGAACAGGAAGGTAGGGTATAGGGTAGATATGGTACAGGCCCCGAGCCCTACCTTCCGGAACAAGAAGACCCCGCAACGTCAAAGTCATGCATTGTCGATCTCTTGATTTATTGGGACTAATATTCATTATCCGGGCATGCCGTTATCGCTGCGGAATGTTGCTCTTCCTTTCAATGAAAGTGTCTCGGAACCCAGATTGACGGGGTCCATTCACCACGGCCTGCCGGGTCAATCGTGGCAGCCAAACTTCTCACCTTCTCGACCCCGGATGCGCCGGTGGCACGGAGCAACGGTCATCATTGGAGGCTGGCAAGCAATCGCCCCCCACGTCCCTTGGCTGGATCCATTCCTACTGTAATAAGTAAGGATTACATAGTCGAGTTGAGGGTCTTGCATTTGTCAGTTTGTCAGCGTCCCCAGGCCCTGCCTTGTCCGCTCGCGGAATCGGCATCCCCTCTCTCCCTTCCTCTTCTAATGGTTTCCCTACAAGCTTAATCTTTCCTCCTCTTTGTCAATGTAACGGTCACCCGATGGCCACTGGTTCTCACCCTTAAGCTGGAGGTAGTGGCTCTACTGTAGATCTTCAATACTGTGTGTGGTTGGACTTGTCAGAGGAACCCTGCTATCGCATGTCGCAAACAGCATGCCCCACGATGGTTGGGCGGGCGAAGGCGCAAGAGATGCCTTCATTGGAGACTGATACCATTATCGTCGGTATGTCGCCATTTCGTGCCAACGGATATGCTGGATTTTTATTTGATTTCTTCCTCTGGTCCTTGTTATCGTGCTGATGTGATCCCCCACAGGGAACGGGCCGTCGGCCATGATTCTGTCGTATATTCTTCATGGCCATCTTCCAGTTTATTCCTCCAATCCTCCTCATCCTGACCCGCTTCTGCATGCGAAGCTCCAGGATTCCCCGGAGTTGCTCCATGTGGACGTGCACGCTTTGACGGATCATTTCGCCGCCTCGAGACTGTCGTACTCCACGCAGGCTCTCCCCGTGAACGTGCTCCTGGACACGCTGGTGCGTCCCAGCGTGGATGTAGAAGAGCTTGAGGCCATTACGAATGTCGAATGGCGGTTCGTGCCCGAAAAGGCCGTTCCCCATTTGGTGTTCGGGAATGCTCAGCATGCAGGGGGTCAGTGGACTGATAATCCCGTGCCTGCCAGCTGGGACATCCAGACCCTCAGCTATGCGTCAATGCTGTCTCTCCCGGGCTATTCGTTCGCTGAGCACCACCGGAAGATCACGGGCAAGGAGCTTCCGGCATATACCCGACCCAGTCGGGAAGAAACAGCAAGCTACTTCCGCACGTACCCCGAGGCGGTTGAGATCGATGATGTGTTCCGGTTCAATGAGACCATCTCCGGCATCTCACGAACAGATGATGGGTTTTACATTCGGTCTCACAACATCCACTGCAAGCACTTGGTCCTGGCTAGTGGTATATTCACTCAAGTGCTGCAGCCCAGCCCAATGCTACAGCCTTTGACCTCGCTCCAGCCCACTCCGCAGACTCCGCTGCTTGTGGTCGGCTCTGGATTCTCTGCCGCGGATATCATCATCTCTGCACCGGCGGATCAGAAGATCATCCATGTGTTCAAGTGGGATCCGGAAGGGCGGTCATCACCGCTGCGTGGCTGCCACCACCAAGCATATCCTGAATACGCCGGAGTCTATCGACTGATGAAACGAGCTGCGGTTGCAGCAGACCCCACGAAGAAACGAGTGAAGCCGCGGCGCACCACCTCGATCCCATTCTTGGAAACTCGCTCATGGGAAGATATATACGAAGGATTGCCCAACTCGGAAGTCATTGATGTTGCGATGCAAGAGGGTCAGGCCCTGGTCACATTCCGCCAGCCTGACGGGAGCACCGTCACCCGCGCCGTCCGCGGGATGGTCTACGCTACTGGCCGACGAGGCACCCTCGACTACCTCGACCGTCCGCTTCTCAATGAAGTACTCGACCAAGATGCGACCACAGACACGAGCCCCGTCATCTCCGCCCGGTCCTTGCGCAGCAAAGTATATGATGATATTGAGATTGCGCCAGACGTGTTCATAATCGGCAGCCTCACAGGCGACTCTCTCATCCGATTTGCGTACGGCAGCTGCGTCCAAGCCGCCGGGAAATTGGTTGACGCGCGCACGGGTAAGGAGCGAGTCCGCAGTGGATCGAACAATACCTCTCGGCCACAGTCATCGTTGGGCGTCATGCGTGGCATAGATGGACACGATATCTCGCCACCTAGCGAGCTCCGTGCTGTGGATGATGACCGCATGGCGTCGACTTGGCCGCAGAGGGTTATGCCGAACGGGTTGTGGAGGTGGCTCTGGAGATGGTTTGACGTGAGGTAGGCATGATGACGAACGATGCATGATAGATGATAGATGTGATTGATGATTGTACATAGCATTCCATTGGCTTTGTTTATAAAGGGAGGATATGTTGTTACTCATGTATAGTTGGCCAATTGTCCATTGATCTGCATATATCTTGTCTGGAGAGGGCTTGTCCTTACTTGCGTTAGAAGAAGTCTTTAAGCATAATATACCACCACAGAAGTACACCCATGATTGTACAACCCTGGCCACCACCTCAATCATAATCAATCCCACAAATATGTAACTAGATAAGCTTCACATTCTAACAAAGTTCTGCGACAGAACTCTAGTACTAAGCAAAGATCATATACAACTCAGCACCTAACCCATCCATCCTCCCAGAGCAACCATAACAACCCACTTCACCTCCCGACATCCCCAACCCTTCCCACAGAATAATCACTTGAATCAAGGATGCCCCAGCGCCTCCCTTGCCGTAATCCTCCCCCTGGGATCAAGATAAGTCATCCTAGCCACCAAATCCCTCAATCCCGGCTCCAGAAACCCCCAACACTCAACCGGCTGTCTCGGATTCTCCGCCCCAAACGTGTGGATTAACTCCAATATACGATCAAACAATGGATTTTGCTCCCTTATATGCTCAAGGAATTGCTCCACCCCGTCCACATCGGCAAAGTATGATAAATGAAGACGAAGAATATACCCCCATGCGTCAGCAGCATTCAACTGCTCATCAGGGGACGCGAAGGACCATTTCATTGGCTGTCACATAAATCATCTGCGTGATATATTAGCTGACCCACAATCAATGGAACAAATAGAGACAAGACACAGGCCAAACATACAACCAGGGCAAAGGAGAACACATCAAACGCCTGGTTCTGACGAGATCGCGCCCCCAGCTCTCGGCGCTGCGCCAGAGTGCATTTCCGCAGAGGGGGTCCGCGCAGCCATTTCCCTGGCGGGACGATGACTGTATCTTCCAAGTCGGAGGTTTGGATCGACTTTATTGATGGCTCTTTGTTCGTTATCGGCTGTGGAGGGGGGTTGTGTAGTCGATGAGGATGTGTTTGGGTTTAATGTCTTCATGGGTTGTTAGTACAACATATCAGTCAACAATAACCAAGATCATCTACCATTTATGAACTATATCCCTCTTATGCATCTCAACTAATCCACTTAGTGGATCGCGGAGAATAACTTTCTCTTTGTCTGACTAAAGCGGAGCAAATCACACCTTAGAAAGGGGGTAGATGAATACCTCTTTCTCGCGGACATAATCAAAAATGTCCGGGTATTCGGACAGGATGATAGTTGGTTCTGGATGTTGAGCTGGTGTTGGAAGTCGCCTGGGATGTTGTTCTTTATATGATGTATTGCTTGGTGGATGTAGATCTGCCGAATGATGCAGATTAAGCGCTGGCTACATGTGATATACAAGAGTAAAGTCTTTGGAATAAGTGCTTTACCTCAAGGGCTTTGCTACTGTTTACTGATTATGTAGAGATAAATGTTGAAAAGTACACAAGTCTTATGGGTATAGATACATATCAACATCAGGCTAGCCCATGATCTGCAACTGATCATCCGGAGGCCACCGCGTCTGCGCAAAGCTGAGGCACCGTTTGATGCTCTGCAAGTACTTGCGCGTAATCTCGTCACTCAAAATATGCGCCTGCTGATCGCTCTGATGCAGCTTCTCTCGTGCGGATCGCTCGTGAATACCAACCATGGTAACACCAATAGGCCAAGCTCTGCAAAAGAATTAGCCAAGAACAAAACGTCAAGACAGAAAGAAGATACGTACGCTTTTCCAATACTCAACCGCAGATAAGCATCATTAGCATCGACATAACGCCGCTGCTGCGCCTTGGACACAATCTCAACCACATGCTCAAGCACTCCATCATCGATATCCACCTTCTCAAACTTGCGAAACAAGGGCTTCATATTCTCCCGCGACTGCACCATGGCATTATACGCCTGCTTTCCCTGCAAGCTCAACTTGACCGACGCATCTCGCTTCGCCAACGCCAACTCCCACTCCCGCAGCACCATATTAAAGTACGACGCCAGCTGACGAAACAAGAACTTCTTCCCCTCCAGATCCTTCGGTGCCGTCTCCGGGATCTTCATATCCACCTCCGGCACCAGCTCCAACGTCGTCGGAATCGGCCCATCCGACAATTGTGGCTGCGGCGTCAACGACCGCTGCAACAGCCTCCTATACCGTCTCAGCCGGCCCTTGTGCGTCTCCCCAAACAATATCGCCGGCTCTTCCATGTCCCGCAACTTCTTCAACAGATCCTCCTCCGGTATATCCTCCTCGCCACCTTCTTTACCCTCACCCTCTTTATCATCTCCAGACTCCGTAGGCGGCAGCTCCGGCAACCCGAGTCTCTTCCTGCGCTCTCGTTCTTGGGCAGCTTCTTCCTCTTCGCGCTTCTTGCGCGACTCCTCGGCCAGTTTGCGCTTCTTCTCTTCCCGTTCACGACGACGCTCTGCTTCTTCGTCTTCGAGCTTGCGTTTCAGGGCGTTGCGCTCTTCGCGTTCGCGGGCGAGGCGCTCTTGTTCTTCATTGTAGGCGGCGATGCGGGCGGCTTCGAGGTCGCCGCGCCGGGTGTATTTGGGTTTGGAGGTGTCTTGGGAGTCTGCTTTGGGTTTTGCTTTGGAGATTTCTTTGGACATTAACGATGCGAAGTCCATGTTGGTGTTGTAGTGTGATGCCAGTGAAGGTGTAGTGCTGCTTGTGGCGATTAGATAGATAGATAGAGTTGGGTAAATCGGAGGTAAAGAGACACCCGTGTTCGGCAAACTTGCCGCGGCGGAACTTCCGCCGTCCAGATCCAGCAGAAACACCCGCGCCTGGATAGCTTGTTTGCTGCAAGCTTTCATCCTCTACCTTCGTTCATTCTCTCTTTCAATGCAATAACCACCATCCTATACTACACAACTACAATCGCACACTCTATCTCTTGGAACCGACCACACCAACAAAGTGACTACCAAAACAAACGAAATAATAAAAGAAGAGCAGCAAAATGACACCACCCCCAATCGACCGCCAAACCACAACCCCCTTCCACCTCAAGCTCTTCTACCGACTCAACAACTACCACCATCTCTCCGACTTCTCCTCATCAGCCCCCTCCTCTTCCTACAGCGGCCCCACGAGCGGCCCCAACGCCATCCGCACGCGCAGTCCCCCACCACCACAACAACTCCCTCCCCACCTCCAAATCTACACTTGGCAATCATGCACTCTCCGCGAACTCTCCCACCTCCTGACCTCCGCGCTACCTAGTCTGCTTCCCGACCCGCCGGTCGGTACGCGCCTCTGCTTCCGCCTCATATACCCGGACACCAAAGGCGCCGCGACGATGGGGCCCGACGCGCGGGGCAGATATCTCGCGAAGGATTTGGGAAGTGTGATTATCGGACCGAGGGAGAGTGCGATTGCGAATGGTGGGGATGATGATGAGAATGCGATTGGGGAGGAAGGAGGGCAGAGGAAAGGGAGTGGTGCTGGAGTAGGAGGAAGGTTGAGGATTCAAGGCAATGATGCGGATAAGACGTTGCAGGAGGCAAGGTTCGTTATTGGAGATTATGTTGATTGTGCGGTACTGCCGCCGCTTGAGGATGGGTCTGTGGCGCCGCCGGTTAACCCCGGTCGGGGGATGGCGATGGGTGGGGGGATGAGGGCGTTCCCTGGGGATGCTGGTAGGGGGAGAGGTATCGTGGAGGAGGTGGCGGTGGTGGGATGAGAGGAGGGAGGATTCCACCGGGGGATTGGAGACGGGGGGAGAGAGTTCCGGAGGAGAGGGGTGGTGGTGGTGGTGGTGGTGGTGGAGGAGGTGGAGGGAGAGGAGGGAGAAGGGGGTGGGCGCCGTACTAACTACCTGCTTGAATGATTGATTTTTGATGCTGTATGTGTATGTATGAGTGTTAGGAGTTGAGGATACCCGATTCGCTACAGGGATGTCTTGTCTACTATCTACTAGTAAAATGTCGGTATTATTGACTGCTGTGCCCATCAGCAACGCAAAGAACCTGCTGTAGTAAACGAAATCTTCAATAACGGTATAATAGTAGTAGTAGATACACATCCAGCCCGACCCATCGCATCACATCACATCACATCACGCTTTTCTCCCGCCCAACCACACATGAGAGGATCGAATCGATCTACCACTCGACAATCGTATCGCCCCTGCGCTTTCCACGCAGCTCGTACAGACCCTACACAACCATTAGCCTTCGCCCAAACCAAATCCCAATGTAACTCAGATCACTCACATCAGTCTTGTAAGCGACATAGCCCAGCGCACCAGGAATCAGCGCCATATAGAGGAACGAGAACCAGGCATGGCGCGGCGTCCACCGGAAGTACTTGTAGCGGTTGGCGTTGAGTTCTACATAACCCAATTGTCAGTTATCATCCATCCAAGAGTAATTCCTCCCAATGCCCCCTCTGAGAGGTAATTGTTGTTTCTGAAGGGAGGGGAGTAATGTAATGCGTCAAGTCTTATTGGCGGGAACAAACGGACCGTAGTATTTCTGGAGGGCCGGATCAAGGATCAAAGCTGGAGATAGCGGTTAGCGATTGGGATTGAGGAGAAGCAGAGGTTAATGACATACACTTGCTGGGACCGGCCATGGTTGCGGTTTGGGGAGCGCTGGTTTATTGCTGGCGAGCTGGGGGTACATGCGTATTGGGTGTGGTGGTGATGATGATGTTGAAGTTGGGTCATGTGATGAGCAGCATAATTAGTAATATACTTAGCATCGTTGTACTATGAAATTATGCAGGTATGCAGGTAAGTGGATATCAGTAATGTTATTATGATTACTAGCTATAGGTATAACGTTAGTGATAAGTATTATGACATTCTACAGTCAGCAACGATCCCATACGTTACACATATACACTGCTTGTCTACACTGCACAATGTTGAAAAGTGGAATCCCTCGTCCTCTGGTATCTACAATCTACAATTATGATCGCAAAAATGGGCGCCCCACTCATGGCGTCAGTCCTCACGAGGAACATCCGAGGTTCGCTCGCGCATGATAAGTTCTAATTTGAATGTGATGAGCACTCAATCACATTCAATCCCTACCTACCTAGGCTTGTCACATATAAGATAACATACACACCATTCTCCTATTCACCAGACCACCACCCATCCAATACCATCAATCAATCAATCAATCAATCAATCAGTACACTCAAAATGACCGACCCCAACAAAGGCACCAAAATCACCCTCTACTGGTCCGTATACCCTTCCTCCAACCCATTATCCCCCCTACACCCAACCACTAACAATAAAAATCTCATAAATACAGGCTCTCCCAATCCCGCTCCCACCGCATCCTCTGGCTCCTCGAAGCCCTGCACCTAACCTACGAGCTCAAGATCTACCACCGCGGTCCCGACAAGCTCGCACCACCCGAACTAAAAGAGATCCACCCGTTAGGAAAGTCTCCTTTGTTGACAATCCAACCCGCGAACGCCCCTCCAGACCAGAAGCCCATCGTGCTCGCCGAGTCCGGCATTATCATCGAATACCTGCTCGACCACTTCGGCGACAACGCAGCAGAGAAACCTCTTCTCCCTGCTCGATGGAAACCCAACCAGGAGGGTGTAGTGGGCGGTGAAACCGAGGAATGGATGCGCTATCGCTACTTCATGCATTATGCTGAGGGAAGTCTTATGCCGTTTTTGGTGATGCAGTTGGTTATGGATAGTATGTTTTCCCCTTTCCTTCTTTCTTTTTTTTCTCCATGTGAGATATGATGGGATATGTCCTGCGGACAGGAAAGGATGTTAATGCTCATGCTAATGGTGGTGGGTAACAGCGGTAAAAAACCCCCCCGGCATGCCCTTCTTCGTCAAGCCGCTTCCGCGCCTTGTGGCGGGCCAGGTGGAAAAGGCTTTCCTGGCGAGGAATATCCAGTCGCATTTGGAGTTCTTGGAGGATCAGTTGCGGAGTAGTCCTAATGGGGGTGCGTATCTGTGCGGGACAGACTTGACGGCCGCGGATATTATGATGAGTTTTCCCGTCATTGCTATGTCGGGGAGGTTGCAGGATCAGTTGCATAAGTTTCCGCTGTTGGGGAAGTATGCGGAGAGGTTGCAGGAGGAGGAGGGGTATATTAGGGCTGTGAAGAAGGTGGAGGAGGTGGATGGGAAATTTGAGGCTTCTCTGTAACTTCTCCCTTTTCTATTTTAATGATATTTGATGGGATTGGGATTGGGATTGGGATTGGATAATGGTATATATGATAGTATTAAGTAGTAATTAATTGTTCGATCTATCTATCAATGAAATTCAATGGTAGTATGATTACATCCGCCCAATAGCTTCACTCTCCACCCCCAACTTCTGCAACTCCGCCCCATCTAAACATCCCCGTCCATCATACACCCACTTCGGATCCTTCAAGTTGTACGCAATGCGCGCCCACTCCAACGGCTCATTCACCACAGCCACAGACCGCGGTGCCCAGCTCCGACATGCCGCGCAATCACTCCCACACCCTTCCTCCGGCGTCAATCGATAAGTAGCCCCGTTAAACGTCCACTCCTCATCCTTGCGCACCGGCGACAGCATCTCATCCAGACTCTCGTACGCCTCCGAGTCCGAGCGAGCAGCACTGCGCTTCCGCCCATTCTTGAACTGCTCGCAGTCCGTCATGACCAAAACCGCATTAGCCTGCGAACAGGCCAAATACGGATCCGACAGGACCTTCACCCTAGCAGCCACAGCCTCCTTCCCACAGACAGCCTCCAACTCACGCAATATATCCTCCTCATGACAGAACAAATCAAAGATATCAATCTCAGCCGGCCTCTCCTCAAGCAACAGTCTAATAACATCCACAACCGGCGACTCGCGCGTATCCCCGGTGTCTTTCTTAAATGCGAACCCCAGCACGGCGATCTTCCTACCGGATAGATTCCCGTCGAAGCGGTCGATGACTCTCCGTGCGAACCGCACGCGCTGGTACTCGTTCATAGCGTTGACCTGGCGCCAGTAATGCGCGACTTCGTCTAATCCTAGTGATTCAGCGAGATATGTCAGACTGGCGATGTCTTTGCGGAAGCAGGACCCGCCGAATCCGACGCCGGCTTTGAGGAACTGTGGTCCGATGCGCGCATCCATGCCAATGGCACGCGCTACTTGGTCGACGTCTGCGCCGGTCTTTTCGCAGATCGCGCTGATGGAGTTGATGCTGCTGATGCGCTGGGCCAGCATGGCGTTGGCGACGAGTTTGGCGAGTTCCGATGACCAGGCGTTTACTTGGAGGATGCGCGTCGGAGGGACCCAGGAGTAGAGGTGGGCGAGCATGCGGGCGGCGCGCCGGCCGGGGGCTGTTCCTGAGGAGCCGATTAGGACGCGGTCCGGGTGGACGAGGTTGTCGATGGCGGAGCCTTCGGAGAGGAATTCGGGGTTGGAGAGGACTTCGAAGGGGGTGTTGGGGCGGAGGGTGGTGAGCTGGTCCGTCAACTTTACTCTTATGTTATATAAGGGGTGGGGATGAGGCTTACTGTTTGTCGCACCCGTTCAGCTGTTCCACATGGCACGGTGCTCTTCTCGACGATTATGGCTCCTGGCTTTGCGTGGCGTGCTATCTCCTGCACGGCGCCGTCGACGGCTGTCATGTCAGTGGCTCTACCGGCGCCGAGACCGAAGGTCTTGGTGGGTGTGTTGACGGCCAGGAATATCATGTCGGCGTCTGCAATGGCCGTCGAGTCGCATGTGAAGAACAAGTTGGGCTGTCGGCGCGAGTACTCTGAGCCTTCGGTACCAACACTCTGAGCCACGTCCGAGCCATCGCGCGTTGCGCGCACCACATTGTACAGGGTGGGTTCATGTACCGGAAGATGCGCCGACTTCCAGCTCTGAATGCGATGAGGATCCCGGTCCAGCACTGCCACTGCGACAGAGGGATTGTACAGCGCGAGAACAGCCGCGGTTGGTCCGCCTGTAGGGCTGGCTTTAGTTTGGCTCGTAGATAAGGGCAGTGTGCCAGCAGAAGCTTACCCACGTATCCTGCACCCACCACGCAGACGCTCTTCACACGGTCATTAGCCAGAATGCGTGCCGAACTGGCGGTCGCAGCGTCGTTGTGGGCTCTCTGAGTGTCAGTGATTCCCGCAGGCGAGGTAGAATGCGACGAGACATCGTCCACCTTTGCAGCGCGAAACAGCGGACTAGATGTGGGGGTAGTGGGACAGGTTGAACTGTCATCTAGACTCCATTCGAGAGAGCTCAGTGGTGAAGAAGCGAGATCCATTGTGCTGTCCGCTGCTGCTGGTGCTACTTGTAGTGTTTCTTGTGTAACCGTCGGCAACAGACCTCACTGACCAGTCAGTGCAGGAACTGACGAGACGACGGAGGGGCAAGACAAAACAAGACAAGGGAGACAGGACTACAAGCAGCATAAGCGTCAGCCCAGATACCTAGTGGTTGACCCCCGGTGATTTTGTTGGTACGGTGGAGAGTTGCAGGGATTTGAATCCTTGAAGTGGTAAGTCTCCCATTCGGCACCGTCTTCTTAAATCGCCATGGTGAAGCCTTGAATAGCAACGCTGAATGGCCCTATGAAGTATTAATACTCATGTGAACAGCAAAAGACAAAGGATTCAGATCCCTGAACCTTCCCACTGTCCTAACAAAATTACCGGGGTCAATCGTAGTAGAGGCAAGAGATCGTCGGGCGACCGAGGAGATAAGGTCTTGCGCGGAGGGCGCATGGCCGTTGCAGCGGAACGTGAGCAGCAGAGCATGAAGGCAAAAGAGG
This sequence comes from Aspergillus eucalypticola CBS 122712, assembly GCF_003184535.1. Taxonomy (NCBI): domain Eukaryota; kingdom Fungi; phylum Ascomycota; class Eurotiomycetes; order Eurotiales; family Aspergillaceae; genus Aspergillus; species Aspergillus eucalypticola. The sequence goes on from NW_020290282.1 coordinate 514,599, forward strand.
GAGTCAATGCCACAGAGCTGCATGGGTTGATGCACGCGGGGGGCAGCATGGACTGCCACTGGATCAACCATTGGGGGGGGATGCAGGAGGCATTGAAGGCATGAAATTTGGCTGGTGATCCGCCCTAACGAGCGATGCTCTTCAGCCAGCCCACGTGCCCGCATCCAGCCCGGCGACACGAACGGTTCTTGTGCATCACCTGCAGTGATCCTCAGTGTAGGGGAATGATGACCTATGGGTGTTAGTTTTGTCCTCCTGGGTCTGGGTTGCTCTGTGCACACCGTATTGTCTATTCTTGTAGAACATAAGTACGTGCGTGCACTCCTGGTAGTCATAGACAGTGTACTAGACGTACAGTCCACCAATGAGATACTGGATGAATAGTATCAACATCATCAACATGCCCTCATTTCCTCCTCCTTCTGAAGACTTCCCCAGCATCCTCAAAGGAAAACGCATCCTCCTTACCACCGAATCTCTAGGCCCAGTCAACGGCGTCAGTCGCACAACCGGCAAATTAATCGAGTATCTGCGTCGCAATGGCGTCGAACTGGCCGTCGTGGCACCACAGTTCACCTCACCACCACCACCACCACCACAACATCATCAAACCCACGAAGAAGAAACAACAACAACAACAATCCGCCTCCCCGGCTACCCCCTCCCCTACAACCCCGACCTCACCCTCGTCTACCCCTTCCACCTCACCACCACAATCTACCCCCAAACCTTCACCCCGGACCTAATCTACATCGCCAGCCCAGCCAGTCTAGGCTTCCAACTCCTCCTCCAACTCCGCCAACTCCACTCCCCTCCACCAACGCTCCTAAACTACCAAACAGACCTCTCCTCTTACAGCTCCATCATCTTCCCTAGACCCCTCTCCACCTTTGCCGTCTGGCTCCTCTCCCTCGTAGAGGGATATCTCTTCCGCACGCCCTGCATCCAAACGATCTTCTACCCGTGCAGCGATGTCCTAACCTACTTACGATCCACCAATACCCCAATACACAAGACCCACCGGTTGGGACGGGGAGTCGACACAGCTCTCTTCAGCCCATCCCGTCGATCCCAATCCTTACGGGATACGTTAGCCCCGAATGGCGAAGCAATCCTCCTTACAGTCTGTCGGATCGCGCCAGAGAAGGGATTTGAGTTCCTCGCTGAGGCCATTACCCATCTTCTCTCCAGTACGAAGATACCCTTTAAGATGGTGATAGTCGGTGGGAACGCCAACCCAGCTGTGACAGCACGCATCCAATCCCTCTTTCACCACATCTCTTCACATGTTATCTTCCTCGGGTTTAAAACTGGGGTGGAGTTAGCGAGGATCTACGCCTCCGCGGATATCTTCCTGCATTGCTCTGTTACGGAGACATTCGGGCTGGTTGTGCTGGAGGCTATGGCGAGCGGGGTGCCGGTCATCGCGAGGGATCAAGGTGGCCCGTCGGATATCGTGAGGAATCAGGAAACGGGGTATTTGGTTCCGGTGGCGGAGGGGGAAGTGGGCGTGTTCAGTGGGCTTGTGGGGGAGGTGTTGCGGGATGGGAGGTTGAGGGGGCGGTTGGGGAGAGGGGCGAGGGTGTTTGCGGAGGATATGACTTGGGAGAGGATTAATCGGAGGGTGGTGGGGAGGATGGTGGATGCTTTGGAAGCCAATGGGGGAAGGGATGAAGAGAGCGCATTGTTGGGGGGAACTGGGGAGGTGAAAGTGTCGTTCTGTGAGAGGGTGAGGTTAGGGATTGCGGTTGCGGTGGTGTATGTGATGTGGATGGTGGCTGTTGTGCCGTTGATTGTGCATGGGTCAAGAATGGTGCCCAGGGCGCTGGGGAGGGTGCCGCTGTTGGGGAGGTGGGTTGGTCGGAATTCTTCTGCTGCTTAGTAGGGAGGTTGTGTGTGTATGTGTATGCAATAGATTATGTATTACATCTTCTTTTAGAGTATGTGAGTCTGTATATACAACCCTATCTCCTCTTCCAGTATCGGGATGCCTTCCAGAAGCAGCTAAAGAGAGGAAAGAGGCAATCAAGCAAACTTCCGCTTAATTTCCTCCTCGCTGAAGCGACGCGTCTTGCGACGCAGCATCGCCGCAAGCTCTGCATGCGTCATGCCGATCTGGTCGCCCATCGGCACCAGACACCGCGCCAGGTGGTCGTAGTCCTTGCGCATCAGTCGCACCGTGATCATGATGTAGTCGATGTTGCGGAATACGAGGGCATGCTCGGATGCATACCGGTCCTTTTGCCGCAGGAAGGCGAGGGGGTGGTCGCGCCAGTGACGGCGCGGGTTCAGGTGGTGCGAGGTGTGGTAGCCGTCATTGTAGCAGAAGCGGTTGCTCTATTCATAGTGAGTATGTGGTTAAAATTGAGGAATAATTGGAGCATACCGCTACATCAATCAAGGTGATACTGGAGCGAAAGTCACTGTTGGGATCCGTCTCGTCGACAAACGCATGCTGTCCCCAGTTTCCCACCATGAGACCCACACGCAGCTGCAAGAACGGAAGAACAAAGACAAACAATGTCGCTCTCCAGCTGACATAGTTCCAGAGCAGATACATCATCAAGTAGCTGCTGAGTTCCCAAAAGGCTGCTTTCAAACCCAACAGGGTCTTTCCTTTGCGCAGGAAGTAGGTGGGCAGCTCCAGCCAGATGAAGAGGTAGAAGCGGCCGACGTAGCAGGCAAAATCGGCCAGACTGTCGCGCTGGTACCGGATCGTTGAAGATAGATCATCTGGACCGTTGCCTTCGACGTGGTGATGCTTGACGTGATGGTAGAAGTAGGAGTTCCAGGTGTGGCCCATCAAGGGGTCCGTGATGTAGGGAAAGATTGTATCGAAGAGCCACCAGTTGCGCTTTTTCAGGATGCCGCCCATGTGGATGTGTTGGTGCATCATCAACGTATAGGTGCCCACGTAGTAGGACTGCATGATCCAATGCAGCACGCCATGGAGCCAATGGAAGTTACGGAAGAGATAGATAGCACTAGGCACAGAAGTGGTAAAGTAGAGCAAGAGATGGGTGAGCATGACCACGTCGGTGTCCACCCGGACAATGGACCGCGCGGCCCTGATGTACGGTTGCAGCAGCCATGCATCTAGCAGCGGAGGCAGCTTGATGTCCTGCAAATCCCAGGTGAAGAAGATGGTCGGGACAAAGTCGGCATGCCGGGGGTCATTAAAGGCCTCCAGTTGGCTGACGGTGGCGTCGGTATCTGATGGGACATCGGGGGTCCCACCGGCTTTAGTGGCAGGAGCAAGTTAGCATGAAACCCGGAAGAGCAGTGGCAAGGAAGTTAGTTGACAGCGGGTGAGAATGTACATGATTTGGGCTTGTCCGGGGTGGATTGGCTATCGAGCAGCAGGTTATCGAGGACCAGTCGATCGGGCGGGGTCAGATAGGGATCGATAAAGGTGGAAGGGTCCATGGCCAGCAGAACAGGGAATAATCTGCTGGAATTGGCGGGAAGCAAGGCACGGTTTAGACAGTAAAGCAAAGGGAGGTATTGGCCCAAAAATTCCTGTTGGAGTGACAATCGAACAAGCTTTAACGGACCGCCGAAGAAGAAAAAAGGGGGTGGGGCTGACAGCATCGGATGAGCTGAGACGATGGTCAGTAAGTATCTATCTGCCTGGCATATTATCCGATCTGAGCCCGTGCTCGATGATTCCGATCAGACCATCCATACATACCCCAGCTTGCTCCTAACTTAGCGTGTCGCTAATGGAGGACTTAAAAAAGTCCGTGGTGGTGGTGATGTGTCTGCCAGCTGTGTGCCTGGGGACAGCAACCATGGGTGGAGATGGTGGGTCAAGAGCATCCATGACGAGCACATTGCATCCAGGGCAATTCCATCAGTTCCTCTCATGATCAGGTCATGATGTCGACTTTTTCCGTCCGTGAGGTGTGACAAAAGATGTATATTTTCGCGTCCAGTCGAGATCCCCAGGGTTTTAAAGTCAGACTTGTGACATTCCGATGAGGGCAAGAGATGTCCACTTGGTTGGCGGGGGCGGAGTCACTTTTCCGAGAACAGCAAGTGGCAGATGTCTTTCAATAGTAGCTCCAGTTAGCTCCCCCGTGTCGATCCACTGGGGTCAAGGCAATGTAGTAGGTATCCAGATGCTGCAATTGAGTCGTGTAATATAGTAGATAGACGTCGTAATTGGCAGGTGAGCTAAATGTGTTTATCAACCCATTAAAGCTCTATACCCATCACATAGATAGAAACCCTAGTGGCCTATCTATAATTAGCAACAGCATCAATATTCCGGACAACTCACAAACAGTTGTTGTCGTCAAATTTTGAGTATAGAGGCGTGGCTCGTAATCAGTATACATTTGCATGATAAGTATGTTATAGCCAGATAGGGAGCCCATATAAGCTTCATTCTCGGATACATGGAGAGCGACGTACCAGCTGCGGGCTGCCACTGCATACCAATCTAGCCGGTCGGCATCACCAAATGCGCTCAACACGCCATTCACTGCATCCAGCCATCCATACAGCATTACACCATGTAAACCCAAATAAACTCCAATAAACTCAACTGTCAATATAGGATACGTCATTACCCCTCCCATGTGTAACCCCGCCAGCCTTTCATCCAATTCTTCTTAAAACCTACTTACCAGCACTTATTTCACGCAATCTACCGTACATCTAAACAATCAACCAGCCAGCACAATGAAACTCACTCTCTTCTCCGCCAAATCATACGACACCCACTACTTCAATCAGACCCTCCAAACTTTTCACCCAGATCTAACCACCATCACCGCCCATCCCTTCGCTCTAACCGCCTCCACCGTCTCTCTCGCGCGCTCCAGTGATGCTGTCTGTGTCTTCGTAAACGACACCCTCGACGCTACTGTCCTGCATGCTCTACACTCCTATGGTGTCCGTGCCATTCTCCTCCGTTGTGCTGGGTTCAATAACATCGACCTCCCCGTCGCCGAAGCCCTCGGCTTCTTCGTCGCCAATGTCCCCAGCTACTCCCCCGAAGCCGTGGCCGAGTTCGCCGTGGCGCTGATTCAAACCTTGAACCGCAAGACACACCGGGCGTATAACCGTGTTCGCGAAGGCAACTTCAATCTAGAGGGGTTTCTAGGCCAGACCTTGGCAGGAAAGACGGTGGGCGTGGTGGGATTGGGTCGCATTGGAATGGCATTTGCGAGAATAATGAAGGGGTTCGGCTGTGTGTTGCTTGGGGCAGATCCATATGGTGGGGAGGAGTTTGAGAAGGAGATAGGAGGAAGTTATGTAGGGATGGATGAATTGCTAGGACGCAGTGATGTGGTGAGCTTGCATTGTCCGTTGACAGAGGGAACGAGACATTTGATCAATGCGAAAAGCCTGGCCAAGTTGAAGAGGGGGGCAATGGTGGTGAATACCTCGCGAGGCGGGCTGATCCATACACGAGATGCGGTGCAGGCGTTGAAGGATGGAAGATTGGGTGGGTTGGCGTTGGATGTGTATGAAGAAGAAGGGGATCTGTTTTATAATGATCATTCAGCGGAGATCATCCATGATGATACGTTGATGCGACTGATGACGTTTCCCAATGTCCTCGTGTGTGGACATCAGGCGTTTTTCACGCGCGAGGCACTGAGTGAGATTGCCCAGGTGTCACTGAACAATTTGGAGGATTGGGCGAAGAAGCGGTCATGTAAGAATTCGCTGGTTAGAGAGGGACATTTATGTGTTGAGGAGGATAAGGAGCCGGTTCGGTTGTAGATGTGTGGATTATCTGTAGCAATATACCTGCCTGACTCTTGAGATAATATTAAGGGCTGTGTTGGGCCCGCGATCCCTAAATAGATATTCAACTAGATCCTGTGCAGATCTTAGTCGATCATAAGCTTTAGTGATATGCCAGATTCAAGACGTGTTCATCGGTCACATTAATAGCTGAGCGCAATGTTGTAACCCCAGCCCTGCCACTGTGGCGTGCTCCCCGAGCACCCCTTGCAGCTGTCACCTGATGTTGACTTCCATTCGAAGCCACACATCTTCTGTCAGAAAGATCTAAGCCAAGCAGACGTACTACTCCGGTCAGTCGCATTCTCTCGATGCTGTCATTATGTTCTCCAATTGTGCACTCTTTCAAGACGCGAGCATACTCGGCTCTCGTGAGTTCAAGACTTCCTAGCTACAGATCGATCGTCAGCAGTTGTCTCCACCGCAGAGCAAGCACAATTCCAACTTCCTCAATCCACGCTGATGAGTATATTGGCCAATCTGGCCATCATTATAAGGTTGAACGGGTTCTTCAGGAAGAATCATCCCCGCCACGTCAGGTTCTCCTTGCAACGTGAGTAGACTTGACTACTACTTCTCATGACCACTCCCTTACTAGTCCATTAGCGCCGGTGATCAGAGATTTATATTGAAATATATCCACGAGGTCAATTTCGAAGACCTTCAAGACGTAAACAGCAGATTACACAACAATGCCAGTCATGTTCGTCTTGCTCAGGATATCATCCCTGAGAAGTCAATGTTCGTGTTCGAATACTTCACAGGTCATCTTCTCCACTTGGCTCAGAAGGACTTGTCTCTTGGAACAAGAAAGAAACTTCTCAAAGAAGCTCTTCATGGAATTGCAGAAATGCATGACAGAGACATTGTTCATACGGGTAGATCGTACCCTGTGATTTTACGGACAGTAGCTGATTTTACGTAGACATCAAAGCGGACAACTTCTTCGTCAACTGGAAACAGTCCAACAGAGGTATCACAATCGAGAAAGTCCAACTTGGCGATCTCGAAGACGCCGTCCACATCCCCCCTGGCTCATCCATGCTTGGTAAGCAAGCAGGCAACTGGATGTGGAGGAGTCCCGAAGCCCATGCTAGAGGACGGGTGAATAAACCATCCGATATCTTCTCGTTCGCTCTTGTTGTAAGTATGACCACTTTATTCAAAATCTCGGTTCGTTAACTTTCACTAGTTAATCTACGTGGTACATAAACGGGTCATATTTGCAGTCGGAGACGACGAATTAGATGAAGGCATAGACCGCTTAGCCGTCGTGATTGAACGCCAGATCTCCTACTTCGCCGACAAAGATGGATTTCATGGTTTTCTCGAATACCTCGGTGACAATCCCTGGGCCTCTGTCTTCAACATAACCCTGAATGGATTCAATCAGGACAACCCGGTCAGGCCATTCTCTCTTTGGCAGGGAGTCGACGATGATTTCAAAAGCCTTGTCTGCGCCATGACGAATCTTGATCCAAGAAGGAGAATCACAGCACGTCAGGCATTGGCGCATAAATGGTTTGGCGGTGTGTGAGCCTCGTCCATGCTCGTTCCATTACCATGGCATGTACTAGAATATCTCCTCTCATGTTATCAATTTCCCACGATCAATCTATACCTCTCATGTCTCTTTCCTGCTGGCTCTTGCGCTATCACCAAGTGTAATCCGATCGTAGACCAGGATAGTATATATATATATTTTTTTTTTTACAGTGAAGAAGACATCAAACATGCATGTTCTTTAATGATATTACTCATAGTATTACCCCAAATGTACCAATAGCGTTCTTGTGTAATTATTTCATATTAATATAAATTATTAAACCCAGCAGACTTTTATCCTCCTATATACAGTACTATACAACCTCCCCATTAAATAGCATCCTTAGCCAGCGCACTACTCTCCAACGCAATAGCCCTAGGCCCAGTATAACTACCCTGACGAACGAACCAAAACAGGGCAATGAAGATAGTGAACCCACCCGTGATCAAACACGTATAGTTCATGGTTTCCGCATCGACGGGCATCGAGAATGGGAAGCAGAAGATGACAATGAACACGATCATATACAGGCAAGTGATTGTGTTCACCAAATACCCCGTAATCCCACTCATCCAGAACCAACCGCGGGGGATGCCCTGACGGCCACGAAGCAGGTGCGGGAGAACAGCAGCGGAGTAAGACAGGGTCGTCAGGACGACGAAGGAGCTGACGAAGGCGCTGAATGCAGTGGAGTTACCGACGTAGATACAGCCGAGGATGATAGCGATCAAGCCGCAGACGAGGACCGAGTTGAGGGGGTTCTTGAAGCGGTGGTTGACTCGGCCTAGGTAGCCGCTGAAGGGGGTAGCGCGGTCGCGGGCCAGTGTCCAGAGGACACGGCTGGAGGTGAGGTAGCAGCCGACGATGGCGACGAAGAGCGGCAGCATGGAGACGATGATGAGGCCGAGAGAGCCGCCGCGGGTGCCGGTAATTTGGAGGTAGATTTCGGTGAGGGGGAAGAGGTAGGGGGCTTCGAGGACGGCGTCGAGGTCGGTGATGCCGTAGAAGATGACGATCAGGTAGAGGAAGGCAGTGAAGAAGCCCATCACGTACTGGGCGAGCATGCCGAGGGGGATGTTTTTGCCGGGTTTGGGGACTTCTTCCGCCAGGTGGGAGATGACGTCGGGGGTGCCGACGGCGAAGGCGCCGTTGAGCATTCCCAGGCAGAAGACGAAGCCGTCGCTGCTGTATCCGGCTTCGTTGAGCCAGTCGCGCCAGACGAAGTCGTCCGTGGCGTAGGGCTGTCCGTTGACGTGGGGCATCACGGCGCAGACAATGACGGTGACGAGGAAGCCACCGACGACGAGGAATCCGCCCAGGGATTCGATCATGGGGAGGGCACGGTTGGCGAAGGCGACCAGGAAGCAGCAGAGGATGGAGCAGATCAGGTAGGCGATGAAGACGTGCCAGCGCTCGATGGTGTAGTCGGGGTGGAACAAGGCGTAGGCGGACACGACCTGCGTGCCTAGAATCTGCGTCGTCGAGGCAGCACCGAAGATCCAGGCGAGGAAGTTCCACCAGCCGGCGAACCAGCCGCAGACGCGACCATATTTTCCTGCTGTGACGGAGGCCCAGTGGTAGACTGTAGAGGTCAGTGTGTGGTCCTGAGTGTATGCGTGGTGAAAGACGAACCTCCACCGGATGATGGCATGGACGAGGCAAGTTCAGCGAGAGATGCAGCAATGAACCAGTAGAAGAAAGAGGCCGCGATCCTGGGAGAACATTAGTATTGACGTCAATACAGAATTGCTGTGGCGTGGTGGACATACATCTCATAGATCACACCGGGCGGACCTCCATCATAGATAGCCGTGACCTGGATGGTAGAAAGTATCAGTTATCGGACGGTCGGAGACAAGCAAATCTACAGATGACGACATCTATAGAGCAAAAACATTGAAAGAAGTCACTCACGATACTCCCACCCAATGCAATCCAGGTGTTTCCACTAGTCAAAGCCAAACCACAAATGTTAATGAAGCCAAAATTGCGCTCGAGCTCCTGCTTGTGGCCAGAAGCGTTGATCGGCACATCCACGGTGGATGGACCGTCGGAATGTTGTACATCGGTGGCCACCACAGGATCAACCGGCTGCTTGGGCTCGTGCTCGAACTCCATCGTGCTCGTCGATTCCAGTCTTCTTCAGCACACAGACATAGAAATTGACAGGGATGGAGAGATGAGCAGGAACAGATTATGTTTGAAGAACGGCCAGGAGCAGCAGCAGCAGCAGCAGAAGAAAATTTTCCGAGCTAAAGCACGATTAATATGCAGGACTCAGAACCTAAATTGCCATTTAAATGAACACAGTTTTCCTGCATGACTGATCGTACGACGAGGGGGAAGAACAGCCTGTCGCTAATGCATGCGCGATCGGAGGCCAAGAGGCACCGGTTGCCAACGACGGGACGCGATAAAGGGATTGTGGATAGAACCGGTCTGTCCGGTCTGTTAGTCCCTGTTTAGTTCAATGCTAGTGGTCGGACATGAAAGTTTAATTGATGCGTTGTTTAAATTGTCTGGATATGAACTTTGCCTGGAGGCAGGGATCGACATGGTTCCGGGGGGCGGAATGCAGGAGACGGAGAGGAAGGAATCCGAGATTATAAGTCTCAATCTGATGATGAGCTTATCGATCAGGCACGAGATCAGATGCGATCGATCTATTGTCCCTGCATACCGGCTGATTGATATCAGTATCCTATGAAAAAGACGTTGCTACCTCTGGTTCTATTGTCATTGTGTTAGTACGATTGTTTGGGTCTTGATGCACCACCCACCGAATTGTGGTTTGAATTGGAAGATGAACCCTTCTATTCCATGGACAGCACATAATCGGTGTAACGAGTCTACAGTATACAGAGAGCTGTGCTGGCCATGGATACCTTGCCTCGACACTCATTCGGACAGCAAGCCCTACATGGTTATCCCTTGCGGACAACTCTGGCGGGAGGTTTCGCCACATCATCTGCGACAGCGAACAAAGCTTATGAAGTTGAGTGCAGTGTCTGGAGCTGATCAACCCTGTCTACTTACCCCTTGTCAAACACCACTACTGGTGGAAATGCTATCCGCATGTTTAGAATGTCATTTTAACTGTCAATCGTCGTCCTCCATCTTGCCTCTGTTCCTTGCAGTGTCCTGATCTCGCCATCTTGATTTGGCTTAACGTACACTACTGCAGAAGACTCTATGGGCTACTTGTCACCATTAGCTGTTTTTGATGGCTACAGCTAGTAGAAACGTCTGCTAGACTCCTATGATTTAGGCGGTTGTGAAGCATTTCCAGCTGCCAGCACTGCGAGGGACACACTCAGCACTCAACTCAACACCCTACCGGTAAAATGTTAGCCAGCCACTTTCCTCGCCAAGCAGACCAATTAATCCCATAGCAAACTAATCAACTTGACACGAAGCTAACCATAAGGCTAGTCTATTGACAAAAGAGGCCGGTCCGTTTTAACCACTAGCCCAACCCATCTCATGTAACCGTGGAGTCTGCCTACAAACCAAAGCAGCAGCACACAACACTACTTGACCAACACTCCTAAACCCATCAACCTGTATCACGACCCTCACACCCTCACTCACCACTCACCAACATCACATACGCAAAGCAATTTTATATCCGTGGACCACCAGCAAGCTAAGCAACCGAGGGCCGCCCGGACCGAACCCCTGAGCACAGATCATCCCGGGGCAAGTAGTATATCCGCTTAGCCAAACCAATTTGTCACCGCAATCGGCCATCATCCGCGATAACTAACTACTGAACTAGTTTTAAAACCACGCATGGAGTTAAGGAAAAGTGACTCCACTCCCAGCCAGGCAACCCTGAAACTGAAGGAACGTAATTCGTCCTGCCTCATTGATTTAGATTCTTTAAACGTGCTAAAACGCTGCGTAAGACGGACGCTGCGCTAGTGGAGTTCAAATATCCTCCGCGGTGGGGATTGAGTGCGCTCCGACACGCTACGATTGAGACTGGTTGAAGTTTAATTCATTGCTTTGGATTCTGGACCTCGTCGATTTTTGTGTTTGGTTTTCAAATGGTCGGATGGTCGGATGTTGGTTAGCGAGGGTTGGGTCTAGAGCACAGGGCTGCAGGGAGGAGGAAATAAGGCTTGTAAACTGGGCATTGGTTTTGCGATCGTGGAATTGGACTAGCTGTCGGCAGCTAGAGAGGTTGTTTCGGTTAGGTGGTGGTTTCAAATGGTGTAGGGATGCTATTTTGCTCACGGCATGAACCACTGGCTGTCTTTGACATCGGGTAAAGGATGAGCAGGGGGTCAGAAGATATTTCAGCCCAGGGGCACTAGACTTGATCCCACAGATGAACGCCTGCCTCCATCTTAGTCCCTGGTATGGTGTGCTAGTTTCATACTAGCTCTCATTGAACCCTAACCTGTGCCTAGCTTACCAGCACTTATGATTCCGTGGCCTGTCTCAGAAAGGAAAGGACACTGAGGTTTGAAGGCTAGTCGATAGAAGCCGTCAATGACAGACATACTACCAGTATTCAACACTTATCATAGTAGGGACACATCTCAATTTTCTGCACCATGTCCTCAAAACGGTATATATCTGTTTTGATCTACTTAGATGTATAAGTTCTAGCATAGTATTCACCTGCAAGAATATCAGCAACATACAAAAAGGTAGTCTATCCAAAAACTTTCTTACATGTGTGATAAAGAGGAAGGCACTGTCAGTGGAATCATTCTTCACTATGCCAGTCCTTTCACGCCGAAACTGCACATACCTGACGAATGTACTCTTTTGCTTTGGCCCCCCGGGCTGGGGTAGCTCCATAGACAGTGAGACAGACTGTGGGAAGCTTTGGATAGCATCGCAGTTGTATCTCTGGTCAGCGCTGGTCTTCTGAGTATGCCATTGAGATCAGGCGTTTCCTAACTCTGGGAAAATAAATATGTACTGGCGGTGCCTACAGCATCTTTCTGTATGTATCATGCTCTTCAAACATACCCAAAAACTTAACAGCACTCGATATCACATTCGGCTGAATATGTGTTCAACTCTACGATAATATGGACATAATCCGCAATCGCAGGCGTATTGATGCGACCATTTCGCTCACTTAGGGATACAACTTCGAGCCATTGTCGCGTTACCATCCCGTAGTACTTGTATATAGATGAAGCTAGACTCAAGAATGTTGCGGGAGATATAATCTCATCGTAATCGCAGACACGTTTCCAGGGTGCGCATACTAGAATGGGTTAGATATGATACGCATGTCTTTGTCGCTGGGCTTGCTCATGGATAGTGCTCTTGTTCATCTAAGCTATGTTCAACAAATGGCTTTGGTGTCTGTGTTCATGTAGGGTACTCATGTCCATTTTCTAGAGTGTCAGTTATTATTCAACCCAGTGTGGACAAATTTCAGTTTGTCTTTCGAAAGACCGGCAGACTGTCTGCTTCATGTGAGGAGACTAGGCGGGTGCAACTCGCGCCAGATTGGGTGATATGGGATATGGTTGATGATTCTTCGACTGGTGCTGTTCCACGGATCGTAGATGGATGGTATTATCTAGTAGCTTTAGTGGTTGGGTTGACGATACACAAGTCTGTTTTGAACTGGGTTGATGTGAGTTGAGATAGAGGCAGTAAGCATGCATATCTTGCATTATCATGATATGATAGACTTGCGCTCTTGCTACTCACTACAAACACTGCGGATAGTTAGCGCGTACATCCAGAGTGATTGACACATGTCTTGCTGGACATATCTCAGCGCCATTTTGCATATGCGATGGCCTGACAAAGAAACAGAACTATTAAGTCAGGGGTTGTAGCGATCTGAGGTGGGCAAGTGAAGACGTCCAAGCCCAAGTCAAGCGGAATAACATGTGAATGAATTCTTTGCAATGGGTACTACAATGGGCCAGTCGAGACTGTGTGCCATGGCGGCCGTTCTGTCAATCCTACTGTCATGTGAACGGCGACGATGCCATGCCTGGAAGCTATCTGAAGGACTGTATCCTACAAATTACCACATTTGGGCCGAACACAGCGGCGTCATCGGCATCTGATATCCATGATGGCCTACGACACCCAACATCGTGCACGTCCCGATGAATAACAGCTATGGTCATCACCCGCACGCCATGCGTCCTGGCATGGACTATGACCTCTTGCACACTCTACATGACTTGTCGCAGGTTATCAGAGAAGACATACCCGCGATATCCCCGGGTTCACACGTGTCAAAAGCTAGAGACAGCCGGATGTGTAAACTACCTGGCTGGCACTATTGGACGAGTAATATCCCAGGCAGATGAGCAGCATGAGTCCGGGCAGGCCCGGAGCAGGCTAGCTGCAGGATGCGGGGTATATACACACCCATCAACTGGCAGCGGGCCTTGAAGCTTATAGCGGTGACAGCTGGATGTAAGACATCATTCTTGGACGGAACAAGTCAATGCTCATTGAACCTGACCTGGCTGGATGCCGGTATGTTTTCTGCCTTGGTCCCGAGCCCATGGCCGCCCTCAGATGACGCACGGATTGCATACTGGACGGCCGACACGTGTCCGTCTGCCCGCGCGTCCGGATGCGTGCAGTTCTAGCTTGTAGACAAGGCCCGGCCAGAGTCGGAAAGTCGACTATGTACACTTCGTATCGACAGAGATCGGAACAAAGAGGGGGGGCGGGAGTTCACGCGTGACTCAGTATGGCTGCAGAGACCCTAGTTGGCAATCTTCCGAGCGCAGCGGTGCTTCTTTGCCAGGCTGACCCTGCTCGGTCCGGTCGTTGGCCTTTGTGGCTGAGGGATCCATGCTTGACCCCATTGACGAGGATGAATGTCAGTCAGTCAGTCAGCAGATGTGGACAATGGCAGACTGCGGGGTTCTTTCGATCTTATCTCCAGATACCAGGTATGCAGCAGAGGAGATTCCAGGATGTGTGTATGTACTCGGCCGATAGGTACTCCACCGCACTAGATCATCAGCATTGAAGACAGAACAACTCACCGTGCGGCCGGTAGGTGCATGAGCGCTCAACTCAAGTGCAATGTATCCATCTGTATCTCAAAAAGAGGAACACCGTAGTGATGTCACTTGAGGCAGCGCTAATGGCGGCCAGACGCGGCTGGCGAGTGCCTATCATAGATGGAAGAGGGGCTGCGGTGAGAATCAAAGAAAAGTTGAGTGAGGGGTAACTGGTAATCACCCCGCCATTGACGCTTTGGGCATCAACAAGCAGCCGTAGAGCAGGACAGCCTTGTCTAGACTATCACCTATGTGGACTGTAGACCCTCTGTTAGTTAGTGAATTTAGTATTCACCGGTCACCTGCCGGTCACCTGCAGAACAAAGCACGCCATTCTGCCATTTGCCCCCAGCTGAGAGGAACTAAATCGAATGGATGGATACTATGTAGATTGTAGATGGTTAGTAGCCACCGCCACAGCAACAAGTAACAACACTAATCCATGCCGGTCACGAGACAGACCCAACGCCTGAGGAAACCAACTCGGACTAGTGCTTCCGCGTCAATTCCAAAATAGTCGATGCTTGACAAATCCAATATGATAATTTATGGCAAAGAATAGGAGCTCGCCTAGATATCTATCTACCCTCATGTGCCGCCGACACATCCAGCTCGATCTCGATCTAGATCCCGCCTCCTCGGTTGCGGGAATTTACTGTATGTCTTCTGTCAATGAATCACTGTCATGTCCGAAGGCGGCGATACTGTCGCCATCATCGGAGTAGCGGGGCTCTGGTGGCATTCGTGGCGGGGTAACTAAGAGAGTATATTCCAGAGAGAGACAGGGATGTGCTGATGAGTTGGTCTTATTCTTAACCTTCGTTTAAACAATAGCATGTGATGGTATCTTGCATTGAACCAAGAGATGTTTATTTGTTTTGTAGGTATACAGGCAGTATTGACGGTGTCTAGAATTACTGAATATGTCCATCTAGCACTGGTATTAGAAAGATAGGAGTACCTATAATATTACCCTTTAGCATTTCTATACTCAAACACGAATTCCAGTAAATACATATCCAGTCTCAGACCATCCAAATCATACAAAGACTTGTAGTACTTCACTTCTTATCTCCCACAAATCCCCAAGGACAATATCATATCCACACCATGATCCTAGTCACTAGCAAATCCTTCCCAACTTACCACCACTGCAGCCCAAAACCTTCCTTCCTCGCTCCTTCAATCCCATCCTTCGCCAGCTAGCTAGCTAGCTATCTACCTATTACCTCACCACCGAGCCAGAAGCTTCAGCACAGATACCACAAGCAACCGTGCGCCATCATCAAAGCACACACCTTCGTACTTTTTTGACTTCCCGAGATGATGGGTAGTAGATT
Source organism: Aspergillus eucalypticola CBS 122712 (assembly GCF_003184535.1). Taxonomy (NCBI): domain Eukaryota; kingdom Fungi; phylum Ascomycota; class Eurotiomycetes; order Eurotiales; family Aspergillaceae; genus Aspergillus; species Aspergillus eucalypticola. Next base: position 530,258 of record NW_020290282.1, read on the forward strand.
GGGCAGGACAAAGTAGGTTTTGATAGCCAGCCTTATTCGTATAGCTTTAGGTTTTTTTTACTTCGCTTGGGGGGAGCACGGAAGGGAAGTTTGAGGCTCTGGGTGCAGTGATCAGCATATTGATTTCAACTGATAAATAGCAGGTTGTTGTTTGGGGGCTAGATTTGGCTTTGGTACTTTGTCCGTCAGGATGGTTACTATGCAATTGGTGTATGGTGTGTGGTGAGGAGGGGGGTTGGGTAGGTTTGAATTGTGTACAATCATGTAGGTTAATTAACTTGGGGGGGGGGGGCTAGAGTGCTACTGCTACTAGTCATAGTACTGCTTGTGTTTCTTTTAGGATTGAACAACCATCATCTCTTTAACAGTATCCAGTAGTACTTACTACTTGGACGAGACCTAATCGTTTTGCTACCAATTCATGTCCAAGCTGTGTTGGAGGGTTAACGGCTCAATCTTAGCTGTATATATTTGTGCTACGCACCGTTAATACTAATGCTATTGCATATATATGCACAAATGCAAGTCCCCTGCTTAGTTGATATGGGTTACCATGCAATTAAATGGAGAATAAATCGAGATTAGAGTGTATGCCATACAACGCCCCAAACAAGCAAGGTGAACGTTAAAATCCCACTCCAATGTCAATGTGAATGGACGATGAGAGTCAACCGATCTTACCCGATCAGGATCCGGATGCATCGGATGAAGCAGCGACCCAATAATTGGGCTGCAGTTCTGCAGCGGACTGAAATCTCCTGGTGATGGTTACACAAAGAACACCTAAAACCAAAAGAGATTGTTTTTATTATTTGGCATGCGTTAACCTCAGGACGAATTAACGAAGATGATGTTTCACCGTTAGAAGAAACAACAGCCAAGCGACATACGTATACTCGACTCTATTTTAGGGTTGTAAACAACAAACAAACATCCACGAGTGGTACGGAGTCAACCCAACAACTGAACTGGACTACGCGGTCTCAGTCTCCATCGCAAACATTGGTTCGCTGCCCCGGCACTGCCTTTCTACACTCTACAGAGGACTGGCGTATCTTTGGCTGTCTGGTCGGCTCGGCTGTGTCTAGTAAGTTTAGTCTAGTGGCAGTGAGTTGTGGCACGTATGCACATCCACTTTTTCTACTGATCACTGATCGTATCATGTGCGCGGTTGGCCCTGACCCAGACATCCACCGCCAGTGATCATCGGATCATCGTTGTTCATCGCCCCGATTTTTGCCTTCGAGGGACGGCCGGGCAGGCGATTCCTCGGTGAGGGGCAATTTCCGGGCACGGAGGCTTCGACGAGTGTTCGATGAGATTGCCTGTTCGGGTGGGATCGACGTTGAGCTGTCTGTCCGGCTCTGCGTTGAACCGTGGTTCGGGGTTGGGGAGGGTGTCGGGCTACGCGGATACGGTAGGGTTTGGAGATGCCGAGAATTAACCACGTCTCCTCCTCGTGTGGTTGAGGATGGGGGGAAGGGACTCGTATACAGTATGGTTCCCGCGTTATTTTTGATAGGGTGAATATGATTGGTTGGCAGTTCCCAACCGTCTGAAGAGCGTTGTTTTTGTTTTGCTCTGTTCGTATGGAAGCTCGATAAGGGGTACGTAGTAAGATGGATTCATCTCATAATGGAGGGATGTACCTGGTTGCTGGGAAAGGGTGATCAATCCCGTCGGTCTCCTAATCTGATGGATCGACTGTTCTTGATGCTTAGCTTGGCGCTTAAACACGGAGTCGCCTCAGTTATCAGTTCCTAACGCAGGTGCCTGCTCTGGGTTACATCCGTGTTTAATGTCTACTTAGCGGTCGATCCGGCGAAGCGCTTAAGCGGCCTGCTTCACGATCGTATCGAATCGCCTCGAAACTGAGACGCAAGCGCATTTTCCAGGCGCTTGCATATAACGAGCAGCAGTTATAGTTCCTAACTTGCTTGAATCCCTGCTCGAAAACAAAGCCATCGTCGTCATTTCCTAAGCTGGACAAATGAAGCAGCTAGTATTCCTGGATGCCACTTTAGAGCCAGGGAGAAATCCTGAATAATCAGGTACTAGGTACATCCTGCCACCGCCTCGCACCCGGTCTAGAGCTGCAGCGGCAGGGATGTGCCTTGAGGATAGTTCACGGCCAGGCTGTACGGTGCATGTAAGTCCGCGGATGTCTTACATCCTGAGCTGCACGTCTGCACCAACCAGCAGGCGGCCCGTCAGGAGTGGGATCCTCTGCCGATTTAGACTCACCGTAGCGGCTGCTAGACTAAGGCCGACTAGAATATTCGAGGCGGGTTTCAGCTGGGTATAGCACCAAGTCGCACACCGGGGCAAGCAATCAAGATACTAACTTGCCTCGGTCGTGTGCCGCCGTGAATAATTTGACAGGCCCAAACCCACGAGGCCAGTCCAATCATCACGGCTTCAATAGTCAGGCGCATCCACCACGGGCGCAGGGGGAAGCCGAAGAAAGTCGACAGCGGCAAGTCAAAGGCTCAACGGCCGAGGTGCACCGGAAGCGCTAACCCGAAGCGGTACCGAAGGTGTCTACACGCGACGCGGTTTGTTGTATCTGTTACATAATCTGCTCGAGGCAGTTTGCCCGACAAAGACACCAAGTCATGAAAGTTATAGTGCAAAGTAGGAGAGACGCCCTGGAGAGGCGACTGGTTCGGGGACTGTCCGTGCTGGCCTGGAGGGGCACTGACCAATGGCAACGTGGCAAGACCATTTTAGCCAATCACAGTACAGCGATAACGAGCTGCAGGAGAACTCCAATCCGGAGGCGAGGTTCAAGGGATCCACCAACTTTGGGAAAAGCGGTTCTCCAGCTAATTGGTTTCCACTCCCACCGGTGCAAAGGCCCCATTCTGAGCAGCCATCCATCCAATCCAACCCAAACCCAGTCCATGCTTTCCGTTCCATCTCATCTCCCCTTCACCACCCTGTTTCTTATCCGATCGGATTGATTGGCACGGGGGAGCAGTCGGACACAACGGTCGGTCTGTCACCGCCAGAAAGACGTTGGACTTGATGGAGTCTTGCTTGCAAGGGGATGGGGATAGCAGTGGATGTATGTGTGGATATGTAAATAGTAGTAGTAGTAGTGTAGTAAGTATTAACTGCACACTGACTCCCCTTCCCGTGATCATTGGGAATAGGACAGACCATTCCTAGTACTTCCCAATGGGAAGGGAACACCCATGTACACAGTAGTAGCAGTGGTCTCGTGAACTCTTCCTAAGAGAGCAAGTCATCGCGGTCAAGGCGGCCAGTGGGTCTTACCTCGGGTGGAGTCCGCTTGCCAATGAGAAGCCACCCTATTTTGATTTGATGGGAGATTCACCGGTCGAGCGTTCCGTGGTCTGTAGCCGTCGCTCAAGAAGCGTGTCTCTCTGTCTGTGTCTGTCTCTCTTTCAGCTGCCACTATTACAAAGTAGACTATCCGATGGCGGTTGGAGTCCGCGTTAGGTGTCCGCTTTTTTTAATGGAGAAGCGGGCCCTCATCCATGATTAATTGTGGTACCTTACCCGGTAGACTCCCGTGCTTACAGCAGAGTGAGTGATATTGGCAGTTGGTGGGTTTGGAGAAGGGGAGAATAATGGGGACAGCTGTGTACATCGTGAGGAGTAGTGGGGGGAAGAACAATGGAGATGGCTCAAAAGGGAAAGTTATCAGATGCGGGCATAAATCCATTTTCGATGATGATACCGTGTTCCACCGTGTTCCAAGTCTTGTTGCCACTAGACCGGGATGCATACTTGATTGCCTCAGGGTCGAGAGTTGGAAAAGGATGATACAAGGTTGAGTCTGGGCCGCCCTGTGCATACCGCGGGGATGAATGAATCATCGATGGGCGGTATGGAGGGGAAAAGATACGGAAGATCCTCGATCCAAGGAATGCCCGGTGCGGGTGGGAAGCAAGAGGCGGTCAAGAGAGAGCAGGGGGGGGGAAGGTGTCCATGGTTGTTGTCATCATGACTTTCGGCGGAAAGGGGGAAGGAATGAATGGATATCGAGTGGTAGTGACTGGTTGGCGATGCAGCCATCCTCCAGTTTGGATATTACCGTGGACGGGCAGCAGGTAGTAACACCGCGTTTGTCCATCCCACCCACCCGGTACAAAATGTCATGAATCTGCCAAGAACCGGGCAGAAGTAGATAGATTGGATGTATTACCCTTTATTTTCATTTTCATATGACTATCACGGAAGAATTGCCGGTATACAGGGTAACGAGTATATTGCAGCTCTCGTCATCATTATCCCCCATCATAATAATACCAACTATTAAGACAGTCGGAAACACTCAGCAGAGTAACACTCCGGCGTAGTATCCGATATTCGTCTAAATCCCGGCTCTGGAGATTATCTTCTCTTTCTCAGGGCGGCCTCGGTAAAATGCCGTGCTGGTTTGGGGTTAGTCTAACCTGAATCCGTCCGATCTGCTGTTATGGATTGGTAACGCCGGACGATCGGGGAGTCCGTCCAGTTCCAAACAAAATCTCCTGGATTTTCCCTCCAGTCCTCGGCTACGGATTCGTCAGGGGAAAAACAATGGTTAGTCGAGTAAGAAATGAGTACGGGAAAGGAAAGAAACATGAATAAGATGAACTATCAGTAGGTCACGATCACATTCTTATGACATCTTGCAGGGCGAAAGGGGCGAGGAAGAGAGGAGAATATTATCCGAAGAAGCAAATAAGATCCCAAAAAGTAAAGTAACATTCAAGTCGTAGGAGACACATCCAGTAACAGTAAAGTAATAATATTCCCCCTTTGTTACTTACAGTGTAGGGTAGGGAAAGTAACTTCAGTCAGTCATCGTCACGATCAAGCGTAACTTTCTGGGAGTGTAAGGTCGCCTCCGATCCTCCAACGGCTCCACTCCCTGCCTTTCTTCGGGACTTTCTAGCCTCAACCTAAGCCGCCGTCGGAACTACCTTTCGAGTCCAAGCAGACGAAACTGCGTTGCTCGTCGGGTTAATTTAGCGTGTTCAAGGATGATGATAATTATTATTATCATCGGGGTCTCCATCCACTAGCGCATCTCCACAATGCATGGCAAAAAAATCGCCCATTCCCTATTGCCCATTTCCATTTTCCACCCACCCCCCATCCCCGTCCGGCGGATGCCACTTAATAATTCATTCATTCCTGCTGGGAGTGGTCCTGTAGGAGTAGAGTCTCGCTCTCTTATTAGTAGCCCTTCATCGCCCACCATTATCACCTGCTTCTCCCCCTTCCCTTTCACTCGTCCCGATTCGTTTCGAGTACCACCCACCCACTACTTAACTTATTTTATCATCTCACTATTTACTCACTTACTTGAACATCCCCCCCACGCGGTTTGCTTGTGCTGCAACCCGATTTCCTGGATCGATCCTCTCTATATCGCCTATCTCCAGATCCCAGCGTCATCACGAACTTTATCCCACCACTCTCCCGCTTGCCACTGCGATGCGCTTCTGGTTCCGTCCAGCTACTCTGTCAATGGCCATTAACTGATCTAATCCTCTCTGGTTACTGTTGGCATCATAACCCATCGATTCACTCGACACCTTACTGAAAGCGATAATTCATAATTCCCTCAACATCCGCTGCTATTAGTACTTGGTCTACTGTCACCTTATCTTCTACTTTTGACTTTCATCCTCTCAACTACTCTCCACTCTACCAACACTTGATAACCAACATCTCCTCCACCTTCTACCCAAAACCCTTTCTCAATATTTCAACACCTGTTATCATTTCAAATGGCTACCCACGTTGTGACTGCGACTACTACTGCCCCTGCTTTCACTGGCAAGCAAATTTCCGTCTACGGCCATCCCTCTCCTGTCAACTCGGCCGAGACCTCTCCCGCAAATAACTCTCCTACCTCTCCTCGCTATCAGCACTTGCCGCTTCAGTCGAAGCAACTTCGTCCCCTCAAGGGCCCTCTCTACGTTCCTGCTGCCTTGCGCCCGACTGAGCGTCCCCAGAAGGCCTCTTCTCCCCCGACTCCTCCCCGCAGCGTTCACGGTTCTCACGGTTCTCTCGACAGCCTGAACGAGGGCGAAGTTGGTGCACCTGTTACTCGTCATTCGACCATGGAGAGCTACAACAGCGGTCCTGCTGTCAGCAAGCTGGCAGAGGATGAATGGATGAAAAATGAGCACCTGGGTGAGGTCACTGGCCTTCCCACTCGTGATCACTGGAAAGTAAGTGAAACCACTTCTTCAGTCCTTTTGCCTTTGCCCCTGGGTGGACGCGTCTACTATATAGTATTGTCATGGCGCAAGCCGAGCTCCGAGTCGCGCCATAATTGCGTTGCGCGATATCGCGTGATCGCCATGACGACATCCAGGCAGCCTTGCAACAAACCCCCTTGCAAAGAAGCAAATAAATTGAACTTGTGCTAACAAAACCTCCCAACAGGCGGACTCTGCTTCCCCCAACTGCGACTCTCCCACCTGCCGCTCCTCTTTCGGTCTCTTCCTTCGCCGCCACCACTGTCGCCATTGCGGCCATGTCTTCTGCTCTTCCCACACTCCTCATGTCGTCCCGCTTGATCAGAATGCTCGCTTCCACCCCGATGGAGTTCCCTCCCGCGCATGCGACCTCTGCTGGAGCGCCTACCAGCGCTGGGAGGAATCTCGCACGGAGCGCCTGAGCAAGATCCAGAGCCTGCTCGATGCTCAAAGCAGAGCCTCCGACAGTGACAATGAAGAATGCAATACCGCCTCCGACCGCTCGGATATCTCGCCGGACGAGAATGCGAAGCCCGCCTTGACCGGAGTGTTGGCCCAGAGCACTGAGATCGCCGCTAGCGTCCCTCGTGGCTGGAACTGGAGCACTTTCTAATTTATTACGACAACTACGGCTGATGAACAACATGTCAATACCACCCATGTCCATTGAAACTACGACATTGGGAAGCGACTTCACTTCGTACATACCTGTTTTAGAACATACTTTCTGTCACTTTTCGCTTCTGTTTTACACCGTCTGGGTTTGTCTTTTTCAACCGTTTCGGTCATTGCTTGGAGTTTGCTCGGATGAATTGCGGATTTATGGCTAATGGGCTTTACGGGCGTTTGATTTTTTCTTTGTTTGTGAGCTGCGACAGATCGTCGACAGAGATGCGGGGGGCTTCTTTTCTTAATCTCGTTCTCCTTTTACTACTCAGGATACCCCGTCATGGTTGCTTATGCGCGGCGATCTCTTTGTTGGTTCCTTGTTTTTCGCTTCAGTGTGAAGTTTACTCGATGAGTTGTGGGGTTTGACATCATCATGATATGCAATAGACTTATTCAACAAACAACCAATCAAACCTCTATCTACGTAGCTGTATACTCACATGTAGATCTATCTATCCTCTTAACATCCCTTCAATACATACACTATATACACACGACTCCCCAAATCTAAGAAGACCCAACAGACACTCTCCTCCACATCCCCACATGCTCAATCCCCTCCTCATCCCACCTCCCCAACGCCTCATCCGTCTCAAACCCCAACCTCTTATACATCCCCTCCACCTGCACCTGCGCATGCACCAACACCAACCCCTTCCACTCCCCCTCGACCCCAGCAACATCCCTAAACGCCCGTTGAATCTCCCCCGAGTTCTGCGCCGCCCATTTTAGCGCCTCATCCACCAACACCCGTCCCAGCCCATACCCCCTCCACTCCTTAACCACCGCCACCCGTGTCAGTTTCACATACGGCTCACTTTTCAGATCCCATTTGGGGAGACTCGACGCTGTTTCAGGGTGCGTGAGGATCTCGTGCGGTGCGTGGGGTGGTGGCACGAGACGGATTACGGCCACTGGGGTGGGGGTGGACTCGGTGTCTTGGTGGTGTGCGTAGACTACCCATTGCCAGCTGCGCGGATCGTCCGAGTCGATTTCACCGTCCGGCGTGCAGTTTTGTTCATGAATGAAGACGTCCCGGCGGATGAGGAGGGCCGTGGTTAGGGGGTCCGTGGGGGTGGTGAGGGTGGTTGTTGGTGGGGGACGGTGAGTGGTGGGTTGGGGGAGGGTCCGGGTGGTGGGATGACGGTTGTTGTGAATGTTGGTTGTTTGGTGGCTGTGGACATTGTGTTTGGAGGGTGTGAGGGTGGTGTTTCAAGGAGGTGTGGAGAGAGTTGGTGAGATTGTAGGTGGAGGGAATTGTGTGGGATGGGGGATATGCGGGTTTAAGTATAGATCGGACGGAGATGCGGAGATAAGGCCCATTCCAACTATTTATGTGCCTCCTCGTGTTTGCTGGTGGGTGAGTCATTAGGTCGGTTGTGATAGGGTTGGGTATGTTTACCAGATTATTTACTTCTTGTCTCATCTATCTAGTCTGAGCGATGAGATAGGTTAAATATTTATATAATGGTCATTTGTTTGGTAATTGGTTACTTGATCTGAATGTATACTTAGTTATTTATCTCCTCCGATAACCCAACCAAACAATGCAAACACCAAGTTTTCCTTTTCCATCGCATCGCATCGCAACTCACAATATTCACAACTCTACCATGCAATAACCACCACTTCTCTCCCTTCCATCATGTCCCTCTACTACGACGCCGTATCCATCCTCACGGCCCCCTCCACCACCGGTGGTTCCTTCAAATCCCGCATCTACAACGCCCGCAACATCAAATCCGCCCCGGCGCAAATCTACGCCCTCATCATCGAAGCCTCGAAATGGGATATTCTCCTCAAGGAAGTAATAGAAGCAGCGGGGATCCTCAAGCTTGAACCGAAGGTACATACACATATCTCCACATATACACACATACCACTTATCCCCACCCGCTCAACACACCCACGAAGCAATCCATTTCAGAGAATACTAACTAACCACAAGCCCAACTGAACTACAGCTCACCCCCCTCCTCTCCCTCCTCCTCGTGCACGACCTTCTCCTCGCCAAATCCGGCCTGGCCGCCAAATCCACCCACCCCCTGCGTCAAACCATCGAGCGTCACAAGACCCGCCTCCGCGGCGAATTCACCAAAGCGCGAGTGCGACGCGGATGTGCCACGATCCCGGCGTTGAAAGATGCCATCGCGAGGGAGAAGCTCGCTCTGCAGGGCGCAGCAGGCATATCCACCGCAATATACCCGCGCTGGGTACGAGTAAACAACATCCGCACGACGCTGGAGAAACAGCTCTCCACCACGTTCGCAGGCTACGAACAGGTCTCGTCATTAGCGGAGCTTACCCTCCCGAAGAGAATGGTTCTCGACCCCCATGTCCCGGATCTTATTGCCGTTGCGCCGGGAGCGGAGTTTACGTCGTCGCCGGCGTACAAGAACGGGGAGATTATTTTGCAGGATAAGGCGAGTTGCTTTCCTGCGTATTTGCTTGTCGGGGATGAGGATGAGGGGTGGGATGATGGTGGTGGATTGTTGGATGGGTGTGCTGCGCCGGGGAATAAGACCACGCACATGGCCTCGTTGTTGGCGAAGCAGCAACGGAAACATAAAAAGGGAACCGTGAATGGGGATACGGCCTACCACATCTTCTCCATGGACCAATCGCCCATCCGAGCAAAAACTCTCCAGAAGATGGTCTCCACCGCCGGCGCAGACACCATGGTGACCGTCCTCCCAGGACAGGATTTCCTCGCTCTGGATCCAACTGATCCCCGCTTCGAGAACGTCTCAGGCCTACTCCTCGACCCGAGCTGCTCCGGAAGTGGTATCATCGGTCGCGACGACGTGCCTAAGCTTACACTCCCTGAGTCTACTACAACCTCCTCCTCCTCTTCTTCGACAGGGAAAAAGCGCAAGCGTCGCGCCAACGATGAGGACGACAGTCGCGAAGGAAAGAAACCCTCCTCCTCCACCACCACCACGACAGAATCCCCCTCGGCAACAGACGAAAACGACGTCCCAGTAACCGGAATGACGGAGGAGCGCCTCATCAAGCTATCGAATCTGCAGACGCGGATTGTAGAGCACGCGTTGAGTTTCCCTGCCGCGACGAGGGTGACGTATAGTACGTGCTCGATCCATTTGTTGGAGAATGAGGCGGTGGTTTCGAGGATTTTGGCCTCGGAGGTGGCGAAGACGCGTGGATGGAGGGTGCTCAGGAGGGATGAGCAGCCTGTCGGGATGAGGAAGTGGGTGCATAGGGGGGTTAGGGAGGAGAGGGGGGTTATGGGGGGTGCTACTGGTGGTGAAGGGGTTGAGGTGACGCTGTCGGATGAGGAGTTGGAGGGGTGTTTGCGGTGTTGGCCTGGGGATGAGGAGGGGACTGGGGGGTTCTTTGTTGCTGGGTTTGTGAGGGATGAGGATGTAGCTGGGGAGAGTAAGGAGGGTCGTCAGGATGAGGATGAGGTGGATGAGAAGGAGGAAGAGGATGAAGAAGGGGAAGACGAGTGGGAGGGATTCTCGGATTAAGTTCATGGGTCTATCATAAAGTAAAGTAAAGGGGACATGTACAGTACAAAAGCAAAGTCATGTATAGGTATAGAACGATCAAGAGGAGAGGAACTTCCTCTGCTTATTCCGCGTCCGCTGCAACGTATACACCTCCAACTTCACCGCAATCATGACGATATCCATCCCATCTCCCTTGGCCCTCGGTTGCATGCACAGCCGCCACTGTCCGTTGCGGACAATCCACGGACGATTAATGGACGCCTCTTCAACGCGCTTGCGCTTCCTCGACGGCTCCTCTGACAGGTTCTCCGAGCCGGACATGCTGTCCCGGAGAATGTCGGGGAAGTACTCCCTTTCTCCATCGACGGTCATGTCGGTATCCATTGAGAGAGAGGCCCAGAGACGGTCTTCTGGTGCACTCTCTTTTTGTCCCGCTGGGCGGTTCTGGTCGCCCTTCTTCCCCGCTATCACCTGCAGAAGGCTGCTTACGCGGGCTTTCGTGGTGCCCAGAAAGGTGGGACGTCTGCTGGTGATGTCGAGGATGGTGCTTTCGTCCCCTATCTCGAGGATGAGATCGTACTTCTTATCATCGACAAACGGGCGAGAGTAAGTGACCAAGGCTGCAGACATGGTGTCGGCCTGAGTGTGACCGGGAGGAAGAGCGATGTCTTCTACGTCGATGCCTGACCGACGGACGTCCTCGAGTCGAATGACAATCTCATCCCGTTTGCGGATGGGATTGAAGCTGATATGGTGCGGTATGAGCTGCTGCTCTAGACCGCGCAGATGGAAGTAGCGGCAATCCCGCAGGAGCTCTGCACGATGCGCTTCGTTTCGAATATCCAGAGGATATCCGCGAAGGAGATGGAGGAGCTGCGCAAAAACCTCTCCCGAGCGGCTGGGGACGCTGGGTGGGGTGATTGCCGGAGGTCGCAGGAGACCCTGACGGTCGAGCCCGGGAAATACTTCCAGTGGCGAGGCGAAGAAGGCGGCAAATCCCAATGTGAAGAAATTCGGCGAATCCCCTGGGCTAGAGAAGATATCGCGAGGAATCTGGAAGTTGTGACCGCCAATTCGGACGAAGATCTCCGACTCGAAGAGTTGGGAGATCAATCGAGGAACTGGTAGTGTCAGTACTTGCTTTCTCAAAATGATGTTGTGGACGGGTCTCCTACGGCTATAGAATTGGGCATCCGCAAAAAATTTGACGAACTGTGGCCCATCTTTGGGCTGTATATGGTAGCCTGATTGGCGACAGTTAGTTGAGACGCTGCATTCTGCGATACGCGCTACTTACCTTGCAGATGCCTGGCAATCTCCTTGAATGTGGTGGGATCCCGGTCGATATACAGGGTCCTGACGTTGGAGATGTCTCCGTTCAGGCGAAGCTGCTCCTCGAAGAAGCGGGAAAAGTATGACGGAGCTTGACAAATTTAGCAAGGAACAGCATGAGGGCGACTGGTTCGGGTCGACTGACCATCGGAAGCAATTGAAGCTCCCGAGAGACGGAAGAGCTCAGTTCCTATCTGAATGGAGAACACCTTCTCCAAAGGAAGGGTACATTTGGGCTCCCCATTACTGGGAGATTGGCTTAGCGTCGGTCGGCCAACTCCACTCGACATTGTGGATTGTGTAATGATGTTCCGCAGTGGAAGGCCTTGTTGGATTGAATCAGACGTGTTCAAGCCCACGCATGTGGTGATGCTCAAGATGGAATGCACGGCACGTACTGCGGTATGACTGGGCCTGCAAGGGGTCCCTCACTCCACAATGCACGGTCGGAAATGAAAGTAGCTCCCCCGGGACGTGTGCGGTACAATGGTCTGGCCTCTCCAAAAATGTATAGTGAGAATATAAGAAAACAGAACCACGAAGTCCCCAATTTGAGCACGTTGTCCACAAAGTTGACTGCTCCCGTTCGGATCAGCTCTGGACAAGAGAAGTTGATAATTTCAGTCCAGCTCAAGAGGAGAAAGACGACAGTTATATGCGAAAAAATCTCAACTGTGAGCTGGCGAGAAGACCCGTTGAATCACATCGTGAACCAACAACAGCCCTGGGATGTTCTGGCAGCGGAATCAGCCAGAGTTACGCGCTCGGAGGTTCGGCGCGCGCATTCCGGGCGATGGGATTGTCACGCACAGCGGTTAACTTTGGCTTTTGTTCTTCTCGCCGTGAGGGCAGGTTCTGTTGGACCAGGGTTATATTGGAGTTTGATTCAGCGGATATCAGAGCAGCATGAAGACTGGAGCAATCAGGATGGAGTGCAGCGCCTTGTCCTCGCAAGCCACCCGTTGGATGTACCGGCGGGAGATGTCATCGGAACCGTATCGATCGTATTGGATGAACTGACTCCCCTCACGACATGGTGACGCTTCAATTGCAGTAATTGCAGTAGGGCGAAAGGGGTACTGTTGGTTGAGTCGAGGGGACAAAGCATTAAGGACAATCAAGCTTGACATTGGCATGCGAGATTCACATGGCAAATGTGTGAGTGAGTGAGTGTCTAAAAGAGCATTCCCCGCACCCAAAGAATGGCTTTTCTTTTTCCCTCGGCGGATCCGCAACATCCCCATTTAGCCAACCAGCCAACCAACCAACCAGCAAGGACTTACAGCTTCAACATCCCTCTGATGGCTTCTGATTCTACTCATATAGACTTTCGGATGGCCCCACTGCTCTCCAGTTCAGGTCTCCTTTTTTTGATATGCCTCGGGTGCCGTGCGCTGATCGTCACATCGCCAAAATCACCAAAAAATATGGGGGCCACCCCCGTGTTCACCGAGTTGGGAGAACATCTTTGGCGTGCCTGGCGCATTTAGCATTCAGCTCTCCTCGATCGCCCTTTCCCGACTGGCAGCACCACTAGAATTTAGTCACTTGGCCTCCCCTCACTCTCGCAAGCATTACTTCTCTGGGATTCTAATCGACCGCTTGGGTGGTTGGCTGCTCTGCTCACACACCTCGTCTTTCTCCGCTATTTGAAGGCGCCGAATTCATTAGCAGCAGCCGTGGACCATCATTTCTGCTCCACTCCGGTTCCTCCTGAACATGGTTTCTGGTCATTCTTAATTCATCCATTCATCTTATACATACTACCGAGTACTTTCTATACAGATATCGCTATCCTATCAGGTGGACACGCACACCATGGCGGAACCAGTCTCTCACTACGTTCCTCTGGACGTACCTCTGCCTCCAGTCCCAACCACTAAGATCTTCACAGAGGCACAATGGACCACTCTTCTATCGTTGGCTGACACGGTCATTCCTTCGATCCGGAGTCCGACTGCAAATAAATCAGCCTCGACCAAAGTCATCCCGCACTCCGAGCTGAACAAGTCTTTGGCGACATTGACTAAATCAATTCACTCTCCGGACGCTGGCACCATTGCAGCACAGTACCTAGAGGAAGACGCGTCGTCTAACCCTCTGTTCCGAGAAGGCTTGCAGCGCCTATTTGCGCAGTATGTGCACGACGAAGGGAGAAATGGCCTGGGATTTATCCTCAATGCTCTTAAGTGCGTATCCATTCTCAGATGTGGCCGCAACAGCCAAAAGCTGACGTGAGAATAGTACCCGGGCGGGATCGCTTCTCCTGACAGGATCAGTAACCCCGATCCACGAACAACCGTTACACGTTCGGGAAGAGATCTTCCGAGGATGGGAGACTTCTCGACTGAGTCCGCTGCGCGGTGTCTATAGGGCTTGCACGGGAATGTTCAAGCAAACTTGGGTCAAGTTCAGCCCAACTCTTGCTCCTGTACTTGGCTTCCCAAGAGTGCCAGTGCACGGCAAGCCTGCCGATGGTTTCAAGCACACCTTCCTCCAATTTCCTGCCGCAGATGAGCCGGAGACCATTGAGACCGACGTCGTCATCGTTGGCAGTGGTTGCGGTGGTAGCGTGGCTGCGAAGAACCTGGCCGAAGCAGGCCACAAAGTACTAGTGTTGGACAAATCTTATCACTACACGTCAAACCACTTTCCCATGAACTTCAACGAGGCCTTTAATAGCATGTTCGAGTCAGGGGGTGCCGTTGTGACGGATGATGGCTCGATGGCTGTTCTGGCCGGTTCAACCTGGGGTGGCGGTGGCACGGTCAATTGGTCCGCTGCCCTGCAGACCCAGGGATTCGTACGCGAGGAATGGGCAAAGAACGGCCTGCCTTTCTTTACCTCGATGGAGTTCCAGAACTGTCTGGACCGTGTTTCGGAGCGGATGGGGGTCGATGTTGAGCATATAAAGCACAACAAGACAAATCGTTTCATCCTCGAAGGAGCTCGAAGATTGGGCTACGCTGCGAAGACCGTGCCACAGAATACGGGCCACACTGAGCATTATTGTGGCTACTGTACGCTCGGCTGCCATTCCACGGGGAAGAAGGGCCCCACGGAAACTTTCCTGGCAGATGCCGCGACAGCCGGCGCAACCTTCATTGAAGGCTTCCGTGCAAACAAGATCCTGTTCACTGACACTAAAGATGGCCAGGTAGCGTCAGGGGTCGAGGGAGTGTGGACGTCCAGGGATGCGTACCTGGGTCGTTCAGGTGCAACTGCAGTTACGCGAAATGTCACCATCAAGGCGAAACGGGTTGTCGTCTCTTGCGGCACTCTGCAAAGTCCTTTGCTGCTTCTTCGCAGTGGTTTGAAGAATCCCCAGATTGGCCGGAATCTCCACCTCCATCCTGGTAAGATGCTCTCTGCAGGAAGGGAATGTCATTGCTAACGTTATCCGTAGTTGCCATTGCGGGTGCAGTGCTAGATGAGGAGTTCCGCCCTTGGGAAGGCGCTGCGCTGACCACCGTCGTCAATGAGCTCGAGAACCTAGATAACCAAGGTCATGGAGTTAAGATCGAGGCCCTGTCAATGGTGCCCGCGGCTTTTCTCCCCCTATTCCCCTGGCGCAATGGTCTCGACTATAAGCTCTGGGTGCAGAAGTTGCCTCGCATGGCCGGTCTGATCATGCTTGCGCGCGATCGAGGCACTGGGCGAGTTTATCCAGACCCGGGTGATGGACGAATTCGCATTGACTATGCTGTTTCACCCACAGATCGTAAGCACATTGTCGAAGGTATAATCGCCAGTGCAAAGATGGCATATGTTTCGGGCGCGAAGGAATTCCACACTTCATGGCGTGAAGTGCCCCCGTTCCTCCGCCCAGTGGAATCCGATGCCGAGGATACAGAAGGTGCCAATAATGCAGCACTTCAGGCTTGGATCGCGGAAGTGCGTCGCAAGAAACCCCTTGATCCGGAGCGAACCATGTTTGCCAGTGCGCATCAGATGGGGACGTGTCGAATGGGCAAATCATCAAGGACCAGTGTGGTGGACTCGGACTGTCAAGTCTGGGGCACCCGGGGTCTGTATGTGGTGGATGCGTCCGTCTTCCCCAGCGCCAGTGGCGTCAACCCCATGCTCACCAACATGGCCATTGCCGACCGCGCTAGTCGTAATCTGGCCCGATCGATGCGGAGAGGCGATCAGAACTTCCATGCTCGTCTGTAAATGAATCATTCTGCTCGTGCAGCAAGCCCTACCTGTCCCTTGTCCATACAATTCATCCCAGACACATTCATAGCAGGGCTGCTGGTTGTGGCTGGACCCATGATGGTATATATCGGTAGCAGAGAACCAATACATTATTATTTCGGTTGATCACAGTCAATTTGCATTGCTTTTTCTAATAAGTCAAGTCATAAATCATGATCGCGGACCTGCCCCAATCCATCCATCTCTCTGACTTAGTTCTCAGGCTCCTTCCTCTTCTCCACAAAGACCTTAGGTCCAAACGCCTCCTTAACATGCTCACTCTCAAGAACCCGCTCATACCAAGCCACCACACCGGGATACTCCTTCCTCATCTCAGCATCAATACTCAACGAGAACCCCCAATACAACGCCGCGGCCAGACTAATATCCGCCAAGCTCAACTTCTCCGTAGCCACCCAAGTCCTCCCCTTCAACCGATTCTCCAACGCTCCCAACGCACGGGTCAACTTCTCCAGCCCACTCTTCTCGGTCGCCTCATCGTACGCCTTGAACCCGATCCGCCACAGCGCCAACGAAGTCACTCCGCTCAGCACCTCTCCGTCCGCGAAGCAGATCCACTGACGGATCAGCGCCCGTTCGGCGGGCGTGCTGCCGACCAATTGACCCGCTGCGGGACCGCTCTCGGCCACGAACTGCGTGATGGCGTCGGATTCGGCCAGGAGGGTGCCGTCCGCGCCTTCGAAGGCGGGCACCTTGCCCAGGGGGAATTTGCTGAGGAAGGTCGGGTCGCGGTTTGTTTCGCCCATCTTGAAATCGGCCAGGGTGAGGGTTAGGTTGTTGAAGTTAGCGGCTGCTTGGGTCTGGTTCAGTTATGTTGGTGGTTAGTTTGGGTGGTAGTTGAGGGGATATATTGGGGGAGAAGGGGGGGGGGGGGGGGGGGGAAGTACCTTCATGACCCGGGGGTTGTTGGGGTAGGTGTAGATGGTTCCGAAGGACATTTTGGCGGTTGTGAAGTTGGTGTATGTATGGTATTGTTTGGAGATTGAGGAGCTTTGTTCTGGTTTGGTAGGATGAAGCAAGCAATCAAGCAAACTGTGGACGGTCCTTGGGTTATAAATATGTCTAGGAGAATATAGATCGGATCAAGGCGGAGTGGAGAGAGAGGGGTTGATTCCTAAACTTGAAGCTGAGATGACAAATCAGCGGAATGGCGGTGGACGATCATACACTCTGATGGAATGTGATGGAAAGTACTACTCTGATTCAGTTTGAGGTTATATTTGTAAAACCGGGATATGCTTGATGCTTACTGTGTTTTATAGTGTATTGGTTCTTTTGCTTGCAAATACATTACTTTTGCTGGGAAGGATTGATTGGCCTGTCAGCAGGATTGTTTATTCCCGAGTGGCTTGCTTTTGCAGGGAAATGCCGGGGTTTGTTCATGTGGGGTCAGCGAGGGAGATTTTGTCAATACTGGGAATTACCAAGTTAGTAGTATTTAGTATATTGATTTTTATTAACTACTATGGTGATATCTATTATAGAGTTTATATTGGTGATTTGTTTACGATATGGCGTCATTAGAGCTAAGTGTGGTTGATCCGGTCTGATTGGTATAT
Organism: Aspergillus eucalypticola CBS 122712; assembly: GCF_003184535.1. Lineage (NCBI taxonomy): Eukaryota > Fungi > Ascomycota > Eurotiomycetes > Eurotiales > Aspergillaceae > Aspergillus > Aspergillus eucalypticola. The sequence continues at coordinate 547,733 of NW_020290282.1, forward strand.
CTGCACTTAAGGTTGCTTGGATCTGGATTCCTGCCCCTGGGTTAGTTCATCTAATTGGGACGGCATTCTTCAGGTTCTCTCAGGGCTATCACTGGGGTAGATGGTGCCTTTGCTATTGGTTGTTTGTATATCTTAGTTATGGTCTTCCTGCATGGAGCCTTGAAAAGGTGGTTAGTGGTCTAGGTATGACACGAGGGCTTATTGACAGTGTTGATCTTGCACTCACTGCATGCTATCAGAAGTATCTTCGCTTCTTAGCGTTGCTGCTCTGTCTAAGATGTAACTAGCATCATTCGATCTCAAGTCTGGTCTAGGTCTAGCAAGAGTGCCTTTCCATTACAATATCCCCCACCAAGAACCCCTCTCTAATATAATCTGTATACTACCTATCTCATCCCTAGTACTACCAACATGCATCTCTATCCCCATTACCAAAGCCCTACTACTCCATACTGAGAACTATACCCAACCACACCACCCTACCATTCACTACCACCCCCTACAATCGGCATAGCAACCCCAGTTCAGCCCAACCTACCCAAACCAAACCAACAACCAAACATATCCAACACAGATAGTATCCCCCCCTCCATATTGCACAGCCCAACCCATCCCCCTCGTTTCACCTTAACACCCAATCCAATCCGCAATCATGGACCCCATCATCATCAAAATTCCAGGATCATATCCTCATGACCACCGCTCAAGCCCCCCGATCGTGAATAAACTCATCAGTAGTAGCGGCGCACAACAATTCACAGAATTCACTCCGCAGGTCACAGCCCTGCTATCAAAATATGATGCTCGCGTGCCGCGCGAAACTGCGCGTAGCATTTTCAATCGGCAGTCATATACAGCCGTTATGATTTTTGAGTGTTTGAAGGGGATTTTTGGGTTTTTGAGTAGTTTTGGTTCTGTTGTGTGCGCTTTATGTTCTGGGTTTTGGGACAGGTATGTCATATTTTGATCATCACCTGACGAGCTTCAGAGATACTGACATTATTGCGTCCCCTAAGCACATCTCAGTCCTTGGAAAACAGTCTGGACTCCGAAACAACCACCAAAATGCTCAAACCTATACTCCTGTTGCTTGCAGCTTACGAAGCAGCCCAGATGTACTCAATCACTACAGATGGAGAAGTCCTGAATGGGGAGATCACGGTTCATGCTTGGGGACATGATTATGAGTTCGCTCGGACGTTGAGGCGATATGATGATTCGCTGGTGCGTGATGAGTGTTCAGAAGATCAATTCTCCATGATGTTGGGTAGGGTTGTATGTGCAATGGGACGCAGTCATAATAAGTGGGATCTCCAGCACCTTATAAGTTATTGAATGGTTGACTGATTAGTCCGCAGACTCACCTACATTATGGCCATGGCTGTTCTAACCGAATGCATCTGCAATATTCTACAAGTTGGAAGTTGCTACGGATTGGCGGTTATGATGGCGTGTATTCTTGCTGTTTTGTTTGCGGCAGCGGAAGATTATGTTGGTTGTTCGGCTACATCTACATCTACATCTACCTCTGCTTCTGTGAAAGAGTATCGTCAGGTGACGCTTCGGAACTTGATGATCGGTGCATTGAAGAAGAGTGGTATTCGTTATGCTAAAGTTCGGAGTAGTATATCGGCATCGGACACTATCAAGGCTAGTGACACCGAAGTGCTTGAAAAGTACCTTATCAAGGGGTTGAAGGCACCCACCACCGGGACTGTTCACGACGTATACGTGACACATTATAAACATGGGATGGTCGTCGAGCGATTTACCCCCGAAGAAGATACGGTATCCCCATCCAGCCCTGCGGACTCTCCCGACAATAATCACGACGGATACAAAGTCTCCTACGGCCTTCGGTACTTGGCGGAGGTGAACCCGCAAGACCAACAAGCCATAGCAAAGGGCATTGGTAGATCATGGACCTGCATGGACCAAACCAGTACCATGATCTTGACCGAGTGTGACATCTCTGACGAGCACGCGGACTTTTACTTCGACTTCGACGCACGCAGTGACGACGACGAAGACAGCGAAGAGGAGGGGGACATTGAGATCGCCGGCTCGTTGAATGGTTTCCTATAACTAAAACCTTGTGTCCTGTCAGCCTGTGTTGGTATCCCTGTTCATTCATGTTCTCAATGCAAAAAGCATATCCCACACTTACTTACCGCTTCCCTATCCCCTTCTCAAGCCCATCCCACTCCAGCACAAAAAGGCAATAAATAAACATCAAATGGGTATCACAACACCATCACATGGGATCCATCAAATCCACCCCGCCACCCCCCAACATCCCTCACAAACAACCCTCTCCCTCTTCCCCCCACCACCAACACCACCCGCAACGCCCAACACCATCCCCACCCTCCTCAACCCACCACAACCACCACAAAACACCCTCAGCTCGCCCTCCACCCTCACCAACGCCCCAGCCCCATACCTCGCCTCCTCGCCCTCGCCCTCCCCCCTCGGCAGAACCCCACAGTCAACACAGAACCTCTTCGCCCTGTCACGTCCATACCGACCTCTTCCGCGCCGGAGCATCCGGTCTGCGAAGACAGAGCCGGGACGTAGTCGCAGACAGTATCGGCAGGTGTAGAGGTCATGGGCGATGGCGTAGTCGGTGGTTTCGGCTGCGAGGAGGGCCGAGTGGCTGGGTGGTGGGAGGAGAGTGTAGAAGTAGGTGCAGGTTGCTTGAAGGGAGTAGATGTCTGGGAGGAGGGGGAGGTGCGAGGTTATTTGGAGGTGGAGTTCCGGGGGAAGGGTGAGGAGGGGGGGCTTCTTTTCTTGTTGATGGTGGTTAGAGAGGTGTGGTGTGGGTTTGGGTGTTGGGTTGGGAGTGGGGGCTGGGGGGTGTGGATTCATTAAGGGTGGTCATTGTTGGTGTGTATTGGTGATAAATAGTGGTAAGGGGATAGATGGTGTAAAGAGTATGGGTGAGAGGGGAAAGTGGAGGGAGGAAATGCGGGGGTGATGTAATAGGTGAGACGGGGGGCGGACACGTGCTTATGGTTCTAGGTCAGGAGTTGGTTGAAGTGGGATTTGTATTTTTGCTTTTATCTCGGCTCGTGTCATGTCTACATTATTGATAATTGGCTAATCCTGTCTGGCTGGGTCCTGGTCTGGCTTGTTCTGCAAATACTCATCAATCTCGGCCATGATCTCCGGTGTCAGGCGTGGGAGTAACTTCAGAGACTCTACGTTGTCAACAACCTGCTCTGGCCGAGAGGCGCCGGTAATTACAGCGGAGACATTCTCGTTCTTGAGACACCATGCCAGAGCCAATTGCGACAGTTTGACGCCCATTTTGTCCGCAACCTCCTAGGAGTTTGTCAGCGATATGCCTTAATTGATCGAGTGAAGTAGCATACCTTCAATCCAACGATCTTCTTGATATTCCCAGCCCATTGCTCGTTCTCCCAGTCTCTGCGTACGCTGCTTGCGAACTTGTCGTTGCTCTCTGCGAAGCGAGATCCTGGTGGAGGCTGCGTCGTCGCATCATTGTACTTGCCACTGAGGAGACCCATCTTCAATGGTGAGAAGGTAGTCAAACCAATGCCGCAGCGGGAGTACAGTCGTTGGTACTGGCCTTCCACCTTCTGCCGATCCAACATATTGTACAGAGGTTGTTCGACAATGGGCGCAATCAGTCCCAGAGCTCTGGCAATACCACAAGCCTCGCTGATCTCGTCCGCGGACCATTCCGATGTACCCCAGTAGAATGCCCATCCCTTCTCAATGACATGGTTGAAGGCTCTCACTGTCTCTTCCATGGGTGTTAGACGGTCGGGGCGGTGGGCGTATATGATGTCGACATATTCGAGCTGTAGACGCTCAAGAGATGCTCGTGTGCCTTCAATGATGTGTTTGCGGGATAGACCGTGGTTATTGATTAGAATCTCGCCATTCGCCAGACCCCAATTGAGCTGTTGACTGATTAACTTGCGTATACTCTGGCCCCGCATAGAATGACACGTACTTTGGTGCTAATGACGAGATCGCTGCGCTTCCAGCCAAACTTCTTGATGGCTTGACCCATGACGATTTCTGATTGACCGCCCGCATAGCTCTCAGCTGTGTCGAAAAAGTTGATTCCCAAGTCGTAAGCTTGCTTCATGCAGTTAAATGTGATTTCTAGGGCAAGGAATTAGCTGTTGGTGCACATTGGGGTAGTTATAGTAAGGAATCACCATTGTCGACATGGCCGCCAAAACTATAAGACACGAATTAGCCATCCACAATTCTTCCCTGGAGAAGACCAGATACTCACGTCAACCAGCCTCCCAATCCAAGTGCAGAGACGTGTAGACCAGAATTGCCCACTCGTCGGTAGAGCATGTCCTTGTTCTTGTTTGGCCACGCCATGATTATATGTAGAATATCTTCTCGAGAGCCAGTGAAACGTAAATAGGGAATAGAAGGAAAAGACAGAGCGTATTTATTGCCATCTGTGAGGGGTCATGAACCAATTTATCAGGTTGCGACAGCCATTGCGTTGCGCCCGGGGAGCTGCGATCGCGATCTGGCCGCGATTGGTTAGGCAGAGGCGGTCATTGTACTGGAATCGAATGAGAGCTGTTCTTGACAGGGTCTCCGGGTCCTCGTGCTTGTGAAGACCAATCATATAAGCATTAAGATAAGGAGGGGCAAATGCGGAGGCCAGCAAAGGCGTCGGAGGAATACTCGGAGGGTCTGGCTGCGCTTTAGCCTGGATGTTTTAGCATAGGCACTAGTGGTTTTAGCCGGTTCCGAGAAAGGCTGCTCAGTGTCTATCTCCGGTTTCCATGTACTGCTAATGAAGTGCTGCAATGTGAAGATAGCAATAGCCACGAGTGTGGAGGAGAGGCCTTAGCAATCATAATCGGAGTAAATGAGTGCAATCTGTGATTATTGTCCCATTAGAGATAGTACGCTTGTCAGGTGACAGCAGGCAGACAGCCGTTTATAGTCCAGCCAGCGGCGACCGAGTTCCTACAAGTACATCCATCCACCGTTGCTGAAGACTTTCTTGATCGTTGCCTTTCTACCATCCTCTCTACGTTCTGTTACAGTTATGGTTCAAGAGTGACTTTGAATACCACCAATTGCTTCGCTATTGACAGTGATGGGATGCCGAAAAGGTTCCTGTGGTATATCTGACGCCAATGAAGAAGATGCGTTCTCCTGTAAACCATTTCAACATCCTGTGATCGTCACTGCAGTTGTTTTTGCCGCATCTCCTCGTGTTTACTCGCTAGACATTCAGCTTTGTGACTCTGCATCTAAGAAGGCAATGCTTTTCAGGACGAACATCCCCTGATGTCTGTTGTGGACAGTCCAGGCACACGAGGTGGGTCTCGATAATGGCGTGCCGCGTGGAGTTGAAGGCGCAATCACCCGCTATCATCAGACATCCTCATCGTATCATGGCAACACCTTTTCGACAAAATTCACAATTCAAGCAATACAGCAACTTCGCAGCGGAGTCAACCAGAGCTGCACCGTCGAACGACTCGGATACGCCACGTCTGCACCAAGCGTCGCTTCAAGCTGCACCAGTCAGCGAATGCGTAGGCTTTGCCCCGCAATGACCTCGGGTTAATCGTCCCCTCGCATCATTTGGGATATGCAGCGTTACGCTACTGGCTGATTTTCGGCTCAACTGACAGCCCATTGCCGTTCAACTTTTCTCGCAACTCCGTCCTGTTTCCTTTGTCATGCATTCAATCGAAGCAATTTGCGCTACGCCTGCGACTTGACAACCACAAAGATGTCTTCCAGAGCAAGTATAACCAAGAAAGCATGCGACGGCTGTAAGATTCGAAAGATTCGCTGTGGTGGTGGTCAGCCATGTCGGTCCTGCTTCAATGCACGCATCAAGTGTACCTACATCCGGGTCCAGCAACCTCGCGGTCCTCAGAAGCTGCGCGCAACTACCAAGTACCTTATAGACCAAGCTCAACGCGGTATCGAGGTACATGATGCTCTACCCTCGATTCCTCAGAGCGGGGAGATTTTGGAGACCGACCACGCCTCGACACCGGTGCAGCGAGAATGTGGTGCAAAATCGGAAAGGTGTGTTAAATATCATTCTCGTACCTTCTAGGTCGTGCAACCAGAAAACCACTTTATTGTGCTTATTACCGTCTAACACTTCGAGCGACACAGATCTCGCATACCCACCAATGTTCTCGCATCTCCGCTTTATATATACCACGTGCGAATGTACCCTGTCTGGCCGATCGTCGATGTCGAAAGTGTCATGTCCAGTTTGCAACAGGATGTTGCGGAGAATGACCACGAGACATATGCATTGGCAACTGCTGTGGCAGCGGCAACGATCGCCCAGTTAAGGCTCGGGCAAAGTTCTCTCCCTGACAAGTCGGTGACTGCGGAAACATTTGCAGCGGAGTGCATGAAGGCCCGCAGATCCTGCGATTACCGATCAAGGCTCAATTTGAACAATGTCCGGACAGCCTTTTTCCTTCATGTATATTTCGAGAACCACCAATCGGGCGCCAGCGAATCACTATTGTACTTGAGGGAGGCTATCACACTAGCTCAGATGATGTGTCTGCATCGAGAAGTCTCGTACGCTGGCCTTCCCCCGCAAGAACAACAAATGCGTCGCCGTGTGTTATGGCTGTTGTTTGTCACCGAACGGTAAAGAACCTGCTCTTGCTTTTTGTCATTGCCCCTAACGTTCTCATAGCGGCGTCTGCATACTCCACAAGCTCCCCGTAGTCTTGAGAACAGATATCTCAACCCCAGAGCTTGATGCAAATGATGAGCCCCAGGTTCTGCCGGCCTTCCTGAAACTGCTCAATCTGTTCCGACTGTTCGAACAGTCAAAAATGTTTGACATCATCGAAGATGATCAGGGAGGCTTTGAGCCACTGTCCAGCGAAGTTCCTAACCTAGACAGCCGTTTTCTTAGGCTATTGCAAGATAATCTGCAGGACGGATCAGCTTTGTTGGATCATATCTCAGACGTACAAAAGGCAGACCTTTGCGTTACCAGACATTGGATGCGCATGCTCCTGTGGAAATTCTCGTCCAAGAAAAGCGCTCATGGATCGTCTACTTATTGGCCCACTTCTCCATCCTTTCCAATTTTAGTCGCAAAGGAGCTATTGAACATAGTATCGCAATTACCACGAGCGGCCATCGAAGCACATGGGCTCGGTATGGTATGTTACTTTCAGCAGCCCCAGCGGAATGACCACTGATCAGATCTTCAGGAGTTGAAACTCTATGAAATTGCCAGCTCACTCGCCGATGCCGTAATAGACCTCGCAATGTTGCCACGTGCGCCTTCTTGGGACAATGAAAGCCGCCCCAGCAGCATTCTTGCCCGCTTACACTCCATCCTCTCCACTTTCAGAGGTGGGGGAAACAAGGAGCTAGCTGAGTTACTGTATAGAAAGATGGCAGATGCCCAGGCTAGAAGCGGTCCTGCATTATCATCTCCAATAAGAGAACCACAACCACCAGTTAGAAGTAAAATGCTACCTGCAGCTACCACAACTTCTGCGTCTAGTGGAGAGGACCTAACCCATAACCGGGCTGCTACTGCAATGGAACCTGCAGGTCCCATAGCTGACGACATCAGCTCGCTCAATAATTGGTCTGCTGCCACCGAGGCTCAGGTCCCTACAATGCAGTCTGTGGGCCAAGGGCATATACAAGATAGTCTTAGTCTCGAGCACCATGCGCAGAGTGGGTACAACGGTCTCCAGCCACTGGAAGACATGCTATTCCCCGAGTTTGCGGAGTCAACATTCCCTCCGCAACTTGAATCTTCTCAAAGCGTCTATGACCCCTCTTTTAGCAACTTGCTACCATACTCGCTACCTCTGGAGGGTGCAAGAAGTACACCCATGAGTCTCGCCTCGCTGTCGCCTGCTTTACCCTCTGGCTCCGTCGAAATGTTAATAAACGACTTCATCTCGCAAATTCCGGAGGGTCAGTTCACACCTGAACTCAACTTTCAAAGCAATGACTTCCCAGATGCAGTCCTATCTGGCGAAGGGTTTCTGCTTTCTTAGTAAAAGCTATTCCCGATCCATCTATGAGCACCTTTCTGAATATACCCATTTGCTGTTTAAGGCGAATTCAGTCATATTATGCCCAAAGAACCCATTATCAAGTCCAGATTATCATTACCAACATGTCTGATTATAATACATTCGTCTCATCAGTATTTGAAGCGGAAGTCTAGCCGCTTGTTTCCTTCCTTTTCTCGTTCTTCCCTGTCAGATTGGTACAAAACCCGCTCCTCAGGAGACATGGCTTGCCATTTCCTCTCCTTTTGTCTGTTCAGATGCCGCAAGAATTCACGTTGGACGACAAAAACCGCCAAGGAGAGCACGCACAGCGCAATAAGCACCTTGTTTCCAGTGTAATAGTACGGCGAATCACTCGTCCGATAGATCTCTGTTCAACAATCAGTCAACGTGCCAATATCTCAACCGGGCCAAATCACTTACGCGAAGAAATGATGGACCCAATCTGCACAATCACATTATATGTGGCCGCCGTAATCGCTCTCTTCTTAACATCAAACGTATTCTCGGAGATCCAGGCCGACACAATCGGATGAAAATACGGATAGCCGGAAATCATGGTCGAAACGGCAAACCGCGCCCAGTTATACCCATAATTCGGCAGCGCAACCAAAGCCGCCAGCAGCGGCAGAGACCAGAACTCGCCGAAGAAGCAATGGAATGTCCGCTCGCCAAAGATATCACTACTCTTGGAAACGGCAAGCATGAGGATGATTTGTAGCGCGGCGGACGGGATTGAGAGCATGTTCGCGTCGAAGGTGTCAAAGCCGAGACGGGTCAGGGTGAGCGAGAGGTAGGATTGCACGGGACTTTGAGGGATGTAGGCTACTAGGCCAATGAAGTAGAGTCCCCACATTGAGGGGTCCTTCCATGCTTCAAAGATGTCGTGTAGTGTGGCGCGCTCGTTGATGTGGGTTAAGCCTTTGGAGGGGTCATCGCGGAGGAGGCGCTGTTGGGGTCTGTCAGATTCCGTTCAATTAAAAAAGTCATGGTTTATGAGCACTCACGTTGATCATGATCACCTCTTCACGCTCAGAATACCACGGCCGGGGAAACAGGACACTCTTGGTATTCGTTGGGGAGCTGGGGAGGTAGAAGAGACTCTATTTGGCTGTTAGCAAATATCTCCTCTCTGTATACCTCGAGATAGAGAACCACATACAACCAACCCAATAACAAACGTAAGCAACCCATCAATCAAAAAAAGCCAGAACCAGCCCGACTTTCCCTCGACGCCGCGCATCTGCAAAATACCAGCAGCTAGCAAGGAGGAAACGATGCGAGCAACCTATATCACCAATCGTATATTAGCCCCGATTCCACATCTCTCTCTCTCTCTCTCTTCCTCATCTCCAACACCATCACGCAGTAAAGAAGGAGACTTACATTCAACGTCGACCAAAAGAACGCTAGTCTCACCGACAACTCCTTCGTCTTATAAAAATACGTCGCGAACAGAATCGTACCGGGGATAAACCCTCCCTCAAACGCACCAATAAGCGCCCTTGTCACATAGAACGACGCCCGGCTGGTCATCCACGCCTGCGTCCAGGAGACCAGACTCCAAGCGAGCATCATGACGGGCAGGACGCGCTTGAAGCCGAATCGCTTGATTAGAAGCTGGACGGGGAATTCTGCGGCCAGGAAGCAGACGAGTTGGATTGTTGAGCCCTGTATTTGGGAGAAGGTTAGTCAGTGAGTGTAAATATTGATAGTAAGGAATGGGGATATGTACGTTGTTGTAGTCGTCTGTGGTCATGTTTAGGTCTGCTAGGAAGTGATCTGTGAGTGCGTTGGAAAGATTGCCGCGGTCGAGTTGGAGGCCGAAAAACTGATTTTATTTTTCTATCATTAGATTTGGTCCGATTGGAGATATATTGGGTTTTTGAGATGGTGGTATACCATGAAGCAAATCCAGCTTAGAAGCATCAAGTCTGTTTTGAAGACGAGTTTCCTCTCTTCTTGAGGTGTCCATGTTGCTGTTGGGTCGAAGCGGTGATATCCTTCGAAGGATTCGTGGGGTGGAGTGACGCCTGCGAGATGCTCCTGTCCTACTTCGATTGAGGCTTTGGATGATTGGGAGTCTTCGAGTACATCGTGGGCTTTGATGGTGCCCTTGTTGTAGCCCTGCTCGATGTCGTCGGGCATGATTGCTCGCTCTTAACTATTTCACCACTGGATGTGGATGATGGGGATGTGGAAAAGAGCAGAGGAATGACACAGGTAGGGTTAGAGGCGAAGCGTGGGAGAAACTTCCCATGACTACTTATATACTTATTTCATGGTGTATGCCTTAAAAGGCATGATTTGTTGTATGGAGTATACATACTACGGAGATGGCTGCAGTGCCAATACGATTCGCGATGGCGGAAGACAATGTGGTTATTCTTCCAACCAACCATATCGGGGGTGATTTTACGACTGAATCGATACCTTCGAGCCAGAAAGAGACTAACCGGATTGCACAAGACGGATCACCGAGCACATCATCGCCTAGGGCGCCCTGGTGTGCGCAACCTGGCCATATCGCCTGCGGCACCCTGGATTTATGGCCAATAACTCTTTAGTTGCTTCGGAGAATCGCCTCGAATAAGATGGGTCCGGTTGAAGTCTTCATACCCATCTTGTTAATGCAGACAGTCGCTGAAGATCCTCGATGCGCTTCCCCGGATGCTTCTCTTTTTGCTGCAGCTCGGTAGATGGGATGGACTATTCCACTTACGGATAACCTATGTATTTCCCCAGATCTGGCACTTTGATGGTTGTTACCATAGAGCAGTCTTGCCTATGCGCAGGGAAGCTGGACACGCAGCTGGCAAGCCCGTTCATGAGAGCACTGTTCATTCGTCGATCGGCGATTTTAGCGGCCGGCACTAGAGCGACACAAGCTGGCAGGATGCAAGCCTCCTCCGAAAATTTCGCCGATGCCCCGCCGATAACAGCACCGTTGACTTGTGACTGGCGCTCAGGGATAAGACGAGACCCTTCCACCGTGCTGGATGCGGGGAAATAATTCATGTCACCAGACGGCTAGGAATCCGGGTCGGGTTGTCGCAGAACAGTTTGGAACATGCGACAAATGACAAAAGCAGTAGATAGCATCATCCTACTCGTGTGCCAGTCGGGTAGAGGTGGAACGATCGACTTTCTATGCTTCTCTTCTCTCGCGTTCCCGATACTCGTCACTTATCGAAAGTGGAGATTGTTCGTCGGCAGCAGTCGTAATTCTCGCAGAGACCTCGTGTAGTCTGTATACCTGCTACTATATAGTCACCCGTGAATCCGTCGGAGGCCGCGGAAATAATTGCTCCTAGATTTCATAAGATAGCCCTTCATTTGTGACAAAGAATATCAATCACTGTCAATCAAGAAATCACCATGCCGTCAGCCGTCGAGAGTGCCTCAGCCTCGACAATCCGCGGAGGACACGAGGAGTCCCGTCCACGGCTTTCAGAACCCCTGCAATACTCCGGATTGTTGGACACATATACCCACCAAGACTTGACTCCAGTCATTGGTAGAGAGTACAAAGGACTTCAGGTGGCCGATATACTCAAGGCAGAAAACTCCGACCAGATTATCAAAGACCTGGCGGTGACAAGTATGCTTTGCTCTTATTGAAATTTCGTGGAATTTGACATACACTAACAATCGGCAGTTTCGCAAAGAGGCGTTGTTTTCCTTCGTAACCAGGATGTCACACCCCAGCAAATGAGAGAATTCGGCGAAAGGCTGACTGTTCTGGCTGGTTGCGTAAGTAATCCTGGCGATCTCCGGTATGGTCAGTGGAATAAACAGCTTATATTTCCCTCTACAGCCCGAATCATCTGGCCTCCATGTTCACCCTTTGACGGAAGAAGGCAGCGAACTTGGTGATCAAATCAGTGTTATCAGCAGCGAAAAGCAGAAGAAAGGAGGCGGTCTTACCCACCAGCTCAGCGATACGAGTCGCTTCGCCTCTGTAGGATGGCATACCGATATCAGTTTTGAGCGTGTACCTTCGGACTACGCCATGCTCAAGATTCACACTCTGCCCGAAACCGGAGGAGACACTCTCTGGGCTTCGGGATACGAGATATACGACCGCCTGTCTCCTGAGATGGCTGCCTTCCTAGAGGGTCTAACAGCCACACACGATGCTAGCTTCTTCCATGACGAAGCACGCAGGCTGGGAAACCCCCTACGCAAGGGAATTCGAGGATCGCCACTTAATCAGGGTGAAGATCTTAAAGCAGTTCATCCTGTCGTTCGGACTAACCGTGCGTATCAACCATCATCTCCAAAATGGGTGAGAGTGCTAATGTTTTTATAGCTGTGACCGGTTGGAAGTCCGTGTATGTGAACAAGGGATTCACTAAACGGATTAATGGAGTAACCAAGGACGAGTCCGATATGCTGCTGCAATATCTCTTCAATGTGAGTCAGAAATAACCTATTTGCCAGCAATTGGTATACTGACATTCGACAGCTCGTCACACAAAACCACGACGCGCAGGTTCGCTTCCGGTGGAACAAGAATGACATGGCCATCTGGGACAACAGATCCACCTGGCATTGCGCCACTTATGACTACGCTGAAGCCCGGGCTGGTGACCGGGTCTGCAGTCTGGGTGAAGCTCCTTACTTAGACATCCAGTCCAAATCCAGGAAGCAGGCGTTGGCAGAGGCTCAAGCTTAAGCCTGAAACTTGGTCTTGTAGGACTTGAGATTCTATTCATGTGGCGGGTACCATAATATATATAGTAATGAATCTTCCGTTCCTTGGTTCTCATCTGACTGGCTTCGAATTGTGGAGTGGACTAAAGGGTATAATACTTGGAAGCGATACCAACAATGGTATCGTCTTCAGTGGTATCTCGATCTGTATGACTTGTACTTTTGTGCTCGTTGATTTTGACGCTTGTTAGAGGATGACTAGGTGCCATCAAGTTCTATGAGTATATAAGATTCATGTCTCTCGGCTGGATCTGCAAATCAGCTGACCCCCTTCTTCCCGTTGTGGTCTTTTGACGGTCTTACATCTCTTGTGTCTGCAACCACCTTAGTATCTATCTTCATCACACCACATATACAACATCTTCCTTGATGTTTCATATACAGTCACATTCTAAACAAGAATACCCATTTCGGATTAAGTACGAACCATGTCAGACAAGCTATGAAAATCCAAAGTGTCAAAGTCCAAACGCCAGAGCCCGGTCACGCACGATAACCGCCGACTAGGCAGTGCCAGTTAACCAGCAAACTGTGTACGCCTAATAGTATAAAATAGTGACGAAAGATCTGAATAGTCTTTCAACGGCAAAAGGCGACAGATACCCGATCTGTCGAATTGAAGTGAAGAGTCATGTGTGAGTGCATTATGCCTGGCATGGCTCAGACATTCTCATATAGTTCCAGCAAACTGTATCATGTTAGACACTGATCATATTAGAACCACCATGATCACTTACTGCTATAACCCATATCCTCGCCGAACATAACGTCATGGACATCTTCTCCATCCTTCGTTCCCGAATCCGGAGTATATGTGACGGCTGTCTTGCCCATGGAGAGCGCCATGACGGGAGGCACCTCCTGAAGGTTGATAAACTCGGGTTTGTAGTTTGAATCCTCCGACAGCATGAGCTGATGGGCATTGACGGCTGCGTGATAGCCCATGTGCATTGCAGCCCCGCAACGTTTGATTCCTGACCAGGACACCATATCACCGACAGCAAAATGGGAATCGGCGTTCGGCAGGTTCTTGGGGAATTGCGTGCTACCTAACGTTAGCTTTGTTTGAGTGATCCTTCTTCAGGGAACCTACGATGCTCGGATCTTGACGTAACCTTCCTCAGTGAGGGCCTCTTCTGGTAGGTACGACGTTGTGGGAACAGATTTGGATACGGCGTTCATGACATGGCCTGCATAGATAGTCCTTCCATCAGCCAGCTCAAGTTTCCAGAGCCGTCGCTCTCCTTCGGTCTCGATAGCTGTGATGTCGAGGACTCGTTGTCCAAAAATGAGCTTCACGCCTGCTTCACGCAGAATGGATCCCACACGCTCCTGGAATTCAGCCGGCAAAGGTTCTGCTGAGAGTACACGATCACGAGAGTGGATCAACGTGACGTTGCGGTTGGGATGAAGAAGTCTGAGCTCAGTTGCCATTTCAACACCAACGGCGCCTAAGTATGTCCTCGGTCAGTCATACAATGTTCAAAGTACACGACGAAGGTCAAGCTACATACCCCCTCCGATAACCACAATTCCATCCTGGGCATTGTGGATGTCATCTACGTGCTTCTTGGCTTCCTCCACAAACTCATCCCTGCGAAGAGACTGGGGGACGGTTGGGAAGACACGTCGCAGTCCTGAACTAGCAATCAGGAAGTCGTATTTCTCCTTTCGTGTTTCTTTGGTGTGGGCGTCAAGGATACGGGCCACTTTGCTTTGGCAGTCAACGGAGTTCACACTACCGCGCAGGAATCGAATGTCCGGGGACCTCAAGGCCGGAATGTCCTCGAACTTTGTCCAGGTCTTCGATGCATAATTTTCAGATGCCAAGGCTCTAGGAGATCCAATTAAGTGATCTACAATAAGTAATACGCATTAGCGATGTGAGCTGCGGAGACTTCGGGGGAGCCAGATCAGTGGTGAGGCTTACAGAACCCGTCACGTTCATCTACGACAGTTATCTGGATGGGAAGCTGTCTGTGCGGCGGCTGCGCATCTGGGGTCGAGTTGAATCGGGCTACTCGACCGCGAGATAGGTCAAGTAACGTCAGGGCTGCGGTCAAGCCACCGTATGAGCCCCCGACGACCAAGACGCGGAACTGTCGCGTGAAAGATGCGATGCTTGTAGCAGACGGCATTATGGAACACTTGGTGCAGGTGTTACAAGAGCGGAGATTGAAGAGAAGTGAGGGGAGTTGACGCAAATTCAGAGAAGTCAACAGAAAATAAAGCAGAGGGAACAAAGTCTCTGGGAGTAGAGCTGCTTTTAAGCACGGAGACCGCAATAACTCCGGCGAAAGAAGGCCACAGGAGCCGAGACCGAGGGACCGGTTCACTAACGGTGGAGCCGATTATATTGGTCAATATCTGCGCTGAAAAGAGGCAGAGAAATTAATTGTTTCTATTTCTATCGCCGAATGAACCGAAAATCTGGCACAGATTGACCGATTTTGCTGCTCAAGACTCCACCGTTGGGAAAGATGACTGGAAACGTACGAAGTGTCATTTCCCGCGGCATACCACGGCGTGCCTGCTAGTTAGGTAGTCTACTGGGTATATTCCCAGCAAGACCCGTAATCCAGGGTGATCCGGAGGACATGGAATATTCGACACCGGATCGTGTGATTCCGGGCACTGCCAGAAATGGGTCCTCGGCGGCCAATAGGGGCCGCTCTCCACAGGGGGTCATCTTATCAGATGGAACGCCAGCGAGATCGGAACGGAGGATTTGTGACTTAATGGTCCAGGAAACCCGAAGTTCTATGTTTTCAGATTTGAGAATGATACAGAGAATGGGGTATATTGATACAAGTGAGCTTTGCCAAAATTTCTTCAGCTTCACAGACACTAATGATGTAAAAGAGTGGCTCGTCTTGCGCTGGCATCCCCGGGTCGGAAAACAAAAAAGTTATCTGATCCGCCTCTGCATTCCAGATTGACATACCTGCCGCTATTCTTTCCTAATTTAGAGTAGCGCCGCTCGCCTACTTTCGCACCTCTGACTGCCCCTCCTTCTTTCTCTCCCAATCAGTTTTCAATAAAGTTATCAGATGGAAGGTGGGTGTCACAGTCATTCCCGAACTCGAAATTTGTAGAGGTGCCACAGCCTCCTTTGAAATTCGACTCTTGGCCGTTTGCTCGGCGCCTCCCTCGGTTCGTGCATCGGCTTGAGTAATTGTGCAAGAGGGCAGAAAAGAAAAAGAGTAGTCGCCGCCGGTCACTCTACCTGGAGAGGGGCAGGTTCAAACGCTTGGTCACGAAAGGAATACGGGTGGGCTTCATGGATGAGGCGATTTCCAATCGCGTCCTATTGACAGTAACCACGTCTACATTCTAGCTTGATCTATTCCTGCCCAATTTTGGGGTCTCCTGGCCTAGCGCACCCACTGGCTATGAAGATCAAAGAGCTATCCAAGCTAAAGAAGTCATGACCGAGAAAATGCGGGATTACAGAATGCAAACTGTCGATCAGGTAGGCCAGGGCCGCAAGGGCTGGGACTGCCTCGCTGGTCCTACACTCGATCTACAGCCGTAGATACTGCAAATGATATTAAGGGAAAGCCATATATGCTTGATTTGGTATAGTTAAGGCACTACTAACCCCCGAGCCTATGTACGTCACTGCGCGTTTAATTCAGCCCGACAACTCATGCAACATCCACATTTCACATACTCAAAACCACCTTGACTTGTCTCCATTATGACTTACGAACAACCCGCTAGACTCAGCATCCAAGTTATCAATCACCTGGAGACACTTCCTAACACTCTCCTCGGGCTGGATCTGCCCCTTGAGCTCAGGCTCAACTAGCTGAAACATCTTCAGCAGGAGCTCTTTCGCGTGTACTACCCCAGCGGGTTTCTCCCCTGTGCCACCGACTACATTAGCATCTCCCGTATCACAGTCCAAAGACAAATAAGTCAAGAGCAATGGAATTGACTTACCCTCCCACGTGTCAACCCATCCGGGGCTCAAAGCCAACACCTTAATCCCTCTAGGCGCAAGTTCTGCTGCATACTTCGCAACCGTGACATTCAATCCAGCTTTTGCAATAGAATATGCAACACCGCTACTGACACCAGCCTTTTTGATAAGGTCCACATCTGCCATGCCGCTAGAGATGTGAACGATTTTCTTCTGCGCTCCCTTCTCGATCAGGGGAAGGAAAGCGTTCGTCGCCCATATACCGCCGTAGATAGCTGTGTTGAGCGGCGGGCTGAATATATTTTGAATTGCTTGAGCATCGAATGGCAATTGGCTTGGGGTAAATGCCATGCTATCCTGGTCAACGGCATTGGAGTTGTGGATGAGCACGTCGAGCTTGCCGTCGGTGATCGCGGCTGCGGCTGCGGCCGCCTCCAGAATGGATTCTGGGTCCGTGACATCGCCTTTGATGATGTGCACATTGGAGTGCTTGGAGGCGAGATCTGAAATGTCGGCTGATTCAGGGTTTCGCACGATTGCCAGCACTGTATTGGCTGAGTCTGCGGCGAGTTGGCGCACGAATTCGCGGCCAATGCCTTTGGAGGCTCCAGTGATGGCGTATGAGGACATTTTCCGATAGTGAATATGAAATGTAAAAACAATAAATCTTAGTATCAAATAAGTAAATTCTGCCTGATGCTCTTGCGATATTTTTTCGCTATACTCATCGACATTTATATACATTCGGCGGATTACCAACCCTCCCGACCGGACGATCCGATCCCCCGGTCTTACTACTCCTTGTCAGCAAGCGGGAGTAAGCAACTTCATCAATCGGCCGATCCGTTCCCCCCGTTCCCGACTCCTCACTATGCGACATCATGAGCTCCCCAATCTCTGCAATCAAAAGGAGAGCATGCGTGGCGTGCACCACCGCCAAGGCGAAGTGTACGCCACAGGCTGCCAACCTGTGCCAGCGGTGCGCTCGTCTAGGCAAGTCGTGCACGTACCTTGACCTTCCGCAGACAAAGCGTAAGCAGAGACAGAAGGCTGCACCGAGGTACTCCCCTCTACCATAGACAATTAGCACTGCAAGTGCTAACTGAAATTGATGCAGCCGTGTAGAGCTCTTGGAGAAGAAAGTCGACCAGCTCTTGTCCCAGCTGGCTACCTTGACGCAACAACAACAGAATGGACAGACCTTACCGCCTGATACCTCGACTAATGATAGTCTACCTAACAGTAACATCAACAGAGACCTGCACACATCTTCTCATGATTCCTCCTCCCAAGGAAATTCAACGGACACAGACATAGCCGCGCTGCTAGACGCAGCTAAAGACCCTTCCCACGGCCCCAATCCACCGACCAGCTCTGTCCTCGCGGGCCAGCCATCACTCGTAGACCGAGGGCTCTTGAGTCCAGCTGAGGCCGAGCGTATGCTCACAGTTTTCAAAGCTGACTTCGCTGCCAAATTTCCGTTTGTTTTGATCCCGCATGGTCAGACAGCCGATCAACTCAGGGTCAGAGAACCGTTTCTATTTCTGTGTGTTGTCGCCGCGACAATGGGCAGTGCACATCCTCTGCGCAAGATCGTCGCCGACGAAATCATGAACCATGTTACTTCGAGGATAGTAGCACGGTCTGAGAGGAATCTCGAGTTGCTTCGTGGGTTGTTGGTTCATTGTGCGTGGTACATGTATCCTGCTGAGAAGTATCATCCAAGGCTGTTGCTGTTGATTCAGCTTTGTGTTACGATTGTGCATGATTTGAAGTTGCATAGGAGGGGTGGGTTGGGTGCGGATGAGCAGAGGGCGCTGTTGGGGACGTATTGGTTGTCTGTTGGGTGAGTGACTGCTTTCTCTATATTCGATTTCATGCTAATAGTATTTACTACGTGCTGCTAGGTTCTATGGCACGCTCGGCAGACCTGTTACCATGAAACATGACAGTCGAATTGACGAATGCCTCAAGAGTCTAGCATCATCTTCCACCACCGAGTATACATCAGATCGCTGGATCGCACCATTCATCCATCTACAATCAATCATGGCAACAATGGACGAAGTCTACGCTTCGATGCAAGCATCTGGCGGAAGTGCCCTTGTGCAAGTCACGCGCGGATCTCTACAGCGACAATTCGACAACCTACGGACATCTATAGAGAGAGATCTCCCAAGCTGTCCCCCTTTTATAGGTACCTACCATCACCCACCCACCCACCATTCCCACATAGTCATCCACGAATAATAACCAACCAAACCAAACCCACCAGCAACGGCACTCACCACCGAACTCAAATACACCGAAATGCGTCTCGACGACCCATCCCTCCGCGAAGACCTCTGGACCACAGACCCCGCCACCACCATCATCCGAACAACCATGCTGATGATCCTCATCCAACGAAGCAAGGAACTCATTCAAATGGTCACGAACCTCCCCGTATCAGAGATCCCCCAGCTGACAGTCATAACGAACGCCCGTATCTGCGCTGCGGTTGGATACATCCCCACTGCTGTATTGGCACTTCTTAATATTATAAGGAGCACTTCTTCTTCTTCTTCCTCAACACCGAATCAAGACCAAATCCAAACCATAATCACCACAGCAGACTACCCCACCCTCGTCACTTCGCTAGCCACAGCACTAGAAACCAAGCTCCAACATGAACAGGGGAAACCGATGTTATCTGCCGCAGACAAAGAGATGGACGTGGTAGGAAGTCTTTGTTCCAAGATGCGGTTGTTGGCCCGTTGTTATCCTTATCAGGTTAGGGGGGTCGTGGTGGTGGGAAATGATACAATCAGGCGGGATAATAATAATAATAATAATAATAATATGTCGTTGTCCTCCACGGCGACTAGTACTAGTACTACGGATCATCATCAGCTAGATGTTAATAGAGGTGAGGTTGATGGTGATGGTGATGGTGAGATGGTATCCCAGGACTGGATGCCAGATAGTATTGATGGTAATAGTATCTACGGCGATTTGGAGGGTACTATGTTTAATGTGGATGATGTTCAGTGGGATGCGCTATTGAGGGATTTTACGACGGGGTTTGGGTAGATTGTGTGTGGTTTTACTTATGATCTTATTAATTTGGTTTTTTGTTGGTTGGTTGGTTGATCATGATCGAGCTACTATGTACTTTTGGTAATTGGATATCTTGTGAGCTTTCAGTTGCTGGGATTTTTCTTTTGTTCCCGCGGGTGGAATCGGATCTTCCGGTGTCGGGTGGGATTTCGAGTGGAAGATCGCGTGATGATTTTCTCTACTTTTGAGTATATAGGTAGTAGGGTTTCGATGAATAACCCGATTGGTCATGCTTATGGCTTGTTTTGAAATACATTCCGGTTCTGGGTACAAAACACTAGCTGATACATGCAAGAAGTGAATGAATCGTGGGATGAGAAGCAAAATGCTATTTATCAGACTACTCTATCTATTGAATCAGGCATTCAACCAAGGCAGACCGTGTTCGAATCAGCGCTCAATTGCAAAGCAGCAGGTTCCCGGCGAAGATACTATGTCTCCAAAACGACACTTCCCGGATGCGAGTAGAACCAGTTCTTTCTTTAACGGGGGATAATCAATGACAGAAACAAAAAATCCATCCAATGAGAACAGCCGACCATGAGCGTATGTTTTGCATTTCAAGAATTCATAATCCCAGCAGACAGGGAGTAAGGGCATAACACAGGACAGCATAACGGATAGATAGCGATATCGAATAATATCGTATAACAGCGGTAGGTAGTCCAGGAAACGCCCGCGACTTCCGGAACGATAGTATTATAATCCGTCTCAAAGAGTCAGGCCTCTCCTCCCCACCATTGTCTTAAAACTGAACACATGTACACTGTATTTGAAGAAGGCAGCGGCAGATTGGAACTAGTAGTGGCCTACTGCACATCCATGCCCCGCTGCAGCGACGATTCCAGATCGTTGTGGTGGCCACCGCCTGCGGCGAGCGCTTCCTGGGGCTTGGGTTCCTCCGTCTTCCATCCGCCTTGTTGATTGTCGGGGATGGGCACGTTGGTCTGCTGGGCAATCTGCTGCTGCTGCGCGGCGGCCTGCGCCTGCGACTGCTGCCGGACCAGAGCCCGGAAGCGCACTACCTCGTCGTAGATCATGTGACGCATCTCCTGCACGTCCTCGACCACCTCGAAGTGGAAGTCGAAAGTCGTCGGGCAGGTGGGCTCATCCGAGGCGTCGTGCCAGATGTGCAAGTAAGGATGCTCAAGGGCCTCCTCAACCGAGATACGCGACGTCGGGTCGAACGCAAGCATGCGATCGAGCAGGTCGAGAGCATCGGGGTTGGCGTTGGGGAACAGGCGCTGGAAGGGGATCTTAGGCATGAACGGCAAGTTGCGAACGTACTCCTGAGCACGAGGTGAGCCAATGCGGCTCAGAGTCTCCTCGTTAGGAGTACCCAGATAGTGGAGAATCTGGTTAAGCTGGTCGACATAGTCACGGCCCTTGAAGAAGGGCCGGCCACCCAGCAGCTCGGCCAGAATGCAACCCACGGACCAAACATCGACTGGGCATTGATCAGCTACAGCGCCGGGGTATTGGGGGGTTATCAGGGACACATACTGGCTTTCGTGTAGCTCTGGAAGCTCAGCATGATTTCCGGCGCACGGTACCATCTTGTGGCGACATATTCCGTCATGTATCCTGCATTCTCCTCCGGGTCGATGGAGAAACCACGGGCCAAACCGAAATCGCAAATCTTCAGCTCGCAATCCGCGTTGACGAGAAGGTTTCCGGGCTTCAAATCACGGTGCAGAACGTTGGCCGAATGGATGTATTTGAGACCGCAGAGGATTTGGTAAATGAAGGATTGGAAATGGGCGTCGGTGAGGGGTTGTCCGGAGCGAATGATAGCGGCCAAATCGCACTCCATCAATTCTAATAATATATGAAGTTAGCAACAGGAAGAGAAACCCGTAGGTGCAGAAAGAAGCCTCACCCTCGTACAGGTACGTTTCGTTGAAGTTGTCCGGGCGGGGAATGTCCATGTCATACAAGCAAGTGATCTAAGCCATCTTCACGTCAGCCTCGAGGCTCGGAGCAATCACCGGAAGGAATGGAAGAATAACGCACGTTACGGTGACCTCTGAAGTGCTGGAGCAGCTTGATCTCTCTGAGAGCGCGCTTGGCGAGGATCTTCTTGCTGAAGACGTTGGTGACCTTCTTGATGGCGACACCCTCGCCGGTTTGAGCATTTGTCGCGGCGCTGATATTGTCAGAACAATGAGTTTCAACGAAACGATAGCGAATGCTCCTGGATGAATGACACCATCGGAGAATATCAAACCTACCAAACAATGCCGTATGCGCCCTGACCCAGCTCCTTGGTGACATTGTAGCGCTCATCGACGATAAAGTCCTGGTTGAAGACCTTGAAGATCTTGCGACCCTGCAAGTCGGCCATGATAAACACTCGTACAAAGGAGAACACAAACAAGAAAGATAGTAAAAGAAAGAGGAAGCGAGACGAGGGAAGGCGGGGGAAGTAAAGGGGAAGTTATGGAGGCCGAATGGGGAGAATCGATGAGGTAGGGAGAGAGTTGTTCCGATGGATGGATGGCACCAGGTGGGGTAGTGACTGAGTTAAGTCAGTAAATAGTAGCAAAAAAGTAGGCGCTGGGCTGGCCCGGCGGTGCGTTTTGGAGTCTCTTTTCTTTTTCCCTGGTGGATTTAGGCGTCTCTCTCTTGACTCTCTCAGAGAAAATTCCCTCCGGTTTTGGTTGCTTTTTCCCTTTTTTTTTACCCTTATTTTTTTTCTCTTTGTCACTTTTCTCTCCAGACAAGCTCGGCGGGTTGAAAGTACAGAACCAGTCAATCAATTCACAAGGAATGGTGTCTGTCAGGCCCGTCGTCTGGGTCAAGCGCCCCGCCAATGTCCGGGAGGGTCTGGATTTACTCTGAAACAGGAGAAGCTGGAATTGCGGGATCAACAGAGACACGGCAAGACTGGGCTTGAACAATAATAATGTCAACAGGCTGAAGCTTGAATTGAAAAAAAGAAGAAAAAAGAGAGACTCATACCCACCCCCGACAGGAGAAATAAACAGAACCTGGGAGATGCAGTTCGTTGAAAGTGACGAGGTGTGACGGGCAACGCACATTGCTTTCTGATTGGACCCTGCGAAGCGCGCAGCTTGCAGCAATTGAGGGGAACCGTTCATAGTCGGAGATGCAGGAGGAGTTGCAGCCCATAGGAAGGCAGCAATGCAATTAATTAGTGACCATTGGTCTCCATAACGGCGTCGCGAGGATGTAAAATGCCGGAGCCTCTACGGAATACTTCATACAACAGAGTGGGTTCATTCAACGGGTCCATCGCGATCTGCTCCGACAACCCGGTGCCTGAGGCACACTCTACATCTTCCCACTCCAAAAAGATAGTCTTCATCATCACATATTCTGGGAGAAAGAATCTGTATACGGTATCTTATATATGTATCTATGTCTTTCTCTCTCTCTCTACATCTATGTGTATCTAATCGAACAGTCATTCTTATGCAGCATGGTTCCAAACCACCTCCAACACCTCCACCTCCTCAGGTGTCACCTCATGCACATAAATCTGCCTCACTCGGTCCTTCTCCTGCACTACATCTCTCATCCGAAAAGAAATCTTCTTTTCATCCTTGCGGCGTAGTGGCCCCAGACTGTAAGTAAACGGATTCGGACCAGTATACTGGCTAGCATTCCATGTCTGCTCCATGGCCAAGGGATCGTCTGACACGGTCGAATACTTGATCACGGAAAATCCGTTGACAAGATACCACTCGTCCTGTAAGAGCCACCTGTGGAGCAAACACTCCTCGCCACAGATGCTGGACGCCTTGCTGAGAGCCGCCATATCAGCCTGAAACCAAGACTTCCAATGATGTACCGAGAGAGGCTGAGCCCGCCCAGCCTCGTAAAATCCTGACGCATCTCCCCGGAGATCCAGCTGGAAAAGATCTCGCTCCCAGGACAGCTTAGTATTCGTGTGCTTATAGATGCACTGCGAGAGCATGTGGTCACCACCCCCTTTGAACACGTAGCATTCATCGAACCACGGCTGGAGTTGCTCGAGAAGCGGAAGAGATAGGAAGATCCCTGCACCACCATATGCCATGTAGCCACTACTGTACATCTGCTGCAGATCCTCCGTCACAGCACCGACATACTGAGGCATTGAGGCATCGTAGGTGGTCAACCGATCCACCAGCCGGGTCATTGACGGGAAGAATGTATCATCATCCATCATGACCACCCACTGAGTAGACTTGTCCTTGTGCTTGTACAAGTACTGCACCAGATAGAAGTATCGATCCAAGCGCTCATTATCTTCCTCGACGATGGTAAGCCGAATTCCCAGCGCCTGCGCCCGTCTCTCAGCCTCCTTCTTTTGTCCCCCGCTTTCCACCACAGCCAAGATCTGCGCATTGGTTCCCGCAGCCCAATGCGCAAACGCATCCAGGGAGTCAATCAAGCGATCAATCGATGTAGAAAGGCCGAATATGATATGAGATGCGTCCGGGGGTGCACTGGGCTGAGGCCCCTCGATGGTCACGGTGGCAGTACATTTTTCCAGCGACAGAGTCTCTCGATGGGCTTCGGTGTCTAGGTGTACGGTGCGAAACTTGGGAAAGCGCGTGCTAAGAGTATCCGCATAACCAGTGAAGTTTGCCGTAGGTGTCACGGCTATCTCAAGCCTAGCATATTGTACTGTGGCGGTACTGGAGTGTTGTCGGAGAAGATCGAGATCCACGAAGCAAGGATTGGTGTCATCGGGTGAAGCTAGGGAAGGACTAGACTCGAGATCGGGAATTGGAGCAACATAGCTAGGTCTGAAGTAGAAGAATAGTATGAAGCCTGCGGAGAAAAAGGCCGCCGCGATGATTAGTGCCGACGCCCTTGATTGGCGCCATGACCGACGGTGCAACGGCGGAGCCATCATGGATCAGTCATGACGGTGATGCGATTGAGTCTTCCCGTACGCGAGATTGTGTGCACCACAAGGATCATCCTCACCCCGGTCAGAAAGGGCGTGATTCAGTCCTCAGGGAGTGGAAGTTGGGTTGGGAAGAAGTAAAACGTGGTACATTAAGTCCGAACAGTCTGGCTCGCGTTTCGGGAATGGACGGTCGGACATCCGAAACGCAATCGGCGGCCAGCCCTTGGGGTCGGACTTTACCCCCTTTCTTAGGAGATCAATTGCTTCTAAAGTGGAATAATTCATGGATTGAGGCTCAGTTAACAATCAACAGCTAGCTCTAACGCCCTTGCAACTCTAAACAATATCCTCTGCCGCCATATACGTGAACTTTTATCCCGAAGGCTATAGATACTCAATCACCGTAGAAACACAGCATCACGCAGCGCTGGCTTCAACTTAATCTCCTGGTCTAATCACTCATCTCTGCCCACATCGCCTCTTATGCGATCTAGTATCTAAGTCATGGTATATTGACACGTAGATCTCGTAGCACGTAATTCAGAACCCGCGATGCAAACGATCAGATGCAAGAAAAATGATGTTTCACTTAGAGAGCGTTGACCAGTCTCCGCTCCTTTCTCAGGACCCGGAGCTTTTCGCGGACCTCGTCGAGAGGAATCATTACGCCCTGTTTCTGGGTGGCAGGGTCATCACGGTTACGGATGTTAACCGTACGGCTCTCCTTTTCGGAAGCGCCAACAACTATTCCAGGTTATCAGCGCAGGTCCAAGAGAAGCAGGGATTCAGATGTTACTTACCGAAGATGAAGTTGTATTGTTGAAGCTGTCCAGTACGGATCTTCTTCTGCATGGTGTTGCCGCTGAGGTCGATGTCCACGTTCAGCTTATCGCCGCGGAGAATCGTCTGCAACTCCTCAACGTAGTCGTTGACAGCAGGCATGACAGGCACGATTAGGATCTGACGAGGGCTGATCCAGAAAGGCCACTTGCCACCGAAGTGCTCGATCAAAATTCCAAGGAAACGCTCAAAACTGCCGATGATAGCACGGTGGATGACAACCGGGCGAGCACGGCCAGGACCAGGCTCGTTGGGCTTGGCCTCACCCTCCTTAGCGGCATCAGCAGAAGCCTTCTCGTTGCTCATGTACTCGAGCTTGAAGTTGATGGGAGCCTGGTAATCAAGCTGGATGGTGGCACACTGGAACTCTCGCTTGAGGGCGTCAGCGATGGTAATATCGATCTTCGGACCGTAGAAGGCACCATCACCCTCATCGATGGTCCAGTCATTGCCCTTGAACTTGGTCATGGCCGCCTTGAGCTGCTCCTCTGCGTAGTTCCAGGTCTCGAGCTCACCAAGATACTTCTCAGGCCGGGTGGAGAGCTTCAGCTTGAAGGTGAAGCCGAAAAGGCCGTAGATGGACTGCAGGAAGTCGAACAGACCCTCGATTTCAGACGTGATCTTTACAGTGTTAGCTTCGGATGATTCAAAAGGGTGCGATCCCGATCGTGAAAACTCACCTGGTCTTGAGTACAGAAGATGTGAGTGTCATCCTGCTGGAACTTGCGAACACGGGTGAGACCGCTCAGGGCTCCGGATGCCTCGTTTCTGTGCAGGACACCAAAGTCCGCGATTCTCAGAGGAAGCTCTCTGTAACTTCTCTCGCGGTGGCCGAAGAGCACAAAGTGACCGGGGCAGTTCATAGGCTTAAGAGCCCACTCCCTCTTCTCGACATCAAGCTTGAACATGTCATCCTTGTAGTGGGCCCAGTGACCAGACGTCTTCCAGATGCCGACATCATACATGTTGGGGGTCTGAACCTCCTGGTAGCCGCGCTTACGGTACTCGGAGCGCAGTAGGGATTGGAGGGCGTTGAAGATCTTGGTACCGTTGGGCAGAAGGAAAGGGCATCCTGGAGAAACCTCGTCGAAGAAGAACAGCTCTTGCTCCTTACCGATCTTAACGTGGTTGCGCTTCTCAGCCTCCTCCAAGAACTTCAGGTGCTCTGACATCTGCTTCTTATCGGGGAAAGCAACACCGCGGATACGCTGCAGAGAGTCGTTGGACTGGTCACCGAGGAAGTAGGCGGAAGAGTTCTTTCAAGGGTCAGCCGAATATTTGTGAGGCATAGATTCACTATGATACACACCTGCATGATCTTGAAGGTCTTGACCTTGCCGGTGCTCTGGATATGGGGACCTCTGCACAGGTCGACCAAGGTACCACACCGGTAGACAGTGCTCTTCTCTCCGGTGACGAGCTTGTCGATGTAGTGCAGCTTGTACTTGCTGTACGCGAACATCTTCTTGAGGTTCTCCTTCGTAACCTCCAGTCTATCGAAACTCTGCTTCTCCTTGAAAATGCGGTTGGCGTGGCGGTCCAACAACGGCCAATCGGTCTCTCTGACGACGCGGCTATTTCACTATCAGTATAACTCTTCCGCATTATCTTCACCCAAACTTACTTCTCCGGCATGGCCATGTCGTAGAAGAAACCCTGGGGCGTGGGAGGACCGTGGGACAGAAGACATCCATATTCGCATTCACAAGCCTCACCCAGACAGTGAGCGCTAGAGTGCCAGAAAACCTCCCTACCCTCGGGGTGATCGAAGGGGACATAAGAAACGGTGCAATCTCCCTCGAGCGGACGGCTCAAATCCCACAGTTCCTTTCCAACCCTCGCGAGAACAACATTGGCGCTCAACTCTTTGGGCACGTTCTTCAGAAGCTGTGCGGGGGTGGTCTCCCAGGCGTTTGCGGTGACATCGATGGAGTTTCCGTCGCCAAGCTCGAGGTTGACCTTGATTTCGGGGTGGGGCTTGTTCTTCAGTTCCTCGAGGTATTGTTGCCAGAGTTCTTCGAAGAAGTTGTTACGTTCGACAATGAAATCGGGGAGCCCGTCACCTGGCGCATTTGAAGGTTAAAAGAGGGGTTTGGGAAGCGTATGGCGGGGCAGGCAGTGGCTCACCAGCAGGTTTGGCGTCGGCCGCCGGCCGAACGGGAAGGTCCTTTGCGCCTTCAGAAGACATTTTGTATCCAGAAGCGTCTGAAGAACGACCTGGGAGTTTTAGACCTGGGAAGAGGGGCAGGGCCAGCAACGATGTCTGACTCAGTATCTCTAAGGAATCGGACGATCATGAAACGCAAATCGACAGTGAGGGACCGAAGGCGGTGAGCCACGTGACAGAAAACTGCCCTTGCGGCTAGCGACACTTTACCGTTTCGAGCTTCCCACCATTTGAAAACTTCTCCGGACTCCGAGATCCAGGTCGACCGCATCAACAGCAATTAAACATGTCTTTCCGTGGAGGCCGTGGCGGTTTCGGTGGCCGTGGAGGTGAGCTCAAGCAACCTTAGAGGTCGATCGCAGTGCTGGGTATGAGCTAACGAAAATTTCGTCGGATAGGTCGCGGAGGTTTCCAGCAACCTCTCGGTCCCCCTGCCCAAGTTCTGGGTAATTATACGCCAAAATGCGATTGGAGTGTTTGGGACTAACGCGGAATAACTAGAGATGGGAACTGTCATGCATTCTTGCGAAGGCGAGATGGTTTGCGAATCCATCAACCCCAAGATTCCTTACTTCAACGCCCCCATCTACCTCGAGAACAAGGTATGCTCGACTCAATTGCTCTCCGCAAATTCGCGATGCGCTAACGCAATTCTTCAATAGACCCCTATCGGCAAGGTCGATGAAGTCCTGGGCCCTATCAACCAGGTCTACTTCACCATCAAGCCCCAGGAAGGAATTGTCGCGACCTCCTTCAAGCCTGGTGACAAGGTCTACATTGGTGGCGACAAGCTCCTTCCCTTGGAGAAGTATGTTGCATGCTGTTGTTGATCATGATTAAAACATGTCTAACTTTGCAAAACTAGGTTCCTTCCCAAGCCCAAGCCCGCTCCCGGTATGATATCGCTCGCTTCGCGCAACAATTCTATGTGCTTGATCCTAACCAGAACACAGGTGCTGCCAAGCCCAAGAGAGCTGGCGGTGGTGCCAGAGGCGGTCCCATGCGCGGTGGCCGTGGTGGTGGCCGTGGTGGCCCCATGCGTGGTGGTCGCGGCGGCGCTCCCAGAGGACGTGGTGGTCCCCGGGGTGGTGGCTTCCGTGGTGGTGGCGGTGGTGGTTTCGGCGGTGGTTTCTCGAGGGGTGGTGGCAGAGGAGGACCTCGTGGTGGAGGCTTCCGCGGACGGTAGACAGTCTCTGTCTTGCCTGGTAGTACTGTCTTCTTACGGCGTTATGGGAAACGGGAGCTTTTACAGGAATTTATTTGTCTCTATATTCTTGTGCATCCTAGGAAAAATTTGCTGCTTCTCTGTACGCAGAGGCTGTCGTGAATCTCAGCCATCCAATTCATGTATTGCTACGATCGATTATGCGGAATATTGTTCTTTCATTATTTGTTTCGGGTCTTCGCAGAAGCCATAAATTGCCCATATGACTGGGTGGCAAATGTGGCGCAGTAAATTTTTTTCAGTGACGGTCTGGAGTGGCTAGTGTCCGTGTGTGGCGCATGACAACACCGCCTTGCAATGACGTCTGGCCACGCTTGTGCCGTAGAATCTGTGCGCCTGTCAACACTTCTGAAGACAGCTGCCTAGTACCATTGCATCATTTCTTTCCTATCCCCGCAACCTGTGCTCGATTATATCCAACGTACACCACTACTCCGATTGTTTGTCCTGCGAGAATCTTCTTTTCGTCAAATTCACCTGAGCATGTCTCGCAGAGTTTCTGCCATGCCGTCAAATACTTCCACGACTAGCGGTGTTCCACCTGCGGGTAACGGTGGTGAGCCTGCATCCCTGCGACAAGATCCTTAAAGCTTGGGAAGCTAAATGGTAGCAGCTCAAGAAAAGCAAAAGATGCTTCTCTCTTCCGAAACAGGTCACTTTAGCATGATCAGGTCAGCCATTGAGAGTTCGTTGCTATGATTTCGACCACTTCACTTACACAATTACGCACATCAGGGCTCTGCATCTTGCTGATCTGGTAACTGAACTCAATGGTAATATACCAGATCCTCTCTCAGACCCGTTCATATCCTGGAATATCCATTCGCTGACACCCCATTATAGGATTCTGCGGAGGCAAGCACAAATTTTCTCCTTCCTTCGAGCCCGAGGACCCGGAACTAACCGCCCATAAACAGTGATGTCCGTCTTCTCCTCGATGCGTTACTGTCTTGGTGACCCTCGCGATTTTGGCGCAATTTGGGCTGCTCTGATATTCATGCCCTTTGGGTTGTTCTTCGACTTCATGGATGGACGGATTGCTAGGTGGAGGAAAAAGTCGTCACTCATGGGACAAGAGCTCGACTCACTTGCCGATTTGGTATGGTCCCCTACTTCACGTGTCATGCGGCTCTTTCGCTCATTGTTCGCTTTCTGCGCTCTAGATTTCCTTCGGAATGGCACCTGCCGCCGCAGCTTTTGCCCTCGGAATGCGCACCAGCCTCGACCACCTGCTCCTCTCCTTCTTTGTTCTGTGCGGCCTGACACGATTGGCCCGGTTCAACGTGACTGTTGCTGTTCTGCCGAAAGACAAGTCCGGAAAGTCGAAGTACTTTGAGGGCACCCCCATCCCGACTACATTGTCGATTACCTTTTTCCTGGCCTACTGTGTCTCTCAAGACTGGGTACTGGAAGATCTACCCCTTGGCCTTGTAGCCCAGGGCACAGCGTTCGAATTTCACCCGCTGGTACTACTGTTTGTCTTGCATGGCTGCCTCATGGTCAGCAAAACGCTGCATATCCCTAAGCCTTAGATGCAGGGAGAACCGAACGGGCAATCAGGCACTTGTCCGGATCAGGATTCCTAAATGTGATAGAGATGTTTTTCACGAGCAATATACACCACGGGAGACCGGATAATAGGGAAAGAAAAAAGTATGGTACGATGTATCTGTGGAAGATAACGCAGTTGTCACAGAAATGAAAATAATTTGCATATGTTGCATAGTGTCTTGTCCTTTGTCTTCAGCCGGTATCGGGTTTGATATTGTACACAGGATATTATCTACCTCTAGCTTATTGCAATGACGGTACCTTATAAGTTCATAGTATGGCGATCCTTGTTATGTCATCGATGCAGCAGCTACGCAATGTTTCTTGCTTTGTCCTAGATACTGAGTATGTTTCGAAAATCAAGATCCCCTAAACAGATAGGGAAGACACAACTATGACACTGTTATAGATTGTTTTGGAGAAAAATATCAAGTGTGCGAATGGTTGTAGCATTGGATGTTCACTTCAAGACCAAGTATATGCTCAGATTCGTGCAGGAAACATCACCTAAGTACATACTCGTAGAGGATATAACGGTGCAGCTTGCAATAAGCTCCAAAGTAGGAATCCGAAGCCCAACGAACTGATCATCCATCCACATCCGATATTCATATAATCTATGTGTCATATAATCGACTCAAAGATACCACATGACCTACCAGATATGGAGGGAAGACCAATGCACGCCGAGTCCGAAATCATGGGGGAACCGTCCCTCTCGTGTTGATAAGCAGATCAGAAACTAGACGATGGAGCCGATGGCCACTCAAGCCCTCTATGGAGGTTCTAGCCTGCCAACTTCGACCTCCTAATATTACAGAACAAGATGTCTTAGAAGTCCCTACACTCTCAATGATCAGCAAGATACATGATCATGATCATCATAAACATTTCCTTACCATCCCACCAAGCAGCAAAGTGAAGAAGCAAAAGAAATGGAAGTAAGTCAGTCACCAAGACCAACCCTACCTCACCCCCCGAGTCAGTCATGGTCACACACACACACACACACACACACTCAAAATCCAAGTGAGACCCTTGAGGCTATCGTTACCAGGTCAAGTTCCCAGTGATCCATCCGCGTGTTCCCTCAGCCAACCCAGTTGATTATTGTGTATCTACTACGTAGAGCCGAGATTTTTCCTTTCTTGGCAAAGCAATAGAAAATCCTGCGCTATTGTCTCTTGCGCGTTCACGATTGGGTATATCATTGACGGAACTTTTAAAAATGGAAACCCCGGGAGAGACATCGTGGATCCTGGTGACATGTTCTAGACCCCTCGGTCAGGGTTTCACTTTGAGTTGAGCCTTTTTCTACTGGGTCGCTTTGACTCACTCATTTGCTTGCTTGCTCGCCCGCTCGCTCACCGTCTCTGGCTAAATGGTAGGACCTCTTGGTAGTCGGAGGTGGTATCCGGTGAGGCCGAGAAAAGCGTTAAGTGGTGAATTGCCGACAGTGCCGGTGATCTTTCCTTTGCCCTGCGGATGGATGGATGGGGTTGTGGTGTTGATAGTTTCTATTCCTACAATATTATTCCTGGTCGTTCGCTACTAGTAGGTGGGATTGGTCTTTGTTTTGCTTGCTTTTTTTTTTCTTCTCTTTTTTCTTGCTCTTGCCTTTATCCTTTCCCGGTGTATCCGTACTATTTTGGGAGTGCTGACATCGGTGGATGGTGTTCGAGTAAGTAGTCGAGCCTTGCCAGTGCAAGCCAGTGAAGTGGAAATCTACAGCCATCGCAGCATAGACAGACCCTACACGACAAACAACTTCGGGGAATGCTAAATTTCAGACACCCGTTCCTACTAGGCCTGGAATGATGGAAAAAGAACGGACGATAAGCTTATTCGGCATGTGAAGAAGGATTGCTGCTGCTGCTGCTGCTGCTTCATACTTCTAGAATTCCTCCCATGGGCCCGCGGGAAACGGAACAGTTGATCGTGCATGTTCGTTCCCATCTTCAAAATAACATTTGTGGGTATGTTATTGGTGACGAAAGATCAAGCATCTTCCTTCAACGCGCGCTCCAAAGGAGTAAGAGGAAAAAGTAAAAGCAAGATGCACGATGTAACGGACATGTGTCTACTTTCCTGTAGAATGGGCGGCAAGAATTCGCCGGTTGTTTCTTATTGAACATAGTAGTCTCCGACCGAAGGAGTCGTCATCAGTTGCAATTCCCCATTGCCCATCAATCAATCAATCAATTAACCTCCTACAACTGGATCGGCCCATTACAATTTATCAGCAACTGAATTTTCTGGTCGTCGAGAAAGCGCCGTGATTTCAATTGCCTGCATAGAGTCTTGCAGATATACGCGTCAAGGGGGGTGGGAGCGGAGAATCCTTGCGTAGATACTACTTACTCAAGCGGTGTTTACATTTACAACACTTACTAACTACTTATTTTTTTTTTTTTACGGGGCGCAGGCTGCACTTCTGCAGGGGTTCCAAAGGTCCCACTATCTACCGCGCGCCCACCGCACCCCGGAAACGACCCGACCGTCTTGAACCATCGGAACCATTCCAGTCGCAGGTTGGTAATGATGCAAGAGGATCTCCCTCAACCGAAACAATGATGTGGCAAATGAAGCTCTGATACGTAGAGCATAAGTGCGTTGTGTCGCGTTGGTGAATCGCTACCCACTATTGAGTAGTGACTGCTTCAACGGTAAAGCCAAGCACGAGGTAACTCGAACTCTTTTTTCTGACTCGAAAGAGGAGAGGGCCCGCCGGTCGCTAACTAGATCACTTTTAACCAACAAACTGGAGCACTCGAATCCGTGACGGCGTGCATAGCTTCCCCCAAGCAGCGATATCCCATTGGGTAGACCATGCGGATCAAGGATCAAAAAGGATTAGTTTGGATGCTCTCAGCGACTGTTGGAATTGCGATGCGATGATGGGCCCCAGAGTTTGGGCGGTTAATCGACTCCCCTGTCCAGTGACATCCTCCGCCGTTCGTCCTCGAGGTGTGTCGGCGCCAAAATTTGGGGGAGAAGGCACACACTCCTCACTACTGACGGTTGTATCTGATGCTACTAGTAGATGCGTAGTTGGTTTACGTTCTTGTGTCTCGAGATGGATGACGCAACGATTCAGAGACCGAATACATTATTGACGCCAGAACCAATTCCATTACCTAGTGGTTTGGCCGGACATCTCCTTACAAGTGGGCAGAGGAAAACTTCGCGCTGCCCGTCATGCAGTCATGCAAGGATCGGTACAATTGAAACCTCGAACAACTCATCATTAGTCAGTCGGATTTGGAAAAGTCCATCGTGGAGCAGGCGTTTCTATCGACATTCAATGGCTGGTGTCAGCACCCGAGCAGCAGCAGCGTTGTTACTACTTGCTGAGTTTGGACGGGTGAGTTTGCGCGAGGCTTGTGTCCTCGTACAGAGGGCATCAGTGCCCGAGGTCGTACCGAGGATCTTTGCTATTTATAAACCCTCTTCCCGGGCAAAATTCGAATTGCTTCTTCCAATTTTGGGTCGTTTTCCATTTCTTTATGTTTTTTCCAGTTGGGTACGTGTATTTGTCTTGCCGGAGGTGCCGAATAATGATCGTAAGGGACAGACAGATGTTCAGTAGGGAAGATGCATGGAATGTCGAAGTAGCCATACGGAGATTACATGAAGGTAAAGGGAAAGGAAAATATTCTCGCCAACTAGATCACAAGATGCTGGTATGTGCCTAGTATGTATGAGTCGCACATTTCATGCCTTTCGAGTTCCGACCGCGGCATCAGACGGAAGGAAGGAAAGTATGTTATGGAGGAGTTGAGACGAAGGGTAAAAAATCCCCCCAAAAAACGCCTGAGCATGTGCCTATTTTCTTCCCATCCCCCTCTTTGTATGAGTAAATATACAGCGCCGCCACCAATCATCATGACTGGCCCCCCATGACCGGGTGGATTGGGGAGGGGGGGATGAATAGTTAGTTAGTGCATGCCAGCAGCAGCTCCAATTGTAATTGTGCCGCCCGTGTGGCCCAGAATGGAAAGGGATGAGCCCTGCCCCTGGACGGGTCTGCTGATGTAATATAATTCAAGATATATGATTGGATAGAAGGGACAGGTACGCGGGACATGGTAAATTACCGCCCTGCACATCCAGGGTCAGGTACCGTCGGGGAACCACCAACAAGAGAACCGCGTCTGGATTCACGCCCTGCCATTGGGGGAGAAGGCAGGGAATGGAGGGGGATGATGCTCCTCCCTCACGCTTTGTTTGTCCCTTTTTTTTTTTTCGACCGTCCCAGTAGGGGAAACTTTAGTACGCGGGCGAACTCAGAAGTCACTAACTAACTACCTGGTGCTGCAGACAGGCAGGCACACACAGGCCCCCCTCTCCCCTTCTCTTGTCTCTGACCTCCCCCTACGACTAAACTACGGAGGTACACAATGATACTACTTACTTACTAGTACTAGTTCACCCGTCAGTGCGTCGCTTAATGCCTTCCCAGTCCAGTCCTCCGCCTCTGCAGTAGTCACCCTGTTGTGTCCCAGGAAGGAGTCTGTCAATCGTTTCTGTCGCCTTCCCCTTCTCTGACCCTCTTTTCTCTTTCCTGCTTTCAACCCAGTCGCTCTTTTTGGCCTTCTATTAGGACATTATTGTTTTTGTGCAATTTTTTATTCCTATTTTCATTGGATTTTCATCTTTCCCAACTCTTCATACTACTACTCTCGCTTCTTCAAAACTGTTGTGGCCCCTAGGTCGAGCTTCTATTATCTGGATACTCGGATTTATCTCGAAGGGCCATAAAAGAATCTCCCCTGTTGCTGTGAATGCGAATCCACCCTTGGCCGATTTCCCTTCCTGAACCGCCCGTTCAGGCACGCTCATTAAACTCTTCCCGACAGAAAGGGGTGCTTGAAACGACCGGTCCAAAGGGCCCTTCCCCGCCAGGGACCGCTTACCCCCAGGCCAGACACCACACTCTTTCATCACTATCTTTACTCTAATCCTCACCTACTACCATCCTCTGACCCTCTACTGTCGGTCTATAGCCGACCAGTTCTCCACGTCAAGGCCTGGTCCCATCTACGTCACTCGTCCTCAACGTCGGCCCTTGCAAACTATCCGTACTCTTCTTCCACTACCCCGGAGGACCGTCGCGACACGTCCAGCTCCAAGGACATAGGAGTGAGAAAAGACCACCAGGACTATCGACTTTTGAAAGTGGCTCTGAGAGGTTCAAAGGGTTACGCAGGTCGTCCCTTATTCTTCGATCAACCTCCCTCGCTGTATCTTTGAGGTCACTTCTCGCCAAACTCAACCAAACCTTACCCCTTGGGATCCTTTCTTACGTCGACCATGTACCACACCACGAAATCATTCACGATGCGGTCGGCTCTTGCAGCCTCAGCCCTTCTCCTATCCATCAGTCTGCCTGCAACATATGCCTATACCGAGGAATACAATGGCTGTTACTCCGACTCGACGCCACTGAAAGATCAGGGAACCTATACATATCAGAGTGATGGATACTGTCAGAAGCTGTGTTTGAAGGACAACTACTCAGTCTTTGCCCTGCATAATGGGCAGGACTGTCTTTGCGGTAACCTGCTACCTGCCTCGTCAGCAAAGGTTGATGACAGCAAGTGTAACATCGCATGTGCCGGCTGGCCTTCTGTGGACTGTATGTTTTCCGGTTTTGGGCCTCAGATGGCACATCTGCTAACGGTGACAATATAGGCGGTGGCAGCAGTACTTATTCCGTCTACCTTACTGGCATTGAGGATGACGTCGACCATTATTCCGCCTCGAGCACAAGTACCTCCAGCAGCGAGAGCGAAACGTCTACAACATCAACCCAGGAAGCCCATGTCGTCACTAGCTCTGGCACCACACAAACCGTGTATGCAACGTCCGGGACCGATGCGACCGCATCTGCAACTACCGAGGGTGCCACTGAAGCTCCAAAGAAGAAGAGCTCAAGTGCCAACACTGCTGCCATTGCAGCCGGCGTTGTCGTGGGTGTAGTAGGAGCTTGTGCTCTTGCTGGCGCTGGCTTCTTCCTGTGGCGCTTCAAGAACCGCAAGTCGCAATACCGTCGTAGTGTTGGTGTGGACAACTATGGCAACCCGATGTCCCAGCACTCCATGTCGGATTCCCGTTTCGATGGTGATTTCATGGCGCAGCGCCGTCAGAGCAATGGCAGCATCGATGATGACCAAGACTTCTCTCGTCGCATCCTGCAGGTGGGCTTAACTGAACGATGACCAGATATGAAGAGTTCCGGCTAACAGGTACTAGGTGACTAACCCTGATCGACGCTAGAAGGGATGCGTTCGCCAGCTTTCCATGGACAGCGCCATTTGTGGACCAAGATCCTATCTGTGCATGTCTTTCAACGATAGAGCCATGCCCTGCCAGATATCCTCCTCCTACCTTACACAACCTTCGCTTGTCACCATAGATTCACCCTTCACGACAGCTATCCTTTCCCTCCTTTTATTATTCCTGCTGGACTATACAGCGACCTTGCAATACCAGTGCATGTTTGCAGATAGGATATGATGACCCCTTCAGCCACTGGCTACGAAAAGCACATTCGCTCCATACGTGTGGTATGTGCCGCCCGTGGCGGATAGCAACCCTCCCGGAGCGTTGTTGAGAAAGCCGACCGTGACTTTTGCTTTAGTGAAGGCTTGCGGCTCTTCAGAAACACCCAGGTCACTAGCCATTGATGATGGTTACATTTTCGACTTGGGGTTCTCTGTCTCATCAAAGGGCTTCTCAAGGTCAAGGACTCGACGAGTCGGGCTGAGGTATATCAGTTTCAGGATCTCATTTTTGATAAGGCGTTATTTGAAGTGGGCTGTATTCTAGTCGATTACCCTCGTGGACAGCATTTATTTTTCCCAA
The DNA here is from genome assembly GCF_003184535.1 of Aspergillus eucalypticola CBS 122712. Classification (NCBI taxonomy): domain Eukaryota; kingdom Fungi; phylum Ascomycota; class Eurotiomycetes; order Eurotiales; family Aspergillaceae; genus Aspergillus; species Aspergillus eucalypticola. The sequence continues at coordinate 585,035 of NW_020290282.1, forward strand.
ACCTTTTTGTTATTGAGCCGAGAACCCCCCAATTGTTGTATTTCTGCGATGCTTGTTTCTATGGCGGTGGGCCGCGCGTGCTTGTCATGGGTACTACATACAGTAGCCTTGACTGGAAGATTGTAAGTACTGTGACGGACAGCCCTGTAGTTAATGTGAGGATGAATGTGTACCATGTGCGTGATGCATTGATTATCAGTCAATCATCTTGTAGCTGTAATGATGGTTTTTTTTCTTTTCTCCTTATGCAATGACCATATAGACCTCGGGGTTTGGTAGCGTGATGACCGATGAATAACGATATTTCTTTCCACAAGTAGGCAGCCATATGATCTCGTCTGATACTATATACTGTTATCGCCAATCATATAATTGGTGTTTTATCCGAATTGATGTGGTTGAACTTGTTACTTAATAGTAACTACGCGGACACTAGTACCATATTGAAAGATATATATTCATCTGCACCTTCACTACCTACGTCAAGGGTAACATCATCTACCATATGATGTCTATGTATGACGCACGAAGACATGTTCAATACTATTATTACTAATCCCTGCTTGGAGTCAAATAGTTTCGTGGATACAACTAACTATGACCTGCTAGTTTTAATCATCGACAATTAAGTTACTTCCCAGATTTGGGTTCATGAGGGATTGAAGTTCAGTTGCTGATCTCTGTTTTTTGTGTAGTTAGTAGTAGTACTACGGTGGAGGAGGGCTTGATGGGTAAGTATATGTTGATAAATACAGTACTATTTAGTAGTTAGCTAGCTAGCTAGTTAGCTAATGCTAGTTAGTATGTGGGAGTTCATTGTCCCTCTAATCATAAAGTAAACTACTAATTGCCCCCTTCATGAGTTTTTATTAGTTGCCAGGCTTTTTGGGAGGGGGGATATCGGTGATGATTCCATAGTACTATATATATATATGTATATATACGCATACCACTATCTACTACGTTGCTACCAACAGCGCTAGTAGTCATACTTATATATATCAACAAGGGATTTATAGTCATCACGTCTGATAGATATCAATAGGCGTAGTATAATCATTAGTCAAGAAGATCAGGTACTACATTGGTTGGTGGTATCCAGTCGCTTTTTCTTAGAGCGGGTTGTACTTCGCTTATGATGATCATGTAAATAGTATAAGTAGTTGGGAGAAGATTCTCAAAAAGCAGTGGTAGTAGTAGTAGTAGTAGTAGTAGTAGTAGTAGTAGTAGTAGTAGTAGTAGTAGTAGTAGTAGTAGTAGTAGTAGTAGTAGTAGTAGTAGTAGTAGTAGTAATTCATTTAAATGCATGGGTATGTTATTCACACGACTCATGTACAGAGTATAGAAGAGGACTATTATGGGTGTTCTTTCTGAGTACTACGTGGACTAATCGTCGAGGTTAGTAGGTGGGATTTGGTTTGGTTATGTGGTTTGTATCGATTGGAGCATGATGTATGATGGCCCAGGTGAGAACTACGTGGTTTGAGAAGTCGATCTACGTTTCAAGATAGAAGGAGCAAGAGTTGCAGCGGGCATGCCGCGCCTTCCTCATTCGATTAGTTAACCGCATTACATCTTCTACGAAGAAGACCCTAGATAGTTACAATTGAACATCATCATCTGCTTTGCCTACGTTTGTTCCTCCTACGTTCGATTAGATATAGATCCTAGACCCGTTCGCTCCAGTACGGAGCAAGAGTGATAACAGAATATGATGATGTGTTTCTGGTTAAGTAGCTTTCGGTATTTGGTCTATAAGGTAGGAGAGAGTGTCTTCTTGATGCAGTGTGATTGCTTTGATGGATGTAATGACTGCTTGTGATATTGTCGATGAAGTATTCATTCGGAACATGAGAGGACAATGGTTCATGTGTACGTCACTTACTAAAGGGGAACAAAGAGCCGACCAACAGGATTGCGCGGGCCGGAGAGTTCTTAGGAATGCGGGGAGAGGCAGTCTGTTCCGCAAGCAAGTTTGGTGCACTTCTTTGTCCGGATATTCTCCGACTTAGCAACTTCTTCACTGCACTTCACCCTTGAGGTCCTCTGAATGTCTTCCTGACGAGATACACCGCAAGTGGTGTGTGTGTGTGTACAGTTTTCATCTATATTCCACTCTGCACATACCTGTATAGGAAGGAGACGAGAGGTCTACGGCAGTTATGTCTCGCAGGAACAACATGAACACGAAAAGGGATGTCAATGTCAGTCTGCAGCAGCCCCTGAACGAGTCGGAGTCGGAGCCGAACCGGACACCGAAAAAATCGAGACTAGAATTCAGCTCCAACGATGGCGATGATAAGCGCAATGGTCTGGACCAGTTCGTGGCCTATCCTATCCACAAGGTCAATCGGCTCCTGGAGCCTGGACCCATTTTGCTTGTGGCGACCGGCTCCATAGCCAACAAGACGCACAACATAATGACAATGGGTTTCCACATGATGATCCAGCACGAAGGACCAACACTTGTCGGTGCCTGCATTGGGCCGTGGGACAAGAGCTATGATAATTTGAAGAAGACGGGCGAATGCGTGCTCGCCATTCCTGCAGTGGAGATGTTGGAGAAGGCCGTTGATATCGGCAACTGCAGTGGGGAAGATGTCAACAAGTGGGCCAATTTTGGAATAAACCCGGTCCCAGCTCCTGATCCTGCATCTGCAGATGGGTTGTGGGATAGAAAAGGGGGTAAGGAAGGGAGAGCACGGGCGCCTTTGGTTGGAGGGAAGGATGTTATAGCCAACATTCAGTGTATGGTTGAGGACCGAGCGTTGGTGGCAAGGTACAATCTGTGGGTGCTGAAGGTGACTGGAGCATGGATCAATAGAGACATGGATCTAGAGTATGGCCAGGGAAGCAGAGACCCAGCAGATGACGACGATCGTGTTGGTGGTGGCAAACGAAGGAAGAGGGAAATGAAGATGGCTCACCATCGCGGAGATGGCCGGTTCGTGATTGACGGAGAGGAAGTCGATTTGAGAGATAGGATGGTCAAGTGGAAGGAGTTCCAGGATTAGGCTCGTCAGGGGCAATATCTGTGTTGTGATCCGCTCATCCATGACCTGCAGCTCGATGTAACAGGATTGCAGTATGCTGATTCGTCTCATACAAGGTATGCACACAACTCTGCCATTGTTTCGGTAAGCAGATGGTAGGGTTTAGAGGCACTGAGACAATTGTGACAAAAGCCCTTGCCTAGTGCATCCTAGTCTGCACAGCTGGCAACTTTGCCCTGTTGATAGTGTCATGCTTAAATTGCGATTGCAGGATCTGTGAACGAGTCAGCGCTGAACAGTAACCCAACATGTTGGTTCTGGTTGGTGCCTGTTGGTGGCTGTTCCTGCTACATTGCCCGCATGAAAGTTGGTTACACAGTGGAGGAATACCGATAGTCCATGTGGAGGAGTAGCGATGTCTCAGCAGAAGTGAATGGGCTAGGAAACCATACTGGCATGTATCTGTCAAATGACGGCATTGATACACAAGGCGGAATCACCATACTAGATCGAACAGCGCTCTTCTTCTCGCGTGAAAGGATCATCTGGAATCTTCTAGGGGCAAAGATGCCTCGTGGCAAGTGACCCCGCTGTCTTGCGATCCCGGTCGTATCGAAGTACTGCATGATCGCCGTCGTGCTCACCAGGGGGTGGCTCCGCAGCCAGCACACGTGTAGATGGATGAAACACTCCTGACTGCCATGCAGAAGACTGGGTCCGGGTCGGGGTGCCCGGCATATTAATCCGGGCGCAGTGAATTTGTTCTGCGCACATCATTAGTCGTCGGGTAAAGCCATTGTCTGAAGGATTTCTTAGATCATTTGGACTAGTGTTCCCTCGCTAGCAAGGGTATTCGTTCCTTCGTGGTTAAGCCCGTAATGAAAGTGAGCGGCACAGAGCTACGTGGGAGGGACAACACTGCTAGCTTGGTCTGGTAAGGTGATTCTTCACACGCTCATTGTCAAAAAGGTCCTTGATAGTTCCGAGGAAGAACAGGCATATCTGGACCCTGAACAGACCGGCTCATGCTGACACGCAAGGGCCATTTCCAACTGCTCGAGGAAATGCTAGTCTAGCAACTATCGGCTCGCAAACCCATTGACACTTTAGGATACTGTAGCGATTCGCAGTAAGCTGAATGTAGCAGGAGTGAGATCAGACCATGTGGATATCACCCATTCCAGAGCGCATGGCACCCCTGTCATGACGCAAAGTAACAGGCCCCGTGGCTCTGTTACCTGTAACAATAGTACAGACTAGGTTGCAGTAGGTTGCGAACTAAAAGCCTGCATGAAGATGTACCTCTCCCAAAGTAGTATCCAACGTAAAGCGTAGGCTGACGTGTGGAATGTTCGACGCAGCACGGAAGCTGCTTCTTCACCAATGACCGCTAGAAGGGTTGTACGGCCGATCACACTTTCCTGGTCTCCAGGTGACTAGGTTACACCGTGTCGAGCTCAGTGTTGGTCATCATTCGCTACTAGGGCCCTTGCTAGCAGGGGGCCATGCTGACAGGGGCTACTATGACAGAGAGACGTTATGTTCCGGTTTTGGTATTAGCTCGAGCCTATTATAGGAGTCAGCGAAGAGCTTTAGAAATAATGGAACATATGGAGAAGTACACAAACAATAGCTGGCTACTCATTGGAAGGATCAGAAGCACTAATGTATTCACCATATTATCTTCGATAGAGGATAGATTAAGACTTGACGTTGATGCTCGTGCAACTGTGGCTGCCTGTGTGGAACAGACACCGGAAGGGCCGTTCCGCCCTTTGACAAGCCCAGCTGGCCTGAGTCCTTCTGGTCAACACATACGGCGTGTGTGGTGTAGATCGCGGACATCTTCGGCATACGTGCCCTGTCGGATTTTCCGGTCCTCGGCACCCTGGAGGGGGAACTGATGAGGCTGATTCGTCTGTTCGTGTATGAAAGTCTAGCGGAGGGTAAGGTAGGTCTATGGGGTGGACAACCAAGCCCACCTAGATAGACGAACTCGAAAAGACTGCTTGGCAGTGGGTAATAGACAGCCTCTTAAAATTTCTGTTAAGGACGGAAATATGGCGGGGACTCCGTCACGGCGTAGCCGTCTACTCATCCAATGCTAATTAGTCAAGAGAATTATAGTAGCTACAACGTGCGTAGTGTCTTGGCTGGCTAGGGAGCCGTCCCTTGGTCCCTCAAGCTTAGCACCAGAAAACGGGCTCAAGCGATTTGATTAGCGTAGTGCACGGCGTGCTCCAATTTGCTGTTGCTAGCTTCCTAAGAGGTTAGTTGCAGCGCTTCGAATGTTAGTGAGCGCGCCGGTCTTATCTGATGATAACGCGTTGGAGCAGCGGGAGCATTCCGTACGAGACTGGAGAAGAGTGCCGTCCAGTGTCCACAAGACATACCCAAAGTGCCCCCACTTCGACGAATCAGGGAGGTGGCGGAGTTATGGTATTGTTGTTTGTTGTTGTAGGTGTGTAATCTGGTCGATGAGTTTGTACATCTCACCGTGTTTACTGGAGGGTAAAGGCGTAGTCCATATCCAGCCGTCCGACAGTATACACAGGACTGCGTGGGAAGCCTGCAGCCGTCATCGATTGCCCCTTTTAGTAACCAATAGGGGGATTATCTGCAAGACAATATGCAGACTTATGCCCCGGGCAGACTTGAACAAATTAAGACTGCCCGCCATGGACCGGAACTGCGCTCGGGCTCAGATCGTCCGACGGGGATACTGGAGGTTGTGAAGACCCAATTTCCCAGTTTCTTGGAGCGGGTCCAAAGTGGATGATGGGATTACCTAAGGCAGGTGTGACTTGACAGCCTCAGGCAAGGCTGATTTGGTTTCGGGTTCGGGTTCGACACCTGATCTATCACCTCTGTTATTTTTGATGATGGCGCAGGAAAAACCTAAACCCCAAAGTGGAATGTGCATCGGTGATCTTCGTGACATCCACAGCAATCACAGTGCATGTTTCAAGTGCTAGGCATACCGCAGGCCTCCTCTCTTAGGTTTGCAAGTTGAGATGAGGTAAGCTGATCATGTTTGTCATGCCACCCTTTCCCTTCCCCCTGGGCCCCTATCTTATGCGAGGGTACAGGGTTTCGAATAGATGAAAGTGATTACCATCTCGCGTGGTACAGAGTTGTTCATCAAACCTTCGGGGTGCGGATCATCAGATCCTACCTCGATGTCATCGATTCTCTCGTGTAAAGTTGATCCTCTCATGAGATTCCTGAATTCTAAGGCTTTACGAGAGGAACTTTTTAGACTGCGGGATCACGTTCCCGCTTCTGTAGCTCCAAACTGTAAATCCTCCAGATGGCCTTCTCCTTCCATGGCCTCTCGATGGTAGATAGATACATCCTCCGGGAGTCTGGAGGGGGTCCGGACGATGATTAGCCTCCGGAGACCGGCGTGCAGTGTCCCCCTTCCCACCCATTCCAGGGAAGATCCAGATCCTGCTGTCCTCGAGCCGGACCGGGGCAGAATCTGGCTCCGGCAGCCATAACCCACCGACGGATTCCACTTTTTGCCGAGAGTCCGACGAACTTTACCTGATCAGTATAGTAACTCTTTCGGGCAAGAGACATGGATAAGCAACAAGCTGTGAACCTATGGGTTGTCATGGAAGCGTTTCAGAATCATCATCAGCAACAAGGGCAGTTTTTTTCCGACGCAATGATGACTGCAGAAGCCATCGTCACTCTGCATGGCTAGTGTTGTCTGGCATCGCACATGCTTCACACGGCAATCCCTCGCGAGATGACCGCAGCGCCCGGTGTTGCGCTAGAAATTGTACTTTACCACTAAGACACGCCCTAGGCATTCGATGCTTACTATTTTGAACCAGGGTTGCATCTAGTAGCGGGCTCCGTGAATGACCTCTTGGCCAATTAATCCCTAGACTGACGGTTAGTATGATTATCATATTCCATCCCAGGCTAGTTCATATGTCGGTTTGGAGGAGATGGTGGGGGAGGCAACTGGCACATGACAGCTCTCGATCGCCTAGTACTGATCAATAATCTCGTAGTCTACTAGAATGGGTATGTTGTCAGTATAATCAAGTAGAGCGCATGCACATCAATAGTATAACAGAGACGGGAGGCTCTATTCTGCATCACCATTGGCTTGTTCGTATAGAGCATCTGTGGGTGGATACCCCGTGGTACTGTCAAGTTATTCACTTCATTTCCTAATGCAGCACCTGTTTAGGAGCGGCCGTAATTGACCCTGTTTCCTGTCTCGAGCCATCATGATAGCACGAGCCGCCGGTGGGCAGGGGGCCAGTCCAGGGCTGCTAACCCAGTGGTTCCTTCTTCCTTCCCCACAATTTGACCACGTTGTCGACTCCTAGCTTTCCCTCGTGGCATGAGAGGTCGGGTTATGTCATTAGCGACGGGGTTTTTTGTGCTAGTGTTCGTATCCTTGCTATCATCTTTGCCTCAAGACCCGTCCCATCGATTTGTATGCCGCATACAGAGGCGTTGCCAACGACGTAGATTAGGCAGAAACTCTTTCTCCCAGTCTCAGGGACATTGTTTCTAGAAGACTTTTATCAGGAATACTACTCCCCAAGCACCTGTCTCAGGTATCAGCAGAGAATATCTCAGAGGATTCCGGCGAAGTCTCCTAGGTGCAATGAGAGCCAATGAAGCCAAGCTGATTGTCATGGCTGGTACCCCAGTGGATATAAACAAACATGACCTTGTCCCAGGCAGAAAGGGTGGGAGAATATTGATCACCCTGTATGGATCGCGAATGGTTGCTCCTATTGCCCGACTCATCATCATTCTGTGAGAGATCACAATCCTAGCATGGGGGACCCGCCACGTGAAGGCCCGAGAGCCAATGTGGGCTGCGGGCGGCCTGGTGTCATGGCGATGCATGATGGACCTGGTGTCTAGGCCTGAGGCACAGGTTTCCTATCGAGTCTGCAGTAGCTAAGCCGCCTCCTGCATTTCAATTAGTTGCTTCATTCAGTTGCTTGACGAATATTCAAGGGACCCGCTCTCCTAAAATGGACCACTAGCAAATTTCTCCGATATGGCACCTTGCAGCCCCTCATCAGAATAGAGGGGTTTCAGCTACACAGTTCTGCTCTTACTGTTTCCATTCCTATGACAAGCAGTGTGAACTCTCTCAACTTGTACTCTTTGAATGACCTGATTTGGTTCCAGTAAAATCCTAAGTTGAGATGATTTGTTAGCGCAATAAATCTGTGGAACCCGTTTTTGATGACTTGGTTGAATTGTGGTGTCATGTATCACCCAGTTGGCGTCTGTCGGGGAAGTATACCACCCCTGCTTAGGGCATTTCCCGAAGAATCCCGCTTATCAAGGGCGAACGAGCTTCTCCTGTGGTGTGGTGAAAATCAGACCATGTTGTCGATCCCGGACACATGGCCGCCAGGATAATTGTGGCTTAATATCAGACCTGCCATCTGTCATCCATATTAAACACCATATAATAATCGGTATTATTATTAAGATATTAAGAGGAATGGAATGGCTGAATTTGTGACGGGCAATTTCGGCATGGATCTGCCTCTATGCCTATTCCAGTCGCACTTACTCTAAAATGAGACCCAGCCACAACTCCATTGACGGAACGGGAGTGCCGCGAGTCCGCAACTTTCGTCTCCGATGGGGACAAGAAAGGTGACCCAGGCTCGTATTACACCCGTTATTCTTCCGGTGGGCTGGGCTGGGCTCTATCTCGCGGCGTTTACTGCATTTGCTGTTTCGCGTTCTCTACCGAAAAGGGGTGTTTGTCTCGGTTATGAGATCACCATTCAAAATTTGAGCTAGAACAACTTAATGCTTATTCACTTTTCTGCCCCTCGAAGCGTAAGGCAGAATGCAGTTCGAAGCACTTTGATCCACGATCTGAAACAAGCTAGAAACCCATGTGAAGGTAAGAATGACAATGGCCCCCATGCTTGTTGGGACCTCTACCTCCTTGAAAGGATGCACGAAGCGAAAACATTCTTTGTTCCACAGCGCTAGGCATTTGTCTACCTAGTATGGACTCTCTAACTGTGTTAGGATTTCAGTAAGGAGGCCTGAGGTAGCATCATCCCAAGGCTCCCTTGCTAGGGGAAGACGCTACGGAATGCTTCCACGATAGCAGCCTATGGACGGCCTAAGCATCTAACCCATACATCTGTGTGTAAGAGGAGTACACCGTCTTGTTACACGAGTGGGTCTCCAACACACTGGTTTCCCAAATAGGTTAATTTATCTACAACCGTACCACTCAGCTCCGTTCATCACATCGCTACCACAACGAATTGCTTGCTCACTGGACCTAACGACCAACACCACTTTCCAACATTGCTCTGGACATCTGATTGTTCATGTCTCTTCTGAGTAGTGAGTAAGAGTTTGCCCCTGAAAAGCTGGTACCTGAGGATGGTCATATGGTAAGGATGTAGAGTGCTTATCTCGGCTATTCCTTTCGTCTTCCTTTCTCTGGGAACATCGTCTTCATCTTCATCTGCTGGTGCTAAGGCTTCCTCCCGTTGTCTGCAGAAATTCCAGGGCCCCCGAGCAAGACCGATGCTTGGTCACGTGGAATTTAGGGTAACCGCATGTACTCCGTACCGACCTTCAGTATCCATGAAACAATCACTTGGCAGGCAGACTCGAATTGACCGGCTGAATTCCGGTACATTTAGCGATCGCCAACGGAAGTAGTAGCCTTAACACTACCCAATACAGCAACAACCCTGTCGTCGCACGTGGGCAATAAAACAATTCTCCCTACTACTTTCTACGACTGAGGGCCGGGCGCTATGTGAGACCATGGAATAGCGCGCACGTCACCACTAGGCTCTGGTAGATTGCAATTTGCAGCACCACTTTTGGAATCGAGCCAAGAAAAAAAATTGAAAATGTCAGCAGATACCTGAGGACCATCTGGCCCCATACAGATAAGACGAGCAACTCTCTCTCTCTCTCTCTCCACAGCGCTAGAAGAGGCTCGATCGATTGTCCATGCTATGACAGTGGACACTTGACGGGATCGCTTGAGAGGAGTCACACCCGATAAGGAAACAGTATAGATCATCTCAAGCTAGCGGGGCGCCGTTGAGAGGCTTTGCTGCCCGCCAGGCGGATGAGGAAATGAACAAGGCTCTCCGTGACAATGGACGATCTTACCTGAATACATAGGGTCGCGTCAGTTCGCAAATATGGTCCAATAGTAAGAATGACTGAAGCTGCAGATGGGTTATTATTAGGAGTGCTTTGCATATGGTTTTCGTGCAGTTGGAATTTTGATACGGGCGAATTTCTTATTCTAACATTGCATTTGTCGATAAGTGGTCCGGGCGGCTATCTATCGGGCAAGCAAACATCCTGGAAACCGCCGTATTGTGTGTGCCGCAATACCACCAACTGGATTGAACCCTATCGCTCTCGTACGGGATGTCAACTGACAATTTCAAATGGTCAAGGTGGGTCGCCCCACTTGGTCCACGTTTAGCTTGGATGGAACTTTGGCCAGTGGCCCGTGGAGTACGGAATAGCCCGATCTTATAAGCCTTTTCCTCTTTAGCCTAAGGACCTTGGCTAGCTCCCTGAATTTGGCAGCCCGTCTCCAAAGTGGACCGTCGGATGGGGGGTTGCTTGTGAGGCTTTGATGAAAAGCCTGAGGAGCGACACCGGGGTTGGCTTGCTTGTTGGGCTATCCTGGTAAGTCAAGTCTCTGCCCACTACTTTAGCCTGCTTAAGTCTGGAGTTGGCTCGAAAACTAGAGGGCAGCAGACCTGGCCAGAATACTTTGGGTCCTCCATGTCATAAACGAGCCCCCCAATCATGAGGCTCAGACACCCAACAACTTCCCCAATTTTGTGCAGTGATGGTGTTCGACCTTCAGGCTCTGCATGATGTTCTTTCTCCTTATCAACAATATCCAACCTCAATATCGTAAACCCCATACTGCCTTGCCTCTAATAGATACTGAGACAGACACCCCTGCACAATACTCGCACGTCACCTTCACCATGTCAGCAAATTAATAGAACACTAGTAATAGTAGCACTGCAGCAGGGGTAAGGGAACGGTCTAGGGGAAGGAATAGCCATGTGGTTGGCGGTCTTAGCTTGCCAACCTCTTGATGGTGCCATCTGTTTGGGCAGTATAGTAGGGAGTAGTATAGGTGGGAAACAAGTAAGTAGCTACAACACATCTCCTACACTACACCACACCGGACCACAACGGCCATCATCCGAACCCATCAGCTTTCCATAATGCAATGTATGACTCGTATCTTCATAGCTGACGGGATCGACTGGGATCGAATCCTGAGCCATGTGCACAGGGTATTGTTGCCCAGGAGTGGGGTACCCCTTTCTTTCCCCCCTCTTTTCTCCATATCCGTCTCCGTGATCCCGTCCGTCTCCTTTCTCCTTCGCACGAGTATGAAGAGTCCGGTTCCGCTAATTAATTTGTTTTTCTCGTGAGTGAGCGAGGGAGTGTGCCTCTGGCAGAGTTACCCGGAGAAGCCTAACTTTCCCTTTTCTAATTTTCTCGTACCGGCCGGGACTGGAGATCGGGAAAACCATGGCTCAGCTTATGCAAGTGGAGTCTGGTAGTAGAAAAACCAACAACAAACGGAGCCGTTGTAGTATGAGTATTCGCTTGATCAGTCAGTTAGTACATGAATTGACGAACAGGGTAAATTAGATGTTTTCTTTTCTTTTCTTTTTTTGTCCTATTTTCCTGCCGAGAAAATTCGACGATACAGGAAAGGTTCTTCTTCAACTCCAATCTGCAGTGTGCCTCAGCCGCAACACCACCAGGACTTGCTAGTCAAGTAGTCGCTTGAAGGGGAAAGGGATGTTGGCCTCATGGCGGCTGTCATTTGCCCGTTCGCCCAACGGGCCCCATAGTAACGATGGATTTAACCAAGCCTAAAGAGGGAAACCCATCGTTCCTGCCAAGTGAGTATGACAAAAACGCCCTGCCGCTTTTTCTCTCTTTCTTTTCTTCCTATTTGGTCTTGTCTGACTGTTTATTTTATTTTATCTTATTTTCTTTCCCTACCGGATCAATAAAATTGAACTGAAAAATCCTGATCGGGAAAGAGATGACAGGAATGGATCCATTTTACTTTCTGATTCCCACTTTTTGTAAAGACACACTGGCAGCGTCGGTTAGCCTCGCTGGGGAGAGCGGATTCACGGTTCCGTCTCCATCTGACCTGGTGGAAGTCAAAGTAGTAGTCTAAGTCTAACATAGCCATGGTAGCAGGGCTAGTCCTGAGTGGTTGCTTGCTGTGATCACCCTACAAACTGATCATCAAACTGCAGTGCACTGGCTCTCTCGCTTACCTGCCTTAGGTACATTTTTTTTTTTTTCTTTCCCTCCCTTGGTGCAGAACTTGAAGGAGATTGGACGATAATCGCATTGTCGTATTTATTTTTATCTCTGATTACTCTTATTATTATTATTATTGTTGTTATTATTATTATCTGCACGATTTCGATTTACTCTAATGAATTTTTTCATATTACCATAATATTACATTTAATTTTCCAATTTATTCTATTTACTATTTTGTTACTATGCTTCCAAATCATTTCCCACCTTCGCTTTCCCCGGCGATCGCTCGGGAAGGACAAAAAAATACCAAGTTAAGTAATTAAGTAGTAGTTAGTGGTTCAACCCAGGTCTAGCCTCATCCAGTGGTGCTTCTATATCACTTTTGCTTTGCTCCCTCTAGACTATCCACCCTGACAGCCTCTCCGCCACCATTCCGCCCGTTTCAGATCGTCACTTTACTTCTTCTTTTATTTTTCTTTCCCCATCTTAATCTCACTGCCCCAATCCGGCCTGCAGATGCGAGGCATTTTCCCTGCCTCCTCCGTTCTGATCTCACCCTGGTCTGTTCCCCAATTCTGTTAGTATAGCTGCATCACAGCCCACCTCCCACTCTAACCCCCAATCTCCACACTTACCACATGTCTATCCCGTTCCTGACAAGTTCTGGGTCTGTTACAGAATGATCAGGGGATAGCCTCCTTCAGGAACCAAATCCTATATCAATCGCTCACTCGCCAATCTGAATCCTGTCTATCTTCACTCCATCACAACCAACTCTATAAGATCAAAGCCTCTTCCTGCCTCTTCATCCTTCAAACTCCAACAACTCAAACCTCAAACAACTACAACTACTCTCAATCCTACTCCTGCTACAACAACATCCGATACCTTCTAGAACACCTTCAGATACACCAAGCAGGCAGACAAACTTGAACAATGCGTCGAAGCACTACTCAGTCGGAGATCCCTCTTCCTATCACCTACACTCCAACTACGCATCGCATCAGCAAAGCGAAGAAGGGAAAGCGTGTGCATGCTTGCGAATACCCAGGCTGCAACAAGGTTGGTACCACGAGGATGCTGTCGCACAGACCTGGAACCAAGCTGACCCTTCAATTCAGGTCTTCACCAGAGCCGAGCACCGAAGGTAAGCCGTTGCACTTGTGTCGCAATAATCTTGCCTTATTGGTATGCTAACCAAATCTTGCAGACGCCATGAGCTGAACCACAACCCTGAAGCCCTATTCCGCTGTACCCACAGCCACTGCAAAAAGGCATTCCACCGCCCTGACCTTCTCGCCCGCCACATGGAAAGACAGTAAGTACTTCCTGCCATAAAGGCTTGCTTGTCACCTTTACTGACGATTACCTCCAGCGAATTGGAAGCACAGATGGACAGGACTGCCCAATGGCACCAGCAGAGCCGAACTCCCCTCATCTCTGAGCCTTATGTCCCTGCCACCACGTCTATGCCCTCAACTCAAACACCGTACTTGGCCGTTACCCAACCGCACAATGCCATGTCGGTTGGTGCCCTCGTGGCGCCTGCCATCCACCCAGACCTCTCCAATGACTGCGGCTTGATGTGGAATAGTGTCGAAATTACATCTGGACACCAGACTCCTTTGTACCAAGGCCCCCATCAGATTCACGAGTCCGTAGAAGACAGTCGGTACTACGCTACCCCGGAAACGTGCCCGTCTCCTCTCTCGGATGGCACTTCCCTTTCAGTGCACTCTCACTCCCGTTCGTCTGTCGTCTCCACACCGGTTACGGTCGCTGAACCGTATCCCGAGAGCCTCATGGAACCCGACCTGACTTCCTCGCCAATGTCCATGCAGTCGAATATGCGCTGCTGGGAACAGCCAGACACCAGCCTTCCGTCCCTAAGCATGATGCCCCTTCCTCTCACCGAAAGCCTCCTTCATCCGGTATGTCAATCAGAGAGACATCCACCATAATATGTTCGCTAATTCCTTATTGCAGTCTATCCACTGCCATTATCCATCGCCCAGCTGGTCAGCGAGCCCAAGCCTGACCTACGAGGAACATGTCCTCCCCCCCGCCTCATACCCACCCGCAATGAACTGGAAGTCATGGGCGATATGAGCAACAACAAAGCCAACAGGCGGTGATGATTTTCATCTATTCACCACCGACGACAGGCCGGTGCCTAATTAGGGCTTATGAGCCACGTTCCAATACGACTGATACGCTAATACTCGCCCCCCTTTGGACGACACGCAGTGATATGTATGCATATCTCTGGTACTTCTAATTTGTGCGGACCGAGAATAATGCGACTGCACGAGAAGAAGAGAACCACGCAGCATCACCGTCAAGCCGGTCTCGCACCGTTCAAATGAACCATAATACGACATTAATGCCGCCACGCATTGACGTTGGCATTACCAGGCCCATGAGGCCATGGGAACGAGCCACCAAAGAAACTGGTGGCCTCATCCCATTATTGATCTGTTTATCCATCCTTGTTATCATTTCCTTTGTCTATCTGCACATATTTCCTTTGTTCTGGAGAAAAAAGCCCTGGTTTGCAATTTGGCTACCCGGCTACTGGATGGCGTCCATTTGGGATCTTCATGATTGATTATATACCCATGCTGTGTGGCTTTCTTATTTCGCAACGTGCACTGATTGTCCATATGTCATGTTATACTTATTGAGTTATGCTAGCTTGATGGTTTCTTCTTTTGTTGTGCCTTGATGTTTTATCTGAGCCAATGATGTTTTCTTTATATTTTGTTTGTTCTTTCCTATGCAACCTTGTCCAATGTTTTGCTCTTTTCCTTATAGAAACGTGTTTGTATACTAGTATAGACTTCACTTCTTGCTGCAAGACCTATCTATTTTACACCTTACTTCCGATAATCTTTCTCATAATTCTCCTGATTATCCATCTGTTAGTTCGTCTGATATTGTTCCGAATGATTTATTCTGGTTAGGTAACTTGGTTTGAAGAACTGGGGTTTGGTTTCAGAAGACTCTGAATTGTTTTGAATTGTTGGCAAGCCTTTCACTGTGTAGTACATGAGATTCTTGACAATGACACTGGCAAAGATACTCTGCTCAGAATAATCTGGGAGATGCTGATATTCATGATTCTAGGAAATATCCACTGTTGACTGCTGCTAGACATAATGATCAAGCCATCAAATTACCTGCTGTTATCTCGCTAGATGAGACTGAATCTCAGCCAGAAAACTTTGAAATATCCAGGATACCAAGTCGCGTTCACATCCTGTCTTCGCCTACCAGGCAAGTTCGCTACATAAGCCCTTGGCAATTACTTCATCTATCTAACGTTCGTAAAGTCATTTAACACCCCACAGCTCATCCCTGGCCGGAATGACTCTCCAACACCATCCGCACCAGCTTCTATGCTGTCCCCGCTCCTCTCTAGTAAGATACTCGCCTGTTTCACGCTCATCTTCATGCTCTACTACGCAAGCACCCACCGTGACTCGTTTTTTCGCCTTGTGTTTGACGCGGCCTCCGATGCCGATAATCTCCTGTCGAAAGTAGCCCGGTTCTTCTTCCTCACGATGCTCCCAGCCGTCATGGGCGTGATTGTGGTGTCGTGGAGGACTCTGGCTGTGGCGATGTTCATAGTAGCGACCATAGTCAGGGGGGCTCCCTGAGGCTTCGTCCGCTTCGCATTCTACTTCTAGCTCAATTTCTTGGGCTGCAAGGCAATCCTCTCCTCTACCGCACTTGACGCCTTGGCAGCCTTCTCCAATCCCAGTGCCGAGGCCACCAAGATAGGTACTATAACGAGTGCGCCATGTCCATACCCGTCGGTAGGTGGTATCGCTGCTGCGTACTTGGTGTCCGCATTGATGACAAAGCCATATAGCATCATCGCAGGAGCAAGGCGTACGTTGGAATGCCGAGATTATGGACTGAGGAGGGTGTGAAGGCGCATGTGTGTAGATTTTCTGTGGATGAGCATGTTCGTAGGGTTGCTCGATAAGCTCATTCAGAGGGGCCGTACGACAAGTGGTGCAGAGACGACGAATGCGGTGTTTGAGCATGTGGCTGGATGGAGGCTTGATAACGCAATTCTACATGGTACAAGTATCAGTATTGGAATGGGACGACACAGAGCTTGGTGGAGCAGACTCACCCGGCACACAACCTTGGAACATCGACGGCATTCGGCCACCATATCTCGGGCGCATTTAGAGATTTTGCCACTGGTCAGGCGTCCGGAACTTCTGGCATTCTGGCTGAGCAAACGCATAACCGACTTGACGCTGTCGGGAATGCAAGCTCCGCTGTTCAACATGTCCGATAGTGTTTCGATATACTCATTCTCACAACGCAAGGTCTGCTTAACCAGCTGCGGGCGATAGGGAGACAGGTTGGCGTGGAATTGACGACATGTTCGTGAAAGGGCGTGTAGAGTATTCAGATCCACCGAGCGAGCAATTGCTTTGATAATCCTGTATCCGCAGTCAGCACACCATACCGAACCAGACACTGGAGCGGCCTGGTTCAAAGTGTCTCATACGGATAGCAGCTCAGAGCAGCTGAGAAAGCATTCCGATTTGGATTTTGTTGTGGCGCTTTAGAGATGGGAGAAATGCTGTGTAACGGGTCTGCGGAGCGATCACTGTCCGCGGATACATCCGCTGCACGATGCGGCTCGTCCGGTTTGACAGGTAATAGTTCGGATAACCCAGGCTTTTTGGGTTCTATGTAGGGATGTAGGAAGGGATTGGAGGGACCCGAGATATGATGCGGGCTAAGCGCATCGTCGTCGAAGTCTATGAAAACCACCATCCTGTTCGAGGGAAGTATTTATGGCACAGGCGGAGGGGAAAGAGATGCACAGGTTCCGAAGAGGCTTGCTAACCGGCAGCAAACTGAATGAACGAGCAACAAGTATTGAGCACTAGAAGTAAGACAGGCAAGCCAGATCAGTCTAGTTGGGCCATTATAAGTATATCAAACGTCCAAAGAAGCACTAGAAGCCTGTTGAAGGCTACAGTGGGATGATACGGCAGGGAAACATCCAGCTCCGCTCCGTATTCGGCGCGGGTCCTGAAGATCAACAGCAGTGGTTCGTCTCGGCGATCGAGAACCCGTGGGCGATTTGGCTGGGTCAGATGGGGAATCCCAACGTGGAACCGAAGCCTTCAGGGCGGTCCTTATTATATTCGAGGCAGACGAGTCATATCCAACACGCCTCGTGGAAGAGATAGATCGGGAACGATGTTGGTTGCATCGATTTCTCCCAACGTCATGCCTTGTTGGGGTCACGCGTCGGCCGCCAGTCAGGTGTTACGCCTTTCCTCTTCGGGAAGGTGCATCTCTCTCTCTCTCTTCTCCGCTCCTCCGCATTTGCTCGGCTTCTCGCTTCTTCCACTTTCTATTGCAATATTAGTCTCAATGAAGAGAATGAAGGTGGCACCATTATAGTCAGAACTCTGTAATACATCTTCTATGTTTTATCAACTCAATTGGCCGTGGATGGTACCTCTACGCCTAAGGATGGACTCGAGCATCTCCCTCCACGGCGGCCAAAAGGAGGGGCGAGACTCATCTTACCCCACCAGGCAGTTGGAGTCATTCTTTCTATCTTATCGGGGAAGTCGGGGCATTTTCCGAGGATAACTGATCGCCTCTATCGTATCCCTTAGCCGAATCCTTAGGACAAATATACTTCTTGTCTCGTGTTTCTTCCTCCTTCTCTACTACTTGACTTTCTGCTCAACCTTCCTTCGCGAGATCCCTCCCGCATCGCAGACACACCCCCGTCACGTCATCAAGATGCCATTGAACTCCAAAGCTGTCTATTCTCGGCTCAACCCCGATTTTGTCCCTTTCGCGAGCCGGAGAAGTACTGTGCATAGCACAAAAGGAATTGTAACGTGTACTCAGCCATTGGCAGCCGCCGCAGGCCACAGAATCCTGAGTGAAGGAGGCAATGCCGCCGTACGTTCTTGAGGAACCCCCGCCATCTTCTGAGATTTAAATGCTGACTTTGGTAAAAGGATGCTGCTGTAGCTGTCGGTCAGTAGAATAAGTGACTTTTGAGGGAAGATGAAACTAAGAGAAATGTGTCTACTAGCTGCGGCATTGAATATCACAGAGCCCTCATCCACAGGCATCGGTGGAGACATGTTCTGCCTCTTTTATGATGCCAAAACGAAGAAAGTCCATTCACTGAACGGCTCTGGTCGCTATCCTGCCAATGCGACCCTCGAAAAGGTCAGGAAGGATCTGAACCTTGGCCCAGATGAGTCTGGAAAAATACCCATGACCAGCGTCCTCGCTGTGTCTACTCCCGGTGCAGCGGCAGGGTGGGTTGATACTGTGGAAAAGTTTGGTAGTGGAAAACTCTCTCTGGAGCAGATCTTGCGTCCTGCTATCGAACTTGGTGAGGAAGGCTTTCCTGTCTCAGAGCTGGCATCTTTCTTTGTAAGCACACCGTTCTCTTCGTCCGACTTATACAACAAGCTGACTCTCTGCAGTGGCACGAAAGCGAGCATCTGATTCGCGCAGCATCGCCAAACTACCACGAGATGCTCAAGTCTGACCCGAACGCTGAAAACGGTGTTCGGAGCCCTCTCCCCGGAGAAATCCTGAGAAACCCCACACTGGCCCAGACATTCCGAACGCTTGCCGCGGAGGGAAAGAAGGGCTTCTACGAAGGACGTGTTGCAGAAGAACTTGTCAAAGTCGTCCAGGACCTGGGAGGCTATATCACCCTGGAAGACCTGAAATTCCACGCCGAAACCGGAAGCCAGGAAACAGAAGCCATCTCCCTCAAATTCACCGGTCAGGATATCGTCGAGAAGCAGGCCGCCGGTACAACCGGCGAGGCTAACCAGGGAGTGGAGATATGGGAGCATCCACCAAACGGACAGGGTATCGTGGCTCTCATGGCCTTGGGTATCCTCGAGGAACTAGAGCGCACAGGAAAGATCCCAAAGTTCACTGAGGCACAGCACAACTCCGCCGAATATCTACACGCAATCATTGAAAGCCTTCGCATTGCATTTGCCGATGCGTCCTGGTGGGTCACCGATCCCGATGTGGAAAAGGTTCCAAGCAAGGAACTTATATCCCGCGAATATCTCGCGGAACGTGCCAAACTCTTCAACCCTGATAAGGCGTCCGATATCCTTGACCATGGCAGTCCAGCCCACAACCACTGTGATACAGTATACTTTGCAGTGACAGACAAAGAAGGAAACGGTATCTCCTTCATCAACAGCAACTATGGTGGATTCGGAACATGTATCATACCCAAGGGATGTGGATTCACCCTCCAAAACCGGGGTGCCAACTTTTCGCTGACCCCAGGGCATCCGAACGCACTGGCTCCGCGCAAGCGACCTTACCACACCATTATCCCAGCATTAATCACCAACGTCTCCGATGGATCTCTCCACTCGGTATATGGTGTGATGGGTGGCTTTATGCAGCCTCAAGGTCACGTCCAGGTCCTCCTCAATATGCTTGCGTTCAATTATCACCCTCAAGCTGCACTAGATTCACCTAGAATCTGTATCTCTGCTGGGAACGCCGATGAGGGAAAGCCCATCGACAGAACAGTCTATGTGGAGGAAGGCGTCAGCGATGCTGCGGTTGAGGGCCTGAAGAAGCTGGGCCATCAGGTCGAGGTTCTGACTGGATGGAAGAGGGGCATGTTCGGCCGTGGACAGATCATTCGTTGTCACTATGATGATGGGAAGCTGGTGTACAGTGCTGGAAGCGACTTGAGAGGTGATGGAATGGCGATTCCAGCCTTGTGAAGCCTTACTCCGGTAGTTCAGAACCTCCTTGTTACGAGCTGAGACGATACGTATCCTAGAATGTGCTAATGCAGCCTAAATAAATTTGATTTAGAGATATTCCACAGCGCGCTTAGAATCCCATAAGATGAGAGGAACAAGAGTAGAAAAAAAGAACCCCCCGCTAATTACCATACGCTCCATCGCAGAAATAGCACTTTTCAAAGGAGAAGAGAAGAGAAGAAAACATTAGACGTAAAATATAAGTCCACATAGAGAAAAGATAGTCATATTTATCATCGCATTCATCAATTGCATGCAACATACATCAAACGTAAGATACATGAGAATAGAACCGAAATAGGCTAAAATGCTTTCATAAAAAGGTCACAAGCACCCCGAACCATATGCTATTCCCGCTGATGCATGCATGCTGTGAATCTGCTGCGCAAAAGAAACTGCAAGTCAAAATGGACAAAAGAAAACAAAGAATAAATATATACATCGAGCTGACAGAGAGGAAGGTAGAAAGCGAAGAATGAGTGTTCGTTTCCCAAGCAAGTCTATTATCAGTGAGCAGCAATCGCACCCAAGAGAGTCTTCAGCTTGGATGGTCCACTGGGTGGAGGAGACGGCTCGCGTCGATGTCTGTGATGACGATGGCGATGTTCTCCGCTACTACGGTGAGGACGACGTTGCTCGGGTTCCTCCCCTGCCCTTGCTTCCTGCTCCATCTCCATCCTCTTGCGCTCTCTGCGAGCTTCACGCCAAGCTCGAGCTTCTTCGTCGTCCTCGGGACGTGGTCGACTTGAGCGCTCACTGCTGCTCTTGCCTTCTTGCGACTGACGTTGACTCTGGTGGGAGGATGACCTTCTCTCACGATCTTTGTAGACGTTAGCGGAGGCCTTGGCAGCGTTGATCTTCAGAAGTGGGCCATTGGTGTCTGACTGACCCTCCATATACTTCAAGAAGAAGCGAGGCTTGGGTTCTGTAGATTGGGTGTGGCGCGACGACGAGCTGCTCTTGCGCTCGCGGTCCTGACTTCCAGAGTGATCTGACCGTGGGTGTGACCTGGTGGGTGCGCTCTCTTTACCGCTCAAAGAACGTTCGGATTGTTCCAAGTTCCTTGATCTTGCGCTTCGCTCAGAGCGCCTTGCGTGTTCTTGCTCCCGCTCCCGTTCAAGTTGTTCACGTTGTTCGCGCTCGCGTTCGCGTTCTCGGTGTCTGCGCTCACGCTCTTGTTGTTTGCGCTCTTGGTCTTGTTGCAGACGCTCTTGTTCTTGTTGTCTGCGCGCGCGTTCTTGCCGTCTTTGCTCGCGCTCGCGCTCACGCTCGAGCTCACGTTGGCGTTCGTACTCTCGTTCCCGTTCCCGTTTCCGCTCGTCGCGATCCCGGTCACGCTCCCGCTGCCTGTCCTTTTCCCTCTCACTTCCACGGTCCGAAGAGCGACGCTCTTTCTCGATGACCTGAATCTTTTGCTTCTGCTTCTCTTCGTGCATCTTCTTGGAGTCCTGTAAAGCTTGCGCCCATCGACCCATGATACTAATACGCTCACCCTTTCGCCTTTGTGAGCGATGACCATCAGACGAGCTCCTAGACTCCTTCCGATCATAGTCAGCGTCGGGTGATCTTCTGTGCTTCCTTTGTGAATCTTTACGGTGGACTGCTGCGGTGACGGCGGCGGCGGCTGTGGCCCCGGCTATGGCTCCGCCTAGAATTTCACCCCTTGAAGAACCGTTAGCCTCGGTTTCTTCTGACGGCTCTGAGCTCGGATCTGCTTCATATCCTTCGCTTTCGCCCTGTTCTTCCGGCGGGGGTGCTGCGACTTCTGATGCCTCGATAGGAACGGCTCTCTCAGCAGGAGCTGTATCTTCTGCCGGTCCTGGTCCATTGACTGAACCGGGTTCGTCAGCAGGTGCAGGATCTTCTGCGGGTACTTCAACAGGAGCGGGGTCTTCAGCGGCAGGCTGCTCTTGAGCAGGAGCGGGCTCTGACCTGGCAGCAGGCTCTTCAGCCGGGGCGGCGACTGCCACATCAGCCTCTTCCGCAACGAGCTCTTCTGCAGCAGCAGGTTCCTCCATGGCGGCAGGTTCCACGGCGGCAGGCTCTTCCACAGCGGCAGGTTCCTCCACAGCGGCAGGTTCCTCCACAGCGGCAGGTTCCTCCACAGCAGCAGGTTCCTCCACAGCAGCAGGCTCTTCAGACGGGGCGGCGGCTTCCGCAGCAGCCTCCTCCGCAACGGGCTCTTCTACAGCAGCAGGTTCCTCCACCGCAGGTGTAGCTTCTTCCGCTGGAGCAGGCTCTTCAGGCTCCTCCACCGGGGCAGGCTCATTTACAGCAGGAATAGCCTCTTCCACTGTAGCAGGTTCTTCGACCACAGCGGTTTCTTCAGCAGGGGTAGCTTCTTCCACTTCAGGCTCCTGCCCCGCGGCAGGCTCATCTACTGGAGCGGGTTCTTCCGCTGGAGCGGGATCATCAACAGCTCTTTCAGCGGGAACCTCTTCCACAGATGAAGTCTCTTCTGCTGGCGGTTGTGCTTCAGCGGTAGTGTTCTCCTCGGGAGCAGGTTCTTCAACCGAAGCTGGCTCTTCTTCGACCGGTGCGGGCTCCTCCGTGGCGGCAGGTTCCTCGACAGCGGGTTCCTCAACAGTCTCATTAACTGGGGCAGGCTCTTCGGCCGGAGCGGGCTCTTCAGTGATAGGCTCCTCGGCGGCGGGCTCCTCGGCGGCGGGTTCCTCGGTGGCGGGCACCTCGACAGCTTCTTCGATGGGTGCAGGATCCTCAGCCAGTACTGATTCTTCAACGGTAGCCTCAGCTTCAGGTTCATTGGCAGCAGCAGGTTCCTCAATCGCGGGCTCGTCGGCGATAGACTCCTCAGCAGCAACTTCCTCTTCAACAGCCTCCTCTACTGGAGCAGACTTTTCAGCCGGGACATTCTCCTCAAGCGCAGGTTCAGGAGGTGTCTCATCTGGGGCTGGAGGTTCTTCAGCTGCAGGTTCTTCAGCGATAGCTTCTTCTGCAGGAGCGGATTCTTCGGGCACCGCTTCTGTGGCCGGCTCTTCGGCGGGAGCTTCTTCAGGAACTTCACCGACACCCTCTTCTGCTGGCACTTCCTCAGTCGATGGTGTCTCTCCAGGGGCCGCTTCTTGTGTTACTTGCTCGGGTTCTTCGACATGAACTGGCTCTTCTGTTGGCGCATCTTCAGCGGCGAGATCAGCAGGAGACTCCTCAGATTCCGGTGCGGCACCCTCGGCATCTTCGTTCGGAGTCGCTTCTTCGACTGCGGCCTCAGCGGCCGGGACTTCCTCTGCTGCGGCCTCCGCGGGAGACTCCTCTGCAACTACTTCCTCGGTCGGCTTTTCGTCAGCTGGCTCTTGAGCATCTACCGGTTCATCCTCGCTTGCTGGTTCCGGAGTAGTCTCCGCTGCCGCTGGAGTTTCATTGGTAGGCTCTTCGACTGACTCCGAAGTCGCGGCTTCCTCAGGAGGCACCTCCACGTTTACTGCCTCCTCCGCGGCGGGTTCGGATGCAGGTTCTGCTGCTTCTGTAGTTTCCTCAGCCGGTACGTCTGCTGTATCATCCGCGGTGGGCTCTTCAGCCGGAGGTTCTTCTGCAACACTCTCTCCGGCGGGTTCTTCCATGACAACGGCTTCCTCAGCAGGTGTCTCGACGGGTGTCTCGGTAGGTGTCTCAGCAGAATCTTCTTCAGCGACAGGTGATTCGGTAGACTCCTCGGCTGGCGCTTCGCCGGATTCAACTTCTGCTGAGGCCTCATCGGTTGTTTCAGGCTGTACGGACCCTTCAGGTGACTCTTCGGGGGGAGCGGCCGGTTCTTCCGGTGCCTCTTCAGTTGCATTTGCTGGCTCTGCTTCGGGTTCAACGGTGGCATTGTCCGCCGCTAAATCTTCTGTCGACTCTGGCGTTCCCTCGTCTGCTGGTGCTCCATCCACAGTTTCTGTGGTTTCGGGACTAGGTTGTTCCTCTGAAGTTTGATTCTCCTGTCCTTCTGGGGCGACAGGGGTTTCCGTGGATTCTGGCGCAGGCTCGGGTTGTGCTTCAGCCTCATGCTCCTGGGCCTCCGCGTCTGCAGCCGGTTCTTCGGGCGATGCATCGCCGCTGTTGGCTTCGGTGCCCTCGTCGTTGCTAGGGGGCTCAGCAGGGGGCTCAGCCTCGCCCTCTTGACTCTCTGCCGGTGGCTGTTCTGTTGCGTTCTCCCCGTCCTTATCAGCGTCGATCAAATCGGCCGTCGTTGGTTTCGCCGGCGATTCATCATCGGGCTTGGTGTCTTCAGCCGCTTGTTGTTCGGTTTCTTCTTTTTCGGCTTCGACATTATCATGTTCTGTAGGAGGATCACCTTCTATGAAGTCATCCTCTATGTGTAAGGTCAGCTGACTTTGGGAACTGATATCAACATCAGGCGTACCATTGCTGGGGGCTTCAGTGTTCTCCTCGGGCGATGTATCATCTACATCCGCCGGTGCAGCGTCTGCATCGACTGGTTCCGGTTCTATGTCTTTGGGTGCATCCTCAACAGGTTGATCACTGGGAGGACTATCTTCCGGCGGTGGGGTGGACTCGTCTGCTTCAGGAGGGGGACTCTCGCCTTCCTCTTTTGTTTCAGCAGTCGTATCGTGGGAGGTCTCTTCAGCCTCTGGTGGAGGCGTTGTTGCTTCGGTGGCACCTGGTGAAGCTTAGTACAAGGAAGTATAAGATGATAAATGTCACGTGAGGTAACATGGTAACAAGTGTCTCAGGCCAGAAGGTAGTATCACAGGCAGGTCCAACATACCTTCAGACTCGGGAGATGTTGAGCCACCATCGGCAGGGGCACTATCGGATCCTTCTGTAGGGGTAGTCTCGGCGGCCGGGGCATTATCTGGTTCGACGGGGTTGTTGTTATTGTCCTGATCCTTAGGCGGCGTCAGATGATCCGTAGATGCAGTATTGACAGGGTAATATGAAAAGCTAAAAGTTTGACGGTCGAAGGTCTGATAGTGACGCTCGAAAGTCTGGTACTCAAACTTGGGAAGTTGTGCATACTGGACCGGGCGTTGCTCCATTTTCTCCGACATCAACGGGTGCCTCTGGGGTGGGATCGGGAGAGGGGGTTTGCTCTTTGGACAGTTGATTGTCGTTTACGGGGAGCCTTTGCTTATTATTATTGTTGTTGTTGTTCTTCTTTTTCTTGTTGTTTCCTTTTTTACCCATGGCATCGGATCAGTGGCGTTTCTTGGGTCTCTGATGACCTCTTTGTGAAACGGGAGTAACAAGCGGATATAAATCTATTGAAGGAAATATGACATATGCCTGTCGAATGTCTAGACAAGGCGCAGAAGACAGGGGGGAAGGCGAATGAAGAAAACCCAAAAATAGGGGCAACGCAAGAAAAAGGAACGCGAAACGAGGGGTGCTGTGTAATTGCTGGGTTAAGCAAACGCTGGGGTATGAGAGGTTGGAAACGCAAAGGGCAAAAAGGGCATAGGCCCGATGGTCCGCCAACAACATTGTGGTTCCTTTTCGAGGACGAAGACGAGGCGACGTATAGTAGTGCATTCGCTATCCAGTGCAATGGGTCACTGTCCAGGAATGGCTCGGGCTTGGGGCTGGGGACGTCATGAACGAACTGCCCGACGGCAACTCGTATCATTGGGCCACGTCTCATGGGCCCCATCCCTCCCGGATGGACATAGAAAGAGGGTCTTCTTCCGGAAGCATCACTGGGGCAAGGGGATAACCGGCGGAGCACCATCTGCAGCAGAAGCATGCAGTCGCAACTAGCAAGCAGGTGGCGGCGGGGAGTGGATGGGCAATTGTGGTCCAGATAGGATAGCAACACCACAGGGAATTGGGTGCTCCGTAGGGTGTGTCATTAGTGTGGTGGGGGTGGTGCCACAGCTCCATCACAAGTGTTTTCGTAATTTAAATTTTTTTTTCACCATCTGGTGTCAATTCCTTTTGTTTATTTGGCCTCTTGCGGGCAGAAGTATTGCATAGATAGTTCAAAAGTATCGTGGTTAGCCAATGCCCTGCAAGTACTTTGTACGGGATCGTAAATCCAGTGGGAGAGGAAAAAGCAATCGGAGGGTCGATAGAGACCTGCGCCTTGAGCATGCAAGGTCAAATGATTGATCTTAGGCCCAATGAGTGAACACTCTAATACAGCCAATCATGCCGGCATCCGGGGCAATGAAAGGCGACAAAAAAAAAGAAGCCATCGAAAGTGAAAAGGGCGCTGCCCATGGTTACTCCGACCTGTCGAGTGTACCTCATCAACATAGCCGGAGCACCAGTATCATAATCATTCATGCCCAACGGCTGGTGCAGCAATAGTAGTAAATTAGACGCATGGTCCGTGAGTAGCGAGACTGGGTCCCTGGCCAGGGAAGAAAAAAAGCTAGGGATGGTTGGGTGTAACTAGGGTGCGAATGTTATGGCCATGGGTAGGGATTACTGTTGTGACTGTGCACCGTTCGGTGGGTAAAGGCGATCAATCATCGACAACAGCATCACTCCCCATCACCGAGATGACAAGGGGGGTGAGGGAAAGCTGGTCGCGAGAGAGGGGGGCGATGAAGATCTCCAGAACCCTGGTCAATTCGTACTTCTGGTACTGATGAAGAACCATCGAAGCCAAAACGAAGCAAGCCAGAAGGGTCAATGGAAAAACAAATGCCTGGCGGAATGGTGAGGAAAGGAAAGAGAGGGAGGGGAGGAGGGAAAGTGAAGCCGGATTCGAAACTCCACCGGACAATTCAGCAGCCGCAGATCACTGGACCGCCCAACCAGGAATAGTGGGAATTTCTTTCGATCGGGTTTCAATTTGTTTCATTTCAAGTGCCTTGACTATTCATGATCTCATTCAACAAGAGGTCAATTTTTCTCAGGCACTATGAAGATGGGAAGTAAAGGAATTGTCCATCGTGTCTCCAATCCCGATGACATTTTCCCGATCCACGATGGGAAGGTCTGTCATCCCAAATTCGCATCGCGATTACTTCCGAGTAATAATCGAGAGATTGAATCAATAATTCCGAGGAAGGTCCAGATCATGGGCGGTGGGCAAGAAAAGAAGCCGGACTCGTCGCATCCACCGATAAGTGAGGCGCATTGCTGTTCTGGCAGCCGGTGAGTGGCTACCAGTGCACGCCCGCCCCCATCCAGGCCCGTTGAAGGAGGCGTCATTAGTGAGTAGATGGATGGACATGGCTGCAAGCTACGGAGCACACTAAATCGTGATGCTAACTAACCCCATTCCTCCGAGACCCTCCATTTCTCCCTTGGCTACCTGCCCATCAGGCAAGCTGCCCAGCATTGCAGCTTGCGCAGACAGTGTTGTGTTTTGATGGGCTCCCCCGCTCGGGTCTATACAAACCCCAATTTCCAATCATCCCAATCAGCCAGCACCGATGTCTTCTCCCTCTGGCATAAACACCCTCCACGTCAACAACCCCCTCATCTATCTATTGCCATCGCAACTGCCTTAACCCATCATCTCAGATACTCAGCCAGATACCCGAGATCGTTATGTGCGTGTCATTTATT
Source organism: Aspergillus eucalypticola CBS 122712 (assembly GCF_003184535.1). Lineage (NCBI taxonomy): Eukaryota > Fungi > Ascomycota > Eurotiomycetes > Eurotiales > Aspergillaceae > Aspergillus > Aspergillus eucalypticola. Next base: position 612,654 of record NW_020290282.1, read on the forward strand.
TACTAGATCTTTCTATTGCCAGCACAGCGTAAATCTGTCAGGTTCAGGTCGAGATCGCCCGCAGATCTGACCTAAGTAACGTATAGTAAGGTACCCAGTATAGACTACTATCTACACGTAGCGGACGGACGCCCAAAGAGATGATGGTCACACAATAGCAGATGCCAGGTCCGACAGAATGACATTCTCTCTCTATGCAAGTTTAATAATCTTGCCATCATGGGGTGCTTTCTTTCTGTCTCCGGCAATCCATTTGCTGGCCACCACCGAAACCCTAGTCGATACTTTCGGTGTCATCCCACGCTGGAACATGCAACGGGCCGGATATGGCTGCCTCCCCGCTGGATTTCACCACCATCCCTGACCCATAGCCTTGATGTTTAATCCATCCATCTGGTGGTACCGCTTATGCATGTTTCCGCTTCGTCCCGGCGGTGCGAATTGCTGGTCCATTCCATCCGCTAAACCCCCATCTGTGGCCCCGTCAGGTAAAATTGCCGTCTAAACCATACGCGTACTTTGTGCTTGAGCGCTTACCTGGTCAGCCTGTGCTGTCAAAGTTCTGGCTGCCAATCACCGTGTGAGATGCTAGAATAGGATCACTAGAAGCGTGAGAGCTATCAGAATCTACTACACTCGCCTTGGTCTGCGCATGCTTGGGTAACCACTGTTGGCAGTGACATTGACACTGGGACCTATTATGAAACAATGCACGGGCTCAGAATCGACACTACCCCAAATTCATCCAATTAGTTATTGACTTGGGTATTCTATTGATCTGGACCTCAACGCTCTATTGTCCTTCGAACCAGGCGATAGCTGTCGTTCGCCACAGCCTAGCAGGAGGCATCTGGCCTCACTTGGGCTTCATCAAGTCTAAAAATAAACAATTATGCAGTTTTGGGTATCCTCAAGACGTAACCGTTCTCTGGCGAATTTGAGGCCACTTCCACCTGTCATAACGACGCGGACTTGACTCCTAGTACCACCAGGCGTGATAGTTCGAGAAAGAAAAGGAACCCGGCAGATACCCCGAGACAGAAAGCCAAGGAAATACTTTATGCAACCGTCTATGATGATCTTGACAAAACACGACACTTACCAATAGGGTCTAGACCCAAGTAACAGTGGTTGGCACCCAACGCAGCGTACCAATGACCGAGACTGGTCATAAAGGACGTCATGTTCTCAGAGCATCCATCGATTTCCTCCATCGAGGCCCGTAAACTTTCATCACGAAGAGGACGGAGCTGCTTGCAAACGCGACCAGTCCGAGAATGGTGAACAGCCATCCATTGCCAATGGCATCGATGATTGGGGCGGTGACAACTGAGCCCACGCAGGAGAAGATATTTCGCATGAAATTGTTTAGTGCGACACCTGCAGAGGATTTCTTGGGCATGAACTCTGTCAGCATGGTCGTTGCCATGCCGAAAATGAGCATTGATCCGACGCCGAAGAAGAAATTGGCAATCATCTACACAAACTTGTCAGTAAGATGCCATGAAGTGCATGAAGCAGAGGGGATAAGCATCAGCAGATGTGTGAAACCCTGCGTGTCAGACATCCAAGAAACATACCGGTGCTAGCCAAAACACGCCTCGATCCGCGCACCATCCATACCAGATCAGTCCAGCAGGGTAGAGCATGGCGCCAAGCCAGGCATTCTCACGCATCCGGTCTTCGGGACGATAGATCAAGTTTCCATGTTCGTCGTATCTTTTGGCTTTCTTTGCCTCCCGTTGCATGATGCTATCCATCCAACGGCCTCCGAAGGTGCTAGCAACAACATATCCGAGCGAGTTGGGTATATAAAGCAGGCCAACGATGATTGTACTGAAATTATATGGACTAGCGCTGAATGTATGCTCAACACTGACATTTAGCACATAAAGAGATCCAAAAGTGATACTTGCGTAGTATACAGTTAGTAGAACGGGAGGATAGCGCAGGTAAAGAATGATCTTCAAAGGGTCAAGAAACACCATCTTGAGGACCTTCAACCACCTAGTGGTGAACTGAACGACTTGTCGAGAGGATACTCGACTCACTTGACGCCTAATAGTTTCCTCTTGCTCGATATTTGCCTCCTGTGTCTGGAGTTTCGTGTTTGCCAGTGTTTCTGGAAGGGCAAAAAAGATGAAAACCACGGTGAGCCCTCCATAGGCGGCCAGAAACCAAAGCGTACTTCGCCATCCCCAGCGTTCAGCTAAAGCACCTCCTACAATTGGGGCTAACAGAGGTCCACATAGCGGACCGAGATAGAAGATATTCATAGCACGTCCCCTTTCTTGGGGGTCCCAAAGGTCCGCAATAGTTCCTGCACCAACAGCCTGAACTGATGCAGATGCACCACCACTCAACATTCGCAGTACAATGAGCATAGCTATTGAACTAGAGATGGCGCAGAGAGAGTTGAAAACGACGAAGAGGCTGAAGGAAACGAGGTATATCGTTCGTCGTCCCAATCTTTCGCTAAAAGATGACCACCACAGTGGGAAGATCGACATACTAAGCATGTATAGGGAGATTGATAAATTTGTTATGGTTGTTGAGGTTCCCAGTTCCATTGATACTTGGGAAAGGGAGGCTGGCATCCATGTAAGGACACGACCAAATGGAGCCACGACTGGAGAGATGGACGACTTACGAAAGAAGATTGAGCTACCCATTGGAGCTGCGGCTCCTGCCACTGCTACCACGAATGTGATAAACCATTTGGTCTTCCGCGGATATACCTTGGGGTTCTCAACTTCAGCCAGCAACGAGAGCTGACCGAAAAGTCCCCTTCGTTTCAATCTAGGTACCACTATCGGACCCTCTTTCTCTTCCTCTGAAAAGGTAGTGCGAACATGTGATTCCTCATCTTTGCCTTCTATCACGGGAGAGTCGTCAGAGCCTTGAGATATGGAGTCAGGGTCGCACTTCTCGTCGATCATCTCATCATTAGATCGTATTGCTTCAGGGTGAGTATGACCAGCTGGGGAAATCTGCACCAAGTCGGCATCAGGGATACCATTTGTTGCTGTCGCCATCTTCCTTTCCGTATTGCTTTTCCATACGAGAGGCTAACAGTCCAAGCAGCACGATAGGGCTCGTTTCACAAGGGACACACCAAGAGGTCGGGACAGACTAGAATATCATGCATGTGATAAAGTGAAAGTAGCATGCGCTAACTTGCCTTGCCGGCAAGGCCAGTGACAAACTGTTAAGACGAAGTATAAAAGCTGAGTAACATCATAGACTGTCAATAAGTCGTAAGTATAGACGTGAATAGTGGTGAGGGAGAGTGGGAGACGAGCTGGTCGGCCAGATAAAACAGTTGGAAAAGATCAAGTTTGGAGTAAGAAAGAAGAGGAGGAAGACTGGGGTGCGTCTTTGCTCATGATTTAGTTTGTATCAGCCGGGGTTGGTTCGTCCTAATCGGGCAGGAAACTGTATGTGCCTTCCCCACTTGCTCTGGGTTGCACCTGCCATTGGATCTCGACAATCCAGGAATCCTTGATAGATCGATTCTGCTTACAAAGGATATAGATCCTGCACGGGCTGCAGGGTAAATTTCCCGGTTTCTTATCTTTTCACTACAGCTTTATTTTCTCTATTCTACGATCGTATCTCTGGCCGCAATTCAAAATCCCAACAATCCAGATAATAACACCATCTAGCTGAAACTGGCAAGCAGCACGTAGTACACCGCTACATACGCAAGGCGCCAGTATGCATACCGCAGTCAAACCCTTTTGGTTGCAAAATCCTGTCTGAAATCTGTGTAGTTTGTTCCATAATCAATGACCAGGTACCCCGTCAGTGTGCTAAGCCCATGAATCAAGCAGCATCTAACCCTCCCTCCATACTCTAGGGGGCAAAGCCAAATTCAAGGCCAGCCAGTCAGAGACCAACCAACTGGTGCCGTCCCATCCGATGGCGGTCATTTCCGTCCCTGATTTGGCACTAATCGGTGCTTTGCCGAGGTCAAGCCTCGCTAGATAGCCGGACGTTAAATGTCCCGCTCGGTAGTGGGGACTCATAGCATGAGGAACAGGAAGGAAAACAGTATGAACATCCGAATGCACATGGCACACAATATCACAGGTGCTCAGTCTTTGAGGCTCGAGAGTATAACCGTAAGTAAACGATAATTGACATCAATGGTGTGATCTAGCTAGATTGCTCCTTGATAAGGGCTCTCGGGGTCCTCTATATGGTATTGATCGTCATGTCGGGGAGAAGTAAAGCACCCGTGACACTATTCCAGCGCAATACTTTCGCAATATCCTCTCTTGCAGTCAGATATCGATTGCTTCCTTCAAATTCACGTTGCTCCGACTATCGCTCTATGGACCGTCTTTCCTAATGACCAACTAGGCATGTCAAAGGGTATTACTATGAGATCTAGGAAAACCCCCTCTTTCGGGAAACCCCCAAGCAGCAACGATGTCACTCAAGCAGCCTGAACAGTATAATAAACGTAGCTATCCATATTGACAGTACATCTGCAACATCCAAGTCTATCTCCAAGCAACAGCTATCTATGGACGACAAAACCCTCCCTCCAGCCCAGTGGATACACTCCAGCACGACCCGCCGGCTCACTCAACTTGCCCCACGTCCGAGCCAGAAAGCCAACCAGCCTCATAGACAGTTCCAGAAATACAAACCCAACTAGAATGACAACATAACTCACCACCTACTGACCTCGTACATCCAAAGTACCTACTAGTACCTATTTTCATACCTAGCATCCATCATCAATCCACCATGGCCGACCACCCCACCCTGACAGCAGCCCAACAATCCGTCCACAACACGCTCGCCAAATACCCCGGCGAGAAATACGTCGACGGCTGGGCCGAAATCTGGAACGCAAACCCCACTCCTCCCTGGGACAAGGGCACCCCGAATCCAGCTTTAGAAGATACCCTGACGCAGCGTCAAGGTACAATTGGCAATGCCATCGCCACGGACGCGCAGGGGAAGAAGTACCGCAAGAAAGCGCTAGTCCCGGGCTGTGGAAGGGGAGTGGATGTGCTTCTGTTGGCGAGTTTCGGGTATGATGCGTATGGGTTGGAGTATAGTGCTACGGCGGTTGAGGCGTGTAGGCGGGAGGAGGAGGAGAGTACTACTAGTGCTAAGTATCCCGTGAGAGATGAGGAGGTTGGTAGGGGAAAGGTGGTGTTCGTGCAGGGAGACTTCTTCAAGGATGATTGGTTGGAGGGGTTGGGACTGGGGTTGAATTCTTTTGATTTGATTTATGATTATACGGTGAGTTTTATGATGTCGCTAGAGGAGGCGACGGTCTACGGGTGGTTCTCTAGATGAATGATTACTGATTTCGTGTGTAGTTCTTTTGCGCGTTGAGCCCGTCCATGCGACCTGACTGGGCGCTCCGGCATACTCAGCTATTAGCCCCTTCGCCACATGGGAACTTGATCTGCTTGGAATACCCAAGGCACAAGGACCCATCGCTCCCGGGCCCTCCGTTTGGTCTTTCCTCGGAGGCTTACATGGAGCATCTCAGCCACCCGGGAGAGAAGGTCTCTTATGATGCCCAGGGTCGATGCAGAGGAGACCCTCTCCGTGAGCCAAGTGAGCGAGGACTGGAACGTGTGGCTTATTGGCAGCCTGCCCGAACACATGAGGTGGGCAAGGATGTCAATGGGGAGGTTCAAGACCGTGTATCGATCTGGCGCCGCCGGTAAGGCCATATCCGCGGTAGATGAAGTATCGCCGGGATGGGAGTCACTGCCTTGATTGGTCAATAGCCTAATCTTTGATTGACTTTTTTTGTTTTATACGCTTCTCTATGTATGTTTGGAGAGTGCGTTGTAATGCTCCCCGAGTCCGTATGTGTGTCTGTAGTAAGCCAACCAGATGACCCGCTTGCTTCCCTCTTCGTCGCCTGGCTCTTCGACATCACCCGGTTCAATCTTTTCGATTCTCCCATCGCCTTGGATGACATTGATCTCGACGCCATATGCCCTGGAGATCGCTTGCAATTCCAGTTGTCCGCCCCATTCGGCTGTCAGTTTGACTTTCCTGGTATATTGGTCCAGAGGCTCCTCCATGAATGGTGCAAAGTCGTCCTGGTGATCGCTGATGAAATCTGCCGCCACAGCTCTAACCGCCCGATACCCGTCATGCTTAGGCGAGGCCACGGTATCAATGCGAGATTGAGTTGGAGGCTGAAGGATCATCCTCTTCGGGTCAGGTTTCAGACCGATGCCTTGCTCGTCCAATTGGCATGCGATGGCAGAGAACAGACAGTGTCCATCCGGGTTTATGTCAACCTCCTTCAACTGTAAGCGCTTGAACACGCCCTCCATGACCTCTTTCTCATTTCCACGATGATCGGTCTGGTTTGCAGCCTCCTCCGCAGCAATCGCCGATTGCGCTGCTTGTTCCGCGGCACGACGTGCTAATCTGGCCTTCTGACGATTGGGCTTCTTGGGACGAGGACCGGAGGGCTGCGGGGTAGCGGGGGTAGAGCTTTGAGGCGATGATGTCGTTGTCTCCGACGGGGTATCTGCATTTTGCTGATCGGGCGAGTCACCAGCCTCATCAGCGTTTCGGTCCCCTTCGCTTGATTCGTTCAAACTGAGGTCTTCGATGCCATCCACAGGCTGGTCTGATTCGCCGTTTAGTTGCGCGATTTCAGCTTGTTGCCGCTCAGAGAGCTCTCTTTGAAGCCTCTCGCAATCATCGTTAACTCCTTTGCGGGTCTTCTTCGTGGCGGACTTCTTCTTCTGAGTGATTCGAGCCTGGAGATCTTTTTGTTCCTTGCGGTGTTTAGCTTGTAGCTCCTCCATCCTGGAAAACGGGGGATGTGCTGGTCCAACTGAAACTCTATGAATGACTCTAGAAGAATGTCGAGAATCAATATGTTGAATGAACGCGAAGGGCAGCTATGCAAAAATACAAACAAGGGTATCGTGACAGAGTAGGAAGTTCAATGCTGGACATGCACGAGTGGGATGAAGCTCAGCCCCGCCAAAGCCTGTCGTGACTTTTTCTGGATCACCCGATCGGCCCTTCGGTGTTCATGCCTAAGGCATCAAGTTCCTTGGTCGCTCTTCGGCTACATTGAACGACCATCGAGAGGAGATAAGATACTGGCAATGATGAGAGCTGCCTCATGTGTCTCTACCAGCTTTATGATTACTGTACTCTGTACTGATCAAACTCGTGCTGGCCATTGCCACTGACATGCTATGCAAGCCACTACTAATCACTCCAGAAGCACTGCAACATTGTTCTTCCGTTCCGCCCTGCCTCGGTATCTTTTGTGACACTGTAGAGTGATCCCCGGTTGTTCGGGTATCCCCATTATCCCCAGGCGGTAAAGGTAATATCTATAAGGGGTAGATCAGCGTCTCCGTCCAGACCTCACACGTGCGGCTGACTGAGTTTCTTGCAATCGGTCATCCATTTATGAAACTGACTTCTTCGATCTTCTCTGGCTTTCAAGTACGATATTTACCACACAGACCATCATCATGGACGTTCAAAAGTTGTTCGACGTCAAGGTGCGTACTGCGGAGATGCAGGATAGAGGACTCGGCCTGTACAGCTAAGCTGAAGATCTAACCATGCGATTAGGGCAAAGTCGTGCTGGTCACTGGTGGCGCCAAAGGAATCGGTCGGATGATCTCAGAAGGTTTCGTAAAGAATGGCGCCACTGTCTATATCTCGTCGCGAGACGCCAAGTCTTGCGATAAAGCTGTAAACGAGCTCAATGCACTTGGCACGGGCAAGGCCTATGCTATCCCTGCCGATTTCTATAAAGAAGAGGAAGTCAAGAGATTGGCCGAAGAAATTGCTAAGCGTGAGAGTAGTAAGTCTAGCCCCTAGAGTGCTGCTCCTTGGGGAGAGGGGTGTGCCAAGTACTCTAGCTTAACACATTTCCAGAGCTGCACGTTCTTGTCAACAACTCGGGTTCCAACTGGGGTGCCCCGTATGATGAATACCCTTCGTCTGCATGGACACGAGTTCTCACCCTCAACCTTCATCGTGTGTTCGACCTTACCAAGCTTCTCACCCCTCTTCTGGAGAAAGCCGGCTCATCAGGTGACCCGGCTCGCATTATCAACATCGGTAGTGTTGATGGCATAAGGGTTCCAGCTCTGGAAACCTTTGCCTACAGTGCCAGTAAAGCTGGATTGCACCATTTGAGTCGTGTTTTGGCACACCACCTTGGAAGACGGAACATCACGTACGTGTAACTCCCATATGATCGCTTATCGACGGCGCTTGGGCTGACCCGGCACTACCCGCAGATCAAACTCCTTGGCCTGTGGCCCATTCGAGAGCAAGATGATGGCTGCCACCTTGGAAGCGCATCGGGAGACAATCGAGGCAAGTATTCCTTTGGGTCGGATTGGTACCCCGGAGGATGTTGCAGGTGCGTGCTTGTTCTTGAGCAGCCGCGCCGGCTCGTATGTGAATGGAGCGACTATCACTCTGGACGGCGGTAGCGTAATCGCAGCGAAGCTCTAAACTGTAAGCTGTAAACAAGATGGATGGGATATTTGGGGTAAATCCATGTATGCGTATGCAATGCAGAGTTGATCTAAGCCTACATACAGAAGGTCCAACCCAACTACTGGATTGCTTCACTTAAACTTTTTGATCCGTGGTAGACCTGACAGTCCGTGCCCGAGTCATGCAAATTATAATGTTCAAAAGTTAGTCCAAGCCACTCATCTTGTCTCCCCTACCATGAAGAAGGCAATACGACTGGAGGCTGAACAACGCGCTTGACATCATCCCATGGTTGGCATATGACAAAGGAGGATGTCATGCTGAGCGGGTAACTCTCATCATTGGGAGGAACATGGCTGAAGGGATTCACTCCCTCAACAAACCTTCCACTAGTATTGCGGATGGTTGGCGTTTGCCTGTCTTGCCTTCTGACGATCTCAAAATCATCTCCAGTGGTCGTCTACTCCAGTCAGCGCACATCAAAAAAGCAACCTGGTGTTCTGCATTTTCCACGCCGAAGGTTGCTGCGGCGATCTTCACTCGCCGTCAGCCACCTTTTCTAGTGTGCACTAGAACCGTTGGCTAGGAAAATTCCCTCCCAGATCGCAAAGGTGCATCTATACAGCCTCCATCTAAGCTCTGGTGACCGATCGCGTGGGGTCGTGATTTTCTGGAACGGTATTGGTCCGGACAAATCGCTCATTCTACCAGCGCGGGGCTCTATTGGCACAGAATAAAGATCTCACAGCGGGCTCTCCCAAGATCCTAGTCCCGGTAAAGAGTCAGAGATTGCTGTCGAATTTGGGTAAACTAATCTTTTCTAGTTTCGCCTCTTCAGTCATTGCATGCTGGTATTCGTGATTGGTTTGTCCCTTACCGCGCCCCAATCGTTTCGTTCCCGATCTATGAGCATACCTGCCGCGACGCAGTATGTGGAAGCTGCAGGCTAATTTTATCACTCTACATTGTGTGTTGACTATCATTTCAATAATGGTGGCACAAATAGCTCATCTACTGGGGACAGATGCATATATCCTTTTCCTGAGTCTTCTGGGATTGGTCGTTCTTTACCCCTACGGCAATCTCCGCGCCATCGATGCATACTTCTTCGGTGTAAGCTCTTCGACCGAGTCAGGGCTGAACACGTTAGTCGATCGTTTCTTCATTCGTGCTACTTACTTTCGGCTCATAGGAGCCTAGTCTGACGTGGATATTATATTTAGAGTCGACGTTAAGGACTTGAAGCTCTATCAGCAACTCTTCGTCTACTTTGTCCCAATTGTCTCGAACCTCGGATTTATCAATATTCTGGTGGTGGTTGTCCGCTTGCTATGGTTCGAGAAACGACTCAAAGAAATTGGTAGGTCCTTTCACGTGCTAGTGCTAAGTTGCGCGGTGTTCGAACTCTCACTGATGCGATTAACTTCAACAGCACCTGGTGTCCTTGATCGAAAGAGTAACCCATCGAACTATGATTCCGCTCGCTATGACCCTGAAGCGCATCATCGGGGGCAGGGTGAGCCTACTACGTCAGAAAACGTACCAGGTGACTCAACAGAGAAGGAAGTCGACGATGGCCAGCGCTTTGTTGGCTCGCAAATCGGTCATGTGGTACCCGAAAGGTGGGAACGTGGTTCGACACTTGATGTCGCTATGAATCGCAATCTAATCGCCATATAGGCCTAGAAGCAGTGGAGGAGTACGACCTGAAAACGACAGCTCAGATGCACCTACTGTTGGTTTATCGCGGAGTATCTCCTTTGCGGACACTACCAAGGCGCTCTACATCCCTTCACCGCGGGAGCGTGACAGAGGTACCTTGATTTCATGGCGCGTTGACGGCCAGGCAATAGCTTATAGGAAATAGGGGTGCCGATAGCAGAAATCCAACGAGGACCGGGTGAGGACGGTAAGCCTAATCACAAGCTCTGTTGCAATCATTCAGTCTGACACCGGGTAGTCATCGAAGAGGAAGATGAGGACGCCGAAACTGAGCGGAGAAACTCTGAAAATACGGATGACGTGTCTGAGAATGGTAGGAGCGCTACCGGTGGCTTACCATTCGAGCGGGTAGCATCGTCTCTGTTTGTGATCGGGAAACAACCTAGCAGAGCCCGAGAGCCATCTCTGCGGCCGGCCATATCTCTCTCCAAAGACGCAAACCTGCCGGAACTCTCCGTACAAGCAACACTTGGAAGAAACTCGCAGTTCCACAACCTGACTGCTGCAGACCGAGAGCGACTTGGTGGCATCGAGTACCGGAGCCTGAAGCTACTCCTCAAAATTGTGATCGGTGCGTATATACAGCTTCGTTCCCTCTTCTGCGTTCAGGAGGCTCATCTATCATCAAAAGTTTATTTTGTTGGGCTCCATGTGATTGGTGTGGTGTGTCTTGTCCCTTGGATCTTGCATTCGAATCGCAAGTATAGGGACTACCTCGACGAATGCGGTCAAAATGAAGTCTGGTGGTAAGTCCTGGCATATATGACTCTTACAGGCAATCTGTATATCCTAATAACTATAGGGCGATTTATTCGGCTCAGACGATGACTAGCAACCTGGGACTTACACTTACTCCGGATTCTATGATATCATTCAATGATGCTGTGTTCCCTATGCTAATCATGAGTTTTCTCGCTTACGCTGGAAATACTTTATATCCTTGCTGCCTCCGTCTTCTCATCTGGGGCATGTCCAAGTGTATTCCTGAGAGCTCTTCTCTTAAGGAACCCCTGGAGTTCCTGTTGAAGTACCCTCGTCGATGCTACTTGCTCCTTTTCCGCAGCAAGCCAACATGGATCCTATTCGGGATAATCTTCGTATTGAATTTTGTTGATGTCCTTTTAATCCTGGTCCTTGATCTCGACAACCCAGCGGTGAATGATCTACCTGGGGGACCTCGTGTGGCGGCAGCTATCTTTCAGTCAGCATCTTCACGGCACACAGGGACAGCATCGTTCAATCTTGCCGACGTGAACCCGGCAGTCCAATTCAGCTTACTCGTCATGATGTACATTTCGGTGTTCCCTATCGCTATCAGTGTACGAGCCTCCAACATCTATGAAGAAAAATCAATCGGGGTATTCTCATCAGAAACCGATATGGACGAAGGTGACGGCAAGAGATACGTCTTAATGCACATGCGAAACCAACTCAGCTTCGATTTGTGGTATATTTTCCTTGGAATCATGTGCATCTGCATTGCAGAGTCGGGGAAAATAATGGACCCCACGAAGCCGGTTTGTGACCCTCCTGGACCGTTGGAAGCATCGCTCTGACCTGGACAACAGGCATTCTCCGTGTTCGCGATATTTTTCGAAGTCGTCTCAGCCTAGTGAGTATAGCCACGCCATGGTTACTGCGCGTAGATGTACCTAACGTATGCACAGCGGAAACGTCGGCCTAAGTCTAGGATACCCGACCGCCTCCACCTCCTTCAGCGCTCAGTTCGATATCTTCAGTAAGATAGTCATCTGTGCCATGATGATTCGTGGACGGCACCGTGGACTGCCATATCAGCTCGACCGCGCGATCCTTATCCCCAACAACCGCCTTGTGGAGGATGATAAAGTTGAAACGCGACCAAGTATCTCCCTGCCACGCATCCGCAGTATGGATCCGACGGACAGCAGATACATGAAGATGAAGAAAGCCCATACGAGATAGCAGGAAAACTTTTGTCTTTTGGGTTTGGGCGACTCTCTTCAGGCTTTCTTGCTTTGCCGGGGGAGGTGAAAGGTTAATGAGTCTTGGGTGTGTACAGGCTGTCCCACACCGAAGAAGATCTAGAATGTACATAGACTGAAAGATCATCCCACTTTCATTGTTGCTGCGTGCTCCATACTAGAGATATATCTATCGAGTGCCACGTCAAGAGCTCGACCAACAGATGCCGCGGAGACCCACAGACCTCCTTCATTTTTGCTTTATTGGTTTGGTCCTCGTGACCACTCGTTATCTGGCAGTAAATTGCTTTTTTCTTTTTTCAGGATTACTCCTTTTTCTTCACATTTTCTCATTATTCCTTGTTTGGCCTGAATTGTCCAACAACTTATCTCCAGAGTCCATTCAATGCAGCACAAGTAGGGCGGAGACAGCCGAGGGAAATACCGAAGGGGGGGAATTATTGAGTGGAGCGGCGACATCATCGGGCCCGTGGCGTCATAGTCTCCAAGGGAACTTCATTCTCTACATCGATGGGATGTTGTTGGGTGCTGCCGCTCAATCCGGGCAAGAAATAACAATTATAATCACAATAGATAATCAAAAATCCCCCCTGTTAGCGAAGAGTACAAATTCAACAGTCTGAGACTACTTCTCCTTTTCTTTTTCTTTCTTAAGTTTTCAATCTCAGCCAGTATATATTGAGAGTTACACACCGCCGAATTGCACACAAACAAAAACCTTCAAAGGAACCAGCCAAACCGAAGACCGGGTGTTGTGACGTACCCCCCCAAATCGCACGGGAGCTGAACCGCCGCTGGTGGCCAATCCATCTTACACCAAAAACTCCCTTTGTCATGTATTTGCATTGTCTCTCAATCCTCTAACTTACCCAATACCCTACTGTTTGTCCTACCATCCTACCCAGCTTTAGCGAGATTGTCTGAGGTACGAAGAGCATAACCTCTTTTTTTTTTCTTGGGTACCGTCTCGAGTCCAAGAAGAGTACAGCGCCACGAACGGGCCTAGCGTCTTCAATAATTGGTGTCGCAGTGTCACCCCTTAACCCAACCATCCATCCACCCCTGCTCGGATCCCCCGTTTTCGCTCTAGCCCTTCGTTTGTTGGGCCTGTCATCGAACGTCTCTTCTATCTACCATCCCACAATCTCCCGACGATGAGCTCGCCAAGTGCTCAGCATCGACGCAACACGTCTCTCGATCCATTCTCCGATCCCGACGTCTACTATGGCGATGAGGATAATATTGCTCGCATGAGAGACCGTAAGCGGGCATTCTCTTCGGTACGTCCGGATTCCATCGCTCCCCTAAGATAAGCTGAGAATCAGCCTTGCTGACCCCACGCCTGTGTACAGACTCTGAAATCGTTCAATCGGGATGACATTCAAGAATTTCTCGGAGGCCAATTCCCCGCAAGAAGAGCGAGTCATGGTACGTCAAAAGAAGAGAACGATCAATTTCCCAAAGGTATCCAGGGATTGTGGGCTAACCCGCGGGGTATACAGATGAGACACCGGCCGTTCCCCGCAAATTCCTCATTGACGTTGACGCAACGCTCCACAGTCTGTTGGAGCGGGAAGACACAGATCGGAACATGCAGATAACGATAGAAGATGTGGGCCCCAAGGTATGTGTGGTCGGATGTCGAAAGTATTACGGCCACTTCGAGTCACTAATGCACTGTCTTGCAGGTATTCTCCGTGGGAACCGCTGCATCTTCGGGATACAACCGATTCGACCTGCGAGGAACATACATGCTTTCCAACCTCCTTCAGGAGCTCACAATCGCCCAGGACTACGGTCGGAAACATATTGTTCTCGATGAAGCCCGTCTCAGTGAGAACCCTGTCGCACGTCTCTCTCGTCTCATCAAGAACTCCTTCTGGAACGCCCTGACACGGCGGATTGATGGACATAACATTGCTGAAGCTGGTCGCGATCCAAAGGATTGGACAGACGACCCACGACCCCGGGTCTACGTCCCTCCGGGAGCCCCGGAGCAGCTTGAGTACTACAAGGGCATTGCGGAAGCGCATCCCGAGCTGCGCCTGGATGTGCAGTTGTTGGACTCGAATATTACTCCGGAGTATACCAGGAGGTTGAATGATAAGCCCGGTCTTCTGGCATTGGCCATGGAGAAGAAGGTTGATGAAGCCACGGGGAAGACCGAGTACAGTGGAGTTCCGTTCGTGGTCCCGGGAGGAAGGTTCAACGAGCTATATAACTGGGATAGCTATATGATGTCTCTGGGTCTGCTGGTCAGCAATAGAGTCGACCTGGCTAAAGGCATGGTGATCAACTTCTGTTTCTGCATCAAGCACTACGGGAAGATCTTGAACGCAAATCGTTCGTACTACCTCATGCGTTCCCAGCCTCCTTTCTTGACCGACATGGCTTTGCGTGTCTACGAACGGATAAAGAACGAGCCTGATGCTATGGATTTCCTTCGCAATGCGACGCTTGCCGCAATCAAGGAGTACTATAGCGTTTGGACGGCCGAGCCGCGATATGATCCGGTTTCTGGTCTGTCCAGATATCGCCCCGAAGGTGAAGGAGTGCCTCCGGAGACGGAGCCGACTCATTTCCTTCATATTCTGACTCCATATGCCGAGAAGCACGGCATGAGCTTTGAAGAATTTGTTGAGGCCTACAACGAAAAGAAGATCCTGGAGCCAGAGCTCGACGAGTACTTCCTGCATGACAGGGCCGTGCGAGAGTCGGGACATGACACCAGCTACCGTTTGGAGAGAGTCTGTGCCAACCTGGCTACCGTCGATCTGAACTCACTGTTGTACAAGTACGAGGTGGACATTGCCCGCATCATCCGCACCTACTTCAAGGACAAACTCGAGATCCCGCAGGAATTCCGGACCGCGTCGACCCAGGATATCCAATTCGAGTCATCCTCGGTCTGGGACCGTCGCGCACGCAGAAGAAAGATGCGTATGGACACTTACCTCTGGGATGAGGAGAAGGGAATGTATTTCGACTACGATACTGCCAAGCAGGAGCGCACCTCGTACGAGAGTGCTACCACCTATTGGGCGATGTGGGCTGGTCTCGCGACACCCCACCAAGCATCGCAGTTGGTGCAGTCCCTCAAGCGGTTCGAGGCCTACGGAGGCCTTGTCTCGGGAACTGAAGAATCTCGGGGTGCCGTTGGCCTGGATCGGCCTAACCGGCAATGGGATTACCCGTACGGATGGGCGCCCCAGCAGATGCTGGCATGGACAGGTTTGATGCGGTATGGCTACCAAGAGGAAGCCGAGCGCCTGGCATACAAGTGGCTGTATATGATCACCAAGGCCTTTGTTGATTTCAACGGCGTGGTGGTCGAGAAGTACGACGTCACCCGGCCTATTGACCCACACCGAGTGGATGCCGAGTACGGCAACCAAGGTGTGGATTTCAAGGGGGCTCCCCGCGAAGGGTAAGCGTTGTTCCCTCCCTGATGAGTAATAACCATGCGAACGCAACACTAACCCGGTCATCTCTCTAGGTTCGGATGGGTCAACGCCAGCTACGTGTATGGACTGGAAATACTCAATGCCCATCAGCGACGCGCCCTGGGAGCCATCACGCCGTACGAGACGTACAACAAGGCGGTGGCTGTCCAAGACTACTAAAATTGGAATCCCGAGGATGACAAAGACAGGAGAGAGCATGATCGCATTTAGCGCGGCTATTTGTTTTCGCCCGTCGTGGCACTTGTCGACTTTCTGCACAAAAAGGAAAAATGGTTATGCGGGCACAGTTTCTATAGCTTTAGAATCGGTTGGACGAGGGGACATCTTGGCTTTTTGGTTATAGAGGATGCATTGCCTACTATGATTGAGTTGACTCAATAGTTGATTTATGCTGATGCAAAGAGAGAGAAGGGAGCTTGTTATCATTCCGAGGTGGACATATCCCAGAGTAGAAGTGACGAATCTTCTTGAATGCGGCGTTTATCTTTTGGATGATTGATTGTTCTTTTTGATGTTCATTGTTCGGGTTTGCGTTTCCAGCCACAAAGTCCACGATAAAACGATTAGGTAGTAACGAGAAATAGTACGTAGTAGTTAATGCATTCTTCCGGACTTGGATGATAATGATGATTGATTATGATGAGGCTTTATCCTTTTACCC
This sequence comes from Aspergillus eucalypticola CBS 122712, assembly GCF_003184535.1. Classification (NCBI taxonomy): domain Eukaryota; kingdom Fungi; phylum Ascomycota; class Eurotiomycetes; order Eurotiales; family Aspergillaceae; genus Aspergillus; species Aspergillus eucalypticola. Next base: position 628,943 of record NW_020290282.1, read on the forward strand.
CGTAAGCACTAGATGCAGCTAACAACGATCGGAGATCAATCCAGGGTCTGGTCTGAGTCTGACTCAGAAGTCACGACTGTCAGATGTATGAATGGATGGATGACCTCCCACAGACAAATTCACATGTGAATGAAAACACATACATTCTAAACTACCTACAACCCAATATTGCTATTTTCTTTTTCATCAGAACATCCATCCCTCCCAATTTATCCATCCGTTTCCCCAAGCTCACACCGTAGGTAGTCCTAATAATTGACACACGACCACGCAGCCCCGAAACCCCCAAACCCAGCCCAGCCCAGCTGAAAGCTCCATGCATCAGCCCCCAGAATCTCCGAATACTTAACCACTTATCACCCAACCACTCAGCTCAGTAGATAGCAGTGTACCTTTGTATACGGAGTAGATCTGCACACACACACACACACACCCTCTCATCTTACAATAACAAGTATACTATGTAATTACAACTTACTATCCCTGTAGACAAAAACACAAGAGCTACTCATCTCCGAAACACAACCCACGCACTCCCTCACAACATCCAACTTCCGATGAATTACTTACTTATTCTCGGCCATCGTCCGAACCCCTCCTCCACAAGTACACCAACACTCTTGCACAAATAAACCCCAAATAAATAGATACGAAAAAGTAGTAGAAGACTCGGAACACCATCTCCTTAACTTCCCGACCTTGCGTGGCCCCTCAAGGCAATGAAGAAGACTATACGGAAGGGACAGCTACGTTAAGTAGATCGGCTATGAGATGGACAGCTGATTGGGTGGCGGGATGCCGAGGCTGATTTTCTTCCCCGTGTTGTATTGATGCCTGAGGGGCATGGATACGGGGTGGGGAGGGACTGAGCCTATGGGGATGGAGGCCTGGGGGGACGGGAGTGGTATGGTATTGTAAATGGGTAGAGTCGGAGGTGGTTGTTGTAAGTTTGGTGCTAGGCACATGCTTACTTAGTTATGTTTGGAGGTTGGACAACGTCATTTACTCAGATTGTTATGTTACTATGGGGTGGGAGGTTGTTTCGTGGGGTAGCTAGTATGTACATTTGATAGTGGGATAATATGCTATGCAGTCTTTTAGAGGGAGTGTTGTTCTTGTTTGCTAGTATGTAGTAGGAATTTAGAAGAGAACAATTCAGGATTAAGTTGATTCTCGTAAGAAGGAAAATAAAAATGTAGAAAGTAGAGTTAATTATTGCATAGCAATTGATTCCAACTACTAACTGCAGAGTGGCGACCTGTTTTCGGCTTGGTCCCTTTAGACCGAGGATCTTCGTCTGGTCTCGATCCTCTCTTCCGAACCAGCAAAACCACTCACTACTGAGACTCCTCCTCCACTAACTTGGCTTGTGAAACCCTTGGTTCAACCTAAATGTTTTCGACTCACCCCCGGTTTTATTTTATGCAAGAAAATCAGATACTCCGGGGGCGGCAAAGCTGACTGTCTGTCCCCTTTGGTCCTTGGCCCTTGGCCCTTCTTTCCTTCTTGTCCCGCTGAACCGAACGTTTACCGACCAACCTTGTGCTGGTGCTGGGTGGCCCCGATGACTTGTGACGCATCGAGGGAATTTATGGCGCATGCTTTAAGTAGCTGGGTGTTTTCCCTTTGGCTTGTGATTCCGGTTTTCTTTTTTGTTGATTGACTTTATTTGACTGTAACCTTTTCTTCTCTTTCTCTCTCCTCTACTCTCCTCTCTTCTTCCTCTGTCTTTCTCTTGTCGGTTGTATGTGAACATTGTTGGATACATTGTATTATACTATATCCATTTGCATCAATTTAGATCTTTGCTTATATTACCCCCTCGGCTATACCACACATCATCATGGCTTCCTTTGAAGAAGAAGACCGGAAGTATCTGGACGATGTCCAGGCCGTCCAGAAGTGGTGGCAGGACTCCAGATGGAGACACACCAAGCGGCCCTTTACTGCTGAGCAGATTGTGGCCAAGCGTGGTACCCTGAAGATTGAGTATCCTTCCAATGCTATGAGCAAGAAGCTGTGGAAGATTTTGGAGAGCAATTTCGAGGTTCGCATGTCCCTGCTGTGTGGTGGTTAGGTCAATCATGAGCTTACCTTTCTCTTCCGCAGAACAAAGTACCTAGCTTCACCTATGGCTGTCTCGAGCCCACAATGCTCACCCAGATGGCCAAATACCTTGACACCGTCTACGTTTCTGGTTGGCAGAGCTCCTCCACTGCCTCGTCCACCGATGAACCCTCTCCTGATCTTGCCGACTACCCCATGGTAGGTCTCAGAGGATGTTGGTAATTGTGAGATCACTGCTAAGACTCGAGTTAGAACACCGTCCCCAACAAGGTCAACCAGCTGTTCTTGGCTCAGCTGTTCCATGACCGGAAACAGCGCGAGGAACGCATCACCACCCCCAAGGAGCAGCGTGGCAAGGTGGCAAATGTGGACTACCTGCGCCCCATCATTGCGGATGCTGATACCGGACATGGTGGCTTGACGGCTGTGATGAAGCTGACCAAGCTGTTCGTTGAGCGCGGTGCTGCTGGTATTCACATTGAAGACCAGGCTCCGGGTACCAAGAAGTGCGGCCACATGGCCGGAAAGGTGCTTGTGCCTATCAGCGAACACATCAACCGTCTGGTGGCTATCCGTGCGCAGGCGGACATCATGGGTGAGTAGTATCCTGATTTGCTCAATCCGCATAGCATTAACTGACTTTATCCAGGCACCGACCTGCTTGCCATTGCTCGAACCGACTCCGAAGCTGCCACTCTCATTACCTCCACAATCGATTACCGTGACCACGCCTTCGTCGTGGGATCGACGAACCCTAACCTCCAACCCCTCAACGACCTCATGGTGGCTGCGGAGCAGGCTGGTAAGAACGGAAACGAGCTGCAGGCCATTGAAGACCAGTGGACTGCCCAGGCTGGCCTGAAGCTGTTCAGCGAAGCTGTCATCGACACCATCAACAAGGGCTCCTCTGGTAACAAGAAGGCCCTCATTGATGAGTTCCTGACGAAGGCCAAGGGCAAGAGCAACCGCGAAGCCCGGGCTATCGCCAAGGACATCACTGGAGTCGACGTCTACTGGGACTGGGACGCCCCTCGCACCCGGGAGGGCTTCTACCGGTACCAGGGAGGTACCCAGTGTGCGGTGAACCGCGCCATTGCATATGGACCTTTCGCGGATCTCATCTGGATGGAGAGCAAGCTGCCCGACTATGCTCAGGCGAAGGAGTTCGCCGACGGCGTTCACGCCGTGTGGCCGGAGCAGAAGTAAGTGTGGTCTTGATTTGCATTGGTAAGGCCTTGACACTGACATGTCCCTTTAGGCTGGCGTACAACCTGTCGCCCTCGTTCAACTGGAAGAAGGCGATGCCGCGCGATGAGCAGGAGACGTACATCAAGCGTCTGGGAGCCCTGGGATACTGCTGGCAGTTCATCACCCTGGCGGGTCTGCACACGACGGCGCTGATCACGGATCAGTTCGCCAAGGCGTACGCGAAGCAGGGAATGCGGGCGTACGGCGAGTTGGTGCAAGAACCGGAGATGGAGCAGGGAGTGGATGTGGTGACTCACCAGAAATGGAGTGGTGCCAACTACGTGGATAATATGTTGAAGATGGTGACGGGCGGCATTAGCAGTACGGCGGCTATGGGCAAGGGTGTCACGGAGGATCAGTTCAAGCACTGATGATGGAGGGGTGAGTAGTTGGTGGCTGACTGCAGATCTGCATATTGCTTTTCTTTCTTTTTCTTCTATATTATTCATGGTTTCCATTTTGTTCCCGTGAGCTAGCTTTTGATTTATCATCGTATATACCACAATGTGATAGTTCGTTGACATTAAGTTGATGAGGGTGATGAGCAGGGGGAAAAATAAGCTCCTAAGCTATCCGCAAACAGAATCCCTTGCGAGGCAAGTGGGTCGCGTGCATGACTCAACCCGTAGCTGTCATTTGTTAATTAAAGATAAGTCAGTAACATGTGAGCAGTGGCCAACAACGGTTCTCCGTTCGTAAAAAGCAGACCTTGCGAGTGGAAATGTCCTCGGTTGTGCCGCGGAACAGATGAGGGGAAAAAGGGAGGGCATGTGCCCGGAAATGGATGATGGACGGAGAATGCATGGGGGTTTTTCTGCCCCTAAAAAAAAGAACGGCTCGGTGAATTTGCTGATCACCAATCCACCCGGTCCTCGGTCGGCGGAATGCTGGCTGCTGCTCATCATATTAGCTGGCCTGACGAACATCCTCACCTCCAGTTGTTTCTTCGTATTCCCTTACTCATTACTCATAGGAGTAGATAAGGCACTCGTCACGGTGCTTCTGAAAGAATCAGGGGCTTGTCAGAAACAAGAGCTCCGCATTCGGATTCCTTCTTAAACTACTAGTTCTTCTCGGCTGAACTTCCGCCTTTTTTGATCCTTCGTTCCTCTCCTCCTGTTCCCATTCCCTCCCTCCTGTCATCTTCATCCCTTCCCCTCTCTCTCTCCACCACCTTAATTTACTCACCATGGGTGCCATTGAAATCCCTCCTCTGGAGTATACTCCTGTTGACGAGGTCGCTGAACGCGTCTCTCGCTGCCGCAAGACTTTCCATGAGCATACCACTCGCGATGTGGAGTACCGGCTGGTCCAGCTCCGGAAGCTTTACTGGGCGTGAGTTGCTGTCCCAAAGTACCTTATTTCACTACCTTTCGGGTAGCTCCCCGCATGGCTTTAATATGTAACTAATTAATCTACTGCACGCAATAGCATTAAGGATCGTGTCGACGAGATCCATGAGGCTTTGCGTCTTGATCTGAACCGGCCTCTCTTTGAGGCCGTCATGGCTGAGAGTACCTGGCTGCTCAATGACATTGTCTTCGTTTGCCGCAATCTCCCCAAATGGGTCAAGGATGAGAAGGCCGAAGACATCGACCTCACCTTTAAGTTTACCAGTCCCAAGATCCGCAAGGATCCTTTGGGTTGCGTCTTAGTTATTGGGTATGTTTTTCCTTTTTGTTTTTGATTTCTGTGGGATTTTCAACAAAAATTTCTCCCCTCCCCCCTATTTTGTTTTGGTTGGGGTTTGAGACAAGGCTAACGGCGACCATTATGGGGTCAGTGCTTTCAATTACCCTTTCCAGTTGACGCTGGGTCCAGTTATTGGCGCTATCGCAGCGGGTAACACCGTTGTCATTAAGCCTAGTGAAAAGTCCTCCAACTGTGCGGTGGTCATCCAGCAGATTATCGAGGCTGCTCTTGACCCCTCCGCCTACACCATTGTTCAGGGTGCTATTCCCGAGACTCAGGCCTTGTTGGCCGAACGCTGGGACAAGATCTTCTTCACCGGCAGTGCTAATGTCGGTCGCATCATTGCTAAGGCAGCGGCTCCTAACCTCACCCCCATTGTTCTGGAGCTGGGTGGCATTAACCCCGCCATCATCTCCAAGAATGCCGACCCCCGACTGGTCGCGCGCAGACTATTCTGGCCCAAGCTGATGAACGCTGGTCAACTCTGCACGTCGCAGAACTACCTGCTGGTCGAGAGGCCGCTTGTCGATGCTGTCGTGGAGGAGTTCAAGAAGGTCTACAAGGAGTTCTACCCCCAGGGTGCCAAGGGCTCTGCGGACTTCTCCCATATCATTGACGATGCTTCTTTCCACCGTATCAAGGGCATGATCGACAACACCAAGGGCAAGATTGTCATGGGTGGCAGCATGGACGAAAAGGAGCGCTTCATTGAACCCACCGTTGTTGTAGTCGACTCGCCTGAAGACTCCATGATCACACAAGAGAGCTTTGGTCCTCTCATTCCTATCCTGCCTGTTGACAGCGTCGAGCAGGCTGTCCAGATCGCCAACGGCGTCCAGTCCACGCCTCTGGGCCTCTACCCGTTCGGTTCCAAGGCGGAAGTTGAGCAGAGTATGTTTCTGGAGCTGTATAATTTACCGTACAACTTAAAATACTAACGTGCTGCAGTCCTGTCACAGACCCGCTCCGGCGGTGTTGCCGTCAACGACGCCGCCCTGCACATCCCCACCCTCCCCTTCGGTGGTGTTGGCGAGAGCGGTCAGGGTGCTTACCGGGGTAAGGCCAGTTTCGATGTCTTTGTGCACCGTCGCACAATCACCACTAGCCCTAGCTGGATCGAAAGCTTCCTCGCCATCCGCTACCCGCCCTACAACGGCAAGGAGGAGCTCTTCAAGAAGGCTACTACTTTGATTCCCGACTTTGACCGCGACTGCAAGAAGGTCCAGCTGAGCTGGCTCAGATACTTCTTGACTCTTGGTGGCGGCAGTGCCAAGTCCGGTGCTGCTCGTGCCACTGTTGTTGCTGCTGGTGAGTGATTCTTTCACTATCAACACATGTCGTTTTTCTGCTTCAACCCCTTTCACTACTGCGTATCGTTTGTTTGATATGCCAGACTTCTTACCTCCGCATCCCCTTCAGACCGAGAGTGAATTATCCCGCACGTCGCTTCCACGTTAATTGGATACCCCGATACCCTGGATACGTAATTTACATATACACTAAACATAATATTTATTGATAATATTGCTTAATGTTCTACACATAATGTTTTGCTTAACTTTCACACGATGTACGAGCATTTACTTACATATCTATGATTAGTGGCTTATATCGCACGTCAAGTGCTCGAGCGCCGATTGGCGAAGCTCTAATTGCGCCAGCATATCTTTACCTATTTCGGTCTTCTATTTGGAGTTAGTCTTGCTTTTGGACGACTATAAGACCGTGTGCCATTCGTTGATCATTTCCTTTCCTTTCGTTTCTTTTCCTTTTGGTCTGTTCTGTGGTTCTTGTTTGGGATGGGGGTCGATTCACCATGTATGTAAAATGATCTGACTAGCTGAAAGTATGCGAACATGACGAGGTAGGTGGGTGGGTAGGCATGTACATACGGAGTAGGAGTGAAGCTATCTAACTAAGATTGAGTGGTTTATGTCGATCTTCATCAATTAGGTAATTCGGAGTAGTTAGTTAGCTGTTAGCTCGCTTAGGAAGTCGAGTGTAGATCATACATGTGGAGAAAAGTAGCCTCCAAGTTGTTGACGTGACGCTATCCTTAAGCCTTCAGGTCGCGTAGGGGTAGAACATCTCCAGGCAAGGTTTCTTCATATGATCAAATATTTATATCACAGGCCTACTTCCAAGTAGTATAAATTTTACGGATCTGAATTCAATTATATATCCGTCGAATATCTATATCTAGCCAGCTATTATCAGTTAGTTAATGAAATTACACACACAACTAGCCAACTTAACTATCTTTACCAAAAGATGAATAAAAGAAATAGATACTAGTAAGAGCAAAGACACTAACTAACATTATGAACCCAAAGATTAGTAGTAACTTAGTAGTAGAACCATCCATCAACCCCAACTACTAACTAAACCAGGATAATGACAGCCACTGACCTACAATCAACCATCACGATGTTCCTTTTTTTTTTTTTTTTTTTTTTTTTCTTTTCCTTTTCCCTTTTCCCTAGATACAGAACCTGATGATGATGGATCGCACGGATCAGACGAGGGGGGTTAAGAAGACCTGCTATCTTATTCCACAAGCGGAAGGCACGTTGCAATAAATGCATTAAAAATTTCTTGATATATATCTAGTAAGAGACAGACGGTCGCATTGATTAACACCTATAAAAAGAAGAAAATAAAAAGGTTACGCTTTCAACATTCAGAACAGAGAAACCCATGAAGCGAGAGACCACGCCGCGAAACCCGTCAATCCCAAAAAAGCACAAAGAGAAAAAGCATACAAAAACTTGGTATCAACAGCCATGATTCTCCATGATAGCTCTGAACGAAGGGTCACGCAGAAGCTGGGTTGCGGTCAGACGCTTCGCCGGGTCGTAAGTAAACACACGAGACATAATAGAAAGCACATGGCTCCGCTCCACTGGGTCGGCGTCGGGACAAAAGCTTGCAATTCTAGACTCAAGAGTCCATTTGGGATCGGGAGTTTGATTATGGTCATACCAGGAATCACGGCTCTCGGGATGAGTATAGAGTCCCTTCCACTCCTCGGGCAGAGGACCTAAAGACAACACGAAAACACCAATAATTCCACCATTGAAAAACGTAGAAAAAGGCACGTTGCCAAGGTAAAGTTCCGAGAAGAGGATCATATAATTCCACATGTCGCAGGCAGGACTGGGATCTTGTCTATGCAGGCGGTCCGGGGAGCAATATTGTAATGGTGGATAGCCACGTGGAGTCACGGGATCGCTCAGTTTCTTTGCCAGACCAAAGTCGCTGAGATAGAATTTTTGGGTTTGTAGGCTTTGGGAGATATTAGCAGGTCCAACGAGCTCCCCTTCCTTCCAGAGATCGTCCACCGGTTCATTTGCTTCAATGGCCGGCCCAATGCCTTGTATTTAGCACTCCTGGGTAGAAGGTGGAGGGGTTGCATTCCCGACATACAATTTCTCTCATTCAAATCTGTTTGAAATAAAAACATCAGCATGCGGGCGAATAGAGAAAAGAGCAGGATTTTTCGGTGTCACTCACCACGGTGGACTATTCCGGCCTCGTGTAAACTCTCCGACGCCTCTAGCAATTGCAGAGCAGCGGACATGCGAGTAGTCATGGACATTTAAATCACGTTCGGACAGTAAAGACATGGGCCCATTAAAGGAAATACTTGAACCGTATGGTGACATCCATCTCCTGGAAGTAGAAAGGTTTCCAGATACGTCACAAAATGAGAGGAGGCATCACGCACATTCCGAACGATTTCGTCCTGCAGGCGGATCTCACTTTCACCCGATTCTCCTGCAAACATAATCTTGAGGGCAACGTCCCTGCTATTTTGCTGGTCATTGGCCATCCAGACAGTCGAGAAGCCGCCGGATCCAAGCTTATGCTCTACCAGGTACCTCTCATTGATCAGGTCTCCAAGGCGGATGGGATAGAAGACATCTGAGGTTATCTTTTTATCATATCTGTCCCAGGGCTCGGCAACCTCTTCTAGGTCCATTTCCTCGTCTTCATTACGCACGAAGTCGCCGAAGTCTTCCTTGCCATCTTGGTTGCAGTATTGATTTGCTGCTGTCATTTCGATCACACCTGTTATACCACTCGAAGGTACTACTTCGATGCCAGCAGATTTTGGGGGGACCGATACGGAGTTGAGAGATGGAGGTGGTAAATTTGTTCAACGAGGACGGGGCTTGTATTATTGTTGGTTTGGTACGAATATCAATTTATCCGTAATACGTGAAACAGTTCAGACAAATCTGGCAAGCTGACACACTTGCGGAGTAAATTCACTAGTCCATTCGCATGTGTTGGGGATGTGCGGGTGAGGAGTGTGAACTGTGAGGAGTTGCCGCGACGGATTGATGAGGCGTTTGGGGTGGCGTTGAGGGGGAGGCTGGGGCCTGTGGTTGTGGAGGTGCCGAAGAATGTGGGGGTAGGGGTTTAGTTTCGATGTTCTATTGTACTGGGGTGGGTTGGAGGTAGATGTGGGATTGAAGTGTTGTTGGCAGGTCTATGTATATGGTTTGATAGTAGGGAAGTATTGATGATATGGTATTTAAGTAGGTAGTGGAAGTGACTGTAATATTATACCTCCTCGTTGGGTAACTGTGTTCTTTTCCCTCGGTTGTTTCGTATTACCTGTTCCGCTGTAGTATGTGTGACTACCACCTCTGTGGTGAGCACGATTCCCGCTGATTCTTGACGGGTCAGGATGTATTCCTCGCTGGTGTGGCTGCCATCGCGGTAGTGGTATTTGGTCGTTGTTGTTCCGTACTTGGAGTTTCTCTGGGCAGCACGGGGATCGCCTTCTTCCAAATCCTCCGGGTCCAGAACGCTGAGGGGTCTGCTGCGCACGGATGGCTGTGGGTAGGATGGGGATAACGATTGTAGTCGGTACTTCTTGCTACCGTATGTGTAGCGCCGTGTTTTAGTTTGGGATCCATATGTGCCCAGGAATTGTTTGAAGAGGGGCTTCAGTGTGGGCAGGCTGCCTGCTATAATGCCCATGTTGGACTCGACGCTGTGGTGGGTTTGTTAGTATGGGTGATAAACGGTGGGGAGGTTTGCGTACACGACCCAGATTGTGAGGGTAGAGTAGTCCCATAGGAGGTCGCCGGTGCGACCATAGTTGGGCAGGACAGAGAGCTTAACGATTGCTGCGGCGCAGGCACTGAAGTTTGGTTAGGGGATGTAATTATGAGGGAAGGAGGGGGATATATTGGTTGCTTACAATATCCCCAGTCCCAATATGCAGACCAACGAGGCTTTCACACGTCGGTTAACCTGCAGGTGTCTGTGGCTGTTAGTTGAGAAAATCGTGCAGTTTTGAGACGAGGACAAACCGTAGCATTATCGCCGGTAAAATGGCAAATATGATATCTGTCAAAACATTCAGACCTGGGATCGTCAGCAATGTCCTAAGAACATGAGCAAGTTCCCTACCGGTATTTGTGTAGCTCAATTTTAGGAGCTGTGGGGATGTGAAACACTGTGATTTCACATTCTCATCCCAGATGGATCGGATATCTTTACACTCAAACATGAGTGTCTGCCATCATTAGTAGTGATTCATTATACAGGACGGGAGTGACAAACAAGAAAGCATATTATGGTATAGAGTAGCATGACCACTGCCACAGTCATTAGCCATTGATGGAATAGACAGAGCAGGACTAGCTGATCAAAGCAGTTCCCATCTCCCTGCAATTGTCCAGCATACAGCTAGGTTCATGACATACCCATTACTACCCAGATGAATATCTTATAGCCCCGTCGCGGGGCAAACCGGAGGAGAAACAGCCCAATGGAGATCTTGACGAGCCCGATTGCCCACATATAAATTCCCTGAGTGGCGAAATTTAGGTGTGTCGCTATCGAGGCCGTATTTTCCACATAGACCGTATGTCTTCCTGCACCATATATGACCTCTGGGATTATCACAGCAAATCCACCGAGTGACTATGGGCGTCAATGTCAGATTCCAGGCTGCTAGAGCGTCGGGAGGGGAGGTTACAAGTGCCATTGTCAACACCATGACATAATCCTAGCTGCAGGTCAGTGTCCATTCTCCGGCTGCTTTTTGTCCTATACTCACATCGGGCCCAACATTTCGGATGAAAAACACACGGACATACATCCGGGCTAGGACCGTGAGTAATGCAAAAGCCGTGGTGATCGATGTAGCTGCCAAGATTTGGGGTCCCTGGCTCACATCAGGCAAGCCCGCGCCCCCCAGATGAGAATTAGCCGCCATAGTCGCACTCAAACTGGGGTATGCTTGTCATGGTACGATCATGAGTATCCTTAGAAAACAGAGGGGGCAAATGGGCGATATAGCATCGGGTCACCCAGATCGCAGGATCAGAGCTTGCGAAAGCCTTCCACACGCGCTAGCGGCCTATTCTGCCGGTCGTATGCTTGTAATCCTTCTCCAGGAGCGTCGCAATGAAAGATAACGCTAGGGAACTAGAGGAATGACTAGGAAGTTAGGATTTCTTGCTGCTCTGGATTCCGGTGGTAAAGGATCCCACTACCAGGATCTCCGATGCTAGAACTGGTAACCATCTGCTTCGTTGTCCATGCCGCAATCGACCCGTCCATTTCAGCTCTGCCACCTTCATCTGTCAGGTACAATCTAATCAATTTCGCTTAATCTCGGCGAGAGGACCCGGTTGGCCCCCTGGCAAGGCCTCCAATAGGTCACGGTCTCTACAGTATGTCCGAGGCATTAAGGACGGCTGAACAGGAACATGACCAATGGGATAGTTCATGTCCATGTGTTGAACCTTGAACGCTCAGGTAGAACCTCGGAACGGCTCAACGACGTTTGTGAGTGGAGCTGACATCGTGCCATCCGCGCATCAGCTTGGAGTCCCACACACCAAACACAGGCCGAACGCGAAACCCCTGGCGATTCCCCTGTAAGAGTACGTGTACGTCCTCGAATCTGTTTATTCCTGTCATTGCGTGCGGATATCTCCGGCGGCACAGCACAGTTGTTTACTTAGCGTAAGAGCTAGAGTTAGGGTTCATCTAGATATAAATTAATTTCTCTCGCCTAGTCAAGCACCAAGCCAGTTGGACTGGACGTTTCGCACAATGGACCGTAATAAGATAACTTACTAGCAATAATGGCTTAGAGCAAGCCAAAGATAGCAGAAAAAATTAGCATATGCAATGCTCAATTGGGTAGATCTGGCTCGCAATGTTTACTGATCGTCTGTGTTTGGTCTTGGATGGAGGATCACACTTGGGCCACAGGCGGGATCGTTCAGGGATCGATCGATGAGCGGGTCAAGCCACTGAGAGCAGCGATTCCACTTTCAGGGCATTATAAGATATTGGAGGAATCGAAGGATCCGATCCAGCCGGTGGAGGGATCCTTGGTTTGTCGGAGGAAAGAGAAAGAGGGTGGAACCGTCCGACCCGCGAGCCGTCATCGCTTAGCGGGTTCCGTCCCATACCGTATGATACTTTCGAAACTTATTCTTCTCCAGACATCTTCTTGGAAGTACAACACTGTCATAGCCCTGCATATACGACGACCTCACTATAAACATCCACCATCCACGTTCTTCTTCCAGTGGCTCTGAGCCTCCCGATCCCACCTCAGCAAACATGATTCTCACCATTCATGTGTATTCATCACCTTCGGTCAACTCTGGCGGAGTCTGGGACCGATAGTGGAGCTGTCAGAAAGTCTAGAGCAGACAGCGCATCGCCCTAACTGCTTAGACTGCCATTGTTATTGGAGCTGTTTCGAACTCCATGTTTGCTCGGTCAGCATCCTAGTCTATTAGGGCTCCGTTCTATTTCTCGCCGGCCATCCGAATCTCCATCAATAGCATAGGCTCGTGCCCATAGCGAGATACGAACATCTAGGCGATCTAAACAAGGGATGAACACTTAAAGGGTTGGCATTCCCCTTTTGGGGACCCCTCTTTCTCTGCTCAGGCTGCGTTCCCGTTCTGTCTTGCCTCTGCCTCTCACTGCCCTGAAGCCAACCCAATGGTTGCTCTCAAGGCCCTCAGTCTGGGCCTGCTTGCTTCGCAGGCCTGGGCCGTGCCCACAGCCTCCCATACGGCTCTCACCAGCCCAGCTGCATCCGACGTTGCCGTGGCTGCCGCAGCTGCCAAGCTCGAGCAATTGTCAAGCTATGCCCTTGACCAGACTCTGGCAAACCTTCCCAGCAGCTCCGAGGACAAGCAGGCCTGCACGCGAGAGACCCTGCGCATCCGCCGTGACTGGCGGACCTTCTCAAGGCCCGAGAAGAAAGACTACATCAACTCGGTGCTCTGTCTGCAGAAGCTTCCCTCGCGCACCCCATCGCATCTAGCCCCAGGTGCTAAGACTCGCTATGATGATTTCCTAGCCACGCATATCAACCAGACTCTGGAGATTCACTATACGGTACACGTTACTTGCCCAGAAGTCTAACCCCAACACTAACAAGAGTCTTAGGGAACCTTCCTCGCATGGCACCGCTACTTCACCTTTGAATTCGAGCAAGCCCTCCGTGATGAATGCCACTACGCAGGCGACTTCCCGTACGCCCCTCTTTCTCCCTCACCCCCTCACTCCCCAACTAACCTCAACTCACAGATACTGGGACTGGGGCTACGACGCCATCCACACAATGGAAGCGTCCGAAGTATTCGACGGCTCCGAGACCTCCATGTCCGGCAACGGCTACTACATCCCCAACCAAGGCAACATCTCCCTCTACCTCGGCGATTACGCCCCTATAATCCTGCCCCCTGGCACCGGCGGTGGCTGCGTAACCAGCGGGCCCTTCAAGAACTACACTGTGAACATGGGCCCCGCTGCGCTCTCCCTCCCTGGAGGCGGCACCGCCGCCGTCTCCAACCCCCTCAACTACAACCCCCGCTGCCTGAAGCGCAGTCTCACCACCGCCCTTCTGCAAGATTACAACACCTACCCCAAGATCACCTCGCTTATCCTGGACAATGACGATGTCTGGGACTTCGAGATGATCATGCAAGGTGTGCCAGGCAGTGGGTCGATTGGTGTTCATGGATCCGGACACTATAGTATGGGTGGGGATCCGGGACGAGATGTCTATGTTAGTCCTGGAGATCCGGCGTTCTGGCATCATCATGGTATGATTGATCGGGTTTGGTGGATTTGGCAGAACTTGGATTTGAAGAGTAGGGAGTATGCGATCTCGGGAACGGGAACGTTCTTGAATGAGCCGGCTAGTAAGAATACTACCTTGCAAACGGTTGTGGATTTGGGGTATGCCAAGGGAGTGCCGAGGAGGATGAAGGATTTGATGAGTACGACGAAGGGGCCGTTCTGTTATGCTTATGTTTAGATTGGGGAGGTGTGGGTGGATATCATGATACTGTTGGGAGTGATGGGTTGTATAGTTCTAGTGAGAATGTATATAGTATGTGTGATGCAAAAGTAAATGGCATGATCTTGTTGGTACGAGAGAATGTCAGAACCGGACTCATACAACAATTCATAGTATTTTCTTCCGTTTTACATGGTTGTTGGAGTTGGCAGTAATCCTAGAGTACTTGTCATATCCAATAGATCAATTGTTAGATGTATAGCAATGTAGTATCTAGCATCTCCGTTCCACTCCCTTCCGACTCATACAGATATATTTCACTCCCTTATATGGTTTCACTCCCTCGCCTAGTCCGCGACTCCGCCGCGGATCGATGTTCAGGCTCTCTACCTTGAGCCCCGAGGGAAGCCAGCCACGAACAGAGAACGACACCGCCGCCGAGTTAGGCATAAGTGTCGCGTTTAGTTGGGTCTTGGTTTTCCGGGGCGCCGAAAGGAAGAGGGAGGAATCGGAGTAGGCTCGGCTGGGTGATTGTTTCTGTGATTGTGACTGTGACCGGGGAAGTGACGGTGGGGGTTGCGGCGAGGATGATTGAACGGGCGGTGTAAGCGTCTGCGATTGTTCGGGTTCAGGAGTAGGAGTATGTGTGAGTTGTTCGGGATCCTCCAAGTTCAAGGAGAGGGGTTCAGCGGGCGAGGAAGCTGAGGCTTCTGCTGCCGCTGCCGCTGCTGCTGCGCGGGAAGATGATTTCTTGACAACCTTCTTCTTCTTCTTTTTCTTGGTCTTGCGTTTCGTCGTGTCTGCTTCAGGATTCTGGTAAGACGCGTTGGCGTCGTAGTAGCCCTGAAGGAGATTGGTGTCTGCGTCGATTTCTTCGACATCGTCGTCCAGCTCGTCATCCGCATAGTGTCCTACGACGGTGCACCGGAGCGTCGCCGTCCCGGAAATAGTGCCGGCATCTTTGGTCGGCACGCGCCATTCTAGTACGCCGTTGCCCGGTGAGAATAAAGCCTCTCCACGGCTGGCTTGCATGTCTGTGATGTTCCGGACCGATTTCGGAATCGGGACGGTCACCACAACCTCTTCTAGCGCTGGCGCTGAGGAGTTGCCGCCTCCACCCCCGAGAAAAGAGGGTGTGGACGTGCCTGATCCGCTACGCCCGACACCAGGTCGGCTGGAGGATGAGTATCCCGGGAAATTTGTGTTGAGAATAAGACGGACCTCAAAATCTGAGCCAGTCGGCCCAAGCGATTTACGGATGTCCACAATAGCCGGCAAGAAAAGCTTCTCCATATGACTCGGGGGTTGATCAAGTGTAGGGTCTGTTGGCATGAGGTCCACCTCGTACCCGGCAAGAATGAACCGACCGTCTGGTGGTACAAAGCTGAGCTCGCCAGGGTTCTCCCGCCAGCGCGCCAGGCGCACGCATGGGTGAAATACCGGCAACTCCAACTTACGTCCCAAAGCTTTTTGACCACCGGGTGCTGTTAACGAAAGAAGCAGATCAGGGACACCGGATATTTTGGCGGTGAAGGCGATAGTACCGGAAGACATCGCAGAGAGTATTCGCCCTGATGGCGCCATCGTCACGGAAAGTGACTCGATAATATCAACATAGAGCTCGTTGGAAGTGTGTCTCACCCCGGACTTTCTCCAGGGGATCGCAGGTCCTTGGGCCGCGGCGGCGGCTGATTGCTTCATGGCACTGGGTTGTCCCAGAATCGGTGTCGATGATCTGCGCATAACAAAGGCCGTCAGTTCACTGAATATAGCATGGTGACCTTCATCCGGTAATAGTGGGCACTTACCCAGGCAATCCAACGCCGCCTAACAGCTTCCCCATCCATCCTGGCATTTCCACTACCTCCTGTAGCGCATTGGGCTCTGTATTGCAAACAACCCCCGCATCGCACATTTCGTGCAGAAGCTGTGCGACCACATCATAGTTCGCTTGGATCTTGGTGGAAAGCAATGGTGCTCCAACGAAGTCCTCGAGAACATCAACAACCCGATGAATGAATTCCAAGGCAAGTAGCGGTTCCGTATCGACCTCGGACAGCGCCAAGAACAGCAGGTTGGACTGCACTACCGAAAACACTGTCACCGGCGGAGTTGTGTTTGGAAAGTAGATGAGTGACGGGCGCGGAGCTGCATAGGCGTTATAGAGGGGGAGAATGGCCGATGCGGAGGGCGGACGGGAGCGATAGACCTGCTCGACGATCGGATTGCTGGAAGAGGACAGGTCAGTGACTGCTGGAAGTCAGAACATTGGAAGGAACGGCGTGCCTCTGCTCATCATAGATATAGAGCGCATCGACCTGGCCGCTCATGATGGCGAAGGCGACCTATCCCGACCGGTGGGAGTGTAATGTAGTAGGCAGAGGTGGTCATGGTGTAGCAATGATGGTCGGTGATCCAGCGGCCCCCATTTAGCGGAGTCCAAAAGCCCCTCGTTCTGCCGCCGATCCCCGCCTTTTCATGCATTTCCTCTGAATGGCTGCAGCTCGCCGCAACGAGCTAGTCTCCTTGATCGAGACTCGTCTGGACTGCTCTCTAAAAGACCTTTTTTGTCTCTCGTTGATTCTCTAGAACAATGTCTTCGTCTACCCAGAATAACAGCGCCTTGGATGTCCAGCCCAAGGACGCGAAGCGTGCACTTGCGGAGGACGCATATGATGACTGCCTATCGTGCAGAGTCACTGGTATTCTAATCTTTGTTTCTGGGCGATAATCATGGTACTATAGCTAATCTGATGGCTTACAGGATCCGCCGCATTCATCGGCCTCGGTGTGTACAGTTACTACTCGGGATTGAAGAACCTCAAGATGAATGAAAAGGCAATCATGCAAGGAACAACCAAGTATAAGATGGGATCTCGACATCTCGGGCTCTTCACCATCTCTGCGACACTAGTTGGGATGGGAATTTATAGAGCCTTCAACTGATGAAGCCACGACGATTTGTATATCATGTACTCTATACCATATATTCTACTCTGGCGTTGGTTCTTCTGGTAACGGGAATGCACATCAAGTCAAGCGCTTCACCACTAATAAACATGTACAAAGCAGTATATAGAAAGGATCGTACGATTAATATAACACTAGCCGCCTCACCGGGTATCGCCATGTCTGATAACCTCTATATTTAAATAGTAATGATGACCGAAGGAAATGGGATATGACAAGGAAAAGGTGTAAGCAAAGAGAATATGAGCACAAGGATAGAATGAAGATGACTGCGGAAAGATGACCCGTGGCCCACCAAAGGGCCACATGCAATACTCCTACTAATGCACCGAAAGAGAAACAAAGAAGAAACCACAAAGAATGCAATTGACCGCTGCGTGACCGTGAGAATATATGCTCGTCTATTCGTCGATACCATATTTTCTAGGTGAAGCGGCCACGTTTGCCGCCCCCAAATATGTCTCGATTGCCTAGACCAGACAAGTCGAAGAAATCGGGCACGTTCAGCTTTCGTTTCGAACCGATCCCGACGGACGGTTCATGAGGGGACGACCGAGTGTTTGAGCGGGTGAAGTTATTATGACGATTCTGTTGCCGGGCGTTTCGAGGCAAAACGGAGACGCTGACCGGGGCACCATCTTGAGACGCTGGAGTCGAACTGTCGGTGGTTTGCATGTCCATGTCTTGTTCTGGGAATTGCGGAAAAGTGGGCCCGGCAGTAAACGTGAAGATAGTTGGACGATCGAAGTCGTTTGATTCAGAGGCATGAGGGGTCGAAGGTGTTGGCAGCTGTTGCTGCGGCGGAGCTGGAGCTTGCTCCTCCGACGATAACTTGGAAGGCTGTCGGATCGGTTCGGATTCTGGCTGTGCCTTGCGGGTGGCAGCCGGCGTTGCGCCTCTGGTTTGTTTCTCAACCTCATCATCGTCGCTAGGGGCACCACTTCCATCACTCCGTTCCGTGGCCCATTGCCGAACTTTCCAGCCCTCCCCGTCTCCAAGACCGAGGTTCTCCCGATCTAGAAAGTGTAGTAGATCCTCAATTGCTTCTTGGTATCCAGCTTGCTTGGCTTGCGACTGTTCGTAGACAGCATTCTTGTAGAGATTCGTGACGGAGAGAGCAGCAGCCTTGAACGACTGTAGGAGCTGCTCAGGAGGTTGTGGCCGAGGCGTGGAGCTGGGCAGTGACGTGTTTAGGGATCTCATCGAGTCCATGGTGTGTGGTGTGGTGGCAGAAGCAGTCTGCCTGGGAGACTTTTGACAATAAATACTAGCGTTGGCGTCACTAGGAGGGGTGACTTGAACCGTGCTTCTGGGAAACAGGGGGTTAGGCAAACTCCGAGGCAACCCCAACAAAGATCAGGAAGAGGCAGATATGACTGATAGTCTGGACTAAAAGAGACAGGCCCAAAGAGGGGGCGTTATAGAGGAGAAACAACAAGTTCCGCAGGCTAACAAAGGACGTTGGCTGGCGATGACCGTTCGGAAAGGACGCTGGCGCAGCTGATCTTTCTTTGCGTCTGTCCCGGTAACGTGACCCACAGCGGGGAAACTGGTCTTCCGCCGCCTGCTGACTCAGAAATGACTCAGTCACGCCCTCGCGTCTCCCGTCCAATGAGCGCGTGCCCTGGCCGCGCTTCTCCGACGAAATTCCATTTGCCATCCCATGAGCGCGACTGGCGGTGCTTCTTCGTCCTTTCATCATCCGTCACTGTTTGTTCCTTTCGCACCTCCTTTGTGCGCCCCCCCCAACCTCAATTTCTCCCACCAGATCCTCTACAGCCAGCTTTTCAAGAGGTCGTGGATCTTACATATTTCTACGGTCTTGTCGATAGCTTCCTACCCTAGGTTGTTTTAATATCAACTCGTGTTCCGCTTCGTATAGTACCGAACAGCTGCGCTCGGTGCGCTGTGGATGGTGATGGCTCCTTCAGTTGAACCGACTCCCGACTCGCCGTCACAGGCAGATACCCCTATGACAGACGCGAATGCTGAGCCTGTCACGTCGGTACCCGTGGATAGCGCAGACGCGCCGATGACGGTGAGTTAGCGCAAAACCCCTCTTTGCGCCATGTATTATCTTCATGCGCGTCCTGGGTTTAACGGCAAAGCGCTCCCGCTGACAATAATCCTAATTCAGGGCTACCAGGACACTCCAGACTACACGGTAAATGCAACTCAATAACTCAGCGATCTGCCTGACGCATGAGCCGACTGACACAAATTAGGACTCAGATACGAACCCAAATACCACGGCGAGCAGTGTTGCAGGCGACGCAGCGCCTTTGGATGGCCGGAGACGGAGGTCTGAAGCTTTCCACATGAGAAAAAGTATCTTGGGCAAGAAGCATGGTCGTTTGGATGAGTCGAAGGTACGCCAATGCGATTGTCGTTTTTGATGATTTGTCGCTCACGGTGTGTTTTACTATAGGAAGATGATTCTATCCGACGATTTCGCTACCTCCTCGGCTTGACCGACTTATTCCGTCATTTCATCGAAACCAACCCTAATCCGCGGATCAAGGAGATCATGGCCGAAATCGACCGGCAAAATGCTGAGGAGGAGGCAAAGGCTAAGAAGAAGGGCTCGTCGCGCTCAGGCGGTGCAGGTAGTGAAAGGCGTCGCAGAACAGAGCAAGAAGAAGACGCCGAGCTGTTGAAGGATGAGAAATCCGGCGGCGAAACCAACACGGTCTTTCGGGACTCCCCGCCGTTCATCAAGGGGGAAATGCGCGATTACCAGATTGCAGGATTGAACTGGTTAGTTTCGCTGCATGAGAACGGTATTTCAGGTATTTTGGCGGATGAAATGGGCTTGGGCAAGACTTTGCAGACCATTTCTTTCCTTGGCTACCTCCGACATGTATGCGATATCACCGGCCCGCACCTCATCGCCGTCCCGAAATCTACCCTCGATAACTGGAAGCGGGAGTTTGGAAAATGGACACCTGAGGTCAATGTGCTTGTCCTTCAGGGTGACAAAGAACAGCGACACAAGCTGATCAATGAGGAGCTTCTCGATGAGAACTTCGACGTTTGTATCACTAGTTACGAGATGATTCTTCGAGAAAAGGCGCACCTTAAGAAGTTCGCTTGGGAGTACATCATCATCGACGAGGCCCATCGGATCAAGAACGAGGAGTCTTCTCTGGCGCAAATCATCCGTGTTTTCCATTCCAGGAACCGACTACTGATTACCGGTACCCCACTTCAAAATAATCTCCACGAGCTTTGGGCCCTCCTCAACTTCCTGTTGCCGGATGTTTTCGGTGATTCTGAGGCATTCGACCAATGGTTCTCCGGACAAGACTCCGATCAGGATACAGTCGTGCAACAACTCCATCGCGTTCTGCGACCTTTCTTGCTTCGCCGTGTCAAGAGTGACGTTGAGAAGAGTTTGCTGCCAAAGAAGGAGGTCAATCTTTACGTCCCCATGTCGGACATGCAGGTCAAGTGGTATCAGAAGATCCTCGAAAAGGATATTGATGCGGTCAATGGCGCCGCCGGCAAGCGTGAGTCAAAGACCCGTTTGTTGAATATCGTCATGCAACTTCGCAAATGTTGCAACCATCCCTACCTTTTTGAGGGTGCAGAGCCTGGCCCACCCTACACCACCGATGAGCATCTCATCTACAATGCTGGAAAGATGACGATCCTTGACAAATTGCTGGCGCGTATGCAGAAACAGGGAAGTCGCGTACTCATCTTCTCCCAGATGAGTCGTGTCCTTGATATTCTCGAAGACTACTGTGTTTTCCGCGAATACAACTACTGCCGCATCGATGGTACAACGGCCCACGAGGACCGAATTGCTGCTATTGACGAGTACAATAAGCCGGGATCAGAGAAGTTCATCTTCCTGCTCACAACAAGAGCCGGAGGTCTTGGTATCAACCTGACGACGGCCGATATTGTCGTTCTCTTTGATAGTGACTGGAATCCTCAAGCTGATTTGCAAGCAATGGATCGTGCCCACCGTATCGGACAGACGAAACAGGTCGTGGTGTTCAGGTTTGTTACAGAGAATGCGATCGAAGAAAAAGTCTTAGAACGTGCCGCACAGAAGTTGCGGCTCGACCAGCTTGTCATTCAACAGGGACGCGCTCAGCAGCAGACCAAGAATGCCGCGTCCAAGGAAGAATTGCTGGGTATGATCCAGCACGGAGCTGCCAATGTTTTCAACACTCAGGCCAACACCACCATATCTGCGGAACACCAGATATCCGAAGATGATATTGACAACATTCTGCGAAAGGGCGAAGAGCGGACTGCGCAATTGAACAAGAAGTACGAAAAGCTTGGTATCGACGACTTGCAGAAATTCAGCTCCGAAAGTGCGTACGAATGGAACGGCAAAGACTTCACTGATCGCAAGAAGGACATTGGTATCAACTGGATCAACCCCGCGAAGAGAGAGCGAAAGGAACAGTTTTATTCTATTGACAAATACTATCGCCAGGCTTTGGCAACTGGTGGTAGAACGGCTGATCCCAAGCCCAAGGTTCCTCGGGCGCCAAAGCAGATCACTGTCCATGATTGGCAGTTCTTCCCGCCTGGGCTTCAAGAGCTGCAGGAGAAGGAGACCGCCTACTTCCACAAGGAAATCGGATACAAGGTTCCTCTGCCTGATGGTCCAGAAGAAGAGCTGAGCGAGCGCGAGGCCGAACGTGATCTCGAACAACAGGAGATTGACAATGCAGTGCCACTAACGGAGGATGAGCAGGCGGAGAAGGCGAAGATGTCTGAAGAAGGCTTTTCCAACTGGAACCGCAGGGATTTCCAACAGTTCGTGAACGGTTCGGCCAAGTTCGGCCGTACTGACTACGTTGGAATCGCCACCGAGGTGGACAGCAAAGAGCCGGAAGAAATCGAGGAGTACGCGCAAGTATTCTGGGAGCGGTACACTGAAATCCAAGATTATCCCAAGTACCTCCGTGTCATCGAGCAGGGCGAGGATAAACTGCGGAAGATGAACCACCAACGCAAAATGTTGCGCAAGAAGATGGAAATGTACCGCGTACCACTCCAGCAAGTCAAGATCAACTACACTGTGTCTACCACCAACAAGAAGGTCTATACGGAAGAGGAGGATCGGTTCTTGTTGGTAATGTTAGACAAATATGGAGTCGATGGCGAAGGTCTCTACGAGAAGATCCGTGACGAAATCCGCGAGTCTCCCCTCTTCCGGTTTGACTGGTTCTTCCTTAGTCGAACCCCAGTCGAAATTGGACGTCGGTGCACCACCCTGCTGAACACCGTGGCAAAGGAATTCGAAACCGACGGAAAGGCCAACGGTGAGAGCGGCAAGGGCCGGGGACGTGACCGCGACGACGATGAAGCCGAGGAGGATGAGGGCCCACCCGCCAAGAAGAAGACGAAGGGCGGTGCAGTTGTAAGTTTCCTTGACATTCCTACCATCCATAATCACAATAGAGGAGCTCGACTAACCTACCCACAGAATAAGCAAGTCAAGGCCGTCAAGGGTGGCAGCAAGGCAACTTCTACCTCAACATCGCGGGCAGCCAGTGTCTCTTCCAATGCGGCACCCAAGTCGAGGAGTCGCAAGAAATGATCTCTTTCTGTAATCAGAAGTGGGCGATGACGAAGGATTGTTACGACTATTCTGTAGACTGTTTGGGAAGCCATTTTGAGGAGGGAAGGTTTGTTGGTTCTATTTTGTTCCATATATGTCGGTCTGGCGTTGGCAGATAGATGCCATTGTAGTTTTATGATCATCTTCCATCTCCTTCGCTTCTGTAAAATGACACTTTGTGGTTAAAAAGACCTTATGAATGTTGTCTTCCATCACATAGTGCACTCGAAACCGTAATTTGATCATCCAGTATATTACTCAGCTCGGTGACTTCTGTGGTTGAATGCTCAAGCACAGGCAGAGAAGGAGCTCTTCATACCTCGACTGGTCATGATTGCTTAGTTTGTATGGTAGTCTTGAGAGATTTCATGTTTGAGAAAAGCCTCTCAGTATATTAGTATGCTATGAATTTATACTATGCGATTCAGACGTATGTGTACATATGATGTCGTTGATATTACTGTACAGATGCTCCCTCACCAGACCCTAGTATCCTCCTTCTTGGCCCATGACACCGGCACCCGAAGGAACATATTCATCAACAAAGCAGCCGCAACGCTGACATTGAGACTGTCCACTCTAGCCGGATCTGACTCCACGCCCAACTCTGGGCTGATTTTAGCACCAGGGATGCCAACAACAGCATTTGCCTGGGAAAGGATGTGGGGGCTCAGCCCCGCGCCCTCACTGCCCATCATAATGACACTCGGTGCCTGGGCAACAGTGCCCTCATTCCCAAACTCGGCAGGGTCCATATATACAGATGAAGATCCCTTGCCCGGCGCATCAGCGGCGTAGAACCGCCACCCATTTTCTTTTGATTGTCGAATGAATTCGACTTCATTTCGCACGTGAAGAAATGTCATATGTTCTGCGGCTCCTGCAGATGCCTTGATAACTACTGGGGATATCTCTGCTGAATTTCGGCCCGCGAAAACTATGGCGTCAGCTCCCATGTAGTAGGCGGAGCGAATGATGGCGCCGAGATTCCCAGGATCGACGATGCCGTCGAGTAGTACAACAACAGGATACCTATTTCCAAAGGTGTTGTTGATGTCAACCGTGTTGTTCATAGTATTTACCTGTGCTTCTTCTCGCGATTGCGCTCCCAGCTCTAGGCTGAAGTGATCCGCCCCCGGAGATGGAACGGGCCTGAAATATTGCACTGGCAGCCGAGGCAAAGGGGATACCTCAAGAATACAGCCTTGGTGAGGTCGGCCATCACTCATCTGGTCGAGTAATCGGCGCCAGCTCGCAAAAGCCATTTTTACCGCCACGTTTTTCGAAAGTGCCAGTTTTCGTAGAGCTATTTTCTCCGGAGTTAATTCTTGGCCCTCTGATTGGTAGAGGTAGAGTTTGTATAGCCGGCGACGGCTGCCACGTAATGCAGCCATGCATGCAGAAATTCCATAAACAAACTGCGATGCAGGCGTGGTATAAGGCACTGAGAGGGGAATTTTGACGAAACTTTTGACTTCTTCGGGAAATTTGTCGGTAGGACGATGTTGGCGAGGCGGGGGAGGCCTGCTCTGATAATCCTGGGATAATGTGCGGAAACGCCCACTCCTGATTTCCTGATCGTCGCCGACATAATCAGGGTGCCTCACTTCCTCTTTCGTATAGATCTTCTTTCCATCTTTCCCTCTTTTAGTTACAATTCTTTCTGTTTGATATGCGCGAGGCAATGCGCGAAATGTCCCTTTCTCAATGAACTCTTCCTCGTCGAATGCGGTTCCAGACCGGTGCTCCCGCGCTTCTGGGCGTTTGTCACGCTTGGCCATGTTTCTTTTGTGCTCACCATCCCGAGCATCGCGGGCGGAATTGCGTCGTTGAGGTACATCATCGACATATTGTGACCTGCGGATGCCCCGGCCAATGGCCGAGTTCAGTGATGCATGTCTGACGGGGCGCAAATGAGCTGACGGTGCTATTGAGGGTCGAAGGTAAGCTCGAAGAGAGGTGAGAGACGATTGGAGAGACATCGTAGTCCAGAGAGCTGTGACGGGAGATTAGAAACCCTCTCTTTCCATCCACTCTCGAACGATGAGCTTGAAGATGGTAAGACTTCTTCTGGCGTCGGGAAATGTATGCTAGGCGGAGAGTCCTGCAACGACGATCTCCGCCTTTTGGAGGTGGGTTTTTCCTGCTCACCGCCCGATAAGATAAGCGCATCAATATTGCTCCGCCGCGGAATTTCGCGTTTGTCGGGGAAACGCGCGGGTCTGGAATCTCATTATCACCCGCTTGGGAATTGGGGGTCCAACTGCAATTATGTTGACGCGCATATTGCTCATTTGACAGTCGTTCTATATGGTCACTTGCTTTGTAATAGCGTTTGTTGTTGAGTATCTTGTTGTTCTAATAGTCTCCCCTCATCATGGATCTCCTTTTACAAACGCTCGGTAGCGGCGAGGGGCCGGATAATGCAGACAACGATGGAGATATGGTCAAGGAGCTCTTCGCCAAGTTCAACAATCCCACAGTGAGTCGCGAGGAAGAGCTTGAGCCGCAATCAATATTTGAGTCTTCTGTCACGGTTGAAATTCCAGTCACATCAACCAGTGATCTGTCGCAGTACGAGTTTCTTCCCGGACATTTTGACGTCCGCTATGTCATTAGTGAAACATCCGAGGCAGATGCTGGACTGAGCTACCAGGTGAAGCTGCAGAGTGGTGAAACTGAAACCGTAGGTATTGCATGGGCTTCTTTTGACTTCCACTTCTCTGTCAAATCACTGACATTCGACTTCTGTCTTAGATGTCCTTCGCGCAACTTCAGTCCCTCCAGAACGGTCCCGAGTCTCTCTCCAACTTCCTCAACTACGGACCAGATCACTACATCTCCTCTCGGTCAGCTTCAGCTGTTCCTTCCGAAGAACAGTCTCCCTCTTCTGAGTCAGATATACCCGATATGAGGCGTTCCCGGCGCACTACTCGTGGTCAACGATCTGGTTTCACAGCATTCTTTGAGGCCATCAGCAGTGATGAAGGAGCCCGCCGCACGAGAAGGAAGAGGTCGCCTTCAAGCGAGGACATAATTGCTTCTTCAGAGGCTACCTTTAAGAAGCGTCGAGTCTTGCGACGCCGCGAAAAGCATACGCGCTCGGTCGTCTCGCTTTCCGATGAAAGCGATTATAGTGCACCCAAAGGCACACGGCATTCTACTAGGACGCGGAAGTCAAAGAAGAAAAGCTTGCGCGAGAGGAATGAAGATGACATCTCAGATGCTGAGGATGCTCCTCGGATGCAGAAGTTCTTTGGGGCTAAGGAGTTCTTTCGCAAAGTCCCAGAGCATGATACATTTCGCCAACGCCATAGGAATGTATGCGAAGTCTGCCATGTCATTGGCGATGACTACGCGAAAGGGCCTTTGGTTTTTTGTCAAGGATGTACGAGCGCCTACCACCAAGGGTGTCTCGGTCCACGCTCTGCGCGAGAACATCTTGTCACAAAAGTAGCTGAAGATTTATTTGTTCTCCAGTGCCGGCGCTGTCTGGGCATTTCTCATGCCAAGGACCCCTCCAACCCACATCAAGGCCGCTGTTCAATTTGCAATATCAGAGGGAATATGTCTAAACCGATCCGGGAGCGTCTGACACCTAAGCAGGAGCAACAACTCCGGCAGCAGAATGATGGTAAAGATCCTATAACGCCCTTTGACATGTCCCGGGTCAACGACGTCGAGAACCTGCTCTTCCGCTGCACCACCTGCCGCAGAGGCTTCCACTTCGAACACTTATCCGAAATAACGCACATGACATGGCAATGTGAGAGTTGTGCATCAGTACCTGGAGAGGTTGGCGCGATAGTCGCATGGCGCCCTGTGGTCCACAAGTCAGAGGCCGCGAAGGGAGCAGATAGGGAGTATCTTATCAAGTGGAAGAATAAATCCTACAACCATACCACCTGGATGCCGGGCAGCTGGGTTTGGGGCTTTGTGAATCATCACATGCGACGTGCCTTTATGAGGTCAGATAAAAGCCTCGAACCCTGTATGACCGCCGAGGAAGCAATTCCTGAGGACTTCTTGCTCGTGGACATTGTCTTTGATGTAAGATTCTCCGGCACCTCGCCTGACACAGGCCGCAAACGTACCTTCGAAGAAGACGTTGCACGTATGGATGAAGTGGTAGAAATGTACGTCAAATTTAAAGGTTTACCGTATGAGGAGGTCACCTGGGACACGCCTCCCGAGCGCAGCAGCAACCCTGAGAGATGGGAGAGTTTCCGAGCTGCATACGAAGACTGGGTCAAAATGGAGTATACTCACATACCCAACCAAGACAACCTCAGACGGCGTATTGCTCACGTCCGGAAGCAAAACTTCAGCTCCAATGTTGTCAAAAGTGGGCAGCCAGAGACAATGACAGGCGGACAGATCATGGACTATCAGAAGGACGGACTTGACTGGCTCTACTACATGTGGTACAAACAGCAAAACGCTATCTTGGCTGATGAAATGGGTCTCGGTAAGACCATTCAGGTCATCGGCCTAATTGCAACCCTTGTTCAATATCATAAATGCTGGCCTTTCCTGATTATTGTGCCAAATTCGACGTGCCCGAATTGGCGGAAGGAAATCAAAACATGGGTTCCCTCACTGCGGGTAGTCACATACTATGGATCGGCATTCTCTCGGAAGTTAGCACAAGACTATGAAATGTTCGCTGATGACGATACAAGCCTTCGGTGCCACGTCGTCGTAGCTTCGTACGAAACCCTGGTCGACGACGCATCCCGAAGACTGCTATCGAAAGTACCTTGGGCTGGCCTCATCGTGGACGAGGGACAACGGCTAAAGAACGACAAAAGTCAACTGTACGATGCATTGTCACGAATCAAGTTTCCTTTTAAGATTCTTTTGACGGGCACTCCCCTCCAGAATAACATAAGAGAGCTTTTTAATTTGTTGCAATTCTGTGATCCATCTAAGAGGGCAGATGACCTTGAAAACGAGTATAAGGATTTATCAAAGGAGAACATACTTGAACTACATAACATGATCCGTCCGTTCTTCTTGCGACGGACAAAAGCCCAGGTTCTCAGTTTTCTCCCCCCAGTGGCACAGATTATCGTCCCTGTTTCGATGACTATGGTGCAGAAGAAACTGTACAAATCCATATTGGCTAAGAACCCTCAGCTTATCAAGGCAATCTTCCAGAGGAAAGAAGGCACCCGTGCCTTGAAACAGACGGAAAAGCATAATCTCAACAATATTTTGATGCAATTGCGGAAATGCCTATGTCATCCGTTTGTTTACAGCAGGGCCATCGAAGAGAAAACGAGCAACGCTGCTGTTTCGCATCGACATTTGGTAGATGCAGCTGCCAAGTTCCAGCTATTAGAACTAATGCTGCCAAAACTCAAGAACCGCGGCCACAGGGTTCTGATTTTCAGTCAATTCCTTGAGAATCTGGACATCATTGAAGATTTTCTGGAAGGTGTCGGCTTAATGTATCTCCGCCTCGATGGGAGAATGTCATCGCTCGAGAAACAAAAGACTATCGATGCATACAATGCCGAAGACTCACCGTACTTTGCATTCCTCCTATCAACTCGATCTGGTGGCGTTGGAATTAACCTAGCTACCGCTGATACCGTAGTTATTATGGATCCCGATTTCAACCCACATCAGGATATGCAAGCATTGTCCCGTGCTCATCGCATAGGACAAAAGAACAAGGTCCTCGTCTTTCAGCTCATGACCCGGGCAAGTGCCGAAGAGAAGATCATGCAGATTGGCAAGAAGAAAATGGTTCTTGACCATGTCCTCATTGATCGCATGGTCTCGGAGGAGGACGATGGACGAGACCTGGAGAACATTCTGCGGCACGGTGCTCAGGCCTTGTTTGATGACGATGACTCTGGCGACGTCCGCTATGATTCGGAATCGGTTGACAAACTTCTTGACCGCAGTCAAGCCGAGCAAGCTAGCACACCCGATGACAGCAATCAGGGTAACCAGTTCAGTTTTGCTCGGGTTTGGGCGAACGATAACCAGAATCTCGAGGATCAACTGCAGAACGTGGAGGAAGAGCCTGCGCCAAGTGCAGATGTTTGGGAAAAGATCCTGTGGGAGCGAGAGCAGGCAGCTGCCGAGGAAGCCAGACGAAAGGCTGAAACCCTTGGTCGTGGGAAACGCAAACGGACTGCTGTGGATTATGCGAACGATGCTTTAATGGAGCTGTCGCCTAACAAAGACCGCCATGCTCGTGAGGAGGTGGAAAGTGACAGGGAGTTCAGAGCGGACGACGCAATGGAATCAGGATCCGATTTTGCGCCCGAGCTGGATTCCGACGACATGGACCAGGTCGCTAAAACTTCCAAAGGTGAGAGCGCCCTTGCATCGAGTAAGCTCTTCTGGCAACTAACAGAAGCCACAGTGCGTGCTTTCCAACGCGTTACCCAACAGGATCTACCGCCCCCATTAGATGGCAATGTAGACCCCGTCCTCCTTCCGGGGCCACCCTGTATAGCGTGCAACCGGGTCCACGTAGTTGGACATTGCCGCCTGAAGATGGCCGGCGTCGAACACTGTCCTCTGTGCGGGCTTGCCCATTATGGGTATTCGCGTACATGTCCGCATTTACGGTCAGATACTCAAGTTGCCAGAATGCTTGCCGCTCTGAAGCAAAGTACTGAGGACCGTGAACTTGTCCAACTAGCTAGAAAGTACTTGAATGGGGTCCGTGGGGACCTTGCACAGCGTAAGAAAAAGCAAGCCAGTAAGGCTGCATCGAGTCTCACAAACCCTGGCATACCCACCACCGATTCGATTATCAGTGCCGCTGTGACGACGAACTCCCCGATGATCGATCTTACCGCACAACATACCACACAAGCCACACATGAGGCACCTAGTGCCGTTGGCGCGACCAATCCCTCCATCATCGATCTCACCTCAAACGATGGCACATGGCAGTCGACCCACCAGCAACCAGCATGGGGCCCCCCTCAGCCATTTCGCAATCCTTATGGATATTCGGGACATGAACCATAGATAGTATTAAGATGGCGAGGAGTTGATGGTGCATGGATCAAAAGCATATATGGGGATCCTTCGGGGTTATTGGGCGTACGGGCTGCAATCTTGCATCGCTATGGATGCATGTACATACATACATAGACATCATACCCAATCATATCATTGGCATGACTGGAAGTTTCCGACATGAACCCTGAGGCACTTTCCCTTTGAGGCTGTAAATCGAAATGGTCACATGTTTTTGTGGCTTTTCGGTTTCTGCCGCTGTCAATTTTCCTCCTTGCAGCTGTCATCGCATTCCTCACTGGACCCCTGGCCGATATACACTTAAAGCAGATCAGATCCCCTCGTTCACCTGACGAATGGTTGTATCCGGAGCCCCCGCTCAAAGCTTGTGGGATAGCTTAATTTCTTCCAGAAGATGCCAACATTTCTCGAGTCGCACAATGGCCTTGGTGAAAAAGGCCGCACCATCGCTGATAGGGCTGTAAGTGTAGATTATATCCGCATTGTGTCTCAAGCGCTATCTCTATTTGACTAATCACAGGAAGCCGTTTACTGCTGATCTACTGGGCAGTTGGTGTCGCTATGTCACCAACACCAATGGCTGATATAGCCGTTTGTATCGCCACGTTTTATCGGCACTCAATGTCTCAAAGAATGGGAATATGCCACCAGAATGATTCAGATAGAGAATTGGAGCTTCCCACAGTATGATGCCTCTCGGAATCACCATACAAAGTGGCCAAACCATGTACATTACAAACATGGGTGTTGGCAGCTTCCCGCCTTTGACAACCACAACCATCATAGGGGAACAAGGGGGTCCACGGGATACAGGGAGATCATGGCAGGAAAGGTAAAAAATTTGATGACTGTCAAAGGGCTCCAGTTTTCAAGGATGGGGCATTGTGTCCCCAACGAAACCGACAAGACAGGCCAGAACAGCGTGTGTGCCAGAGTGGGAGGGCTGCAGCCATCCGAGCCGGATGTTGTACTGACCAACATCATCGGACAAACACTGGCGGAATTGAGCCACAACGGGACCCAAGTCGGAGCCTGCTGTTAAAGCGCTTTGGAGGCTCTTTCACGTTACTCTCCTGCTGCCTTTACACCCTCTTGGATGTCTGCTCCGCAATTTAGCGGAACCTTCCTTTCCCTAACTGTGGATGTTTACGGTGACTCCCGAATAAAACCTTGTATCTGCACCTGTCGCCATCCCTTCTATCTTACCTTTAATGGCATTGTCCGTATAAGCTTTCTTATCTTATATTATGCATTCATCTATATTTTAGTTCCTCTGCTTGAATTCGTTTTAGTGATTCCAAATTTTCCGTGTCAGTACTGTTATCCAATTCCCACTGCCGGCTTCAGTGAATGGTAGTGACATTTCTCTCGCTCATACACCCAAGCCATTCACCACGCGCTTTGAAACGCGCACTCGCCTACCGCCATTCTTTTTTCTCCTCCTACCTCTTGATTCCCTTGGCTTCTTCTTGAGCACTTCCGGCTCCCTTCTCATCTCTTTCCTCCCGCAAGCCGCTTACCACTACACTTGAATCTAGGATCTATCATTCCCGACTCTTCATCTCTTTACGAGACATCATCCAAACATCTGGTTGCAGTTTTATGCTGCCAAGTCATGATGTCCTCCACGATTCATCCCCAGTACTTCTGTACTCGTCCTAATGGCACCTTCACTCCCCTTATCGCCGTGGATGAGCTCCCCTCGCATATCTCGATTCGTGGAGCTCCCCGTGTGCTAGCAGCCAGTGAAACCCAAGGAATGACGAGCCTTGGGATTGTACAGATGAGGCCCCAGTCTTATGTTGTCGAAGGAGTTGGCCCCGCTTCCACTCGAGAGACGTCCACGAGTTCGACCGGACACCGCACCCGTGACTCTGATTTACAGGCCGCGTTGATGAGAGTCCTTTCCGATGAGTGTCTTCCGACCAACGAGCGTCGGGCTATTACAACGCTGATACAGCATGGTCTTTCTCGCGGCATGTTTACGCCCAGTTCGTCCAGTAACGGTTGGTTGGTGCCTAATAATGGTGGTAGTATTGCTGGCAGTGTGGGTTCTAGACAAGTAAGTCCTAACATATAGCATTACAACGATTTTGAAAAGGAAAATGCGTGTGACTAACCCTCAACCAGGGACCTCACTACAATACCAAGAAAGAATACTGTTCGTACTGGATTCGCCATGGCGAGTGTGACTATTCACAACAAGGCTAGTATTTCAGTCGTCTGGTTGTGTAGTATGACCACTAATATGACTATAGGCTGCCTTTTTAAACATGAGATGCCTGGCGACCCGGCGATGCTCGAGAAGCTTGGCCTCCGTGACATCCCTCGCTGGTATCGTGAGAAGTATGGCATTCCCAGCCTGATACCGAATGGACATGTTCATCCTCGTCATCAAATCGGTCATGCTCTGCCACTGACGGACAATGGGGGTTTCGGGGCGGTCCACAACCCATCTCGCCTCGGGGCAAACATCATCTCGGACATTTCTGATTTTGAGAGGGACTCTCAGCAGAAGACTCATTATGCTATTCAGCACTCACCAGCTGCACTTCCTGGATCGTCGCGGCCTGTCTATGCCGCCGCAGGACCGTCCAGGGCTCAAATGCCCCAGAGACACGGAGCAAAAAATTCTTCGAAAATGGATCTTTTATCCTTTGACCCTCTTCCAGAGTACCCCAGCTACACATCCGTGGAATCTGCGCCCGGGAAGATGCGCGCGCTGGCCAACGCAAATGGCACCGCCGCCTTTGCGAGTGTCAACAGCGAGCGTGAGGACTTCGTCCGCAGTATACAATCTCTAATGCCGACTCCAATGTCCGGGAGCTCGGAGTACCTGCTGGCCGGTGGTTCTCCCTATAAGCCTCGTTCCAAGAAGGCACAAAAATCCCGCCGGTTGTATCAGCCTCGGCCTGCTGTCCTGAAGCAGGAGTCCGAACCTGAAGCAAGCGAAGTAGATGCATTCAGCGGGGATTGTAGAGGCTATGGCACTGCTCCGCCGAGCGTTGCATCTCCCATTTCCAAGGTTGACCACCCAAGCCCGAACATCCGGTCTGCCCTAGATAGCGCGTCCGAGCCGGCTACTCGCGGTGCCTCCCCTTTAACCCAGTCCGGCACTGCATCATCGGACTCGAGTCCCGATCTTGTCCGCGACCGACACAAAGATAAAAAAGAACACAAAGCGACCTTCGGCGCTATCGGTACCAAGAGAGGGTACGGTAAATCGTGTGACGGGTCCTTCGAAGTTGATCTGTTAGGCCTGGGCACCAAGGACGATGATTAAAGCCCGGCCGTCCAACGAATCCCGCTGCTTGAGTAGTCCTGCACTGCTCGAGACAATTCTAATTAAATATGAGACGTAACTATACAGGGTCTCGATCCTTCATGATATGATACACGACACGGCGAGTACTAGTCGAACTAAATATACTTACAGGGTTGATAAGTCCGGCGGGTGTGGATGGCTCAAGGATGCCAGGTCATTATATTATTGCCATCGGCATTTAGTTCTCTCTGGTTCTCATCTGTGCCCTAGACCAGATGTCTGTCCTTTCGTTCATGATCTAGGTTGGAAAGGGAATGAGTGGTCGTCAGGATACATACAACCGGCGCAAGGCGCGGGGGATTGTCAAACTTTCATATTCGACGTCCTGTGCTGAAGGGTTCTCGGTGGTGTGTTTTGTCTTCTGTCCTTTGATTCGTTTACATGTGCTAATTATGAGTTCCGATTTCTGTTGTCTTCTCTTCTTTTCCGTGTGTTTTTACTACCTTTGCTTGCTCTGTTCCTCTAGTTTTCTTTTCCTTTGTTGGAACGGTTTGGTATGCTGGATATTATAGCACATATCATGTCGATAGTACCAGGAACATATCAAAACCTCATAATATATGGAATGTAAAATCAACAGAGCCTTTGCGGCGTAGTGTATCATTTCCCAATGCTATTAGGTCCAATCAGACAGTATCAGGATTCATGCAGTTGTAATAAGTAGAGGAAAGTGCTAGTTAACGATGAATGAGATATAATACATTGGCATAAGATAAAAGTGTCTAATACAACCTTGCGAAATATGCGCCGCCCTGTTTTGTTTGAGCTTACACAGGTCAAAGAAAATACTACAGTATACCCTCGAAAACAGACACATCAGGTTACCACATGGACATACTCCCTCCGTTTCTCGTAAATGAATAACGATCATGGTGGTAGTGAGGCGTGGTGTTTGTTTCCTTAGAATTCCTCCAGAACTCATCACAGCTCAATGCTCAGCTCACCGAACCCTCTTCCTCTGAGCCTTTGCATTGACCTTCACCGCAACCTTCTCCCGCTCTTCCGTGGCCTTTGCGTTCAACGCAGGGTTCAAAGCCGGCAGGGTCCGCGCCGCCTGCAGAACGATCTTGTTGCCGTCCACCCGCTCCTGCTCCTGACGCTGTCTCTCAGCACGAGTGGCCTCCAGCTGCTTCTTGCGCTCGGGTGTCATAACCCAAGACTCGGGGAAGCGGTGCGTAACCTTGGGCTTGTGGTGACGCAGATCGAGAGGGACGTCGGCGAACGAGTCGCCCTCCTTCGCTTCCTTGATCAATGACTTGATGGTATCACCAAGGTAACGCTTGTTTTGGGCGCGGAGCGGGAATTTCTCGCAGGACATGCGCACAATATCGGTTTGGGGGTTGTAGCGGACACCGACGAGTTTGAGGAAGGTCTGGCGCTGCGCTTCGGTGAGATATTTGGGGGTCAGATCTTTGGAGGACAGCTCCACAACGACCTTGGGTTCGGCGGGGTGCTGCTCGCCCATGTATGTTGTATAACGGAAGCGGAGGATGTGAGATTCGGGAGGGAGGGTGAAGGGTTTGGCGAGCTCTATTGCGGGTTATTAGCAAAGGGATTGTGACATGAGGGGGGTAACTATGTGGGGTCTGGGTGTAGGTGTGGCTGCATACCGCTCAGCAATGGCATATCCCAAGCGGCGATTCGAGCGTATTCTCTGATTTCACGATGCTGTTCGAGTTGTGCGTAGGCCATGCTCGTCATTTCGTCATCGTTGAAATCCTCATCGCCGTCCTCAACGAGAGCCAGATCATCCGGTTCGTCTTCCGCCCAGAACCCATTCGATCGGGCTCTCGGGGCCTCGAAACGCATATGTGTTTCTCTTTCGATCTGGAAGACTTCCTTGTCGAGCTCGGCGAACATGGCGGCACGGGCCTGGGGGTCGTTGTATTCGGAGACAAGAGCACGGTTCGCTTCGTCGAATGCCTTTCGCTCTTCCGGAGACATCAAGTCATATTGCTCCCGCTCCTCTTTCGAGAGGAAATCAGGCGAGTATTCGGGTGCCGGGGGCAGGTCCTGCGGACGAGGGCGCTTGGGCTCCTCAGGGACGGGCGGATCTTCTGAGACGAGGGAAATGGGCGTCGCGGAGAATTGGCGGAAGGGGGTGATGATAGGCCCTCTCCGGGCCAGGAAGAAGGCCGAGCGGCCCAGCGACCGAGCTACTGAGGCCATTGGGGGAGGGGAAAGTCTGGGGATATTGGGAATGAGAGGCGCAGTGGAGGAAGTTCGGCGGATGTTTTTCATTTCCTTCCATCGCCGCGTGCCACTAAACCGTTTCGGGAAGGCAGTGACTTTCACCGCCGAACAATTGGCTGGAACTACTTACCTCAACTGCAACTTCATACTTGCCTTTGCGTCTTTCCGCGCCAACTTCATCTAGAGTCTGGCATGTTGGATGCCAGTCTATGAATGCTACGGCACTGACTACATTCCCTAGAGGCTGATATGGTTGGCAAAATTGGCCACGTTTGAGTCTTGTTCCGTGCGGGATATCACCCGCCCACTAACTAACCATCATGCCGTCTCCTCTCCAACCAAATGCCACTACAAAGGTCTGCTTCGTCACTGTGGGTGCTACAGCTTCTTTTCGTCTTCTTCTACAGTCAGTACTGTCAGATCAGTGTCTGCTGGCATTACAGAAATTAGGGTTTACCCACCTACTTGTGCAATATGGCAAGGACGGCCAGGCTCTTTGGGATGAGTTCCAGAACAGATGCCCTCCCGATAGTGAAAGCCGACATGGACTTGAAATCGCCGGATTTGACTTCAATCAGGCTGGCTTAGACGAGGAGATGGGTTTGGCTCGAGCTGATCCGTCTGAGGGTCGACTCGGGGGTCTAATCATCAGCCACGCTGGTAATGCCCATGTCTACAGTTTCTCCAATACCTGATTGAGGTGGCTGACATGGTTTGGGTCCAGGATCGGGAAGTATTCTTGGAGCATTACGGCTTGGTGTACCGCTTGTTGTTGTACCGAACCCAACCCTGAAGGATAATCACCAGGAAGAACTGGCACAGGAACTGCAGAAGCAGGGATATGTTGTCGCCAGCAACTACTGGTACGCTGCTCTTTCGGTGCTTAGGACCGGGTGACATAGACGAACTCACTCCTTTTCCAGGGAAATTTCGAGCGCACTCGCTCGTGCAGAAAAGCTGCGAGCTCAGATGCTGGCTTGGCCGCCTGTGTGTGGAGTAAGCCAGCGGCGCCAGCCAACGCTGGAGAGCGTGATGTCTGACGAACTGGGCTTCTTAGATTGAAGCCGCCTTTGGGTCTTTATCACTAGCACCGGTCGAATCCACTCTGCCGGGCGCATTGAAAGCGATACATCTGTAAGTTGTTTGGGATGACACCGCCACTATGTGGTACGATTATAATTATCATGACTATGGACGTCATCGGGTAGCTGGCCATGAGCCTTGAGCAATGAGGAGTCTCGAGACCAAACAGCCATGGAAGGTAGACTGGACGGTTCTACTTACGACTGGACTCATCAGTGTCTTGGACAATCCGCTAAATGGTGGCTTAACAACGCTTAGATATAGGTTATTGGGAATGTATCTGTAGGAGTAGCCAATCCGGTTGGGACGATTGAAGGAATCAAGCATATTTATGTCTTTATAAATTGATCATATGGCGAGCAAAGCATGATGATCGTAATGCATTCTATCCTACTGTGTTGGGTTGTAGATAGAGTTTATAGTTGGGATTTCCGAGAGTTTGGAGCGGTGCTGGTCTGTGCTTTCCATTCCTCGACCCCAAAAACATACGCGCAGAACAACCCGCAGCTATCCTTCCCTCCGGCCTGGTTTGCTCTACTTCGTGACCTCGCAGAAGAGCAATCGAGCTCAAGCACTCTACCGGCAGAAGTCCTGCGACATCGTTCGAGTTCCGCGTCCTCGCCCAGCAACCGACCAGGCCGCGGGGCCTCTCCGTGCCTTTTGACGACAACAAAACACCCGCGCCCTTCGATCTCTCCTCTCTCTTCCCCGATCCCCAATCCCCAACATTCTCTCCACGCAATGGCAGAAGCCACCCTCCACAACGCTCCGATCGTCATCGACAATGGCAGTGGCACCATCCGCGCCGGCTTTGCCGGTGAGGAGATCCCCTCCTGCTACTTCCCCTCGTTCGTGGGCCGGCCCAAACATCCGCGGGTGATGGCCGGCGGTCTCGAAGGCGATGTCTTTATCGGACAACGAGCTCAAGAACTGCGCGGCTTGCTCAAGATTCGCTACCCTCTGGAACATGGAATCGTAACAGACTGGGACGATATGGAGAAAATCTGGCACTACGTGTACGAGAACGAGCTGAAAACGCTGCCGGAGGAACACCCCGTGCTCCTGACGGAGCCACCGCTCAACCCACGCAAGAACCGCGACGCTGCCGCCCAAATCATGTTCGAGACCTTTAACGTTCCGGCGCTGTACACTTCAATTCAAGCTGTGCTGTCATTGTACGCGTCTGGTCGGACAACAGGTGTGGTCCTCGATTCAGGGGATGGTGTGTCCCATGCGGTACCGGTGTTTGAAGGTTTCGCGATCCCGAACAGTATACGGCGGATTGATGTGGCGGGTCGGGATGTGACGGAACAGTTGCAACTACTGTTACGAAAGAATGGACATGTGCTGCATACCAGTGCGGAGAAGGAGGTCGTCCGCATGATCAAGGAGAAGGTGTGCTACGTTTCGCTGGATCCGAAGCGGGAGGAGAAAGACTGGATGAATAGCTATCACAAGTCGGAGACGAAATCTGTTGACTATGCGCTGCCTGATGGGCATAAGATCAAGGTACTTTCCCTGACGTTATGCTGATCGGGTTGGAGGGGCTTGCTAATGGCGAACTAGATCGGACAAGAACGCTACCGCGCCCCTGAAATTCTCTTCGATCCGGAACTTATTGGTTTGGAATACCCTGGTGTACATCAAATCGTGCAGGACGCCATTACCCGGACGGATCTCGATTTGCGGAAATCTCTCTACCTCAACATCGTCCTGTCTGGTGGATCAACGCTGTGCAAGAATTTCCCGGACCGTTTGATGCGCGAGATCAAGCGTCTGGCTGTGGAGGATATGAAGATCAGAATCTCTGCCCCCGCAGAACGGAAGTACACGACATGGATCGGAGGTGGTATTCTTGCTGGCTTGAGCACCTTCCGGAAGGTAGGTTTCCACCTCATCACCCTAAACTATGAACCGTACATCTAACTCCTTCAACAGATGTGGGTGAGCGCAGACGAATGGCACGAAGACCCCGAGATCATCCACCGGAAGTTCGCTTAAAGGTGCTTGCGTTCTCGGATGAAACAATATCAGGGACCTGCACGATCGATGTATCCACTTCCGCACCTGCAGCTCGCAGACTCCGCGACAGGATACGTTTTACTGCAAAGACTGAACATGCAAGCTACTAGCTAGAAAAAGACATCAATGGTGATGCTCACAATGGTCAGCAGCAGCTCTTAATAGATACCCCTCTTTTCTGTTCGCCTCGATTATTCAAGCTGCCATACCCCATCTGCCACTCATACTACGCTTTCACCCTTCCGCTATTTAACTATCTGATGCGAGATACATCTTCCATGAGCGGTGTTGGTGTCCATCCCAATCGGATGAGCTCATTAGCACATCTACCCTTAATCTTATGCTGCTTCCCTTAGCCTCTAACCATACATACCTAGCGACATGTACCCGGATTACGAGGAAAGACATGAATCTAGATGCTATTTTGCTTTCACTTCTTCTACCTTTTTCCTGTCTCACCTCATATCTCCTTATTTCTCGCTGAAATTGCGTGCCACATTCTGAAGTTTTGTGTACATATTGGATGGATAGATGAAAATATACGAGTCCCAA
Organism: Aspergillus eucalypticola CBS 122712; assembly: GCF_003184535.1. Lineage (NCBI taxonomy): Eukaryota > Fungi > Ascomycota > Eurotiomycetes > Eurotiales > Aspergillaceae > Aspergillus > Aspergillus eucalypticola. The sequence goes on from NW_020290282.1 coordinate 667,997, forward strand.
CAAACCATCTCCGTTGATCAAGTAACCTGGGGCCTGGAAGCTCCGCAATTGACCTAAGATGCACAGAAAAAAACCCCATCCACATAGCCCTATCTGATCGTTACCACCAGTAACAGAAATAAATTTCAGAAGGGCGGAAAGTAATTGAGAAAAGTGGAAAATAAAAACTAGTACTCAATTGACCTACCATCAAGCAAAAGCTTTTTAGGGCCCTTTATCCACTACACTGAGGCCACGCCCCCTCGCACCAAAGAGTCTTCCAACCATCATCCCAACAGCCATCCCCATAATCATCATAACATTCTTGTGTGATATATCCCAGCTCAAGAAGATCATTTATATCAAGGTCTCGGGTGGTAGCCCACAGATTCACTGCCCCTGTGGGGGTATCTATCGTATCGCAATAGTCTGCCATGTCCTGGGGGCAGAATGGTGCCGATCCTACCCAGGTGCATGCTCCTGAATCGATCTCGTACATGCTGTTATTGCATATTGCTTGTGCACTGGATATGGCGATGAGGGTTACTGCGAGGGGTTTCTGAGAGAGCATGGTGATTTTGAGGATGGGTTGTCGGGGGCAATTGAGGGCGGTAGAAGGCCTTTCTTCTGGAGGTGGTCCAGGAATGAAATTTGGAAATGTAGTGAGGTCTGTGCTTCGAGATCCTTTGTGGATTTGGGAGGGGAGGGGAGGTTATAATATTGAGGGGTAATGTATGAGGAGATAGAGAATACAATGGTAAGGGTTGAACGGATGTTGGATGTGATTTCTAAGGATGATTGTCAATCCCCTGCATACATACCTCGTCTTATTGGAACGGGTGCTGGGGGGATGGCTTGTTGTGGTGTATACTAAGTAGATAATTGAGCCTGAAACTCGGAGGACTGCTGCGTGGTGCAATATGTTACAACAAAACTAACTGTTACAAGTAACTTCCGCAAGGATGGCTTGTCAGAATGTGTCTTAGACTTACAATATCACATTAGAGGTCCGGTCTTGGCCCTCAGGTCTATGGCTCCTGGGTACTGGTATGTGATATGACGTACGGAAGAGGACCTCGGGCTTTTTGGAAGAATGCCATCTGATGCACTCTGCGCCTGTACCGTAGCTTCCCCCTCTTGAATGACAGTGACACTAGAGTCTCCAAGTGCCGTAGATGTCATATTGGTATGTAGATGTAGACATTTCAGCTTCTTGTGTTCCACTAAGTCCCTAGATTAGTTCAGACTGCGCACAGGGGTGTAACGCGATATCATTGAATGCTGAGAGCGGTAACTAGATGAATAGTAAGTTCTAACATGCCACATGAGCTCTGCGTCCTGTCGAATAGATCTGCTCTGATTACCGTCTTCCCAACCACAGAGTCACACTTTGAACAGAGGGGTTAGGTTGAGGACACAGAAACTCCACCTATAACTCGCATGGAACGGGTGTGGTCTCAAGGAATGTTGCTGTACCACATCGTTGGCTCTCCAGTATGCATGGTTGAGTGCCTCGTAACAATATCCGCGGAATCTCAGGCTGTCCTTATAGAGTTCTTGCCGAGGGGGCTAGGAAGGACGGCTCTCTCTCTCTCTCTCTCTCTCTCTCACAACCTTACAATCGCGAGGTAAGAGCAACTGGTGACTCAAATTAGGGAGTACAGCTGTCTGCCTTTCCTGGAGCATGCAATTTATTTGATTGGCATCGTTGCATCGCCTAAGCTTCCAGATAAGATGAAGACGTGAGAATAACCCCTCAAACAGTGAGGAAAGACACACTGACAAAGTGATTGATGATCATATCACTCAACGAGGTTGTAATGCGGGAGTTAGCAGGTCCAAGTATGCATTCTGAGGGACGCGGATGAATCATCCGTTGAATCATTCGAATCTACAAGTAGGTTTATGACCATTAACCAGCAGAATGTTTTGAGTCCTAGCGATTGATCAATAGACGGGGTTCCAGCAGTAGCAGGACTCAGGTAGTAGGTAGTAATAAACAAGAATAGCAGCGAGATGGATGGAAACGGTAAAAGTAGTTACTAGTTGAGGAAAGAGCGTTTGATGTCTAAGTCAGAAGCAGCAACAACAACCTCAAGTCACTGGAATCTTCATGTGACATCCTAGACATGTATGTCTTAGTCACTTTACCAATATACTTACAATTATAGTTCCAAGTGTAATCTATTGCCTATTGGTCGTGCCTCAACCCAATCCACAATATGAGGAATATTCACACAGTGCCAACCATATCCCTACTAGTGATCAAGCAAGTGTACAACACATAGTCAGCTAGCCAACTAACTAGCCAGCCACATGCATAGTAGTCCCGAACCAAATAACCACGAGCATTTGTTTACCTCTTCCTCCTCCAACGCATCTTGTGTAAAAAGAAAGTCTAGAACACTTCCAGGTATTTCTAACCTAAGGTAACCCAACCCAACTCCACTGTCTCAAAGAGTATAGTAATGTAGGTGGGCAGCGTCATTGTAACCCTTACATAGAATGATATTGTCAAGAACATTTTATGTTTGTTATTTAAAAAAAAAAAAAAAAAAAAAAAAAAAAAAGGCAAGTCGTGTCATTGAATTGTTGAGTGATGTCAAGTCACGACATCAAATTCCGGAGATCCCGTCATTTGCTGAAGGGATGGTGCATCGAGATGGATCTGGTACAGTCGTTGACGATGCGCTCCGCGGTCCCAGGGTGTTTGGTGAGGTAATTGTGGTTACGTTTTGTGTAACAGACGGTTTCGGCATCATTACGTGAGATTGCACAATTTGTTACCAACATTAGTTGTGTCACAACCTACTACTACTACTTTGTACGCAACGCGACAAAATTTGGTTTGGTTGGGGTGGTTTTTGTTTGTTTGATTTCACAGTTAACTAGTAGGATACATGGGAAATCTTGGCTCTATTGGCCAGTGACACATTATGCTGTGGTAGTGAAGCACGGAGATGCAGTGATCGATCCTATGCTGTAAACAAGACAAAATCCTGTCATTGTCCTAACAAATCACAAAGGAACAAGTGAACAGGGCAATGTCAACGCCATGCTGATGTCCGCACGTATAGACGAGACCATGGCTAAAGGGGTATCATGTTGAAAAGTGTTGATGTGGAGGTTGAAAATAGAAAGAAAAGAAAAGATGAGAAGAGAGCTGAAGTTGGAGGGGGAACAATAAACCCCTTAATTCAATCGATTGTTAAAGAGAGGGAAAAGGATTAAAGGCGTAGTTGAATGAGATGATTGGGGGTGAAGGTAGCAATCTTCGAAGGTCGAATCGAACAATGAAAACAAAAACTTTTTTTGGTGGTCGTAAGTCGTGAGTCATGATCTGCTGATGCAACGCTGGTAGGCGGCAATAGGCACAATGGAAATGGCGCTGAAGATGGTCGGAAAGAAACCCAGTTTCACTCCCCCCTGACTCTTCATACCTATGCCATGCCCCTGAGCTTGCCCCAGCCCTTCTCAAGACCGCGGAGAGCCCGTTCACGAGCAGAACCGGAGCTGCTCGAGCTGCTGCCGGAGAACTTGCGGCTGAGGGTGCTGGATGAGTCGTCGCTGGAGAAGACCATGTTGCCGGCTCCACCACGGCCGACGTGGTAGACGGGGGCGGCACGGCGGAGTTCACGCTCAAGCTCTTCGTCGAAGCTGAAAATAGCGCGCTCGCTGCTGCTGTGGACGTTGCCGGCACCGCCACGACCGGACTTGAAGGTGCTGGGGACATTCGAGTCCAAGCGGGTCAAAGAGGCAGGACCAGTAGCCGAGCGAGAGTCGGTGGTCTTGGTGCCCTTCAGGTTGATGACATTGCCAGCGCCTCCGCGAGCCGTGTGCAGAGCAGGGCGGCTGGTATGAGGGACCGACGGATGCGGTTCAACGACACGGTAATTCACTGATGCAGGCATGGTGATTGAGTTGTGATAGGTAGTAGTAGGTAGTAGAGTGGTGTTTGTTGATGTGATTGAGGATGCGTGCAAAAGCGCTTGCGATGCGGGAAGTATAAACTCGCGGTCTATATCGAATTACTCGAATAATTCGAAACGCGGAAACTCAATCCGATTTGCGATAATGGCGTAATAAACATGTAGACGCAATATGAGTCAATTGGAGATGAGATGTATAGGCAATGGGGACCTATGGTCGAGTAATTCGCGAAGAGTGGTAGGATCTTGTTTGTTTGGTGAAGGTGTGGTAGGCAGACAGTCAGACAAAGAGGAATAAAGCAGAAGCAGTCTGGGAGCGAGACTATTAAAAAAGGAGAGGAGAAACTAAAAAAAATTTCCCTCGTGTGTTTCTTTTTTAGTGGTATGACTGACTCTTCAAACTGGAGCTGATGAGAATCCACTTCTATAGCCTGGAACCAGGCCTCGCAGCGGGGAAGGAGTTATATAGTTGGACGCAGACGAGGCGGGCCCAGCGAGTTACCGGGGGAAGAGTCAGGACAGCCCCCCTTCGTGACGGCAGGCAGACTCATGATTGCACCATGGCCACTGCGTGGTTTCCATTTCCAGGCACCGCGCCAGGGTCACGCTTGGCTGGGGTGGAGCTGCCCAGAAAATTTCATCCCCAATAACTCGTTACTAGTAGTGACTTGGTTGAACCTTCCCTCTTTCTGCATTCTGCGGTTATGCGCGCGCTACTCCATCATCACCGCTGCTTTCAGCCCTGCAAATTTTCACCCCGTTAGGGCGGCACCAAAACGTGCAACATTTACAGCCAATCATTGTCTGCCCGCCTCCTGTTCAACAGTATCATTGGTTGATATCCGACCCACCGCCCCTGTCTATCCTGGCTGCTTTAAAGAATTTCTGTGCGATCATCTGACATGCACGGCGCCAATCCAAGGCGTGGCGAAACGTAACAGAAATTGGCGCTACAGCCAATCACAAGCCATGGATGTGCCCGAGGGCTGGCTCTGGTGGTTTCCTGGGGGTAATGGAAATTGCTGAGTCGGTCACGCGTCATCGGCCAACACATTGCGTGCGGCCTGTTCTGATTCTAGTTGGGTCGATCCTGTTGAATGAGGGGGAAGACTCTCGCAATTTCGCCATCAATAATAGCAATAATTCGGTGTATCCAAGGGGCTATGGTATGCTTGGGCCCGGGGCTGAGTTGATGCTGCTTCCTTGGTCTTGGATGTACGAAGTAATACACAGCCCGTCTACTCTGTATAGTCTTCTATTACTGTCTATAGTTTCTACTTGGTATACTAATAACACGTAGATAAGAAAATAACATGTTATTATTAGCTTGGCAGGACTGCCTATGGACTTACTCTTTTCGGTACCAGCAAGAGAAACTAAATTGAGTAACTGACGAACTCGTGCGCTACAAACAGTTCGTTGTCCACTCGCACCATCCCTTCCACTATCCCGTAATGCCCAATATCCAAGGCAAGCCCTCGTGGCTTCACCGTCAGCCGGTCAACCGGTAAGAACAGTCTACCAGTCCATGACTATTATTCCCCGCAACTATTAGGCCCGGTGCTACCTGAAACCGGCAGCAGCACAGTTGCATCATTATTCGTGCTGCATCTGAAATTGGAAGCGTCAAGTTTAATGGCTAAACTCTGATCCCCGGCAGTACCGAGGGGGTGTTGTTCTTTACAACCATGGCGAAAGGGCATCGTCCAGTCAAATCCCGGTTCACAAATCTCAGCTAAGCAGACTTACTTCTACATATTGAACGGCGTCTACTGGAAAGGCAGGTACCGGGGAAGATGCCCAATGCTAAAGGCTCAAAGGGGCAGGCCAACCAACTCCGTATGCACGATGATGATGGCATTCTACATGAAAGTCACATCTGAAGTCAAGACCGGTGCGGAGCGTGGGATTTCCTTCAGGGAGTGACTAAGACTTTGCCGGGGCTACCGGTCGAGACCATTTTTAGTGCAGAAATCTCTTCCAGTATGGAGACGGTTAGCGGAGATCATCAAACAACAGCCCCTCACCGCATCATCCGGGTCCCCATCTGACTGTCCCTCATTGCGCCCCAGTTTCTTTCTGTGTTGGCTGGTTGAAATTTATTTGCTACTCGTATGATGCTGGCCGGTGTGCGTTGGACATGGGGCAATGGCAGGAACTTGGGGGGGAACTGGATGTTGAGGGATCTCCCCTGGCTGTCATGAGATCTGAACGGCACAAACGGAAAATTGAAGAATGCCTCAGGAACCCCACTGCCAATCCATTACGCTAAACCCAAGCAGGACAGCTTCCCCAGACACAGACTGACGAGGGGGGCGCCACTCCAAAAAGAGAAAAATGACTCCATAAATCTGGAACGATCGAGAGGGGAAGTCGACCAGAAATGCCTCAAATGACACGAATCACCCTCCGACCATCGTGATTTCTTCTAGAGTGCTCATCATCCCCCACCTGTCAGGACTATTACTATTAGTCAAATGAAATGTATGCTAAGGACCAACGACTTCGACTAGTGAAGCGCTCACGGACTGCATCTCCTTTCTTAGGGGGTCAGGGGTACAGTCATCTTAACAAAGCAACTCCATCTCATCCATCTCAAGCCCCTGAATGGCCACATCAACCGAGCCGGTTGGACCGGCAAATGGCCGCCATTCCCGTCGTTCCTGCAAACCCGCTTCTGGTTCCCGAGGCAAAAAGGAAAACGGCAGAAGACCTTTTGGAGGACACGTCGTTGCTTCCCCGGATTTTCGACCCCGGAGCATCCTAGCCATGCAGGTCTCATCACTCATCACACCCGGCTGACTGCCACCACCGGGACATGACGTACGAGTAATTTTTCCGTGCAGGATGTACCCCTTCTTTCAGCTTCCTTCTCGCCGGAGACGTGGCCAGGAGGTCGTCGAAGTTCCATGCTTCTGGACACGGCCACCGCCTGACTCGGTCGCTCGTGTGCTCCTTTCCCAACCATGTCCAGGTGTCGTGACCCCTCACTCGTATTTCTCAACATTCCTATCTTGCCACTTCTCTATGGTCGAGTCACCGCACACGGGGACATAATGATACACCAGATCATTCATTGTAGTCATTTCGAGAGTTTGCAACTGGCATTACGCATTGGCCCCTTGGTCCCTTGCGAGTCGCTCAGGCAGTCGTCGGTCACGACATTGCGAATCCCTTGCTAGTCCATTACTACAACAAGATCAGGGGATACAGTAGTGACGGCAACACATTAACTACATCTTCTTATGTCCTACCCCATAGTTCTGACACAGTTCCCCTTGCGTTTATCGGCCGTTGGGCGGCTCATTAGGTAGTGCAGCCATGCATACCAGTCTTACTAGTATTTGTCTGTCATGTCAAAATCTGGTTTCTAGGATATGCAATACTTCTGAACATGCAGACACCATGATTATCACACTGACTGAATGCAGCAATGAACCTGATCCAGAAGTAGTAATGCTTTAACTCCACAAATTACTCCATATATTTCAGATCACCGGTTATCCTACTGCCTGTTTCTTAATCACCTCCTCGCATTGCTTTTACGAAGAAACAGGAACATAGAACGGAAAATAAAAGTAAGGAGTCGCCTTCTTAACATATTGCACATACGAGCGCTTTGTTATGTAAACTATAGACGATCAAGCAGCTTCCGTAGCCATTTGGTAAAGCCTAGTCTACAGCCCTGCCCTCAACTTCGACTACGACAGACATCCCAGGCTCAAGTACCAGCTAGTATTAGTACTTGCTCCGTACAAAACCAGAAAATATATCTCAAATAATTAGTATCATGGGTAGAAAACAAACATAGAAGTATAATCATTCCATAAATATAAATAGTATCCTCAGTCAATATAATACTGCCGCCGCCCACCGCCCACAGCCATTTTTAACAGAATCTCAGGTCAAAGTTCTGGGACTGTATGTTTCCAAAATCCGCTAAATCCGAGCTTTTTTCATCGAGGTTCACTAGTTTCTGCCGCCTTGAACGGTCTGTAGAGCGGTAATGGCATGTTTTGGCTGGAGGCCAAAGGAATATACGGAGTGGCAGTCCACACTACAACTATAAAATCGGCTTTTGCCTGAGTTGAGTCTAAACTGCCTGTGTCTTGCGGCTAACTCCGTCGAATATAGCCATTTTTATATATTATACAAATACCGAAGATAACTTCCTCGATCCTTTTAATTCCTCTTTGACTCTCCAATTAACCTGCCAGGTCCTCGTTTTTTGAAGCTTGAGTATGCGCTCTTGGCTATAGAAGTCTGACCTCATCTGAGATGGAGAAACCCTCAAAATCAGGCCGTAATGAATGTCTACCGTCAAAAGGACCCATGTATACTATTCTGCCCTCAGCCGACCTTGCCTTGACTGGGAGGTATCCCCCAAAGGCGTTCGAAAGCATTGAAAGGCTCAAGGAAACAATAAAAGCCGCCTTTAATACACTCGAAGAGCATGATATTGATCAATACCTGTCTCTAGGATCTGTGTCTGAACAGGATTCTCAACACCTGGTCAAGGACCGCCAGCAGCTATGTTATCCAGTGAGGTATACATACTTCCCAGATATTGAACCTCTTATTGTCAAACTCGCCATACAAAGGCAGAACGTGGCTCGCATGACATTCAGACGAGAGATCACCTCCCAGTTAAGGATCATGAGTCTCGACATCGAGGAACGTCCTGGCCTATGGCCGTCCATGCACGTTGGCCCTCCTGGTTCCGTGAAAGAAGCCGACGATAGTTGGTCCCATCCTTTAATGGAATCTAGGAACAAGAATCGGCCAAAAATCGTGATTGAAAGTGCAGTAGCAGATCCAATGCCTAGACTCCGTCAAGGTGCCTCCTGGTGGATAAATAACTCTAACGGGCAAGTGCAGATCGTGATCTTGATCAGTGTGCACAAAGAAAGTAAGCGTATAGTATTCGAAAAGTATTTCCCCAAACCCAGTGTTCCTTCCAACACCGGGGCGCAATTTAGGACAGCCTATAGTCCAGACCTGATTTCAACTACTGAAGTGTGCTATGGAGATGACCCTCCAACTGTTTGAGGCCCTTCAGTCACGCTGGAGTTCCAGCGCTTAGTGGGTAGAAAACCGGTGTGGTCTGAGAAAGATGTCATTCTGTGGCCAGAGCTACTCTTGGAAGTTGCTGAAGACATCTTTGAATATGACGGCTCCCCCCCGGCTCAGACTGGCACGGCACAGCGCTCCCATATGTTAACCTCTCATCTGATTAGTGGAGGCACCCATACTCCTGATGCTCGTTAGCCTTAGGATCAGGATTGGGAGAATTGAAAAAAGACGAGCCCTTAGTCAAATAGCTAAATAAAATTAGACGGTTTACTAGTACGGAAACGTAAAACAATCACATTTTTTACATCTGTTTAGAAAATACTACCTGAATTTTAATTAATGATAACAAGGCCGACCCTACGCAGCTCTTTATACACCAATTGACTGACAAATAGCTTGTCGGATTATTTTGCAACGACCTTCTCGCACACGTGAACATGGTGCTATAGTTTGAAATGCATTTCTGCCTGAGGCAATAACATCACTTCCCTGGTATATTGCCGTACCTGACCGCCCTGATATCGCTGCGATCTCCGCCTCAAGCAGTGCGTCGCCATTGATTTCTCTCTAGCTAGCATCAACGGTTTTTTGTGCCCATTCATTTTCCAGCTTCTCTTCCTTTTTCTAGACCGCTACAAGTGCAGTCAATACACCATCGCACTCTTCCAACCGAGCCATCTCTCACGCGCACCGCGCCATCTGCGCGCATCCGACTCGAGCTTAATTCGCTTTCAAAAAGCAGTTGCTCTCTGAACACCAAAATGCCTAAATATAAGTCTCACCCTCATCTTTTGATGGACTCTTGATGCTGACAAAGAGATCACTCTTCTGTAGGACACCCCCATTTCCCTTCACGTCAACCCGCCGACTTGTCCATCGCGCATGCAATTCCTTCCATCCTCCTATCCAGCCATCATCTCCGGAGTCACATCCCCACTGACCAATGTCTCCAATCAAATACAGGCGACTACTGCGATGTCTACCTCACGCACGACTCGATGAGCGTGCGCAAGGCGCACAACGCCGGACGTAACCACCTCAGAAACGTTCTCGAATACTACCAACGTACGGCGGCCCCATTCTTCTCAGACCATCCCAATGCGTGCTGCTAACGCGACACCAGAAATCGGACAAGAAAAGGCCCAATCGGTCATCGACTCCATCACCTCGTCCTACGCTGCCGAAGGCCAGGCTGTCCCGAACCCCGCGATGGCTCCCCCGGGAGCTTACCCTCCTCCATTTGGCTTCCCTGGTATGTCACGCATCGCCACCTACTACATACATACACACTACTGCATCGACCAACAAGCTAACACCCTCTCCCCAGGTCGACCAGGTCAACTCCCTCCCCCTCCATTCGGAATGCCTCCTCTGGGCGCACCCGGCGCGCCGGGCATGCCTCCTCGTACGTTACACCTTAATCCCCCAACATCCCAAACTCACACCTGAGGTATCTTATCTAACCTTAATGAAAACAGCCCCCGGAGCAAGAGGCCTCCCCTTCCCCCCTCCCTTCCCCGGTCCAGCAGGCGCCGCCCCTCCTGCCGGTCTCCCTCCTCTTCCCAACATGCCCCCGGGCGCCCAGGGCTTCCCTCCTCCGCCTGGCGGATTCCCTCCTAACTTCCCGACCCCTCCCCCCGGTGCTGCTGCCGCCGGGTTCCCTCCGATTCCTCCCCCAGGTCAAGCCCCAGCAGGATACAGCCCCAGTCCTACGCCCGGGATAGCCGGTCCTCCGGGACAGGATGGTGGGTACGCACCACCGCCCGGTATGGGCGCCGGTTTGCCTGGTCCGCCTCCGGGATTGGGTGATAAACGGTGATGGTGGGTAGTAGTATCTTATCTTATGTTGTATCTGTATCATGTGTTGCTTGATTTATATTTATTACGGGGGTTACTTATTTTCTGTTTTCTTTTCTATTTGTTTTGTCTAGATTCTGCTGCTTCTTCTTTCAAGTGATTCCATACCAGCGTTCTATCTATGGGGATTCGGTTATGCAATATTTCTTTTCTTTTGTTTGATTGAAAGGAAAGAAAAAGTTGGTAAATCAACAGAATATGAATAAACGGATTTATTGGATGGATTTTTCTATTTACTTTGTCATAATGCGTATGTGAGTTGCATGGTACTAATACCTATGAAGCTTCTTAATGTAGTGCTACGATAACCTTAGTAGAATGTTATAAACATGTTACAAAGGTCTACTCAATAGTTTTAGAATAATAGGTCAATGCAACTCAGGCATAGCATTATGATTTCTCTCCATACACGATGAAATCACAAGAATAATACAGGGATATCGGATCAGACAAGTAGACAGACCCCCTGCCAGCTAATAAAATAAAAGGAACACTTCACGTAGTCCACACAAAACCCAAGTACCGATCTCCAGATCCAGTATTTCAGAACGCCCGCGGTGAAAGTAAATCGAGAGAGAAAAGGGAGGAAGGAAATGAAAGGTGGATTGCCTTTGGTAAAGAATTCGGATGTGAGAGCCAGAGGAATTGGGAGAAAGAAAAGAAGGAAACAAGTAATTTTCCTGTATATCATAGTATACGACAAGGAATGGTAGCCAAGAGCATATAGGCAAGCAAATGGGAGGAATCGCAATATAATAAAGCAAATAAAAAAAAAAAAAAAAAAAAAAAAAAAAAAAAAAAAAACGCACATAGCGCGGGGGAGGGAGGATGCAGTCAGTGGAAAGCTAGAATAGGGCCCGAAGAATCAACCCATGCCCGCACTAAGCCATAACTTCATCTCAAGCAAGGCTAGAAAGCAATCATATTAAGTCTTTCAGTGGTCGTAACCTGCTCCCCGTTGCCATGGGCTCGGGTTGTTTTGTTGCCGGTATGCATGTGGGTTTTGGAAGGGGGAGCTATTGTAGTTCCGTGGTACAGGAGACGGCGAACGCCCGAAATTAGCATCGTAGGCAGGAGGGCCATTGCGGGCCGAGTTGTCGCTGGGGAATAGCGGCAAAGACGGGTCAACAGGCGAGACCGGGGAATGGCGAGCAGTCTGGTGTGTCGCGGCATCAGGAGCTTCGAGATTCTGACGGCTAACACTGGCACCGTTTCCACTCGAGAAGGACGTATTGTCATCCTCGAACGGACTGGATTGGTATGGTGACCCCTTCATGTCCCCACGGGCGGTAGCACCCAGAGCATCCAGTTCGGTGGTCAACTGACCCCCGTTCTTAATGAACGAACCCCGGTCATCTCTCATGGGCTGGTACCGTGTGTCGGGGTTCTTGGAAACGATGGCGTAAACAGATGCAATCAAGACCAAGATCAACAACACCAGAGCAAACACAGCGTTGTATACGAAGAAAACGACACCCATAACACCAGTGACAATTCCAGGTTGGTTGAACACATCCGAGAAGAATAGCAGGAAAATTGTGTTGAGGAAGTTAATGGCGGCAATCGAAATGTTGTAGATATTGGTCTTCTTGTCCATCCAGGGCCGGAGGACGCTGACAGCAATGAGCATACCAGCCTCAATGATCACAAGAGCGATGGTTTGCACGACCGGGGCGGGCTGACTCAATCCAATGAACAGGCCCTTGATCAAAATGTAGCCCAGGAACGGGACGATGAAGTAGTATGCAGTTGCGCGGTACTGGACATACAAGAAGCCCCACTTATTCAAGCAGGTAGGGTCAGAGTAGAGGATATAAGCCGGGTTCTTGTGCATGATGACAGATCGCTTGGCCAGACGCAACACCTTCAATGCTGCCCAACCCAGCGCTGCAACCACCGAAAGGAACATGATCACAGCAAGAACCACCTCCGCAGCTGAGTCGACCCGGGTGAACTCCCACAGGCAGAGTACACACATTTGGGGGAAGCCGATCAGCGTGAGTCGGAACAGAATTCCACGTGCGACAACCTTCCATCCGTTACGGAACTCCTGGAATTTGTCTCCCTTCATCTTGCCGTTCTTAGCAAGGACCTCACAGCCAAGCTTGAAAACAGCGACGAGGGCCATCACCAGCGCAACAAATACAACGAAGAATATAAGACCGGTCAGGAAGATATTCGTAGATTCGATTCCAGCCTTGAAGCCAACACGCTCAATACCACGAACAATGACGCTCGAATCCGTGGCAGTTTCGGTACTGGCATCAGCACGTTTCTGCCAATGCTTGAAATATCCAGTGGCCTTCCTGACAATGGGCTCGTCATCGAGGGAGCGCTTGCGTCTGTACAGTTGAACGGACGTAGTGGACAAGTCCGAAAGAAGGGTTGAAGCCGTTCCTCCGGTCGAGCGCTGGTACCATGTACAGATGGTTTCCAGGAAGCCCACATGGATGATACCCATACTCCACTGGAAATTCTGGGTCCAAGACTCCACGATCGGAGGCATTCCGACGGATGTCATACCAATCATCGCTTGAGACTGCATGAAACCGAAGAGAGAGAGCGCATTAGCCGCGACGTGAGCAGCCGTGTTCGAATGTCCCAATCCAGAGGTGATAGCAGAGGCAGCCAGACCGAGACCGGAGATAATAGCTGTAGTCCAGCCGACGCCCTTTTGATAAACTGTCTTGCCGTTGGAGAGGGATGCTTCCACACAGGTAATGGCTTCACCAGTCGTGGTGGAGTTGATATAGATCCGCACGTTGGCATCAAGATCCGGGACGGTGTATGCAATGTCTAAGCGCCGGTTGTTAGTGAACTAGGGCTCGCTCAAAAAGGCCGCCGATGACGGAGATCACTCACTCGGAATGGCCTTGACCACCGACTCGGGCAGGGTAATGACGGCTTTCGGAACATCGATCGTGCCCGCATTCATGGGACAGAGTCCAGTAAGATCCATCTCACAAGGGTCGAGAGTCTTGGTCAACACCTGGATACCGTAGGCCTCGAGCACGAGCTCTGCAGTGACCTTTCCAGATATTGCAGATACTCCATCGAAGCTGAAGCTGAGCGAGCGGTTGCCGGGGGTGAAAGTAACACTGAAGTAAGTGGCCGTGAAATTCGAACTGTCCTGACAAATACTCAGGGCATTGGATTCGATGAGCTTGGTGGCAGCGGCCTGCGGGGAGTTGAGCAGGACGACCAGAAGGCCGATGAACATGGATATTAATCGCATTTTGGCAAGCTATATGGCCGACAACTTGTCGAGTCGTAGGAAATAACGAGGGCGCCCGTCGACCAGTGCGGGAGACGCGGGGATAAAAAATCAAGTTGATCGAACAATAAGGTGGTACTCCAGAGCACCAGCTTGGCGCGGCCGGATGCGGTCGTGTAGGAAGTCGGCGGAAGCTGTTAGGGAGGGAGTGGTACCGCAGTAGAAATCGCGGAGGGTAGGATCGTAGAAGGAAGAGTCGGATAGGGTAGTATGTAAGGATTATCGCTCGATGGGGGGGTGGGATCCTGTTGCGGTTACGGTTCACCACGTCATTGGTAGCCCAGGGCGCTTGCTTTCCGGGATATTGGAACAAAAAGAGCGGATGAAACGGGGTTACGTCGGGTCTGAAAGAACGATTGCAAAAAAAAGAATGCGATATAATAAATGAGTGTCGACTGTAGTAGTAGTAGTAGTATAAAGACTTTCAAGAGATTGTGGTAGTTGGAAGTCGAAATAACAACAAAAGCGAGCGTGAGATGGCGACACACAGTATGGCCGGGGGTTGGTGGTTGTCGAGTTGGAAGAACGACACACGGGGAAGGAGACTGGAAGATGGGATAAGATGGTTGCCTGAGTCTCCCTAAAGAAAAAAAGCGGGAAGGGGAGGGAAAAGAGGGGAGAGGTGTTTCGCACCCTCTGGGGAGACGGGGGTGCGCAAGGTCGAATTGGCGGAAAGAGAGGGATGCAACGAGAGGGAGAAAAGAAGCAGAAGAAGAGGAAGAATTAACAAGAAGATCCAGACAAGAGGGAAGAGAGAGAAGAAAGAAGAGAAAGCGACGTTCTCCCTTCGAGAAACACCAGACACAACACAGTCACAGCGAGTTGGACGTGTGTGTATTATTTTCTTCAGGGGATTTCAGCAGCTCTTTGGGGTCGCAGGAGAGACGGCCGGGAATGGAATGCTGTCGTTTGCATTGGTTTGAAATGGTTTGAAACCGCCCAGGACCCTCCTCTGCGCTGACTCAGCTCGGGGGCCGCCCTCAATCTCGCCAATCACAAGGCTCAATGGCACTCTGTCACGGGAAAGTGGAGTCGAACCACCGCCGGGCGGAGTATGTACGATACGGTATCAGGTCGGTATTTGATGGATGGGGATGGATGGAGATGAAGTATTCAAGCACGCAGGAACAATGATACTAGTAATCATGAACAATAGCCAAGACAATAAGAATGGTTGACAGATGATAATGACCAGTGAATCAATCTCAGTTGGACCAATCAGTTATACGTATGAATCAAACTCTGCCCAATTTCTTTTTTCACTGAATGATCACACGGTTCAGAGGAGGTCAGAAAGCATAAAAAAGAGCAGGTCACTCAACCTGCTCAGCTGCCGACCTCATATACTAGGGCTCTGTCCCGCGCTGTGCAGCTGCCACACCAGGAATGATCGGAGCCAATGTCTACCTAGTTACGAACTAAAACTAACTGGCTGCTTTGCTGCCAGTCTGTCGGTACCAACTTGAAGTCATATTATTTGCCTTTTTCTTTGCCCCAAGTCCCAAGGCTCACCTTCAGTCGGACTCCAGTGGGTGCACGCGCGTCCCTCAGGGGGTTGGGTCTGGCCAAATGCGGATGCCTACTTATGCCAGTTTCCTTTACCCGCCGGGCCGCACTCTGATTTGTCTAGCATCGGGCGGGCCAGAGCAAATTCTATGGCGCCCGGGGGGTGCAAAAACGGCTGGCAATCATGGATGGTTCCATCCTCCTACGGCATTACGAAATTATCATCCTCCGTGCTTGCTTGTGGGGTGCAACCTGCAGCCTCGTAGAGGTTAAAATTTAATGTCAGTGGATCTATCTATGTAATGCCTGCCGCTGTTCGTCGTGATCGCAATGCCGTGGACATGGACTTACACAGGTATACAGTACACAGTACACAGTCCATCGTGTCTTGTGCTGTATGTGCGAGGAGATCTACATCAGCAACTTGCTTCCTGGTCTTACTGCCTCCTTGACCTAGTAGTTCATCCACGCACCTAACAAAGTACTTTGTAGCTGTTGTCGAAGAACAGACTTTTTGTTGTGCTTTCTTTTTGCCCCTCCTGCTTCATTTCTTTTTTCTTGTTCCCCCGCTCACCGCCTGGATCGGAATACTTTACATCGATGCTATTAATAACTTGGCTTTCCCACGAGTTGTTGCGACGACCCAATGATACGCACTACTGCAACTGAAACGTCGAGGTGCGTACCTCCATCCAGCGCAAGCATAAGAGGACAATGCAACATAGGAAAGAAGAAGCAAGAAAAAAAAAATCTCTTCATCTGCCATCATCTAGAAAGACAGCATCGGTCTCTCCAAACCTCGTACATATGAGATGTCAGGTCGTTTATCGATCAACTGGAACTGTCAAATCTCGCAGCAGAGGTTATCTTCCGACCGATCTATTTGTGTTTCAACCGTGGACCTGGACCCTGTGCCTGAACCCCCGTGTGTAACACAGTAACCTGAGCTTGCTGAGTAATTCCCCTGTAGTACTCCGTCAGGCGCGTGGAAATTTCGATCCTGTCGCATGTCAGATTGCAGATAACCTGCCTCAATGGGACACATAAACGGCAGAGAGTTGGGTCATTGCTCATGCGTGGTTTTACCTTGGAACCGTGTTAATAACTGTTGATCTGGAAGATCAACGGAATAGGACAGCGGATCGTACTCGTATGTCTCTTGTTTGATTGACATAAGTGTTAGTGCGTGCGGTAGGGCGCCCCAGAGGGCGTTCCCGGAATGCCACTAACAGCAAGCCTGCCGTCGAGGGCTTAACTATGGGCTGCTTCTTTTTAATCTACTATTAGATAGTTTGGCGAGGGGGCAAACCTGGTCTGTCTGCACAGCCGCCTCCTTGCCCAATCTTCCAGAAACCAAAGTCAATCTAGTACCTACCACCTCTTTCCGATTTAATCAACTACAAACCAATCCTCTTTTCTTGCAGGAAGGAACTAAATCTTTAATGCTTTTCCAGGTCTCATCCTTCCCTTATTACACAGGATATATACCTGCTACCACATGTCTCGGACGACCTTCCCAGACACACGGACATTGTAGTTAAAATTGCTAAGATGCCACCGCATCCCGCATCCCTGATCAACTCACCCCCAAGCCAAAAAAAAAGGCAGATCATCAGACTTTTGCCCGTCCGTGACTTGCGCATCATGACGTCCGGACCCCATTGATCAACTGCTCCTCTCCTCTCCTCCCCAACCCCGTGCATTTCCCTCCCTCCTTCCATCATACCCAGTGGGCGGAGAAAATAACGATTCCACAACAATGCGATTCTCCATGCTCTTTCCTTCCTTCCTTTAGAGCGATCAAAGGGAGCAACGCAACACGTAGTATCGGATCATCCATCATCCATCCATCCACAGGGTCCTAACCCGCTGACGCCGCCTCAACCTTGGGTCTGGCGGAAAGGCTCGTCCTATTTTTGGTGCTCCTGGCCCTCAATTACTTACGAGTGCAGAACCACGGATTGCGTGTCTCTCGGCTACGCCACTCTTCCTGGTTTTCTGGTTCGCTGCTAGGGCCTGGGCCATGAGTTGTTAACCGTGGTGTCTAGTGGTTGTTTCATTTGGTTTTTCTCGAGTTTAGGCGGGGGTTTTCTGAGGGTATAAGATTGTTGTGAATGGTGGTTCATAATTAGGTAATTGTCGTATTTATGCTTGTTGGACAGTGTCATATTCATGGTGCGACTACTGTTCATCGGACTCAAGACGTAGTTCGTCAAGTGGACGAATGCTAAATTATGAGGTACAAGTGACTTATTCATAACTACCTAACTATACTTGCATTTATCTATACCGTACATTTCCGCCGTTCTAGTAGTATCGCTAGTACTGTGATCGCATATCTTTCCAGGCTACTACAACGGGCTCCTGATGGTTGATATATATAATCCTCGAGTGAAGATGACATTTCTACCTGACCTGAAACATAACAGTTTTTATTGCCTTTGCTTCTCGAAATCTCACCATGATCCTAGCCAACTACTGACGAATATATATCAGAGTCAGCCAAGATCTAGTACTTAGTATTATGCCTCCATCACCATCAAATTCTCGAGCAACATCACAAAATGAATGATATTATCGCTCCTCGATCATTGATCTCATCAACCTACTCCTACTAGTATCTTCTCATATCAACCAAGCTTCGCCCTCACAAATATGGAATGAGCGCCGCCCCCCTCCCCCCTAGCCCCATAAACCCACTAGCCCAGAGCTCAACGGCTTAAGTGTCTCTCAATCTCACTAATACCTAAGTACGGCAGTTCCTGGTTAGAGTATACACGGCATTTAGATACCTTCCCCGAAATTTGTCAACAGTTGCATTTCTATACTCTTACTTACTAACCTTCATTATATAGCAAGATCATAATCGCCAATCTAGCAGGATTTTCAACACTAGACAGTGGTACCCATACCTATCCAACAGACAAGACACTGATGACGTGTCTTTATATAGTCTACATCAACTTACGTATTAGCCGTCCCCAGCAGGCCCGCTCATGCACATACACGAAAGACATATGGTAGTACTTAGACTACTCCATCTTGCCCGTGCGGTTTGTGATGGAGTGCTGGTATCCGGTTCTTTTGTGTACACTGTGCTTTCGTTCCCCATGGGACGATAAGTCGGACCTTCTGCACAGTTAAGTAGTATTGGGCTGATCTCCGAGTGCTAGTTTCCTGTAAACTGCATAATATGATGTCTGGTCTTACACAGCGAATATGGCTTCCTACCACATAAACTAGAAGCGAAGCCCTGTTTCCAGATGTCTGTCTGTTGACTGGAGTCGAGTCTATCTAAGTATAGATACATCTGAAACGTCGGACCAGTCTTTTCCAAAACATTGAAGTGAGTGAACTAGACTAGGTTGATGTTCTAACTCCGTTCGCTTGCTTACAAAGGTGCATCCCTGGCAGGGAGCCGAGCTAAGCCACTCTCAGGGGTAGATTTGGATATCTCATAAGTTGGTTTTGGCGAGCGGGTTGAGCGAAAGTAAGTCAGATTCAACGCCTGAGAGAGAGAGAGAGAGAGAGAGAGAGAGAGAAAGAACAGAAAAGGGGTAACGAGCCTTACAACCATGACTAGCGCTTCATGGAATCCAATCCCGGCAAACTGTGTTGGATTTGGGGCTACTCAGCCCGTGTCTGATAGCTGAGTTTGTTCGAAAATAATCGTAAGCACTGTAGCGGAACGGAGAGATTTTGGTGTAGGGTGCTATGTTCGTCGTAGTAGTAGTACTTTCTATGTGAGGTGGTAGGTCTGTATTTTACTTTGTTGTTCTAAAAACACAGAGTATGCTGCCTCGGCTTAGGGAAACCTGTACTCCTCTAGTCAGGTAGTATGAAATTGAATAGATGCTGGAGGCTGTATAGTATGGAACTGTACCTCCTGCCATCTAGAGACGATAATTGTGGACCGCGCATGAAACAATGACATGAAGCTATAAGGCCGAGCTATTCGGGTTCGGGTCTCGGAATTTCGGGCGAAATTTCCCTATATTGTCTTAGAGGTCAAGATCCACCCAAAACCTATGAGAAATAGCTATTGTAAATTATTCAATAGTATTAGCACGACAATTATCTGATTGACGTCTTGAAGTCGCTTCATATTCTCTTGAGGTTGCACAATATGCTTCGTATGTACGAAGAGCAACCAGTAGTATACGGAGTAATTGTCGATGACGGCGGAAAGACCATGATTGTGCGTGGTCTTGTGATACAAAAGCGTGTAAACATTCTAGGCAGACTAAATTCAGCTTCGTTGTAATACCAACAGACCATAGCGACAAGAAGTTCTAGACTAAAGTGATTGGGGGTAGGGGGTCATTAGGCCGCTAATAGATTTCCCAAAGCCACATTCTCGATTTCCTTCAAACTGCTGAAATAGTTTCTGTAAAACTTAACCTGTATAGTAGACCTTCGGAAATCCATGAGCTAAGGTTAATATCGCTAGATGGAACTCTGAGAGAGAGTGTGTAGTGACAGAGATAGCGCCGACGCGGCTATCGGCAAAAGTGAATCGCTTGCGGAAATTTCGCACTCGCTAGAAAATAAGAATGATCTAGCGCCTCCTCCTTAATCTTAAGAGTGAAAAGGCATCCCTGTTGATATTTTGTATGGCGCGGTAGGTAACTTAATGTTTAAGAGTATGAATCGCGTGCGCCATCCCTACGGCTACACAAGACATAAAGGTTATAAGTAATAACATGTAATCAGGCCTTTATATGATAGACGTTTGTCGCGGTCCTGCTAGTGGGTTCGGGATATATAAATCTACCAGCGACCTTGATAGCACGCCGGATACGTCACTGGCTTAAGCACCCCAGTATCAGCAGATCAAATGTAGCTCTAATATAAAAAGTCAGGCTAATGGCGGGCCGGATGAAGGAGGGTACGATAGACTGCTCCGTTTATAATTACCGGCTACGCTCTCTCTGTTGTAGATTCGAACTGCGTAGAGATTAATAGACCTGTGGTAGGGTTTTCTATCTTTGACGACAAGAATAAGATAATTCATGACCGTGGGTATGTTTGTGTGCTGTGTTAGCCGATCACCCGAGCTATAAAGGAGATATATAGCGACAGGAGGTACAATGAGCAGAAGCGCTGTTGTTGCAAGCCTCGGAGATAAGGAAAGAAGTGCCGGAGCCAGAGCATCCCGACACCAAGGACGATGGAAGAAAGCAGAAGAGCTACAGATACAGATGCTAAAGATCTCATAACGAGTATTTGAGCCCGAGAATTCCGACACTCTGAGAGTATAGAAAACCTCAACAGCAAGCTACCGGTCCTAGGAGGAGCGGAAGGAACGGGAGAGTCTGCAGGCAGAGATATCAGATCTACGCTACAAGATGATAAGTAATCTGATGCGCATCGGCACCTTTGATTCGACTTCTAGGACCAAAAACGATGGCAGGAAGCTGAAAGGGTAGAGTTGGAGGTGATGAAGGCTAGCGAAAAGGTCCTGGGGCCTAGGCATCCGTTTACTCTGACGAGCATGGCCAACTTCGCCTACCCCTGGAAAACTCTCGGGAGGTGACTGCGTTATGGGTAAGGCAGGTGTTCCGCTTCTCTGGTCATGGCCGATGCTGCAGGGCTCGACTCCTTGGACGTTTGATCACTTTTCCACTATGTATATCGACAAACGACCGTGGTGCTGTCCCCCTATTGCCTATATCACCGTATGGCTTCAGACGATGTTGGAGAGGCTTCCCAGTTTGAACACAATTGGAGACAAGAGGTGAGCTATGTATTGATTCTTGGAGCTAGCTGCCTTGGATGTATCGCTGGCGGGCGTCTCAGAATGTCGATTCCTTACGTCTACTCAAAGACGTCTTTAACGCTTCGTCCGTTCACATCTCGACCAGGTCGAAGCGGACTGGGATGATGCTTCCCTAGACGTCATCACCGATATGAACAGCGCTGCAGACTGTCAAGTGCATTGTGATATGGATGAGTGCTTCCAGTACTTCTACAAGTCGAAAACGTGCCACTCGTGACGAATTGCCCAATGAAGGAATCACTGACCAGTATAAATCTCCGGAACTGAAAGGATTATGTGCAATCGTGCAGCAAGGATTTAATGAAAAGATAGACTGGATGATCCCATGTTAGAGTGTACATGCTTTCTATCGGACGGGGTCTCAGAGGTTCACACCAGCGAGTTTATGTTCTCTGGGTTGTTAATAAGCGTATCTTGCTGCATTCGTTCTGGTCTAACTCGACCGAAGCACATGGGCAAATTTTGACTGCAAGTGTGTCTCTAGCATGCGCTTATGTCCGTCGGACACCTGCTTTCCTTGGTTCTTCTGGACCAATCGATTAATACACTCGTCTAGGCTGATCTCTTCCTCGTCATCGGTCGGCTCTTCTTTCGCAGCCGCAGCCCAGAGACTGTCCAGTTCATCCGACCAGCCTAGCAGATCGGCTAACTTTTCCAACCCATCATCACACGATCCAAGGATTTGAACATCCTCTGGTCGCGTACCAAAGTCCCCCGCACTCTCCATGTTGATGAGGATTCGTGGAACTCCCTCCCTCGCCAACCGCGGTAGCCGCGAGCACGGGGCAACCTTCAAGCTTGTGCCCATAACCATCACCAGATCCGCATCGGCTACCAATTTCTCTTTTTCATCAAATGCAGCGGGAAGCGACTGGCCGAAGAAGACCACATCCGGCTTCACCGCTCCCTTGCACCTCGCCTCAAGACAGTACGGTACTTCTCTCTTGGCGATGGCCTTCTTCATCAGCTCGTCCGGGTACGGCGTGTTGCATTTGTGACAACGCTGCGTCTTCCAGTTCCCATGCACCGCAAGCATCTTGTCTGCGGGGACGAAGGCATTTTCCTCGAGACCGTCGGTGTTCTGGGTAAACAGGAAGTGAAGCAGGCCTTTCCTCGCGAGCAGACCGAGGAATGCGTGGGATCTGGTCGGCTTGAGGCAGCGGGGATGGCGAGCCTTTGCGATGGCGTAGAATGGCTCCGGAGTATGGGTGAAATAGCTGATATGGAAAATCGCCTCGGGAAAGGGCAGCTTGAGGGGTGCCAATTTCTCGTAGAGACCACTGGTGGGGGAGCGGAAGTCGGGAATTCCGGCGGCGGTGGAGATGCCCGCGCCTGTCAGGATGACGATTCGTTTCGCCTTGGCAAGGTGTTGGGCGGCTATCTCGATTTCAGACGACGTACTAGTCATATTGTGATATGGGTGCTGTCGAAGAGGATCTGGTCGAGTTAGGACGTTGCTATGAGCATGTGTCCTGGGAGAGAGGCTTGCCATGTGATGTCAGCATAAACACGTCAGCAGATCAGGCTTGTCTCGATGACTTGCATCAGAAGCACAACTGTATATTCTTGCTGACCTAAAGCATTCCTCTAAATGGATCCGGTGGTTGACCTGTACTTCTCAATTTGGTCTCTTTGTTTTATACCCGCGCTACAGTCAGTGACCCCGGAATGAATATCAATATCTTGCAAGGACAAGCATCCGCAATGAAGTGTCCCAATCCGAGACGTCCCATTGGTCAAGCTCAGTATAGTCGACCCTATGCGGAAGAGGGTGACGAAGTGCAAGACACGGAGAGACTGGCGCAATGGGAAACAATAGCTTAGGTTAGTCTGAGTCGACACGGCGTCAAAGAATAATAGGAAAGCAAGAGGAGAGGCAGGTGGGCGAGGAGACTATCTATACTGTATATACCACGCACCACGATGCCAAGCGGCAGTGATGCGCTTTCCCCGATCAGGTACGCTATACTGGATGCAGTATTTAGCCGTCACCGTAGAATACGGAGTATGGTAGCATATCTATGTCTGTTACCGCCTCAGGCACCAACGCACAGATTTGCCACAACCAATTATCGCCCCTTATCAGCACGTGACGCGGACTTTGGCAGAATCGGACCAAAAAAAAAGAGGAAAGAAAAAAAAGGGCCGTGTACAGCTTCACGTTCCAGACTCAACCCCAACGTCGAATTTTTTTTGTTCGCAAAGGGAACCTGTCTACGGAAGGTACTCAGTCAAGATGCCGATCCCTGTGGATACCGCGAAATCTATCAACAAGAAGCGCAAGAGAAAGCACGGTGCGCGCGGTGCGACCGAAGCCGACGATGCTTCTCCGAAGCCCGCTGTCGACAATGGAGAGACGACCGAAGTGACGGAGACACCTACGGAAAAGAAGTCGAAGAAGAAGGCCGCAAAGGAGGCCGAGAAGGAAGAAAAGCCCAAGAAGCGCAAGGTTGACGACTCCAGCAACGAGGATGAGAATGACAGCGAGGAAGAAGTCCGTCAGGCGGAACCCGAAGATGAAGATGATGAGGAGGGCAAAGAGACTGAGAATGGTGCAGATCTTCCTTCTCTGGACGCTGTGCGTCTGCCCCAGACGGATAGCGAACCTAAGAAGTTTACGGAATTGAACCTCTCTGAGAAGACGATGAAGGGTATTCAGGATATGGGCTTCGAGACTATGACCGAGATCCAGCAACGTACTATCCCCCCGCTACTTGCTGGTCGTGATGTTCTCGGTGCTGCGAAGACGGGTTCCGGAAAGACTTTGTCCTTTTTGATTCCTGCTGTGGAGATGTTGAGCGCTCTGCGGTTCAAGCCTCGCAATGGTGGGTTCCTGGCATCTCTACTAGGTGTTCGCTCGATTGAACATGTGCTGATTTTCTATTTCTAGGTACTGGTGTTCTTGTCGTGTCTCCCACCAGAGAGTTGGCGCTGCAAATATTCGGTGTGGCCAGAGAGTTGATGGCGCACCACTCGCAAACATATGGTATCGTTATTGGAGGTGCCAACCGTCGAGCTGAGGCGGAGAAGCTCACCAAGGGTGTCAACTTGCTCATTGCCACTCCTGGACGCTTGCTTGATCATCTGCAGAACACCCCCGGCTTTGTGTTCAAGAACCTGAAGACTCTCGTTATCGGTAAGTGTGGCCTGATTACGAACACAACAGGAGAATGTACTCTAACGTCTATGCAGACGAGGCGGACCGTATTCTGGAAGTCGGTTTCGAGGACGAAATGCGTCAGATTGTCAAGATCCTGCCCTCCGAAGAGAGACAGACCATGCTGTTCTCTGCCACCCAGACCACGAAAGTCGAGGATTTGGCGCGCATATCGCTGCGCCCTGGCCCCTTGTACATCAACGTCGACCACCGCAAGGAGCACAGCACAGTCGAGGGTCTGGAACAGGGTTATGTCATCTGTGAGGCTGACAAGCGCTTCCTGCTTCTTTTCTCCTTCCTCAAGCGCAACCTTAAGAAGAAGATCATTGTCTTCTTCTCCAGCTGTAACTGTGTGAAGTACCATGCTGAGCTGCTCAACTACATCGACCTGCCGGTGCTTGAACTCCACGGCAAGCAGAAGCAGCAGAAGCGGACCAACACATTCTTTGAGTTCTGCAATGCCAAGCAGGGAACCCTGATCTGCACTGACGTTGCTGCCAGAGGTCTGGATGTGAGTACCTGCCCATTTACAAATCACTCGGAGCACAATCTAACAATCATAGATTCCTGCTGTGGACTGGATCATCCAGTTCGACCCCCCGGATGACACCAGGGATTACGTCCACCGTGTCGGTCGTACGGCTCGTGGTGTCAACGGAAAGGGACGCAGTTTGATGTTCTTGCAGCCTTCCGAGGTTGGTTTCCTGAAGCACCTCAAGGAGGCTCGTGTTCCCGTTGTGGAGTTCGACTTCCCGGCCAACAAGATTGTCAACGTTCAATCTCAGCTCGAGAAGTTGATTGGTCAGAACTACTATCTGAACAAGGTGCGTTTACAGACTCTTTTTGACTTCTATCTACGATATCGATCCCATACTGACACCCCGCTTAGTCCGCCAAGGAAGGTTACAGAGCCTACCTCCAGGCATATGCCTCCCACTCGCTCCGGTCCGTCTTCGACGTGCACAAGCTTGACCTGGTCAAGATTGCCAAGGGATTCGGATTCTCGACGCCGCCGCGCATCGACATCCAGCTGGGCTCCAGCCTGAGTCGGGATAAGAAGCAGCAGCAGCAAGGACGCCGAAACTACGGCAGCCAACCGAAGGGGCTGAAGTTCAAGCGCAAGCACGAGGATGACTGAACTGACTGACTAATAAGCAAAAGAGAAAAGCAAGTGGTTTGTGTGATTTCTTGAGACCTGGCATTTTAGTTTCGGAGTTTACCCTGTGGATATCTGGACTTGTCTATATTATTATTTCCAATCGTTTTCTTGAATAGATCATATCATTCAGAAGCATTTGATCTGTTGTGTCAGATGTACTCAGTATCCCCGTTACCTTACGTTTTCCTCCGATCGGAAGTTACTCCCTAGAATAAACCCAGAAGCACAGAGCGAAACAGGTGACTGAAGAAGCGTGCTAAGTCTCTTTCTGTGAAACGGAGATTATGGTCGAGGACTGGTCATAGTAGCTCCCTCGGCTGGATTGCTGATGTACTTGGCAGCTTGGAGTGTCTCACGGGCTAGTATGGATGGCTGCAATGCATGTCATTCTTGTACAGGCCTGGTAACAGAAAGGAATAAAGTATCTGGTAGGCTGGGCTATGAATAGATGCAGAGGGGACCAGATTGTGATGGTCGGTGAATCTTATCTCCTATTGCTGCTGCAAATCTGGAAACTCTACGCATCTTCCACATGTCTAAAATAGTACTTTAGAGTAGAGTGGTCTGTTCTATATCTGGCAAATCTACACAACAGAACGAAGGAAATTGGCAAGTCCCTCCGACAAGAAATGAATACAACCCACCGCGAGAATAATTTTAAGAGTTCTCATAGGCTCGCAGTGAATTTTCTTTCTTTCTTTCTTTTTTTTTTTTTTCTTATTTTTTTTATATTAATAGTCTACTTAGTATGGCTGCCTGTTGAAAGAACTCACCCTTTTATGATCAAAGATGATGAGCCCAGCCCCGCCACACCCCATGCATTGGACATCAAGACCAATCAAGTACTTCGATCCGACAATTCCCATCATCAGATATTTAAGTTTTTCATTTCACATCCCGGCAGACACAAACTTGAAAGGGCAAATAAGACCACGCTGACCGGGGGAGCATGGACAATCCTAGCAAACTCATCAAACCTACACTTAAATCCGAGGGTGGCTGGTCAAAAAGGTGGCTGGGAAAGACAAAAAAAGGAAAAGAAAGGGAAAGGGACGGGACGGGATCCGCCGTCGAACCCAACTTTCCTCCCATCCCATCCACTACTGGAAAACAAAAAAGTACGAGCGCACCCAACGTTGCAAGTGGCCGTAAGCAACACCTGGTCCTGACAGTCACCTGTCCTACTCTAGCAGGATGATCGTTGCAATGGAGAAAAAAAAAAGGATGAAAAGAGGCTACCAATCAGCCGTGAAGGCTGTAGTCAGAATTGACGGAGGGGACGGAGGGGATTGATGAGCTGGCAGTCTTAACCGCCAATGATTGCCTGGAGTTGGTCGTCCTGGAGACCGCCTAGTCCTGGTCCTTGACTGCCTCTTTACCTTTCTTGCTTTGCGGCCCATGAGCCAGTCAGTCAATGGGAGAGATGAGAGAGTCTCTTGCTGGTTCCGTGTGCGGGTCGGGGGAAAAGGAACACACACACACACAGGGAGGGGCGCGGGCTCCACCCACTCACGATTCATCCATCTACTGGTGAAGGACTTTTTATTCTCGATTCGGACTTTCCTAATCCCAGTAACCCAACGACTGTACCTACACTAGTCATGTTCGTTCGGGATGCTGATGCTGTTCCGGTAGCCTCCTCCGCCAGTGGTCTTCAGAATTATCCGATTCCCAGCCAGGTACGGAGTCCGGAAGACAGGAGATCGTGGCTTCTAATGTGACGAGTCATTCCGAAACCGAACGACCCTCTGGACATTGGGTGCTGGCAGGGCTCGTGTTTCAAGCTGTATATATGGCAGCCAATTCCTGAGCATCACGCTCCAGGTTTCACCACCATGAGTCTCGGGAGGCAAAAACCGCTGCTCTCTCTCACACCTGTACAACGGTAATAGGGCCATCCAAGATCGGGAGTGGCAGACAGACAGGAAACAGATCACATCTCGGGTCGCACTACGAAAGCAACAACCCGCTCTCGTCCAGTGGGAGGTGCGCGCATGAACTTGTATGGATTTTAGGAAACAAGAAAAATCATATTTCTCCAAGCCTCACGCTTCTTACATCCCTGGTGTGTCTGGAAATAAACATGCAAGTGGATGAGGAGCCGGATTCAGCCTTAAGCTTGAGGAAGCATCATCGAGCATCGTGAAGATCACTCTCGGCGACAGGGAGAAACCGGCAAAGCCGACTACTCAATAGTATTTGTGTCCTCGAGGCTGATCTGATGGAAGAGTGAGAGAGCCTTGAAGCGCAGCTTTGCTCGGTCACCATGCGTGGATCTCATCTGGTGGAGGAGAAGGATGGATCCCGGGAGGGGATACACACACGTAGGAAGCAAAGCAGTCCACTTCTATCGAACCCAACCGATAATGACACCCAAAGTGAAGGGGGAAATCCCGCTTCAAGCGAAGGCCATCAGCAGTATAAGAGCCCAGGAAACGCGATAATCGCGAGGCTGGCAGAGACAAGAAGCTCATCTTTTTTGGGTCGTGGCCAACTCATCCAAGGCCGTACCTTACTTAAGTTTCAGTGACTGTTTTCTAAATCAGTGCCGGCCACTGACTTTTAGTTACTTTGAACTTGGGGGTGGACACTAAACCGCCAACTCCAGCATCCATCCATCCTTATACTCCCTTGACTAGCTCTTTAGTGACCGACCTTACCAGCCTTCTCTATTTTTTCCCCTCCCTCACCGTTCCCACTCCAATCAATCAATCAAGCAAGCAAGCAAGCACATCCACTTGGACCTTTTCCCCTCTCTCCTGCTGCTGCTGCTGCTGCCCTTCGATTAGATTTTTCTCTCTTGTTCTTTAATCTTGGGCACTTTCCCTGCATCCGAATCATTATTACCCAGCCCAGCCCCGACCAACTCGCAATCATACCTCCAACCCAGTCAACCCAATCAATGCACGGGTGAACTCTTGCGGTGAATGTACATGGCCACCATCCGTTGATTATCCACACCGATTGTTGGCTTATCGCAAGTGAGGGTGCTGCCTCAATTCATTCACTTGCCTCATCCTCATCCTCATCCTTAATTCTCACTTTCTCTCATTCTCACACTCTTCTCTCTTCCCACCCCACCTTTTCCCTCGTTGTGTTGATTCGAATCACCGGCAACTACCGCCTCGGGTGATTCTTCCTCCTCTACTGCTAAAATCTCCGCTGTTATTGCATCTCCCTCCCAACACTCCCCAGCGCTGGTACGCTTCTTCTCTTTTGCTTTTTGTGATATCGCAGCAATCCCTCACAGCTGCCCTTCTTGCGTCCCCACCTGCTCTGATCGTCATCCTTCCTTTCCCTTTCCCTTTCCCCCTCCCCAATCCTCTCCAATCCCTCTCTTGCTGCCCATCTAATTTACCCGCCTGCTTCCTTTCTCCTCATCCGAGCTGCATATCGATCGGTCCGATCTGTAGTGACACTTCAGTCTGTTAGCAGTCGGACCCAATCCCCAGCCTTAATCCTTCCAACTACCCTCCTTCACACCCCCCCTGCACACACACTTCCTGCCCCTGAACTTTTGCCAGCTTCCCAAAATAGGCAAAAAGGAAAAATAGAAATCAGGGAAGACAAGACAAGGAAAAAAAAAAAAAAGGAAAATTATTGTTCCCACTCGCCCAAACACAGAGTATGGTCTTGTCTGGCTGAAAAGAAAGGATTCTCCGCTCTCTTCTTCTCCTTCATCATGGGCGTCGACACCCGCAGACCGATCTTGCCTGCCCCCACTGAATCCATTGTCGATACCAACGGCAGCATCACAGGCACTGATCTGGCAACTGACATATCTCGCCGCACAGACAAGACCTCATACTCCATTCCAGACGACGGGAGCCCCGTCACCATCCCCACTCGTCGGAAACATCGCTCCCGCGGGGACGACTCCAAACTGTCCCGCTCGTCGCAGCACTCCCAGACCTCCCTGCTCATCGAGTATTTCGAGGGCGGGAAGGGTTCTGGCTCCCTCACTTCCCGCCCCAGTGTCCGTGTCCGTGTCACCCCTTCCTCCGCGCGGAAGCTCAAGGACCAGAAGGACCACATTCAGATCACCGAGTCGAGTGGCAATCGGAAACCCGTCTATTCCCGCCGCATCTCCCTGAGCTCGCCCCACAAGCACAAGTCGCTGGAGGAGTCGGCTGTGGATGACAGTTCTTCCAATTCAGCCACCGATGAGAACCAGCCTCCCGGCCATTCTCCTTTAGAAATCGAGCTCATGAATCGCGACCAAGGCAGTGAGCTCTCCGCCCTGTCGCGCGACAGGTATTTCCACCCAACCTCCGACATCTCGTCGATGCCGGCGGATAGCATGCTGGAAGCCCCCTCATCTGGTCCTCGACGAAAACGCAGTCAGAGCTTGGAACGTGAATCCAAGGAGTACCTCAAAACCCCCCGGCGACAACGTAGTCGCAGCCTCAGTACCGAACGCATTGCTCATCGAGTCGCAGAGAAGCTCAGCAACGATCCTCGCGACGTCTCTAGGCAACGCCGGCGTGCCGAAAGAAGTAGGTTCGAAGACGGCAGTGATCTCCAAGATATGGATTCGAAGTCTCCTCGTCGTCGGGCTCTTCCCGACGATATGATGAGTCCAGAATCCAGCCTCCTCAGCGCCTCGGCTGTGTCCTCGCATCGCCGATCCGGTGATCAATACTCGTTCAAATCCGGTACCTCGAAGTCATCGATCAACAACCCAAAGCTTCTTGAAACTGTTGAAGACGCAATCCGAAGACTCATACTGCCTGAGCTGAAGGAACTTAAGAAGGACCAGAAAGTCATCACCAACACGTCCAAATTTGAACGCGACATGAACACCTCACATTCATCAGCCAGCACGCCCTCTCGGGACGAGCTGGGCAGACGACTTTCCAAACACGCAAGCGCCCCTGACGTCCGGAAGCCCAAGGTCGTCCTGAATAAGGATAGTCGCGATGAAGGCATCGTCCTTTCTGGCGACTCCGTCCCATCCCAGAAAGAACGAAGATCCAGCAAGGACAGTGAACGAAGCCATGGCAGAAGCGAAAGAAGCCAGGATCTCGGTTACATCAAATGGGCTAACCGCCCCGAGTTGACGGAGCAAGAAAAGCTCCGTCGACAAAAGAGCAAAGGACTGCGTGATGCAGAAAAAGCTGCACTCGTGGGGACGGCCCTAACCGCTGCAGCCCTCCAGCATCACGACTCACGGTCCAGCCTCGGAAAAAGCGAGGGAAGAAGAAAGAGCAGTGGGGCCCGAAGCCGCACCGGCAGTATTAACGAGACCGAATTAGTCTTCCAGAAACACAATGTCGCCCCCATGCCACTGCGCAGTGCGATTGAATCCGACCTCACCAGAGCTTCCCTTCTCTCCGAGCAGACCGCCGAACCAGCAGCACCGTACGGAGACACCAAGTTCCATGACGGCTTCCGCGGCTCCCCTTTCCAATCTCTCTCGCCAGCACCCCTGTCACCTGCACCTCGCACGCCAAATAGGACGCCTCTTGACGTGCGGCATGAGCTGAAACTCAAGCACAGCAACTTGTCCAGCCACGACTTGTCGATGCATAGCCCCTCGAGTCGGTCGCCCGTCGGGGATGCCGCCGCAGGCGCTATCGCCGCTGCCGCTGCCGCTAATTTGCTCGACTCCCACTCCGAGAATCATGACCTCGACTACAGTGATCTGGCGAGCCGTCGGCGCACTCTTAGTCCGATACAGAGCGTGGCCAGCAATGAGAGCCAATCTCCGGTCAAGCGGGACTTGACCCATTATGATAGGTACGATTACTCCGAAGATGAACGAGAATTGGAGCCGCGTCTCTCGATTGACTCTCTTTCGTCTGCGCCCAGTACGGATTTTGCAAGATCTACCCGTCCAGAAGGCCTCAGCATCACGAGCCAGACGGAGTCCCTACGCCGTCGACAGGAACCTGGCCCCGAGCTCGGCTACGAGGAGACCCCCCGACCGTCCCCCAGAGAGGAAAGACACTGGGAGGAATATTCCGACGATGATGAAGACCAGCAATCGCTAGCAGAAACTGAGACGCAGAGCACCGTGGGTAAACGCATGACCGGGTACACCGATGACAGCGAGCTTGATCACCACGACCAGGAAGATCAGGGCCGACCGGTAGCTGAAGGCCTTGCTGCCAACCCCCGATTCGTACATCCGATGGCTGTTGAATCGGCGGTGGCCTCTGTCCTCGAACCCACGATCCTGGACACCAGGTCCAGCCAGTCTGGAGCGAACCGCTCCATGGCTGGTATTCCGGAGCAAGAGGAGGAGGACTGGGAGCCGGAGCCTCTGGAGCATCATGAGCAGCAGGAGCCGGCAGAGCACGAATCTCACCGAGGAAGCCCCCTAAAGCAGCGCGAGGAAGTTTCCAGCCCCGACGCGACCTCGTTCCCTAGACGCATGGGTGCTACTTCGCCGCCCCAGAGTGTCACCCAGTCGCTGGACGAACATTACCAGAACGAGCCGGCTCCTTTGTTCGCTGGCAACCTCGACAGCAGCCCAATGCCGCATGAAGACGACCGGAGCCCGGATTCAGAATCAGAAATCAATACCAATCCTTCCATCATTCAAGGTCCCGCGGCCCACGAAAACAGCTGGTCGTTCAACCGCACCCCTTCCAAAGACGCTCCGTCGCCCCTCTTTGACAAGTCTGGAGCTGGTGCAAGTGCTGGCTTGGGCTTGGGTTCAGTTGAGCCCTCCCACTATGGCCAGGACTATTACCCGGAGGATGACTACGGTGCGAACGACTACTATGATCAGCAGTACCACGGAGGCCAGATGCTCGGCACACCGCTTGGTGCCAAAGACGAAGGGTATGTGTCGGCCGCGAACCCTCGCTCCCCGAGTGTTGAAACCCCTGAGCCGCTCAGCAAGGGTATTGCTGGAATCGACACAAATGGAATGGGTTTGTTTGACAGTCCCCTTGGTGGGGAAGACCACTTTATGCCTGGTCACCAGCGGCAATTGAGTGGATACTCTCAAGGAGTCGGCTCACCTCTGTATGACAGTGCAACTGGGAAAGGAATTGATCGCATTCAGTCCAAGGACATTGTTGCACTCATGGACCATGTTAGTAAACATGTCATCTTGTTTGAAAGTAACACTGCTGACTTATTTGAACAGCTCACGGTTCGCGATGCCCAACGGAATGCCAGGGATACGGAGATTCTCGTGACTCTTGTTCGAAGCGCCGCGGAAATGCGCAACTCATTCGAGGAGATGAAGAAGTTCATTGCTCTACAGGATGGAATGCTCATGGAAGCTAGTGACAGACAGCACGAGCGGACCTATCGAGCTCTTGGTGGGCCACGCCCTCAGCCGGCTAGCACGCGTAGTGCTCGCCAGGTGCCTATTGACGACGGGGATGACATGCGTTCGAAGCGGAAGAATATCTTCAAGCGAGCACTTAAAGGCCTGAGCCTCAAGAACTCCAACGATCTTACCCGGATCGAGGATATGTTGGAACAGCTCCTTGATGAAGTCGAAGCTCTACGCTACGGCCAGGATGACCGGTACATGCGGGGAGGCAACCGAGCGGCCAGTGTGGATCCGGAGGGCTATGAGCCGGAGGGCCATGCTGGGACTTCGTCGCCCGGAAACCAGTCGGAGTACCTTTCCACCTCTTCCCAGCCTGTTCTGGAACCACTCGTGGGTAATGGACTACGGAGGGGCATGGAAAACCGCGTCAGTACGGTGCCGGAACTGGATGAAGACATAGATGAGCAGGCGGAGTTCCCGAGCCCAACCATGCCTTCGCAGGAGCCGGCCAACAATCGCCAGGGCCGGGCTGGCTCCGCTCCTGTGTCAACACCTCCTCGTGAGCCTATGGCTTCGGGTGCCCTCAGTAACGAGGCGACGCCGAAGACGACGGAGAAGGCCAAGAAGCACAAATCGAGCAGCTCTTCATTCTTCCCCAAGATCTCCCGTTGGTCCAAAACCACGGCGTCTTCGATGGGAGACAACATCCGCAACAGCATTCAACCTGGCCGCAGCAAGGAGAGAGCGTCCTTCGATACCTCGCGCTCTGAATCCGAGGCTGCACCAGGACCATACAAGCCGGACTACTATGATCCCCAGGGCGAAGACCGACTGCGCTCGACGTACACTCTGGAGGACCCGCAGCAGGAGAATCGGCCGCCGTCCCCTCTGGTTCCGTCTCAAGCATCGGGACAAGCGTCGGAGGCGCCGAAGTACCGGGCTCACCGGGGCAGTCTCGATCTTCACCATCCCCAGCCTCGCCAAGGCCCGTCGGGGCGATACCAAAACCAGCTGGAAACGCAAGCGCAGGTCTACGGCGTGCCAGCGGGCGCACCTTCGGACCAGTGGGGATCCAACCCCAGCTTGTCTGGCGTGAACGCCAACCCGCGCTACAGCGGCGCCAGTCGTCTTTCGCCCATCTCAGACGCGGGCTACTCGGAAGCGAGCTCGCGGCACACGGGGCCTCCTCGTCCGCCTAAGATCAAGGATGAGGGGCCACTGATCCCGGAGCGGCCGCCCAAAGTCAAGGAAGACGATGAGCGATCGTACATGGAACGAGTTGCTTCGCGGGTTAGTGATCATACCCGGAAGGGACGTTTTATTCGCATGATGCTGACCATATCTCTGTAGAGTTCAATCAT
The DNA here is from genome assembly GCF_003184535.1 of Aspergillus eucalypticola CBS 122712. NCBI lineage: Eukaryota > Fungi > Ascomycota > Eurotiomycetes > Eurotiales > Aspergillaceae > Aspergillus > Aspergillus eucalypticola. The sequence goes on from NW_020290282.1 coordinate 702,305, forward strand.
GCGCTCTCCCCGTAGCACACCGCCTCCCCGGAAACCCACGGGGCCTCGTCCCCTAACGTCGGGCAGCCAGTTCAGCCCTGCACGGCGGCAGCGAAGCCAGTATCGCGCCAGTCCGGAGCAGGTGGATGCCGACCATGACTATTGACGCGACAGACGTTTGATACCCAATATTATTTTTTCTCCTCTCGTCATGTTTTCTTTCGATTTGGACCTGTTATACGATTTGTTATGTTCACGACTTATGACCCGTGCAGCGATAGCAAGCGTGCATGAAATGGATGGTTGTATGGGCGGAAAGGGGGGATGTGTCGACTAGTATTGCTACTTTTGTACCGACCTTTGCATTTTTGTGCTATATGATTCCCTTCTTGCAGCATATTTTTCTCGATTAGTGCATAATGGATGGGCTGTATGCCATGCGATGGATGGAATACAAAAGTTTCCACCTTTTTTTTTTCTTTAGGATTCAGATAGTGTTGACATCATTGTGCCTAAGTCGAGCCCTGGTTTGCAGCTTATCAGTTCAGCTGCAGAGCAGCAGCAGCTCAGCTGAGGTTCAGCTCGGCGATCCATGGCTCCAGTACATGCGGGGTCAATGCGGAGAACAGCTGATGTTCTTCCATACATTTAAGCAGTGAATATCTCCCATTTGATGGGTGTTTCGATTTTGTATCTCTACATTGTCAAAATAACTACAACCAGATACAGGTACAATATTATTATCGTCATGACTAGTGATACTACTATTATTGACCCCCTCGACCTCCCCATCTGCACCACCTGCGGCACCCAGTTCTCAACTCCCTCGCCGCCAACTCCATGTCCTATTTGCGATGATCCCCGTCAATATCTCCCTCCAACTGGGTATATCTCTATTCCCCCATTCTTGACTATACTACACCCCCACTCTCTCCCTATACACAGCCATACTCACCACCACCACCCGCAAAACACCAAACCACATACTAACCCACCACAATAAAAACCAACAGACAAGACTACACCACCCTCCGCGCCCTGCGCGCCCCCACCCACGAACCCCAACTGAAGAACATCCTCTCCCCGCTACCCTCCCATCCCAACTCCAACAAAATCTACACCCTCCACACCACCCCCAAACACTGCATCGGCCAACGCGCCTTCCTCCTCCTCACTCCCCATGGCAACATCCTCTGGGACTGCATCCCCTACCTCGACACCGAGACCATCACCAACATCAACGCGCTAGGCGGTATCTCCGCAATCATCATCTCCCATCCGCATTACTACGCCACGCACTTAGTCTGGGCGGAGGCGTTTAACTGTCCGGTGTATTTGTCCGGGGAGGATAGGGAGTGGGTTATGCGGGTTGACACATCCAGTAATACTACTAATGCCGAAGGCAGTAAGGGCAATGGTGGCAGTGCAAGGCAAATTTTCTGGGACGGTCAAGAGGTAGAAGTCCTCCCCGGCAGCGGGGTGATAGGAGTCAAAACAGGTGGTCATTTCCCGGGTAGTTCGGTGCTGTGGTGGAAGGATGAAAAGGTGATGTTGTTGGCGGATACTATTGGGACGATTCCTAGTGGGGTTGGGGATTATGGGGACAGAGGGAGGAGGGAGGGCACGGCGTCGTATACGTTTATGTGGAGTTATCCGAATATGGTACGTCTTCCTGTCTTCCTATCTTTCTCTCTCTTTCCGTGGGGGTGTTGCTAATGGGCTGCTGCTGCTGCTGGTGTAGATTCCCCTGCCGCCGGATGATGTGCATGGTATTTGGAAGGCTCTTAAACATACGGAGTTTGATCGGGCGTATGGGGCGTTCATGGGGATGGACACGGTTGGGAATTGCAAGCAACGTGTGTTGGACAGTGCGAAGATCTTTGTTCGGGCTATGGGGTATTTGGATCATGCGATTCATGAGGAGGAATGTGCATGAATGATTGATTATTTGGATTGGATTACATACTTGCATTACACAGTACATACTGCATGGTCTTTATTGGCGCTTCTGCTTCTGCATCTGCACCTGCACCTGCATCTTCTGCTCCAGATAGCTCCGTCGAGGAATAGTGTACATCTTGCATCTTCATCCCTCCCCCAAAGCTGCTTGCTACACATCGGTAAACGGCCTCACGGAGGTCCGCACCGCGGTGGCCTCACTGGCCCCATTGTTGGCACACTGCGCCGTGGCTAACGAGCTCGGCTCCAAGCCATCACTGATGGGAAACGGTCCTGGATAGCTGTCTGCCGTGCGCGTCTGCTGCAGCTGTGCCATATCCAACGTGACCTGCTCAGGCTGCGACTCATCCGCCAACACACTATCCATCGACCACGGCCGACTCAATATACTAAACCGCACCCTATCCGACATGAACCCCGAAAACCGCACCCCTGGAAGCATACCCTGCTGCGGACTCGAACAATTCGAATTCGGATCACTGATCGACAGACTCCTCCGGACAATCGACGAGTAAACCGAGTCACTAGGAAGCGGCTGGTGGCCCAGGAAGTGCACGCTCGCGCGCGTGCTCGTATGGTCATCAAACACCCGGTCTCTATCGGCAATAGCGAGCTCCAAGCTCCGGGTAGGTGCGCTGTGAGACAGTTGAACAACCCGCGACGGCACCGGCATGAGGGGGATGACCAGACTGGAGGAGGGGACACTGTCGGCCGTGGTGGGTCTGTCGTCGGGGCTGGAGAAGCCTGCGTTAGAGGGCAGACTGGTATTCACCGAGGTGCTGCTCTCGGGGATGATTTCGAGCAGGATCTGGATGATGTGCTGCTCTTTGCGACTGATGGCTTGACCGACGTAGCTGTAGGGATATCGGGGCGAGGTGCGTCGCACCCCCGTGAGGCATGCCAGCAAGTTCAGGAGCTTGATGGTGAGGAGAGTGCCGAGGAGGGCGAGCACGGTGCGGATATTGATGGCATTGAGAATAGGATCGCGAGGAGCTGGATGGTGTTTCTTGGCTGACATGGTGGCCGGCAGGAAGATTTATACTGGATGCAGGGTGAAAAAAAGGATGAGGACTGCAGGGGAGAAGCAGAGATAGATCATTGTGAGGTGTCAGACTCGGAGATATGAGTGTGGAAGGAGATGTTGCTGGTGCAGAGGAAGGTGCAACCGTTAAACCTTGACAATCTCTTGTGGAAACTGTTCTGATGTAATTGGTGCAGATAGAATGCAGTTCAGAAGTATTGCAGTATATGGATGGAGTCTATAGTAACATGAAGTATAGAACCGAAACTAGTAATTAAGGAAACCCACCTCTTAATTCCGCATGCCAGTCTCCACTCCATCTTATCAGCCCATCAACCACTTCCTTCTTCAACGTCACTTCTCCACTCTACATTCCTCTACTTCTTTTCTTCTCCCCTCCTTACCTTGACTCCTACCAATGTCCATCTCTAATCCAGCCCTACGCATTTCCCGTTCCCTCATGGCATCCCTAAACAATTATCCTCTCCGTCAACGGCGATTCGCCCCTCTCCTCCCCTCTTCTGCTTCTTCTTCCTCCGCACCCCCACTCCGCGGAATCGTCTTTGACGTTGACGGCACATTATGGTATACCTATACCTACACCCTCATAGCTACCAATTCCACCGCTAACCAAATATAATATAAATATATAGCCTCCCCCAAAACCACATGTTCTCCGAAATGCGGTACTTCCCCCACCTCCATCTCCACCCCCACCCTACAATCCAACCCATACTAACAAAACGTATAATCTAGACAAGCCCTCAACATCCCCCCTAAGGTCGACATCCTACACCACATCAGCCGTCTCCCAACCCCGGAATCGCGTCTCGAAGCTACAAACAAAATCAAAGCCATTGAGCGCACCGCCATGGAATCCCAGCAGCCTCAACCGGGCTTGGTCGAATTGATGGATTTCTTAGAAGAGAGGGGGGTGAAGAGGGCTTTGTGTACAAGGAATTTTGAGTATACCTCCCTCCCCCTACGCCTTAGTCTATTGGAAGTTGCTTTGGTTGTAGTATGATGAATGCTAATAAGCATGTGGTGTAGAGCCCCCGTCCTCAACCTCCTCAACAACCATCTCCCCGCACACGTCTTCCTCCCCATTGTGACACGGGAAACACCGGGGTTGTTGCCCAAGCCCGATCCAGCAGGGATATTGCATATTGCCAGGGAGTGGGGGGTGCAGGATGAGGGGGGGATGGCGGGGGGGTTGATTATGGTATGATTCCTTTCTTTTCTTGATTGTTTCTCTGTTTCATTTCTGATTTGGTGTGTTTGAACGTGGTCGGTGTAGGTTGGAGATTCTCTCGACGACATGACAGCCGGGCATACCGCCGGCGCGGCGACCGTGCTCCTGCTCAACGACCATAACGGCCATTTGAAGGACCATGCGCATACGGATCTCTGTATCGAGAGGCTAGATGAGTTGATTCGCATCTTAGACGAAGGGTTCGTGGGACATCGCGGGGGTGAGAAGACCCCTACGTCTACGGATAATGCCGTGGAGAATGGCGTATAGAGACTAATACTGTCCTGTCCTCCTGTACACATCACGTTGGATATCTATAGTATCATCTTGTCTGTACATATAATGAGCTCTAAGCTATGAGCTACGATCTAACTCAACACAACTTTTGAAACATGCAACATCAATCGTTCCACCCTCGGGGTATATATACACACACACAGGAAACGCCAGCGTCAACGAACCTGTTCATAACGATAAGAACCCACTCCATCACAACCGATACTTGTCCCAGGCTTTCTTCGCCGCACTCGGTAACGGTCGATACGCATCCCCACCACCACCACCACCTCTCTTCCCACCACGACCTCCTCCACGACCGGGATTCCCACCTCTCGACGGCGGCCGGCTACCACCACCACCGCCACCGGACGACTTCCCCCGTCCACCACTGCCCTGCCAACTATCCTTCCCACCTCTCCCGCGCATGGAACGAGGATTCGGCGACATCGAGCGCTGCCTCGACGGGCCGAAATCAGATCTATCGCGATACCCATTTCCACCCGAAATGTTCTTATTCCCTCTGCCGATGCCGCTTCCAATGCGAATATTGCCGCGGCCGCCGCGATGAACAGGCGCACGTCGATGAGCCATCATGTCGTCGCTGTCGGAGGAAGGCGGGCGGTGGTCGGCGCGGCCGCGGATCTTGAGACCTCCTCGGTTATTACCATTATTGTTGCTGTTGTTATTATTGTTGTTGTTTCGTCGATGATTGACAACGGAGTTGATGTTGGTGATCATGTTAGGGTCGATGCCGCGGACGGTCCAGGATGAGGAGAGCAGGGTTCGGGTGGATGGGAGGGAGGGACAGTCGCCGATAAGGTGACGGTTGCTGGTGCAGTGGGCGCAGGAGAGGGAGACGAGGACGGGTTCGGAGTCCGGGCGGGTAGTAGTGAGCTTCCACATCAGGTCGCAGTCTTCTTCAATGTGAGTGGTCGAGCCGCATAGTTCGCAGGGGAATTCGCTGGAGGAGCCTTTCAGTGCCGATGGGCAGTTGTCGTCGTCATGACCGCGCGCGCGACATCGTTGGCACCGGCGCCAGGTCGGGCAGAAGCTGCTTTGGTGCTGGTTCCAGGCGCCGCAGTGTATGCACTATATGGTTGGTTAGTTGGTAGTTGTGGGGATGATGGGGGGGGGAGGGGTGAGCGTTACCTCTCGGGACGGGCAGACTTCTGCGAGGTGACCCTCGAGTAGACATTCTGTGCAGGCGATGGGGAGTTGGAGGTCGATGGCGTTGACGTCGCGGTCGTAGAAGCGGTATTTCGCTTGGATGTCCATGTCTTCGCGGTCGAGGTCGGCGAGGGTTGAGGGGGCGGTCGGGTATTTCTTCGAAAAGCGGAGGAGCGCGTCCTCCTTGGATTGGTTTGTGGAGGTTTGTCCGTTGGTAGATGTTCCGTTGGATACTGGTAATTCCTCGGGGTCGTAGTCGTCGTCGCCGTCTGGGGTTATTAAGCCATCCTGGTCCTGACCGAGACTTTGGCCGTTCCGTGACCCGATATTCAGCAAGATTGAATCGTCTGCTTCCGATCCCAAAGACTCTGAATCATCTGAGTCGCCGGAGAGCTGCATCTGACTGGACTCGTCTGAAGCTTCCTCCTCATTCACTTCGCCCTCTTCAATACCATCGACTTGAGCGGGCTTTGACGCCTCCGTCTCATGTTCGCCTTCTGAGGAGACAGATTCACTGCGACTGCGCCAGAATTTGTCATTGACAGAGTCGAACTGTGACGTAGGTTTGCTCTCCTCTGGCTTCGCGCGACTGCGAAGCGATGTCCGAATCGCACTCTTGCTGCCTTTATTCCAGCTCGCCGGCGGCGCGGGCGCGGTCTCGGTCTGCGCATCATCATCATCATCATCACCACCGTCGGACGACCCGTCGTCACTGTCGGAACCGGAAGATGAGGTAGCGTCTACATCAACACCAAGTCCCGCTGCACTAAAGGTAGCGCCTTGGGGGACGAAATCGCGAACATTGCGAACGTCGGCGGAGCGACTGCGGCGACGCCTTTTCCGCGGGTTCGGGTTGGAATCGTGGGAGCTCTGACGCGAGGAGTGGCGGGAGCCGGTTGTCTGAGCGCGGGGGCCGACTGCGGCGGTTCTGGAATCGTTGTCGTCGGATGGAGAATCGGGCATCCTGGGAGAAGACGGGGATGGAAGGGGGAAGGAGCAGGAAGTTGAGGGCGTTTGCTTGCTGCTGCAAGATTCGTTTCGGATTTACCTTCAGATTTCGCGGAGAGAATTTTACGGCGGGTGGTAGGAGCCACTTGTGCCATGTGCAAGTATTGTATCGTCACGAACGAGTATTAGCATCACATCATCCATTATTGTTATTGCTTCTGACGTTCATTGTTTTAGACTGATGGCTGTCTGGTACAAGTTGAAGGTGGAGAGGATTGGGAGACAAGCTAAGTAATGAGCTGCAGTGTCTGGAATTGGCACATATTGTGGCTTTTTTTTTTTTTTTTTTTTTTTTTTTTTTTCAGATTTTCCGATCTTGAAGACGGGCCGGTTTACTCCTAGGAATCCTACGAATTGCTGGATTGTTGTTGATCTTCGTCATGACGCGAGTAAAGGATGGCTGTGCTGGATATATCCAATTTATATGGGTCCTCTCACCGAGATACGGCCTATCAGGAATCCTAGAGATGCGGTGGTAACTCAGATATGATCACCGAGAGGATCTTAGGGGATCAGCTACTGCATTATTAAAGGGAAACCCTGGATTAAAGCGACAAATGCCATGTGATTAGTGCAAAACTATCCGATGTTCGCGACCTTCTCAATATCCAAGAGATCCATTTGCTTTTTTGCTCCGGGAATAACAGAGTCGGAATATTTTATGAGTGATTGTCAGGGCGTGGACATTTCAACTTGTTAATTATTATCTTATTGGATAATAGCAGAACGGAGTATTCAGCCATTGAGACTGAGATGGTTACTACACGCTTCTGAAGCTGTTCAGCAGTAGATAGACTATATGGTCACTGCAGCTAATATGTGTGGACACTAGACGAACCTAAGTAGAAGCTCTCAGCCAGTACTTACCGTAGTAATTTTCTTGGTAGATGCTATCAACGAAAGGATCGTATATTGCCTTTATCCACTTGAGTCTCATCCTGAGTCAGACACTCCCAGTAAGATTTCATATGTTCGTGATAACCAATAAAGGGAATATGGAATAGGAGAAAACCCTTCATAGATAGCATAGATAGCAATATCATCATTAATTAAGGTCTCGAATCAACCCAGACAGGAATGGCATTTGGTTGGTGCAGCGATGGTGTGGTCTAGACTCTATCTAGAACGATGGGATGCAGCAAGCGTCCCGGCTATTCTTAGCCACGCCGACAATTAGTTTGAAGTTGAGGATCTGCTCGGCTGCCCCTCGGGATGTCGGACTGCTGGCTTCTTTTATTTTTTTCTTCTTGACTTTTTTTTCTTTCTTCTCTTCCATTGTCTTTCGTTTGAGATTTTTTTTCTATTCCCTTCCTCATCCTGCAAGACACTCACTCGCTTTTTCTTTCGTGATATTATATTATCTTAGGGTCCAACTTCATTCTTTGGCCCTGCGGTAATTTACCCCCTGTTCCGGTAATACGGAGACCTGCTCCCGTGACCAACACCGCCGCCGATCGTCTTCAAGATCGCCTCCCAGTCGAAGTCACTCCAGTCTCTCGGTATTCCAGCCAGCTTGCTCTCTCGTTCTCTCGCCCGCGGCGTCCTTTTTACCACTCTGCCATTCTCTCACGACCATTTCCTCTTCATTCCTGTCACTTGATTCCTCCTTTTTTCTTCGCTCGATCTCCGATCAATACCGCCAAAGTGTCTTCCCTAATCGTTCCCCGTGCCATCTCCTTCCCCCCGGACGTCGACGCTGCGTCGCGCCGGTTGACCCCGGACACCACCATGGCCCAGGGCAAAGCTGGACGGAGGAGACGGTCGAGTAGTATCATCTACCAAGAGCCTCCCGAGTCCATTGAGCACACCAGCGACCAGGCTGCCCTGCCCAATTTGAATGCGAACTGGGTCAACGCCAAGGGTGAGTAGTGGCCACCTCCATCTCCACCATTTCCCCCCCCCTCCCCTCAATCATCACCACTCCGTCGCTGCAGAAGGAGGGGTTCGAGTTCCGGCGGGGACTTGTCACCAGCATATGTCCCCATGACTTCCATGACACCTTCAGTGGCTGACCACTTTGTACTACCCTTTAGGAGCCTGGACCATTCACTTCGTTCTCATCATTGCCCTTAAGATCTTGTTCGACATCATTCCCGGCGTCTCGCAGGAGACCTCATGGACGCTCACCAACATCAGCTACATGTTCGGTTCTTTCCTCATGTTCCACTGGGTGCGAGGCATCCCTTTTGAATTCAACGCCGGCGCGTATGACAACCTCAACATGTGGGAGCAGATCGACAACGGAGACCAGTATACCCCCACGAAGAAGTTCCTCCTCTGCGTACCCATTTGTCTCTTCCTCCTTAGCACGCATTATACCCACTACGACTTGACGTATTTCACCATCAATTTCCTTGCAACCCTGGGAGTTGTCATCCCGAAATTGCCGTTTGTATGTGCTGTCCTTGCTTTATTATGTGGTTGGTGAGTCATTTGCTAACTGCTCTCATTAGTCGCACCGTCTGCGAATAGGTCTCTTCTCTGATATACCCGAAGAGTAGCCGCTTTCTCTCTTCCTCTTTGCTTTCCGTTTCCTTTTTGGCTTTATCTACTTGCTTTTATTCCCTTACACTTAACCTGTGTGTTATTGCTTCTCACTACTAAACTATTACTTCTCGTTCTTGATAATATTCTCCGCTTGGCGTCGCTGTCACTTTTCCTTGCCTCTCTGTTCTCTTAACGTCTTGCTTTATCCCAAACATCTCTATCGTGCTCGATTTCGTGGGTCTCATATCTCGGCATGCAATGGGCAGACAGACCCGTCAGTGTCTTGTTTCGGAAAACGAAAAGAATGGAGGAGGCAAGGAAAAGGGGAAATTGTGGTTCGGTTTATAGAAAGGTGCTGGCGTGAATGGGGTAAGCGGAATAGATGAAGATAAGGGGAGGCCGGTCTGATGGTTCTGGACTCTCTTCTCATCACTACACTCTATATAAGAAGATATTCCTTATGCTGTGGTGCTACCTGTAGACCTGACATGGCTGCCCGTAGGCAGCAGTCCGCCTCTGATGGCGTGATTTTAGCGGAGTAATCTATAGCCTCTTATTAGACTCGAATCCGGCTAGCAGTATGCAACTCTACCTACGCGATCCCACAGCCATGGGAACAGCCGAGATAACCTACTATGATACTGGTATATATATCGTATTCCACAAGCCCATCAAACAAACAACAGTGAAGGGGTTTATCAGACAGACAACTGTCCCTTGGCCTGCTGTTATTCCCTCTAGAAGAGATCAGCTATCCTCAATCGAAGTAAAAGTCCCACGGTACATACTAGGGTCCAGCAACTCATTGAACAATACAGCCATGTCCAGAAATCGAGAGTTGTGTAAATTGTTCACTCGTCCATCAAGGCCTCTATTCCCTTCTGACGATCTACTGTGATATGATTGGAGGAACCATTTTGGTGTATAATGTTTTTCCTTTTGAGGGTTAACTCGCCAAACAATTGGACAGTACGCAATAGGTGCACTCCACGGTTAGACCACCAGATACAGCTGATCAAAATTTGACAGGAACTGTTACATGAAGTGTTCAAATAGTGATTCCAGCGATAAGGGGAAGATCAGAGTGAACGAATGCATTTCGTGCCCAATTTGGATAATGACTAGATTAGCTGGCCACATGAGACTTGGGGGCAGTCTGCTGCGTCGGTAAATCTAATGAAGATGATGGAGATGTGATCTATAATTGATGATTATCCCAATAGTCACACTGTTGTGAGTTAAGGGTAAAATAGTCTAGATGTGCCAAGGCGCCTAAAGCTGCACAGTTGGTTCACAGCAGAGCGGGGAAAGCGGTCTCCTAAAAATGAACTTGAGTCCCCCAGGTGGAGACTTAGTTCTTACTATAACTAACCCACTCCATCTCATCTCCAGAGGACAATGACAAGCACTTGTGCTGCCCTTTGTAGGTTTTCTCTTCCATAGTGCATGCTGTAAGTGGACTGAAACAGTTGTTTGTTTCTTTCTTTTACAGTCCCACGTTCTATCAACAATTAACCAGCAGTACCGCAAGTTCTTGTCGGCCCCGAAAGGGATAATTACTACTACGACTATTCACAACCAACAAACATACCATTACCTTCTCTTGCTCGCGCCATGGAGCATGATGTGAACACATTGTTGGAAAGACTCCGCCAGGCAGAGCAGCGAGCTATTCAGGCAGAACAGCGAATCAGTCAGGCAGAGCAACAAGTCGAACCAAGCACCCTTCTTGGTCTTCTCGAAGGGTGTCATGAGCTTTCTCTTGCTATCCCTGTCGAGGCAGATGCAATTTTAACAACCCAGGATGGCCCAACAATTCCTGTCAGTAGAATACGGCCTAAACGCTTAGTACCTTGGGAATGGTTTCGAGGCCATCTGGGAAGCATTCGATAAAGAAGGCCCCGGTTTTTCCACGCATCGCGCTTTCGCGTCCAAGAATCAACTGGATCTCATTCCGGCAAGATATTCTACCAATAAGGTCCGAACTTCAACTTCAATACTTCCAACGCGACACAGTGGATAAATTCGTAAAATCAATTCTAAAAGAGATACACAACAACGACAGACTTCGACGGCGCTTCAAACTCCATGGACATATTAGTTTCGAGGACCATAACAATGCCGATGACATGACCTCTCCACTCGAAACGTCAATGCAACAGCTTCAAATAGCAGAATCGGTACAACACGTACCTTCTACCCGAGGCAGAGCACGAAGTGCACAGCGGCCGATCCATCGGAGACGACGCAACCGTCGCGCTGACCAGTTCTGCGTCCATGTATTATCAGACGATCAACGAGTGCCCGTGTACGCTGTCGAACACAAAGCTCCACATAAGCTATCGCTGGCTGAAATACTCGCCGGTCTCCATGAGATGGATTTGGAGACAGATGTCATTAACACGGATGTAGATAGCTTCGAATACCATGCTACTCGGCTCGTCGCAGCAGTAATCACCCAGCTTTTCTCATACATGGTAGACGTGGGAGTCCAACACGGCTATATCTGCACCGGGGAGGCCTTCATCTGCCTCCGCATCACCGAAGATCCTTCGGTTGTGCAATACTATTTGCTCCTCCCCAACCGGGATGTCACTGACGAGGATGAGCTTCGTCTACATTGAACAGCAGTTGCTCAGGTTCTGGCCTTCACGCTCAACGCCGTGCAAGCTGAACGTCCATCTCAGGCGTGGTACGATGCAGCCGATGATTTGGACACGTGGGAAGTCGAATACCTGGATATCTTGAAACAGATACCGGAATCGGTCCGCAAAGAGCCGCCGTCTTCCGAATATAAGCCCCCGTCGCGGAAACCCGTGGATCGGTCTCCGTGTATGCTACGACGGCGTTGTCAGCCTGACTTCCAGCCGTCACGGAAAAGCCAAGGAATTGACGATGAGGATGAGCATGGAGACGAAGCAGGAGCTTCTTCAAGCCCGCCTTCCCCTTCTCCGCCGCCTAATAATGCCTCTAGAAGGGCTCGAGACAACCGAGGGCGGGGGCGGGGACAACGACGAGGACGAGGACGAGTATCCCAGGAAGCTAGCGGGTGCATGCCGAAAGGAAACGAAAATCCAAAGAACGCGATTCAAGACCAGTATTGCACGATGAAATGCCTGCGTGGTTTGGCTAAGAAAGGCCCTCTGGATCCTCAATGTCCGAACGTCAGAAGACACGGACATCTAGTCCACAGCATCAACGCTCGTGATTTGACGCGTCTCCTGTCTGATCAATTATCGCGCGATCGGGAATTTGGTTTCGAGCAGCTACACATCGTCGGTAGGACTGGTTATCTCTTGAAAGCCACCATATTATCCCATGGATATACTGTGGTTCTAAAGGCCACTAGCGCCGAGCAGCTTCCAAGCCTCGAGCAAGAAATCAAAGCCTACCATCATCTCCGCTCTCTTCAAGGCACACATGTTCCAGTATGCGTGGGGAATTTCGCTCCGCGCGTTCGGTACTGGTATCACGGTCAGTTGATGGCGCATATGCTTGTTTTAAGCTGGGCAGGTATTAGAGCGAACAAGGTTATGACTGAGCAGACTGCTCCTTCTTTCCGAGAGCAGCGCAATGAGGTCTTGGAACAGATCAGTGCGTGTGGTGTCATTCATAGTGATCCAGAATGGCGCAATATACTTTGGAACGAAGAGATTGGCGGCCTCGTGATCATTGATTTTGAATCGCCTCCAAAGAGCCCTTGCAGCAGGCGGGCAATATTTTAAACAAGACAAAAACTAACATTTCGATTACCATTAGGTGAATTGCCGGGCAATCTAGTGGCCCAGGAGTCCACCCTCCCCAGAAAGACAAGTCAAACTGGGCAGTAAGGGTTGTCCAGACCACCTACTGCAAGGCACGGCGTTGAGTATACCGTCGGCTGGCTTCTATCGTTGGTATGGGGGTGGGGGAGGCAGTCCAACTTCCTTATATTGATACGATCCATGCTGACCATGCATACCGCTATCCCGCCATGTGTGGAACCCGGGAAACCCTTTCCATCTTATATAATTTTCCGATGCCCATCTTGTGGGATTTACGAGTTACGAAGATGACGATAGACAAGAGTCCTTACACTTCTAATACATTACATACTTTTAATCCTATCTAATTCATCGGGTATCTGATGCAAACCAGAGCATCCTCTCCAAACCCCCTAATCTAAACAAAACAAAAAATAAAAGTAAAACAACTAATCCTCATGCTCTCTCACCTCCTCCTCCCTCCTAGCCTGCACCTGACCCCCACCCTTCTTAATATCCGACAATCCATAGAAAGCAATCATGCCCATACCCAAGAAGGCACTCACACACGAGAAGACCAGAGCCACAATACCCCTAGCCGTGAAACCAGCAGGCAACCACGCAACCTGCTTATTCTGGCCCGTAAGATCGGTATAATCCTCGGTATTACCGGCCGCATTACCCGCCGTAGGGATACCCGCCGCCTCGCAAACATCATAATGCTGTTGGGGGATAGTAACACTAGACTGAATAGCCAACGGGGCCTCAATGAACACCATAGCCAGACCCTGCGCCAAATGCCAATCAATATGGCAATGGAAGAACCACACACCGGGGTTATCGGCCTTGAAGCGCACAACAAAGTAACCCTGGGGCGGAAGCACAAAGGTATCTCTCCGGGGCGGGTACTCCGGGAAAGCAGTGTGGTTCGAGGCATTGTAGGTGATCGGATCACCGTCGGCGTAGTCATAGAAATGAGGACCATACGGCGGGTACCGATCGACCATCTGGAAGGCATGACCGTGAAGATGGAATGGGTGGGTACCCGTGTCGCCGTTGTTGAGGATAATCTCGACGATTTGGTCCCTCTCCAGCACGACGGAGTGCGTGTAGTCGCCGTAGACAGTGGCATCTGTGGCCTGGTCACCCGCGGACATGACGGTGTACAAGGCGGGGACTTTGGGAGCGGTGTAGGAGATGTCGTTGAGGAAGGCGTAGTCGGCGCCGTCGTCGAGGTCCTGCATAGTGACAGTGAGTTCGAGGGAGATGTCAGGGTTCTCGAGAAGGGCCATTCTGTCATGGGGGACAAGGCCCATGTCGTCGTAGGGGTTGAGATCTGAGCAGTCGGAAACGGTCATGACGGCTTGCTCGAACGCGGCGCTCGAGTTGTACTCGAGCCAGTTGGTCTGGTTGAGTTGCAGGTCTGAGGGGATGGTGTCGAGCAGTTGGGAGTCCGCGACCGTGACGATGGGATAGTTCTTCTCCGTGGAGTTCTTCATCGTCACTAGGACGGTGTAGCGCTGTGCGGCGGAGATGTAGAGGATGTCTGCTTCCGCCTCGTCGGTGTAGATGCCGTCGATTTCGACGATGCGCATGGTGTGGTCTTCTATGTAGAAGTACTGGGCGACGAAGGCGCCGATGTTGATGAGACGGAAGAGGTAGGTTTTTCCTGCTTCGACGGGGATTTTGGTGTTGAGGGTGTCGTTGAAGAGGAAGGAGTCCGGGATGGGCTCAGCGCCGGTGGGGTTCTCGACGGTGATGAAGGTCGGGGCAATGGTCTCGGTCAGTTCATGATACCAGTCTGTCATGGTGATGGTGAGGTCCTCGTCGTACTTGTCGGCGAAGTAGGAGGAGTTGTCGTGCACGATGAGGGCCTGGCGGTAGCCGTCTGGGTAGCAGTAGTCGGTGTGGCAGTGGTACCAGTACGTGCCGTTCTGGTTGACAGTGAAGTTGTACGTGATGGAGCTGCCCGGCGGCACAGGACACTGGGTCAACATGGATGGGCCATCCATTTCCGTGGTGTTGGTTTGGTACATGCCGTGAAAGTGGATTGAAGCGCTCTTGTCGCCGAGTCCATTGTGCATGTTCACTACGAGGCGGTCGCCCTTGTCGACCTCGATGATGGGCAGGGGCCATTGATTGTTGATGCCGACGACTTGGCGATCGGCCAGGCCGTCTGGGTTGGCGGTCACCCAGGTGACGTTCCAGTCATAGGTCACGGTTTTGGCCTGGCATTGGGCGATGAAAAAGAAGATGGTGGCGGCGAGCCAGGGGAGAAGACGGCTGGGGAAGGCCATCTTGTCTGTCTGTCTGTCTGTCTGTCTGTCCGTCCTGTCCGGGATGAAAGGGCGGATGATGACGGACGAGAGAGAGGGAGGGGATTTGCTCGGACAGGGAAAGAAAGAGAGAAATAGGGAAGGGGGCGGGGGGGAGGTTCTATGTTGGGGGTTCTATATACCCTGGGCTGGAGGCCCTTTGGGGGTTTCAGTTGGCAGGGTGGAGTACGAGAGAGAAAAGTAAAAAAGGTAAGATGAAATTAATGACTAGTATGACTACTAGATACTATGGATCAATCATCCCACTTATCAATCAGTCGGGCCGCCGGATGAAGGTAAAATGAGGAGGAGCCATCCACGAATGCGAGGCTTGAGACGAATCAGATAGCCATCTGATATTGACTAGTACTACCGAATACTGGGCTGTACGTGAGGAACGGTTTTCCACTATCGCCCGAACTGGTAGATTTCTCGGAGTCCCACCCAGCATGCAGTCCCACAATAGCTTGATCCCCAGTTCAGGTAGAGAACGCCGACTTGGCATGGCTTGGCTATAATATCTTCAACAATGAAATGGCTTAAAGATGACAGTCGAACAGATTTTTCCTTTTCCTCGTCATTTGCAAGCGAGCAGATGGTGTCTTGTGCCCCCAATCTTATCAAACTGTCTGGGCGTTGGCTTATCTGATGCTGGGCCCGGTCGCGCCAAGACGGGTATTACGCTAGTATTTTTGCGGTAATGTGTTGTTTGATTTAATTACGATTGCCCTACTTTGCTTTACTACGCAGTATCATTCTGTCTTCCTCTGGCATTCTGCGGAACTGGCGCCAATTATTTTTCTTGGTTCGTCAAGGAACCACAAAGCCGCCAGATGCGATTACAAATTATAATCTACTTACATTACCCGCATGACGCGGTTCAATGAGAAAAACCGCCGCTCCGTTGTCTATACTAGCAGTCTAGCACCATCGGTCTATCGCTACGCAGCCCTAACCTCCGCTTCCCTCACAGACATGGGCTCTCCGGCACCAGTCTCCTTCGCCTTGCCACTCTCCGCAAAAATCCCAGAATACTCCACCGGCTCAACGTTCTCTTCTTCCACTGGCCGACGAAGAATGGTTGCTATCACCCGGGCCTTGAACGCCTGGTAGCGCGCAATCATCGGGTCAATAACGGGGATTGCACCACGCCGCTCCCGATACAACATCGCAGCATAGGCGAGCATCACGCAGACCCAGAATAGATTATAGCCAATCACGGATCCGTATGTGGCAGAGTTGGTCCATCCCAGCAAGGCGTTGAAAATGCCCCATCCGCCGCCACCTCCCAACTCGGGGTTGCAGCAGTTAACATGCCAGATGCTCTGTCGGATGTCATAGGACCCAGGGCCTGATCCCGTTTCGGAGGCATCCCCGCCAATGATACTGTTCCATGCGTGGTTTTGGAAGTACCATACACCGCGGGAGAATAAGCCCGCGGCTACCAAGTAAAGGAAGCAGGTCGAGACAATCAAGAAAAATTGCATGGTTGATTCGCTGCCTCCTCTATAACATGCGATGTCTGCATTAGCTTGTGTCATCTAGCGAGTAACGGTGCTTGGTTTACTTACCGATAAATCAGATATCCGACCAAGCATCCTGCAATGAGGCCGACCACTACCGCCAAAGGGAAAGAGGTAGCCGGCAATCCCAATCCAACACCACCAACATACACCACTGCCTCCAGTCCTTCACGAAGTACGGTGATGAATGGCAAGATAAACATGACGTATTTCTCGAGCCACATCTTCACACGGCCCTTACGCGAGGTGTTGGTGTTGCGGTGGTGCTGAAGGGCCTTGGTGAGCTTAACCCGCCATTTCTCCTGCAGTTTTGACACTCGCAATAGGGCTGCTCCCATGACCGCAATAATGAGAGATGCTAAGATTCCAAGGACTCCTTCCCAAATATCTTCGGTGCTAGAGAACGTGTCTGTGCCTAGGCCGTAGAAGGCGCCAATCATGCCGGCGCCGACGCAGAGGCAGATGAATAGTCCGAGTGCGCATCCTAGCCAGACCTGGTGGGGACGAGGCAATCATCAGCAATTGAATTCAGCGATAATGACATGTTGAAGCCGTGAGTACACTTACCTGTCTCACGAGTCGCTTATACGTATCGCCCCCGTCATCCCCGAGAGTCTGCTTCAAGAAAGCCAACAGCACAGACACAACCACGCTTGTTTCCAGGCATTCTCGGAAGCAGATGAAGAACACTGGTCGCAATTAGTAACCTATCACTTCAAGAAAATCTGTTATGTTGCGATGAACCTACCAGTGACAGCAAAGACCGGATTATTGCCCATATTGACGACGAAGGGAATAAGATTGGCCCTATGAACGCAATACAAACACACGCGACAACAAAAGTTATTTAATCAGATAATCTCTCGAAATACGAGATCCGCTGATTGATAAGTATTCACTCGCTTGGCGGGTTTCTTCCGCTTTTTTTTTCTTCGAGCCACATCCGTCTTACCCCTCGCCGTAAAACGAATTTTTTTACAGGTTTCATCTTACCATACCGTGTATGACACATGCATCAGGT
Source organism: Aspergillus eucalypticola CBS 122712 (assembly GCF_003184535.1). NCBI lineage: Eukaryota > Fungi > Ascomycota > Eurotiomycetes > Eurotiales > Aspergillaceae > Aspergillus > Aspergillus eucalypticola. The sequence continues at coordinate 720,059 of NW_020290282.1, forward strand.
AGGATATGATTGCTATTGGGGTGATGCGAGGTAGGAAGGGAGGATTTTTACCCTCACCGTGGTCGATCTTGTTTATCACCCCACGTCCAACGAGCCGATCGGATTGGGTATCCGTCCGCTTATCATGACCAGATTGAGACATAGATCCATTCATCAACCACCCCAAACACACGTGCTAGTTGAGAGAAATGCGCCTATGGCGGAAAGAATGGTTAGTTATTGGGTCTGTGGAATATGCGGGTCAATTAGCCGGGAATGCCAGGGTCTTTTGCGGTGGTGAGTCGAGTCTCAAGTGAGACATCCGATAACTAGACTACGCCCCTCCAATCAGGCCTACGGAGCATCGTTCGGACCAGCTGAATTAGTGGTATGGACCTCGGGCATACTCTGAAGCCAATCTCTATCTGGATATTGTCAGTAAATGGCTATCATCTGGCTCCAGTGACTTCGTATTGTGCACCCTTGGTTGGTGAATCCCGTTCGACTGCCGAGATCACCAATGGCAATGCGGATCGTCTACCGGACGGCTCGCGCGCAGCTCCCTGCCTTTCTGGCTTGTGTCATCCACCTCATACGAGGTACGCGGGGCATCAACTGGAAGGTTCATCCAAACTTCACCGACATTGCGCACAGGTTTCAAGGGGGCGCGGGGGATTCATCCCTGCCATATGTCGTCCCCACCACTGCTATAAAGGCATTCATTTGGGGGGGTACATACACTCGGCAAACGGAAAAAGAGGATGATACGAATGATGGGAACGTGTATCCTCAAACGATTGGCTCAGGTCAAGCTTTTCGTGGCACGGGGTGTGGGTACTTCGGCCAAACTTTGTTCGGGCCTGAGCGAAAGGAGTATAGCTTCATGTTCCTGGACAGTCGGGCTGGTTGGGAAAGTGGCTGTGGATGATCCGTGGGACTGCCCACGGTCTATTCAAGAAGATTCTGTCTGACTTGCCGTTCAGATAGTGGTGTCTGGTCATATTTTCCATCCATGTGACCTAACGGACGGTGGCTCTCCAGGGTGGTGCTGGGCAAGATAGCCAGTATGCTTGCTAATCCACGAATTGTGCGAGGACGACTAACCTGCTACAGAACCCAACTCCCTGTCTTGTGCTATGGTGGAACAGAAGTAGGCTTGGAATTCTTCCTGGATAGTATGATTGTCTGTCAAATGGGTATCCTGGGAGTTCATCACACTTGTGCTCCTACGGTGTTCCGTCCGAGAGTCGGATCCATGGGAGTAGCCAGCCACTAATTACACCACAGGTTACTAACTAACTTTTGTGCATATGACTTTAAGAAGTTACCACTTAGCTCTATGAGACGCTCGTTGCTTATCTCTCCTGGTTTTCGTGATTAGGTGCCATATGGCTTTTCACTATCCTTCGGTGTAGTGGTGTAGCCCTTCTATATATAATCGGGAAGGTATTCAGACACACCAACCACTCGTACCACTTATACATGGAGTAATCATATAGTACTACTACCTAATATTCACTAGTTGCTGTATAGACTACTACCACCCCGATGAGAATGCATATTAACTTGTATATTAGTATGGTGATGGCGATTCATGCGGAATACTACGTATCTAGGTCCCTTTGCCCACAGAGACTCGGTGGCTTGAATGTAGCAATGGAAGAGAGACACTGATGAATGTAGCACAGTATCAGAATTGAAAGCAGAAAAAGGGCTATTATATCATGGCCGCCGTAGACAAAGAACATGGTTTCGAATGAAATAGAGCGATAAATAAAGTGTATCGCACAAAAAGAAAAAAGAAAGCAGATCAGGCTCAAACGCCAATTGTTGGCGCTGCTGGGAATCGAACCCAGGTCGAAACGGCGCTGCGGAAAACCACAACGTTTCATGATGACCACTACACTACAGCACCCTGATTTGCTGAAAGTGAACTCATTATTATGCATCATATTCTATAATTTAGCAATCATCAACTCTCCGCAGCTCAGGAAGTTTCAGGCTAACGCTCAGGATACCTGGTTTATCCGTCCATTTCAACCAACCCTTCATTTCTCTGTTGTAAACAGTAGGGAACAAACCGAATTGGTCTCGTAGTGTGGACTGCCTGATTGTGGCCCGCATTGTCAGGCACCACATCTGATTGGCTGGCACACGTGCTTGCCCCGGCTGGGTTATCGATAAGCATCGCGTCGCTTTCTTTATCGCTCTGCCATTTCCATTTCCATTCCATCTCCAAGTCTCCCTCATCTTCTCCACATCCTCTTCATTTCTCTACCTCTCTCTTCACTCCCATCTTCTATGGCCGCTTTAGAACCGCTAGAGGCTGATTTGCCTGTTCATCGACCCGCCAAACCCATTCCTTTTGAGCTAGCTCAACATGCAGCTATCTTCTTCGAAGAGAGACTCTGTCCGTTTCCTCCGCATCGCTGATTCTTTGTCCACATCTGACCTCCCGATTTAGATACACAAGCTATCAATTTTCTACTGAATATCCTCACATCCGGTACCGTTGCCTCAGCGCCAGTATATACTCCGCCCGTCCAGCAACTCGCCCTAGCCGCAACTCTCCTCATACACCCCTCCACCACCACGCGCGCAAAAACAACCGAGGAGGAAGAAGCACCCCTGGCCGCATTACGTCTGCTTCGACTGACCAATACCCTTGTCGGACCCATCTCTTCGAAGCTAAACGTCGCATTCTCTTTCAACCTACCCGATTTCCCCCGCCATACAAGACGACGTCCTGTGGCAGAGAATATACCCCCATCCTCGGACCTGTCTTCCGATGATACGAAACCCTTGAACTTAGATCTCAGCCAGTCGTTTTCCCTGTGGTCCAACGCAGAAGACTTCTGGCATGTCGTTGGCTGGGCGTTCAACTGTTCTGTTCGCCATCGGCCCCGCTGGACGTGGTGGCAGGTCTGGCTTGAATACATGTGTGATGTTCTAGAGAGTGATTGGAACGAGCGGTTTCGACAGTACAAGGAGGCTCACACCGGAAACACCATTAGTGAACAGGGACCACCGCCCTCCCCGAAGAAGTCCCGAAGGAAGAAAACGCATCATGACGATGATCCAGCCCTCCAAATTCTCAGAGAAAGCCTCATATTCCGTTACATTCACGGAGCTAGCACCACGTACGGTCCATACCGGCGCATCGTCCGCTCCATCTTTGCAGACGGTGGCTCGACCTCGCGCAATGAGTTTCGCGAAGTCTTCGACAATGAACTCAAATACGCAAAAGCTCACACCCCCACCAGCAGAAAGCGCAGCGCGCAGGTCAACATCGATGAGAACGAGTTCGGCGACTACCTCACGGACGATGATCCGATCGAGGATGGAGAGTATGACGATGAAAACAAGAATATCAATGAGACGGACGCCAATTCCGACGAGGAAGTATTTTCGTCTGTTTCAACCACCAGCAGGTCCAAACGCTCTCGAGAAAAACCCACCCCTCGGCGCGCACCCCAGCCCAAGCGTAGAGGCAAATCACTCGCCATAGGCCCCAACGGCATCAATACACCCCCCGGCCCATACGGCGGCTCTGCCCCAAGCACTGGCGCTCGTGTGCCCATCGAAGAGCTCCCCACAAGACACATCCCCTACATGCACGGCGACGTCGGCTTCTACGGAGGCATGCGCTCGCTCGGTCTCCGACAACGACTCCTACAATTCCTATCCACAGTCTCCCAGTACCTTCCCGACGACTTCATCCCTCTCGAAGACCTCTACCACCTCTACGCCGAAAACATCCGTCACCTGCCCCTTCCTGTCTTCCAAGCCTTCATCAGCCCCTCCACCCTCCCCTACCTCTCCGGCCCTGCCAAAACCACCCTCTGCGAGTTCCTTCTCTTTCGCATGCGCGAGACCGCCGCCCCCGACACCGACGAGGAATATCTCAACCAAGCGAAGCTAGAACAATGTTTCCTGCCTTACGCGGCCAGCACAAAATTCATAGCCGATAACACCAAAATCTCCATCATCCTAGAGTCACTGATCATCCTTCTCGCCGATAACGGCATGCTAAGCGTCACAAAAAGTCTGCGAGAAGCTGTTCATAAGGGCGTTAATCGTCGATTCGACCGGTCCGAATACCAATCGCGGAAACATGCCCAGGAAGCTTACAGGTGGGCGGATGATATTGAGCGTGCGTGGTTGGAGGAGAGTGCGGAGCGGTTGCAATTTCTCGTGCTTTGTATTCTGCCGTTCGAGGGTGATGCCACTACTGCATGATGCTTGAGGTATTGAAATGTCTCTTCTTCTTCTTCTTCTTCTTTTTTATTCTATTTGCATGCGTGTGTGATTGAAGTGAGCGAATTAAAGGCAAGCGCGTCATGTTTTTTTTTTTTTTTTTTTCTTTCTCTGGTTCGGTATAACTTTTGTTTCGCTCGTCGACTCTCATACTGTCTTTGAAACAGGCTTTCGGCTATATTTCCTTAATGTATAGATAGTACAAATACCCTTTTTAGTTGGAACTGACATCAAAGTGACTCTGAACTTTGAAATGTCTATCGGATTTCACCTGAAAACTACTTATTTACTTATTTACATGTAAATTCGAATCTTTTGATTTGATTTTTTCTTTTACCGAACAGAAATATATTTTAGACCACGCAAACCAAGCAAACCTCGCAGTTGCACACACCACCGCACCAAGCGGTGCGAGGGGGATAAAAAAGGAGGCAAAAGAAAAGGGTATATCCACAACACAGGGGAGACAAACTAAAACCAGACAGGCAGACACAAAATAGATAAAGGGGGTGATAAAAAGGCGAACTATGAAAAGGGCACACTCCACTTCATATTTACGGAGGTGGCCTCGGCCCAATAATCTGCCGCTTAGCGCCCGCAATAGAAGACCCAGCCCTAGCTGCTGCCTCCTGTGTCTGGCGCTGGTTTTCCTCCCACTCGCGCTGACGCTCCCGTTCGCGCTCCATCTCGCGTTCCAGAAGGGACTTGGAAGCCCAGCCACCGGCCTTGGTCTTCTCTTGAGCGGCGGCGCGACGGCTATTCTCGGCGTCTACTTCCGCTGTGGTGGTGTAGTCTTGGGGCCGGTGGGCGGCGGGCTTCGGGGCAACAGGGGGTCGGTTGGAAGCGAGGAATCGGTCGACCCGGCTCTCTTGTGTGTAGGGGCTTTGGGATGGAGGGGTGTAGCTTGTGGGATCGGGGAGGGGTCTTGGAGGCATAGGGGGCTTCGCTCCGGTGGGGTCGGGCAAGGGGCGAGGGGGCGTGGATGGTTTGTCCTCGGCGGAGATGACGGGCTCTGGGAGGGGTCGCGGAGGCATGCTTGGGGGGATGTCTGATTCTGTGAGTGGCTCGTCGTGGTGCTTTTGCCATTCGGTGCGTAGCATGCGACGCTCTTGCTCGAGGGAAGATAGGTCGTAGCTGGGCTGGGCTGGCCGGGGACTGCGAGGCGGCGATTTGGTGGCCCGTTCTTGGATGTCTTGACGTTCACGCTCGTATTGGCGTTCTCTCTCCTTGGCGCGTTCTAGCTCGCGCTCGAGCTCGCGAATTCGTTGTCTCTCGCGGTTCTCGCTGGAGACTGGGGGAACGGGAGATGCTGCTGGTAGACTGGCTTGGTACTGGCTGAGGAACTGTCCGTTGAGACGGCTGTCTTGCGCCTCTCGTCGTTGAAGTCGCTCGCGTTCTAGCCTATCTTCCGTTTCTTTTTCTTCACGCAGGCGTTGCCGTTCCTCTTCTTCCCATTTGCGCTGTTGCGCGTCCCAACGCTTGCGCTCCTCCTCGACTTGACGCCGCTCTTGCTCCCTCAGACGGTTGGTTTCCTCCTCCCAGCGGCGCTCTTCCTCGATGCGAGCACGCTCCTCTTCCGCTTCGCGCTCCTGCTGGCGCTGGCGCTCTGCTTCCTGCTTTTCCAAAACTTGCCGTTCTTCTTCCTCCTTTCTCCGCTTTTCTTTCTCCGCCAAGCTGGGGACACGCGGGGCAGCGGTGGTGATCTGCCGACGTGCACCAAAGGCAACGCCCATGCTACCCTGGTTTGCACCACCCATATAACCGTACTGGTGAATATTCCAGGCGGGGGCCGTGACAAACTCATCAGACTTCTTGCTCCAGCTGCTGACTGGCTTCGGGGATCTTGCCGGGCTGGAGTGACCGGAAACACTCGACTTGGTGGGGGTATAAGCGCCTTGACTGGAACCGGTGGCATGCGGGCTCAGAGTGGCTGCCTTGCTTTGAGGACCGAGTGCGCGAGGAAACTTGCTAGGCTGGAGAGCATTGGCCCGACGACTGAAAGACGTAAGACATTGTAGGACTTGTGCGGGGTCCTTGGCTTCGTAGAGATCGACTGTCAGGAAGACATCGTGCGGAGGGAGGCTGATGGGCTGCATTTGACATGCGCGAAGGAAGTGAGAGATGTTCTCCATTTGCACGAAGGGCATCGAGGACTGCTTGTACTTGACGCCGGGGGAGACGGCCAAGTTGACCAGCCTGCAATATTGTTAGTGTTCTTGAATGGCCGCTCTTTGAGGGAAGTTCGTAGTATCCTCACCTGCAGAGTGCAACGCCATCTTTCAAAGCATCCAGGAGATCTCCTGGCGGGAGCTTTTCGTGTAACACTTCCTCGATCCAGTCGCGGACTTCCGCGGCTGCCTGCGGGGTATAGCGGGACAAGCGCAGACTGCGCAAGTCCTTGTCAAGCGAGGTGACGGAGGCCATCTTAAAGTTCGAACCGTCTCAATCAGAGCGTCTGGGACATGCAGACGAATTTAAAGGACCGTTAGGCAGCTTGGGCGCAAAAATATACGAAAAAGAATAAGGGGGAGTGGGTGTTTATAGTGGCTTTCCGGTGGGACGAACCGGCAGTACGTCACAGGGGTTCAGGAGGGGGGTGGAGGCTTATGTGAGGGCGGATGAATCGGAAGATCAATTCAGGGTCTAGATGAAGAGCAGAGGAAGGGATGAAGAAGACAGATCACCGGGGGATTATGAGGGATCAATGCAGCAGAATAACCGAAGAGGCAGAGACAAAACAAAAGCAACGAAGCCAAAAGTTGGAGGGCGAACGGAATGCGGCGTGGAATGGAAATCGAACACTCGAAGCCCGAAATAGAAAAGAAACGCCCAGAACAATACCGTATTTGACGCCCCGTGACCGCCCCATCTTACCGATGACGTCCCGTATGCCTGAGCTTTCGGGTGTCCATGACCGCCCAATCATCGCCGCTTCAATTCATCTCGGCTTCATCATTTCGATAATCGGAACATCATCTTCCTCTCTCTCCGCGCCACTCCACCACCACTGCACCGCCTCAACCTAGATCGCATAGCCTTCGATCGACCACCATCCTCCCTCCGGTACCCCAATGAGTCCGATCAACAGTCTCTGGTTCAAGTGGAAGGGCCTTCGCCTACCCTGGCGCAGGTCGTTCCTCGTCGGTAGGCTCATCTGCCATCCTCAATCTATAGCTCCCCAGAAACCCTCCTAACACCTCTTCCTCAGGCACCGACCTACACGGAAACACCTTCTGGGAATTTAAGGACCAACTCAACGCCGGTCGCTTCCGCCGCATCGTCAAGACCGATCCCAAAACCCACCTCGCCGATGTCCAAGTGAGCCGTAAGTGGCACCTTCAGGTCTCTCATAGCGTATCCCCAACAGCAGCAGCTAACACCGTTACCCCAATAACTACAGCACAATGGCACCAATGGCTCCGTTACGTCCGCGCAGACCCCCCGTCCATCCAAGAACAACAACAAGACATCATCCGACAAATGCAAATCAAGGAATTAGCCCGTCTGGCCGATGAGCGCTGGGCCAGCAAACCATCATATCTGGATATGCCCAAATCCCAACAACAACCGCTCCCCGCCACCAACACGAGTGATGCGACAGTAGCCCAAGCAAACAAGAGCCCTTCGGAGGATACGCAGACGGCAACCGCGGAGGCTGCGAAGAAGAATGACCCCTGGGCGAAGGCGACGGCAGGCGCTCCGGGTCAGAAGTGGCAGCCTGATTCGTGGAGCCCGACTGCGTCGAAGAGATGAGTGAGCGAGGTGTCTGGAGGGAAGGAGGTGGAGAAATGCAGCTTGGCTTGACTACTCCGTACTTGGGCCTCCAGTCTCTCGCTTCAATCTGAAACACATATGTCAGACTCGTCACCTCTAAAATAGGCATATCTGGGGTTGCCTTGCCAGGTTGCCATCCGTTCCCGAAATGCGGAACACGCCAGACATACGGAGAGAGAAGCTGATTGGCTGTGTTACGTTAGTGTCGTTGGAGCAACATTACAGACAGTTGCGAAACAGTATCTCTCGATAAGAGACATCACATTTTTCTGGGGATCAGTGACGGGTTGGGATGTCTCACATCGTACTTGGCCATCTGGAGCTTTGGCTTAAAGGACCCCCAAATCTTGTATATTACGAAATATTACTGTATTATGAATGATACTATGTACATTATTTTCATCGGAATTTTCTACCAGGTCGCCGTTAGGCGAATATTGATCAGGCCAATTTGATAGAATGTACAGGTATGTCAAAAAGCATGGTGCTTGATTTCTTTTGTGTCGCCACCTAGCTGCATGTATACAGATCACTCGCTTCTGTGCAAACACAATTTTCAAGAATGCAATATTAGTGGTATATATTATATCCAACTAGTATGAGGTTGATGGAACCTGAATGCCCGCCAATCTAACGCTTTTGATGAAATCAAACTCCAAATCCTCGGCTCAAAAAGAAAAAAGTGATGATCAGACGAACACCCAAACGACCGTTGCCTTGTATCGAGAAATGAAACAAACAAGAAAATGAAAGAATAATAACAACAGACTCTGGAATGGTATAACGAATATTCAAAAAACTGGCTAGCCGCAGAACACAAATGACGACGAATAAACGGATACTGGCAAACGAGCGATGTACTGGATCGACATGTGAGTATTACTATTACATATGATATTAGCATAGTATTGCCTCCAGAGCTTCAACATCTCCTCCGGCACTCCGGACGGCTTGCAAGGCAGCTTCGCTGATTTCGCGGCGTCGAGCGCGGGCTTCTTGCTCACGTCGTGCCTTAGTCTTGGAGCTGCCACTGGGTGCGACACCGGTGAGGATCCTCTTGGAATCATTTTGTGTGAAATTCACGAAGGATACGGTGACGGCCTTGTTGCCTCCCTTTGGACTCCCCGATGAACTGTGGGGGGCCTTGACTGGTTTGGGTGCGCTCATAGAATTGGAGGAAAGCTTTCGGTTCATACTCTGGCGCTGAAATGACCTCCGGTGGCCATTGTGCATCATGCTTCCACTCTTTGGTGAGCCTGAGCCCGGAGACAGCGATGGAGAGCGTGAATGGGAAGGGGGAATCTGAGGGGTGACGAATGACGATGAATCCACTGGTGCTGCAGTGGGCTGCATGTAGGCGCGGCTCTCATGACCATTTGGAGCGGAAGGCAGGCCGGCCGAGGGGAATGACGAATGTGTGTTAGAAAGATCGTATGACGACGGGTCCAGTTGAATCATAAGGCCCCCTTGCAGCATGTCACTCTGACTTGCAGAGTTCTGGATCGGTCTCTGTGCAGCTGGGGACGCCACCATCTGCTGATACGAAGGCTGTCGCTGTGGGACTCTCGAAGCCATTGGCGACCACCAGGCTTGGCCATCTTGTCCACTCAGGTCGGGGGTGCTGTACGGAATCCCAGAAGAGCCAAGAGAGTCGGAATGCCAGGAAGACATGGACTGAGGGCCTGAAGAATGTGGGGAGGAGAAGATGTCGTCAGCCGACGGGGGGCTTGAGGTGGGCAACCCCGAGCCGCTGGACTGGCTTAAATATCTCGGGGGCTGCCCCGCTAGCGCAGCTGTTGATGGAGAAGGCATGGAGATAGCCGGCGATTGGTTGAAGATGCCGGTGTCATATTGGGGAGGCATTTCAGCCGATGCCTTGGGTAGTGATTCGGTGCGGTTCAAGTGGGCAGCAGAGTTGTCTGCTGCCATATTCTCCTGTTGAACGAGGATATCGGAAGGTGGTGGGGACAGAGGCAGGCGTTCATCCGAGCTGCGAAAGCTGAAGTTGTTGAATCGCTGCGCCCAGGCTTCTTGATACGCCATTCTGTTCCGTTGAGGTTGAGAGGAGCGTGTTATGCCAGGAGAGAAGCTCTGCTTGTGCAGCGGACCACGACGATCATTAGGTTCGCGATGACGACGGATCACCTTGGGCGTAGTTACAGCACTCTTGGTGGTCTTACGACTAGGAGTTGCTGGGGGAGTCGACGGAGAAGGGCGGGTTTCCGGAGCGCACGCTGTCGGCGGAGCTTCAAAGTTGACACCAAGCTCAGAAACGGCAGATGGGTGAACAGTGTCCTGTAGAGAGAAATTTTGGCCTTGGCTGGTAGAAGAGTCCGCGTTCTGGGACAAACACCAGAAGTCTTTGCTCCAATTTTGGGCTGTTTGCTGATGGGGTTGCGCTGTTGATGTGGAGATGGCCGGAGAGTGCTCGCCACAGTCGCTGGACAATGACTCAAGCTGAAATATTTGGTCAAGATCGCCAGGGAATGAAACATCTTTGTTGCCATCCACACTGGAGTTGTCCATATTGACGTACTGATTAAATAAATCTAAATCATTCAAGGAATGGTCGAACTGCTGGGCGAACATTGTGCCAGACGGGGTGCCGCTTTCCGTTTGCGGCGACGACCAGAGGAGCTGTCTAAGGTCGACCCAACGAACACTTGGGCCGAGTAGATGTGACTGGCGACGAAGGCCGCGGAAGCACAGAAGCTTGATGCAGAGGAAAGCTTGACGCAAAGTAAGGGACGGCTAGCTTAGCCGAGTATCCGTCCAAAATGGCCGCGGTGATGACGATGGCTCGAAGTAATGATGGAATGCAATGGCAGTGTTGGAACAGTTTGACGAGTTGACAATCGAAGAAAACAGTGCAGAAAATGCAAAGTAGACAAAGCAAACAAACAACAGACAGAGGGCTCCTATTTGAATTGCTACGATGGGCCCCAGCCTCTGGATTCTCTGCTGGATTCTGTGCACATTCCAAGAGCTCTCAACAAGGGCAAGATAGGCAGGGAATGTGCCATCAAGGAATACGCAGCCCCTCGATATGGCCCACCCCATCCCAATTGCTCGAGCAGAACGGCCCATGCCTTTCCCACGAGCCATTGTCGCCAATCAGGAGGAGTGCAAAGTCGGTGGCTGATTCGTGCCATCCACTGCCAGACACCCTTCACCCAGTGGGCTCGGAGCACTGATGGCCACCCGCGGGAATGCAACCTTTACTATGCCAGAAACAGGGTGCAGAGGTATCAGCAGGGCGGATATGGGCGGGTCTTAGAGGAACCAGCGAGCGCTGAGCCAATGACACCAACCTCGCCATTGTTTGATAATCGATGTCGAGGCTGGATCGAACTATGAGTGTCACAATGGAGGTCGACCGGCTTCGACGGCTCAACGCGTCAAGGGACGACGTGGAGAGGGGGCTCAACGGGCTGACTGACACCTGGAGTGTAAGCGTCATTGGGTTGCTTTGGCTCATCCTGAGTCGTATACGTAGGATAGCAGCCTCAATGATTTGCACTAAATTACCCCGACCGAACCTTTGCTCCACGCTCTTCCCGCATGGTGGAGCTAATGATCTTCGGGTACTCAATGAGCTACCGTTGGTGAGCTGGTTGGCCTGAACATTGGAATGCTGGGCCTGGGAAGAATGCACACCCCCCGTAACAATGCGTGGACAGAAGGATTTGGCATTCTGGATCAAAGCCCTTCCTGTATGCTTTTTGCATTAAGCATTAGCTCCAAAAAAGAAAGAAAATTCTCTTCTTTAGATCTGTAGATTAACTCGTCGTTTAAGACGAGTTTCTATTCTTATCACCCCATTACGGGTGAAGTTCTGGCGAAGGAGGGAGGGCGTAGCTTTCGCATTCAGCTCTGGCCTACACCTTCTGTGAGTGTGCTGAGCTCCGTACCCATTGGCCTTGGACTACGCTGAAGAATAAGCGGTCCGTATCGTAGAATTCGGCTTTGCGAGGGCTCGGAACTCTAAGTGTGATGTTTCATCGCGAGTTCTTTGTTCCTTGTCTCAAGATAGACAGCCTGATTCGCCAGCCTGGGGAGAGTTTAGTACAGCATAAGATCGTCTCAGAAGCGAGGCCGTCTCATTTCCCTGGCCAAGTTGCCCTTTCTTTGTCCAGATTCCTCAGCATCTGGTGGAGCTGGGGTTCGTAATACTTAGGCTTACGAAGCACAGGCGATCGGAACAAGGTCACACTCTTCCGAGAGACGATGGAGGCAAGTGGTGTTTTGGAAGGTGTCTTATCAGGGGTCCGCCGAAACCGTCGTTCTGGCGGTACAGTGAGTCGAGCAAGCCACCCAGAAGAATTTCTAGGGCCAGCTTCTTTTAGTGCATTAAGCATACCAAAACCTAAACATAGACAGCCAAGGATGGATTAATGCTAAGTATGGAATATAGATTCTCTGCATCGAATGTAAGTCCTGCTCGACTGTAAAAGTCGGACGAAGATGATGGGCATTGTAGCAAAGGCAAGTGGTAGTGCCGCGTATTTCCTTTTTGGGAAGTCAATGTGCCGCTGTCCTCTCGACAAGGACTGATTCTCTTTCAAAGAAAAGTAAAACATCAGCCCGAAATTGGAGTGGAGAAAAAGGCCAGATATGGATTAGAACCCAGGAGCATGGAGAGAATCTAAGCGAAGAAGCCAGCTCCAGCAGTGATAATGTCGACAATCAATGCTACCTCCAGAGTACACAGCAGCCCACACCCATGATGAGAAACACTCACCGGCGGCACGTAGAGACTCCGGGACGGAATTACTCGCGACTCCGAGCCGAGCAGCAACGAGCGTTGATTGGAGGAAATAGCGAGACTCAGCCGCAACAGCTAGACCCAATTGAGCATTCCGCAATCGGCCCGATGGCAGCGCCGGAAAGGAAAGGAAAGGAAAGGGAGGCAACAAGGCCAAGGTCATGTGGTGATGACGGAAATCTGACTGACACCCGCGAGGTTCGCCTTGTTCCCATCCCTTTCTTCCACCCCAGCACTGGTTACTGTGCTATTTCTCATCCATTCTAGACACTTCTCGGCGGACAGTCGTCGAGTCTTATCATACTCGAACTTCCTTTGAGGGACTGTCTCTCAACGAATTTTTGTTCTTTACCCCTCGTCCCCTCCCGTTGCACCACTCGTATCCCCACGAAAAGTGGGCATGACATTATAGCGCCAGGGCATCGGCCATCGGTTATTGCCCCTCTTTACGAACAAAGCACCCAGCCAAGTTCCGAACAGAGCCCATAACGCCGTCATCCTCACGCAGACTTGACGGATACTGCCTAAGCACTACTCAACGCGTCGCGGTATTTGTCTAGCATCAAGTACTGCGCATTCTCATTCAACTCAACAACCGAGTTCACAAACGACCCAGCAGTCTATATGTATCACGTCAGACACTCCATCGAAATCGAACGTGTTTTCAAGGGAAAGAAAGGGCTTAAACCGTATATCTCGGCCAAGAACCTTTCCAACAACCAAACGCGCATGCGTCTTGACTCAAAACAATCCCCCAACTTGAAGTGAATTTACAGATATCCATAATGTTTTGCGAGGTTATTCTGGTCAAGGGCCTTCTCGGCTCTCACTAGGCGGCTACTACCTTTGCGCCTGTGCTTCACCATGGATTCCTTCAAACCATTTGGAGGCCTTCGAAGCCACTTACTGAAATCAAAAATCTCCACTCTTCTTCCCTTGCCAAAAGCAATTGACCTCTCTTCATCCCAGTCGCTACAAGTGCGAGTGGGAAAACTTTTGTCAAGTTTGCTTTGGGACTTCTTGGTCATTGCCGCTGTTGGCATTCTTTGTTGACCAGATCATTCTGCAAAAGGCCTCTACCAAAATGAGCCCTCAAACCATGAACAAAAAGTCATGGGAGTCTCTCTCTTCAACGTTTTCTCAACTTGAAGTATCGATCTCTCATGACAGTTGCTATGCCTCGGACGAAGTCTCTGTCGTGTCGACCAAGCAAACCACCTCGAACACCTCTGGTGTATCAGGCCCGGTGACTGCAACCGAACCGTCTCTTGGTTCCTTCTTGAAGCCCATCTTGAAAAGACCGTATTCCGAAATCGAAGAAGATGAGGAATCAGAGTCGGGCTATGCATCGGAAAACTCGGAATACGACTATGATGCGATATTCGAAGACAGTGATGACGATGATGATATGTACCATGTCTCCGGGTGGGACGACGCGTCTGATATAATGTCAGACTCATGTGACGAAGACGATGCCGAATCCCTGGATGGATCTTTCATCTCTTTTGGACCCATGGTTCGATTTGACACGAACATACGCTATATTGATGCTCCAGATTCGCCGGACGACAATGAAGACTCTGAAGCAGAGCTGACTGGCCACGAGCTAATGGAACGTGCACTGGCATCTGGCACGCTCCGGTTCAAGGAGTCAGTTGACGAGCTGGACGTCAACGACATCGAGGATGACGAACTCAGCAGTACGCTCGAGTCGATCAAGCAGCTGCCTGAAGAGCACACCAGCGACATCGTCGATCTGGACAAGAGGCTGTTTCTTGCCTACATGAATGGCATCAATGGGATTCGCGATCTCGAATACAAAGCCCGCCTTCGCAAACAGGCCAATGACTTCTACATCGGTCGTCTGGACTCCCCGTACTTGGACCTGGATAGTGCCAGCGGTACCTATTTTGACAATGTGCTGAACCACGTCATTGGGCTTTTCCGCAACATAGTTGCCAAGGAGGACTTTGGAGAACTTGCCAACCTCGTTAACGAAGAAGGCGCCTCTGACCGTCCCTCGAGAGCCGGTAGAAGTCACAACAAGGACTTGCTGGCCAAGATCGAGAATCTACTCTCCGAAAGACTAGCGTGTGACACCAACGTAGGGCCAGACGAGCTAAGCTTCTTCACCAGCGGTGTTGCGTATGCACTGGAAAATTGGAATGGCTTTTTGGTCCACTAGAGTCAAAGATCATACAGAAATGATGACATGACGGATGAAAAGAATTTGCAAACTGGAACTAGCCCAGGAATTGATTTTTGCTTGACATTTTTCTTTTACGGTGTGCCATTGCACAGCACAACCGATTTCTACCAAAAGCTCATGAGCGGGGTTCAATAGTCTTGATAATATTATCAATAGCATGACATTGAAATAAAAGTGCCATTTCCTTCTACATATCAAAGGTCATCGAGAATCCCTACCAGCCCAAGAAGGCAATAGACACGACCCGGGCCATTAGAGAATACTGTCTCATTATCGAACAGTACTCGAAACATAGAAGTGTCAAGCATACGCTCAGATGATGCTATAAAACAAACCTTCCCTGTCAGTCTTGAAACAAGCTGAGTCCGTCAAGCAAGGCACAGCCCGTCCAGCTGTAACACACATTGTCATAGTAAGTGCCTAAATTTGGGATTGTGGAAAATCCACCTGACCTGAAACGAGCGAGGCTTGAGGTATGATACCCGGTTCTGCTGTGAAACCGATCGCTTGGGGGCCAAACAATACCTACAGGGGTACTACTTACTACTTACATCGGTATTATGACATGGCCAGTTACCTCCGAGTCCGCAACCTTGCTTACGCTAACCATGGCTTAGGTCACAATTTTTCAGTTACTTCGCTGGAAGGAATGTTAACTAATGACTCCAACAACAGATCAAAGCTGATGTCAGATCCGATCCGATCAGTAACTACCTTACTTAACTAGTTAGTAACTAACACTAACTAACTACCAGGTCGCCGCAGACAACATGACATAACGAATAATAACCGAGTGTGCTAAGCCAGCCAGCCAGCCACGTCACAATCAGATCTAACAGGCAGAAACTAACCCATTAAATTACTTAGCTACCTAGGGTAAATGAAGGAGCCGGCCTTATGAACGGAAAAGAGCGGAATTCGCCTACACCAGAATAATTCAAATCAACTACACTACTTACTAGTCTACTTGTCCACTATGCAAGCAACTAGTAACTAACTTCTTAGTAACATCTTAGTTACCGAAGCCACCATCGCCTCCACCGAGCCAGTTAGATCGTATGATTCTAATGAAAGTGTGATTGATGAGTTGATTGGAAATGCTGCCGTGTTGTTTCTATTGCTAAATACAGTCTAGTGTATTTCCTTTGTGTGTGTGTTCTATTGTTGATTCATTGTTGGTTGTTCGCTAAGTATTTGTATTACTTACATATTGGTGGTGTGGAGCACAGCACTTACAGTACATGTCATTTTGGCTGGCATTAGATGGGGGGCTATATGCATGTCATCTACTGTTGTAGGAGTATTAGTAGTAGTAGTATTCCGTCTACTTTGGCTGATCGGTCGGGGTTCGGACTTTGAGTCTCTTTTGACTTTGTGATGATGGTGTACAGATGCCTCGTTCTATGTACTTGCTGTGTTGTGTACATGCAGGCTGCGCCAGGGTATGACACACACACATACTCGCACTTGCGATCGATCGATCGATTTACTGATCGGCCCTTTATCCCTGCAGTGGATGATGATGATGATGATGATGATGCTGCTAGCTGGGATTCCCTTGCCCATCGTGGCGAATGGACTGGGCTGGGCTGTGTGACTGTGCCCCGACGCCGGGTGTTTATCGGGATTGGATGGTTCACATGTGTTGATGTTGCGTACATGGGCCCTTATTAACTAATTTGGTGAGTACTTACCTTAATACTTAGTAGGGCAATGACTATCATTGTAGCGACGGCCCGTTAGTCAGTCTCCCGGTCAGTCAGCTATATCGGAGTATATCTCGGTTTTTTGTGGAACCAGAAACAGAAGCAGAAGCAGAAACTCTACTCAGCTCACCCATCAATTGCACCGTCACACGTACCAGAACTGTATATCCTTGAACGCTACACAAGAACATGTGCGGGCTATCTGGTGCGTGAGTGAGTGATTGCGGGGTTAGTTACTAGCTAGTTTGTATCCTAGGCCACCTGCATAAGTAGTACTACATGGGAACGTGATTTGTGTAAATAGCAGCCAGTTATGGTTATCTATAGGTCTAGATCGTGATGATCTTAGGTAGATAGTAGTGGAGATCATATTAGCTGGAGATGTCTCTTAATGTCAATAGTTGGGTTCATTGGGCAGCAAGCAGTATTGATCTCATTCTGTGATTAACTATGGGCCATGGGGGGTTAGTCTAGCTGAATAATAGTGCTCTGACTATTGACAAGCCACTCCCGCTGCGCTAGGATGCATGGCATTAGAGGAGGTGATGCTGTGGTGTGGTTGGTGCGATTGGGATCATGTTGCCGCTGTCGCTGCTGCTGTTGTTGCTGTTGCTGCCAAGTTGAAGGTGCCAGGGTCGGATATCTCCTATGAGAAGTGTATCCTAGTCTAGATTCAGGATGATATTCTTATGTTAGATAGAGGCGTGATCTAGACGCAGTTGAAAAGAATATGGTAAATACAACAGCTGAATTCATCATAGATTACTCGAGGTCTAGAACTCTTCGAGATTTGCATCTTCCCAGTGCGTCCCATGTCCTTGGCTCCGGAATGACAGCTGACCCCCCACTACTTTAGATTATTATTCCTTTTGATCAATGGTCCCTAGGAGGATATGTGCACTACCTAGAATAATCTTAATGATGGATGGATAGATAGACTGAGTATGCACCTACCGTGCATCTCCAGCCTATTGGGACTTCCCATCTACTATCGGTCTCCCCGTCGCTTAATATAGCCACTGCTTGAGTCATGCAGTGTGGTCTCAGCTGGAGCTTTTACGTGGATATTTCCCCATCTAACTAGACCCAACTGGGCTGAGCTGAACTTGGGACCTGAACGGACTCAGCTGAGAGAGAGAGAGAGAGAGAGAGAGAGAGAGAGAGAGACAAAGTGGGTATAGCAACCATATCCGAGATAGATTAAAATCTGTAGTCGGAAACCAATCATAGGCCAGAGCTCCCTGGTGTACCCGATTAACTATCCGAGGACTTACCCGGAACGGCTTCATCGAGGGCCGTCCGAACCACGGAATGCGAGAACTACGGAGGTCACTGTCTGTCCATTGGTCATGACTGAGCATGACTGGGTACTGGGATCGGTCCACTGGGAAGGCACGGAGAGGAGATTTTTGGGATATGTCCATTGTCCAACGATGCTGTATGTATGGTTGTTCGATCGCGTGATGGTGGGGGGTTGTGTGGGTGTGTGCCTGTAATGGTATTTCAAATCTTTGGCTTCTTACCTAACTAGTATCTAGTACCTAACTGCGCACCCGGATTATTGCAGGGGTCAGGAATAAATAGCAAGAAGATAGACTACTCACTCCATAGTAACTTTGGGGACGGCACATCAAGCAGGGATTTGCCCTGTGCTTCCCAGCAGCTTAATACTGAGAAGGAAGGTCGGAGGATTTTGTGGTCCCGAATAGTCATATAAGATTTGTCAGGGCGTCCTTTAGCCTCATATAGCAATTCAGTAGCGTATGGGGTAGATATGGAGAAATTGCGTGTGTGTGTGCTGGAGAGTCATGCAGCACGCTCATGCATTATGGTCGTTACTACCCACCGATGATCTACCTTGTCAGTCCCGTTCGAAAGGATCCCCATCTTGATATTTTCGACCTCATCTCGGTCATAATCCCTTTTGCTTGTGAGATTCTGTGACGGGTGCAAGGCAGATTGACAGGAATCCCTAGCATTTCTGGAAAGAAACGGGGCCCTTTTTTCGAGCCTCATTGCGTAATTGCTCAGAAAAGGCACCATCGCACCTCGAATTTTTTCAGAGACTCAAAAGGGGAGTGAGAGAGGCAGAGGGGGAGGAGAGTGCCCGTGGTGATGGGAGTGGACCCCATGTCTATTGGCCCTGGGCACGGCCGCCTTCCGCTTCGGCCCAGGGGTATTGATTGGATTTAATAGTCGAAAATCAGAGTTTGACCTTGTGTTGGATGGGTCTGGATATTTTCGGGAAGGATATGAGATACCGAAACCTGGTACGACCAATAGACGTGCTCAACCGTGGCATATCTCTTTGTGACCATTCTTTAGGCAGAGAGGGTAGAAGAGGGGATGGGAGAAGACCCAGGAAATTCGTCCAGGAACATGACGGATCATCGTCCCAGACACCTTCCATTTTCATTCAAATATTCAGAGGATTACTAGTGACGTACAACTTCGCCTAAGATGAGAGAAACCTCGAGGCGGAGCGGCCAAGCAGACCAACACGGGTCGGTTAAGCGGTTACAGACGTACAGTAGCGCCCCTTTCCTGCAGTCGGACGGTTTTAGGGTTTTGTTTCGAAGGCTGAGTGGGTCGCATTCGTTAGTTAGTTTGGTTCTGGAGATCGTCGTCTTTCTTGGGGGCTTCGCTGCCTTTTCCTTCGCTGCTTCTCTGGAAAAAAAGGAAAAAAAACAAGGTCCCAAGGGCTTCTTCCAACGGTCTCAAGTCACGGTTGTTACTATTGCTCATCCAACCAAGGTACTATACCATCAAGGCTGTTGAACTACTTCTTAGAGCAACGCTTCCCAGTTGCTGAAAGGAAATGCGTGGTTCATGGCGGCCGAAAGGTCCCAATAGTAGTACCACGTTGTTGTATGACACACACGCACAGCATTCACCCTCCGAGTGGCAAGATCGGCAACCCGCTCGTGCCTGGAGACATCCGACTCGTGCTGAGTCTAATGCCGTCCAAAGTCAAATCAAATCATTTCCATTTGGTCCAGTAGATACGTAGATACTAGATAGATACTTTGAAGACAAGACACCATCCTACAACATACTTTTGTACTAAGGTAACAACTGGTACAACCTTGCAAGGAATCCGGAGATGATTGCCAGCCCATCCGCTTCAGAAGAGCGGATAAGACTTTCCATCGCGCAAATTTGATAATCCCAAGTTAGCCTTCACCGTTCACAGCGACCGTCGCCTCCATCAACCTCTCTCTTCTCCTCTCCCCCCTGCTCCACTCTCCCCTCGACCCTCATTTGCCTCTTGCTTCTCTTCTTCCGCCGGGGGGGGAAAAGGGTGGGCTCCACCTCTCCTGGTTTTGCTTCGAGTAAAAAGAGACTAAAGTGGTACCAAGTCGCCCAGTTTAGTCTGTAATTGTAATAGTCAGTAATACTAAACAGTTCTAAGTCACTAAATATTTCATTCCTCGGGTCTGAATGGGGAGCTAGAGCCTAGTTTAGCAGTAGAGAAGAGACAAGACGGACAGACAGACAAGAAACACAGAGAGCAACACAACTCTCATTGCAACGGGATCTTCTTCTGTCTGTTACTCCTGAAATTACCATCAACTACTCCAAATCTTCCTTTCTTCCTCTACTTCCCTTTCTTTCTTTCTTTCACTTACTCTCCTTCTTTCTTTCTTACTCACACACACACACACTCTCTCTCCTTTTCTCCTCCTTCCCTCTGCTATAGAACTCTTCGATGAGTTTTCTTCTCCGTCCAGTTCTTTATTGATCTCTCGGAATCGATTTCCTTCAGATCCCTTTCCGCGTCTTCCTTATCGAACATGACCCCGACGTACTGTTAATTGGTTCCTTTCTCCGGGTACGTTCTACTTAGTCGCGACACTATCCTACCCTGCATCCATCCCGTTGGGTACTCTGTACATTTTCTTTTTCTTTTTTCTCTTCCTCGCTTTGCTTCGGTCCTTCTTTGTTTTTCTTCGCCCTTTCGCTGCTCATTGCGCCCCTCCCCCAGTCATCCTCCCTGTTTTGGCTTTTGATAGTCTGGGATGGTCCAACGCCATCTTACGACATCCGTTCAGAAGGCAGACTGCGCAAAGGCGAATCAAGCAAATGGCCCCCAAACTAGGCTGTGCATCGGAGGTCGTATTGTTGGAAAAGCTGACGAAGATATGCTTATGCCTTATGACTTTTAGGATGATCTAGCGTGCTTTCCCTATTCTTTCTGGCCATTCTCTTTGACCCTCGACATTTTACCCCGAGTCGTTCACTTTCTATCCTACTTCTTAATACATACCACCCTTTGCGCGCTGTCGGGGTCGGTATATGACCCAGTGGTTCAACCATGCAGCACACCAAAGGACTCGAGTTTCACGAGCTGGGACGGACGATCTCGCGTTCGCGCAGCACCAGCATGTCCAGCGACTCACAGCTCTCCCGTTCCCATTTTCTCGCTCCCCCACCAGTGATCCCCGCGCCCTCGTATATCGCCTCGTCTGCGGCCGCTCAAATAATTACTGCGGACCAAGAGTTCAACGCCGCCGACTTTGTGGCCGACGATGAAGGCCATGAGTCCAGTGCGAGTGCGCTTGTCACTCGTGAAGCCCTCTCTTCTCTCAATGCATTCCTCGACAACATTCTCTTCAACATCCTGGCCGCGGCCAAGTCCACTCAATTGGTCAAGATTCGTCCCGCCGTCGCCGAAGTGTTAAAGCCTCGACTCGCCAAGGAGATGGTGTCGGCAGCTGATGACGAGTTAAGTGAATATCTGGGCGGACCGGAAGACGAGCAGCTGGAATCCCGTAGCGGCCAAACCTCGATTGGCGAATTCGACCTTGTGCGTTCCTGGAAGCTGACCCGTCTGCGGTGTATGGTCTACACGCGGCTGGGAGACATGGAAGAAGATGATGAAGAGGAATACATCAACCAGGAAATCATAGGCGAAGATGGAGGCGGCCTCCACAGGCTCGCCAGCCATGTCGGTCACATCACGCCTGCTGCCTCAATCTTTCTTACCTCCATCATTGAACACATGGGTGAGCAAGCCCTAATCATTGCGGGCGAGATAGCTCGGTCTAGATTATCAGCAAACCTTGAGGGTGAAGATGATATGACGGAGACGGGCGCGAACCGCGCAAGCATGGACCGACTGGTCGTGGAAGACCACGACATGGAGAGGCTGGCGTTGAACCCCACTCTGGGAAGGCTCTGGCGGACTTGGAGGAAGCGTATGCGAGGAAACAACTTGTCGCGAGCGGTGTCAAGGGAATCTCTCGTGAATCGCCAGAGCTTAGTTTTCGGGCCCAGCAGTAGGAAGAGCAGTGCGATCACACTCGATGAGATCTCGCCGCGTACCGCATCATCGCGGTCTGTGAATGAGCCGCTTCCGGAGAGCCAGGACGAAGTTGACCCGGCATCCGTCCCACTGCCGATGAGTGAGCATGATGTTCAGGAGATTGAAACCGCAGGCTTCCTCCCGGAGCTCGACACTAGCGACATCCAGACGATGCAAGCCGTTGTAGCCCATAAGGTTCGACCCCACAGCCTTATGGTGCTGACGCTACCCTCACCAAGATCACCCTCATCGAGCGGGAACTCCCCTATCACGCCAAGATTAGTTAACATCAAATCGCCGCGCCATGCTCGGTCAAGGTCTTTGCCCAATGCTGCTCCTACGGATGAACAACCATCCGAAGTTAAGCAGCCCGCCGAGCGCACGTCGCCTACTCCATCAGAGGAGCGAAGACGCCTGGAGACGATGTACGAGCATGACGAGGATGACGAGTGGCACGGTGGAGCGGCAACTAAATCAGAGACCGCCGAACAAAATGAACCGGTGGTTCCTAGCGCTGCACAGGGGGCCGCCGCGACCCCGTCCACATCGGTCGCATCGGTCGTAGCAACGAGTGACGCTAGTAGTACCCCAGTGTCGTCACCTTCTCTGACCGACCGTGAGAGGGAAGAGATCGACGAGGTTGAGAATCATGAGACAGACGAAAAAGCTCAAGTGGCCTCTGGGGTAGAAATTGCCCCTGGGCCTGTCGCGCCGCAAACGCAGGGGGTCGTCGACTCCACCCCGGCACAACCCGTCGCCGCCGATCAGGATGCGTCCAAGGCTGCTGATTGTGACCAGTCTACTCCCGACGATTTGACCCCTCCAACTGTTCCATCTTCTGTGGACGACATCGCCGTAGAGAAAACATCTCGGCCTGTTTCAACTTCTGGAGAGAGCGCAATTTCGGAATCCTCGCGATCATTGCCTGGCAAACGCGGCTCGTTCGTACCCGGGGTTCAGCATCAGTACGGGCGCTCGAGCCCAGGGATAGCCTCCGTCGGCTCCGGCGTCGAACGCGCCGCAGTCCAGCGATTGCCGGCACGACCATCCACCTCAGTGGCGTCTTCTGTCTATTCCAAGTCTCGTCGCTCAGGCAGTTTCAGCAGCAGCCGTGAGAAGCGTCCTGTCACTGCAGGTTCTACGACTTCTCAGGTATCGAGCAAGTTGAAAGGTCTTATCGGTCGCCCTGCAGATACTGGCTCGCTTCGTCTCCGTACCTCGTCTGAGGTCAGCAGGGTCTCGACAAGGGAGTCGGCTTACGACGATACGTCCGGCTTGGACGAGTTGATCCGCAGCGAGGAAACAATCCATTTCACCTTGACTCCCAAGAGCATGAGGGAAATGGAGGTGAGTCAGCCATTGTTCCGCTCCTTTTGCTATTGCTAATCCCTCATATTAGTTGCCGGATTCACCTAGATGGCGTGCTCAGCAAGCAGGTACTGAGCCGACCGACCTGCCGAAAAGCGTTGAACCGACCCCAGATGACATGTCTCGGTCGAGACATTCAACTGCATCATCGAAAAGCACGGTGGCCCTTCCGCCAGTACCCAAGTACATCCAGCCGAAACCCAAATCCATCGAAATTCCCGCCATGGTCCCACAGCAGAAACCGGCTGCCGGACAGGCTCGGGATGCGAAGCACAGCATGGAATCGACCCGTGATTTTGCAAACTTTTTGAAGTCCACCGGACCGAATACTCCTACCACTCCTGCAACGGTTGATGGTAGCCCCGCCAAGTCGTCGGGCCTGCGTCGGTTGTCTGATGCCACTGAGATTTCGAAGAAGCTGTCCCGGCCTGCGAGTAGCACTGTTTCTGTTGCAGCCTCTGCCCGTAGCGGTCCCCGCATGGAAGCCCGTTCTGCCGTGGTTCCCCGGGGCGATCAGTCGTCCGACTTGATCGATTTCATTCGGGAAGGCCCACCAACGGCTGGGGCTCATCGTATCCCGCGTACTGTTGCGCCTTTCAGGGATACCATGGACTCGGACGAGCTCCAGGCTATTGAGCCAGGCCGCACAAAGGGTGCCCCCTCCGTGGCTAGCACGCAATCGGTAGCTGAGACGTCTCTGGTCTCCGTGGGCTCTCGCACAGGGCTTCTGGAATCTACTAGTCGGACAAGCACTCCGACTGTCATGGCCAAGGAAACGAAGACGACATTTGCTGCTCCTGTGAGCGTATCCGATGACCACCGTCCGCCACGGACACGACGCCGTGTACCGGACCCTTACGCTATTGACTTGGACGATGACGACGAGCTTGATGAGCTTCTTGAAGAGCCAAAGCCCAAACGTGATGAGGAGAGTCTGATCGACTTCCTGCGCAATGTTCCCCCGCCAGAGCCCACTCCGCCACAACAGCCTTTGGCGGCCAATGCAAACTCTCGGCGGGGCTCAGCATCAGTGAAAGCTCGTCTGCGTCGGAACACCGCATCCGAGAAGACACTTATCGCGAAACCCTCCAAGACCTCTCTGCGTCAACAGCCCGATAACTACACGGGAGGCGCCTCGAACATTACTGTCAAAGTCGGCATGGAGCGCAATGCGGGAGCCATGAATGGCGCCTATGACCTCAAGACTCCCTCGGTGCGACAGACCGAGACCAGCGCACTGGCAGATTTCCTCAAGAACACTGGACCCCCTGAGCCTCCCGTCAGCAAGGCTCCTGCTGCTACCAAGTCTAAGGACTCGGGATTCTCGCGACTCTTTATTCGCCGCAAGAAGGTCGAGGCATGATGTGTCTCCTCGAATGCGTCTTATATTCTCCTTCCTGTGTCCTAATTCTCTACATTGTCA
Organism: Aspergillus eucalypticola CBS 122712; assembly: GCF_003184535.1. Classification (NCBI taxonomy): domain Eukaryota; kingdom Fungi; phylum Ascomycota; class Eurotiomycetes; order Eurotiales; family Aspergillaceae; genus Aspergillus; species Aspergillus eucalypticola. Next base: position 744,845 of record NW_020290282.1, read on the forward strand.
CTCTCTAATCATTGCTTTGAACACGATATCATAATGTGTTAGGCAAACGACATGCCCTGTTCGCCGTGGCGAACCCTGATGACCGATACTGTCTTTTATTTCCTTGCCCTTTTCCTGTCCATATTGGAGCTTTATTCTTTCGCTCATATCTTCTATTTTCTTTCCCTTTTGGATTGCGGTCTGCCTTTGCACCTCTTGGATGTATCACTCTTTCCAGCGGTATTTCTTTCTCACGCTTGATTCCCCCTCTACATTTCTTCCTTTATCTTCCACTACTTCGTGGACCTTTTCTTATTTACTTAGTATCCTCAGGAAGAGAGTTTCATTATGGCCTATGAATGAGATTACTTGACTTTTCAAGCGCCTAAGTTGTTGATAGGAAGGAAATTTAACAACTTAATCGGATAATTAATCCCTTCACTATAATGATTCGAGTAGTAAGTAGGTGTCCGAAGACAATCTACTGTGTGTAGTTTGTATAGATCCGGCGTGTGGGCCGATATCCGGAGAAACGTTCCACCGAACGATCGGGATCCCCTGGGCTCCAGAGCGCGGCGTGGCATCAATAGCAGCAGCACAGCAGCTTCCGAGCCTCGTTGTCAATTATAGTCTCCTTCCCCCCGGCCACTGCCACAACTGCCATTGACAATGGCGGCCACCCGTCTCACAATGAGGTCTTTCCTCGGTCTTCTCTTCCTCTTGTTCGTTCAACTCACCTCCGCCCTGAAGTTCGACCTCTCTGCCGTGAGCGGGAAGAACGAGCGATGTATACGCAACTTCGTCTTCAAGGACCAGCTTGTGGTCGTCACGGCCATTGTGAGCGGAAACAAGGGTGATGGTCAGGTTGTTAACATGCATGTATGTGGGAACTCACCCCATTGTTGTCTGTGGTGATTGCGGGAGGCACGCTGGTCGGGCCAGCTGTTTTGTTGTCTCCCGATGTCCTATTCCACCTTGAAATTGTGTCGCTTGAGAAAGAAAAGATATACTTGGCTAACTATTTTGCTTTCTGAAATAGATCAAGGATGCGCTGGGCAATGACCACGGTCGTCCTAAGGATATTGCCGGAGAGACTCGCCAGGCCTTCACTTCTCCCGCTGATACTGCCTTCGATGTTTGCTTTGACAACCAGCTCACCACTCGTCGTATGTCTATACACCTTGGTTATTTTGTCTCTGTGATATACTAGGGATATTCTTGCTGTGTGGTGTGTATATGTGGTGCTAACCAGACAACCTACCAGACGCCGTTGCCAACCCCTACAAGTCCATCGAGCTCGACGTCGACATCGGTGCCGATGCCCGTGACTGGTCTAGCATTCAGGTCCAGGAGAAGCTCAAGCCTGTCGAGACCGACCTCCGCCGTATCGAGGAGATGGTGGCCGAGATTGTCAGCGAGATGGAGTACCTGCGCGCTCGTGAGCAAAAGCTGCGTGACACCAACGAGAGCACGAATGAGCGTGTGAAGTGGTTCGCATTCGGTACTATGGGTATGCTGGTTGGATTGGGTGCTTGGCAGGTTGTGTATCTGAGGGCTTACTTCAGGTACGTTCTTTTCCTCTCTATGACGCTTCCCCTAGTCTGGTATATGGGTGGTGTGGCTAACTGGTTTGGATTTGTAGATCCAAGCACCTTATCTAGACTATGTGGGTTTAAATCTAGAATCGTGAGAAAGAGAAGGTTCCAGGTTGATGCTTTCTCTCTTGTCATGACAAAATATGGACTATCTTTTTTTTCAATGCATTTCATTATCATCCTGGCCCTATGTAGCTCCGGGATTTGCTTCACGGTACACTGATTGATTATCTGATGAGTATGACAACTGTGCATGTATATTGGTGCTGGTGATCGGTATTATTATCAGATTTCTAGCCATTTTTAACCACATAGAAAGAAGACCTCTACCCAAAGTCGAAAGACCGTCGCTAGGTGCTGTAGTATGTCACCATGAAGCCGCTAGCAATAAGACAGCCAACGCGATACTGTGTAACTCCAGGCTGGATTCCATGCTAGTCAATAAGACTTCACTCTTTGAGAGCCAATTGCAGCCCACAGACTCTGACATCCTGCAGTCATAGCAACATCAGCGAAGCAAGGGGGGCAAACCAACCGCCGTTGGAAATGCGCCGGAGACGGTTGGTGAACAGCCCTGCAAACAATGCAAACGAGGTTTCTCCGGATGATGTCAACCCCGTCATTCTTCGGCTTCGGTTCTTACTTTATCGTCGACCCCCCCCAGGATATCACGACCAATCCTCCAATATCCTATTCATTTCCACTATAGGTCAGTGCCAATCACCATAGCGACATCATAATGTCTGCACCCAGACTCATCAACCGCTTCATGCGGCCATCAACCTCGTCAATCTCTCTTACGACAACTTTTGCCCGGCGCTCCTTCGGCAGCTCGGTTGTTCGTCAAAACAGCGTGAACAACAATGATCGCGCACCATCCACGGCCCCCGAGCATCGCAAGAACCAGACAAACAAGCCCCCTAACCCTCATGTGCCTAACACGACCTCCACCATGACCAAGGACTTCCCCAGGGTCGGTGAGAAGCCGGCTCCCCCGGAGATGTTGAACTCGGTCGACCCCAATTACCGGCCGGCGGATCCGTACCCCGGAAGAGTCGAGCATTTCACCGGAGGGCGCCAGGAGACGGGGGCTCAGAAGCCTGAACTTGGTGTTGGAGAGATGGAGGGCATTACCTTCAAAGTTGAGCCGCTGCGCCGGGAGGGCGAGGATGTTACTACTATGAGGGCTCGGTTGTTGTGTTCGTGATCCCCAGTCCACTTCCCCTCTGAGTCTTTCTGTGTGGAATGAGTAGCTGATGCAAATCCGGGGATTGTATAGATCAGAGCCGCAAGCGCGGAATCCTCGAGTCTGATCTCCTGTTGTCTACGTTCGCCGATGTTTATCTGGCCGATATGAACAAGGAGCAGTTGCAGGAGTATGACCGGTTCTTGGATGAGAATGACTGGGATATTTACTACTGGGCCACCCAGGACCCTCCGGCTGAGGGGACTGAGGCTGCTGTTTCCACTGATGCAGGCGCTCAGGATACTCCTACGGAGACGTGGAAGCGTACTGGAGCCAAGAGCGGCGAGTGGGCGCAGACGGTTGGTGCCTTCAAGGCTGCATACCGGCCCGTTCCGTCACGATGGGCCGACTCCAATGTGCTGAGACTCCTGCGTCAACATGTTCGGGATAACAGTGCCACGGGCTTCCATGCTGCGAAGACCAAGAAGACTGGTGGACCTGGACTGGGACGTATGCCCAATGTGCAGGTGTTCAACAACTGAGCTTGCTAGTCTGCTGCCATAGGCATGGTGGTGTGTGTGTGTAAGTGACGCGAGATTGTATAGTTGGCTTGTATTATATGTTGGGCGAGATTGTACAGATTATACACCGGGATGGCTTTACAGGGATATATTGGGAGGGTTATAAAAGCATTGCCGTTCGATAAAGAGGGTTCATTCACACTTCAACTTGATATCTATGATATAGATGGCCATAGGCGGTCAGCAGCCGAGGCAGGCGGTGAGGATTCACGTGACTCGCTTATACGAGTTAGGGTTGGCGGTACCGCACAACGGCGAGAAGGGCTGGGCGCGCTAGTTAGGGCTCAGGCGGGCACGCTGAGTGTCTGCCACTCCATCCTCAATGCTGTGATTTTTATCTCCAGCCTAGAGTCAACGACAATTGCTCCGCCCGCGTTCATCCCTCTCTCCTCCCAGACTCCCAACATGGCTGAGCAGCTCGTCCTTCGCGGTACCCTTGAGGGTCACAATGGCTGGGTTACCTGCCTGGCTACCTCTCTGGAGAAGTAAGGCAACACTACACTACCACCGAAATGAACACATGAAACAAATGCGTTTTGTTGCGAAAATCGAACAAGGTGTGCATGTGCTACCGAACAAGTGGTATATGGATGCATTGTTGCGAGAAAAGAAAATGATCGCATTGGTTGAAACATGAATATTCATATATCAAATGGACAAAACTGGGTTCTGACTTTTATGTTTTTCTTCCTCGATTATAGCCCCAACATGCTGCTCTCTGGCAGTCGCGACAAGACCCTGATCATCTGGAACCTGACCCGCGACGAGCAGGCCTACGGTTACCCCAAGCGCAGCCTTGAGGGTCACTCTCACATCGTCTCTGACTGTGTATGCCCTCCGAATCACTCCGTCCCCACCATGTCCCAGTCCAGACAAGAAAGAAGAATCATCCCCACAACGAAGGACGAAGCCCGATCGAGACCTACGAGAAGGCCGGACTGGGAAAAGCATCAAGGGAAGAAAACTTTTGGCTAACCGTTCATGGGGATTATATAGGTGATCTCCTCCGACGGTGCCTACGCTCTGTCCTCCTCCTGGGACAAGTCCCTCCGCCTGTGGGAGCTCTCCACTGGTGAGACCACCCGGACTTTCGTCGGCCACACCAACGACGTTCTCTCCGTTTCTTTCTCCGCCGACAACCGCCAGATTGTCTCCGCTTCCCGCGACCGCTCCATCAAGCTCTGGAACACCCTTGGTGACTGCAAGTTCACCATCACCGACAAGGGCCACACCGAGTGGGTTTCCTGCGTTCGCTTCAGCCCCAACCCCCAGAACCCCGTCATCGTCTCCGCTGGTTGGGACAAGCTCGTCAAGGTACGTTTGAGTCGACTCCCGCACATCCAAGTTTTCCATTATCCGCAATTTCGACAAGTCCAGAAGATGTTTTTGCATAAACGTATTTGCTACTTCAGAGCCTTATGGCCATGAGACAAACATTCACCCATGCCCTGATGGACACTCGACAAACATAGTTTGTTTATGTTGTTATTGTTCTTATTGCTTTTCCACTGAGAACTTCAATCTGAAGAGGATGTATCTGTGGGATCAAAGCTAACATGCAAAAACAACTAGGTTTGGGAGCTCGCTTCCTGCCGTCTCCAGACCGACCACATCGGTCACACCGGCTACATCAACGCCGTCACCATCTCCCCCGATGGATCCCTCTGCGCCTCCGGTGGCAAGGACGGCACCACCATGCTCTGGGATCTTAACGAGTCCAAGCACCTCTACTCCCTCCACGCCGGTGACGAGATCCACGCCCTCGTCTTCTCCCCCAACCGTTACTGGCTCTGCGCTGCCACTGCCAGCAGCATCACCATCTTCGACCTCGAGAAGAAGAGCAAGGTTGACGAGCTCAAGCCCGAGTACGTCGAGAAGGGCAAGAAGAGCCGCGACCCCGAGTGTGTCAGCTTGGCCTGGAGCGCTGACGGCCAGACTCTGTTCGCTGGTTACACCGACCACAAGATCCGCGCTTGGGGTGTCATGTCGAGGGCATAGATTGATACCCATCAAGTAATCCAAGGGACGGTGTTGAGATTTTAGCGGAGGAGAGAAATCAAATAACAAAGATATCTGTTTTTTATTTTTCCCTTTTCCAAACACACACACACACTCAAAAAGGGCAGGCATTGGTTGGGATGTATGAGCCATGAAGCAATGAAAGCACCTCGGAGGGAGGGGAGTTCTTCTCTCTTCGCTTCTCTCCTGGGTTTTCACCTTGAACATGTCTAGCTTTTACTTCGAGATTTTTCGTTTCATAAAAATCCGAACTGTCTGGAATCTTGTGAAAGGGATGACATGCAAAATTGTTCTAATACCATTTAAAAGACTGTTAAAAAGTTACACCCTATCACCGGAGGAGAGACCTGGTAGACATACCTTACTATTTACTATACTATCTTTGGTAACTCCGATGGGGAATTTGATGATGGTATACCGTAGAAGGATCTATCGATTCGTAGTAACATCTCAATATTCTTGCGGGGTCATAATCATGTCGCTGTTCTGGATTCGATCCATCGGTCGATGGAATGCTCCATCCTATCTACCTTATCCCCAGATTCAACCTCCATTTGAGGCTCTTCTCGGGTCCAGCCCTGAGATTGATCTACATGGCTAAGATCTCGTACCTTGCATGACACCAGGCTATGGCATTGATTCTGTCAGTGCTATGTAGCTATATCTCAATAAATGATATGTTGTCCGCATTCACACGATTATGGTTATTTGCTACTACTCACTTCATATACGTCCTTTGCAATAGTAAACTAAGCTAGCGGGTATCTCCAGGAGCGATGACATTATATACGTTATTGCGTGCATCACCGTTCAGTCTCCAAACTTCCTTCTATTTATCCTAATATCTTTTTTTTGGGAATTCTATATCTACATTTATAGAGGCCTGGGAGCTTCGCCTTTATCCTTCAACTCCTCTTCTTTGTTATAATGAAGTACTACTATCGAACTATTGTGTATAGTACTCCAGGACAACTTAGATCACATCCTGCGTCTATTGTTTATACTCATCTTGAGTATCCCATACTGTATGCTACCAGCGCAATGATACTAGGGATTTTCCATCATAGAATCTACTTGAAAAGTATATACTGCTAGCTAACAATTTCCGGATATAGTAAAAGCACCGCAATGCGGCATTGAACATTCCAAGTCGCTCAGTTAGCCGCTTAAGATGTACCACTAAGATATAATTAAATTATAGATACTCTAAGCTAAGAAGTAAGTGAGATTGAAGCAAGACAAATATGAGAAGAGTCCGCTAAGCAGTGCACGAACAGCGGGAAGTTCCAGACCCCCTTCACAACTTGATTAGGTTACAGTTAGAGATTCCCGCCGATCGATCGTAGTTTAGCTTCTTCCCTCTCCGCCCTGCCGCATGACGTCGCAACCTAGTCTTCCTTTCTTCTCTCTCTCTCTTCAGTCGCATTCCACTTCAGCTTACCCTTTCATTACTCCAGCGCTTCCATTTTCACCTCATTGATAATTCAATCATCTCACCATGTGTGGACGATACGCTTTAGGCGTGGTACGTACCTCATCCTCCGCCCTGTATACTTTTCCGGTGGTACTATATATCACCATCACCACTAGCCACACGTAACTAACAGATGAACAAATAGCGTATGAACTTCATCCGCCGCCGTCTCCAAGACCAAGGCCTTCAAGTCGACGACGCCCCTCCCGACGAAGACGTTCGCGAAACCTACAACTTCGCACCGGGGAATACTGGCGCTGTTTATCTTGCCGAAACGCATATGTACCCGTCTTCTCATCATGATGATGATGAGCCAGCTAGTCAACCTGACGTCGACGAAGAGGTGACTGAAGCAGCAGTAGCAGCAGTAGACGAAGTTGAGGAGGAGGAAGATGCAGGAGAAGAAAAACAAAAGAACAGCAAAGCCACCAAATACAAGCTCCACAGCATGCGCTGGGGTCTCATCCCGTTCTGGACGAAACGCAACCCCGACTACGGAAGTCTTATGCGTACGATCAATTGCCGAGATGACTCACTAATCGAGGACCGGGGCCTGTGGACGTCCATGAAGCGGAGGAAGCGGTGCGTAGTGGTGTGTCAGGGATTCTATGAGTGGCTGAAGAAGGGACCGGGAGGGAAAGAGAAAGTTCCGCATTTTGTCAAGAGGAAGGATGGGGATTTGATGTATTTTGCGGGGTTGTGGGACAGTGTTAAGTATGAGGGTGAGATAATATATTTTCATATGTCTGAGGGAATGTTGGGGTGTCGGAGCTAATTGAGATACAGATTCCGATGAATATCTCTACACATATACGATCATTACGACTTCGTCCAATCCCTACTTGAAGTTCCTGCATGATCGGATGCCCGTGATTCTGGATCCGAATAGCGAGGAGATGAAGATTTGGCTGGACCCCTCCAGGACGGAGTGGTCGAAGGAGCTGCAGTCGATCCTCAAGCCGTATGAGGGCGAGCTGGAATGTTATCCTGTGGCGAAGGAGGTGGGGAAGGTAGGGAATGATTCGCCGGACTTTATAGTTCCGGTCAGTAGTAAGGAGAATAAGAGCAATATTGCGAACTTCTTTGCCAATGCGAAGAAGGGTGCCGCGGTGAAGGTGGAAGAAGGAGTGAAGGATGAGAGACCCACGAAAGATGCGGAATGGAGTGAGGATAATGCCCCCAAGCCGGTTACCGGAATCAAGAGGGAACATTCTCCGGATGTCGAGACGGAGGATACTAAGTTGCAGAAAACGGAGCCGAGTGTAGATACATCGCCGAAGAAGAGCCCGGAGAAGACCTCACCGTCCAAGCCTGCGACGCCGGCAGGGAAGAAGATGCGCAGTGCCACGCACAATAAGCCGTTGAAGAAGAGCCCGCAGAAGCAGCCTCCTGCAGGGACTCAGCGGATTACGAACTTTTTTGGGAAGTGAGGCGTGGAATTTGCATGAAAGATGGAGATACCCAGAATCTAAGCTCCGGGCAGGACCCGGGAGCTAATTATCTGTAATTGAGGCATGATCCAACTTGATTCAACTGCCAGCAGTATGAATGGAGATACTATCCCACAAAGCCCATTAAATAATACAAACATGAACTATTGTACAAGGCTCCTAACCAAGTAGCCTATTGAGACTCTTGCTGGCGTAGTCTCTGGACCAACTTCTCCCGTAGAAATGGGCTCAGACCGAAACTAAACTCCAGTTAGCACATTTCACGCAGTCATATCAGCAATAGAGGGAACCTACATTCCATCACGAGTCACGATGCGATAAGTTCCTGCCCAAGTCAGCCACACCATCACCCAACCCAACGACCTACAATCAAATCAATCAATCACGCAACATACCACTCGCCTGATAATTACCATTCCCTCCCACAAACTTCCCGTCAGCATCCACCTCCAGACTCCCAAAGATATCCTCAGGCCTATCCATCCCGCCTCGTCAGCCCACACCCAACTCCGCAGGTACGAACAGGAAAAAAACAACATACCAAGCAATCCTCCCATACTCCGGCGGCCGTCTACCATCCGACAAATGAATCCAGCCTCCCCTCCCCGCCGAACCAGCACCCCCTTGACCACTAGCTCCGCCACTGGAGTCACCGACTTCGCCGCGCCGTCTCCTCGACCGTGCGCCACCCATCAGCACTCCCCCAGACATTAGGTTAGCGCCTGCTGTTGAGACCATCACCTGGGCCTGTGAAACAGCTTCTGGATCTTTGTATCCATGCTCCGCGATCACTTCTTGCAGGATGTTGAGGAATTTCGGGTTCTCTTTGAAGGAATCGGGTGTTGGGGGGAGCTTGGAGGTCACGCCGAGGGCGAGATCCGGGTTGGTGGGTTCGGAGGGTAGGAGAGAGAGGATGTTGGTGCCGTTTTTGGGGAATACGTACTGGGGAGGGAGGTTAGTAGGGTTGGTTTGTAGATTGCTGCGATTTAGCTAGCTCTTGGAATGAAATGTACTTACAATATGAGAATGGCCCTCGAGCGTCGACACAGCACGGAGCTGCGTCCACCTAGGCGTCTGGCGGACGAATGAGCGAATGCCAAACATTTTGAACCAAGTGCTGATATAAAGAATGGAGCTCAATTGAACTTTCAAGTAAATAAACGCTGGGTAGAATATCCGAAGACCTGGAGAAACTATGACGCTGCGCAGACAAACAGCGCAAACTCATGTGACTGCGCGTTTGCGGCCGCGACCAGTTGATGGTCGGTACTAGGCACGACCATCTGTTCGGCTTTCCCCCCTCCATTGCGATTTAGCTCCCTGGGTTGTGGTTCTTGATTGCGTTTGTTATGGAGGTTCATCTACTATACTTTCTTAAATAGACAGTGGCGCTTGCGCAATCATTCTCTCTTTCGGTTTGCCCCGCTCAAGTCGTGTGTTTTTGCTGTCGTCCGACATATGCAGCATCCATGATTTCATCGGCTGCTTGATTTCTTCTCCATTATCTCTCTATTTTTCTGCATGATACCCAGCCTTTGTTTGCTACTTCATACACTTTGTAAATTTCCTATTCGAGGTGGATAGATCTCACTTCAATAAACACCACCATGGCGACTCCCTCATCGAAGCCAAACCCAGGAGCGACTCCGACACATCTGACCTCGTCGCCTCGTCCGTCTGGTGCTCATATGGCCCGTCCTATTTCCCACAAATCGCCGTCAACGAGGACGCCTTCAGCTTCCGGTCATGGACACAACCAACCCCCCTTTTCATTGCATCAATATTCTACCCCTCTCGCCGCGACTACCGGAGCGGAGGACCCCGTTACCTTCAGTTCCCCGTCGGCTCTCCTCGCGCTTGGTGGCTATAGCGGGATCAGTCCGTCCCCCGCCGGACACGATGGTCTTGTCGGTGCAGGCATGAACGAGAATGATATCCAGGCCTTGGGCATGCCGGGACTGAAGCTCGGGGGTGCTCGCGACAGCGAGGAGGAGCGCAGAAGACATATAGACGACGTGGTTCAGCTCCTACGAGCCCGAGTCTCGGGGCGGGGCGTGTGCAGGGAGGGTATTGAGCGACTGAGTGATCTCGAAGGGTTCGAGTCGATCTGGCAGGAAGACAGTCTCAGCATTGCGGGGAACTTTGTTGATCTGGAGATTGACTTCCACCGGGGGTATAATGTGGTGAAGGATGTTAGTCTGAAGTATGCGACGCCTGATGCGCAAGATGGGGAGCAGCGTGACGAGGCTACGGCGGTGCTTAAGCGCGATTTGATACAGTCGCCGGAGGAAGGAGACCGGGGTGCTTGGAAGTCGTTGCGTGGGTTCCATGAGAATCTACAGTGGCTTGCCAAACATGATCGGCTTAGTCAGGAGGTTAATTGTTTCGAGGCCATTGAGGGTCTTTACGAGAGCTTGAAGCGCGTGTGGGAGGCGGAGTGGAAACATCGCAAGTTTGCGGGGGTGTACGACCATCTGTGCAGTGGCTGGGTTGGCCAGCCGTGTATGCACAAGGGGAGTCGCATTGGACTCGGTTTGGATTACTGGGTGCAGCAAGCACGGGTTCTGGATGTGAAGGAGAAGCAGAGGACGTCATCTGATGCGATGGTGGTTGATGCGACGAATGGGCAGCCATCGGATGATGAGCCGAGCAGTTTGGAGGGGAAATGGAGTATCGTGGTGGAGTGCGAAGAGGGTTACCCATCTCTCCGTGTGTCGAAGGACTGGGTTGGGTCTGAGGTGTTGACGGGAGTCAATAACAATGACAATGGGCCGTCGTCGAGTGAGGCGCATGGGTCCGAAGCTGCAGTTGTCAATTGGGTTGATCCGCCGGCGACGTTGACCAACAATCAAGGTCACCCTGACGCCATGGCACTTGACTCGAACATGCTGGGTTCTTCTGCTCCTAATCGTCGATTCGTGGCGAAGTTGGAGCCGGCCTTGGATCTACCGATTCTGGCAGCATCTGATATTTACCGGCATCTTGGAATGCAATTGCCGCAAGAATTCAAGATGGTCACCTACGATGGACTCCTGGCCCCGGGCTGGTCGCCTCTGTCGGCAGCAGGTGCTATGGGTTTGGGGCCCGAGGAGGCCTCTCAGCTTGAGCGGAGGAGACGTAGAATGTCAGTGCAATCGGTTGACAGTACGGGCAAGCCGTGTACGAAGCATCACAGTTATACTTTTCAGCCGTTTGAGTCTGTTGCTGGCCGAACATTGAGGGAGATCCCATTTGCACATCCCCGGCAACTCGCAGACATTATCCCGGTATGATTCGGTGACTCAGATGTGTGTGTCGAGACTACTGACAGATTCTTCTAGATCCTTCGTCAGTACGCCTTTTTGGCCAACCTTATCCGCAGCGTTTTCAGCTCCTCGTACAAGCCCGATGAGGATAAACCCGCCACGCCCGCTGATTCTTCGAATATCTCATTCAGTCCACCCAGGTTTACCGATGGAAATTCGAAGAAAGATGTCATCATCTTGAGCAATGCCGACCCGAACCAGAAGAGGCTTGATGCATTGCTGGGAGGCTTCGAGAAACTAGCAACTTCGCCTAGTGCTAAGGGTAAAGGTCCTGTGGGGGTGGGAAACGGAAACTCTGGTCTCAATTCTACTGTTGATGATGTCAAGGTAGACGTAACGTTGCGGACGCAACTAGGACAGGCACCGGTAATCATGCTACTTTTCGCGGTGGATCAGCCAGACGAAGCGTCGGAATCCGCCAACGTGGAGGCAGCATTAACGAAGGTGTCCATTAGTCTGGAAGTTGGACTGAATGGCCGGATATCAGTTGTGGACATGACGGGTCTACTAGATGACAATAACACCACCACAGACAGCATGGAGGACACCCCAGAGAGAAAGACTCTCGAGCTGCAAAGCAAAATCGCAAATGTGCTGGAAATATCACAGGACATTGGGATCTTGGTGGAATGGATTTTACGATGGGCGCGGCAGCGAAAGGGCCGCTGAAACTTGCCGCGGAGTCCAAGACAGTGAGGGGGAGGAATACGCATCGTCCACTGCGTCGGAAGTGGAGAGCGATCGATCTTCTCATCCATCGGTCTAAGCGGTGACGCAAGCTGGGATATCCTCGACCAGGAGTCGCACTAATTCAGACGTGGGGACTTGCCGAAGATTCGACCGATGTTCTGGAAGCAGACTCGGCCCATTTTTCCTGAATCACGGTCTGTGCAGTATCTGCGTGGGATGGGTGCTAGAGGCTGTCATACACCAGTTGAAGCCAAACAAAACCAACTCTGTACCACCCGATTCTAAACCACCTGATATGGACTGGAGCATGTGAAAGGGAATCTAAGCTTAATGTGATGCAGTCCTGTACAACTACTGGGAAGGGACCATGTGTTTGACCATGGTGACCCTGTGGGTGTGGAACTAGATCCGAGGCAACTTGACATGACTAACGGTGGAATGCCGGTCAAATCGAACAAACAATCACAACAATCACAACAATCACAACAATCACAACAATCACAACAATCACAACCGGCCCACCGAAAAATAATACTAGCAAGACAGAAAGCGAATGAAATGTACAGTATGCCAGACCGAAAAGCAAATAGAAAAAGCACCTGACCGTCAAAGTTCCAGAGCGAGGGTTAACTTACGTGGGTGTCTGTCCATCGGCCCATCTGCAGGGGCAAACACAAAAAAGAGGAGCCTCGGGAATCTAGACCAGCCTTGATGACAACTGTCCTAGCATTTCCATACGAAGTAGTTAACTAGTTTAACCAATGGATTTGTTGTAACTCGCAAGTCTATAATTATAAGAATCCACAATGACTTATAGCAGGTTTATACCTATTAGTAGCTACTGGTAACCAATAGCGGCAAATGCCCAACAATAATAATAATAGTACAAAGTAGAGGCGGTATAGATAGAAATGGATCACCATCCGATCCCTCTGAAACCGATCAACTGAGTCACAAGCCAATTGAACCAACCGACCGCCACATTTTCACTCTTTTTCAAGCGAAAAACAAAAATAGAGTATGAGGGATTAAATTTCAAAGCTCAACCCCAACAACATGCAAGGAGGGTTTACACTGCTACTAGGTACATGTGCTTGAGAATTCCCCTACTAGTCTATTGTACTGTACGTATGTAAATATGCGGAAATAAAACCCTCTCTTCCTTCATACTCGGAAATTGAATTGAAACATTGCAAAGAAGATACAATTGAAAATTTAGATGTTGTCTAGATCATTATGTATGTATGTAACTATGCACTTTGCATTCATTTCCATCCCGTGTGTGTCTTCCTTTCTTTAGTTTCTTCTTTCCCCTAAAATGATGAAATCAAGAAAAAGAGGAATGAAGTTGAAGCTCGGACATTACTAGTATTATGCACTAAAATAAAAAAATTTTATCCTGGCGGCACCCCCCCTTTGATCAACTGCGCGAATTACTCTCCCTGACTGGCTAAAACTGGATGCCTAACTATGGGGAATTTGGGGGTAAGTGTCAGGTACTTAGCTTAGCTTAGGCTTTTTGATTTGAATTTTACACTTTGTTGAGGTATTATCTTTCATTCAATTCTTTTCCTATTTTCTCTCTTTTTATTTTCTGTTGATATTGAATTATTATTACATGTATGTATGTATGTTATGTATGTACGTACGTACGTAAGCTTCTTTGTTTTTGTTTCTGTTTCACGGTTATATGGTTTAGTTCTCTCACGGTTACTTCACCTGAGTATGTAAGTATACTAAGTAAAATCCGGTATGGAAATCCTAGCCTCAGCTAGCTAGCTGAGTTTAACACTTCAGCTACCCCATATTCAGGCACCGCATGATACATACATACATACATACATACATACCTGCAATGCAACAAAGCTACTACTACTCCGCGGCCGAGATCGCTGCTGTGGCTGGTGCTGATGCTGGCCCTGGCCCTGTCTGTCTCTTGAGGACTGGACTAACTAACTACAAACTAACTAATCGGAATCCCCGGGCTTGAGTCATTGATACTACCTTGTTGAAGATCGTTTTGCTATGTGTCAGACATCTACCTACCATCTCCATAGTGCTTCATCATCTGCAATGGGATTAAGGTTTATATTCTGCAGCAAAAGTGTCGAGATCCTACGGAGTACCTGGGTTTGTTGCTGTGAACTACTAGGCATGTCGATTAGACATGTCATTATTGAAGTGATATTGGATATGTCGTGCAGATGGGTTAGGCTATTGTATTGTTGGTGCCGGTTTGGGTTGGGTCATTGTGGTGGTGGTGGTGGTGTAGGTATGTAAGTATACGAAACTGGTAGTCGATGAGTGAGTGATTTGTAGTATGAGGATTGGATGGTGGTGATGATCATGATCTTGAGAGGAATGTAATGGTCTGCGAGATGGGATGGCATTCGAACGTGTCAATTGATCGGCTTCGGATTGTATATGGTTGGATTTCTCGGAACTCTGGGGGTGTTGCATGTGCATGTTGCATTTACTTCATATGGCGATTCAGGGATATGTTCCGAGGAATCATGATTGTGAATAATGGATATTACTACTGTCATCTTCTGTAGGGAAAGGAATGGTAGGTTGGAATGTTGTATGTATAGTAGTAAAGAGTCTCTGTAGTGGTGAAGATGTGGGTGCTTGATGAAGGTATATAGTACTCCGTACTACTAAACAATATCACGATAAGAAAGCTCAGCGATATAGTAGTCTAGTAAGTTAATATCAATACCATTCAAGTATAGCGCAAAGAAGCAAACAACTTTGTATCTCCCAGTTACACAAATGTAAATCGCATCTCACCTAATCGCTCTGGTCGGCCCGAAACCAGTCAGCGTCGTTTGTCATGACCACCCACAACCAACCAATGAGAAGGCCACGATAAGCATCGCGAACTGAAAGGGCGTGATCTACAGACAGAACCATGTTCTGATTAGTTTTATCGTCCGTTTCATTGAGGGGTTAATTCGGAAATGGGGGCTTTGAATTCTTTTTCTGCTTGGCCGGTGAGGGATATATTGATTTTTGATATGCTGAGAGGCTTGCATCGTGGTCCGCCAGTCCACTGTTGTGACGCCCGAACCCATCCTTGGTCTGCTAGTTTTTCACCAGGTGCTGCAGCTGTTGGTCAGTCCGGTGGTGGTAAGTTGGTCCACTCGTACTCGGCATTACCGTCCGTGTATATGCGGTTGCATTTTTTTTCTATTTTGTGTATCATTTTCAATCAGGGGGGATCGGGCTACTGTATCAAGATGAATGTGAAACTCGGATCACGATCAGTTACGAGTCAAGTAGGGTGATGATAATAGTGGTTACTTGGATTGTGTACTGTGTCGTCGGCTGGAGGGCACTAGACCCATCTCGGCTAGTCATTGTGCAGTGCCACAGTCTGTGATGGCTCAGTTCCTGCTATTCTTGCTCCCGTTCTATTCTGGGGCGCGGCACACAGCCCGGCTTCCAGGTTCGCACGGTAACCGGGAGGATGTGTTGAAGGAAGATGACGCTTTTATGGCGCACGGTTTAAGACACTGAACCTGATGCCTCCTAGGTGGATTTCAGGCTATCCTGCCCAGTTCTCTAACAATGACATCTGAGACCTCATGTTAGCATCACCGTGTGGAGGCCAGCCATGACGTCCACAGGGCTGATCGGAGACGCAGCCACTCTCTCCCTCGCGGATTCCTGAAACTCCCGACTTGGCCTCTCTGTCATTTGCTGCAGCACCCCTTCCACCCACCCCCGGCAGACAAAGACTCGCGGAGAAAGGGAATGACCAAACCCACGATCGGACACTAACAGACGAATGGGTCACCACAGAGCATGCGGATGGGAAATCCTGGGGTTGAACAAGGATGCTCTAACTCAGGAGTAACCTCATTTTTCCCTTCTTCCCTTTTCCCCCTCCCCCCAATCCATTCATCCGCCGTTCATTTGACTTTTTCCCTTCTGGAACCGTTTTTCCCTCCAGGCTCGGCAGAAGAGGCGGTGCGCCCACGAGTAACACACCGTACTCACATGATATTAGTCACAAAACCTAATTATAACTCCAGTTAACATGGAAACAGTGGCCGGTCTCGGGGTTGGCGGGCGGCTCTCTTGCCATTCTCCCTTCAAGGTATGTTTTGCCACGCCCCACTCCCGGCAAATCAGCCAGTCGACTTGCGTTGCGAGGCAAGGCATCCGGGACATGGCCTTTCTTGGGTTTACCCGCTTGTGTGTAACTGTATTTCATGGTGGTAAGCTGTCAGACTTCGTATGCGCAATGTACAAGCATCCTTTGGACAACTGATATGAGTTGACGGGGGGTGAAATGGGAACGGGATATTCCACCGGGCCGGTAGCCTGGATAAGGGACAATAGTTCGATCGTGATGCCTTTTTTGAGAGTGCTGTGCGGAAAGGGCAAAGCGTCGACCCAAAGTGTATTGTCCATGCGCGATTAAAAGGAAATGAAAAGGCCGATAAGTGAAAAAAAATCAGTCGGCAGGCGCGCCATGATCCACCCACGCGACTCATGGCGGGGTTTTGAGGGGCAGCCACTGATAAGGGAAATCCTCCCAATTTAGATAACCGCAGGTACAGGATTTGCGTATCGTGAATGGAACAAATTGTGTATTGGCGCTTACACGGAATGTCGTGATTTGTTTCCTATCAGGCGCCCCGGTAATTCATCCGTGATATCTGGTCACAACAAGTAGACACTCAACGCAGCTTCACGATAGTAGTAGTAGTGGTAGTCAGGCAATGCACTACTGCCATCCGCTTCAATTTACCCCCAAATTGCAACAAAGATAAGACGGAAAAGATAGACACCGGTACCTCGATATGTCTTTCCTATCATTGCAGCCATCATGTCACACCTACCAATAGGATCCCATGTCAATGCGATTAGGCGCAGGCAACGTTCGAGCTATTCGGGTCCTGCAGCTGATATGCATCGGAACCGACCACTGGTTGATAATATCTCTTAGCAACTAATTGCTGTCGCTATCTCTGGGTAACGAAAGGCCAGAGAGGGAAAAAGTGAGGGATCAGACAATATCATGATTACTTTTTGTATTGGAGGGGGGGAGGACAAGGTCAGCAGACATGATCGTTCGAGATGCGGTGTGCATAGAGTTGATAGTAGAAAAGTACGAGATAAGTGGCTGTTATTTTCTTATTCCTTAATTTTAATCCTGCCCTGATAGCTGGCAGGTGCACGGTGGGAACTCAAACAGGAGTGGTCGCTTCTGTTTTCAGATCACCGTCGCGTGGGGTGGGAAGATTATCTGGGGAAGGAAGGGGGCAACCGCTTTGCGGGTTCGAATGAGATTGCTGTGATTAATACTCTCAGTCATGGATGAATCCCAATGGAGGAGAGTGCTGCCTATCAAGGTTCAGATAGTCTGGAATACGACTTGGATTTTCTAAGAAATTATCCGACTGCAGTAGTGGCCTTCCACAGAAGGTTGTCTTGGTAGACGAAAGAAAAAAAGAAAGATGGGGGAACTTTTCCCAGCTGTTGCATCAATTTTACCCGTTTGGGTAATATTGTTTCTTTCTGGGCCCTCATAGGCATATCGGTGGACAAGGTGCTCCCATTACCCGACATGGACAATCCCATTTTTTCATGGCTAATGCAATATCCTGCCATTTTCACCGTTAGTGATGAATCAGTTTTCCATTAGCAAGTCTTGCGTGAATTTTAGCAAGCCGCGGACATGCCCACGCTGGGAAAATGACCGGCGTACGTAGACTTGATATCGAAAAAGCCAGTGTTGGGTCTAGTCCTTACAATGGATGGGCGATGGAAATAGTGGCGTAACAAACCCTGGTCTAACCTGCAGCCTTGCCGCATTCATCTGGTGTCAGTGAATCTGACTTGAATGATGGGTAAAGTTACATTTCACTCATCAGTTGAGCAACAAAAGTTGATTCATAGAATCTTAAGTAAATCACCACATGAAGCAGTGATGTCCAATGAAGCAAATGCGAAAAAAAGCAGCAAATGCGACCTCAAGGATCGCCAGAAAACACAACTCCTCGCATATTGAATGCGATCGGTGTATCCGGCGAAACGGACGCGGTGGGAAAGAAAAGTGTAATACGAAAGCGGATGCCCAGCAACCGAAACGCAGCCCGAAGCTGTGACGGTAATTTTCAGAGTTATTTTTGTGAATTTCCAGGTCCATTTTTGTCTGGGACTTTTTTGCCCCCCTCCCCAGCAAAAGCCCGCCTTCCTGATTCTCTTAAATTTAAAGGATATCCCTCCCCACCCACTGAACCGCTGACTTACAATCTCCATTCCTCCTCACTCCTCTCTCCGCCATCTTTTATTCCAAGCTTCTCTCTCTTATATCTCTGGGTCCTTCCCCTCTCTCGCTATCAACTTTGCTCTTGACCAATCTTTTGGATTGTCTCGCGTTTATCGTCATTGGACTTGATCACAAATTCAAAGTCAATCGTCTTTGAACAGGCTTTGCGTTAGCAAGCTCAATAATCACAAAAAGAAACCTTTCTTAATTTTACATCACACACACACACTTCACAATGGTATGTCCTTCCACTTCCAGTCTCTCAATCTGTTTCTTTTGCTTCTGTTGCTTTGCTTGCCTGCCAAAATTTCATTGAGAACTACTCGCTGACTCACACTTTCGCTACAGTCTTCCGGTGAAGCAACCGTCATCTCCAACACGGAGAATGTGCGTTCATCTTCTCATTAATACCTTGCATAATCTTTCTTCAGCCGCTTTGCGGTTCTGAGGAAAATGCATACTGACTGGCTGGAAACAGCTCATGAAGTACATGTCCCTCGACCAGCGGGGTACCGTCCAGGCTGAGTACATCTGGATTGACGCCGTCGGTGGCTGCCGTAGCAAGACCAAGGTATGCACTTTTCTTTATCCCCTCGACTTCCTTTATTCACTGCACGCGTGTGGAGCCGGGCGTTGTCCTGGATTGAGACGAGGGACCCGTCGTTATCATGGCTCCCTCGAACACCGATAAGCCCTGCGCACGGTGACTCGATCCTGCACGCGCCGGCTGCACCCACCCGTCGCACGTGACATAGCGCGTCTCGGGCTAACCCATGATTGTGCTTTAGACTCTCTCCAAGCCTGTCACATCGGTCGATGAGCTTCCCGAATGGAACTTTGACGGTTCATCAACGGGTCAGGCCCCCGGTGACAACTCCGATGTCTACCTGCGCCCCGTCGCTATCTTCCCCGACCCCTTCCGCCGTGGTGACAACATCCTCGTTCTCTGTGAGACCTGGGACTCCGATGGAACCCCCAACAAGTACAACCACCGTCACGAGGCCAACCGTCTGATGGAGATTCACGCCAAGGAAGAATGGTGGTTTGGTCTGGAGCAAGAATACACCCTCCTCGGCACTGATGGCTGGCCTTACGGATGGCCCCGTGGTGGTTTCCCCGGTGCCCAGGGTCCTTACTACTGTGGTGTTGGTACCGGCAAGGTCTACTGCCGTGACATCGTCGAGGCTCACTACCGTGCTTGCTTGTACGCCGGTATCAAGATCTCCGGTATCAACGCTGAGGTCATGCCTTCTCAGTGGGAGTACCAGGTCGGTCCTTGCGACGGCATTGAGAGTGAGTTGACCCATACCAGTCGCTAACTTGAGTGTATCAATACTAACTGTATCTGCAGTGGGTGACCACCTGTGGATGTCCCGTTTCCTCCTCCACCGTGTCGCTGAAGAGTTTGGTGTCAAGATCTCCTTCGACCCCAAGCCCATTAAGGGTGACTGGAACGGAGCCGGTCTCCACACCAACGTCTCTTCCGCTTCGATGCGTGCTGAGGGTGGTATGAAGGTCATTGAGGCCGCCATGAAGAAGCTCGAAGCCCGCCATGTTGAGCACATTGCCGTCTATGGTGAGGGTAACGAGGAGCGTCTCACTGGTCGCCACGAGACCGGTAACATCGACAAGTTCAGCTATGGTGTTGCCGACCGTGGTGGCTCCATCCGTATTCCCCGCCAGGTCGCCAAGGATGGCAAGGGTTACTTCGAGGACCGTCGTCCCGCCAGTAACGCCTGCCCCTACCAGATCACTGGTATTATTGTTGAGACTGTAAGTTCTGAATTTTGAAATATGATCACGCAGATAACTGACTGTTTCTTCAGCTTATGGGTGGCAACTAAATGCGTTACATACCGTTTAAAAATGTGAATACACTTCATATTAGCGCTCGTATACCCTCCGGCGTCGACAGGGAGGTGGACAATAGCGCAGCCTGGCACTCTCGGGAGCAGACATAGAATTTCTTTTTCATTCTTCAGCTGGTAGTTCGGGACTCTTCATTTACTCTCCGCCAGAGCTCGCCTTGCGTTCCTTACCCTCTGCTGGTTTTGCATTTCGTTTTCTTTCATTACTTGGGTTATGTGTTACGTTAAGCATAGAGGACTTCGGAGGAACCGACAGTCACTTGAAAATAAACTGGTGGAACGTGCTTCAGGCATGCACCGGAAGGATCAGAGAATAGATTAATAGCCGACTTACCACAGTAACATAGTGTGTGAATACAATCATTGCCCGACGGGCTGGACATGAGATATCTCCCTCATCTAGACGACTCGCGGTATCGCTGCTGGCATATAAAACAGGAACAACTTTTTGACTGGCATTAAGTACATATGTGTAGTGATCATAATCGTGTATACTATAGATATAGACCGCTCTCATCAAAGAGAGATGGATACCCCAACCAGACCCCACCCTTCACGCACACAAACCCCATACAATCCCCATCTCCTCACCGCGCCTTCTTCCAAAACCTAAACATCCCCTTCCCCAACCCATCCAACCCCCTCTGCCTCGCCTCCCGTCTCGCCGCCCCATCCACAATCTTATCCTGCTCCTGCTCCCCACCCTTCTTCCCATCAATCACCCTGACAAGAACCTGCATCAACACCGCCGCCAAAATGCTCGCACACAAAATCCCCACCATGACCAGATTACTCTTCCGATACTTGGCCCTGCCCGGCGCCTCGTAATCGCTCTTCCACCCGGAATACAGCGCATACGTAGTCAATATACTCCCCAGATTACCCCATCCGGAGACTACCGCCGACGCAGTGGCCACGCCTACCTCGCCGTGGCGGCCTTGGAATACCTCCGCGGTCCAGGTCATGGTGATGGGTACGGTGGGGCCCAGTCCGAAGCCGACGATTAGGAGGCCGCCGTAGCGCGGCCAGGAGTTGGTGTCGGTTCCGGCGTAGGTCGTTAGGAGGAGGCCGAGGATTTGAAGCAGGACTGGGATGGAGAAGAAGAGGGCGCGGTGCCGGTGGAAGCGGTCTGAGAAGGGGGTTACGAGGACGATGGCTATGAGGTCCATCTGTGGATTTTCAGGGGGGTTAGTGGGTCGGTTTGGTTGATGAGGGGAGGGGATGATGGGGAGGGACGTACGATCCAGATTGGAGCGGAGAGAAGACTCAGGTCGATTCCGCTGAGGGAGGGGTTGATTGCTTCGATGATTACCGTCGCGTAACTTTGGACACCGATGCCTACGCCCACGACGCCGAAGTACATGATCAGGAGGGGCCAGAGGCGCCAGTCCATGAATACGCGGGCGAGGTCCATCCAGGTCCATTGCGCGCGGTGGTATACGCGCTTGAGATCTTGGTAGTGGATTTCGGCGTCTCGGCCTGTGAGAGCTGGAGGACTGCGTGGGAACCACCAGAGGTATTTGCGGTGTGGGGGTTCGACGCCTGGGGCGAGGGGTCGGTCTGGTAGCCACCAGAGGAGAATGATGCCGACGGCGATTGTGATCACGCCGTAGACGAGGAACATCCATTGGAAGCCGACCAAGCCGCGATCGCCGTCCATTTCTTGGAATCCGGCTGAGACCAGACCGACGACTGCGGCGGAGACTTGCGCTGCGGTGTAGTATTGGCCGATGCGCTTGCCGGTGCGCGATGGGGGGTAGAAGAGTGTCAGGTAGTAGGTCATGCCGGGCCACATGCCCGCGATGACGATTCCTAGAAGGAGACGGAGGAGGCTGGGGTTGTTAGTTGCTGTTGCGCAGACATAAAAGGTGACACAAAGGCCCGGGGACGAACTATAGACTCCAAGCGGCTTTCATGGCGGTCATGCAACTGCCGATGACGCCGACGCTGATGACGATGCGACTCATCCACACGTGCGGGCTCAGTCGGGTCATTATGAGGTTGGACGGCAGGTCGAATACGACATAGCACACGTAGAACAGCGCCAGACCCGTAGAAATTTGGTGTGGAGTAGCGTTGAGGACGGAGCCGAGATCGTGACCAGCGTCGGTATTCATGGTTTGCGCAAGACTGACATTGGAGCGCACTGCTGCGCAAAGGAAGTAGAGGACCCAGAATGCGGGGATGATACGGAGGTCCAATTTTCTATTCAAGGTTAGGTGTGACCGCACCTAGGAAGGAGATGAGACGGACCTGTAGATGCGCTCGATATCCTCAACATCGGGCTCGTTGTTCGGTTCTGCGTCGCCGTCATGACTGCTCAATGATCGCTCTTGGATATCCTCTGCGCTCAGGTCCTTTCCCGGCTCGTGGGCCTGGGATGGCGCTTCCATCAGGGACATGCTGGAGTATTTGCTAGGAACTCCTGCGGAAATAAATAGTGTTAGTGCGAGATCCGGGGAGACACCGTTGACGCCACGGCTTGGGACTTACAACGGTGAGCAAGACGGTCGTTCCTCTAAAAGCGAGAAAAATGGTAAGGAAACGGAGGGTATAAAGTGGCTGATAAGGATCGCTCAAGCAATGCAGCTGGGCACCCCGCACAGACAGAGCTGAGTGGCCAGTGGTGTCACGGTGGGAGAAACCGGAAATATACGATCAAGATGGTAGTGATCAGCCCTAGAAAAGATTGCATGCCTGGTTAGTTGGGTGGATGCTGCAAGCATTGAGTCAAGCGTTGAGGAAGAAAAAAAAGCGGGGAGAGCTCTGAGCATGTGCACGGATCGGAGGACCGACTTTATCTACTAAATCTGGATACTAAGAGAACTTACCTGAACTAAGACTGCCATGATGTGATGCTGAAAAGGCAGAAATGAAACGATTCCAGTCAATCGCAGCTCACTCAGTGAAAAGAGG
The DNA here is from genome assembly GCF_003184535.1 of Aspergillus eucalypticola CBS 122712. Taxonomy (NCBI): domain Eukaryota; kingdom Fungi; phylum Ascomycota; class Eurotiomycetes; order Eurotiales; family Aspergillaceae; genus Aspergillus; species Aspergillus eucalypticola. The sequence continues at coordinate 768,192 of NW_020290282.1, forward strand.
GGAAGGAGAGCTGAAAATGCAAGGGACAGAGGAATTGTACTTGGCTGGCTCTGTCCTGAGGCAATTGCCAAGCGATTGATAAAAAAGAACCGCAGACACAAAAGGCGGAGACGCGAGAGACGTGAAGCGGACCAACGATGGCCCGAGAAGAGTCGATCCTCACGAGAACAGCGACGGTTTCGGCGGATAAACAATTGCCATGGAACGAATTCAGAGGTTCCAGAGCAGCACCAAGAGGATTTGCCAGCCGACGGTCGGACGAATCCACTTTCGCGGTTGATGTGCTCAACAAGTTTTAGTTAACCAACAATCTCCTTCAGTCCGCAATGAGTCACTATTTTCCCCCAGATTGAGAAATCAAATTGTACTCACTACCAACTGAGTAAATTCAACGGTGTCGCTCAACACTAAAAGTTAAAAAGCTTCAATCCGATGTCGGTGCTTTCCATTCGTCCGGCTAAGAGGCCTGCATCCTGCAGTGTCATCGAGGTTGCCGTTCGATCTGCAGCTTTCTGTTGCACCGGTCGGTGACTGGATCCATGGCCCGGTGAGCCAATCTTCTGGGCTTATCCATCGTTTCTTTCCTGAGCTCTTTCAGTTGATAGAAGTCTAGACGGCACTCTTCCACATTTTCTGACATCGGGACCTCGGTGAGACCGAGCAGACAAACTGGCACCGATAGGCTCCACCCAGTCATGGGCAGCAGATGAACGGGCATAAAAGGGGAACCGTAATCCGACGACACTAGAAGTCGCGCACTTCATTTCTATCCAGTCCTAAGCTTGGCTCCCCTCAAGATAGTGACCGGCTCGTACGCTTTTGTAGCTCTGCATAAAACGAAGGGAGTTAGAAAGACTTGGCACAGTATCCTCTCCGTCTAGACAAGAACAGCTTATCTTCCTGGAGCGGCTGCCCCTTTCTATGGATGCAGGGAACCATCACTAACCCGACCAGCGAACCTGACGGATCATGCACCTTGTTTGCGCCTGGTACCAGGCCAGCTATTCGTCAGCCCATCAATCACTCTGTTGTTGCAGTTAATCTTAGGGAGAAGAGTACTGCTATCCGAGACATGCAGGAAAAATAAATAGAGAAAAGCCCCGTCAGGGTTAATTGCAGTTCCCCCTTATTTCCCACTAAGAGTTAGCAAGCACATATAAACACTCTAGCAAACAACGTTAGCGCGACAGTCTGTACAACATGCTATGCTTATGTATGCCATCCAATGAACAAAAGACAAATTCGGTTATCGAAGCGACTTGTGTCACCTTGTTATTGAACGAGGGCCAGTTCTCACCGAGTCCCTACTATTTGTGATATCATCAAAAGCTTCATCGTACAAGTTCATAGAGGACGATTGATGACCGAGGTACTATCATCAATATGCAGGATATTGAGCACTAGACACAGTCAATCAGTAGAGGCACCTTGAGATTGATAGCCTATCGATAGCCCACGAACGAGAGAACTGCAAGATGCGTACAACATTAGATGTTCAAATAGCGAACCATGGTGAAAGCAGAATTACTCACCAAGTATCAGAACACTCGTTGTCCACTCATGATAAAATAGGGCATTGCGTCCCAATCCGCTCACCGCGAAACCAAATCGGAATCAGAATAGTGGGCGAAGGATGGATTAGAGTCTATCAAACCGGGTAATGTGTTGGCATGAAGGCTGACTATACTCTTGAGGAAGCTGCCGGAGCAGGTATCCATTGCTTCTTATTGTTGTCACCTGATCTGGTTTTATTCTTTGGCGATACTTGCTGTTGCCTCAGGCTGCGCTAAATATTGCAGACTCCCCTATAGATGGACCCAGTTCTAGTAGAGCAACAAACGTTCTAGACCAGTTCATTACGGCAGCCTGGACCGCTCCATTATGATGCTAAAGATAAGCTCCTTTCTTGGGAGTGTCCACAATGACACCCATTCATCTTAGCTGCATGACCGTGCAGTATCGATGCATACCTCACGCAAGGAGCTACTCATCTCGAGCTATATTGGATGTAACATCTTACTGACCGGACTGGGTAATATTCATCGAGCAAGACTTAATCTAAGTTAAGCATGAAGATCAAAACTAGCATGTTTCTCGGTCTAAATACACGGAAACAGTCGGGGTATAAACAAAGCTCAGCAATTAGGGCCGCACGGCCCATGCTTGAATCACTAAATCATTATAGTCCTTCAGAGTTCGGACCAAGAAAAAAGCACAGTCGTGTATGCTTATGCCTTCACGCTGTTGGTGTTTTCGTCACTGTCCTTCTCCATATCCTTTGCCCGGTGGCTTAGCACGCTGGCGCGACGGACAGCATCGTCTTCCACGTCATCGAGCGTACGCAGGAGCTCACCATGCTTACCGTACATGTGAGGCTCCTCGTTGGCAACCTTGACAACGTTGAAGACACTGGTCGTTTTGCGGAAAATGCGATCCATTTCCTCCAGGGATCGACGGGCCGTCTCCGGGTAGAAGAAGAGCACCACTGGGAAGATAAAGGCGTTGCTGTTCAAAGGTTAGAACCGATGATGACAGCAAAAGGGGAATAAACGGGGAGAAAGAGGAACTTACATAACCGCAAAGATGATGTAGGTCTGGTAACCAATGTTGTCAAAAGCCACAGGCGTGATCATGACCACCAGGAAGTTGAAGATCCAGTTAGATGACGTCGCCAGCGCGTTGGCCGGAGCACGAATCCGCAGCGGCACCACTTCAGCGGGATACAGCCAGGTCATACCCAGCCAGCCAATGGCGAAGAACGTGTTGAATACGAATAAGAAGACGATGCAAGCGATATTGGCTCCGTCGCTACCGATGCTAGCAGTGACGGCAAGGATGATCATAGATATCGACATTCCCGCGGCGCCAAAAAGCATCAGTGTCCGGCGTCCAAAGTGCTCAATGGTGAACACGGCAATCCATGAAGCGAGGAAGTATTCCGTTCCGTTGCAGGCTGCGATCAAGCGGGAATTTTCGAGGGTCATACCCAACTGGTTCTCCAGCACAACGGGGATGTAGTATGTAATCAGGTTGATACCCGAAATCTGTTGGAACATTTGGTTGACGTAGGCTAAGACCACACGGTGGAAGTGGCGGTCCTCGGTCATAGTGAACATGTCACGGAACGAACCCTTGGCCATCTCCAAGACTGTGGCCTTGATGGCTGTGAATTCCGTCTCAATGAAAGTCTCGTCATCGTCCCCCAAGAGTGACCGCAGGACAGTCCTTGCTTCATCCTCGCGGCCCTTAAGGATTAGCCAACGGGGCGACTCGGGAAGGGGCAAAACGAAAACCAGGATAATGAGGGCGAAGAAAATCTGGAAGGCCAGCGGGAATCGCCATGCCACCTCATTCGGATCGGCGAATAGCAGACCGAAATCAATCCAGTAACTGATGGTGATACCGCAGGTAATCATGGCACCTTCGATCATGACTAGCATTCCGCGATGGTTGGATTTACAGCACTCTGACTGCCAGGTGGGCACGGTAGAGGTGTTCATGCCGTTTCCTATCGACCGACGGTATTAGTATCGCTGCGCTGCAGAACTCACAAGTTGGATATTTATGGACTCGTTGCACCTACCGAAACCAGTAACCAAGCGTCCAACGATGAATTGCCCGAGTTGGTAGGAGGTACATTGCAGCAAAGCTCCGATACACATAATAAACGAACCCACGAAGATCGTCTTGCGTCGACCGAGCATATTACCAATCCAGATTGTGGGAATCGATCCAGCAAAGCAACCCAAATTGTACGCAGCGACGACGACACCTTGACAAAAATGAAGATCAGCCCGCGGGCTAGACTAGTGATTGGAGCATATCACACAAGATGGTGCACTTACCTTGACGAGTCGACTGAGTACTTTGTTGCGCGCTAGTCAAGCTCTCATAGTATTCACCGTTGGTCGCGATAGTTGGGAAATATTTTATGAACGAATCGAGGGTCAAGAGACCGCCAGTGACACCTTGATCGTAACCGAACAGCAAGAAATCCATACCAGCGATGACACTGATAGCAATTTGCAGTTTGCCTCCTGTGAGGCCCAAGTATGACCGCGCCATCTTGCACAGACGGACTTTCGCACTCTTTATGAAAGTATTAAGCCCGAGTTACTGTATTCGGTCGAGACAGGAACTGTGTAATTTGAAGTAGTTGAAAGAAGCCAACACCGCACAACACGAGTGATCAGTAGTCAGGGAGGCAGAGTCATTGGCTGGAAGGAATATGTATGCGCTGGCGGAAGGAAAGTGAAATGGAAGGGAAGAAATTGAGAAAAGAAGAGAGATCAACCAGTAGGTTGCACGAGGGGAAGGGGACGGGGGGTTTTTAAATAGAGCTAGAGTCTCAAGAGACTCGACTTGTCGCAACGGTAGGTTTCTAATGACCGATTGGGTAGTGGAGAGCTTGAACTGTAAGTAATAATATTACCATTCGGGCCAGTCGAGAGTATCCGTGCAATTACTAGCTAGGTTCAGTGAGGGATACTACTACTAGTGGTTAGTCGTAGGAAGGACGTTGGTACTCTGTCACTACTAGTACACCACCCAGAGCACACAAGTACCATGCGATTTGACTTTTGAAAAGCAGAGAAACCCACTGGATGAGACAAACGAAAAGATGGGATTGGCTCAGGATGACCTGGAGGGACTGCAATCGATCAGGAAGCTGCTTCTCGAATCCTGCAGCTGATTGGCCTGAGCCACAGAAGCCTGGAGGGGAAGTTATCCCCACAGCTGCCACTCTCCGGATCCAGAGACTGATATTATTTCTCTACAGACACAGTACATACAGTATTCTGCGTCCGAGAGCACTTGCTGAAAGAGATCCCTCCCCGGACCCATCGTCCAGGAAGTTCCATTGGCTCTTACAACCAACGGAGGAATGACCGTTCCCCACATGGCCTCCCCCAGGCACACACCATCTTACACCATCTTGGAGACCGGTGCAGATGAAATGACGAGTGGTGGGTGGGTTGCCCGACTCCTTCTTACTCCACCTCCACGATGAGCGGGCGTCGCGATCAGCGGGGGGGCTGAACTGGGGGCCGCGTCTGCTCCGGCGTGTACTAGACTTCAAGACTAGGAGTACATGGGTAGGTATCACTATACTAGGCCTAGTGGTGGTGGGAGTAAGCAAATTTCCAACCAACGGTCGGAGGTCTCCTCGATGCCGTCATAGGAATCGGGATGCGCAGGGGACTAGCCGTTTCTGGAGAAACCGAGCACGGCGGTCGCTTTTCATCGTGGAGTGTTTCAACCCGCGGTTGGACCAGCTCGGATGTGAGCCAGCCGAGATTGATATACTGTTTTGTACTTGGCAATACATATTTTTTGGTTATTGTCCACTGTTGGGAGCTTGAGATGAATCCTACAGTGATTTTCGTGTGATTTTCTTTTTCTTTAGTGAAGCGTAGATTAACATTACATTGTCCGTTCCGTAGGCGGGCGGATAGCGGACGGCAGGCAGGAATGTGAGCCTCCGGGGCGGCTAACTGCGATCTGGGCGTTGCAGTCATCGTCATCGGCCAGTTCGCGTGGCTTCTCGCGTGGGCAAAATCAAGGAAAACGGAAATGATCGTAGGCAGAGGGCGCTGAATCTAATCGTCATATTTTTCTGGTTGCTCATTTGATGGATTAGCTGATTGCGAGGTATGCTACCGTGTCATGGCTGTCGTGTGTCGTCTGGTCCCCGTGGACCCTTTCCGTCGATGGAGGGAAGATAGAGAGAGATCCGGGCTGATTATTCAGAATCCGGGGTTTTTGGAGACTCCGCACAAAGGGACCGACCGCTTTACCGCTTCCAGTAAGGACATTCCCCGGCTCTATCCGCCTCGTGGGCGTTTGCTATCGCGTCCTCCTTGCTTGAATGCTTCAAGTATTGTTGTGTGGCACAGCTGGGCTAGCGACATCGTACTCAGGTCAAGCACATTAATATTAACTGATATGCAGAGTTCCATTAGCTCTCTAATGTTCTTTTCTTGGCCTATTTAGGGATTTGCTCTCCACGGTAAGGCATCTCCCTCATCGACTGAGACTCCTGCGTGCGACCGTCTCGTCTTGTCCCGTAATATTCTCGTTGGATGGGGCGCCTAGTCTCCAATGGGTCAGGCTGGTCTGATGCCAACCAAACCTTCCCTTTCCCCTCCGCGCAGTCGGGGATTCCGTGGGAGAGCATCAATTAATATCGGCCTGGTGCATGCGGTTACACTCGCTAAGACCCCGTCTCCTCCAATCACGGTCGGTGTTCGGCTCGATTAAGCTCCACCCCGCTCAACAAGCCGCTTCCTGATGCCTCCAGGAACCTCCCTAGGTCACTCTGAGTCGTCTGATGAAGTTATTATTTGCTACAAGCTTGCGGATGAACCAACCAGATAATTGCAACCATGCAGTCATCATGTCGGTTTGACAAAAAGGAAGGCTGCCGGGAAAGTGCAGTTACACCGACCTCAACACCGACCACAAATGTCTGACGCAGACCGAACTCCCGCCGGTGTTGGTAACCTTAACCACGGCCGATATGCGCTGGCTTAGGCCTGGCCGAAGGTCACCGAAAACATCGGCCCAGACGACGGCCACAGTTTGATGCATTATGGCACTATGTATGCCACAGCTGCCTTTCCTTGTAACGTTCGAGCAACCGACCCCAAACTTCCTGGATGTCTATACCCGCTTGATGGGTGAAGATGTGGGATGTCAGATGCTTATCCTGAGGAGCAGTCTGGTGGGGACGATTAGGCTGCCTTCACGGAGGGAGCCCTGCGCCCGTCTCAAAGTACACAGTACGCGGTACCCCAAAGTACTAATGGATAACCATTCAGCTCGCCGGCCGACTGAGGGAAATAGCGCGCGAGGCAAGCCGGGCACCTCACTGGCCCAAGGGTGGCAGCCCATACTCCTTGCTGGCGTCCCTTCGGGCGGCTTAGCGTCTAACCACTAAGCCGGCTCGAGTTTGTTGCCAAGAGACCAGGCCATTTCATCCGTCAGTTGTAGGAATCCCCATTATCCGTGAAACTGCGCTCGGCCTCCCCCCGCAGTCAGGCTCTTCGGTTGTGGCCGAGCGTGTCTCCAGGTTCCTCTGCGGCTTACCAGTTCTGGACATCCCGCGTTTCTCATCGGGCTGTAGAGGGGTGCACAATCTCATAGGCAGGAATTCCCCTACCTCATGTGCATCGTGAATCGCTCAATGCATCTCGTTTACGGAGTACCAATCTCTGCATCTTCCCAGTGCTCACCCGTCGCTTACCTTGCCTTATTCGTGGACCGGCATGGCAGCGCCTTGGTTCTTTCCTTTCTTGGTCGATAGTAGATCACCTCGTGGTGTTCTGACACCCGCGTCAATTCACATGGCAGGTTACTAGAATCTAAGCTATCTTTGGCGCTCATCTGACAGACATGGTCAGCTTACCTGAAATACCCATCACGATTTCTGGAATGCGAAACCTGATTCCCAAAAATATGGCAGTCATGTTACACCAAAGGTGACTAATCGATCCCGGTCAGCTGGAACCAGGATAAACTACTGGGTAGATATGCATGGAAGAAATGTACCACTACATCCGCTATAGCTGTTGTTTCAAGAGCATCCACCACGCAGACACAATGGTACCAAGGAAGGAGCTCTGCTATGAGCTACTGGTCCTCGAACATATTAGTGTTACTCGCTCTGATTGGAACGCGGTCTGGTCAATGTAAGTGGCTCGGAAAACATTCGGGCGTTCCAGGACCAATGTTTGATTTCCTACCATTCTGAGATAGTTGGTTCTGTTTGCGTGTCGAATATTTGCCCAACAATCACAAAGCAGAGACAATTGGTGGGGCTACTAGAACGGATTGAGTTCTTTGGCGTGTGCTTCGGCGCTTGGATCAGGCTGGTGGTCTTGGCTCGACAGCGCGGGATTTTTGTCCCCCTCACAAATGCAATCTGTGAGTCAAACTGGAAATTCATGACTAAATAGATTTCAAGTTGGATGTAAGAATCCAGGGCAACCGAGGATGTGCTTGTGTCCCGAAGACCTCCCTCGTGGATTTCAGGAGACGCCGCATACTAGTGACCTTGAATCCGGGGTATTGTGCACAGCCCAAGGTTCGTACACAGGCCACCCAACTCAATACAACCAAGCATATGCGTACGGCTTGTGATTTCGCCAATATATGTTAGCGCAACCTGCTCATGCAATACACCTTTCTACCTTGGGCAGTACTGTGGCAGATCATCGGCGCCCATAGCCAAGGATGAGCCACCAAATCAACCATCCAGGCACTAACGTACTATAGGTACATTTGAGCTAAGCCGTGGCGGCCGAAGCTAGGGTTGAATGCGCGATGATGTCATTTCATTTCATTTGGACTTCCTTTCTCATCGTCCTCTGTCTCGGATACTCGGGCAACAGACCAAGCAAGCACGGCCGTCAATATCAGGACCGATCATGGGATCGCCTTCTCGAACATACCGAGTGTGCTAACCATAAGATTCACCAACAATAAGAGTATACTACGTATGTAAGAACTCCTGAGCAAATACCAGGCAATTGGCTTCGCGGATATGTTCCCCGGTGACCATCCACGATTTCCCGTATTTCATCAAGGCGCGTCTCATTCAAGCCTATTGACAGCAACAACAGTTCCGATCTCACGATCCAGACAACACAAGCTAGACAGCTCACCGGAGAAATAGCTTCCCCAGCAGCCACTGGAAGATCCTGGTCTTAGCTTTCTAGAACTACGATGTACATACTAACCGACCAAGACCCCACCACCATGGCTGGCACATGAGCGGGCTCAGCCGCACTGCTCCCGACATGATATTCTCCCTGAAAGCTTGAAGTGATACTAAATTCCTAGACTCCGAACCTACTAGACGAGATGCATACTGACTCCAAGCAAGATCAACAGTCATGCGGGGCGTATGGGGGCCAGACCAGACCACGTTGTGAGTATGTCTTGCAGATACTTAGGATGTGGCAGTCAATCACGGGGGAAGTAAACAAGTAAACCCACCTCCTGATCCTTGAACTAGCCCCGCAGCTGAGCTATGTCTCTGGCGCTAAATCCAAAGCAACATAGGCTGTGACTGGTTCATGGAGTGGGAGTAAATAACTCACGATACTTTTTTTTGCCATACACCATACATTGAGTGACATAGACAAAACTTGAGTAAATCCCATACAGCGCAAAAGCGAGCTCCAACGCCAACCCAATAAGAATAATAATAAAAAAGAAAGTAAAAGAAAACGGGAGCATCAAGAAGTACACCAACCCTAAACAAACCGCCCCGCAAACCTCCTCACACTACCATCAAACAAATACAACGGCATCGCCAACGCCAAAACCACCCACTGCACAGCAGCCAACTCCCAAAAAACCCTGACAATGCCCTCACGTCCCACCCAACCAGCACCCGAGACCGTCACACCGAACGCAACGACATTTTTACCCGCATTGATGAGCACCATGGCCTCGCTTCCGGACTGCGGATACACATCCATGATATAAGACATGGTGACTGATGGAACGAAGACAAGAGCTGCTGCTTGCATGGCGTATCCGGTGGCAGAGACATATAATGATTTCTCTCTTGCGATTGCGTACGCGAAGAGGATTAAGCCTGGAGGTGCGATCAGAAAGGGGACGATGAGTGCGGGCATGCGGTCTTTTGGGTGGTGAGTGTTGTTGATAGTGGTGGTGGTGGTGGTAGTGTGTCTTCTGTGAGTGGCGACCAATCTGGAGAGGAGATCGGTTAAGGGACCGGCGATGGGGTAGCCTATTACGATGCCGAGGAAGGAGGAGAGTGTGTAGACGCCGATTGCTGAGGAGGAGAGGTGGTATGGTGATGCTGAGAGGAATTGGGGGCTGATTGCGGAGATGAGGACGATTCTGGGGGTAGTGCCTTCTGGTTAGCTTGTATGATATATAAATAGGAGTATGTCAAGCAGTGGATACAGCTGGAATGGTTAAGTGTATGAGTAGAAAGACTGAATGATGCGAACAGAGAATACTAAGTATGAATTACCCCGAAAGAAAAATACCATAGGCGATCGTCGCAAATAAAGCAATCGGCACACAAAGGAACCGAAACGGGAGGGAAAATTGCCCAGGCCAGCATTTCAGTCCTTCAGGCTCGAGACCACGATCTCTAAATGAGATTAGATCCTTCCAGTAGTTCCTTGGAGAAGGTTCGTTCTCTCTCTGTTCGACAGTTTGTTCCACCTTCTCTTCGGTTTCAGCGGCATTGCTATTCCCGTCTTCGGCAAAGCAACGCCGGAAGGTTGTTTCAGGCAAGAAGAGGATCGAAGTCAAGAAATTGACTGCACCGAGGATCGCGCAGACGATGAAGAACCACCTCCAGCTCACGTCACTGATGACAAAACCGGCAATCATAGGGCCGACTTGGGATCCAGTACAAAGTGACAAGGCGAAGAGAGCCATAGCGGATGCGAAATACCGCTCCGAGAAGAGATCTATATGAATCAACGATATTTAATTGACAGGTCTATAGACAAAAGAATAGTCAATATGTACTCACTTACCAGCGATAATAGACGGTCCAAGAGCCTCGATAGACCCAGCCCCTAGATCACCAATGAAGGGAGCTCACGGGATAGTAGTGATGTTAGGTACTACGCACCAAATGAAGCCACGATTCTGGAAGCTAGTAGGGCTTTGAAGCTGCTTGCTTTGATGCTCCATGTGCATCCAGCTAGGAAGACTATCATAGAGATCAAGATGACTGGTCGCTTACCGATGCACATTGCTGTCGGCATCCAAAAGAGGTTGGAAATTCCGAGTGCGAATACAGGCCAGGCGACAAGGCCAGTAAGCGTGTCGAATTCGACGTGGAAGACCTGGGCCAACGAAGCAAAGCCTGTGGCGAGGCCTGATGCGTATAGGTTTCCGATAAAGACATAGAAACAAATGTTCATCAGGATGGCGCAGCGGAGTCGGGTGCTCCAACACTAGTGGTTCTAAGTACGCAGGTTTTTTGATGTAAAAGGATCTGTATATGATATGTAAAGAATACCTTTGGGTCGTTAGGAGAATTAGGGCCATTGTGCATCTTGATGTAGGATTTGCTTCTGGTTTAGGGCCAAATCAAATGGGCAACTCGAGATTTATATATGCAGTTCCATTTCGTCTCCACATTCCGGACTCTGAGAGTAGGCTATGCAAAATCTCTCAATAAGTCTAATTGCTCTAGTAAGTTCGTGTGCATCAAGCTCAGCCAGTTCCGTCATTTGCGCATTGACACCTACGGTCTGCTCTGGATGGCTTGCTGCATGATCGTCGCTACCCCATCGGCCCCCTCGGCCCCGTCGGGATCTATAACTTCAGATGTTAGGAATATTCTTGGAATCTACCACTAGGCTTTCAGGACACATCTATCCCCGCCAGCTTAGTATAAAACTAACTGCCGATCCCCCACCGGCTTCCCATTTCTGATCGCATTCCGTTAGGAGCGCGGCAAGGGAAGTACAGGTGTATATCAATATATCTTCCATCTGACAAACGGCGATGTAACATACTGAATCATCCGTGATCAAGGTATCTCTAACTCTCGTGTTATTTATTCCCGTTTTAAAGCCCTAGTCCTTCGCCACCCAAGCTTATACCTCCTGCCGAAATGGACTACCTATTTTATGACATCTTTAATGAAGGGAAGACCCTTGAAGACGCCCCCACTCGCCTTACTTCGCAAAGAGTCCGAGTTTGCCTGGGCTTCAACCCATAGTGGAGAGACCACTCGATTCTTCCCCTCCATAACCGACGAAATAAACAAGGTCAATGGAGCGGTCGTGCATTGGAGGAGCATTGAGAGCCCAGAACGAGCTGAGTCCATTAAGCAGAAGGTGCCGTGGATTAAGCATGGGTATTCAGACGCCAAGGTCGTCCCCATTGGAAAATTCACTTCGGTGTCTAAGCTCTTCCACCAAGGAGGAAAGTATCTGCACTGTGAGCCAGTGCAACGTCTGCGGCCCTTTATCACGGACCCGTGTGTGACTTGGTAAGTTGTTATTGTCGCAAGGGATGCATCGTCGTTTGATGCGTTGTTTGGGGAGAGAGATGCATTGCACTGCGTGAGGCTTTGGAAAGGTAAGTTGACTGAGACCGCTGTGCTGTAACAACAAAGGGACTGACTGGTGGAATTCGACAGGTTCTCCGAATGAAAGCGAATGATAGGGCAGAGGTAAAACAATACGTGGAAGAGATCCCGTCCTTGAGTGAAGGTGCAGCCGAGGTGGACATACTCCGAGCGAAATCGCACATGGCCTGGGAAATTTTCTTCTAGATCATTGAGTAAGAGCAAACATAGCCAATTCATGGCCCTACAAAAATCAAAAGGTAGATGCTGCCGCTGTAATATACTCCCTTTTTCGCGTAGTCCTGTGATATCTAAGCAACTGCTAAGGCTTATACCGTCATGCCTACACTGGGGATCAATACATAGCATAATGTGAAACTATAGATGAAATGAGATATGCTGTCAAGCTCCAGACATTCACTGTAGCTTGACCCCACCAGATAGTTCGCCGCCTCTGCTGCCTACATGGCCTCAACATAACCAACGTCACCCTCTTGACAATCTAATATCATACTTACAGTTGAAACAGTCCCTGACCATTATCTTGAGAGGATATAAACCAAGAATCTCCGCTGTTAAGCTGTCCACACCTGCACAACACGGAATCTGACGCCGAAAAAGGCGGAGAGACTAATATCAGCGAAACAAGGTGGTGAATGGGTGTTCACCGAAGTTCACCCAATACGAACATTCAGAGGTGCTGAGGAACTACCATCCGCAATATACTCCCCGCTTTCAGCACTTCGATTAGTTAATCTCCATCGGAATGGCTTCCCAACAGGGACGCGCGATCTTCTTCAGGGATTTATCGCTTACTCCTCCAAAGGGAACCACGCAAGCGGACAGAATACCCGATGATCTACCTGATACTATTCCCGGTTTGCCATTCCTACTGATGGGATGGTCCGATTTCCCAAAATGGGAGTTTCGGGTCCGACTGGTACTTGAAAACCTTGGCTTGCAGGACCTTGTCGACCGTGACCTTTCACGCCCGGAAGAAAACCATAAGAACTACGTCAGATGGCATAGCTGCTCGAAACGCTTGCAGATATGGCTGACTAGGCAGCTATCTGGTGAAGTTATGGAAGAGTTTGTGTCATCTGTCGACGACAAGGATTTTGCCGATGAAGCATACGAAGTGATAAGAAGGATTGTATTAGGGCACGGCATTGTAAGATGTCAGAACGTCGCGTACAAACTAGTCAGAATGACGCGTGCCGATTATTCAACTGCGGGGCAGTACATTGAAAACTTCAAAAACATCTACATACTCGCCAAGCAACTCCAGTGCGGCCTACCTCCGTTTACTGCTTCACTCTTGATGCTCAGAGAGATCCTTCATGACATTCCTACCTGGGTGACAATGATAGAACAAGCGATGCCTGCCGACGCGGGAAGCACCTATACAGACAATGATTTCTTCACTCTTTGCAGGAACGCGATCGAACAAAGCCAGAGGTGATCTGTGACATGAAGCACCTGCTAGGGATGTCTCGCTACCGGCGCCGCCGCTGCTCCGCACTTTGAAAAGGATTCTTCTATACCAAAAGTTGCCTATCTAGGAAAAGACTACCACTCAAATACGCCCCTCGGAAGCTTCTTCGCCTGAAAGGCCGTGTTGGAGCGATACCACAAGTATGTGAGGTCACATGGTCACAACGCGCACACCAACCGCCCTTTCCACGCGGATCTTGTTCCGTAGCACTTGAATAGAAGTATAATAAAAATATTTTTCTGCCTTTCTGTTTTTACTAGTAGTATTGCCCTGAGCTTGATCATAACTCTCAGTACTAACCAACCATTGGACTGTCCCGGGATGATCGACGCCGGGCAGCACGAGCCGTATGGTAGTCACTAGCCGGCGGAGCCAGCTGTCGGGATCACCTGGACCCACGGGTATTTCAGCTGAAGCCATGAAAGCAGTCTCTCATTTCTATTCTCGCAGTCTGTCTGCTTTATAACCCAAAACATGAACGAAGCATCAATCTGTGGATCAAGAACAGATCGTCGCCGCGATTATCAATCGTACACTACGTCCATACAGAGACATCATGTCTAAACTATTCATCTGGCCGGGATCACTATCGCCCCCGGGTGCCGGACTAGCTATTCGTCCACATACAAAATCCCGAGCCTGCCTTGTAGATCAGTGGGTACCACAGAGCTCATGCACCTCTGAGGATCTGATGATGACTTGTTTGCTTCTTTCTTCCGAAGACTAATTTTGGTCCGTCGATAGACTTATGCGAGTGCCAGCTGAACTGGGTTTGTTGAGCTGCACCACGGACAAAATGGCTCCCGGTCTACGCAGAGACTCTCTGACAAGTGGGCAGAGTCCCGGAGTTCATTCTCCCAGTTTCTGTCTTGGCTAGCAGTTCTCTTTTCTACCCCAGCTGTTTGAGACCGACCACTTGTGACTCTTCGATGATTGTTTTCCTTCCCTATTCTGGACTAATCCGATCGCTGGCCAAAGATCCAGTTCGTAACCATCATTGCGGAGAATGATGATTAAATGACTACAACATGGCCGACAGAGACGAGAACGAATTGAATACCAACAGGGATGGGCTGGAGAGAGATCATCTCTCGGCCCATGGGTGGTCCGTTTCTTCAACATTCTTTTCTAGTTCCCGATCGATGGGCGAGGAAGATGTCTTTAGAAGTGGCAATTTCAGCGAGGACACTTTCAGGGAATTAAATCTTGCGCATGTGCGATCGAGCTCTGAATACTCATCCAGATCACGCGCTGTCGAAGACGCGGCCGTCCACGAGTTCATTGCAACTGGAGATGGTAATAGGAGCCAGTTTCAATTCTATCAAACGGAGTCAACATCTCCTCACTTCTTCTCCACTTCTAGGACTGTTGAAGAGCATGCTGAATCAAGGCAGTTCGAGATGGTAGAAAGAAACTTCTCCTCCTCCAGTATGCAGTTTGGTTTCTCGAATGCTCCATCGGTATCAAGGGTCACTGAACGGGAGGTGGCTCCTGAAGCGCGAATCTATAGTGGAAATATTGAAGGATTGTCTATGAAAGAAGAAGGGCATGGCCTCTTTCAAGGAGATGCTGAAGCACTGCAGTCCGGGATGGTAGAAAGAAACATTCTTTCCGACAACACCCACTTGGGGTTCTTGGATGCTACATCAGCATCGATAGACGCTGACCGGGAGGTGGCTTCTGAAATGCGAACCTATAGTGGATATACGGAAGGCACGGCAGTTGTAGCTCAAGTGCATAATGCGTCTAATCAAAATGCTGAAGCAATGCAGTCTGAGATGATGGAAAGGAACATCTCTTTCTCCAACCCGCAGTCGTCGTTCTCGGATACTATATCGACTTCAGGAGTCATTCAAAGGGAGGCGGCTACTGAAGCACAACTCTACGGAGAATATGCGGAAGAAATGTCAAATCAAAGGCGAGATATTTTTCAAGAGCGTGCTGGAGCTATGCAGTTTGGCATGCCAGAAAATTCTATCTCGTCCTCTACTATGCATTTGAGAGGCCCAAATGCAACATCGGAACACAGAGTCGCTGGAAGAGGAGTGGCTGCTGAAGCGCAAACCCATGATGGATATATGGAAGAAACGTCAAATCACGGGCAGGATACTTCCTCGGGGCTCCTGTCTACGTCGCGGTTCGCCCAGGGAATTCCTCAAGCACAGGGGACCGAATCATCCGAACAGAGCACCATACTATCACATACTGAGTCTAGGATAGAGACCAATGAATTGGAGGACCGCAATTGCGCAACGAACAATACGGACGGCCACAGCGACATGATAGTTCAGTCACAGACCGCTTCATCGGAATTGGTGTTTACAGAAGAAAGCCTTGAGAACGTAGGGGCCGAAGCCAACGTTGATAAGGTCCCCCTTCAGACCGTGACACCGGATCTTGCTCCTTGGGAAACAAGAATCAACATAATGAATGGAACAACTCAAACAAGCGAAAGAAGAAAAGGGACATTTCTCATATCACACGCGGAACCTACGTCGTCCCCACTAACCATCGCACCCGCAGTGAAGGAGCAAGAGATGGAAAGTGGGATAACCGACTCTCGAGAAGCCAAAGAAGACGATACTTATGCGACTGCTAGGCATATGGACCAAAGTGTGTCTATTAGCCCCGCGATAGTGGCTGACCAAGGAGTAACGGAGGAAGATGAGGCTTCAGGAAAAGCAGTTGAAGGAGACCCTCTTCTATTTCATACTGCGCCCGCTTTGTCCTCGGAAGTGGTGCACACAGGAGAAGAGAAAGAAATTTCATGCGACATAAACCATCATGACAGCATTGCGGTTGATGAGGGAAATTCGACATCCGAAGCTGGATCTCTATCAGGAAAACAATCCGCAATGGGAGACGAAAAGAATAGCAAGACCTTAATACGTACAAAGACTTGCGCTGCCTTGGATCCAACCGAAAAACTACATCTCACCAAGCTTGCAAATGATCAAGTTGTTGCTCGTGTCACTCAATTGACCAATGTCTCGCCCGGCGAGCCGTATCTTAACCCAGAGAGCCGAGATTTCAGTCTATACAGGTGGCTCAGAAAGATGATGTGCATGCTTAACCGGGGCACACATAACGACCTATCGGCAACGACATTTCAAAACTTACATGTTCTAGTATTTAGGCCCGATGCTCGTAAATTGACGGCTATGAGCGTCTTCTCTGCCCTACTGCGCCCGCGAGATACATTCAGTCTGGGCCGGAAATCCCCCAAGAGTATCGTACGGAATCTAAACGGCGTCATAAGCAATGGGGAACTGCTGCTTATCTTAGGACGACCTGGAGCAGGGTGCAGTACGGTCGCAAAAACATTGTGTGGGAAGCTTGATGGCTTGAAGCTAGGTCCTGAATCGGTCTTCCATTACCAAGGCATTCCACATCAACAGACACTGGAGAATGTCAAGAGAGCAAGTCTTTACAACTACGGAACCGACAAACACTTTCCATATTTGACAGTTGGCCAGACTTTGGAGTTTGCGGCATCAAGTCGAGCCCCAACCGAAAGACTACAGGGAATAACACGGACAGAATATGCAAAAGCTATAACAGAAGTTGTTGTAGCCGTGTTCGGCCTGAGTCACACGTATAACACTAAAGTCAAAGACGTTCCAGAGGGGGAGCGCAAGCGAGTTAGTATTGCCGAGATAATCCTATCCGGAACATCTTTAGCTGCATGGGACAAGTCAACTCAGGGCCTAGCTTCAACAGAGGCATTGAAGTTCGTGCAGTCTTTGCGACTGGCAGCAGATTTGGGCTCATCGTCCCATGTTGTAGCCGCATATGAAGCTAGCGAAGCAATGTATGATCTATTTGACAGGACTCTGTTGTTGTACGAAGGTCGCCAGATATTCTACGGCTCTTCTTCTGAGGCTAAAGGCTTTTTCGAGCGCCAAGGGTGGTATTGTCATCCACACCAGAGCACTGCCGAATTCCTAACTTCAATTACCAATCCAACGGAGAGGCAGCCACGTCGGGGTATGGAGAACAGAGTTCCCCGAACCCCGAAAGACTTTGAGACGTACTGGTGCCAGTCCCGAGAGTATCAAGAGCTACAAAGGGAGATGAGTGGTCATAAGCAGATTGCGGGTTCTCACTCAAGAGAACGCCTGCTCGACCCTAAGCTGGATGAAGAACAGAAACAGTTAGGAAAGACGCAGTTTGGTTCGCAGTATCCCGGTATAATGCTGCAAGTAAGACTCACTACCATTCGTGCTTTTCAGCGAGCTTGGAACGAACGTGCTTCAGCAGCATGCAAGATTACAGTGAGCTTCATTATAGCCCTGCTGATCGGCTCAATGTTTTACAATACACCTGCAACGACCGCTGCATTCTTCTCGAAGGGTTCCGTGCTTTTCTACCTAGTGATGCTCAACTCCTTCCTGCCACTAACCGAGTTGAGCAGTCAACTTTCCCAGCGTTCGGTGGTGGAAAAGCATGCCTCATTTGGCTTCTATCACCCCATGACCGAATCACTCGCCATTTTATTGAGTGAAATCCCCAAGAATTTTCTTCTCGTCCTTGTGAACACTATTGTCATATACTTCATGAGCAACCTTCGCCGCGAACCTTCGCAATTCTTCATATGCTTTCTTATCAACTTCGTGTTGATCCATGTGGCTAGTGCAGCCTTCCGGATGACAGCAGCAGTGACAAAGACACTGGCGCAAGTACAAGCCCTCGCTGGAATGCTGGTACTTTGGGTTTTCATATTTACGGGCTTCATTATCCGGGAGCCTCGAATGCCTCATTGGTTCGAATTTGTCCATGATATCAACCCCATATATTACGCATATGAAGCCCTAGTCGCCAACGAGTTCCACGGTCGGGAATTTGGCTGTGCCGAGTTCGTACCCTCTCAGCCCAACCTCCAGACGAATGCATATATTTGCTCAGCTGTCGGGGCTGTTGCTGGCCGTCGTACTGTTAGTGGTGACGACTATATCTGGCAGACCTACAAGTATACCTACGACCATGTGTGGAGAAACTTTGGTATTCTTATTGTTTTCCTGGTCGGTTGGATGGGTCTTTATTTCGTTGCGACGGAGTTCATTGCACACTCAACTATTCATTTCGGAAGCAAATCGGCTTACCTCAGGCGCGAAGAGTATCGCAAAGAGGACGAAGAATCTGGAAAAGGCTCGGTGACTCCAGACCAAGATACCACTGGCAATGTGAGACAGAATGATTTCAGTTTCATTGAACCTCAGCGAAATGACTTGAGCTGGCGCGATGTGGTCTGCGAAATCCAAACAAGTAGTGGAAACCATCGCATTCTGGACCAAGTGACTGGTCGGGCCAAGCCAGGGACGATCACAGCGTTGATGAGCCATAACAGTGTCCAGAAGGCGGAATTACTCAAGGTGTTGGCGCAGCGTTCCACAACAGGCACTGTTAGTGGAGACATACTCTTCAACAACTGCCTTCTGGGCTCGAATTTCCAGCGGAAGATAGGCTATGTTCAACAACAGGATATCCATTTGGAAACGGCGACTGTTCGCGAGACTTTGCGGTTTAGCGCAGTGCTACGACAACCACACTCCGTCTCCAAGGAGGACAAACACACGTACGTTGAGCAAATAATTAAGGCGCTGGAAATGGAGGACTATGCCGACTCTGTCGTTGGAGTGGTTGGAGAAGGCTTGAACGTCAAGCAGCGGAGGCTTTTGAGTTTAGGAGTAGAATTGGCTGCGAAGCCAGAGATTCTGTTCGTGGAAGAGCCTGTCAGGTAAGCTTTGCAATTGGCATTTCTTGCATAGAGCAGGAGCTAATGTTTAACAGCGGTCTCGACGTGCAAAGCTCACGCGCAATTTACCGTATTCTCCAGAAGTTGGCAGACGCCGGACAGACGATACTCTGTACGCTGCAACCCAGCATGATGGCATTCAAGCAAGTTGACCAGCTCCTATTCCTCTCCGCCGAGGGTAGAACTGTATACTTCGGATCCACCGGCGACAATGCGCAGCCTTTGCTAGACTATCTCGAATCCAACGGCGCTCCACGGACCCTCAAACAAAACGAAGATGACGCCGAATACATAGTCGAGATCCTCTCCACTGCCACCAACAGACACGGGGAGCCCTGGTCCGATATCTGGGCCAAGAACAACCGAGTTGACCCCATCCACGAAGAGTTCGAGAACGTTGACACGCAGAACAACAACGACCCAACAGACAACAAAGAATTCGCCATCCCACTACACCTCCAACTCCCCATCGTCTTCCGCCGAACCCTCCAACAATACTGGCGCTCACCCCTCTCCATTCTATCAAGAATCCTCCTCCAAATAAGCGCCGCCCTCATCATCAGCTTCTCCTTCTACAAACACGGCACCTCAATCAGCGGCCTCCAAGAAACCATCTTCTCCGCATTCATGATCTGCACTCTCTTCATCCCCATCGTCCACCAAATCACCCCCTTCCTCACAAACCACCACACAATATACCAAACCCGCGAACGCCTCACCAAAACCTACTCCAGCAAAGTCCTCATCCTATCCCTCATACTCACCGAACTCCTCTACCAAATCCCTCTCAGTATCTGCGTCTGGGCAATCTACTACTACCCCATCTCAGACACCACAAACCAATCATCCCCCCGCCAAGGCCTCGTCCTCCTCTTCTTCATCCAATTCTTCATCTACGCCATCTCCTTCGCCCTCCTCACCATCTCCACCTCAACCCTCATAACAGGCATCTGCACTTTCATGGCCCTCACCTTCAACGGCGTCATGCAACCTCCCCACGCCCTCCCCGGCTTCTGGATGTTCATGTACCGCGTCTCCCCATTCACGTACTTCGTCGCAGGCGTAACTTCTACTCAGCTCCATGGCGTGGCGGTTAATTGCAGCAGTGCTGAGTTAGCAGTGTTTGATCCGCCTTCAGGACAGACTTGTGTTGAGTATCTGGGTGATTATCTGAAGACAGTGCCCGGGCGGTTGATGAATCCGGAGGCGATGACGAGCTGTGAGTATTGTCCATATTCAAATGCGGACCAGTTCCTCGCGGAGAGGGAGTATCGGTTTGATCGGAGATGGATGGACTTTGGCGTCGGGTGGGCTTTTGTGGGGTTTAATCTTGGGGTTGCTGTGTTGGTTTATCATGTCTTTTGGGGGAGGAGGTGGAGGTTGGGGGCTTGGGAGAAGGTTGTGATGTGGTGGAGGAGGAGGAGGGTTAGAAGGTAAGTTAGGGTGGTTGGTGGTGGGGATATTTAATGTGTAATCGTGTTCTTTTGTGTGCAGTTGATGATACTATTTCCGGGTTTATTTTTGTTTGATGTGTGGTTTTCTATTTAATTCATGGGTATGAGTTAGTGTGGATATCATATATGATGGTGGAACTTGGCTTGATACTCTATATAAGATGATTTGTACTTAAGCTACGTTCACAGCACACTAAGGAAGCAACAACGTATTTCGAATCAACTTTTTTTTTCGAACTACCCTACAGGTCAAACGGCCTGACAGATCCCTCCGCTCATCAAACAAAGACAAGCAGGAACGGTTCCGTCTTCCGAGCGAATTCTGCAAGTAAAGGAAAGAAAATAGCGAGGGGAGATTTACCCGAACCAGCCGGTATGAACACATATCAAAGCTAGACCCTCAACAGACATCACCCACCATGGAAGGCCAACTGGTTGCTGTCCGAGAAGAGAGATAAGCATGCAAGTGACCGAGTAACACGCGTGCAAAGGTATCCGACATCGTTCCAGACGATTGTGATCGACGCCTCATGCACCATGCGTTGATCGACTTTGCTTGCCATGTCCTTCTTCTACCAACCAGGAGCGGAACCAACATTCCATTCACCTTCCTCGGCTGGGGCACTTTCCTGTTGAGTTCCGCCGTTATCGTTCCACTCAGTTCCCCCATTGGCGTTCCACTGAGTTCCTCCGTTTTCATTCCACTCGTCGTTAACAGGCGCGTACAGACTGTGGCTGTCGTCGTGAGGGGCGTCCTCGGTGGCATTGGCGGTAGGGCAACGCTTGATGGTATGGCCCACTATAGACGGGCGTAATTAGGTTAGAGCGTGCTTTGTAGAAAATCATTTTTACCGGGGGAGCATCCTTACTTTCACCACAGTTGTTGCACTTGACGCGGGAATAGTCTCGCTTCTTGGGGCAGTCACGACTGAAGTGTCCGACTGTAAATGAGTATTAGCAGTCTGGACGGTAGAGATCTGGGGTAATGTCTTCGGGATTTACCCTCATCACAGTTACGGCAGGTAACAGTAGAGACATCGCGCGGCTTGTCACATTCTTTCGCAACGTGGTCCTCGGATCTGCTTCGTTAGGAGACGTAGATGAGTCAATGGAATAGCTCTTTCAAACTTACCCGCAGTTGCGGCAGGTTCTGGGAGGCGGTTTCTGAGGACAATCCTTCGCGAAATGTCCCACTAGATTATACAGTCAGTATGTAGCAAAGGAGTATCTGACATGCTGGAGACTTGCTCTCGTTGCATCGCTTGCATTCAACGTTCTCTGCAGAGCGAGGGTTGGGGCATTCTGATGCCTTGTGGTCCTCCGAGCTTGCTATCGTCAGTAAAGCACTCTCAAGTCTTGTAAAGTGAGCTTACCCGCAGTTACGACAAGCAAAAACATTGCGCCGTGGCTCAGGGCAATCGCGAGCACGATGTCCATCAGCACTGCAGTTGACGCATTTGACGCCGACACGCTCACGCTCCTCTCGCTCCTTCTTACAGCCACGAAAAGTGTGACCCAATGCTACAAGCCGTTAGCTTATAGAAAGAAATGGGGGTACAGTTTGTAGCGTACCGCCGCAGTTGTTGCACTTGGGAACCTGTCGATCGTAAGGCAGACCGGCGTCAGCAAGACGTTCAAGATTTTCCTCGACGGAAGACGGCCAGCGTTCTCTGAGGTTGGCGCGCTGCGGCTTGGGGCTATAGAAAAAGCCGACCACGTATGTGCAGTTCAGCTTCCCCTGAAGATCAATGAGGCTGATACAATCATTAACCTCCTTGTCCTAGACGGGGCCATAGAGTCAGCGTGCGTGCTTATTAGGGCTTCAGCGTGCAGGGAAGACGAATGTTCTGTCTTACCAGTGCAATAAGGTAAAAATTAAGGTCCTCTTCACGCAATTTGTTTTCGATGTCCACGAAAGTGGCCTGCGGAAGAGACTTGGAGTACACCTTCAGTCCCTGTGCAACGTTAGTACTTGTGAATGAGCACAGGGTCGCATCCGAAGTAAGTGCTTCCTACCTCACGGAAATCTTCGAGATCTCTTTCGTCACTGGCTTTCTTCAGAATGGCCCAAGCCTCCTCGGGGAGCTTGTCAGGAATGTGGTTCAGATCAAACCGACGGTTTTCCTTGCAGTCCATAGTCTTGTGACCTTCACGAGCTGTTAGCACATGCATCCTATTAGAGCATGCGGTATGCCATACCTTCCATCTTGCAATTCTTGCACACGTCGGGAGCCTTTTCAGGGCATTCAGCGGCTGGATGCCCTTCCTTGTTGCAGATACGGCAAGCACCCTTGAAAATACGAGGTTTAGTGCACTCAGACCTGTTATGTCTAACTCATGTCAGAGAAAGAAATGTATTGGAAAGGCACATGGATGATTATACCCGTCCTCGCCGCAATTGAAGCATGCCATGTCCTTACGCGGTTCGGGACAGTTGCGAGCAAAGTGACCGTCACTTCCACAGCTATCTCCTGTTAGCGACAGTGAGGATCTGTAGGAAGCTACTTACTTCCGGCACCGATTATCATCGCCATGGCCTTCAGCCGCAGGAGCAAAGTCATCACCACCGTATCCGGGTTCAGTACCGAAGCCACCAGGCCTAGCGTTCTCATCATTACTGAAACCTGTCTTATCTCTTAATATCTTGAAACTTCATGATTTGGTCGAACATGATTGAGCACATGCTGTCCTTGGGAAAAGGGACTTGTTTCCAAGAGGACACGTACCAGCGTCATTGCCACCACCCCAGGTGCCATTGTCATCTCCATCTCCTTCGAGCGTCCAGCCGGCCATCTTGAGAGCAGAGTCTGTAGTTGATGGAAGCTAGATGGGTATCGGTGCACTGGTGTTGTTAGTCTGTTGGTAGTCCATTCCAATCGATAACAACGCGTGGACGCGTTCGGTATACAGGATAGAAACAGTTTTTGATAGACAAAGTGGATGAAAAGATCTATTTTCAAGAAAAGGATATGACACTTACATATTGATGGCACGCGGCGTAGGATCCTTCAGCCTAGTTGTCTGCAAAGAACTACTACCAGAGCCGTGATACAAAGTAGGGAGTGGGGAGAAGGAAGGAAGACGGAAGAGGCGAACAGGAGATATAGAAAAAGGGAGACAAGGAAGCGGGGCCTTTTTGAGAGCTTGCAAAAGAGAGGAGCAAATAGGGTAACAGGTCAGCCAATTCACGGCTTTCTCCATTTATGAGCAAACGAAGCGATCATGGCTTAGTCTTGTGGAACCCAGGGATAGCTATTGATTCCCTGCCAATGGATTGCATGAAGAATAAGCGAGTAACACCAAAGATCGAAGGTAGTACAGCTTATAGACCCCTACAACCACATATACTTACCTATCAGTCAAGTAGTCATAAAACTTGGGATTCGAAGATGTTACGAGATAACAATAGCAACGCAAAAGAGCTAGGAAAAACTTGTGAACTGTTACTTTAGTCTAAAGGTATCATTTAGTATAGACTTTGAATGAATGTTAGTTGTACAGGAACATCTGTATAGTTCAAGTGAAAAGTTGTGGATTGTCAAAACATCTTCGTGAATATGCTAGCGCCGTTTTCTTCAATAAGAACGCCACCTAGGCCCACCATCCACGTCCAGAACACTATTATGATAATTTCGATTAACAGCCATTAACAGAGCCTACTAGCGGCTTGATTGGAGGTGATCTCGCGTAAATGTTTCTCCGATAATCAGTGCTTTCATCATGAACGCACAGGAAATCTGCTATATCCACAACTATTAACACTAGGAACTAAGATATGCTTAGTATGCAAGATATAGTTTATCATAAAAGTTTGATGATCCTTCAAAATAGACATGAGAGGAGATTTTCAAACTACTAGCTACAGGTGATCCAATTTAGGATACTGATTTCCAAAAGGGCCCACTGGCAATGGTCATACACTTGGATATCAAACATTCCCGGTGCTTGCAAGCCGTAAGGCCCTCGCCTTTTCCCCCCAGGCTTATAGTAGCAAGTACTATCTCACATTAAATCAATTGACTGAAAACTATATATATCCAGCAATTGCTCAAGAGATGCGTCAGGATATTTGACAGTTGCTAATGGGTAAACTGAACGGAATATGAGGCTGACTGAGTAACCAGCGGGACTTAACGATGAGATAAGCCATTAGCTATCCTGTTTTTCTACCTCCAAGCCTTCCCCTTCCAATGCAACAGAGCCATTGAAATGGCACTAACAGCTACGATCAAGGCAATCGCAATCCCCGTACTCCCTAGATACCCAACATTCTCCAACATTTGCGGAAACCTGGACTACTGTCAGTATACCCACACCTCCCAAAACACAGAAGACTTACCAGAAGGGTCCTATGAATCCCCACGTCTGTCGCACCAACGTGATAAAAACACCAACGCTTGCTGCTTCTGATCGATAACAATCCACGGCATACGTGAAGCTGACGGTAGTGACGATTTGGTTTCCAATAGACCCAATGGTGACCCCAACCAACGGAGTGATATTCCACTTCGATGAAGCATGATCTAGCTGGACAAGGAAGATAACAATGCCAACTATCGTCAGAACAATACCCGGATAGCTTATCCAGAGTCTGAATTCCGGTGCAACGGCCCGCTGCGTTTTCTTCCGCCCGTACAGCATCCAACGGTCGGATAAGAATCCTCCGACCTGATCGCCAAGCAGAGAACCGATAATCATCGCAATAAACTGCAGGCCCACCTGCTCCGAGTCAAGTCCGAACATCTCGGGGAAGAGTTGCGGCATCTCAATTGATGGGAGGATACCACCGAGGAGGAATATCATCGCATAAGCGGCGGCTGGAATCATTACACAGGGCCGTGTTGCCATGCGGATGGGGCGTAAAAAGTCCCATATTTCCAAGGGCGTCGGATCAATACGCTTCACATCAAGGAATCGTTGGCGAAGGGTTGGATTACTGACGTGACGAGCAGGGCTACCACGGATGTAGAGAGTTTCTTGGCCGAAGTTCAGGTATGTGACGAATTGAACGCCGTTGGTCTGGTATGGTTAGCATCCCTCTTTAATCTTGATGACGCTCATACTCACGATAGCCAATATCCAGTAGATCCACCGGTATCCCACACGACTAGTAACGAACCCAAAAAGCAGAGGTGCAAGCGGCACACCCAAAGTTACCATGACGGCCCACACGCCCATACATCTTGCGCGGTCTTTCTTGAAAAAAGTCTCGGCGACGACAGCACTACCAATAGCAGCGGCAGGACTTATAAAAAAGGCAACAAGGGCCCGGCAAAATCCCATAGTCGCATATGACGGACTTTTGGCGCAGCCCACATTAGCAACCAGACTGCAGAGCAGCGAAAGCAGGAATATGGGACGTCGACCATAGCGGTTGGACAATGGCATCCAGAAAAGAGGCGCACCCCCGAGAATGGCAATGACTAGGGAAGTCAAGTAGCTTGCTCTTTGTACGCTGACACCAAGGTCCTCTGCTATCTCAACGAAGGCGGATTGGATTGAAGACGCCGAAAAAGTTGCCATCATAGCGTGGAACGCAACTAGAGCTAAGTTGATGACTTTCTACACCGAAGGCCCTGTCAATAACAATTTCTGGAATTTGTCTTGGCATAAGGGAGAACTTACCTTCCATGTCGGCCAATTATAGGGATCAGCGTCAGTCATGTCCGGGATAGGATCCAGTTCTACCGTTCCATATCTCTGAATCAAATATTGGCGATGATCTTCCGTCAAAGCATCTGAGCCACCAGGAGACGCATTGAATGCCTCTAAATCAGGGTCATTGCTTCTTTTGACGGCGAGGTTCTCATCACCATCATCATTCTCAACATGCTGAACGCCGGGCTTTTCCATCTTGCTATGCCGTTTTAATGGATCAGTTGAGGAATACACCCGAGTTAAGGACATTATGACCCCCTGTCTGAGCCCCAAACCCGTCACTTAATATAGAAAAGGGCCTAAATATTTAGCCGACCTGTACCCCGGATCTTCACACCCGCCAAGCTAATTTCCCCGCAGCGAACTGCCGACCCCCCGGACCCTACGGCAAGCTCACGTCTGATTTGCCATGATACTGGGTAGCTATGCGTGGTACTAACTGTCTTAGCAGGTATCAGACCGCGGTTCTTATTGCGCCAATGCGCTAGGCCATCCGCGCTCGTATTCCTCGGAAATTCCGACGTACGGTTGCCCATCCTCACCCGATGAAGACTTAACACATAGTACTCTTAGAGAGTAATTACGAAAGTATTCGGTTGGAGTCTAGCAGAACGCCACAGTGAATTGCAATTGTGCTCGACACGTGTCCCGGCAAGTAAGTCCGTCTACAGCCTCTGCGGGACATTGTTTATTGGTCGTGAGGAATTATGGGCCCGGGGATTTCACAATCATGCTCTTGCTAAACTTTCTCATGCACCCCACCCGCACATGCGCTCTGACCATCAAGGGCTCCTTTAGATCGCTAATTCCAACACTAATCAACTCCGGAATGTCCCCGCTAGATTGGCGCTTCTCCTGAACCTGCTTGTCAGCAAGTTCAAAAGCAAACTCCCTCAACAATGTGCTCATCAGTTTATAAATATTCGTCATCGCAATAGTCTTCCCAATGCATTGACGTCCACCAAGGCCAAAATGCATTAGCAGCCGTACCTTGGCAGCAATCTCAGGGTTCTCCCATCGGAAAGGATTGAAGATGTTGTGATCGTCACCCCAGACGTCAGGATTGTGATGGAATGCATGGTTGCAGACAGCGATTGATGTCTGCGATTATTGCATACTCATTAGCATTGTAGACTACTTCGTAGTCATAGTCTTATAAAGTGGCTTACCCCTTGTGGTATATGCTGTCCTTCTATTACAACACCCGTTGAATTCATCACTCTCCGAGCTAGAGGCATCGTGAAGACCGGCGTAATCCGGAAATTCTCCCTTATGCAGTTGCGCAAGAACGGTAGGGCGGCCTCTGCAGCGGATACAGAATAGGCTGTCTTTCCGTGTGTAAGAGGAGGCAGATTGGCCTCGATCTCCTTTACGCACTCCTCCATATACTGGGGGTTATGAAGCAGATGGTAAAACAACAGAGTTGTCGTGGCACTTGTAGTATGTGTCCCCGCAATACTGTAGGTTCATTTAGCATCTGGTGGCCGACACATCATAAGAACTAGGAAGAAGAACGAAAGAGAGACGTACATTAACCCAAAAGCCTCAGTCTCAAGATCCGTCTGTGTAAGATGCTCACCAGTATCAGGATGCTTAGCCAAAATCAGATTTGTTAGGACGTCCTTCCTATCGTCGCTTTTGGACATCCTATCTCCACCAAAATCCGCCAACCTACGTTGAACACACACTGACGCGAGATCCGCACAAGCTTTGCGGCCAGCAAAGAGCTGTTGAAGGGGCTTGTATGGAACAAGTGGAAGATATTTCTTCAGTGTTGCTGTCATAGCAGGCCAGGCACCAGTGACAGCGGCAAGCAGACTATGTTCGATGACTGGCGGGACTCGTGTCTCATCATCCGTCTCCTGGACCCCGAATGATTGACTAAAGGCCAGCTCACCAAGGACGTCGATCACGTAATAATGCAGGGCCTTTTTCAGGTCGAACGTCTTATTTTGAGCACTATGCTCTCTGATCTTGTCTCTCAAGATTTGAATATTAATGTCCAAGTATTGTTCCATCTCTTTCACATAGCTCATCGAGAACCCGTGAGACATGTGGCGTCTGCGGATGGAGTGTTGCTAATCACATTTAGAGATCTCTTCCGGCAGTTGTTAACATAGAACATGAACCAGACTTACTTCTTCATTTCGCATACCGAATACATTCGGATGAGCTGCGCCGTATGCATCATAGAATTCCGTCTTTGGCATTCCTCTTCCACCTTTCTGATAAATTGCTTGGATAGCCCCTTCGTTGGTTATGCTGAGTTTGTCTGGTCCGTACCGGACAATTGGTCCATACTTGGCATGGAGCTCTGTTAAGTTGTATGGTTGCTTGAGGGTCAGAAATTGGTAAACCTGCCAGAGGTCGGTCAGGCATGCTAGGAATGGACCGGGGTATTTGGCAAGGGGGTGTAGGTATCGTTGGTAAATAGAGTAAATAGTGAGAGTGAGTGCCATGAAGACACCAGCGCTGGTCATGGGAGTAGACGTAAGGATGTGTATGAGGATGGTCATTTTCAAGCTGTGTGGTTTGTATTTCAAATTAAATGTAAAGAAGTAGTCGCGATGGTCAATGGTATACACCATGGTTTCATTCTGCTGGCTTTATATATTTTTGTCTACTCAACATGGAAACAATGTCAATCATCATTAGCTTCTATAACCGAGGCCAGCTATCCGAATGGCTTTCTCTAATTGCAAAATTGAGCCATAATACGAATCATCGTGATACTCTTTCATGTCTTACACCCCAATGGGGGATACCTTCGGCAAAGTTCGGGAAGCGCGAAGCCGATTGGTCCAGAGGAGGTGAACGAGAGTGGGTGGGGAATTTCCCCGCATTATACAGGACACTAAACTATCGTTGAGATGAGAATGCTTTGCTTCGATCCTTCACTAATCTGAATGGCATCATCCGGGAAAACTGTTACCATGTCAGGTCGCCCACATCGCAGAAGACGAACTGAGATTGCATGTTCGGAATGCCGATACAGGAAGTTAAAGGTATCTACTCGTGCATCCCCCGTGAGAAAGCCAAATCCGGATATGGAAGACTGACATTGGTAGTGTGAGGGAACAAGGCCGGTGTGTGCACGATGTCAGCATAGGAGGAGAAAATGCAACTATCAGCA
This sequence comes from Aspergillus eucalypticola CBS 122712, assembly GCF_003184535.1. Taxonomy (NCBI): domain Eukaryota; kingdom Fungi; phylum Ascomycota; class Eurotiomycetes; order Eurotiales; family Aspergillaceae; genus Aspergillus; species Aspergillus eucalypticola. The sequence continues at coordinate 797,766 of NW_020290282.1, forward strand.
GCCTACAAGGTCTGGTACTCGACATCCAAAGGTTAAGAGGTCAAGCTGCGTGAGATCCTGGAGAAAAGAAAGATGCTAATCTTCGTTAGATAGAGACCAGCAGGGCTTAGCTCACCGGATTGAGATACTGGAGGATAAATTCGGTCATAGAACCGGATCGCAAATACATTCACCAGGTTCATCAGTTGGGAAAACAGTGAGCGAAGATACGAGTGTTGATGAGCTTGCCACACACGCATTCTCTGAGACATCTCTTGGCCATGTCTACTTTGGTAGGTAGCCTTCTAACATAAACACCAGACAATCTGATTGTCTGAGGTAGGGTCTAGTTCGAACTACGCCATGTTTAGACTCATCTCGAACGCATTCGCAGAAAGCGCTCTCCTACACCTGACGCTAAGCAGTCATGCATCTACCGCTATTCAAAGCTGCAGCATAACAGAAGGAAAGAGGAATTCAACTAGAAAGGAACCACCATTAGTAAAGCAATTCTCCATACCTCTGGAAGATATACACGCCCTTCCGTCTAGAGATGAGGTACTGTACCTTGTTAGTCGCTTTTCCACAACAATCGGTGTCATCCTTCCATATGTCAACTATGAATCCTTGTTAAATACCTATGAGAAAGCTCTTCTTGAAAGGCATCCAAGGTTCCAAAGGGGCTTTTTGGCTCTTCTGAATGTGATTTGGGCACATGCATCTGCGTCCCTGCAGCTTCCGGAGGCAGAGGTATTCTACAGTCATTGCGCAGGCCTTCTCGACCAGCGAACATTGGAGAGACCAACTTTTGAACTAGGTGAGCTATTCATGCTTTTCCAATGCTTTACCTGAGTTGACAGTAATGCAGTCCAGACATCACTGCTAAAGTCTTTCTACGAGCAGAATCATCAAAGGTCTACATCGAGTTATACGACCCATACAAACTGTGTCAGAGCGGCATTGCAGATGGGCTTTCATTGTGCCTCTGTTCGGGATGCTCATGGACATACACCTGACAGTCTGCATCGAAAATTGTGGTTGGGAATTGTGTATAACGATAGGTAGGTTGATGCAAAATTTATTTTCAGCTTTGTTCGCACCCACACTTGTGACTACCATATTCAGCCAAATGGCAGATCTGACTTTAGTAGAACTATGGGGTTAACCCAAGGGAGACCGTATCTTATACCTTACTCCATTGAAAAGACCTGCGAACTGAAACAGCCCGCAATACCAGGGGATATAAGTTCCCTTTATCTGTTTCAGATGATGTCAGTTAACCCCAAAGGATTTGAAACTACACATGCTTACTTCGTAAAGATCCTCTAACACACTCCTGGACGGCATCATCGAAACACTGTACGATCAAAATTTGGACTCGGGCCAGTCTCTCAATATACAGACCGCCATTAACAAGCGTGATAATCTACAATTCCACCTCGAACAATGGGCCGACAGTCATCCTGAGTGCATTTCCCTGCTCCCGAGTGAAGAATTACTGAAAAAATCAGCGAGCCCAGATGCTCGCTGGGCCGTACGAGTACTCCTATGCTTACAATACCATAGGCTGGAATTGACCATGAACTTCCCATTACTACTGAATTTCTTAGAGCCCGACTCAACGAAATCGCTTGGAGACCGTACTCGGCAAATTTTTCAGCGCAGTTGCTCCCAAATCCTCCAAGAAGACTGGCTCGCAATACAAGAAGTGCAGCGTCTGATATCACACATTTCCACACTCCAGGGGGTTATAGACATGTACGCATCATGGTATACATGCAACTATACAAGTTTGTCTTTTCCCAATAAAACCCCACTTCATATACCAACGTGCTAAAATATCTCTAGTATTCACAGCCATCCTTCACTGCCTAGCAATATTCCTCGTCCGCCAGCAATACCCCTTAGATTCGGAGCCGACGCCAACCCAGATCCGCCAGGAAATAGAAGCCTGCCTCCGCACCATGAGAAATATCAGTAGAGGAAGCATCGTGAATCAGAAGGCGGATTACTGTATTCAAAGGTTACTTGTAGTGTTCGACGCCCTTGGTATGTTAACTCTCCCTTGAAACACCTTATACAGACTATTGCGTACTAAACATACCTGTAGTCAACGAGCCTCAAGAGCATGCACGTAATCCGTTAGACACATTGACCACCGATTTCATTTTCCAGCATATCAAGCTCCCAACAGAGGAATTTTTCAATCAATGTAGTCGGCACGAAGGGTCAGAGCAAGCTCAGTTGTTTTTGGATATCTTTTCGAGCATTCCGCTTTGTGAATGAGTTACACATAGTTCTAGTTCGGTATGGGACTTTTTTTTGTCGTACCAAAAGTTGATAAGGACTGGAACCTGAATTAATGACTGTAGGTAGCGGGAGAATGTCAGGGGATCACAGGGGTTGTGTTAAGAGTCTACACGACTGGCAGTGGCTGCACTAACGTATAAAGTACTATCACTGGGCGCTCTGCGCCCCTCTAGGCATGGTGGAATTCATCGAGTCTTGACAGAGAATTTTTCGAGTATAGGGAGCAATTGTCGTGGGAACCCGGACCAACAGCTAGCAGCCTCTTACCATGATCGTAGGGGAAAAGGGGACGTGGTAATATCATATATTAAGACCTATATATCTAATGCTAAAAGTTCGGGTGAATGCTAAAGTAAAAGGTGAGACCATGCATGGATAGAGACCCACAGCGGTATGAGAAAGGAAAGGAAAATAAACAATCCGAATATATATTGAAACATACAAGCTGGGTGCGTTCATGATCGTGGGCCCTTAGAAGACTCATCGGCGTCCGCGTTCACGATCTTGGCGACCCTCAGACACGTTTCACATTTGTTCATGCTTCGAGCCACAGCTACCTTGCGCTCGAAGATTGTAGCTCGCTGGTCAGAAAGTACGAGCTTGTTTTTCAATTCATAAATCTCCTTTCTATACTTCTGCTCACGTTGTTCAAGGGATTTGATGGTCTGGGTATGTCTCCTACTCTCCTCTTGTGCGGACTCCAGCTTGGCGGTCTTATCTGAATTGATCCTTTTGAGATCTTCAATCTGACATTGCAGCGCGGCGATAACTTTCTCCTGATCATTGTTTTTGAAAAATGTAGTTTCGAACCTCCATATGAGGTTTTTGAGATATTGCACGTCCGATGGGAGGGAAGGCCTAGTAGGCTCAGTCGCCTCTTTTGTACTTCTCTGGTGGCCTTGTTGACTTTCTCCACTTCTTGAACTTGGTGTCATGCTTGTTCGTCCAGGCATGGGGCCTGCAGGAGGGGTTTTATTGCTAGACACGCCCGACTGGAATGTGTCAGTAAGTTTAACGACGCAAGACTTGTGAGCATGTGTATCTTACACTTCCGTTAGGGCGAGAGTCAGGCATATCAGTATCTCCTTGGGCGTCAGATCTGCCTACCCCTGCATCTTCTTCGCCGTTTTGGTGGCTTTCAGGAGCATTGTTCGTATCATCGATGACGATTGTCTCGATTCCATCTAGACATTCTCTTTCACACGGTATACTGGGCCCCTGAAGTGTCTCTTCGTCGGAGTCCTGTTCATAGTCCGAAGACGTATCCTCGTCTGTCAAATTGTTTTGATCCGTTTCTTCCACTTGGTCCTGTCCCGACGAAAGGACCGCAGCTGTTCGGGTCTGCTTCTCTGGACGATTCCCAGGCGCCATTTCGTCGGGCAGTGAACGCTTATTGCTTCTAGTTCGTAGCGTTACAATGCGGGCTGGAGGAGGATCCCGAGGGGTATCAGGGTTTGACTTTGAAATCAGTACGACAGCTATCAATATAGAGGTGGATTAAGCCAAACTTACAATGTTGGCTTCGCGTCTTCTCTGTATACTCATAATCTGTTATGGGGTCAGATAGGTCCTGGCAGTGGGAGCAAATGGGACATACGGAATAGGCCTTCTCTAGGGCGTTTTGGCTTCTATGGGGGAAGAACTGCTGCGTAGAGTAAGTATATCACTGTGGGTAGAGGGCCTGGATAATAAATAAAGGGGAAGGAACAATCTATGCCCACCTTGCGAAATTCCTTCCAGGGCATGTGACTGTACATTGTTCGCTGATCCCAGAAGCGCTGTTTCTCTTCATCATTCCAGGTACCGCCGGTCTTCATGCGTGCTCTGGGCTTTCTAGGTTTGCGCGAGAAGGTCAGCATGAGGATTATGGCAACAGAAAATGAAGGAAATTGCTTGAAGATAAGTAAACGAGGCAAGAAATAATTGTAAAGCTGAATTGAAGGCAAGAAAAGAAGGTATTACAATGAAGATGTCTCAGAACTTCCAAGGCAAGTGGGGTGAAATAAGGCTTTCGGCGAGGCTGAATCAAGCGCCACGACAGGCAGAACTGAAGTTGAGCTCAGTTTGAAAAACCAGGAACCAGGATCCCTGTTGTGTTGAGGTGGAAATTCGCAATCAGAGATACCTTTCGATAGATAGAATACGCGGTAGCAAGCTCCCTCACCGCGCGGTTCACTCTCCGTCGGTGAATACCCCTAGTAAATCTCACTCCCACCTCCAGTTAGAAATACTACAAGTTGAATATTATAACCCTGATTGGTCCAGACAGAGATGTCGTATCTGCCTTTCACCGACTCTTTCCAACGGACACTTTCTCTGAGATAGCGCAATGAAAAAGCACGCTAAGGAAGCAATGCGGCGCAGCGAAGGTGCATTAGGAGCAGCGGCCGTTGGCTTTCCACCCCTGCGCAAGCCAAAATGACAGTTCTGGCGACTTGCATAAGCGCTGCGATTAGACCTCATTCATGCATTGGACGGTTTCAGAGGATGAGATAACACCTCCAGGAGCACTCAGCCTTGCAGGCGCAGGATTGTTGTTGCAGCCTTGTAAATGAAGCTGAAAACTGCTGAAGCTTGAACTGGTCCTCGAATGGAAGTTCCCACGCGCACGCTCGCAGATAACAGATTTCTGGTTTCTCAACTGCTGTGTTAAGGGTAGGATTCAAAAATACAAGACCGTGAACCAAATTTGAATGGGGTTCTCGCACGATTTCCAGATCTACTACAATTCCTATAGGCTGTTCACCGCCGGCTGAATTCAGGTATTCTTGGAGGCTTATCTGGGTTCTGCTTCTTGAATTTCCTGTATTATGCTATCATTCGACCTTTTAAACCCAGTTTCCCACCCAAGAAAAACCAGGCTGCTCTCTATATTATTTCTGGCGTGCCCGTTCGCCCAGCAATATTCTATACAATAGAACGAATGTTACACAGAATTGATAACTCAACCCAGGGCGCTGTCTATTTCAAGCAGGAAATGTTGTAGTATACATCAAAATAGCCTCACGGAACATAATAGAACAGCAGAGCACCTCATTGAGCAAACGTTCCAATTGACACGGCTAGGTTCAGTGTGTGCTAACAACTTTGAAACTGCTATAGACTTCTCTGATAAGCAGAGCTGGCACATAGAAGCCGTGAAATAGTTGAATAACCATGCCGGACGGCCAAGGCAACAGCATTTGCACCATCAGTCTCGCATGCGTTTCGACCGGCTTCATAGCCCCAAAAGTCGGGACTAACTCGTAATGATCATATTAGTCTACTGAAAGGACGCCGCAGACTAGTCGCGGCTCTTCGTTATTGACTCTAGCCATAAGACTTATCTCTACGGCCCTGCTCAAATGTGCGCGACCTTCGATGCCTCGAATATCCATTGGAGAGCCCCCTCCTGGGCTCAGCTGCTTCAACACTTAATCCCCTAGATGATATCCGGTCTCAAGTGAATCGGGTGCCAGACTTGAATGTATGACGCTCGCTCCATGCTGAAGGAGAATTCTGACTGTGCTCTTTCTCCCATTCGCTGTAGCAAGTTGAAGGGGCGTAAACTGTTCGTAAGGGAGATTAACATCTGCGCCTTGCTGAATGAGACTTTCCACCATGTTATCTTTCCCGTTGACTGCAGCAACTTGAAGGGGCGTAAAGTAGTCTTTAGGAAAATCAATGTAGGAAGTACACTCGATTAGTAGTCTGACGACGGAGTCATGACCATATTTTGCAGCCTGAGCAAGTGCAGTCCAACGTTCATTATCCTGCAAATCGACGTCCGCACCATAGTGAATAAGCTGTTGCACCAATCTTTGTATCCCTTCTTGGCGGCCCAAGTAAGAATTGTACAATCATCCCGACCGATGCCCGTCTTTATTAACTAGAAGAGTGACCAACTCAGGATCGTCATCCTCAACTGCTGAAAGTAGCACGGATTCTATCTTGCATCGATCGCTTGCCAGGTCAATTTCTTAGCCTCGATGGCAAAAGACGTTTTATAAGCCGAAAGCCTGGTACATGCTTTGGAAGCAAGTCCTTGCCACGCACATTCCATTCCACAGACTTTGTTGTTCTTAGAAAGATGAAGGTGGAAATCAGAGAACGAAAGATACGTGATGCAAGGACGTCCACATATTTGGTTTCCTGAGCGGACGGACTCTGGGAATTGAAGTAAATGTGCATCGAAACTGCTGTCGAGATACCGGCAGATTGATGGGTGTAAACAGAGTGACCCTAGCGAAATTGACTGTGATAAAATTCGAGTAAGGAAGCGAGGAGAGTCCCACATAATAGGATTTTCTTTACTTCACTCGTCATATTTGATTTCGGTGAAGCGTTATATTGCGAGGGTTGAAGGAAAGCAGTCATGCATTTGTCAGAAACTAAGCAAAACACCCTATGGTGAGTGTTCAATGTAGTCGGGAAATACATCCACTGGTGTGCCACACGTCCGGTCCTTATCGATTTTGTACTTGAGTTATGTCGCGAGGTGCCTATGAGCTCTTTAATTGCTGCTCATGAGGGCAAGACGATGCCCAATATTCTCAAGCCGGCGCTATTTTAGGCCTCCAAGGGTACCATTCCGGTAGGTGGGAGAATCCTTCTAACAGCTAGAGCCTAGGTATTAGATAGCGCGAAGCTTAACAGCCGTAGCAATGTACATGGAGTGGGGATTGTTTCTATTAGTTAGTGGTACATATTCAGGTCCTCCACTATTTTGCGTCGGTCGATATCGTTTCTTGTAGCAACCGAATTTCTTCCAATAAAGCTTGCCCGCCATTTTTCAACAAAAGCTGAGCCACTGTAGCACCCAGCGCCTCAGCATCCTCATCCGTTCCCACTTCCGCTGTCGTCCGTTCGGATAGCAATGTTGTCCCATAGGGATGAATAATAATACCATCTAGTTGCAATCGAGCTGCCGAGGAAGCTGTCGGTGGCTGCTCAACAGTACATTGTACTGCAACCGGAGACGAGCAGCCACCCTGAAGAGTGCGCAGCAGTGAGCGCTCTGCCAAACAGATCCGTCTGGTAAGCAGGTCTTCGATTTTGCGCACCATGGTCTCTGTCTGGATATCCTGCTTGCGGATTTCAATGCCCAGGGCGCCCTGACCGACAGCATACGGGAATTCCGAGGGAGGCAAGCGCTTAGTGATGCGGTCTTCTAGATTAATGCGGACCATACCAGCCGTGGCCAGGATGATTGCTGAAAATGGACCTTCTGGGTCATCTAGCTTACGCAGTCGCGTTCCGCTGCCAGGCCAAGTCAGAAAAAAGTCAAGTATCAGGGACAGTAAGGGACAGTGTTCTTACAGATTGCCACGGCATTCCTCCACTTTCAAGTGTGGGTATCTGTATCGAAGTAGGGCTTTCCGTCTAGTGGAACTAGTGCCCACCACGGAGCCGGGGGGCAATTGACTCAGATCCGTATACTGCGACCGCAGCCCCTCCTTCATCACCAACGCATCGGTGGGATCCTCCCGATAAACAATAGCCCCCAGTGTGCAGTTCTCTGGTAGGCGCGTCGGCATATCTTTCAGGCAATGCACGAGGAGGTCCAGCTCTCCTGCGCACAGCTTGGTTTCCATCTCTTCGGTCCAAATGTTCTTTGCTGCATCAGATGGTCCTGCAAATTTCAAAAAAGGACTGCTCTTGTCAACATCACCGCGGACCACCACGGTTTGCCAGGGAAACTGGACACCGGGGTGAGCAAGGGTCAATTCCTTGGAAACGTGTTCTGCTTGTACTAATGCCAATTTGGAATTGCGGGTGCCCAGGCGCAGCTCCTGTACTGTGGCCGGTGTATTCTGTGACATCTCAAAGTTCGCGATAGTGACTGTGAAATTTGACTTGTGTGTAGTTTGTAGATGACAATTGGACTTCGTGAAGTTGAGGATTTCAGATTTCAGTTCGCCTGTAGTCAAATCAATCGATAAACTAATTAACTAGCCAAGATTAGGTGACTAAGAGATAAGCGCTTGTATGTTTTGAGACTAGTGATCCAGAGTGGAGGCCTGAGACGAACCGTCCTGTTATCGATCATTAACTCAAACCTTGCCAATGTGGAAATTTGCCAGTGGCAGATTATGGTATCCAGGTAGCATATCTGGTTTGGCAACCGTGCGATGTGTGAAATACCTGGGTTTTAGGGCATCACCCGGCAATGAATCTTCACCGAGACGCCGAATCTCTCTTCTCGAAGAATCATCTACAATGATAGAGCTGAACTTATCAATGATGTCGAGTAGCCAATAGATGAGCTTTCCAAGTAAAGATCATAGTTACCATGTCAATGTTGTCCAGAAGATTCGTCATTCGGGGATAGTTCCCTGTACCAGATCTGGTCGAGTGTATGCTGAGAAGTCATACTATCGCGGACGTAAGATATACATCTATCGGGACTGGACGAAAACAAGGAAGATAATACTTTCATGGGAACTTCCAGGCTGATTACTAAAGGAGGAATCACAATTGTGAGAGCCGTTCACCACCATATGGTTTTGTCCCCGCTTCCAACACTGGCAACACAATTTATTCATGGTCTGGCGCGCCACAAACCCTGAACTAGTCGAAGTAACTGTCTATACTTGGTAAACCAATGTCAGGGTGTCTGACTTGGGGGTCCTGACTAGGTCAATTCCAGCAAGCAGAAAAGGGTGTAGCCATAAGTCTTCTTGTCTAACCCAGATACTAACTATCTGTTCTCCACCTGATATGAGCACTCTTATGCTGACTGGATCCTCAGCAATGTACCCGTCTCCTCTTTTGGCTATCTGCTTGGGCTCTCAAGCCATATCGGAGATGGCTCCCAACGTTCAACTCCACTCTCGACGGCGATACAATGTTGAGACTGATACGCGAAATTGACGCATCGCAAAATTCAGAAGAGTGCGAGTTAGCGACCCAGCTTGTAGAAAGGACGATGACGCTACGGTCGGGAGCCCTCCCCCCAAATTACCATGAAAGACCTACAGAATGCTCAGCGAGCGCCCAACTTAACGCCGAACAGAGAACCATCAGTAACCCTCCTGACCCGCCCCCGCCGAGATACAAGGGGCCTGGCTGTTTCATGATATCTACTGGCGAACAGCTAATTGGTAGTATTTGCCCTACCTCAGGGACTTCTATAGTTTCATACATCCGGACGGTTTTCGAATCTCGAGCGTGGGTTATGACGCCCTGCCGGTGGGCGTGGGAGAATGGAGAGAAGAGGAGTAAGACACAATGCCGGAGATAGAGCGCAAGTCAAATGCAGTCTTGGATGGTGTGGCTTTCTTTGCAGCGGGAGTCGCCATCTTTCCGATGCCACAAATCACGGCAGCAGATGTAGTTAGGGGTAATAGTACTTGTGAAGTAGGATGTGGTAAAGACCATGGTTTCAAGCGTATAATAATCATATGCGCAGACAAGGTGTTGAACACAGGCTTCCATGATTCTGAGAGGCAGCGAACGGACTCGGTCCATTTTGGCCTTCTGTTCGGAGTAAAACACGTGTGGTCAATTCAATCAGCGCCACGACTGATGCCGGGAATTCTGATCATGGGAAAACAAGTTGTTGTGTCGTTAGTTCTACGGAGAGCTGAAGTAATCACCACTTTTCTGCTGCCCTCTCACTGCAAGCACTGCGGATGCATCAAACCCTACCGAGCCGTGCCCTGTAGCTTCAATTTTTGGGCGGGACACCCCTTGCATCCAGTGTTTGACATAGAGTATTACACCTCTTCTTCTTCATTCATCGCGGCGGAAATATATGTAAATTTTGACACTGCTAGTCACAATTATGGGACCCTTTGGTTTGGCTTTGACACGAGATATTTGTCACAGCGCTATGCAGGGTTAAGCATCGAAAAAAGAACACCACCCAATGCAAGCCGGGCTCTGAGGAATTTTCAGATGTTCAATAACCTGTCAAGAAGGATATAAAATCCTCGGCCCAAGAAATCAGTGCTAATCTGACGTATCCTCAGCAGGAGAGACGAATCCCAGCTGACAACATGGAAAATAGCGTAAGTCACGAGATGTTCTATACTTGCTCTCGTTTTACCCCTTAACAGACTTCTCAAACCTCCTCAATGAACTATATAAGAGAAGGTACTCCGTACTGATTCATTAGAAACACGGTGCAGCGGGAAAGACACGTGCATCCTCGGTTACTCTCAAAGTTGGGACTTCGTTTCGAAGTTTTGTGCAGATCCCCCTCCGTTCTGATGAGTTGACAGTCCCTGAAGAGTATCCTCCGCCCGATGGATCATCAAATGTTAGAACAAATACCTGAGCAATACCAGTACCACTAGAGAGTTTTCTCTTTTGGTCTACTTGGTAAACGTCTCAACATCAAACAACCCATTTTTTGTCCCAACGTTCGTGCCGTTTCAGAATCGAACATTGCAAATACGCAAATACGACACGAAAGATTGCCCTTTTTTGAGGATTTATTGCAGCAGATGATACAAAGTCCGTTCAGCATGGACCCCCTGAGCCTCGCATATAAGATGGCCAAAAGACCTCGTTGTACCAGACATGGCCCATGACCCAAGCCGCAAAGCTATTCAAGTTCAAGATGATAGCAGCTGCTCTTCTTCTGGCCGCAGTGGCCCCTGTTCTGGCAGCCTCTAACACCGACGCTGTGTCCGTTTGCCAACACCTACACACGGCTTACCCCCAATACACCGTCTGGGACCCCACAGGCACCTACGGACTTGAGACATTTTGGAACCAGTCCTACTACAGCAATGCAGTCAAGGAGTACTGGAACGGTGTGAACGCTGACAACCGTCCAGCCTGCGCCTTCTTCCCGGCAACCGCGCAACAGGTCTCCGTTGCAGTTCAGCAGCTAAACAAGTATCCCACAGCACCCTTTGCCCTCAAAGGAGGTGGACACAACTTCAATGTGGGGTTTTCCAGTACTAATGGAGGCGTTCTTATCTCGTTTAATGAGAACATGTCCTCAACCACCCGCAACTCGGACGGCCAGAGTTTCGACATCGGCCCCGGAGCACGATGGGGCGATGTCTACGCCGTCACGCAGAAGACAAATCAAGTCGTGGTAGGTGGCCGATTGGCCAATATCGGCGTGGCAGGGCTCACAACTGGAGGAGGATTGTCATACTACTCAGCTCAATATGTACTACCTTACCCCCATCCCCCCATACCAACATCCCAGTACTAACCCAACCTCAGGGTCTAGCATGCGACAACGTCGTCAACTTCGAAGTAGTCCTAGGCAATGGCACCATAATCAACGCAAACAGTGATTCCAACCCAGATCTCTGGTGGGCCTTGCGCGGTGGCGGCAACCGCTTTGGCATCGTCACCAAGTTCACACTCAAGGCCCATCCACTCGGCGACAACGGACAAGTCTGGGGTGGCATTCGCTCCTATTCTGCCGACAAACGCGAGCAAATATTTGAAGCGCTCTCCAAGTTCACCAGTGAATACCCAGACGCCAAAGCCGCCATCATCCCGACCTTCGAAATTGGCCTGCCCGGAGCCCTGATCTCCAACCCCGCTATTTTCTTCTTCTACGACGGAGCCAAGCCCAGCGCCAACGCCTTTGCCGGACTGGAAGATATTGAACCTTTCACTGACTCTACTAATACCACAAGCTACACCAATATAACAAACGCGGCAGGCGGAGCCAAGATCTACGGCATCAATGCCGCCATTCACGTCAATACCTTCCCCAACATGCCGTCCCAGCAGATGACCCAGCTGCTTGAAACCCATTGGACTACGTATCAATCTATGATCAAGAATGATTCCTCCCGGAACTTGGACCTTCAGCTCGGTACCTTTACCCCGCAGCCGCTGTCGGTGCGTATTGCTCGTGCTTCTCAGAACGCAGGTGGTAATGCTCTCGGTTTGGACCCTGCCAACGGTGATCGTATCTGGGTCGAGAATGACTTGATCTGGCTCAACCCGGCTTGCAATGATGCTTGTCCTGGTTACTTGCACGAGGTTGGGGATACTGTGAAGGAGGCGTTCAATAACACGCTGTTGGGAACTAAGCCGACGAATTATCAGTCGGGTGATGTTGATTGGATCTCGTATGTCACCTTCTTTCCTTCGTGTTGTTTCTTTATATGTTTTGGGCAGCAGACTAATTTATTCTGATAGTTCGAATCCTCTGTTCATGAATGATGCCGCCAACTACCAGGATGTGTATGGCAGTTATGGACCTACGAATAAGGCGCGACTGGCAAGCATTGCGAAGGCATATGATCCAACTGGATTCATGTTCCGTCAGGGCGGATGGTCATTTTGAACTTGACGGTTCCTGGGACGGAGGAGTGCAAGGAATATACAGTTTGTTGGATGATTATTCTATCGTGCGTAGTTGACTGTTGAGGACGCACCTACCATATAGTATAGCGTCAGCTGGATAATGGGATATGATAATGCTTTCTTTTAAGTCTTACAGTGGAATTCGGCATACAAAGCTGACCTTATTGTTCAGCGACTGATAGTTCTATTGAAGTTTGGACTATACACCCCCAGTGTACGGCGATAAGCAGACTCTACATCTGATCAGATATCTTTTACGAGGCTGTCTTGAACATACCAGCAGTAACAAATGATACAATACAATAAAATCTAACCCATAACGCTACTAGAGTATAACCGACAAAACAAAAGCTCCCCTCCCCTAGGCCAACCTACTCCTTCTTCCCCAGACAAACCCACTACACTCATCAATCCGACTCAAAAGAACAAATCAAAGACAAAACAGACCGCCCGAGGTCCACATCCCGTATGAACCCCAGCTTAATCCTATTTTAAAGGCATACACCCTACTTGAAAAGCCTGCCCAGCAGACCTCCCGCAAGGTTACTCATAACTCCACCCGAAAGCGCACTATTCGCGAATGTCGAAGCCTGGCTGAAGCGATCGCACCGGGAGAACGCAACAGTGTTGGTGATGGTCAGAGCGAGAGCAATGGCTGTGCCCAGTTAGTATTCCACACTCCTTATACACCTGCTGAAAGGGGAGGTGTGAGGATAAACTCACCAACAAGACTCAACCAAATCACACTGCTCAAACGGATAATGGCCAGAATGGCAAGACCGATCCACAGCGCAGGCGTTACGTACAGACTCAGCCAGAAGAAGCGCTTGTCCGTGGCAGTGATAGTGCGGGTAGTGGGATCGGAGGACTCGAAGACCCAAGTGGAGTCGCCGGAGGAAGTGTTGACTTCGTTCCACCAGCGGAGACCGACCAGGCGACGACCGGCAATGTTTTTGAGGTAGTAGAAGTCGGCGGAGAGGATGAGGAGGGTGATGATGAAGACGAGGACACTGGTTGCGGTTGTTAGCTGGGTTGGTTGCTTGGATCTAGATTGTGCAGCTTTGGGAGGTTCCGGAATTGAAGAATGAAAGAGTTATGATCATGAATTTGAGTATGAAAGGAATTTACGCACAAGTTCTTGATGAAGAGCACGCCGAAGAGGTACATCAGTAGGGCGCTGATGCGAAAGCCCAGGAAGAACAGGAGGGTAATCGGGTGAGCACTGAGGCGCCAGTTCAGTTCGCCCTGCTGCGGCTGGAGCGGTTGCTGTTCCATGATGACAGAGAGCGTGCAGTATCAAGACGAAGCAGTTACTTCTGATAACAGTCCAATGCACATGAGATAGACGGCAGTCAAGCAGCCTCCTGGCGAGTCCAGATCATGCGAGGCGGGACTGCGTTGATGCTGCGTGTCTCCAGCCAGGGGGCGGTGGGGCACGGCAGAATGTGGAGCGGCAGACGGTTACTTGACACTCTTTTCATCTTATTTCTCCGACTCCCCATGTTTCATGCGCGATCGGCACACGGGTTCAGTTATATTGCCCGAGTTGAGCGCTTGCCAAGGGTGTAAACCCAATTATTCACTACAAAAGAATGGTGCAAGCGTCAATGGAACGAACTTAAATACGCGTGAGTCGCGACACACCTGCCGGATGAGGTCATCGGCCGGTTCCTGACTGGAGAAGCCTTTATGCGCAAACCGAGGATCTCTTAAAGTTGCGGGTCAATCCGCAACCGCTGCAGCTTCATCCGATATCTCCATTTCCTCAATCCACCGGAGACATTGCAGTTCAGTGCGATAGCCACTCACTATCATCTTCCCAATCCGTACTGAGCATTTTCCTCCAATCGACAATGGCAGCCAGAAATACCCTCCGTCGCGCCCTTCTCTACAGTACGTTTCTCCCCTCAGTTTTTCCCAACCCGCAGCTCTCCCCGCATTTCCAACCCTTCTCCCACTCCCCAACCTGCCCATCCGGCTATACCAGTTCACCCCTAACTAACCCGTCCAATCCCAGTCCCGGGCTCCTCCCAACGCTTCATCGACAAATCCCGCACTCTAACCGCCGACTGCGTGGCCTACGATCTCGAAGACAGCGTAACTCCGCACAAGAAAGCGGAAGCTCGGTCCCTGGTGCGGAGAGCGCTCGACGAGCCCGCACCGCAGGGAATCCGCGAACGAGCCGTGCGAATTAACTCCGTAGACAGCGGACTCGCCCTAGGCGATCTTACCGAAGTGGTACGCATCACCTTTTCCCAAAAATTTCCCTCTTCAATCCAATATACTAACATAAAATAGCTCAAATCCCCCAACCTCACCACAATCGTAATCCCCAAAGTCAACACCCCCTCGGACCTGACCTTCGTGAACGACGTCATCACACACACTCTCCCCCAACAGCAACAAACACAAGACCCCTCGACCCCCCGAACTCCCATTTCCCTCCTCGCTCTAGTCGAATCCGCCAAATCCCTCACAAACCTCACCCAAATCTGCGCTTCCACGCCCCTCCTTCAAGGCCTCATCTTCGCAGCTGAAGACTTCGCCCTCGACCTCAGCATTACTCGAACCCCATCACTCACTGAATTCCTTTTCGCAAGGTCGATGATTGCTACTGCTGCTCGCGCTGCGAACCTTCCCTCGACTATTGATTTGGTCTGCACGGCGTATAAATCTACCAAGGGGGACGGGTCTCCGCCTGCGGTGCTGGAGGAGGAATGTCGTGATGGGAGACGGCTGGGGTTCAATGGGAAGCAGTGTATTCATCCGTCGCAGGTCGAGACGGCACAGGCGATCTTTGGACCGGATCCGGAGGAAGTTAAGTGGGCTGTGAGGGTGTGTGTGGCGGATGAGAAGGCTGCCAGGGCCGGGCGGGGTGCGTGGACGCTGGATGGGAAGATGATTGATGTGCCGGTAGCGGAGAAGGCCAGGGCGGTGGTTAGGAAGGCTGAGGCGTGTGGGTTTGATGTTGGGGGTTTGAGAGAGGAGTGGGGCCACCAGGAGCCGGAGTGATGAAGATGAATACAGATGATGTGCGTGTCTTTGGGTGAGTGGAGTTATATATACAAGTAGTCAAGCCGGTTGACAAATGAGGAATAACTATATATGATGGTACTCGTTGGATGAGGGGAAGGTAGAACCGAAATGAGATCAAGAAAAAGTTTGAGTAGATAGTCTAATGATCACCTCTTACACTCCGTGGCATTGGCTTCCCTACAAGGATTCTTATAAACCCTAGTATTCTCCAAAGCGTGTACGAGTTTGAGCTGGAGTGCGGCGTTGACTTTGACGATCAGGAATCAAGAAATGGGTTCCCTTGAGGGTTTAAATTTTGCTGTGTATTATTGCTTTGACTCCAGGTCTTCGCGCTTCAACAGCTGGATCTTGCCCATGGTCAGGACGGGCTGGTCCGCATCCGCCTTGCCGTTGGCATCGTCTTCCAAGCTCTTGGCTAATGATTTATCGTAGCTGGTGGGGTCAATCCCCAGGATGCCTCCGACATATCCGCCCCGCTCGCCGGGGACACTGAACTCGCGAAACAGGTACTTCCATTCATTCAGCCATGCCTTGACGGCCTTGCCGATCTTGTCCTTGCCGTTCTTTGAATGATGGCCCGTGCCCGTGATGGCGTAGACTACTCGGCGGCCTTCGCGGGCATGTTTGAGAAGGATCTTCTCCAGGTATTCAATGGCCTCCTCGGGATGCAAGCCATGCAAATCAACATAGAGTTCCTCCGCTGCATCATCCAGACCAGCGTCTAAAAGATGTTTGTTGCGTTCTTCGTATAGTTGCCGTGCTGCTTCCCGATGACACTTGCGCATGGCTTCGTTTTCAGCCTGTCCCCGCAGAGACAGAGCTTTTGCGGCTCTTGCGTCATTGCGGTTCCACGCTTGAGCAGCACTATCCGGACAATCAGCTCCAAGCCTTTTGACTTTGAAAGAGTATCAACTTACCTCTGAAGAAATTTGTTCCGTACAGTACCATGGCGGATAGCCTCCGTCCGGTATTTGATATATTGTTGGTTCGCTCGGGAACCAGTTTCCAACCAGGGAATATTCTGCGGCGGTGGGATTGCCTGAGCGGCTGCGCTATGCTCACGGCCTTTAGCCCCATCCCGATTGTTTTTAGACGAAGTCTTCCCCTTCCCTGGTGCCGGAGATGGGGACATGCGAACCACGTCCGCTAAAGATGTAGGCATGTTTTCTCTGCTTGAAATATTGTCGCGATTTCCGCGCTTCCCATGATGCTTCTTGCCGGTGTTTTTGGCACTGACAGCAGCAAGGGTGGGGAATGCGTCTGGATCATCGACCGATGGGGCAGCCGGGTTCAGCTCACGATGCTGATGCCGACTCCCTGGTCGGGAATGGGGGCGGGACAGATTGGTCATGCTTCCATTCCGCTTGCCAACAGCAAACTGCATGGCCTGAGGCACGTATTTGCTGCCAGGGAACGCAGACAAATGGCCAGGATACTTGCCAAGATACTGGCCAGCCCATTGGTCTCCCATCCCGGCAGTAGACTGCAGAGGAGGAAAGGCATCTGAGGTACTTTCCATGTGAAATGACGTGCCAGGCGATCCTGTGCCGGGAGTACCGTCTGTCACACTGAGATTCGCAACGAGAGCTGAAGGGTCATGCGAAAATGGACAGCCGTCACCTGCCAAGCAGTTCCCCATAACCCAATACCTATACGAACGCGCTGCTATTTAGTGTCCTATTCTTACGAAAACAATACCTTGAGAGGCTCAGGAGTATACTCACTTGCAAAGGTGGTTGGTTAGATCATGACTGAAACGGCAATCGGCACGGAGACATTGGCCGGTAGACAGCCAGTACTTGCAGACCACTGGACTACGACTGTTGCTCGGAGGTGTAGCGATCTTGGGTGGCTCCATTGACATGGACTTTCCGACCACAACGTGGCCATCCTCCGCGTGCTGCAAGATGGGGTCACCATCACCGGGTTGCGATAGCGACGCGATCGTCGCGCCCAAGTCGTAGCTGTTGGCTTCCAGAGCCGCCTCAATTTCATCGTTCGATCGCTTGTCTCCCAAGACAGTGCGTAAGATATCATGCGGGCTCATATCGGGCACAAACTCGGGTGCCGTGGCGCTCAGCCCTCCTGTGATGCTCGGGGTCCCAATGGACGAGGTGACGCTATTCGCGTCGTCGGCAACCAGCCAGTCCACATTGCTATCGCTTCCCAAGTCACCGTAGAAATCGGACACTTGGCTCTGATCGGAGAATTCGTATGCGTTTAGGTTAGGGGAGTGAGGGATGGGTTGCGCAAGAGCTAGTCGAGGCGATGGGCGCGGAGAAGTAAAAGGCGATACGGTGGAGGACAGGGGTGGCCGGGATAAGCCGCCTCGGGAGCTCTGGAGCCAGGAGGTACTTCCGGGGCTCGTGCCTAGGTTCGAGTGAGGAGATAATGGGGTCGCAGAACGCGCCATCTGCCAAGGGGCAGGAGACGAGCGGCGAATCACCGTGTGACGGGGCGGCGGAGGGGAGGAGTCTGGTAAGGTGCGATTGCGATGGCGCCAGAGGATGTCGAGGACGGCATTTTCTAGAGACGGACCTGATAAGGAGGTCTTTTCGCGTACGAAATCCTCTATTTTCTCGACCTGCTCTTCTTCGTCCAGAGCTTGATCCTGGAGGATGCGAAGACAATCCTCGAGGAGGTCTTCTTGAATCATGCTGAATCGTCAGGGGTGTTGTGAACGAAGGAAGGCAGAAGTAGGAGGGCGACGGAGGATACACGGTGTGTGCAGGAAGATGTGGGGTAATCGGCGTTTGGAGATTGGGAACAGTAATCAAATCAGATCAAGGAGACAACAGAAGACAGGTCAGATTCGATGATCCACGTCCATGATTTGTTCCCAGGACAGCTGGAATTCATGAAGCGAATATAAAAGCTTGATGAAAAAAGAGGGATGTTAGCAAGGTTGACAGGCGACAGGGGACAAGCTGGAAGTCCACGGGTGATTACATCGCATCAGCCGTCGTGCAATGATCGATGATGACGGGGAGGGGGGAGAAGAGAGTGGATCCGAGAAAACGAAGGAAGGAAGGGCGAGAGAAGATAAGAAGAGGAGACGGGATGGAGAGATGGAAAAAGGAAGTCCAAAGAGGGAGGACGCGCAAGACACACAGAAGAGAGAAGAAGGAGAGAGAGAATAGAAGGAGGAGGAGGAGTGAGAGGGGTAAAGCCAGCAAGTAGAAAGAAAGAAGGGGTGAGAAGCAGGAAAGAGGGCAGCAAAGCAAGAAAGTCGGAGGGAGCGGAGGGATTTGGTATTGATTGATTGATGGTTTATGTCCCCCCTCAAACAATTACTACGGCGGTGTCTCCCGATAAATCTCTCTTCCAACCAACACACCTAAAGAGGTACTCTTGTTATTTTTATTTGTCGTCAATGTTTTTTTCTTTATTATTGACAGGCCATCAACCAAAGCTGAAGCTTCCGGGACGCGATTTGACTCTCAACCAAAGAAACGGCAGTGCTGTCACCGTCCAAGTTTCCCCCCCCTTTTTGGGGGGAGGAAATCTAGACTGGCAGCCAATTCCTCACTAGGAATTGGGCTTCCTGGTCGATCTGCCGGACTAAGCAGAAAGAAGACTTGCTGGTCAGGATCGAGATGGAGACGATGGAGTCGCCATAGTGTCAATCCATCTCGACCTACCGAAGTGATAGTAGAATACTTCGTGACTCCCCACAGTCAGGGACATCTCTAATGCAGTTCGTTATTCATGTAACCACAACCCTTACTAACTACTAAGATGCGATCGATTGCGGGCAAACAATAATACCATCCGTAATCAACCCCCCGTATCGAGGCGTAAGTATGAAACGGGCAAAGTGGAACAGTCAGCAGCGATCCTGACTAAGATCTTCCCCGATTTCCGCCTTCAGGCAGACACTAAACTCCACCTTCAAGAGAAATGCAGACGGACTGACTCTCACGAGGTAAGACTGGATGAGCTGATTGATATCACGGTCATTCTTTCGCATCCATCTCTCGATCTCTAATACCAAATGCTATTCTAATCCGATCTTGTGTTCCACCTCCCACTGCCCACCACCCGAGATCATTCCTCTGTGCTACAACTAGCAGAAGCTCATTGACCAATTACCGGACAGCTCTCATTTCATCATCGCCTAGCTAGACCGGACGTCGTGGACCCTTTCTCTTCTCACTCCCTCACTCTCTACCATCTCTCTCGCCATCCACTCATGCTTCGTCCCTATACGAGGGCTTAGCTACGCCCTCCTTGCTGTTAACTGCGCATCGCCAAACTGAACGACTATTGAACATCTACAGCGTTGCATTCAAACATTCACACATTGCCGAACTCCAAGTCGCGTACTGGTCTGCGCCCGTCGGCCCATTTCTCTGCACAGGCGTTCATCCGCCTCACACAATCTCGACATCGAGCCGAGCTTGACTCCGCATATCGAATATCAAGTTAGGATCATACGCTCGACCACGATTTCAAATTCCCCTTTGAAAAGATGCCTGCGGACTACTCATCCACCGCCCGGGCACTATCCGTCTCGACCTCGTCCCCAGAACCTCTATCTCCGTCGGAGGATGAGGCCTATCCGCCATGGAGCCGAAGGGCACCGGGGAGGCGGGATTCAGCCAGTATCTCCGGCGGACGACCCGTTACCCTCCGAGATCAGATCGTAGACCGAGCAACCAAGTCATATCACCAGCTCCTGGAATCGTGGCGCAAGATGAACTTCTGGCAAAGGGTAGGGGCGGTGTCCGCGTTCTTATTGGCCAATGTCCTTGGAATAGGCTTTCTTGTCTTTACTGGGAAGGTCTTCATCTGGCTTCAACCCGTGGCGGCACAATGGGAGCATTCTCCTCTAGCCTACGGGGTTCTGTGGTTGTGTGTTTTCTTTGTCTCCTTTCCGCCGTTGGTTGGATGGTCCACATTTGGAACTATGGCGGGCTACATCTTTGGGATCTGGAAAGGGTGAGTGAAGAGTTTGCATTGATGTGCAAGAGGGCTAACACCGCTCATAGATGGCTTCTTTATGCCTCCGCGACTGTGCTTGGGTCGACTTGTTCTTTCATTGTGTCTCGGACAATCCTATCCAAATTCGTCCACCGGTTGATGGAACGCGACAAGAGATTCGCAGCGTTGTCGCTGACGCTGAAGTATGACGGCCTGAAATTGCTGTGCATGATCCGCCTCTGCCCGCTGCCCTACTCGGTATGCAATGGGGCGGTCTCAACCTTCCCCACGGTTCAACCGTTGACGTATGGGCTTGCCACGGCACTCATTTCGCCGAAGCTGCTGGTTCCAGCCTTCATCGGTAACCGGTTGCGCGTCTTGTCGGAGAACAATGAAGAGATGAGCGCAGGCTCCAAGGCTGTCAATATTTGCAGCATTATCGTCTCTATTTGCATTGGTATCTTCACGGGGTTGTATATATATAGAAGGTAAGACTCAAGATGCCTCCCTGCATTGACCCAAGCCTTTGAGACTAACGCACTTGGATAAGAACATTGGCCCGGGCCAAAGAGCTAGAAGCGAAAGAAAGGGAGGACATCCGACGCTCGCTGCAAACTGACCATGCTGCCCATCGTCCCCATGGCGCCTTTTCCGAGGATCCCGAAGTAAACAGCGCGGCCGCTCTTCTTGCGCGTGATGAAGAAGAGCGCATCGGATTCGGCGACCTCGACGACGACCATGTCGACCTGGCGATTGACGATGAGAGTGGCAGTGAGACCTCCCCCCACCGCACACAAGCCTCCCCTTATCGCGATGAATTTACCGACAACGATTCAGATATTTTCAAAGATGGTGATGGGGCCCATGAGGAGATGTATACCCTACATACACACGTGCGGAAACCCTAGGGCTCATGGTTGGCCCGGAACAGTCAATAGTGAGGGCGTTGGTGGCTACGTGATAGATATCTGCGGTTACGAGTGATGACAGCACACTTTTCCGGATGGACATGACGGTTTATAAATTCCCTTTGGGGGTTTCGTAAATATTATAATTAGGCGTGGGGCCCATAAGAAGCCCTGCTTCTGGCTATGCCTCGACTGTTGAACACCAAGTTGTGTTAGTACTTGTACAGAGTAGCTTTAGAATTTCTGCAGGTAGGTTGACTGATCAGTAAGGCAATTCTCGGGGTACTACTGGAGACCTCGCTCTCTAAGCCACCGGGCGTAGGATTGGAAGATTCGCACGGTGGTGACGAGTGCAACGTTCCAAGCAGTGGGAGGTCCACCTTGACGCTTGTGTCGCGGGAGGATCCGGGAGCGCGAACAAAGCTGGGGGCAAACGGTCAGATCGCAAAGCAGCATCTCACCGAGGTCCTCTTAGCGAGATCAGACGGACCTATAGGAAGACTAGGAGGAGCAAGAAAAGGGGGAGATGGACGAGGAGTCTTCAGTCTGACGATGGCACACGAAGACGGCCAGCAGGAATGTAATGAAAGTATCGAAAGTAATGGCTGGCCGGACTGAAAATTACGCGGGGTTTCGGCCGATTTTCCCGCCGACTTTCCTTCCCTTATTCGACTCCGACAGCCTCAATCATGCAAGATCATCCGTCTACTTTGGACTGACTCCGAGTCCCTTCTAACTCTGCACCGTGGCTCTTCCCCCCTTGATTCGTTGTCTCCATATCCACCCCTCAGGCGGCGGTGTTCTCTTCCTACCGGTAAGTCGGTCGCTACTACTCTCCGTACCACTCAGATACCCCTGCGGTTTCCTCGTCCTACTACTAGTAGGGTTTGCGCCGGTGCCAGAAACAAGCCAACCAACGTGATGGATTCGCAGGCGAAGGACCTGATGTCCTGTTAGCCACTAATTCCACTCCGGCATGTATGTCAACTGGTCATTGCCTGTGTCAGGTTCATGCATACTACTTGTCTTGGACTTTCCCCAGTATTCACCCGCAAATCATATATGATATCGAGTGGTCCGCTGACTTGATTTGAAAGATAAGATACATTTCACATCCCTGGTCCAGGGCTTCTCTTCACCCATCCAAGGGACTGATCGTGATGGAGCTCGCCATGGATGAATAGGCTAAGCATTAACATTCTACATCACCTCACGAAATGGGTATCCATAGAGTCAATCAGTCAGTCGCCGTGTTTGCAGCGTAGTAGTTGGTTTCGTGAGCTCTCTGCTATCGGTTCCAGAAGCCTTACAAGCATATACCTACAGTCTCAGAGAGTGTGGCACTTGTCGAGATTCCACTTCTGCTCGCTTACCAGCAACAATGAAATCTGCCGCAGCTGTGGGGACTCGAGGTCCAGATGGCCATGGCTATGAATGCAATCATTTGGACCAATATCATGTGCCCACCAATTTGGATACCGCTGGCAGAAGCTCTTTCCCTTTGCTGGCACCGCGCCAAGCCTTCGCTGCAACGGGTCCCTCTCAATTTCCTGCAAAGCAGCCTGAAGGCGTATATCCGAGGGGTCTTCCAAATGGAAATGGAATTTTACCTTCTAACCCCACTCCTAATGGAGGCGTAAGGGGAAATATCCCTGAAATCAATGGCGTTCTCCGGGGATTGCAGGATCGCGATCAGGCAGCAGACCAAACACCACAGTCTTATATTCCTAGTACGATCCCAGCAACTTCCAATCATCTGGAAAAGACGCAGGCCTTACCCCCCAATCCCACTCAGAAGACGTCAACATCTCCAGCTAGGACCATCAATATTATGTCTTCGTCAACATCGTCGTCGACCTACAACAAAGGTGTCGACAATGGATCCATACAGGCGATGTACCGGCCACGCTCCTCGATACCTCCCAGGATGCCCGCTGCAGTCTACGCTCAACAATGTGTGGCAGCGGCGTATGCGTCCCGACTAAATCCATTCGCGCTTCACAAGAAGGAACAAGAACTCCTCCAAGATCACATGTGTCATCTCCATGTCACTGTCTACTTAAACATTCGAAACGGCATTCTGCGTTTGTGGACGCGTAATCCTATGCTGAGTGTTTCGAAGGAGGAAGCCATGGGTTGTGCAAAGGACTATCGCTGGATGAACCTTGCATCGTTTGCCTACGAGTTTCTCGTGCGCAATGGATACATCAATTTTGGCTGCATAGAGATACCAGTCTCTCCGGCACCCCCAAAGAAGGGTCGACGGCGGGATGGGCCTGTGATTGTTGTGATCGGGGCTGGAATGGCCGGTCTGGGGTGTGCACGCCACTTGGAAGGCCTCTTCAACCGTTATCATGACCCGCTCACATCGCCCCGTGTGATAGTACTAGAAGGAAGACGCAGGATCGGGGGTCGTATCTACTCACATCCTTTGCGAAGCCTTCAGTCCTCTACCTTAGCTCCAGGATTAGTTCCCAAGGCTGAAATGGGCGCTCAGATTATTGTCGGCTTCGACCATGGAAATCCTTTGGACCAGATTATTCGGGGCCAGCTGGCTCTTCCCTACCATCTATTGCGCGACATATCTACAATCTACGATATAGATGGCTCAGCGGTGGATGAAGCGCGGGACGCAACAGACGAGATGCTCTACAATGATATACTGGACCGATCCGGGAATTATCGCCACAAGTCCGTGATAGTGCCAACAGCAGAAGGTGACCGGGATCTTATCGATTCCGGACGTGATGTGTCCACTAGCGACGGCCTTACAATAAGACAGTACGAAGAAGCCAGGGCTGCTGGGACCATCGGGCTTCTGTTTCCTGCCAAGCGCGTTCGGCGAGGTGTTGGCCACAAAACCGCCGACATTAAACCGGCCGGGGCCTCATTGGCCGAATCTGACAACGGCGAGGAAAACCCAGCTCGCCTTGCCTGTCAAACGATGGGCTGGAGTTTAAACGATGGGGTTGCAGTGAACCAGACCATCAATTTGGACAATGTGGCTAAAGCCTCCCCGTTCCCGACATTAGGCGCCGTGATGGATGATGGTGTGCGACAGTACCAGCGCATGCTCCCATTGACCCCGAAAGACATGCGACTGTTGAATTGGCATATGGCTAATTTGGAGTACGCAAATGCGGCGAACATTGGCAAGCTCAGTCTTTCCGGGTGGGATCAGGATATGGGCAACGAATTTGAGGGAGAGCACTCACAAGTGATCGGTGGATATCAGCAACTGCCGTACGGGCTCTTCTCGCTGCCTACAAAACTCGATGTCCGTACCAACAAAATTGTCAGCAAAATATCCTATGGCCATACAGAACTAGGCAAGCAGAAGACGGTGGTTCATTGCGAGGATGGTGAGTCTCTCGTTGCGGATAAGGTTGTCTTTACGGGATCTCTGGGCGTCCTGAAACAACACTCGATACAGTTCTCTCCTCCGCTCCCGGATTGGAAAGTTGGTGCGATTGACCGACTTGGCTTCGGGATTATGAACAAAGTGATCTTAGTCTTTGATCAGCCTTTCTGGGACACGGAGCGTGATATGTTTGGGCTTCTGCGTGAACCTAGCAACCGAAACAGTATGATGCAGGAGGACTATGCTGCAAATCGTGGCCGGTTCTACCTATTCTGGAACTGCATGAAGACCACTGGTCTCCCGGTCCTTATTGCTCTCATGGCTGGTGACGCCGCGCATCAAGCCGAGAATACAGCAGATTCGGTAATCATCGCCGAAGTGACCAGTCAGCTGCGTAATGTCTTCAAGCATGTGGCTGTTCCAGACCCCTTGGAGACCATCATAACTCGCTGGGGTACGGACAAGTTCACTAGAGGGAGCTACTCGTATGTAGCAGCGCAAGCACTTCCGGGCGATTATGACCTGATGGCCAAGCCAATCGGCAACCTGCATTTTGCCGGAGAAGCCACCTGCGGCACTCACCCTGCTACGGTCCATGGGGCATACCTATCCGGACTGCGGGCTGCATCTGAGGTTATTGAGTCCATTCTGGGCCCCATTGACGTGCCCAAACCGCTTGTTCCGGAGAAAGGCAAAGCTGTCGACCTTGGCATACCCGTAGCGACGACAGGTCAGAAGCGAAAAGAACCTCCCTCAACAAACAGCAAGGGACCATCACTCGACCCCACTGATGCAACGGCGAACAATGCAACACCTGAGGCACTCCATCGGGAAGCGTATGACAAAGCCATGTGGGCCGCCATCTACGAGGAACTGGGGGCGCCACCCCCACGACCAGCACGCACCGCGCTTAACCCGTTCCTACTGTACCAGAAAGACTACTGGGGCAAATGTCGCACGCAGTGTGACGAAGCCCGCCGAGCCGCAACCAACGATCCCAACGCCAAGGCCGCGCGCGACGAGATCCGTCAAGCGCTAGGCCTCATGTGGCGCCAGGCCAGCGAGGAGGTGAAACGACCCTACTTGGAGCAGATAGAGGTCAATCGACAGGCCAATGCGAAGATCTGGGATACCTGGCGTCGCGACAATGCGGAATGGGAGAAGAAGTCGTACGAGGTCAAGGATCGGTGGTGTGCTGCGAATCCATTTGCAAACTGGGGACAGCCTGCGTCGTCGCAGGAACCAAGTACAACCATTGCTTCGGAGTCTTTCCATCAGTCTGCGAGTGCTAACCAGTCTGGCCCTTCGCTGATCTCGCATGATGCCAATGCCGCTGTTGCTAGTATTAACGGGGCTGCTGCTGCTGCCGGATCTGTTATGCTGCCTAGTCAGCCAGAGGCGCCAGCTACAGCGACCACGAATGGCACTTCAGGAGATAGTGCTCGATAAACACTTTCAGCACTACTACCCTTCTTCTACATTCCCCTCCTAGCCTACCTAACACGGTTAACACCCATCCAACTGCATCCTTTGTATGATTATGACCCTTTTAGACCATAAACGAGAAAAAGATGTGTAAAAGAAAAAATTACTCTATAACGTCTTCCTACTCTATTTTGTATTCACATTCACATTCATGAGATCAGATCGTCGACGAGGATGATGACCGATCAAATCATCGAAAAAAAACCCCGTCTTTGAAAAAGAACAATTCCGTGTATCACAGAACAAATAAAACAACAGAATCGCTGGAGTGAGTCTAATATATAAAGCAGCCGTCACGGTAACAGGATAAATGAAAATGCAAACACACCAAAACAAGCCATGGCCCCACCTTGGCTAGAGCATAACAATGACAGATCCGTCTAGGTCGGTCTAAATGAAAACTCCAGGTCTAGATAAGATAATAGAGAGGAGGGGAATAAATATAAGGGAAAAGAAGATTGGGAGGTATAGGGATGGCGATGATGTGAGAGGGAAATAAATCGCTTAAAGCAGAGGGTTGGACTTGTACTCGGCGGCGGCGCCCTGACCGTCCTGCTTGACTTCACCGTTAACCTCCTGGGTGGCAGGCTTGACGGCGGCCTTCTCGGTGGAGGTGGCGGGCTCCTCGCCAGACTCGCGCTCGGCGATGTACTTCTCGGCCTCGAGAGCGGCAATGCAGCCGGATCCTGAGAGTTTAAGTTAGTGGGTTGCAATTGACACATATGCGGGGGTTGGGGTGAAGCTTACCGGCACTGGTGATGGCCTGGCGGTAGCGCTTGTCCTGGACGTCACCGCAAGCGAAGACACCCTCAACGCTGGTGTAGCTGGTGCCGGGCTGGGTGACGATGTATCCATCCTCGTCGAGCTTGATCTGGCCCTTGACCAGGGAGGTGGCGGGGTCGTGACCGACAGCGTAGAAGAGACCGTTGGCGTCAACAACCTCCTCCTCGCCGGAGACGACGTTCTTAACCTTGAGGTGGGTCATCAGGCCGTTGGGCTTCTCCTCACCGAGCACCTGGGTGGCGACGGAGTTGAAGCGGACGGTGACCTTGGGGTGAGACAGAAGACGGTTGGCCATGGCCTTGCTGGCACGGAGCTTGTCCTTACGGACAAGGACAGTGACGCTGCTGCCGTACTTGGCCAGGAACATAGCCTCCTCGGCGGCGGAGTCACCACCACCGATAACGAAGAGGGGCTTGTTGCGGAAGATGGGCACAGCACCGTCGCAGACGGCGCAGGCGCTGATACCGTTCTGCCAGTACTTCTCCTCACCGGGGAGGTTGAGGCGACGAGCGTTGGCGCCAGTGGCGATGATGACG
Organism: Aspergillus eucalypticola CBS 122712; assembly: GCF_003184535.1. Taxonomy (NCBI): domain Eukaryota; kingdom Fungi; phylum Ascomycota; class Eurotiomycetes; order Eurotiales; family Aspergillaceae; genus Aspergillus; species Aspergillus eucalypticola. The sequence goes on from NW_020290282.1 coordinate 825,356, forward strand.
GCGTCAGCAGTGTGAGCGGGCTCGTCGGTGGGACCGTCACTCCATTCCGTCCACAGCTTGAAGGGTCTCTGGGAGAAGTCGACCTTGGTGATGGTCTCGGTGATAACCTCCGTACCGAAGCGAACGGATTGCTTGCGCATGTTCTCCATCAACTCTCCACCGCCAATGCCGTCCGGGAAACCGGGGAAGTTCTCGATGTCGGTGGTGGTGGTAAGCTGACCGCCGGCGGCGGTGCCGTTAGCCAGCATACCCTCATAGAGGACGGGCTTGAGTTCGGCGCGGGAGAGGTAGATGGCCGCAGTGTGGGCGGCGGGGCCGGAGCCGATAACTGTGTAACTCGGTTAGATTCTTCCATCGTTCTTTCTTGGCTGCCATATATTTATTTCCCAATGAGAATGGGGATCCACTTACTAACGACGTTGGTGTGCACCATTCTGGAGGCTGAAGTGGAATTGACGCGCAGGGGCGCCTTGAGGTTATTGGATAGGACGGAGGCCGAAGGCGAGGAGTTTTGTTGCAGGGACGACGCGGCGGCGGCAGTCAATCCAAGAGAGGAACGAAGGGTGGAAAAGGGAAAACGACGAAAGGCGGAGGAAAACAGATTGGCGGTGTTGAAAGGGGGAAAGCGATTGGCTTTTAAGTATGAATAGAAGAGGAGGGGGAGGAAAGAGAGAGAAAGCGGAAGAGCGAAGAGGGGGGTTAAATGAATTATCTCTGGGCAGACAGACAGAACGGAGAGGCGAAGAGGGGTGGGGAAAAGGGCTGGCCGGCACGGATTAGCTAAGGGGAAGCGCAGAATTGCAACGGAGTGGGGCAGAGAAAAGAGAGAGAGAGGTGGATGTTGGTGTGATTATTGAGACGCACCTTTGGAACTGATTGATAAGGTCGAAGGAACCAGAAAACAGACTCAACAAGTCAGGAAAGGGTGGATGAAGACCTTGAGAGGGCAAGAAAGACTGGCTCACAAATCATTCGCGGCGAGACCCGGTCACGTGCACCATTTGCTTACCAACCGGGCTGGGCGAGACCCGATTATGTCATTTAGTTATCAATGGAATGGGTCCGGAATAGCATCACATCATATCATATCATAGGAACAAGAATAGTTAAATAAAGAATACATTATTCAGTCGTCACTCGTGGAATCATATCACTCATCAGAAAGCATCTCGAACCTCTCTTCTTCCTATTTGGATCGCCCAAACCACTTTTTCCGTTTAGGCACCTCCTTCTCTTCTTCTTCTCCCCCCATTCCCATCTCTCCCGCATCCGGACTCACAGGCACCAGTGTCTCTGGAGGCAACACGCCTCCTTGAGCAATCTCGAACCTCGCTCGCACATCATCTTCGTCATCAAACCCATCGTCTTCATCTTCCTCATCCGTTATGCCCTGCTCGACGTCGGTATCTTCCACCGGCGCTTTGTCGGCCTTCTTGCGTCGCACTCCCAGCCATTTCTTCCACCCTTTAGGCACCGATGCCGCAGGCGGATCGTACTCCATGTCTTCGTAGCGTAGAATTGGCACAAGCAACTTGTATGGCGTCGTGATCCCCGCCGGATCCTTGGGATTTAGCTCGAGATTAAGCGTGATAGCCAGGCCACCTTCCATATTGATCAACGCCCCGAGCCCATCATCACCCCGTTTGGACTTCTGACTGAGGTTGGTGGGTCGTCGCAGGAACGGGCCGGGCTTGGGTTCACCTGCATCATCTGTGTCTGCGGTCGGGAAAGCCCCGTCCATGCTCATCCGACGCGCAGGTGGTGCCTCTCCCAGGTTGAAGTCTTTGGTGGGAGGCGGGCCCCGAACGGAGAGTCGTCGCAGGAGCCCGGTCCGGGGAGGCTTCTCCCCACGAGTGAGAGACAATGTTCTCTTGAGCTTGGCGGGTCGGGGTTCTTCTTCAGCTGGGGCATCGGGCGGCGTTCCGGGTGGCGTGGTGCCTATCAATCGGTCAGACACCGAAGCTTCATACAGTCATCTCAAGACGCCATAATAAATGTGGGTCAACTTACCAGGCTTGTACTCCCGAATAGAACACCAATTTCGGCGTGGGAGCAACCGTTTGTTGTTCCGGGGCTTGTTATTCACATCATGGGTAAAGATGGGAACCATATCTTCGTCCGTGTTGGTGTCCATATGATGCACGCGGTTGCGCTTGTTGAGCATGTCGGATATCATTTCCGTCTCGGGCATGTCAGCGATTGCTGAAGAGATGACGTTTGGCATGTATCGATAATCTCGGTCTTTGGGTACGTCCAACTTGGGGTTGGAGTAAAACTGGCCGATCGCCGCCAGATGCACGTCGCCGCTAAAAACAGTCTTGGTTAGATATATCCTGCACTGCAGGGGCAGTCTAGCACTTACCTTAGAATGGTCACCCGGACGGATTTCTCTGCCGCAAGATCCTGAAGGTCCTCGATCAGATATGTCCGCTCAGCCTTGTGCCGCTTAGACGTCCAGTGATCATCGAAAATCTCGACTTTGGCGCCGGTCTTGTTCACCAAACCGCCGAAAAGCCCTGCTTTTCCAAGCGACTTACGGCTGTTGAGAATATTCTTGACCATGGCCTGCGAAAGACGTTAGCATAGCGCGATGGGGATCAGACCGGAATCAGTGACATACCACTCGTGGATACGCCAGGGGAATGCCCAGGGACACGATCAAGTGTCGAGTTTCACCTCGAACTATCTCCTGATGGCACCTATCCCAGATTAGTTCTCCAGTTTCTTCCGAAATAATCTCGTCGGTCTAGCGTTCCACTGTTAGCATCAAAGTAGTACCTAACGTGTCATCAAATGCTTACCATCCGCTCGGTTCGACAATCCAAACCGAGGAAAGCTACTCCGTCACCCAGCGACATGAACAGATGCCGACTGCGTTGGTTGATATACGGTCCTGGCTTAGCGCCAAGCAGCCAGCTAGGCTCCTCGGTCTCAGTTTCTTCGGGAACACTGTGATGCTGGAAAAGCAAGTAGTACTTGAACGCAATATTGCCTAGTCCCGAGATGACGGGCGAGTTCATAAATTCCTCCGGGTAGGAGCCGAATCCCTCGATGATTTCGTGGTCGTTCCACATATTGACCATAGGAATCTGGGAGTTGGCGAGGGAGAACAACCCTTGCGAAAACCAAGAGGCATAATTCTCCAGGTAGAAGTCTTCCAGTTCTGCCTTGAACTCTGCAGTAAAGGGCGCCTCATATTTCTCGCTCAGATTCTTGATCTTGACCCATTCCTGGAAGTGGGCGGTTTCCGCAATTACCTTGTCATTGAAAATCTGATCGCCACCACCAATCATGACGTGGAAAGGACGGGTCTGGTGTTCATTGAGGACATCTCGCCAAAGAGGGTCCGGACCGCTGAGTTTGTTGGAGTCCACTGCGGGGCTGAATCCATTGCCGGTATGGAACATGATGTTCATTGACTGTCCCCTGGCTGGCACCCAAAATCCTAGGGCCGGCCCATGATTCAGACGGTACGCGACCCGCTGCTGAGTCGGGCCCAACTCAATCTCAATGTTGAATTTCCAGAACGTGACGTCCCGTCCGGGATCAGCATAGAGACGAGCGCCTGTAATCTCCTTGTAGCTTCCAGCAGTCTCTCCGTCCATGGAGTGGATGCGATTGGCCGGGACCGGCTGTTTGACACCTTCACTGCTGTAGTCCATAATACTGGGGGACAATTCGAAGATTCCATCGTCATTTTCAACAAATGACAGATCTTCTCCCTCCGCAGTATGTTCTACAGGCTTGACATACAGAGGTCGTCCGTCCCGGCCCAATTTCATCAATCCTGCGGTTGGGTCAACGTACTCGGGTGCCAGTTGAGAATCTTCCCCTCCTACCTGGACAGGCGGGGGAGCAAGAAGGTCCATGGGCTGAGCAAACACCCTCAACGTTGGACGCGGCTCATAGGAGGAGAGTGAGTCTTGTGTGACGATCAGGACACTGCCTCTCCAGGTCTCCTTGTTAAATGGCCCATTGGGACCATCAATTCGGACCCGCTTCAAGCCGGCGTAGCGGAGCAGAGGTCCGCTTTGTAAGAAGATTGATGGCTGAAAGCGCTTGTTACCTGTATAGAATGCGTGGTTAGCAATCAGATAGCCTTGCATTTGATAATCTAGTTTCTTGCTGCTTACTTGTTGGCTTCTGAGCAGACGGCTTCTGGGCAAAGCTGTTGGGCAGGGCCCGACTGAGTCTGCGGTTGCTGCTTTCGCCAGTTTCCCACCAGGCCTTACTCCGATCGGCATCAAAACGTTGGAAGTCGAAATCAGAGGCTCCCAACCTAGCTATAGCTGCAGTCCTCCATTCAGAGAGAGGAGGAGGTGTTGGCGGGGGCACGTTAAACGAGACCTTGGGCTTAGACGGCACATTTGTCTCCGCTGGAGCAGAAGGCATTATTGGGTTGTTTACATCCAGTCCACTGTCTACGCTAGCCTTGGCAGGTGCTGCTCCAGTAGGATTCTTCAACACTCCCTGCTGGGTAGTCGGCCCTTGCATAGAAGGCCCCCTCTCCGGGATAAGTTGTGGGGGCGACTTAGTTTGATAAGCCGCCGGGTTGGCAACTGGTGGCGCACGGGTGCTGGGCTGAATTGGAACGGCCTTCCTCGCCGGGACTGCCAATCTAGATTGATCAGGAAACGCCGAGTCGGGAGCAGCAGAAATAGGTGGATACGGTTGTGCATCTCGTTGTTTGCCCTGATTCATTGCTCGCGGGCCCATCGGTGGTCCTTGCGGAGGGTGGCTCACAGATACTGTTCGCCTGGGAGCGTTGCCGGTTCGTGCCATCGGCCCGTCTGGCCGACCCCCATTGGAGTCCTGAATCTCGTCAAAAGCGCGCTCTGCGGCGTCTTGTGAAGGTGGCATTCGGCTGCGAGGCGGCCTGGCTCTTTCGGAAGAGTCTGGCCCTTCGGGGCTGTATCCAGTGTGTCCTTCAGAAGCCGCATGCCGATGATGTGATCGCTTTGCTCCCTGTGCTGGTCTTGGCTCGGCCATTCGTCCAGGGACTGCTCTCTTATCCACGCTCTCTAGTGAGTCAGAAGGCTGCGCCATTGCTGTCGCGCGACTTTCAGTCTGCCGTTTCATCCGTTCCCTCAGTTTCATTTCAGCCTCTAGAGCGCGTGCCCGCTTCTCCTCCTTGCTCGCACCCGTATAAGTGGTCTCGAGCTTTTGGAGCGGCGAGCGATCGGATGCCCAGTTCCGTCGCTGTTCGGTTGCAGAGCGGACCGTGCTCGACCGACTTACTGGGGATGGCTGACTATTCGAGGATAAAGAGGCCTTGTGTGCCTCAGCGCCGTGCTTGTCAGCTCTCGTGGCCGATGTTTTCGAGCGCTTCTCAGACCATACTGGACGGTCCGGCGTTGGGAGATTTTCTCCTTCTTCCATGTTGTCTTCCGGATACACGTCTCTCCTGTAGCTTTTGCTTCTGGTAGAATGTGAACGCGACCTATGGTGGCTTTGAACCCTGCTAGAATTGGCTGGGTAGGGTGGCGGTGGCCTTGAATTGTTGGGGTTGGCGTAAAAGTCGTTATCCTCGTAGTAATCCGGCGCAGCGGACTTCACGACATGGGACGGCTGTCTTTTGTGCGACGGGGCTGTATAAATACCATTGGTGGGCGCCTGCTGCAGATACGTGGGAGCTTCCGTGGGAGGGGCGGGGAAGCGATCTGTTGCCATGTTTGCGGTGTAACTCGCAGCAAACGCAGCAAATGTGTTACTAGCAGCTCCGCTTGTTCAAGGAGGCTCTGGCCGGCGAATGAATTGAAGGCGTGTTTTGGATCGGTGTTAGTCCTTCGTTGGTCCGGTTGATACGTAGTCACTGTGGCGCATTCAACTGGTCCACTTGAAACAATTACCCCGTGAAGTAGTGGCGATAGAAGTATATGATTGTAATTGATTCAAATTGATCAGAAACCGGAGTGACGCCTCGATTAGTAGTAAAGCATTGCAGTTGAAGGCAGTGTTGGCAAAGTATGCACTGCAGGTGGCGGAAGCCTAGAAGTAGTCCTGCCTTGGTACTGGTATTTTTCCTCACGTTTCGGGGTATATAAGTCGGAGATAATATAAGTACTATGCAGTATAACTACAGATCTGCCGGTGGAGTAAACAATCGGGATACCCGCTAAGCAAAGGGGCCGACGAAACAATAGGGAGGTGAAAGAATGGAAGAAAGGGAATGTGAGGAATGTAGGTAGAGGGAGGGGAGAGGACGAAGAGGAGAAGAAAGATAAAAAAAAAAAAAAAGGGGAGCACGGGGCAGAGGACAATGCCCAACGAAAGGCGTAATGCTAATATACGATGGGGATGGGGATTCGATCGATCGGAGGGGAGATGTCAATCTAAACCGGTGGCTGGTAAAAAGCCCAGCCCTCTCTCTTCTTCTCTTTTCTCTAACTCGCCTGTTTTATCTTCTCTGCGGGGCGTCCACCCATGAGCTCTGCCAGGTACACACTGACTCGGCCGTTTTTCTTTCCGCTAACTCTTGTTCTATTGTTGTCTTATGGATCGTCATTGAGAGGATATTTGTTAGTTTTCGTTGGGCAGGTGTGTGGTCAAATTACTGCCGTCAACGTCGCCCCGTCTGCCACCTCAAAATGCCTCGTGTACATGTTGGACAGTGTTGTCAGTCTAGCCAGCCGTGAAGAGAATTATTGACAATGGATCTCCTCTGTCACACCTACCTGTCACCCAACATCGTGGTGAGAGTCAAGCAAGGAATGGAGGATGAAAGTATATTGTGCAGCCTAGACACTTGCATCATATTTATGGCTGTGCGGGTGGTTGCACGGGCTTGGCAAGAAACACCTTACTGGAACCACCACCATTGGATGGCAGTGCTCATTGCTCAAATCCAACGCTCGAGCAGCACTATTAATTGAACCTCAATGGCTACATTTGTGACTAACAGGTGTAGTTCAATTCTCTGGCTGTCTGAACTCTCAGGTTGTTATGCCAGTGTAGTCTCCGTTGTGTTGTTCAAGGCTTGCTCTGTCACATGACCCAGTAAATCGGTTTTACCGAATGGGGTAATCCAGAGCGCTCTGGCACTCCAACCTCATACATCATCAGTACACCTTGTAAGAGCCCTCGTACTAAGGATTAAGTATATACTAGTCTGTAGTAACACGGGTAGTTTTTTTCGATGTTTGTCAGTGTTGAACCGAGTAAGAGGCATAGAATGCGAGAATGGAAACGAGCTGATATTATTGTCGACAACAAGGCGATATAGGACTAATATATCGAACCCTATGTTTAGCAAGTAGCAAGTCCCTTTGTAGATGCAGAAGCAGCTGATGAGGACGGAAGAGAATATCCGATCATCGTGGACTGCGAAACGCGGGTAGGTGGCACATACATAGTCTTAAGCTGTAACATGAAGCAATCAGACATGCAGTACTCCCTGGATAAGGAGTCAGATTAGCGCAAATACATTCTTTTCGAGACCAGGTAGTGAGCTGAGATAATCATGCGACCGAAAGTTTGAACCTGGATATTCAGGCATTGTGCTGCTCAAAAAGGTTATTGTCTGATTATCTTGGGGTTTCGATCCACTACATTAAGGGCAGGTGTTAGCAACTCGCGCAGGGGGTAGAAGTTAGCATATAGCGAAGAGGGACCGTTGAGAAGGTTTTTATCCTTAGGGCACTGGAATCTTCAAAAGCATCTGTTCGACTCTTCCCCCCTCCCCCCTTGTGGCTGGCATGTTTCAAGCTTCCGCATCAGAAATCGGGTATGATTTGCTATAATGTCGCACGCTCTGGTGCAGCCTTATTGACACAATATGGTGAGTTAACTAGACCATAAAAGAATGACTGGCCATGCACACAATCCCGTAAAGGCGGTTTCGTCTGCGAATAGAGGCAAAACCCTCCGAGGTACAGGTGGCATCTTCATAGACTAGTCTCGTCGTCAGATTTGATGGCTAGATACAAGACTGGTCTGCTTGCTTTTTTCGCTTCATGGATCAGTGAGTATATTAACCAATTAGATAGATGGTTCAGGTTGAGGAAGGCTGTTAGAAGATATATGTCGGAGCTCTTGAAAGGGAATGGGTTTGGATAGCTCTGGGCCAGTGTTTGAACATTTAGGTCTACCGTGAATCCTACTGAAAACATAAAACCCGTAAGCTGGAGCTCCAAGAGGCCAAGAATAGCAAAGTAAATATATTTCATAGCAAGGGAGCTTCATAGTGAGAAACCTGAAATAGGCGATCGCATAGCAAGGAAGTTATATAATTAAAGAGGTGTTCATATGCCACATGAGTGTGGTGCATGAGCAGAACAACACACTAGGCGAAGAGAAAGCATATGGATTGGGGTAATGGAGCGGTGTGGGAGCCATCTCACGCCAGAAGTGATTAGAGTGGAAAGCAAAAGCTGATCTTGCCTTTAGTGGATTCAAGAAAGTAATGGAAATTCCCAAGACGGTCATTATCGGATACATCACATGTATAATCTTGTTCGCGCGGGACTTCCCCATAGTCTTGCCGAGACGCTTCATGCTACTATTCCACCCATGCATCGCTCATGCTTCCGTGCACCTACAGTAAGGACATGTTTCTATCATGCAACTAAGGTGGACTATCTATGAAGTTTACCCTATTAAAAACCTAAGCCTTTTACATATCAATAATTGGATGATGGTCTGCTCCTACAACGAATGGAGTTTGTCGCTCATTTGCTCGCTGTTACTGGAATTATGGTTTCTCCCTGTGATCCTCCTTGATGAGTGGATGCAACACGAAGAATTGAGTGGTCAAAGAGGAAGAACACGGAGGACTGAGTTCCTTCCATGTATGGTTTCTCTTTCTAAAATATATATGCACGGGTGATCATATGCATTGTCCCGGGAGTAAGTAGGTGCTAGTTAAGGCAGTCGCTGTTAAGGCGAATGCTCTCTCACATTTCTGGAATGGCCACGTCAGCACGCTGGAACATCAATGACTGTAGTGTAAGGAACAGACGAGCGAGAAGAATTCGAGTAAATAGAGAGCTTCTCCGGCGGAGGTGCTGGACAAATATATGTTTATCAAGCCTCTGTAGTTCTGTTCCGCGCTCCGTTGGTTCAATTTGTCATACGCGCTGATAGATTGATTAGCTAACTAAATAAAATCTTGGGCAGAGACAATACTAGTAATAGTGTTATCAGACCACGGAAAGAGTCCCGCGGTGGAGTCCAGAGTTGCTTATCAGCGATAACCCTAAAAGTCAGCCTTGTTATACTACTGCATATTATAGCAACCCCTAGCAGAAACGCCAGCTGGTGGATCCTTCGTCTGTGGAAGGATCAATGTACACTCATCCAAAGCGGAAACGAACCCGACCTGATTACAAAAGAATCAAAAGGACAATATGTCAGCATGGATGTAGAGCCCAATTTGTTATGCTTACTTGTTAATTAATAGCTGAATATCACTGCAATAGTGACTCTCTCAAATTGAGACTAAGCTCCGAATAGCCTAGTCCATCATTATTCTCATTAAAACAGCTGTGAACATTTTTTGGACTGTGTTCTCTGGTGGCTGTCGCTGGATGACAGCTGCTCTATCTGTCAATTCCCATACAACTTCAAGACGCATACATCTGGGGGGAGCACACAATGCAGCCAGAAGGAGAAAAAAACACATACGAGCCAGATGATGTCCATACTACATCATCCGAAAGCACACCCAACGATGAAGCAGTACTCGCACAAACGGCCCCTTCATCCAAGCCCTTCAGTACTACTCGCGCGAATATGACCATCGTCAGCCTCACGGGCGTCAGCTTCCTCAATACTATGGGATCCGGAATCCTAACCGTGGCCCTCCCACAGATGGCGATCGACCTCCATCTAGACGAAGATATCCTACTATGGCCCGCATCGGTCTACGCGCTCGCAGCAGGTTGCACTCTGCTGCTCTTCGGCTCCATTGCGGATGCAGTGGGTGACAAAATGATATGGATAACTGGGAGTATTCTGTATGCGATATTCACGCTGGCCTGCGGCTTTGCACAAACGGGGAACCAGCTCATCGCGTTTCGGACTCTTTTGGGTCTTTGCATCGCAATGTGCTTGCCCTCTGCAGTTAGCCTAATGACGCGCAGTTGCCCCTCGGGAAAAAGGCGAAACATTGGATTTGCATCAATGGGAATGGGGCAGCCTTTAGGCTATTCATTGGGGCTCATCCTTGGTGGTGTGTTCGCTGACACGATCGGATGGCGCTATGGATATTATATCAGTGCTATCATCAATGCTGTCCTATCGGCCACGGCTTTCTGGGCGCTGCCCGCTGTTAACAAACCCCACGGAGAGCCGTGGTATAGGCGCATGGCAAGAATTGATTGGATTGGGGCAGTCATCATTAGTGTCTCGCTGGCATTGCTGTGTTTCGTGATGGCGTAGGTGTTCCCTCAATCTCCCGCGTTCGACTCTATCTTGCTAACGCGATGTGTCCTGCAGCGAACTCTCCGGAAGTTATCGAAACATTCGCACAGGATACGTCATTGCCCTCCTTGTTGTTTCACTGGTGCTCATTCCTGCATTCATCGCCTGGATGAATTGGCGACAACGAAAGGGTCAGCCCGCCCTCATTCCCAACAGTATATGGCGTAACACCACGTTTACCTCCACATGCATCATCGTTTTCTTTACCTGGGCTGTTTTCAATGCCTTTCAATACTTCTCGTCACTCTAGTAAGTTTACACTCTGTTCTTTATGGAGAACATGGCAAGTAGTTGACGAGTATGGGCAGTTTCCAAAACATCCAGCATCATTCTGCTCTCATCTCGGCCGTGATGTTTCTACCCTTGGTGATCGTCGGGGCGCTCACAAATATTGTCACGGGCTACGTGGTGGATAAAGTTGAGGTACGAACATTAGTCTTTGTATCTGCCTGCATCAGCACTATCTCTGCTCTGTTGATGGCATTGGTCAAACCGAGCTGGGGATATTGGCGGGGGCCGTTCGTGGGGATGCTTCTGAGCCCACTTCATCCAGATGGTAAGTTCAAAATGAACATGACGGCTGAATGAAGCAACCCACTCTGATTCACTAATCTGGAAATAGTTCTTTTTACCGTCTCAAACCTTATAATATCGCAAGCTTATCCGGGAGAGAATCAAGGGCTGGCTGGGGCCGTGTTTAATGCCGTCTCACAGATTGGTAACTCCGTCGGACTAGCCGTTAGCGCTGTTATCGCTGGATCTGTTACGGCACACTCGGATGGCAGTTTGTTGAAAGGCTACGAAGCGGCCTATTGGCTCATGTTCGCAGCCATGATCGTAGTCTGTTTTGTCAGTTTCGTGGGACTGCGGTCCGGCGGAAAGGTGGGCAGCAAAAAGGAGGAGTAGAATCTTCTGTAACCTATCATGACGATCCTAAATCCTATAAGCCCTAACACTTCGGAGCCACCAAATTCCGGATCCCTTATCTCCAGCAAACTATAGGATGAAACGACTGTTTTAGTTCTGGCCTCTTACAGCAGGAACGAGGCGGTTTAATGCGCCTTTTTAGCGGTCACGTCATGATATTAGCCCGGTCCAGACGGGCAAGACTGTCTCTGGCCAGAAAATGCCGACGGAGATGCGTAGGAGATGCGTAGGAGATGCTTATGGAAGCGGGATTGCGCCGGCGATCCTTCATCTAGTGGTGGCCATTGCAGAGAATTACTGCAAAAAACTGACTGAGGATACTTCTGCTTAGTTCTTTTTTTGCTTTCTTTGGGCACATCTCCGCCTCACGTCAGACATGCACTACCAAACCCATCCTACAATATCCAAGTGTAGCCAATTGGGTGATGTCTAGATCACCGGAGGACGATAACGATCTTCGTTGAGTATACCGTCCAACAGACCGTAACGTCTCGTTCACTTCCCGGTGGCCTTTCCGATGAATTGCCAGGAAATATTATATTGGAAATGCTTATTTTTAGACGTTCTTTGCTGCCTGGACTGCGAGTCGAGAACCCGCATTCAACCGACATACAGACCCTCGATAATTATACCCTTTCATGCATGTGAGAACTCACACATCCTTGAAGTCCGGGACTTCGAGGGAATTTCCATACTTATATTACATTCATGGAAATTGTTAAAGTTTTCTTCTCGAAGTATGTGAACTTAAGTAGGTAAACGGGTACTAGGTTTGGTTTCTGCATAAATATCAATATCCGGGGTCTCCGACCAGCCACGCAACGTATTGACCCTGTCCAGTTTCCAAAGGCATTTGGCCCCAAGACAAAGCTTGCAAATATCTACTAGACTCTTTTTCGGATGGCCCCCAATTCTGGCCTTTCTTTTCCATCCTGAAGGATGTCAGTAGTAGATTCCTACGGCTCCAGATCAGGCCAATGAAGTCAGCGGTTCCATGCTGGAGTGGCCAATCGATCAACATTGCTCTATGGACAGTTAACTTCCGAGGGGACTCATCGGAATAGTGTCATATACTTTCGCTCAATCAGGAATCACCGGTAAATGTATCATGCCAGGACTGCGTTATAACTCCGAATCTGGTAAGAGGCGGTCTACGTTGGAGAATTGGTTGCACCTTTTGGATATAAAAGGGTACCACGATGCCCTTTTACAGGATGCTAGTATTACCAGGGCGTCTCCCCCAATCTATTTGTCTTACTCTTCTGTGCGAAAGGTCTTATTGTACTTAGATTACTATGTCTTCATACAAGGTTGTTATTGTCGGGGGTGGCCCGGTTGGGGCGTTGGCGGGATTATATGCGGCTCAGCGAGGCTTTCAAGTGGAAATTTATGAGATGAGGGACGGTGCGTCTGCCTTACTTTCTGCGCCTTTGATGCACTTCCCAGTGACATTCTCTTCTAACGGATGGTTGTACATGTAGAGTACAGTCAAGTCCAGACAGCAACTTCCTTCTCTGCCAAGAGTATCAGTCTCACGCTGTCCGAACGAGGCATCAAGGCTTTACGGCATAGTCAATGCAGGGGCCTGGCAGAGAGAATTCTATCGACAACTGTTCCCGTCTATGGTCGAATGGTGCACAGCAAGTCCAAGGCGCGACTAACTACCAGGCGAATTGCCTATGATGTTCATGGACAGGTATGTCAGAACCCTCTTCAGTTGCTCCTTTCCTTTCTCTGCTCCTTCTAGACAACCATTCTGACATATGCTCATCTTTATGTAGGCTCTTTATGCTATTAGCCGCTCTGAGATTAACCAAAACTTGCTTGAAGAGTTGTCTGCCTTCCCAAATGTTCGTATATTCTACAAGCACAGACTCAATGGCTTGGACATGAAGCAGAAGTGTGCCACTTTCCAAAACATATCTCGCCCTCTGGAGCCCAGTCATGAGACCAACTTTGACCTACTGATTGGTGCTGATGGTGCTCACTCTACAACCCGCTTCTTTCTGTCCCGCTATGCCAAAATCAACATTAACCAGAAGTGGGAGGACATCTTCTGGTGTGAGCTTACCATCCCTGCGGGGCATGCTCTTCCGATGGACTGTCTGCACATGTGGCCCCAGCGTGACTTTATGCTGTTTGCCTGTCCGGATAAGGTATGCATGCTCCACAGATTATTCCAATCAAACAATGTTATACTGACCCTCCCTAGGAAGGAACATTGACTTGCAATCTGTTCGCTCCGGAAAAAGTCTTCCTGGAACTGAAGTCCTCTGGGAGGATTGCAGAGTTCTTTGAGAAGAACTTTCCCGGTATCACACCAGACCTCATCCCCACCGACAACCTCCAGAAACAATTCAAGTCCAACCTTCATCACCCCATGATCGACATCCGATGCTCACCGTATCACTACCAGGACTCATGTGTCCTTATTGGTGATGCCGCGCATGCCATGGTCCCCTTCTACGGTCAAGGCATGAACACCGGCTTCGAGGATGTCCGAATCCTGTTCGAGGACTTCCTCGACCAACGAAGGAGTTTCCCCTCCTGGAAGGACAATCTTTCCTTGAGTTATGCGATGCAACAAAAAGAGCTACCCGACACCCCGCAAGCGATTGTGGAAGACTACCTTGAGCAGTACACCAAGTATCGCCAGCCGGATGTCCACATTATAAATGAATTGGCGTTGCAAAACTACAAGGAACTACGACAGGGCGTGTTCAAGATGTCTTACCATATCCGTAAGCATATTGAAGAGTTTCTGAGTCTTCATGCCCCGCAGCTTGGGTGGGCGACGCAGTACCGGCTGGTGGCGTTCGAGACGATGCGATATACCGATGTTTTGCGACAGGTCCGAAGACAGGGAATGATCTTGAGTGCAGTGGCGTGGAGCTGCCTGGTGCTCTTTTTCCTTTTGTGTCTTTTTTCGCTTCACTTGTAAGAAGCGAAGTATTGGTAATGAATTTGGTTTTTGCATATGGTCTATGGTATAAGTGGGTAAAAGCTTGGACATAGTGTAATTAAGTGTCAGTTATTGATTATTGTTTGATTGAAGTTTACACACTAAAGCGATGCGAACCCTAATGTGACTTCTGCTGTTCCTGAACATGAGATATTTAGCATTTTCAGGAAAAGCTTTTCATACTCCAATTATATGTTACTTTGGTTGTGAAGAGGGGATACTATCACTATTGAGGGCGATGTTGTGTAGTAGTTTCTCGCTGGCAATCAGACATGGTTCAACTTTAGGTTCGGTTTAAAGTATATAATCGAAACTTAACTTTTTGGGACGGTTTTCATCTAAGATCGACTAACCACCAATGCGGGGGTTGACCTCATAAGGTCTATCAATCATACCTGTATATAGCACTAGTACAACCACGATGCAATAAACTTGAGATAAAGGATTGTCCTCATGCATTAATAGGCGTCCCACCACCTGCATCTCCATAGTCCATACATACTACATACAGTAACTATGCAATGTGACCGGGCCCGGATAAACACGATCTCCGATCTAACGGGGCCAAAAGGGGCAGCCAAGATCTGCTAGACTAAATAAAGCTAGTGGTGGACCACCTGAGGCGGTGATCCCTTTTGGGCGAGGAAAGGGCAAAAAGTGGATCGGCGAAAGGCAAGTTGGAGTCGGGAGTTTGGTCTGCCGCCCCAGGGCCGCGTATTAGTCTAGCTGCTCTCTCTATTCATTCGGGCCAACTCGTCAACTCTCTCCCTCGCTTTCATTCAGAATTCCATTATTTCTCGTATCATCTTGCCATTCTTGCCACTTTCGGTCCCTATAATTGCTTTTGATCCTCGGTATCGTTTTCTCATCTGGGTGGCGCTCCTACAGACCGACACATACCTGGCCGACTTTCCTTGCGTCTGCCTGTACACCGGGTCCCGCCTCATACCCAGTACGTGTTGGTCCATGGCAAGCCTCCTACTTGGCCTGATCACGTCGTCCTGAGAGTGAGAGTTCACCCAAACTCTCCCCCCAAACGATGCGTCTTACAGGTGGTGTCGCTGCGGCTCTAGGCCTTTGCGCTGCTGCCTCCGCTTCTCTCCATCCTCATCGTTCCTACGAGACACATGATTACTTCGCTCTACACCTTGATGAATCCGCCTCGCCGGCCGACGTCGCTCAACGTTTAGGTGCTCGCCACGAAGGCCCCGTCGGAGAATTACCTTCACATCATACCTTTTCGATACCCCGTGAGAACAGTGACGATGTCCATGCGCTGCTGGATCAATTGCGCGATCGTCGGAGGTTACGCCGTCGCTCCGGAGACGACGCCGCTGTCCTTCCCTCCTTGGTCGGGCGAGACGAAGGTCTAAGTGGTATTCTTTGGTCTGAGAAGCTGGTCCCCCAGAGGAAACTTCATAAGAGAGTGCCGCCGACGGGATATACTGCCAGATCGCCTGTGAACACTCAGAGTGATCCTCAAGCGCTTGCGGCGCAAAAACGCATTACCTCGGAATTGGGCCTAGCGGACCCTATTTTCGGCGAACAATGGCATTTGTTTAATACCGTTCAGCTGGGTCATGATCTTAACGTGACGGGGATCTGGCTGGAGGGTATTACGGGGCAGGGTGTCACGACGGCTATTGTCGATGATGGTTTGGACATGTACAGCAACGATCTTAGGCCGAACTATTTTGCGGCGGGGTCTTACGACTATAACGACAAAGTACCGGAGCCGAGGCCGCGCTTGAGCGACGACCGCCACGGTACTAGATGTGCGGGTGAAATTGGTGCGGCGAAGAACGACGTGTGCGGGGTTGGTGTTGCGTATGATAGTCGCATTGCTGGTATTCGGATTCTTTCTGCACCCATTGACGATACTGATGAGGCTGCGGCTATCAACTACGCTTACCAGGATAACGATATTTACTCGTGTTCCTGGGGTCCTTACGATGATGGAGCTACAATGGAGGCTCCGGGAACCCTGATCAAGCGGGCCATGGTCAATGGTATTCAAAATGGTCGGGGTGGAAAAGGCTCGGTTTTTGTGTTTGCGGCTGGTAACGGTGCCATTCATGATGACAACTGTAACTTTGACGGTTACACCAACAGTATCTACAGCATCACGGTGGGTGCCATTGATCGGGAGGGTAACCATCCTCCGTACTCGGAATCCTGCTCGGCGCAACTGGTGGTTGCCTACAGCAGCGGCGCGAGTGATGCAATTCATACCACGGACGTCGGCACAGACAAGTGCTCGAGTACTCATGGTGGAACTTCGGCGGCCGGCCCGCTCGCTGCGGGGACTGTGGCGCTGGCCCTCAGTGTTCGGCCGGAACTCACCTGGCGTGATGTCCAATATTTGATGATTGAGGCGGCAGTGCCGGTTCATGAAGACGATGGTAGCTGGCAAGACACTAAGAATGGAAAGAAGTTCAGCCATGACTGGGGATACGGCAAGGTAGATACCTGGACGCTGGTGCAACAGGCAAAGACCTGGGATCTGGTGAAGCCCCAAGCCTGGCTCCATTCCCCCTGGCAGCGGGTTGAGCATGAGATTCCACAGGGCGAGCAGGGCCTGGCCAGTTCGTATGAGGTGACGGAGGATATGTTGAAGGGTGCCAATCTGGAACGGCTGGAGCATGTCACGGTCACCATGAATGTTAACCACACCCGCCGAGGCGATCTCAGCGTGGAGTTGCGGAGCCCTGACGGCAGGGTCAGTCACCTCAGTACGCCCCGGCGGCCGGATAATCAAGAGGTGGGCTATGTTGACTGGACTTTTATGAGCGTTGCTCATTGGTAAGTAATTCTTTCACTCGGTTGTTGGTCTTCATGCTAATATTCATCTAGGGGCGAGTCCGGAATTGGCAAATGGACTGTGATTGTCAAGGACACCAATGTCAACGAGCATACTGGACAGTTCATTGACTGGCGACTCAACTTGTGGGGCGAGGCGATTGACGCAGCCGAGCAGCCTCTTCACCCCATGCCTACTGAACATGATGACGACCACAGCTACGAAGAAGGAAACGTGGCTACCACGAGCATTAGCGCCATCCCCACGAAAACCGAGCTGCCTGACAAGCCCACTGGTGGCGTTGATCGCCCGGTGAACGTTAAGCCAACAACATCCGCGATGCCGACAGGTAGTCTGACGGATCCCATCGATGATGAGGAACTCGAGAAGACCCCTACGGCTGAGGCAAGCTCAACAGCAAGCCCTTCTCCGACCTCTGCGTCAGATAGTTTCCTGCCTTCCTTCTTTCCCACGTTCGGTGCCTCCAAGCGAACGCAAGCCTGGATTTACGCCGCGATCGGCTCCATCATTGTCTTCTGCATTGGTCTGGGCGTCTACTTCCATGTGCAACGCCGTAAACGCCTTCGCAACGACAGTCGGGATGACTATGACTTCGAGATGATCGAAGACGAGGATGAGCTGCAGGCGATGAACGGACGGGCGGACCGTTCACGTCGCCGGGGTGGCGAGCTGTACAATGCTTTTGCGGGCGAGAGCGACGAGGAACCGTTGTTCAGTGATGAGGATGATGAACCATATCGGGATCGGGGGATTAGCGGCGAACAAGAACGGGAGGGGGATGGAGAGCATTCTCGGAGATGAACGGCAAGTAGATGAGGGTTGATCTTATTTCGGACAGTGTTGCTAACTCGTTGGATGACCTGCGTTTGAACTATATTCCTGCTGTGTATGCTGCATAGAGAAAGCGTGTATATACCATGTATGTGTGCACCATTTTAAATCATTCCTTCATTGATTTATATCTATTCTTCATCTGCCGTAGTATCTAGTGGTGGTGATCTCCGGAGTAGAACCAAAGGAACACTAAATTAAGGGTCTTGGCGATGACGCTTCCCGTCGCTGCTTTTGACTTCCTCCGCATCTCTCGTCTCTCCTGCTGTTGACCGCCCGCCAACCAACCTCCATCTCCTCACTCCTCCCACCTTATCCTGCTGTCCTGCTTCTAGAACCCTCAGATTAATTTAAAAACCGGCTTTTCCTAGCTCCACGTACTGTACCTCGCACTGATCCCCATCTCCACCTACTCCAACGCTACCGATCTAGCCTTCTCTGCCGGCTCCAGGCGGCAGGCAACCCAACCACCCCCTCGATGGATCAGCACGACGACTTCGACAGCGTCTCATGGAGGCATGACCCGGACAGTGATCTCTCGCGACCTACGACTTCCGGGACAGATACAGAGGAACAGGAACCATACACTCACGATGTCAATGGCAAACGGAGGATGAGCAACGCTGAAGAGAGCCCCCAGGCTGGGCCACTGGCGGATGCCGTCGACCTGGCGGGTATCGGCGACGGTGTGCTAGAGTGCCGGGTAGATTCGCCGTTGAAAGAGAATGATGGGACAAAAGACGCTTATATTTCATATCTGGTTACTACTACGGTGGGTTGTCTCTGCCTTCAGTGGTCTCGAATGGAGACAAGTGTGTAGTTGCAGTGTTCGCTGACCAGAACTGTAGACCGATTTCAAGTCCTTCCAGAAACCCGAATTCACCGTGCGACGCAGATTCACCGATTTCTATTTCCTATACAAGACGCTTTATCGCGAATACCCTGCCTGTGCCGTCCCGCCGTTGCCGGATAAGCATAAGATGGAGTATGTCCGCGGCGATCGGTTCGGACCCGAGTTCACCACCCGACGGGCATGGTCTCTACATCGCTTCTTGAAACGGCTTACGCTGCATCCCGTGCTTCGGCGCGCGCCGTTGCTGGCCATCTTCTTGGAATCTCCCGACTGGAATGCACACATGCGGTTGCGGTCCACGCGCAACTCGACCAGCACCTCGGACGGCAGCGGGGTTCCTGGGATCTTTGACAACTTTACCGACACCTTTGTCAACGCTTTCACTAAGGTGCACAAGCCGGATAAGCGGTTTATTGAAGTGCGGGAGAAGGCGGATAAACTGGATGAGGACCTCAACCATGTGGAGAAGATTGTAGCCCGGGTGGCTCGGCGAGAATCGGATCTCGAGGCAGACTATAATGACCTGGCTACGCAGTTCCGCAAACTAGTGCCCCTAGAACCGGAGGTGGAGGTCCCCTTACAAGTCTTTGCAGCCTCGGTAGAGGAGACGGGGCGCGGGCTCAAGACGCTCAAGGATCACACCGATCAGAATTATCTGGGGTCGCTGCGGGATATGGAGGCGTACATTGTCTCGCTTAAAGCCCTCCTCAAGACGCGCGAGCAGAAACAGCTCGACTTCGAAGCGCTGGTCGACTATCGAAACAAGGCGGTGGCGGAGCGGGACTCCCTCGCCTCTAACCCCTCTTCCTACTATGCCTCCAACCCGCTGACCTCTTCCCCGGCCTCTTTCATCCGGTCCAAGATGGAGGACATGCGGGGTGTCGATCACGAGCAATCGCGACGCGAGCGGGTGCGGAAGTTGGAGCTCCGCATCGACGAGCTCACGCGCGAGGTCGAGTCGGCTAAAACGACGTCGGAGATGTTCGACGAGGAAGTTGTGCGCGAGGTGGCAGACTTCGAGCGCATCAAGGCCGTAGAGTTCCGGGATACGCTTGGAGCGTTGGCCGAGAAGCAGATCGAGTTCTACCAGGGAGTACTGAATACCTGGGAACGATTTGTGGCTGAGATGGAGGGCGATCTGGAAGAAGAGCATGACCCAGGCATGGAGGAGAGGTGATAACTTTTACTACTACTACTACAACCACCATTGCTACATTTAGGTACTACTGATTATGACACTGTGATATCGCACTAGCCATGTTTCTTTTTGTTCGCTTCATGAGGGTTTTGATTCTCTTATTACCATTACGGAAGGAGATTGTTGCTTCATGAATGAAATTATCATCACGACGTTGCATTCTCTCTCTGTCTTTCTTTCCACCTTTTACTCGCCCATCAGAACCCTTCCATTCATCCATCATCCTCAAACACCATGACCATGATTCCCGATTAATTCCCCACCAACCTCTCCCTAACCCTCTGACTCTCCGCCCACTCCAAATCAAGGGGGCTCGGATCCCTCTGCGCATTAGGGTCCACCACTGCCGGATCCAGCGCGCGAGTCGTATGTCTTCGCACGATATTCTACCACAGGGATACTCCTAATATCAGATACACCCTTGCGCAAGCACACACACAACCCAATAAACACATAGTAGATAACAATCATGCAATGAAATCAGGTATGGTACTAACCTCCCTATACACCTGATTCGGCGTCTTGCTTTTATTCTTGTCCTTGCGGGTGTCTTCACCATCATCCCCGGACATTAAGTGGAGGTAGACTTCATGGTCGTAGTCGATTCTTTGCGATGATGGGTTGGCGAAGTTGGCGGATAGATGGGGTCTTTCTTCTTGTGTTTGGGATTGGGATTTGGATTTGGATTTGGGGTTTTTAGTAGTAGTGGTGTTTGATGAGGACATTCTTCCTTCTTTCCTTTCTCGGTATGTATAGTATGGTAGTAGGGTTGTTATGTGAGTGAAATGATGGATATTAAAGTTAAAGAAAAGAAAAATTCAATTAAGTTGTAAGGCTGTGTCTGGTACTAATATATTTTAAAGTTCTTCAGGGTTTTACTAGTTATCTATTTTTTTTTTTTTTTTTTCAACCTTGCTTGAAGGGGGTGTTTTGCCTTTCTGCAGTAGTGGAGTTGGAATGGGTGCATTGTGGCGGAGTGAGTGCATGGTGGCAGTGGCAGTGAGAGTGAGAGTGAGATTTGGAGTCAGGAGGGGGATAGATGGCATGTTGCATTTTGTGGAAATTGGATGGTATGCTGAGATATGTATTTCTTGGATTGAATATTATGCAGGAGGAAAGTTAGTATTTGGGGGCGAGAATGAGTAGTTGCTTGGGGGTTTGAAAGATGACTTACACTTGATACTTGGTTAGTTAGTTGATGGACGCGGAATGATGTTTGCTCTGTTTGCTTTAGTATCTGGTGATGGCTTCACTTTCCCTTCCACTTCCGGCTTCTCGCTCTCTCTTCCCCGCTGTTCACTGCCCCATCTCTCATCATGCGTCCTCTCTCTCGGACGGCTCTCCGTCCCTACGTTTGCCCGTCTTGTCAATTGGGCCGTCTTCCTGCCCGCAGGAGATATGCCTCCCACTCGCCCTCCAACGCTACGGCACCCGAGATCTACGATGTCGTCTGCGTCGGCGGTGGTCCTGCCGGTCTAGGCCTGCTGGCTGCACTTCGTATGCTGCTCCAATGCGCTGTATACATTCAATTGGCGTCTCTAACTGACTTCTCTAGGAGCTAATCCTACCACCTCAAAGCTGAAAGTCGCCCTGGTCGAAACTCAAGACCTGAACAAAGCCCGCTCGTGGTCCCTCGATGCGCAGAACTACTCCAACCGCGTCAGCAGCCTGACTCCCTCCTCCGTCTCGTTCCTGAAGAAGATCGGCGCCTGGGATCACCTTGACACATCCCGCGCTCAGCCCTACCAGGAGATGCAAGTTTGGGATGGCGAAACCGGCTCGCGCATCTCCTTCGACTGGTCCATGGAGACCTCTCCGTTCGAAGACCTCCGCACCGTCGCGACCATGACCGAGAACTCCAACCTCGTTCGCGCCCTCCTCTCCCGCATCGCAGCCTCCGGAGATGACAACCTCTCCCTCTTCTCCAACAGCACCGTCTCCTCCATCACCAATGGCACCGATACCCCCGACGGCCCCGATCTCTCCGCCTGGCCCGTCCTCTCCATCACACCCACCAACACCACCACCACCCAACCGCCCACCCGCATCGCCGCGCGCCTCCTCGTCGGCGCAGACGGCATCAACAGTCCTGTCCGCCGCTTCGCCGACATCGCCACAGACGGATGGGACTACAACCGACATGGCATCGTCGCGAGCCTCTCCCTCGCCGACCTAGACCCCGCTCCGTTCCCTCTCGGAATGAGAACCGCCTACCAGCGCTTCCTCCCCTCCCTAGGCGGTCCCATCGCCCTACTCCCCCTCCCCAACAACAACGCAACCCTCGTCTGGTCCACGACCGTCGAAAACGCCGCCTACCTCAAATCCCTCTCCCCGAAGGCCTTCATCTCCATGGTCAACGCCGCCTTCCGCCTCTCCATGACCGACCTCCAATACATGCTGCGCATGGAACGCCCCTCCTCTACTACAACCGAGAACCCCTACGAAGACGAACTCAGCTGGCGCCTCCAACACACCCCGCAGCCCTCCCACCTCCCACCCATGGTCACAGGCGTCCAGGAAGGCAGCGTGGCCTCCTTCCCCCTCCGCTTCCGCCACGCCTCCACCTACGTCTCTCCCCGCGTGGCTCTCGTCGGCGATGCCGCGCACGTCATCCACCCGCTCGCCGGTCAGGGCTTGAACCTGGGTCTGGGCGACGTGGCGTCCCTGGCGCAGACGATCGAGTACGCCGTGCACCATGGTATGGACGTGGGTGATTTGCTCACCCTTGAGCGGTACGCATGGGATCGGTACGGCACAAATGCGAAGATCGGCGGTGCTTGTGATGTTCTGCATAAGTTGTATAATGTTCCGGGCAATGGACCTGTGGCGTGGGCGCGCAGTCTGGGATTGGATGTAATTGATCGGGTGCCGTTTGTTAAGGGGTTGTTGATGAAGGGGGCTGAGGGGTCGTAAATCAACCTATGTGTTTATTATGAGGTAGGGAGGGGGTATGTGTATTATTATTTTTTCTTTAGCAGTACTTCAATCATTTGTTCAAGTGTATGATTTGACTACATGTGTGCAGTATATCAATTCTAGACTCCAGACTACTCACTACCTTAGATGATAACATATTAATACTGTAAGAAAAATGAAGCACTAATGAACCCACAAATTGAACAAAAAGGTATACAAATAGTAAAGAATAATCTCGCTCCAATTCGACTGCTATCTATCTATACCACATCAAGACAAAAGCAACAAATGAAACGCGAGAGATAAAATGAAAATAAACCCCCGGGTATTGTGTTTTAGAACATCTTCGTTAATTTTTTCTTTTCCTTCCCACCCTATACTTTTTTCTTTTAGGGAATTGAACGCTCTTGGCACAAATAAGTTAAACCCATCTAAGCCCCGTATATGGTTTCCCATCTTTATGCATCAACCTTCATCTCACCCAACTGCTGTGCAACACCCTCGACACTCTCTCCCCGCTTCTTAGCCACCCGGGCCTTGACCTCCGCCGGCAGAGCAGTCAGATCGACCAGAACACCTTCCTTCTCGGGGTGTCCGTCCTCCAGACCCATTTCCTTGACGCGGACCTTGCCGGCCGCGAGTTCGTCCTCGCCCAGGATGACGGCGAAGGGGACGCCGGCTTGTTCGGCGGCCTTGAATTGTTGGGGGAGCTTGGGCTTGACCTTGTAAGAGAATTCGGCCTGTAGATTATTATTATTATTAGTATATACGTTCAGGAAGGGAGGGAGAGGGTATGTGGGGGAGGCTTACCTTGACGCCAGAATTCCAGAGAGTCTGGCACACGCTCATCCGCTCCTTCAGCATACCAGTGAAGCCCTTACCACCAAAGGCCATCACATAGGCGTCGACCTCGCTGCTGCGGAGGGCCTCGGCGCTCTTCTCACGCTCGAGACGGGCCTTGGTGATGGAGAAGATACGGTCCACACCGAAGGACACACCCACGCAGGGAATCTGCGCCTTGGGCAGGAACATGCCCACCAGGTTGTCGTAGCGACCTCCCGCGGCGACACTGCCGACACCCAGGGTCGGGTCGTTGGAGCGGTCGTCGTCTTCCGAGTTGCCGCCCTTGGACTTGCTCTTCTTGCCGGACTTCTGCACGGCCTGGGCCTCCGGAGCGGAGGACGCCACGGCGGGGGCGGAGCCCTCGGTGACAACCTCGTAGATAACACCGGTGTAGTAATCGAGACCACGGGCCAGACTCATGTCGAAGGAGATCTTGTCCAGCACGCCGAATGCCTCAAGGTAGTCCATGAGCAGACCCATATCTTCGAGACCGGCCTTGGCGGACTCGTTGGCCGTCAGGCCCTCATCCTTGAGGAGGTTCTCAAGGAGTTCGCGACCACCCTTGTGCATCACGTATGTCTCGATCTTATCGGCCACGGCGCCGTCCAGACCCTTCTCCTCGACCATTTCCTTGCGCACATCCGCCCAGGGCATCTTGTCTAGCTTGTCGACGGCACTGGAGATCGGACGGATCTTCTCCTCGGGCACGCCGCAGACCTGGAAGACACCGTCGAGGATCTTCCGGTGGTTGATCTTGATGTTATAACGACCGTTCCAGCCCAGCTCCTCGAAGACTTCGGTGACGATGCGCAGGATCTCGGCATCGGGGACCATGGGGTCGAAGGTACCGGCGATATCGAAATCGCACTGGTAGAACTCGCGCATGCGACCCTTGCTCACGGCGGGCTGATCGCGACGGTACACCTTGGCAATGTGGTAGCGCTTCATGCTGCGGACGTCCGGGTTCATGGCGAGCCAGCGGGCGAAGGGGACGGTAAGATCGTAGCGGAGGGAGCAGATTTCTCCACCCTGGTCCTGGAGGTCGTAGATGAGCTTGGAGTCCTCGCCATACTTACCGGCGAGAATCTCGCGCAGCTCGAAGACGGGGGTGTCGAGGGCAGTACCGCCATGGCGCTTGAAGACGTCGGCGATGGTGGAGAAGATGCGGTCGCGGAGAAGGGCGTCGGAGCCGGACCAGTCCTTCGTACCCTTGGGGGTCTTGAGATTGAAGGAGAGCTTGGATTCCTTTTCTTTGGGCATGGTGGAGAGCGAACGAGAGGGATGGGGGAGGGGAATGGAGGGGGAAGAGGAGGGAAAAGTCGAGTGGGAGAGGGAGATGTGGTAGTGGCGGTGGTGGGGGATGGTGGGGGCTTCGATCGCCTGCCGGATGTTTGGCCGCTCTCTGGTTTGGTGCTGCTGAAGGCTACTACCGCTCCTGTTGGTGCTGGTGCTGGTGCTGCGTCTGCAACTGCTCGCTGGGGCCCGGGGATACTCCGTCAAAGCTCGTCGGGCGGAGCGGAGAATGCGTGGTTGGAGTGAGGGGTGCATTCAAGGAATTGATGTCGGACTCTCCCGTGCGAACCGGCGTTATAGACGGGCAGCCTTGAATTCAGGAGCAAAAGATGTTTGGAGGTAAAGTCGAAGTCGGCGAATCGGTGGTTGAGATTCGTGAGTCAGACAGTGCATATACAAGGTAGTCTATGTATGAGTATAGAGGTCATTACTCTTATCAAATTGACACTTTGGCCGAGTGGTTTAAGGCGCAGGCCTGCTACTACCTTATCGTACTAGCTGTTTAGCCTGTGGGTTCGCCCGCCTGGGTTCGAGTCCCAGAGGTGTCGCATATTGCTTTTTGATTTTTCTTTTTTTTTTTTTTGTCTACCAGCATCATGACCCCAGAATATATGCATTTCTTTCAGCCAATTTTTGGTTCATAGAGTTGGTTTCTTGCTATGCTTTGATAGATCACCAGCCACCATGCCCAGCGCTGCGACTTGTTTTTCCGCCCCCTGGCGATGTAGCAGGGATCATAACAAGTCACATCGTAGCTGGAATGCTGGCTAGATCTACACATTCCTGGTCCACATTGAGAACCTCGTGGCTACGAACGATGCGAGATCGAGGCTGCAAGCGGCAAGAGGTTATTAATGGCCTCAGGCTTATGACAACGCCTAAATTTGGTGGTAAATATTAAAAAAGGTGTCATTTCAAGCACTGTTCGGTATAAGGGTCAATCACAAACTGATGCTACCCAGAAACAAACTGGCCGAGTCGTGGAGTTCTCCTGCCAAGGAAGTATTAATAGTTACAAGTATAGCAGGAGATACTTCGCAGTAAATTAGAAATCGTCACTGAAGGGACACCTTAGGAGGAATGTCCATCCGGCTCAGTAGATCACCGAATGGGGCATGCGACAAGTTTCCTGTCTTACACGGTTATACAACGTAGTAGTACGGGAGAACTAACTCCCTGCCAGTAAAGCAAATGAACACCGCCCTGGTTGGTAGTTGTCATGGGGGTGCCTTCTTTACTCAGATTCGGATTCGGTCCCATTCCGCCATCCGACCGAGGGCGAAGAGCCAAGTAAACCCGAGTACAAAGCCGCAGTCACCACTGCTACTTACTACTACTTAGCACTACATCCCAGAACCTGTCCCACTCCCAAGCCCCAGCCCCCCCCCCCCCCCCCAAACTGGTTTTCTACTCGCCATTCCAGCCAGAAACCCTGACCACCCGTTATGGTCCTACCTATTCCAAGATCTGCCCCCGTGGTAGATTCAAGCACATGGATAGTATCAACCCACATGGACAGAGGCGCTTATTGGCGGGGGAAACGGTGGCTTGATGTGAGGCAGACCGGCACATGGGGTGATGTTACACTTTGTAATTTGCACACCTGATGTCTGTAAGTATTGTGTTTTTTTTGTCCGGTTTGACCAGGCACACTAAATGCCCTGCACACCTCCATCCCAGTAGCAGTAGCAAAACCTACTCTTACTTCGGACTAGACTCCGGAGTAGACCGAGCGCGGTGGAAGGTTCCATTTAGACGCCCGCAGCTTTTAGTGCAGGCCCTAGTGCCCCCATGTCCACCCAATGACGTTATGGCCTGTTCTCAAGGATCTTCCCCAAAGGCCATTGATTTGTCGCAGGCTTGAAACCCAGATCCATGGTGCTTATCAATTGGCAGTTTAATAAGCTAAACCCGGGTTATGATGTTACCTAGTTAGTAGTTATCTGGCGCTTTATCGGGCTGAACGGACACAGAGCGGATGCTATCGGTTACGCCGTAAATCGTTGGTCTTCATAACTTTCACAGTATTCATGGTTGAAATTGCAAGACCAGGCTGCGTTATGTTTTTTATGCACGCGTATAAATTATGGTTTCACTGCCGAACCCGATCCGATTTAACTTTACCACGGATGCAAGTGGCAGCTGTTGTTCCTTGACAGAATCGGAAACCGACACGAGTGTCACTCACTGGAACGGAATGGAGAACCAAACCCTGCTCCTTATGGGTGTGTTTGTGTGTACTGTGTAAGGCACAATTACATCCGCTCCGTACAACGCCGTCGGTCTGTATGACGCTAGTATCTCAAATGCTGGGGTGGATGGGGTATGTGGGGCGGAATAAATTATGCGATTGGTCACAGGGCACCCTTCTGATCCTTGAGTTTCCACGTGGTTCTGGTGTAGCGTGATACGGTATGTATGACATCGTACCTATCCCTGTTCGCTTTGTGTACACTAACATCGTAACCGCTTACTAGGTGGTACTGATCTTATCTAATAATGGTGTGGCCCCGACCGTACCCCAGAAAGAGGGGGAAAGAAAGGTACAACGTTGTAGTTCAAGAACGCAGATGACGATTGCATGGTACTACAACTGGAAATGGCAAAGTTAATATTGAATAAGAACTGGATCGGAATGCTCGAGGGGTCTCCTGACCCCCATAGCAAGTGCCCCTGGTACCTCCCCGCCCCCTTGGGAAAAGCAAATACCCCGGACAACAAATGCACTGCGATAACTTGCCAACATGAAGCCACCGCCAAGAACGCCGCCAGGCCGGACTAATTGCTAAAATCACGCAGTTTATCCCGCGTCCACGACCGCTCGATAAATAGACTGCTGAGATAGCTGTGAGTGCTGGTTGATTCCAGCATCTCCTCCCTCTATCTATCTATCACTCATACTAGTCACGGCTATTGCTAACGCAGGGTATCCTGCTCAGTTGGGTTTCCATGCCTGCAGTGGAAGCATAGCCACCCCACGCATCTTAACGCAACCTATGTGCGTTTCAGGTAGTTCCGACCGCAGAAGGCTCGTGGAAAGGCTAAGCCATGCCAATGGGCTGGCAACAAATCAGAGCGATGGTTTTCGACACCGACGCAACCGCACCTCACGACTCGTACCTTCCATATTACCCGATGGCCACTTGTTCTGCGCAAGCTTTCTCTGTCTGTCTTCCACATCAATCCTCTGCACGGCTTATCTTCTCTTGTGTTCGTCATACAGGCTCAACTAGGGGGAGACAAGAATAGTCGAATTCTTAGCATGCCAAATTTGAATCTATAGGTCACTTGTCCTTCGGATTTAAAGAGTAACTGGCGGAGTTTACGGCGGAGGGGAGAATCACCGGGTATATTTCAGGCCCAGTGGATCTGGCCTCAAATGTCACCCCCTCCTCTTCTGGCGTAAGTATTGCATTGCACGCGGCGTGGAGGAACTTTAATATATGGAAACTGTGACGTAGTGTAAAGAGCTGAGCCAGCTATAAGGGGGCCACTTGAACTCGCTAGGATCAAGATGAGAGAACGTGGTAAAGATTCTAGTCATAGTGAGGGGGAAACACAGAATGGGGCTGGTTCATCAGATGTCTTTGTTGGGAAGATGCGTGGGAGGAGTTAAAAGTTAAAAACCGCTGTAAAATACTGAAGAGTGTTTTTTTGGGTAAAGAAACCTAGTATGACTGAGGTTTACCGGAGTTGGTGTGAAATCGAGAAGACGGCCGGGTGTTTCTTCTTGCAGTCACCACACAATTTGCGGGGGAGGAGAAAGCCAAACATCTAGACTCGGATGACTATGGGAATATGCTCCCGTCCAAACGATGGTTCAAAGTCTCTCCCTCTACCCAATCTGTGACAGTAGCACCCGTCAAAGCCAGCTTTCCCCTCCTTCGAAACGTTCATCTCCAAAAGTCAAATCGGGTTTGCCCCCCCAACCGCTCGGGCCCGCGCACCCGCCCGTCATTACGGGAGAACCCCCATGTAATATTACCCAGGCAGATGTGAAAGGCTGTATTTAGTATCCACTGCAAAGTGTCTGGTGTATCAAACAGTGTACTGTGTATGGCTCGAGGTTCCTGACTTGGGGAATAATCCGGCTACCAACAACGTCGTTCCCCTACTCCCGCCTCTCCTCTCTCTCTCCCTCTGCCTCTGTCTCTCACTTAGTCTATCTCTCTCTTCTCTTGTTCACCTTCTTCCTCTCCTTGTCTGACCTTGCATTTTGCCTGCTCGTCTTCTTACACATCCCTTCGACCACCGTTGCTTTCAATTCGCCTGTGCCTTTCTCCCTCCGACCGCAACGTTCTCCACCTTCGATTTCCGCCGCCCGTTCACGTTCCGCCCCATTCCTGGTTCACTCATCCACATCTCCCCCCCTCTCAAGTCCTTTCACAAACGCTCGTCGGATCCGCGGATTTAGGAAACCCTATGCCGAGCATCTAGACTCTCTTCTTTTAATTCTTTGTCGCTGTCACTCCGTTGTGTCAAAAAACCCCATCATATCGCCGACCGTTGCTCTCACAAACCCTCCTATCTCTACTCGACTTCGCTTACTGGTTCCTGCCGTCGCATACCGGCTGGCTCGCCTGCGCGCCGATATAACGCTTCACATTCACTCTCATTCGGTTCCGGTGTCGGCTACTGTGTTCCGCGAAAGCTACCAGATGAAGTTGAATACTAAGGTCTTTGAGACTTTGCGATAAACATGGGGTCTTTTCTGAGGAGTTTCCGGAGAGATGTGGTAAGTTCCCCCGGTTTTCTGGCTTGGTCGCGCTTCTTTTGCCTCTGAACATGCTCTGGCCTCCTACATCTTTGGGGCCATATCAAATGCCTGGTTATGTTGGCAATCCTTGGGAAAACCGTGAAAGGACATGCAACACGCCCATTAGATCGCTGGAGAGCCAACCTGTCGCGTCTCCAACACCGTTCGCCACAACTACCACAATGCTGACTGCATCATTTTCAGGGATCTCCCACTCCTTCGGTCGGGGCGACTCCCGCGAAGAAAGAACCCCTGGCGCTTCCGATGACCCCGCTGGAGAAGATGCTGCAAGAAATGGGTTCGGATTCTGTTCGACAAGACGGTAGCGACAAGTTTTTCGGCATGGAGAACGTGAGTTGGCCATTCTTGCACCCTATACACCGGTTCGGCAGAGTTTCTAACGCTGGCTTGTGTTATACAGTACGGAAATACTTGGTGAGTGGCCAATCGGTCTCGACCATTCAGTAGAGGGGAGGAACACCATCCCAGAGTCATGTCACTAATCCCCCGTTTGCGCAGTTACTGTAACTCAATCTTGCAGTGTCTCTATTATTCAGTACCCTTTCGCGAAGCCGTGCTCAACTATCCGACACGAACGCCGATAGAAACCCTAGAGGCTGCGTTGGCGAAGAACCTTCGCTATCAAAACTTCGCCGCGAACCAGGAAGCTGAGGCACAAGCGGAGAAACAAAGACTCGCCAACGCTCAGCGACCCGGCGCACCTCCCGCTCAGCCACCGAAACCCGAAGATAAAGACTCTTCTGAGTACAAAAAGAAAATCGCCCTGCAGTCGCTGCCGCTGTTAGAAACGAAAAACAATGCAGGCAG
The DNA here is from genome assembly GCF_003184535.1 of Aspergillus eucalypticola CBS 122712. Classification (NCBI taxonomy): domain Eukaryota; kingdom Fungi; phylum Ascomycota; class Eurotiomycetes; order Eurotiales; family Aspergillaceae; genus Aspergillus; species Aspergillus eucalypticola. The sequence goes on from NW_020290282.1 coordinate 856,003, forward strand.
CTATGGAATGTCAGAATCGCTCTTCACATCACTCAAAGATATATTCGAATCGGTCGTTGCGAGCCAGTCCAGGATAGGTATCGTACGACCACAGCATTTCCTCGACGTTCTTCGCCGTGAGAACGAAATGTTTCGGTCGGCGATGCATCAAGATGCTCACGAATTCCTGAACCTTGTGCTGAACGAAGTAGTCGCCAATGTAGAAGCAGAAGCCATGAAGCAACCTATACCGAGCTTACCGCCAGCCGACACCACCGACTCCTCCCGGCAGTCGATCAGTTCGGGCTCTAAAACTCCCAACACAACGCGATGGGTGCACGAGCTGTTCGAGGGAACCTTGACATCAGAGACACAGTGCTTGACGTGCGAGAATGTTTCCCAGCGCGATGAGATTTTCCTAGATTTGTCGGTAGATCTGGAGCAGCACTCGTCGGTCACTTCATGTCTGAGGAAATTCTCAGCAGAAGAGATGCTCTGCGAGCGAAACAAGTTTCACTGCGATAACTGCGGTGGGCTCCAGGAGGCCGAGAAAAGGATGAAAATCAAGCGCCTCCCGCGCATTCTGGCCCTGCACCTCAAGCGATTCAAGTATACCGAGGATCTCCAGCGACTGCAGAAGCTCTTTCATCGGGTCGTGTACCCTTACCATCTTCGTCTTTTTAACACAACAGACGATGCGGAGGATCCCGATCGCCTATACGAGTTATACGCCGTGGTGGTCCACATTGGGGGCGGTCCTTACCACGGGCATTATGTGTCTATCATCAAGACGCAGGATCGCGGTTGGCTGCTCTTTGATGACGAAATGGTGGAGCCTGTTGACAAGAACTACGTGCGCAACTTCTTTGGTGATAAGCCTGGCTTGGCATGTGCCTACGTCCTATTCTACCAGGAGACTACATTGGAGGCTGTTTTGAAGGAGCAAGAGATGGAGAACATGAATGCCAGTGCGGCTGATGCGAATGAAGCTGCTGTGAAACCGAACGGCTTCCCCCACCCCTCGGGATTGGCACATGTTCATAGTGCCTCGCAGATCCCTGTGCCAGACGAGCCTCAACGACACACGGGCCTCCGACGAGCCCCCACCGCACCTCAGCTACCCACACATACAGAATATACTGGTCCAGACATTGAGCCGTCAAGTCCCGCGGTAGCAACTCCACCTCCGGTTCCGCCAATACCTGAGACTGTCAACCGGCCTTTGAGCCCTAAGAAGAGTGACATCCAATCCAAGAAGGAGCGAGCTAAAGAAGAAAAGGAGCGCAAAGCAGCTGAAAAGGAGTTGGAAAAGCAGCGCCGGAAAGAACAAGAAGCGAGGGTTAAGGAAAATCAGCGACGCGAGGAAGCTGAACTAAAGGCTGCCCTGGAGGCCAGCAAAGCATCGAAAGCAGATGAGGATCGACGCAATCCTACGGAGAACGGGAAGGACGGCGATCCGAAGAAAACCAGCAACGGTCTTAGCCGGTTGAAACGGGGCAGCAAGAGTTTCAGTCAGCGCTTGGGCAAAGACAAAGAAAGCCGTGCTTCGTCGTCGTCTGGCCTGCCGTCAGTTCCTAGTGCCGAGCCTCTAACACCACGCCAGCCGCCATTGGAGCCCGTCCAGCCGCTCTCACCGCGGAAGACCTCCCCACCGAAGGAGTCGCACATCGTTCATAAGCCCCTGGGCCAAGATGACGAGCCAGACGCTCTCAAGAGCCCCAAGGGCGACCGGGCAGGGCATGGGAAATGGCGGAGTTTCAGCATCCGGAAGAAGTCGTTCAGCATCCTTTCTTAAGGCCCGCATTTCGCCGATCGCACCAAGCATGCATCTTTGTTCGTCTTTTGCACATAACATACGTGGACTTTTCGTACATACTTTCTTGATGTATCATCACACTTCTCTTCACTACCGGCTCCTTCATATGGCGAAATTGCTCAGGGTGCGGGCATGTCGCCAGTGGATGCAAGATTTGAAATGGGTCCGGTCCCTGTCTTACTTTCTTACTCACTATTGGGCTCTTGCCTGCATTGTGATGTTTCGAACTTTGCTTCTGCATGTTGTTTTAGCCAACCATTGCTTCACTTGTTATTGCTATATATCTTCTTTGACTGCTATTTGATCATGTGATACCCGTGCCTGGGTCACACAGCTGGGCAAGTGAGGCGTTCGGCGAATGATGTTTTTCGGGTTTTGGATGTTACAAGTTATCACACGTTGTCGATTTTTTTTTACTACCATTCAAAAATGGGTTATGGAGAAATGGGGTTCGTAACGGGATTCAGGAATGCGAAGGGCATCTTTTGTCGATGCCAGGAGCGAAAGAGGGAGCGCGATTCTTTGTGTAGGAAGAGAGTGAAGTCGAGATCTGGACTTGTCACATCTTGTCTGGTCATGGTGAGCATTTCATCCTTCGGGCTCGTGGGATAGACCATATGTATCAACATTGCGTGGTATATAGACCGATGCGAGTACACGCATTAGATAGTAATGAAACTATCAACATTGAAACAGAGGTGTCCATTAGCATACCAGCTAGTACCCCTCCTCAGACTCGAGCACAGAGTAGACATACATGCCTCTCACCCTAAGCATTAGGATCCCAGCACTTGCACTTATAATTACAGTAGGACAGCACTCATCCCTGTTCTGTTAAATCCTTTCACTCCATTTTCAATCATACAATAAACATAACAATAAGAAAGAAGAAGAAGGCAAGGGTTGGAATACAGACACATCTCTTTGAACCCCCCCCCCCCCCCCCCCCCCCCAAAACCAGAACAATAATCCCAGCAGCAGTAGTAATCATATATGCATGCATTTATATCACAACTCCCCATTCCTCAACCATATTATCCCCAGTTCAGCTTTCAATCCCAACTCTAACCCAGAATAAGCTCGTACACGATAATTATCGTATTTATCACAATAAGCGGTACTGAAACAATCCCCCGCAGCTCGTTAGCTTTGTGTCTCTCTTCTTTCCATTTATTTCCCACACATCGCATAACTAGTAGGTATGCAATAGCGAAATATGGGGTTCGTTGACATACTTCGCATAACAGTCCTCACACTCGCAATCAGATTAATGGTCTTCGCTTTGACGCTGGTGGTATCGTAGGTTGCGCCGAAAGCTGGGTCGTTTTGTGTGCGGCCCCATCCGACTGTTTTTCATTCCATGAGTTACTCATTCATTCAATTTTGTGGCAGGTGAGTGGGGGATGGCGTACTTCTGGCTAGGAAGCGGTCTTCGGAGAGGACAGCGAGGGAGTTGATGAGGAGGATGATGACTGTGATTATGCGATTGGGTTAGTTACTTGTTGTGTTGTCTCCTGTGGGATAAATTCGGAGTGGTAGGGGGTGGAATAGAATGTGCGCACCGTAAACAAGCTTCCCAAGACCGAAGAAGAACATCTTGGGCGGTGGGGGGAGGGAAGAGGACGTCTAGATTGATGTGGTTCTCGAATGATGGTGGTGAAACGGAGATACTGAATGGAGATGGCGGAGGAGAGGCGGAGAAGCCGCGGCGGCAGTATCGCGGCATACGTAATTTTACCCGCTGGGATGTTGTTGTCCTTTTTGGATATACTCCTCTTTCTTGTCTTCTTGTTAGGAGCATTCGAGACTAACCAAAAAAGACTTTAGGGTGTCATCATGGGGAGAGATGTCGGTAGGTTGTTGTCCACAGTTTTCAACATTTAATAGTATACTGATCTACCCTCTAGTCTTCCTGCTGCTCCTCGCCGCAATTCCGGCCCTTGTTCTGCTCCATCTCGCCGCAGCTCCCTACACTAAGGTAGAAGAGTCGTTCCACATCCAGGCTATACATGATATACTGTCCTCGGGGATTCCGACTCGCAATGTCTCCGAGACGCTGCGCGCTGAATATGATCACTTTGCCTTCCCTGGTGCCGTCCCTAGGACGTTCGTTGGTGCCGTGATGCTCTCCGGCCTGTCGCAACCATTTATCTGGTTGAAGTCCAACATTGACAGACAATTCCTCGGTATGTGCTTCGTTCTAATGTGTTCGAGCAATAGCGCTAACGATGGCGATTTACTTCCAGCACGCGCCATTCTGGGTCTTTTCAATGCTGCCTCGATACTGGCGTTTGCTTCTGGTTTGCGCCGCACTGCCGGCAAGACCACCGCAATCTGGTATTTACTCTTTCAAGCCAGCCAATTCCACATCTTCTACTACGCATCGCGGACCCTGTCCAACATGTTCGCCTTTGGCCTCACCACCCTGGCCCTGCGATATGTCCTCCCAGAGCCCGTGAGTCCGGCAGTATACAGGAAGCGAGCTCGCCTCTCCCTCTACCTCCTGACCGTCGCTGGCATCATCTTCCGCTCCGAACTCGCCATCTTCCTCGCAACCAACACCCTCTTTCTCTTCGCGACCCGTCGCATCACCATCCAGCGCGAGATCATCCCCGCCGGCATCCTCGGCCTACTCGTCGGCCTCACCTCTACCGTCCTCGTGGACTCCTTCTTCTGGCAACAATTCCCCCTCTGGCCTGAACTCGCAGCCTTCAAATTCAACGTCATCTCCGGCCAAGCCTCCGCCTGGGGCACCCACCCCTGGCACTTCTACTTCACCAACGCCGTTCCCCGTCTCCTCCTCAACCCTCTCACTTACGTCGTGGGCATCCCCTTCGCCCTCTACCAGCCCTCCACTCGCGGCCTCGCAGCCAACACTCTCATTCCTGCCCTGTTCTTCCTCGCCATCTACAGCGCCCAACCCCACAAAGAATGGCGCTTCATCATCTACACCATCCCCGCACTCACCGCCGCCGCCTCCCTCGGCGCATCGTACATCTGGACCCATCGGACTAAATCCCTCCTCTACCGTCTCCTCTCCCTCGTCATGCTTGCATCCACCTTCGCCTCCTTTCTCCTATCCACATTTGTTCTCCTCCCCGCCTCGTCAGCAAACTACCCCGGTGCTCACGCCTTGAATACCCTCCACGCCTACGCTGAGAATACCAACTCATCCCCCGACTCCATTTCCGTCTACCTAGGTAACCTCGCCTGCCAAACAGGCGTCACTCGCTTCCTTCAACACCCCTCCTCAGTTTCTTCGAAGTCGATCACTCCCTGGTACTACGACAAGACCGAAGACGAAGCCACCAAATTATCCCCGACCTTCTGGTCACAGTTTGACTACGTCCTCGTCGAGCCGGGCGAAGAGACCGAGAAGGTCCTCGGAGCATGGGAAGTCGTCGACACAGTTGATGGATTTGCAGGGCTAAGGATCGTTCGGCCGGGCGATGAAGCTGTCGGAGCTGTGGAGGAGAAGGTGGTTGTGTATGTCCTTGGGGATGAGGGAGTGAAGTTGTTCGAAAAGGCGAGGGGATTTGTGAGGAATGTGATTACGAAGGGGTGGTGGGTTGAGGTGAGGATGGAGCCGAAGATTAGGATTTTGAGGAGAGGGGTGGAAGTATGAGTTGATAGATTATTCAGGTTTCATAAGAATTATACAGAGATACCCTTGTTGGATTGCTGGGGTAGGAGTAGTAGCAGTAGTCATATCTACTACTCGAGATGATACAAGAACCACATTGCGACCAGTGACTGCTGTGTACTAAGCTCTTATCCTGATTAGTACATTTTCAGCCTGGTAATACTAAGCTGAAGCATGATGGTGATGACGATGGATAGACCTTTTTCAACCAAGAAGTAAGTGCCATGAACTGGGACTAATTCGTGTGTTTGACTAGTCTGCGAAGCAAGAGGGACGTTGAGAATAAAGATTCCTACAGCCTTAGCTTCAAACGAACCCCGCCTGCAGCCTTGGGAGGGGGTTGGAGGGGGCTGTAAGCAAAAAGCAAACATGAGTGAGTGATAAGACAACCACTCATACATCCCCGAGTCCAACAGATCAAACCAAAGTCATGGTAAACATATCATACAGATTTTGTTTCAATCTTTTGTGGGCATAACTATCGGAAAATAAACAAAAAAGAATTAGGGTAAAAAGCAGAGCTCTGCCGCCAAGATGGAAACTCAGTCAAGACAAGACGTCCAAGAGAGACTTAAATCGATTCAACGACTGATGGAAGAAACCTGTGCTCAATTCGAGAAGATCACCAAAAGGAGGCTTGAGTCCAGAAGATTCGAAGACGTTAAAAGTTTTGAAGATCTCATGAAGAAAATCTCATCAGGCGAGAAAGGAGACGATGATGAGTCTAGAGAAACGAGACAAAAGTTCCTTGCGATTGTGTCTGCTCTCCAGACATTAACTGGACCTGTAAAGTGTGCTACCGATATAGTAAGTATCCCATGTTTGGAAAAAGCAAAGGAAGAAGATAAATGAAAGGCAATCAAGATATCCGCCTGGGGAGGGATGTTCATATTTGCACAATTCATGAAGCTAAGATTCACATTCTAGGCATTCTCGCCTGCAAGCGCTTGTGCTAGTGCTTTGTCGTTTATCCTGGAAATTCCATCAAAGGTGCATGGCATTCATGAGTCAATCCGGGCTGTGATTGATGAAGTTGAGCCACGGTTCACTGAAATAAGGGTATATTATGGCATGGGCACAGTCATTGATCCTGTTCTGATAATCTCTGTCTGCAATGTCATGATGGCCTTCATAATTCTCTGTGCTCAGTGTGTGAAGCTCCTTGAGAAGGGCAAGGCTTACCGATACTTCAAAGAAGGGAAGTGGATTATGTCCAATCAAAATCCCATCCGAGATAGTCTGGATAAGTTAAAGGCCCTTGCCGAGCAGAAAGAACAAGTTCAATCGATGATCATACTGAAGGAAATCCTAAATTCGAGTGACAAGATCGACATCGTGGATGGTAAAATCGATGGAATATCCGAGTACGTCAGCAAGCGCTCTGATGAAGTCACCCGCCAGGATGATCTGAGTAGAATCAAGAAAGATCTGCGTGTAACTTCGAAGGATGGGGTATTGATGGGCCATCGTGTCTATACGGAGACCCTTCGCATGGCGAAAGACAAAACATGCCAGTTCCTCGAGTCGAAATCTTATATGAACTGGGCGCTCAACAAGGATGAAGGTGTACCACCATTGCTTTTGATCACTGGGGAAGTAGGAACAGGAAAGAGCGTCTGTGCAGCCTCAATGTTCCTGGACATCAAGAAGAAGGAAACTTTCGCTGCCTATTATTCCTTTTCTCCAATGCCAAAAAGTCCTAAAGACCACCAGCAACCGCTGGAGGACTGTGTCAGAGCTACGGGACTACAATTGGCAGAGCAGAATCTAGACTACCGGCGACGCTTGCTGCACTTACTGAAAATGGGAGAAGGAAGGGCCCAGGGGACTGACTATAAGGGCCTTCTGGACACCCTGAATGTTTGGCAGGCTCCAGATAAGATGGTTTGTTATCTTGTTCTGGATGGCCTCGATAATCTGGCAGAGCAGGAGTGTAAGGATTTCATGAATCATCTCATCACCAACCAAATCCCCTCTAAAAGGAACTCCTTGCGTGTCTGCGTCACAGGATCAAGGAAACTATTGCGCGCGTACTCAAAGCGGAAAGATTGTCTGCAATTTGAGGAGATCGAATGCTACACTGAAAGAGTAATCGCTGATTATACTGGAAAGTTCTTAGAAAAGAAAGATTTGTTGCAGGAAGACTTTCTGGACTTTGCTGACCTCAGAGAATCGATATGCGAGGCGGTAACGAGTAACGCTTGCGGTAGCTTCCACAAAGTGCAGAAATGGCTTGACAGGATTGAGAGTGTGGTTCAATCGGATAACAGAGATGAGCTCACTCGCTTCCTCAGTGCGCTGAGTCGGGGAGGTTCAGATCTTGCCAGATCTGAGCTACAAGATCTTGAAAGAACACTCGACTGGAAGGAGATCGCGGAACTGAATGAGCTGATTATTTGGAGCGAATTCAACATGTCCAAGGATGTCATTCTCGATATTGATCAGCTTGAAGCCTTTCTGGTACGTATCTTTCTCCGCAATCTTGTGAACCGACAAGATACCAATCTAGAAAGATGTTGTCGCCTGAGGAATTCGGGGTTGGCTAATCGTTAGTGGGAGCAAAAGTTCATTTGCTCGAATTCACCGCCGTTAAGCTCTCTGCGAAAGAAAATACGGGGTAGGTTTTCTTCGATCTTGGAGGAGAGAGATGATGGGGTTCGACTTCGCAAAGAGATGAAGCATCTGGTAATCCTGGATCAAAACAAGGACCAGCATCCAGCCATCTCGGCCACTATATCCGTCCAAAACACAAGTATCGAAGTAGCCCAACGGTTTTTCTGGGATCTAGCCAATCATTCGGTGATGAATCGGTTCAATTTTGATGCAAACCAGATGGACATGGCGAAGCCCTCAACTCACCGCATTCGAGTCACGAAGCTGAACGCGCATTTGGTAATTGTGAAACGGACCTTCGAATTTCTCAGAAAAGCACCTGATCCTCTATCACGGCCGGTTGGGGGAATTTTACTAGAAGAACTTCCGGCTCATTTAGCAGTCCTGCAGGAACCCTCTCAGCTTGAACAACTCAAGGATACCGATCGACGAACCATAGGTGAGAATGTCCAAGAAATATTCCTAAGCCCAATGAGCCTTGAAAGACATTGGGATGTTCTGCAACAGACGAGATGGCACACGTCCCCAGATGCCATAGATGCATTCTGGAAATGGCTGTCGGACGATGCTGCAATCAAACATCCGATCATTCGGGATAAGATCAGAGAGGTCTGGAACGACCCGAAGCGAAACCAGAAGCTCTTTGAGCCACTAGCGAGGTTGGCTGGTCAAAAATGGCTTCAGGACCGGTCGCCCAGTTCCACCACAGCCTCTTTTGAATGGCTCAGGGCTTTTCTCAACATGGTCTGTTATGATTTCTCTCATTCGAGATGATTTCAGCCTTGAGCTGACTTGTAGTAGGATGCAGAGCTCGATTATGCCAGCCAAAATTCGGACTTTGGCTCCGAAGAAGATGACCATAGTTTCGAATCTAATGATAGCATCAAAGATGATGACGTTACAAAGGCTGAAAAATGGTGCGAGAGGGTACTGGGACCAAGCCGGATGCGCGAACAAGATGTTTGGGTCCAACGGCTAGCCGAAACATATGAGTATGCCGATAGTCACAAGAAAGCTTTTAAGAAATATCGGGAGGTAAGCTTTTCCAAAGGTGTTCTTGCCTCCTTCATTGAAAGGTAGCTGACATTTCCAAACCCAAGACCAGTAAGCTACTGGAGCGGATGGGGGACATTGACCAGGAACGACAAGGGAAAGTCTTGGTTCGTCTAGCGTCACTGACCGGGGACGAGGACCAAGCTTTGCAGTACCTCAAGCAAGCTCTAAGTCTGAGCGCCAGCAATATCAACGCCAGGTATGCGCTAATCAAGAGTTTGTGGTCTCGCAACTGCAGAGAGGAGCTGAGCGACCTGGTTCTCGACACACTGAAGCCCAGAACGGCTTCAGGGCCCATGGGGCATCTGGGTCTAGTGATCCAGATGGCCATCGAAGATAGTGACTACGACGACACTCAGATGATGAACCTACCCTACATCATTAGCTCTATATGCTCCTCCTCTGCCGATAACTTCGCTTCCTTACTGGAAAACATGCAGACAGCAACCGAAAATGCAAAAGCACAGAACCGGGTCAAAACATGGACTACCTTACTTTTGCATAAAGGGATGGCACTTGCATGCTATTCTGATGACCCTTATCACGCTGATCAGGCGGTCAAATCGTGGACAGAATGCGCTGATACCATCATGGAGGAACTCAAGTACCAGTCGGCTGGTGCAATTCTACTGGACAGAGTCGGGCGGCAGTTAGGCTGTCATTACTTCACACAGACATTGAAAGACCCTGATAACGCTGAAACATATTCTCGGAAATTGGAGGAAGTATACCAGAACCAACGGGGTATTGTTCATGGCATGTCTGCTGCGAAGACATACTTGGCGGCAGACTTGATCCGGCGTGGAAAACAACCGGATGCCGAAGCGCTCTTCCAGGCAAACATCAGAGAGGCATTTGGCTTACTATCTGATGACACAACTGGTAATGACATGGACGGTTTTTGCCTTCTGTTTCTAATATTCCTTCATACCGGTGACCGAGTCAATGCCCTTAATGCCTATTCGCTTTTAGCTCGTCGTGTCTTAGACGCCGAAATTCTGAAAGAGTGGCTACAGTCTGATGAGAAAACTACAACACTGGAAGCTGCCGAGCTCAGGGAGTACTTCCAAGAAGTCTGCAACGAACCGACCAGCGCTTGGTACAAGGTCATAGAACTTGTGGAATTCTTGCGGCTAAGTCAACGCAAGTTGATGAACGAGACCCTCTGGAGTGATGATGACGCAGCCAAAATGAAGTCTTATGAGGCACTTCTTGAATCCATGAACCAATATGCTAAATCACTCAAAGATGCTCACCAATACTATTTGTGTGATGCGTGTGACTGCTACCTAGACACGAGCAGGAGCATGTATGCATGCAAGTTTTGCCATGATTTCGCCCTATGTGAGTCGTGTTTCCATCGGTTCCAACACGGGGTGCTCAAAATGTCTCTCTGCCACATCGAGCATGATTATGTGCGAATCCCACCCTGGGATGCGAAGGCACATGTTCGCGCATTTCGGCGCAGAGTCCTTATGGATGCTACTGTTGCAGATGATGGGTATCTGGTTGGGGGCCGAGAAGTCCCGGTTGTGGAGTGGTTGAATTGCATGAAAGAAAAATGGGATCCCCAAGGGGATTGGGATTTCCGGTAAAGAGTTTATATCATAGGAGGACTCGAGATTGCTTTCACATAGTATTGTTCTACTGACTCGAAATTCATTTTCTTTAGGTATAATACAAATACTGCGATTATGTTGTACTCCCTCTGTAGAGCGCGACCCGGATACAGTTATATAGCGAGTAGTATCGCTTTCGTTTCGTATCACGAAGACCATAATACTTCGGTATCTCGTTTCTATTATGGCTACTACTATCAGCATGCCCATTGTGCGGATTCAGTCATCATCAGTAGCTGAAGTATGTTCATGAATTGCTGTTCAAGCTACATGACCAGAGCATAGAATCATACCATATCTCACTGTGATAAGACACATCATTCGTCATGGGCTCAGTAGAGACCGCCTGCATTATTAACCCGTAATATAGGAGAAAAAAAAATAGAAAATGGAAAAGAAACTACGTACGTACTATCGGACCCGCGTTGAGTCTTTTAGATTCCCATTCTGGCATACGCTATTGCGTGTAAATGATTGGTACTAATGGTTGTTGTGGTCCGCTTAAACAAAAAATTGGTATATGAGTACCCAGTACTACTATCGACCAGCTACAGTTACAAGAAATTTAGTAGTTATATGTTCATACTATTTCACAAACTTCCCCAATCATGCGCCTTGCCCCTCCAAACGATCCAATCTAGCCTCCAAATCCCGGACCCAAGGTTCCACAAGCTCGATATTGCTCTTCATCGCTGCTTCGCCCTGTCCCATCTTTTCCTCGACTACCTGCAGACCCTCGCGCCACTGCTCGATCTCTCTTGCCATGTCTGCCTGTCGCTTCTCCAGTGTATCGAGTGACTCAGAGGCCTGCGCAGCACCTGCATGAATGGCACGGAGGGAGCGGAGTCGCTCTAGCACGCTGGGAAGGATGGGGTGGAGGGATTGGATCGTGGGGAGAGTGGCGTAGAGTGCCTGAATCTTAGTGGCTTGTTCATCGCGCTGGGTAGCAGCCGGATCGACCTCCGTAGCGGAGGACGAGGAGACGGACATGTCTGAGGGCTCGATGGCGGCGGATGCGATGCGTGCGTTCTGAGCTGCCTTGGCGGCGTCCACGGCGCGTTTGCGCGCGGAGGCAAGGGCTTCTGTGTCTGCGGTGAGTTTGCGGACTCGGGTGGAGAGGGTCTCGAGATGCGGGGTGGTGACTGTTGTGGAGGGGGGTGCGGAGCCCATGGTTGGCACGGCGGAGACGGGGTTCGGGCCGACGAGGATGTTCATGAGGGTGGTGAGGCGGGATGTGAGGTGGTCGACGGCTGGGAGGACGGGCTGGAGTGCAGGTTCGGAGATTCCGTCGCTGACGAAGGGGTTGGAGGAGCTGGAGATGCCCATGGCGGCTTCGATGAGGGCGAGACGGCCGTCGAATGCTGCGGCGTTTGCGAGGACGCCGGAGGATGCGGGGGCTGTTGGTTCGGGTTGTTGTGTGGCGTCTGCGTTTTGAGTGCTGGGTGCAGCGGTTTGGGATGTGGGTTTGGTTGCGATCTTTTGTGCTAGAAGTGTAGCTGCGGAGTGTGATCCTGTGTTGTCGGTTCGGGAGGTATAGAGGTTGTCCAGGGCGCGGCTTAATTCGAGGACTCCGTCGTCCGTGGGCTCCTTTCCTTCTGCGGCTTCTGGTTCGGTTTCGGTCTGTCGAGCGGCCATCTCGTCTTTGAGTTCTTCTACTTCCCTGCGGAGGCGGGCGAGCTTCCTCTCGAGGCTTTCATCTTCGCTGTCGCTGATGTCTTCGGGCTCTTCTAGACCGTTCTCGTTCCTGCGCCGGCGACGGTTCTTGTTCTTGTACGCCTTTCGCTTCATCGCGATGCTGTCGGAGAAGTTGACATCGCGCGCGTCGACTGTGGCTCCTAGGAAGTGGGCGCGTGCTTCATCTGCGTTGATTCCCTGGCGGTCGATGTCGGAATTGGAGCCGGCATCGTCGTCTGCATTGGATGCGGTGCGGATAGTTGTAGTCTATGGTATATAGTATGAGCAGTCGGATTCTTTTGCAAAGGCCAGCTCAGGCGTCAGGCGGGGTAGCTAACCGGAACGGTGGATGCTTCGTCGGTCAGATCGGGGGTCTCGTAGATATCGGGAGCGAGATCCTGGCCCAAACAAACGATGTTAGTAGACGGGTTAAATAGAGATGGGGTAGGAGGGAGGAATGATGGGCGTAACGTACCAGGTCGGGAAGACCAGCATACTTCCTATTGAAGGACATGGCCAATTGCTTTTGTAATGGCAAGATAATGGCCGGACTGGAGACAAGGACAGGCAGGGTTTATTTACAAGAGCACAGCAGGTGGAACTTAAAGAGTGATTGATGCTGGGTGGATTTGGGGCTCCTCCGCGGGCGGGCACGTGAAAGGGGCATCATCTGTTGTGGCCTGAGGCATGAACAGCTGTATTCAAAAGGACGGGTACCTGACCATGAGTGTTTCAGGGTGTTTACCTGTCGTGACCAAGGACATAGTTGCTGGATTGGATCAAATGGTAATATAGTATGGGTACAGCTAGCTGAAACTGAGTATGATGTTATTCGAGAAGGAGATTACTACATGTAGTAATTACTGAGACGTGCCAGTCGGTCAACAAATACTCCGGGCCATTATTTACAGCTTGGAAATAAATAGTCCGCAGCCGAATGGTTGATCCATCACACCATCTACCACGGCGAACCATTGCGCACCTTCTGCTACTACTAGTAGTACTACTAGTACTACTCAAGAAATGCCAGTCGCCAAATCAACATGAAATAGGCGGTGGCACGTGTCAGATGCCTCGGCGGAAGTCACAGTCCGGCGATAGAAATGGAAGGAGCCCATCACATGAAGCCCCCATCTAGTAGTTACTCCTGCAGCATATAAGTAGTCAAATTGTCAGCGCTGCTCCGTCCACGTCCACTAAAGTTCCTCTTCCACTCCCCCAGCTCATTCTCGTACGACCACTGTCAATCAGACCAATTGTCGTCCTGATCATCATCCCCATCACCCATTCTTACCTGTGACCCGCCTACTTTCAATTTCCGTATCTTATCACTATCACCCCTCATCGTACCATCACCATGGCTGCCCCCGCAGACAGCAACCTCAAGACCCTCAATGGAGAGTGGACAATGGTACACTGATACTTTGCCTTGATTTCATAAGATATATACTGACATTATTGATTCTAGGACAAAACTCTCTCCAACCCTTCAGAGCCCATTCTCGAGCTGGTAAGTCTCACACCCCACCCTTGTGGACTCTACAAGTCGATCATGTATACAACTCAAGGCAATACCTCTCTTGCTTACATACTGCCGTCGATGGAATAGCAAGGAATGAGCTGGCTTATGCGTAAAGCTCTCGGCGTCGCAACAGTCACTCTCTCCATCAATGAGTATCCCGATGCCGCAGATCCGTCTGTATGGCACATCGACATCGACCAGACGGTCACTGGTGGCATCAAAGGTACAACCGAGAGACGTATCAGTGACAACAAGGTTCGAGAGCACGACGACCACATCTTTGGCCATCTCAAAGGTCAGTCGCGGTTCTTCCGGGGATCTAAAGGCGAGGACGGAAAGGTGCGTCCTTATACAGAATTCGAGACCAAGATCGACGAACCCCTGGTCTACAAATTCCTTAGAGGGGAGATTCTAGCCGACGGAAGTGCATCCGAGGGCTTTGTTGTTGAGGAAATCGGTGAAGAGTTTGGCGAGGGAGAGGGGCTCTGGTATCTCAGCTTTGTGGAGAACCTGGACAGCGGCTGGACTGCCGAACAGGTTCGTTTTTTCTTCATGATTCCCGTTCTTTGACATGTTCTGATGCAAGATGAATAGGTTTGGGGTTTCGAGATCATTGACGGCAAGCGCTATTACACTCGCCGTGTTGCTGTCGTCAAGGGCGAAACCTACAAGCTGGCCCGGCTGGTCTACAGCTTCGTAAAGCCACGGACTGAGTAGAGGCATCCTACGTGAGATGCTCTTGCTCGGAAGCTGTCATACCTTATTAATAGAATGCATGGCAGACAGGGTAGTGACTGCCCTAACACTAACCCCCTGGAGGCGGGGCTCTATTGCAAGCTGTGACTGCAGATATGCTGTCTGCACTAGTTCTGACTAGGGATGCCCCACACAATAAAATATCATTATGTTCCCTATAGAACAGGTTTCAATATCTTGATGTATTTCGCGAAGTATCCAAACTGGAATAGTAGCACAAAGCGTAGAAGATCATATTAGATCACATGCAGACAGCACGTTTTGGTTAAAATATCGACCACATCCACACAACGCAGAGACAAATTGGACTATGCGATTGACTAAAACGATGCCATACAGCCAGAAACCCGAAATCATAAACTGAATGGTATTTTATAATAGAAAACGATCATGTCCGATGCAACCTAAACATCATAAATCTCCTGTCCAACCAACTGACAAACAAAACCCCCCCTCACGAATGAGTGGGCATAACGGTATGAGCCTTAGTGCTAACAGCATCCTCACTCCTCCACAAACTAGTCACCGTCTTCTGCTGCGTATAGAACTGCAACCCGGGCTTACCATAGAAAGTATTAGCACCACCACCAGCAATACTCTTCTTGTTACCGGTGAAAGAGAACATGGGCAACGGCACAGGGATGGGCACATTCACGCCAACCTGGCCGGCCTCAATGTCCTTCTGGAAGCGGGAAGCAGTAGATCCGGAGCAGGTGAAGATGGCAGCTCCGTTTCCGTACTCGTTCTTGTTGATGAGCTCGATGGCATCGTCTAGTGTGGGCACGGACAGGCAGACGAGGACGGGGCCGAAGATTTCTTCCTTGTAGCATTTCATTTCGGGGGTTACGTTGGTTATGATGGTGGGGCCGACCTGTGGGGTTCGTGTTAGTTAAAGAAAGATATAGTTAAATAGATTGGGGGGGGCGCCTACAAAGTTGCCGTTGGGGTACTTCTCTGGCTTGTAGCCTCTGCCATCGAGGAGGATGGTCGCACCTTCTTCTTCGGCGCTGGCGATCAGGTCTTCGATGCGCTTCTTGCTTTCGGGGCTGATGACAGGGCCGAGGTCGGCGCCTTCTTCGAAGCCTCCGTTGACGTGCAGTGCCTTGGCCCGTTCGGCCATTTCAGGAAGCCATTCCTGGGTCTCGCCGACCATGACCACTGTGCTCAGGGCCATGCACCGTTGGCCAGCAGCACCGAAGGCCGCTCCGACGAGAGCGTTCAGGGTCTGGTTCTTGTTGCAGTCTGGGACTACGGCGGCATGGTTCTTGGCGCCCAAGTTGGCCTGGACACGCTTACCATTGGCAGAGCCGCGCGTGTAGATGTACTCTCCGGCGCGGTTGCTACCGACGAAGCTGATGGCCTTGATGGCGGGTTCGTCGAGGATGAAGTCGACGGTCTTGGCGGAGCCGTGAACAATGTTGATGACGCCAGGAGGGAAGCCTGCTTCCCGGGCCAGCTCGGCCAGGATCATTGCAGCTCCGGGGTCCCGCTCAGATGGCTTGAGGATGAGACAGTTGCCCGTCACGGTAGCGATGGGGATGCACCACAGGGGGATCATTGCGGGGAAGTCTGCCGAGAAGGGGAGGGGGAGCGGTTAGCGTCGGAAAATGTCACCTAGCTTGCAGGATGACTGCAGGATCACTTACTGAAAGGACAAATGGCAGCAACCACACCCAGGGGCTCTCTGTAGCTCCTGGTCTCCATATCCTTGGCCACTTCGAGCACCTCGCCCGTGAGCTGGGTGGTAATACCACATGCTGTTTCGGCGACTTGAAGGCCGCGGAGAACATCACCCTTGGCATCGGCAAAGGTCTTGCCCTGCTCGAGGGTGATGGATGCAGCAAGTCGGTCCCAGTTGGCACGGATCAAGCTCACGAACTTGAACATGATCTGCTGCTTGGCAATAACGCTGGTAGCGCGCCAGGCTGGGAAGGCCTTCTCGGCCGACTCGACGGCGGCACGGAGTTCCTCATCGGTGCTTTGCGGCACGCGAGTAACGAGGTTGTTGGTGGCAGGATCGTGCAGGTCGATCCAGGTGGTAGCCTTGGAAGCAACAAACTGGTTGTCCAGGAAATTGGCGGTGTCGATGGGGTTGGCGATGGGGCTATGGTCCGTCGGGTACTCGGTGGCGGTAGTAGCCGCGGAGGTAGTTGCGGGGGTGAACTGCTGGGCAGTGGCGTGGAGTCGACGTGTTGCTGACATGGTGGCAGGTGAGGATGAGGAGAGCTTGGATGTTGCAGGAGAAGATGTCGAGGATGATGAGGGCATTATAACAGTAGAAAGGCGCCGCGAGGCCGAAGCTGCAGCTACAGATCTGGAGGTGGCCACGGCCGTGCGGGGAGATGCGGCGCGGAGAGCGGGGATGGAACGGACAATAGACCGACGGGCGGCCATGATTGAAAGATGGAAGATAAGATATGTGAGAGATGAATGATCGGGGTCAGAAGGACAATGGTTTGAGGAAGAATTTCAAATCACGGGCAAGAGCAAGGGAAATAATCCAAGGGGGAGAAGGTGAGGACAGCAGGAAGGGAGGCAAAGTAGATAAATACGGTGGAGGCCGTTCAGGTACCAGGTTCATACTGGGTCTGGTACTTTCCCCGTATTGTTGTGCATTCCGCCGAGGTTCTGATAACGCTCGGCGCCTCCAGCCAATCACATTGTCACCCGGAACTGCCTGCCCGATCCAGCCATTTTATGGGGTAATTTCGCAGCTTTTTAGATCACTTGCCTGGAGAGAGCATCGACTGCCGACTACTATAAGCTATTTCTAGATAGTCCCAGTATGGCTACATTCGCCCTTCAAGGAAATTGCGATACCTTCATCAAATCTTTTCGGGGATGGAAGCTCCTGTGTAAGTAAATGGCGGGTATCGTCGGCCCTTCTCCGATGACGGTGTATAGAACCTCGGACCGCAAGACGATCGGTCACAAAATTGTGACACCGCTGGAAAAGTTACAAGAACTACCCGATCATTCCGTGAACTAGAGAAACCAACAGTAGAATTCTGCAGCTTGGCTACTTTTACACATTTCACTTGCATTAACCTCCTCCCAAGAAACCCCCCAACTGAGGTCTGCTTATCCTCTTCCTTGTATAGGCGGTAGCTGATGCCCCACTAGCCTTTCCACCATGGAATCAGAATGAATCATTGATTGAACGCTGCAACAGAGGTATAAAATAAAAACACAATGTAGTTAGGATATCCCTGGTTTGTTTGTTTGTTTTGGACTTTTCCGCCTTTTATCTCTCCTTTCTTCCCTGCGTGCTGTTCCACTGATAGCTGCACCGGTTTACTCGGCAGAAGAGCGGGTAGTGCGCTTGGTAGCACCACCCTTGCCAGTGTCCGCGGAGGAGCTGGTGGCCGCACCGGTCTTCTCCTTGGTAGCACCAGCAGCCTCCTTGCCCTTCTTGGCGGGAGCAGGAGCCGGGGTGCTGGCGCCAACGGCTCCGACGATGACGAGGATCATGGTGACGAGAACAGCGGCAAGACCACCGGCAACGTCAGGAACCTGCTTCACGGCGTTGATGGGGTCCTGCTTAGAGAGGCGGACAAAGTTGTCGACCTTCTCCTTGATGTGACCCACGGGGTCCTCCTTGAAGCTAACGCTGGGCTCGGCGGCCTTCTCTTCAGGCTTGGGCTTGTTGGCCTCCTCCTCAGCCAGCTCAACGGGGTGCTTGACATCGAAGGTCTCCTGGCGCAGCTTCTCAGCATCCTCGGCGGAGTGGCCAATGTAGATGTTGTCGAACAGGATGTCGTTCTGCATGGTCCAGATCTCGAAACCAATCTGCATCATCATTAGTCACTCAAAGCCTAAGCCTTACAATGGACAGGTACACTTACAGCGCCCATGGGCTCAAAGTTGGAGGGGGTCTTGTCCTCGAAGTAGGCAGGGTTGGCGATCTTGCGGGGAGCCCAGGGTCCCTTGTAGGCAGGGTTGTCAATCAAGGGAGCAGACCACTTGCCCTTGTAGTCGGGGTTCTTCTTCATGGGGGGAGACCAAGGACCACATCCGGAGGCATCCTGGCACTTGGGGTTGGGAACAGTGGGAGGAACCCAGTCGCCATCCTCCTCATCATCCCAGTCCTCGGGCTTCTCGGCCTCGGGGTCGGGGATGCTAGTGGGCTCGTCCTCAAGCCAGTCCTCGGGGATGGTAGCCTCCTCGTCGACAATCTCGAAGGGAGCCTCCTCGTCCCAGTCCTCGGGCTTCGTAGCCTCAGGGTCGGGGATCTTGGCCTCATCAACCCAGTCGGCAGGCTTCTTGTCCTTGGGATCGTCAATCTCCTTCTCGGGGTTGACAGGGGGGTTGAAGTCCTCAAGGAGAGAACCTTCCTTGACGGACTCGCCATCAATCAGGATCTGGAAGGTCTGGTCGGGGTTGACGACCAGGGTGTAGACGGAGGTGACCTTGGAGGTACGGGCGGCAGGAGGGGCCTTAAGGTGCTTCTCCTCGTACTCGCCGGTCTTGGGGTTCTTGTGACGGAAGATGAAGTGAACCTAAGAAACTATCTGTTAGTCCCCGTTGCAGTCGCCTGCACTAAGCAGCGTTTAGCAAGATCCTTCTTACCTTGTTGGTAGCACCACACTTGTCGGGACCGAACATGATCACGTAAGGAGACGCGTTCGAGAACTCGTCGAGGTGGAGCTTCTTGTTATCCTGGAGAAGCTTCAGGTAGGCACCACCGCAGACAAGGGAGTCTGTGACTATCGTTAGCGTCCCAACACCGAGCATGCGCAGCGATTGTCACACTTACTCTGCGGCTTCACCTCATACTGGACGACCAAAGTCTTGTCCTTGTTGTCGATCTTCTTGGGGAACTTGGCCGAGATGGCGTGGTGGGCAGCGACGTTCTTGACGACGAGACCCTTGTCACCCTCCATACCCTTGAGGACAGTGGGCTCCTCGACGGACCATTCACCAACATAGGCCCAGTCCTCCTCGGACTTGGAGTCCTCCTTCTTAGCGTGAGAGGGAGTCCACCGGGAGTCCCAGTCATCGGTGAACTGCTCCAAGAAAGGAGCCTCGATGGAGGTGGGCTGGAAGCATGAAGTTAGCAGGGCGCGGCAGCACCTCTTGTCGGTCTGCGGAGATACTCACGGTGAAAGTAGGCTTCTCGGCCAAGGAGGTGGTCTCGGGCTTCTTCTCAGTCTCCTCAGCATGGGCATAGCCCATGATGGAGGCCGAGGAGACCAGGGCAGAAGTCAAAGCAGCGTTGAAACGCATGGTGGATAGCGACCGGCGCTCTTAAACCAGAACGTCCGAGAGAGGAAGAAAAGAAGAAAAACAAACAAAGGCGAACAAAGCGCACCAGCAATTGAACCTCCGGAGAGGGTGAATGTGGATCAGAGAGAGAGAGAGAGAGGAAGGCAAGCTCAACAGTCAAGTAGCTGCACGGGGAAGGTAAAGGGAGAGGAGAAGAGGAAGAAGGGAACCGTTGGAGCGATGGTTATATAAGAAGACGCAAGGTAATGCATGAAGCTGGGAAGTTCAAGGTGGCCTCTTCCGCTGCCGCTGCTCCTTGTGGAAAGGTCCCGCCTGCCCGATCTGGCTAGTCGCGCTTCTCCAATGTTCTGCGGGTGCAAATCGGCTGCTGGTATTTGTCCGTTCCTCGGGATTGTATTTAATTTAGTAAGTAGACCCAGAGTCTAGAAGAATTGCAGTTCATGGACTTGGAATCCAGTGACTGTCATATGCAATTCATTTCTCAGCAGCTGGGAATGTTTACAGTAGGTATTATTACTGGATGTAGTAAAGGACCTTGTGGTCCATTTTTAGTGACCTACATAAAAGATCCGGTTTTTCCTTCTCTTGGGAACTATGCTTTACAGCGGGAGACTCACGCTGTTCAGACTACTAGATGGATTACCTCCTTCTTCCGTTGCTTGTCCACCAATGGTCGGCGATGGCGCGAACACACTTCCCCCGCTACCTTAATCCACCCAAAGGCGTTAGTGAGGTGATTTGCTTCTGCTTTCCCCTCCCCGCCGCCTGACAGTTTTTTTTATTTTTCTGTCAAACCTCCTCTTGCCTCACCTGTACGACGTTCAAGGCAGTGTCGCTGTATTTCCAATATATATTCTATTTCTCTCATCGCAGGATCTAGGGAAGATCTACTGCAGAATTAGCGCTAGAGAATTTGTGACAATCACTCTAAAGCCGATCGCCCCGAGCTGTCTGTTCCTACCTAATCGATCTTCCAACCACGCGCAATAACCATCGCCATGGCCCAAGAAATCCAAAAGGAGAACAATGACCATTTGGTCCAGTCGTCTGACCCCGAGCATCCCGCCAACTTGATCCCTGATCTCTGTCGCCGGTTCTACAATTGGGGCTGGGTCACCGGTACTGGTGGCGGGGTATGCACTGTTGCACCTCCAGAGCGATCGTGATTAACCGCTAATCGATCACTATTTATTATGCATTAGACTTCAATTCGTCGCGATAACCATATATTCATCGCTCCTTCTGGTGTGCAGAAGGAGATGATGAAATCCGACAACATCTTCGTCTTGGAATTTCCTACGCCCAAGTACCCTCCGTCCGATCGCAAATACATTCGCAAGCCGCTCGACCTGAAGCCCTCGGCATGCACGCCACTGTTCCTTGCCGCTTTTGAGCGCGGGGCTGGCTGCTGTATCCACACTCATTCTCAGTGGGCGGTCCTGGTGACCCTCCTGGTTGAGCGCGAAAAGGGCCCGAACGCCTGTTTTGAAATCAGCAACATTGAGCAGATCAAGGGTATCCCCCGTGGCAAGGGCAAGGGCATGATGGGATTCTACGATACTCTTCGCATCCCGATCATCGATAACACCGCGTTTGAGGAAGACCTCACGGGAAGCTTGGAGAAGGCGATGGAGGAATACCCGGACACCTATGCTGTCCTTGTGCGGAGACACGGAATGTAAGTTCTCATCTTCTAACCCTTGACTTTCGAGTGACGGCGGGCTCATGTATGTGTCTAGTTATGTGTGGGGAGACGACGTCGTCAAAGCCAAGACTCAGTGCGAGAGTCTAGACTACCTGTTCCAGCTTGCTGTTGAGATGCACAAGCTTGGTCTTCCTTGGGTGAAAGAAACGTAGTTTGAAGGAATTGTTCGCTGAAACGCTCAATTCTGTGTAGTCCAGCAGTTGGAGGTCTTCTGACTTGGGCCGCACGGCTATGATGATGATACATATGAAATAAATATCTGCTTCACTTGAAGAAATACTGTAGTCTAGTACTTCTTTGTAAGAAACAGGGGCCGGGAATTTGAGTGTTTAGCTTGTATCTCGGGGAATGTACTGGCTTGGTATTGGAATCCATCCAGCAGGCCAGTGTGTTTGTTGCCAAGTGCTTGAGCTCACCAAACTGACTGTAAGCATTGAATAGAAAACCACATGTCTTTGTATAGGCAGAAAAGACATTCTTATAGAGAAACATTGGGAAGAGTTGCAAGTTCAAATGGAGGTCAGCCTGAAGGTCCTCCATCAAGCTTGGCGGGGGAACCCTAATCCGTAGTTGGACAACGGCGCGGATCATCGGACTACGGCAACCTGGTCGCTCCCTCCAACTCCCCCGACTGCGGTCTCTCCCCAACCCCTCACGCCGTCTTTCGATTCTCCAGCTAATTCCTATTCTTAATTGATACCTCTTGATTTCCGATCTATCCCAGTTGGCTACCCACATCTCTCATGGATCTCGACGCTGGTGACTCCCCGTGGGGCGGTAAGCACCCAGGCAGTCACGGATACAATCGCATCGTGCTTCGTCTAACGCAGTTATGCAGACGTGCCTTCGCAATCGAGCACCACCCATCAAGCATCCCGATCCGAAGTAGAGGAAACGTGTATGTCCCTAAAGAGCATCTTGCATCCCTGTACCTCTTGTCCGAGCTTTCTAACCTGATGACGACATCTCCCAGCTCCCGACCAACCGACACAACAAGTTAGCCCCAGTGCCCCCCTTTCCCCTGTACGACGAGGCCCACGAGGCACCCGAAGGATCAATGCGCAAGCGACGAAGTTAGAGGCGGTGGATGACTCGTTTGATCCCCTTGGTCCGCTCGGGGATAAGGCGGAAACTAGTCCCCTTGAGCAGGCACCTGCCCCGCCGCAGAAGGAGTTCTCAGGGCGCAATGTTCGTCCCACATCATCTGCCTCCCAAGCGTCCGCAGGAACTGGCCTAGCGGATTCTGTGAATCTGGAAGAGGATGGTGCAGGATTTCGAGGACCTCCGCCAGTACAACCTCCGAGTGAGGCGGAAGGGGCGAAACGGCAATCAGAACCCAGTATTAGCGTGGAAAAGGCTGCGAACCCGACCTTCGATATCACTGTCGGCGATCCGCACAAAGTTGGAGACCTCACCAGCAGTCATATTGTGTATCAAGTGAGAACCAAGGTATGTCATTCTAGTGGGATGCTGTAGGACCCTGCTCATGCTACATATAGACGACTTCCAAAGCCTACCGACAACCGGAGTTTACGGTCAGCCGCAGATACCGTGACTTCCTTTGGCTCTATAACTCAATGCATAACAACAACCCCGGTGTTGTTGTCCCCCCTCCTCCGGAGAAGCAAGCGGTGGGTCGTTTCGATACGAACTTCGTCGAGTCTAGGAGGGCTGCTCTTGAGCGGATGCTGAACAAAATCGCGGCACACCCTATTCTCCAGCATGATGGCGATCTTAAGATTTTCCTCGAGAGCGAAACCTTTAACATGGACGTGAAAAACAAGGAAAACAGGGAACCCGACCTTGGCCAGAACAAGGGCATGTTCAGTTCCTTTGGCATTAACGTCGGTGGTGGTGGAAAGTTCGTCGAGCATGATGATGTAAGTTTGTCTACGAGTGCGAGCAGGTAGCCGTGCTGACAATTTCAGTGGTTCCATGACCGCAAGATCTACATGGACGCCCTGGAGAATCAGTTGAAGGCATTGATGAAATCGGTCGACACAGTGGTGGCGCAGCGCAAAGGACTGGCTGAGGCTGCTGGCGACTTTTCGGCTTCCCTTCATGCATTGGCAGCTGTCGAGCTGTCTCCTGCGCTTTCTAGTCCCCTCGATGGCCTTTCCGACCTACAGCTACGCATAAGGGAGCTGTACGAACGCCAAGCTCAACAGGATGTTCTCACTCTGGGAATCACAATCGACGAGTATCTTCGTTTGATTGGAAGTGTGAAGACGGCTTTCTCCCAGCGCCAGAAGGCTTTTCATAGCTGGCACGCGGCGGAAGCGGAAATGCAGAAGCGCAAACATACGCAAGAGAAGCTCCTCAGGCAGGGCAAGACGCAGCAGGATCGCCTGACCCAAGTCAATGCCGATGTGGCCGATGCCGAGAGAAAGGTTCATCAGGCTCGGCTACTATTCGAGGATATGGGTCGGCTTATGCGAAATGAACTCCAGAGGTTCGAGAAGGAGAAGGTGGAGGATTTCAAATCTGGGGTTGAGACCTTTTTGGAGAGTGCAGTGGAAGCCCAAAAAGAGGTGAGCAGCTACTTGTCCGGTAAACAATTTTGACAAATGTTTGCTAACATAGTTCTCTCAGTTGATCGAGCTTTGGGAAACGTTCCTCTTGCAGCTGGATGCGGGTGAAGAAGGAAACCCCCTCTACGGCGCCGCAGGAGTGGGCGATGCTTCGGCGCCCCCTGCAGTCGAGGAAACCGCTGAAGCTACTCCGGCAGAGGAGGCATAGGCGGTTTCCCTACCTGTCAGACTCTGTACAAAAGAAAAGCGACGACTTGTTGATGTCCCCTCCACTCTCCGCCTTGCGGTATTACCCAACGTTGATTATCACTTTGCCTGCTTACTGAGAGGAGCGGCGCACGTTTGTTCATTTTCTTATGGCGAGTCGTTTATAAGTATTCAATGGGATGGATCACTACAGCAGCGCCCTGATATCAATGGCTTCTCCAATGTAGTATAGTAATGGCTTTAATCATGTTCATTCACATCGACTCAAAGACAGTGCAATGGCTACACTCCAGGAAAAACAAGTCTTAAACCACCGATGCTGAAACTCCATTCAAATGGTATGATGTACTGTACATAAAGCCGAACAAGATCTGTATCGTATAACAACAACATCGAGAGAAAAAAGAAGAAACTGGAAACAAAGGTCCATAAATCGCCCACACTATCATCATACATACACCCCAGCACAATTCAATCCAACCCAATCAAATCAATCAATCATATCAATCCTTCTTTTTCTTCTGGGAAGCCTGCTGCTCTTCCTGACCAAACGAACTGATCAAATCCAGCAAGTTGTCGTCCTCTTCCTCAGCAGCGGCAGCGGCCTCCGCAGCAGCAGCCTCCTTACTTTGTGCCGACTTGTCCGTCGTCTTGGAAGAGTCCTCCACAGGCGTGTTCACATCCCAGCTGCGACCGAACTTAGCTCTGAAAGCCGCCAATCGACCAGCCTCATCATCCTCAACGCTCTTCAGCTTGCTTGAGGTAGGGTTCCAGAGCAGAGTGTTGCGCGTGTCACGAGTCGAGCGGTAGACGGGGAGAGGAGAAGAGGTACGGTGAGTGAAGGTGCTGCCGTCGGTCAGGGTAATCAGCTGGGTGAATTGGTAAGGGCGTCTAGGACGACGAAGGAGAGACGCATGTCGGCATTGCGAACAGATGAAGCTGGTGGAGGTCTGGACACGGGAGGTGGTGGCCGCGGTGCGGCGGAGGGGAGTGCTGAGGGACATGGTTTTCTTTTTTTGGCGACCGGAAGAGAAATCGGTAATTGAGAGGACGCCCGCGAGGTGATTGAATATGCCGGGCCTAGGTGGGAGAATTGGAACTGGAGACTGCGACGCTGCGGTGATCTTCCAGTCTGTCTTTGACCAAAGACAAATTATTCGGGGCGGAACGACGGGGATTATGTCAGCATCCCGTGGGTTGCTCTTTTCTTGTCGCGGAGTTTCAACTTGACTTTGTTTGAACCCATCAATTTGCGTGCTACGGTCTGGTGGCTAGTATGGTTGCCCATTGAACCGTTGAGGGATTTGTGTCTGTGTCTTCATGATGACTTTGGAGGGCTCCGAGAGTCTTTCTGTTGCTTCTCTCACCTCTGTTCTTTTGCCCGTCTCTCCGTGAGCTGCGAGCTCCGTCCGCCGCGGGATAATAATGCTTCCTTACTCTAGATCTATACTTGCGGCCTGTCGGACGGTGGGCCAATTCACAGGTTAGTTGGTCTGCTTTGTATGCTCGCAATTATTATACGCCAACTAACTCTTTCCTTGTAAAGGGCAATGCGCACCATCTATTGGAACAGCTCTCCGATACGGTCAACTGCAATCCCGCAGAACGGTCACCAAAGTCGCCGCAGCCGCTAGAAATCCCCAATCCGACTTGAAAGGGGTTCAGAACACGAAGAACGATGTCGTCGCCTTATTATCCAAACAAGTCCGTCTCTTGATGAGACGAGTTCCTTACCCTGTCGCCATCATCACGGCCACCGATCCCAACGGTCCGGCAGATAAGGCCTTCCGCGGAATGACCGTCTCCTCCTTTAACACCGTTACCCTCAGTCCGGAACCCGTCATATCGTTCAACGTGCGCCGGCCCTCCGAGACGCTCAGCGCGCTTCAATCGTCGAAGCGCTTCCTTGTACACCTCCTCGCTCCCCGACAGACAACCGCTACCCTTGCACGAGACTTCTCCAAGGGCAACCACAATTTGTCACTCTTGGAGGGGAAGAGTGAATATGAGTTCGTTGCGCACGAACATTCCCTTCGTGGTGATGAGACTTCCGGGAGACCTCTTCCGTTGTTGCAGAGGAAGCAGGATGCTACGACCACAGGGTCGGAAGACTTTCCATTCGTACTGGAGTGTCAGCTCCACCCGCAAAGTATCCAGGTCCAGGACCACACGATCGTCGTGGGAACTGTTGTTCGAGCGCTTTCAGGAGAGCTGTTGAGCCTTGACTCCGAGACAAAGGCTGGAGACCTTTGCCTGACGTACGCAAATACTCACTTCTGGGAAATGGGCCACGAGATATGAAAGACGGCTTTCAGAATCCGTGGTCACTCAAGCCTTTCTCCCCTTATATTACCCGATGCTCTAGATACGGGCCATACACATTATACTGTTAAAGTGCCGGTAGCCTCTCAAGGAGTTACGTTACCTCTGTATATTACGCATACTCGATATCCTGGGCTTCAGCTGAATCTCGCAAACACTATCTCCATTACATGTACATAGATTAATACACCATAGATCTTGGTCTTACCAAATCCGTGTGAGCATCGTACATTAAACAGGAATTGGTATTGTAGTATCAAGTGTGACTTACATAGTCTAACAGGAAACATGGGGTATTTTAGTTGTTCGCACCTAGATAGACACACCAAGCAACACGCATGATATTGTCCATTTTCTTTCTTTTTAGGGTTCTAGATTTATTACCATTATTCACCGAGATCCAAACTAGCGCATAAGGGGGGGCTTCATATAATCGATGAGTGACAGCATGGGCTGCACACTATCAAATTGCCCCACTATTCACTTATCCACACCTCTTTAGGGTTGTCTTACACATCTCATTAACTCACACGCCATATTACTGTTACTAAAGTCCAATATACTAAATTTCATTGAGGCATCTTGCGTATCGCAATGCTCCTTTCAGGGCAAAGCAGCTTTGGTCAAGGTCAACAATCATTCGTGAACAACACGGTTCACTATGCGCTCTAAAAGATCATCCCATGCGGTCAGCAACAGTTCTGGAGATACCAATGACAACAAAGCTGTCCAAAACAAACATGAGTACAGAGACAGACGGGGTCGAGCTGTTTATGGCCATGAGGTTGCAGACTCGCTAGCTTTTAAAGACAACGCAAACTTTGACGACGATAACAACGATAGCAACAGTGACGACGACGATGACGACTACAGCACATCCAGTAGCAATTCCATCGATGCCTCTAAGCAAGCCTGCAAAGATGTAGAGGATATCGTCAGTATCCTTGGGGGATTGGAGTTCACAGGTGCCACCGTCAATATGGATGCCGCGAAGATTCCAGATGGCAGCCGCCTGATCGATAAGTAATCGACCCTGAATGTGTCTATCAAAGAAACGGCACGTCAGATTCATGATATCCTGGAGCGCCGCCCAATAGTAACAATCAGGGTAATCAAAAGCCAACTCCAACTGCGCCGTGAAAGCGACGTTGGAGAAGCTCTGCCGGTCTGCGGGTACATGTTCACCAATGGTCCATGGAAGAAGGCATTGATCAAGTTCGGCGTTGACCCAAGGCTCACGCCTGATTTTCGCTTTTACCAAACAATATCCTTTCGCATGGAGTTCGACCCTGTTGTGGAGCCCGGCCAAGCATGACTGGACCAAAAAGGGCATTCTCGCTTTCCCACAACTCCTCCAAGGGAGTGACAGTATTTCCTACGTTTTCAATAAGAAGTTTATGGCCGACGGTGATACTTGGCAGGTCGGTGACATAACCGATCCGCTTCTTCAACGCATACTATCAATGGAACAACTTCGCTCAAGGATCTCACCTCAGGACGGGTTTTTCTGCAATGGAACAATGGCTAAGTTGGAAACCATCATGCAGGATAAGATCGTCTGTATCAGAGATGGCATCGGCTGTGACGATGATGAATACAAATATCTCTTGCTATGATGAAATAGGGTCTTGCGTCGCGCTCATATGTCAACAGATCATTGATAACGACGATAGAGTAAGTATCAAGGCGCTCCCATATTATATTTAGTTGTTTACATCCATAATTTGACTGAGATCGAATCTGCAATTCCAGTTCGAGTCGGATTTGATTATAACGAACCATTTCGAGGCGCACCACAGCATTGGGCCATCTGGCTTGTATTCAGAGATAGTATCAGAATTTTTTTGCCATTGTCACTTTCTCTTAAGGGTGCAGTAGTCAATGAGATGGCCCCTGACACCTTGTACCTCCAAGGCTGGACGATAGATCACGAATTGATGAAGTGCAGAGGACGAAAGAGGAAACGCATTGACAGCAGAGAGCAGGTGGTCGAGTATATGCAGAGATATTACAAAGACTCACAACCTATACATTCGAAATTGAGGTTGAGTCCGGTCCTTTACATCACAGACGTTGAGATGCTTTTCTTACAGACATCTTCTTGGAGGCCGCGCCGTTTTGCCCCGACGTGGACATTATACACCACAATCTTGCATTCCAGCTACCGGTTTGGACAGCCATTGAGCCCAATGTATGGCAAGTATACAGATATCAAATCCATGATAAATGCGATTATAGAGAAGGCGCCTCGAGTGTCCTTCTTCAAAGCGCCAGTGCAACCTTCTCAGCTAGTCGAGCTCGGTCATTATACACTCATCAATAGAGTCACTGATGAACAGATTCTAACTCGGTCTTCACACCATCTTGACGCTTCTGGTATTGGCACCCCACCGAAGCTGGGACTTGAAGACATTGAAAAGTCATTCGAACACGAAGATGTCACTGCTACCTCTATACAAAACATTCGCAGCAAAATTACGCATGCACTGAAGCTGAGCCTGGTAGAATCTATGGAGTTTGTTGACGAGAAGAGAAGATGCATGTTTTATACATGTCCAGAGTCCCAGGCTTCTGTAGCTTCGTATTACTGCCTATACCACTCCAGGGCACTCATCAATCATGCCTCTAATCTGTCTGGCTCAACTTTGGGCGGGATTTTGCTCGCAGATGGCGCCTCTAAGCGAGAGATATCTATCACAGGTGATACGCGGGGAGCTTTACTACAGCTTAAAAGCCTTTACTCGCGCCCTAACAGAACTTGGATCATTGACTTCGAATTTATCTCGATGCCAGCTAAATACTCGCCAATTCCGCTGCAATTTGCGATTAGACAGCTCGATGGAAAAATTCTATATGCGGAAAGTGTGGATTACAGCATGTCTATGGGAGAACTCGTAGAAGCCGTCTCCCCATACGTCTCTAATAAGCATAAAATGATGGGGACGCTTTTTCTGAGGTGCTATGGCGGTCTGAGAACGAATGGCGATACCCCCTCCAAAATAAGGGAGTTTGTCAGGACTGTCTGTGGCTATGACCATAGTGGCGTACAGCTACTATCCTGGTTTTCTGCTCAAGACATGCAATGTTTCCTCAGGCTACTTACTGGGAAAGATGTGTTGATCCACAGCAAGATTTCTCATCTAACATCTACGAATTTTCAACCAGTCAACATCGGTGACCTATGTAGGAAACTCCTACCTAATCTCCCCTCAAAGCGACTCGAATCGGTCAGGGAGTACCTCGTAAGAGGCAAAGAAAACATGTCATCTCGAAATTATCACAATGCATCTTATGATACTCGTGCAATGGCAGATATTGTGGAGGCTCTTGTACGTTTGGTATGAGGTACCTTCGGAGGTAGTGACAGGGTATTTATTGCTGGGCATCGTTAGGTTACTACCCGAGTCATTGCTATCTCCAGTTTGTCTTCTCATACTTTTTATAGCATGCCATAAATCATGTGGGTCAAACAATGGCTCATAAGTTGTTACCCTAACTAAACCTGTATAGTTATGTAGCAAATTTAGCCCTCACACAACTGTCCGATCACAAAAGCTCTCTATCTGAAAAGCAGCAATACTTCATTTCCCTTGGCGTGTTATCAATGGCATGAGCAGAGGTTTGTCTTCCAATCCTTGGTTGGAATCACTACAGGGATATAAAAGTTCAAAGCCTTTTCATACATAGCCAGATGAGTTAGAGAACACGACTAGCAGGCCTTTGATGATGGGCACCATTGAAGGCTCGCACGTCAGGCGCAATTCGAATTAACTGTCAATTAGTAGGGAAAAAAAAAGTTATGAGATACGACACCTCTGGGACTCGAACCCAGGCGGGCGAACCCACAGGCTAAACAGCTAGTACAAGGAGGTAGTAGCAGGCCTGCGCCTTAAACCACTCGGCCAAAGTGTCTGATTGGTAGATTTTCATTTTTAGATACCTATATCATGCACACAGCACGGAGGTATTTATATTCTACATTCAGAAATTAACTTCTATAATACATAATCTGATACTCTAAGAATATCGATTGAGATAAAAGTTCCTGCTGAAAAATATTGAATATAGCTGCAAGTAATTTACCGCTCCATGCTTTTTTATTATTATTTTCAATGGTCTATAGTAAACCAGACTCTCTTACTCAAGTTGCTGAGTGTGATAGAATGGCTAGAATATCCTTCCTGGTCGGGACCCCAGAATGACATATCACAGCGGCTGTGGGAGTCGTGAGGTCATCGACAGCGGATCCGCGTCCTTTCAGCGCCTATAAGCAACTGGTTCTTTGCTACCGGACTACTGATCCCTCAAGGATCAGTCTATTCTGTGGGTATAGGCTACCTTTCTCGTTACTAGATGAATTCATGGTGTTTAGTGGTTGATTCCTTACCTAGTCGACAGGCTTGACCCTGACAAGTAGATCCTTATACTGAGTCCTGGAAAGAAGATCTTGAAACTAAGTAAAATACCCAGTCTGTAAAAGACCAATGACTTCTAGCTATAATTTAGAAAGGACTGATTTAATACCAGTAGTAAAAAGAGAAGGGGCCACATATTAATAAAATATAGATAATCACCAGATAAAAAGAATGATAATCGACACCTCTGGGACTCGAACCCAGGCGGGCGAACCCACAGGCTAAACAGCTAGTACAATAAGGTAGTGTAGTAGCAGGCCTGCGCCTTAAACCACTCGGCCAAAGTGTCTTATTAATGTATTTTATATTTAGAATCTACATACTAAATTCGGGGAATAACATTTTTTATACATGAGCTTATAACATGATAAATTTCTAACAATATTTATCAAAATAGAAGCTCCTGCTGAATAATATCAAATATAATTACAAGTAATTTTCTACCCTATGCCTTCTTTATTATCTCTAACAGCCTATAGTGAACTAGACTCATTTTACTTAAGTTGCTGAGAGAGAGGTTCCTGGAAAAGAGAGTAAAAGATGTGCTAGTTAATCTACTAGTAAGGCGGACTCGCCAGGCAGAAAGCGCCGATAAGTGCAGCGCTCGGGCAAAACCAAACTGTCGGATTACCACTATGACGTCCAAGATGGCCACGCATCACGTGAGCATCTACCATCAAGCCTACCATCGAGGGTATACTTAGGGTATACTGGGATCCTGGACTACGATTGGATCGACCATCAATTTACCCAGAATGGTATATGATATGGTATACGAAGGATAGGATATATAAGGACACTCTCTCATGTACTTAGCTAGTTCTGTTCTTCGTGCTCAATAACAGTGTCTTTAAGTAACCATACATTTGAAAGCTTAGCGATAGAACACTCGTCCGCACTTACTTACGAATAGCTGCGCGGCACTATTCGGCCTTACTTCTCTTCTCATGTCCAAGACCAGCTGTCCTCAGCTAGTCATCAGCCTGATTCCTCCTCGACCTAGTTCGACGGTACGTATACCAGTGAAGCTAAGCTAACAGGGACAGGGAAACGATCCTAGGGTTTGACACACTCTAAAACTTAGTAATATATCTAGTGTGTAAGAGATTAATATCTTCTAGCTATGCTTCAGAAGAACTAATTTAATACTAATAATAAATAGAGAAAGAGCCATATATCAATAAAATATAAACATTCACCAGATATAAAAAAGAATCTTTTATCGACACCTCTGGGACTCGAACCCAGGCGGGCGAACCCACAGGCTAATCAACTAGTACAGGAATGTAGTAGCAGGCCTGCGCCTTAAACCACTCGGCCAAAGTGTCCAAATCTGATAAAGTTGCGGCTGGAAGCGATTTGGAGCTGTACGAGCGGAGCGAGCAGTAGTAACTGGAGTTTCAACTGATTGGTGATAAGAGTTGATCTTCCTGTAGGATGTCCGGGTAAATGACTTTCTATCTGATGGGTCTGGAGTAATATAAGGAATACGATTCATGTTCATGTCTTAATCCATACCTCGCATGCCGTGTAGGGAGAGGGACTGAATAATTAGGTCGATGGTCTAATCTGCTGATTATTTCCGGTGTAGAGTAGTACCATGGCACATGCATCCTATCCCGCATACCAACTTAACCTTCTCTGCCAGGGTCATCACGTACATATGTGTGCAGTGTAATGCAACTAACCTAGCGTAAATATGTAGACATATGCAAGAGGCCACTGGTAGTCAATATGGTATCTGATTCCTTCTAATGAGCGATATATAGCTAGCTACTCTATCCTCATTATCAGCACCTCCTGCACCCATTCACCTTCACGATAGAGAATCACTAGAGGCAGCCTCGCCACCATCCAATCAGACACTTTGGCCGAGTGGTTTAAGGCGCAGGCCTGCTACTACCTCTTCGTACTAGCTGTTTAGCCTGTGGGTTCGCCCGCCTGGGTTCGAGTCCCAGAGGTGTCGCATATCTCTTTTTGCCGTGCTTATATATTATTATAAGCCTGCCTTTCTTTTTTCTTGGTACATGAATGGAATAATTAGGAGGGTATTGAGTGTCTGTTTTGATCAGTTGTGGACGGATATGAGGATATATTATGGGGTCTGTGAAAGTCGTTGTCTACTATTACTCATGTAAGACGGCGCGAATGGCAGTTACGAATCGAGTATAAAAGTGATGTTAAGGCGTAGAATATATACACTACTTAGTAGATAAGAAAATGGTCTAAATGATACCACAAAAAGCTGTTTATCGACCAGCAACTCATGGGTTACGCCATCTACGATGCTACCGATAGAATGAACATCTACAATGAAACCACGAAATGTGCAGAAACAGGCTTTTCGGCAAATTATGAATAGGCTCTACATATGACACAAGATTTCTTTGTTCACAGGCGATGGGAATACCAAGACGGAAGACACACGGCGGCCGCGAACTCGTCTGGGCCAAGGAACCCCAAAGCAGGTAAACCACCATACAACCTTGAGCATCACGTCTGAAGATGAACACGACCAAGCAGGAACTGGAACCACAACGCAACCCGAAACAAGCCAGATGGAGCTCGTGAGGAGAACCACAGACTTGTCCTTTCACCTCGCCTAGTTGCCCTTACCACCCGTCGAGCTGGGACTGCCACTTCCACTACCGCTTGCACCGCTACTTCCGCTTCCACTTCCGCTACCACGACTATCGGCCCGCTGGAACGGGGTCGAGATGGGTCTCATGATCGGGTTAGGAGTTACCCCCTCGGAGCCCGAATCCATCCGCTTCTCAACGACCGTGTCGGAGAGATCAAGCTGGAAGGGACCACGACGATTAGAGTCCAAAAAATCAGCACCGTAGAGACTGCTGTGCGCAGACCGGTTGGAAAAAGACCGGTCACGGTAGCTGAAATCCGTATCGAAGTAGTTGCCGGCGTTACCAAGCGGGGAAGTCGGGAAGTGTTGCAAATAGGAAGGTGGCTGTGTTGGGCTAGTCGGATGAGACGAAGCGGCACCAACGGGGGACGAGGCATGCTGCAGCGGACTAGACTTCAGCGCGGGAAAGCTAAGTCCCAGGAGAGAGCGGGTGCTGGGCGCAGTCGTTGTCAATGCCCCCAAAGATATGCCAGGTGCCTCAGTCAGAGGGTTGGTGCCAGGCAGGTTCCCTTCGGGTGTAAGCGGGGCAGAATCCAAGAGCATCTGCTGTTGCTGCTGCTGGATGGCTTGCTCAATAGCAGCAGCTTGCTGCCACAGTTGGTTGGTGCGCATCTGGTACTCCTGCACGGATTGGCTGATGCTGGCAAACTGCTCGTTGAAGTTGGCCTCTAACTTCGCCTGGTCCTGCTCCCGAGCGAATTGTTCCGCGGCACGGCGCTCCCGCTCATTCAAGCCTTGGGCGTTGGCAGAGACGATCCGCTCGTATTGTTCATTGACCCTAGTACGGCGGCCCTGAAGACGTTCCTTTCTCTGGATAGCCGAGTTCAGCTCCGACTCCAGTGACGACACTTCACGAGCAACAGCGGCCCGAGCAGAAACGAGCTCCTCCTTAGCCAGGTTAAGATGTTCCAACTCCCGTTCGTACTTGGACTTCTGGGTCGACCATTCTTCGAGTTCTTCCTCGGGAATGTTCTCCAAATTGTCGAGTTGGCTTTCAAGAGCGGCTGTGATTTCCTCCGTTTGCTTAATGTTTCTCTCAAGCTGTAACGAGCGCTGCTTCTGTCGGTTCTCATCGGTACCACTCTGCAGACGATGGTTGTAGTTATCCAGTTCTTTCCTGATTTTGGAAATGACGAGTTTGTGGTCGTTTTTGGCTTTCCTTAACCGGGCGCGTTTCTCATTCAGTTTGACCTCGGCGTTGATGATCGAGTTCTTGAGCGTAGTGGTCGGTGATGACGGACGATAAGAAGGTTGCGGAGGAGTTGGGATCGAAGAGACTGCTGGTGGCCGATGTGAGCCAACTGTTTCGGACGAACTGGAGGCCAAACGAGGTATTCCCTTACCTTGTTCCGCGTCAGTTGCAGCAGGTGTCTTGACGCTCATAACACAGATCTCTTCATCAGTATCGCTCCGCACGAAGGAGCAAGTATAGGCACAGTTAGGAGCAAGTCCCGAGACTTCGCCCCGCCAGTGTACCGTGTTTGACCCCTTCGGAGCGTCTTGCACCTTGGTGATCGTTGCCGTTGCCCACAATGCGCCGTTAACACAGACGTAGAAAGGTTCCGTTTCATCATTTCCCAGACGAGTAGTTTCACAGACTCCGGAAAGCGCGGGATCATCCACGGATGTGAAGTCACCCGCGGCAAACTTGATAGTAGAGCTATCGACTTCGGTTATCCAAACAAGTCCATCATCTAACGAAATGCCCTGAAGATCCTCTTCTGTCATCATAAGGCCCCTGCCGGTTTTGTTGAGGGCCCTAGAATGCTCATACTCCCTCATCACCGTCACCTTCGTGCTTGCGAGTGCAGCCCAGAACGGTTGACGGCTCCGGACCTGATTGGCTTGCCTTCTGCGTTTCTTTGCCGACATGAGTCTATCTCTGCCATCCTTATGAGTGGCCGGCGTAACGAGTTGACCATCGGCACCGATGTAGGAAGATACGCTAGCCCCGGACTCGAACGCAGAATCGATTTGTGTCTGCGACCCGGCAGAGGCTTCGGTATCAACGCGCTTGCCGTTGCGAGGGGGAGCCGGTGACCGGTTTTTCGCCATCGATCTTCTTGCCATGGCGGTGCCGGCTTGAGCCAAGATGTGAACGGCGAGGAGACTGCGCATCCAACTTGGGGAGCTTTGCGGTTCCGTGCGACGAAACTCGGGGGGCATGAGATGTGAATATTGCGATAAGAAATCAGGCGAGACGATTTTGGCGGAGAGCAGATGACCTATAACAAAATCCTGTATACCTTTACTGCGGATAAGATGTAATACGAGAACAATGCCAACGCAGAGAGCATTGACCCCTCCATTCTTCCCCGAACCTCCTCCACCCAGCGTAATGGCAACTTGAACATGAGCTAAATCGAGCGCAAAGTTCTGCGCCCATGTCCACATGAAAAGGCCCCAGAAGAGTAAGCAGAATCCATCCATGGCGATCATTGTGCCAAGAGAAGGCGTTCCGGCGGGGCCCTGAAAGATGTCGAAGTTGGAGGTCAAGGAGCCAGACGCTGCACCGCTAGGAGGCATGAAGGTCAGGGAAGCAAAGAGGAACTGAACCAGAGTGAGAACCATAGGCGGCAGCTGCAAAAGAAAGATCAGAATGGCGATCGTGTCGTACATCGGGCAGGACTTGAGGATCGTCGACGCGAGCTGGAGTGGATTGATAGAGCCCGACTTCTTGGAACCGGTCGCCGGCTTCTCCGTTCGCCGCGACGCCTGTCCGGCAAGTCCGCCATTCTGGGGCACGGCGCCATTCGTCTGGCCATAAGACATGTCCGCGTTACCCTTAGCATACCCGTTTAGCAAGCCGCGCCCGTTGCCATCCGCCTTCGAGGTGTCCGCCGAGCCGTTGACCTTGCTTGCCGTGGTTGCCGATGAGGTTATGGCCGAATCGCTGGAAGAGCGAGATGCGGGCCAGTCGACTTGAGTGGAGGGACCAGAGTTCGGGGCAGAGGCGCCGTTGGTGTTCCCATTCAGATTTCCATTGGATTTTTGCTTGTTCACTTTCTTTCCGGGACCGACGAGACCATTCTCATGCCGATTGCTATGACTCTTCCTAGCCGTGGCCGATGAACGTGGCATGGACGAGGGAGCCTAACACCCAGGTCCGAGTCAGCTTGGCAGGAAGGAGCCAAGGACTTGGACCAGGCGAGAATTGAGGACGGAGACAGCGTCGGGGAAGTAGAAGAGTTGGGGGTGGGAGAGGGGAGAAGAAGGGGTGATGAGAGTGGGAAAGGAAAGGGAGGGGAGGTAGCACCCAGGAAGCGAACGGGAAAAGGAATGACAAGAGGGGATAGAGAATCGGTAGAGGTAAGGACTAGGTTAAGAAAAGGAAAGTCAGAGTGAATCGGATTGGATATGGAAGAGGGTGAGTAAGAGAGGGTGGCGGGGGAGAAGGTGGGAGGAAAGAGAAGGGAAAAATGAATGAGGTTTGGTAGACTTTTGGGTCTGGATAGACGAGGCGGGAAAAAGACGAAACGACGAAAGGTTGGAAACGGATCGTCGAGAGGGAATCCCGCTAAGGCAGCAAGGCGGCCAACCTCCAGCCAATCCGGTGGTTGGTGCCTTAGGCATTAAATATAATACCCTTCCCTGTCACGGTACCATACATACTTTGTCAGATACAGGAGGTTTCTTACTGACATTTATTATACATTACATGACGTTACCCTCACTGCGCTGTCTTCCGGTTGGCTGGTTGGCTATCCAGATTCCCTTTCCCTCGACCGATTTTTGGGGCGATCTGGAGGTTGAGACCAGCCACGGAGATCGTGGATGCTAAAGAGACCAATGGGACCTCTTATCCTGGTGAAGGTTGAAGTTGCTTGGATCTTCAAACAACCGTGTCCACAAAACAGAGACTATTACGGGCATGAATTGACACCTGGCTCTTCAGCCACATCATTCAAGAGTAAGCTTGCTTCCTAGTACCGGCACCGGCTCGAGGCATTGATATGGGGGCTAATCTCAGCCACTAGTTGCTTCGAACAGCTAGTTTTTCTTTCTTTGACGGCTCTACGCAGGCTGCTGGGATCCAAGCCTCCTGTCAACGCAAGGCAACTTACGCCCGCCTTCAGCTAGTCAGTGCTGTTCTTTCCCTTGACATGTCCATAAGCAAACAAAAGCAAATGTTCACTTGACTTTCCCAACAGATCAATAGAGAAAACTATGTCAACCAATCTGCGCATGTAGGCTAGCTGTATTACTCCCGTCACCTAGCAACAACCAGACCTTAAGCTTCCCGGTCTAAAGCACTTATGGACTGATGGTTGCTGAACGCCGGCCTCGTAAGCCGGGGTTGGACTACGTGTTCATTCTGACCTTACCCTCCTATTGCAG
Organism: Aspergillus eucalypticola CBS 122712; assembly: GCF_003184535.1. Lineage (NCBI taxonomy): Eukaryota > Fungi > Ascomycota > Eurotiomycetes > Eurotiales > Aspergillaceae > Aspergillus > Aspergillus eucalypticola. The sequence continues at coordinate 894,063 of NW_020290282.1, forward strand.
CCATCATTCATAGGCTCGCAGAAATCAGCGCCAGTTAATGTCCGTTTACCCCTCCTTCTCACGCAGTCACCCTACATATCACGTCTTACCCGCTAACCACTGACAAGACCCGGGGTCGTGCTTTATCGGGTAATCCAGGACTTTAGGGCCCAAACTAGACAGGACGATCTGGCGATCCCATCCTTCACGGGATAGCTTTTTGGTTGTTCGCGTAGGCAATTCCCTGGGCAGAGCTGTGAAAACTCACCATGGTCAACACCATCACCAACTCATTGGCAGCTACCAAGCCGTGGGCAGTCATATGTGCCGTCCATATTGCATAAACCTGGTTGGTTATCTCTCTATCAGCTGGATTGCGTAGAATTCAAAACGGGCAGACGAAGAAGCCCATATGTCGTCTAGCTCGTGACTTGCAAGTCAAGATAAGCATATCCTGCCCAGCTCTCTAGTCATTTGGGGGCCCCGTTGGACTTGTCAGTTGACACTTGCGCGGGAGGTTGTACAGCCGATAAATGATGCTCGTAATGCTTATACGTGCCAAGTCCGAAACAGCACCCTGTAAGGAGACCATTATCATGCCATTGGTTCCCTGCTTAATGGAGATTAAAAGAATCAAAATTGCAATTCACGGGACCCGAAGAAAAAAAGCAAGCTGACACCGACAATCTGGGGGATAGCCCGTCTCCATCGGAACATTGTCGAAGACTGACGACGACGACATCTTGTGGTACAGTAAGGCAGTAGGTGTGAGATTAGATAAGCTTCAATACCCAGCTGTTGCCCAGCTATATATAGGAAATACTGTATCATACCAAACAGCGGTATTTCACCGAAACATCTCCACACTAGCAAAATCATCACTTTTCTCGCTTGATCTGCCCCGTAGGAGCGATTGATACTTTAATTGTCGCTGCTCAGGCAATTTGCCTAGAATCACAGGCTAATTGGAATGTTCGTCATACGCCGGATATCGGACTGGCTGCAGCTCGATAGGCAAGTATCCTGACTTGATTGCCGTTTTCACGGACAGAGATCGACTAGCCTTGGAATCGGATGGATGATCGACCGTTTCTACCCTGAAGTGGACAGACGCGTTGACTAAATTGAAGGGTTTGCCGGTCGAGCCCCGCAAGCCTTGTCAGATGATTACCAGGGATATCCCGTCCATTTGTCGTGTCGTTGTGGCTGTAACACAGGGTATTGGACCCTTGATGCTAGTAGTATTACAGTGCGAGACCAGATGTACTTACCCTGCTGTCTTTCGTAGGTAAACGATTTTGCCTGTGGTGAGCCTCATAACCCAAGACCGGCGTCAAAGCTTGGAAAACCAAGCAATTAACTGGGACACTGGAACTGATACCGATCCGGCAAAGCTTCCGATCAGAGGCACTAGGCGGGAGGGTCTAGAAGAGACTCTGTGGCGCAAATGAAGCGGGTCAAGCCGTGACGAACCAACAAGTTGCAATTGGATTCCACGGCAACCATGATCCTGTGTTACTGCACAAACTATGTGTGAAACATCTCTATATGACTGGCCAGCGTAGCTATCAACCCATCTGTATACCTGTAGCCTGAGAAGTTGAAGCAGCCACGCATTATGCCTGAGTATCAGTTCCATAGTAACGAGAGCTAGGCCAAGCATCACATGGCGGTTGTGGACCTGAGCTTCGGCCTCAAGAGGTAAGTAGTTATCAGCTGCCGACAACCGAGCCGAGTCAACCGGGCTCTTCAATTGACTTACCGATTTACACAACATCGACGCTACACCTCCACGGAGAATTTCAGGATGAAGTGTTTGCAGACGGATGCAGAAGCTTTCGTGCAGTCAATGTAGGTTGCGCTGGTGTTTTCCTGATGGTTGATGGAGGTAGATGTAGGAAGGCCAACGCACGAGTCAAGAGACTTATGGGCAGAGATCTTCTCCAGGAAAGAGAACAGCAGCATGTTTAGATTTAGCATTAGTATTATTTCTTCAAGGGTTGCAACTCATGTCTTAGACCAAGCCGGATGGCCATGGTGTCGCCGAGCTCCATCGCTTTATGGGAGACATGTGAAACTTAGACATCTCAAAATTGTTCTTCTGTCTCGCCCACTTGTTCTGAGAAATAAGGTACCATCAATAAGTGGTGTAAGATGGTAAAATAATGGCATTGCCTTGAACCAGCCCAGAAACCGATGAGGCTGGAGGACGCAATTGGTGGGAAGCTTGTAGCAGTCTATGGTCAGCGAACTTATGAAGACAGTAAGAAATTTGAGCTCTGAATGACCTGAAAATACTTGCATTATGTTTCGTCCTTGATTGTTGTAGTCTTCTCCTCGAACAGCCAATGGCCATCGTTGATCTGACTCCACTCCAAAGTATGTCTGAAAGACCAAATGCCATTATGGGGTGAGATGGGAGGTGATGAAGAGGTCTCAAAAAGAAGATTAAGTTCAAGATGCCATGATGAGCCTTCTCATGAACGTTTATGTCGCCCAGGAAGACTTGAAGTGATGGAATACAGCTAGTATCAATACGCATACTGTATGCCGTGTAGATAGATATATTACCAGTAAGCTTCCATACGTTACCGCACCCCTGTGCTTACAGTACGCGCTTGGTAGCAGAATCTATGCCAGTGCCCTACGCTCGATCCTCCTCATTTACTATGTACATTGTCGATCTTAGATCTGTCGGTCTGCAAAGTTGCCCGAAAGCGGGAAGTCAGCCTGCTACATCACTGCTTCGCAGATCCGGTATCCTCGACCGCATCTTCCCGGTCCCAGCTCTCTGTTTCCAATGTGCGGACCCTCGTTTCTATATCAAGGATGCGCTCCTGCCAGTATCTCTTAGCTTTCTCTTGAAGATCCCAGGTGGATTTGAACTGTTCCATGATAAACGGTGGAAGCTCCGCCTTTTTGATTGCCTTGTAGTCATAAATGACCAGGTCCTCGGAAACGCGGGCAGCGGGCCGTTGGCGAGCCTCGGAGACTATCATCGCATGGAGATAGAACCCATGACGAGGTGCATCAGGGGATGTCGGATCGTGAACCAGCTTATGATATACCGTAACTTTATCAGGGTAGGTCATGGGCTGCAAAGAGAGACGAAGTATTAGCGATCAGTTCTATATCTCAGCTGAGAAGACCGTACAAATTTGTAGTCAATCTTGATGCTTCGAAGAATGAGTCCGATGCCCTTTGAGCTGACAAGATTCATCCACTCTGTCTTATGGGCCGGGTCTATATGCATGGCAAAGTTGCGGGTATAGTACACGCGCGCCGTCTCTGCATATCGGGGGTATGTAACGTTGTTCACATGTCCTAATCAGTCGCTCATGATGTTAGACCCCTTGCTGTAATCCACTGAACCAATGTTGCTTTAGAAAGAAATATACACACCCTAGACTCACGAATTAGTCGACATCACTTGTTGCTTGAAAGAAGTTCCTGGCTTACCATGCTGTCCTGTCCAATGCAAGCGCCTACATTAGCATCTATGCATCATGCCATATGTAAGCTGCCATGCACCAGGTGACTATATATCATACCATCTCTCCCCACGCAACGCTCTGTTGAAATAGCCCCCTTCGTGTCTCATCTGTCAAATAGCCTTCGCTGCCAGCGATCAATTCTCGCCAATCCCTTGCAATCTGCTGTAGGATCTCCCCGGCTGCTTGAATCTGCGGGGGCTTTAAGCCGAACATCATGCATCTGCCAATTCTTCGCTTGGTCATGGTCAGCCATCGTGGATCAATGGTGTGAGGCTTCTTTGGCGTTGTTCCGGGGGCGGAAACGGAGGCATTTCGGAATGCGGTCGAGACAGAGAAGAGTCGGGTGGTAAGTGATGAAGATTGAGCGGCGAATCCAGCCAGGGGTCGCCTTCCGAATCTTTGAAGCGACATTATTATAATTTGGGAATAAGTGAAGCTAGTTATGGTCAATTGTCAGAATGTCGCTGTTTCCAGCCGAGGAGCTTCTCTCACTTCGGCTAGTTGTCCGGGCGGTTGGAGCTTCGGCTAGCCCCGCGCATTGTTTCCCTCTCTCCGCAAGCTGACATGGCCGGTGCTTGCTTGTTAGTACCCCCATACTTGCTTTCTACAATAAGCCCTATGGTGAGATCCGATACTTGATTTGTGATGGTCTGTATACAATGCTTAGTATTTACAATATTCAGGCGTTACTGATTACCATCATGCTACTAGTAGTTGTTTCAGCTTCGGGCATGGATTGATTGAGGCTTATAACTAGAATATATACATTTGAAGAATCTCCAAGATGATCGCTCAGCAACCTATGTGTTCAAAATTGTATAGATATGCTTCAGTATTTCATGCATCCTCCTATTAACCAGCATAACTAACCAGTGCAGTCGATGAAGATGTATTGTACCAGACACTGCGCAAATTTAACGTCATAATTCAAAACATTTCTCGGGGAACCGAAGACACTCGGATATATCTCCACCCATTACAATCATCAAATACTAATAAGCACCAAGGTTTCGAAAGATACATTGTCACTTCAACGTTCATTTAAAGAAAGCCATTTGTCTAATCCTATCATCATAAATTACCGGCCTATACAATAGCCAGTATAATTAGTGCTTACTGGATGGTTACCCCTCCGAGGCAACAAGTAAGGATTCCGCCCATGCGACGTCACCGGTAGTTAGTTGTGTTCCGGCTAACTTCTTCCTAGAGCTGAGAGACAAACAACGTCTTCCTCCTCCACATTCCCATCTCCTTCGGCGAGTCCTGGCCCCCTATTCCATCGACTGGCAACACCATCCAATATGACGAATCCAGAACTTCGCGCGCAGGTCATACATATATACAAGGGTATGTGCATCACCCCGACTTGACCCATCTTCCAGTCATTTCTTCTCAGTATCGAATGTCTCGCAGCCAGCAAGCTGACTCCACGCCATCGATAGAGCTGCTCTTCCTTGGTCGCAATTATCCCCTAGGCTACGAATATTATCGGAACAGGTTACATAAAGCGTTTTCCAGCCAAGCGCATCTGGATAATGAGGAACAGATCCGAAAAGGTATTGCTAGGGCGGAATTTGTCAAGAAGGGTACGTTTAACAAATCTTTCTATTGTTTGCCAGGATATTGAAACTGAGCTGATCATTGGTTCTATTCTACAGAAATCGAAGCCTTGTGAGTTCCAATACCTTGTGCCCCTCCCTTACCGGAATCACGTCGGCGCCAGACTGCCTGCAATTCCTTATCTACAAACGGTGAAGCATGTGAAAGTCCAAGGCCCAGGCCCGCAAGGCTTGATACTAGTTCATCTATAATTAATTCTGCCTATCAACCATGTCCATCCGAATCCTCATCGTCTCATAATTATCGAGATAAATCAGGCTCGACAATGTCAGCACCAATGCTGACCAAAAGCGCCCAGGTACTATCTGAAGCGATATCGCACCTTGAAACAGCGCTATGAAAATTAAATGATCCCGGCCGTTCAAAATACCATGGAGCCTTGTTAACACGTTCTCAAGAATATTACACCAAGGAATATATATATGCGAAAACTGTAAGGAGAAAAAGTGGGGTATCACCAATATGAGAGAGACCAATGGTCACGACGCTTTCCGTGTCTTTCTTTTTTTTTTTTTCTTTCCCGCGTTCGCCAGAATATCGGCAATTGAGCTTGTATCCTCTTTACTGAAAGACGGTTCATTTCTTTCGTCCCCACCAAGCGCTTACTTCCAAGCACTCCCCATTCGCGAGGCTTCCCTTCTGGAACAGATCGGCAATCATGGCAGCCCACCACCTGTCCCATTCATCTCTGGTCTTACCGCTAGCTTCCATGAGGATATGCTCCATGCCCTCAATCATCTGGACTACGGTCAAAAGGGCCGTGCGCCGGATGGACAATTGATCTGCGGTCAACTGTCTGCGTGACGCGCCGACCGGATCCTTCCCATGACCTTCACGTTCCCACCGTAGTTCGCCTAGCGGGATAGCGATGCGGCGACTATCAACGTTCTCTAGTACATCGACTTCTGAGTTGAAAGACAAACCAATTGTCGCACACGGCAAGGCTGTCAATTTGCGTCGGTCAAAGGCCTTTTCGACCCAAGAGTTATAGTCCTGGAGGAACTTGTTCTGAACTCGTGTGAACGGAGTTGCGGAAGAAAAGGTGTAAGTCGCAGTCGCATCGGCCGTCTCTTGTTCCCTTGACGCCAATTTGCGAGCGGGTGCGGGATTGGGAAGCAAGGATCGAAAGACCCAGTCAGAGTCCCAGATTTCCAGAATTCCGCCGGATTTGAGCACCCTCAGTGGCTCGCTTAACCCAGATGCTTGCAGCGCCGGACTAGCTGGACACATTCCTGCGTCCTTAATGAAGACAAAGTCGAAATAGTCGTCGGGGAAAGGCAGGCGGGGCTTCCGAAGGTCGTGCCTTCGAAATTGCCAGTGGACACCTTTCTTGCGCAGATCGGGGGCGACGGAGACGATGTCGATACCGTGGAAAGATACGTTGCGGTGGCCGCGTCGAGTGAAATATTCATGGCTCATACTGGACCAGAGGCCTGAACCACATGCGATTTCCAAAACCCGCTTTGGGGATCGGTCGGCGAGGTGGGGGTTGCAAAATGGACCCCCGAACACGCGCATGAGCATGAGCGAGCGCAGGGTCTGACGATGGATCTCCTGAAGATCGCAGGGGAGAGGGTAGTTATTTTCGGGGTCTCTAAGATATGTGCGATCGCCCTGGCGGATCAGGGGAAAGTTGGAGTAGTCATTGACGGAGGTTAAAGAAGAGGTGGATGTCGCAGCGAGGGTTGGGCCGGTCGAACTGGTAGTCGAATGGAGATCGGAGCCTGAAGTTGCGGCAGGCGCAAAAGTCGCAGGCCCGTTTGACATCATATCCATTTTGGCAGCGAAGATTGGGTTGTCATCGATCTGGTACAGCTAGCAACAACGATTTGCATGCTTGCATACGACAATGGCGACGCAGATCGATCACGGACGGGGCAGAGACGCGATTAATATGGACATGGTAATGTAATGGGGAAGGGAAAGAGCGTGGGAGGCGAAGTGAAACAAACGCTAGTCGGAGGGGGCGGGGAGAGGAGGGAAGCGAAAGTGAGGCAGTCGGGATACAGTTCCAGGCGGCCTCGACTCATGGGAAGCGAGAACGGGGAGAAGAAGAGGAGGAGGAGGAGGAGGAATGAGGAATAATAATGAGGAGAGAGGGAGAGGACGATGGAGGGGGGCAAAAACCACATCGTGACCGAAAACGAAATCGCACCGGCTCGATTAAATGAACCCCCCTTAGGGCCACTCCACTATGACTGCGACTGCCTTTACTACTTTCTGCCACTAATCTTCTGGCGGGATTCCGGACGGCGACCTCCCCGAACTGAGCGATTTCACATCCTCGTTTTGGGTGGATTCGCTCCATAGATACTATACATAACTTAATCTGTCACTTTTATTTACTTTTCTAGTATGATTTTTCACTACTCAAAGTCGGCGCCCGGTACAAAAGGTATCTGCCGAAAGGCCCCGGACGATGGAGCTGAACGAATGCGCCCGCTTGGTGGTGGCGGAAAAGCTCCCACCACCACTACAAGTATGCTCCTCCTCAAACCAAACACAAATACTAACCAACCCGCCCGCATAAGCCCTACTGATCTGATACCAATGACTGTTGTTTTCTCCTGCAGCTGCATCCAAGATCAACAGCCCGAGCTACGGGTTATTGGTTCGATTATTTGCGTTCACTGTTCCGCCCGGTGCCATCTGATCTCTCTTATGCAGAATCAGAATCCGTACATGCGCAGAGGCTACCGGGTGAAGGTGAGCTGAATCCGTATTCCAGATCCGTTTCGAGTGGTCTCGGCTATCTGTGAACCGCCCAAAACTGGGCCCCTTGTCTGGAACTGAATAAGTTCAATGGTCCAAACAAGAATCAAGGTTACAGCGGAGGAAATGCCATCCGTGGTTCTTGTTGTGAAACCAAATCTGGCCGACTGAGCTGCTAACAAAAAAGAAGGACTGATAACGATAGCCGGAGTAATGATGAAACTGGGCACGTCCACTGCGAAGTACCCTGCTTCATCCCTTACCCAAGTTCACGGGTCACCCACTCAAGTTCTGACGCCCGAATCCACAGGCCAGCCCACATAGAGCCCTGCCCGGACATGCCGACATCCCACGGAACTGGAAGAACCGCGGCAGATGCTGCTGACTTGCTGAGCTTCCTAGATGGGTCACCTCAAGTCTCCTGATGACACAAGGCAGAAAAATTGCCTTTCTGACGGAATCCGTCCGTTAGACTAAGGGGCGGAGAAGGAAGCAGTTGTTGATCAAGAAAAGTCAAATCAGATATTAACATATCGAATTATTAATCAAAAAGAAATAGTTATAACTACCTTTTTCTTATTTTTGTTTTTTTTGCCCCCTTTAGGGAGACGGAAAGATTCTAGGACCCGTCTAGCCTAGTCTCAGGCTTCCTCTTAGGCTATTAGCGACTGACTCTTTGACATCATGATTGTTTTGGCGTTAGCGACTTGATAATTTTAACAATATTAACGAACAAATATGGGTAGCCGTGTGGGACTGAAGAATCCTAGCAGTGATTTGTAGTAACGATGGCGCTGCCGACGCGACCACTCAACTCGTTGATTTTCCATCCTGACCAACCCTAACTACTCTAATTCGATGGATCTCGGAAGAAGAATAACAAACGGGTAAAGTGCATCGTAACAAATTTGTTAACGAAGGCCAGATCCTGTTCCATCCTACCAGGATCAATTCCCCCGACCAAGCAAGTATCTGTTGGCTGGAATAATCCTTTCTTTTTCCACCTGACAGACATTTGAAGGGGAGAATATACATACATGAACCACCAACCCGAAGCCCAAGGACAGATAATTATTTAGTAACCACTACTAGTACTTACTGTTTAGTTACAATGGAGAAAACAAATAATAATCCAATTGTTGTTGGTTGGATTTTGGCCCACGGCGGCCGCAACGCTCCGCCGGCCACCCAGGATGATTATGCATGCCGGGGCCACTTTTCAACCTGAAAAGACACGTGCTTGCACGGGTCACTTGTTGCCCTGTCAGGGATTTGCTCTTTTCACCACTATCCATTATTCTCACTAAGTAATTGACTACTTAGGCATTCTTTCCGAGCTCAGGTCTGTCTGGGCTTTTTCGGTAGTCCTTCTGGTGGTTTTCTTCTTTCTAGGCGCCAATCTCTTCTCCTCCACCCCCCCTCCCTGTCCCCCCTTTTCTCTTTCCCCTTTTGTCGATGGACTGTTACAGGTTTCTTTTCAAGTCGTCGTGGTGATGCTGTCAGCTTATGGATTGTCATATTTTGCAACTACTAAGGTGTCAGAATCTGTAACATCGGTTCTTATTCCGCCAGTCGGAGGTTTCTGATAATGAGCTGGTTTTGGAATGCTGGTGGGGGTGGAAACTACCGTAGTAAACTCCCTACAGCTGTCAGCATTGAATGATGTGATTAGATCTCTTGAAGTCTGTTCCCTGCTGCCTTGAGTTGTACACATGCTTCAGTATTCGTACAGACTGCTGTACTACTGCCGGAAAGCCTAATGTGTAACATTTACATCCTCGTGCATGCTGTTTCACACACTGCACTTATAGTTCGGACATAGTTACCCAGCGACTTGGTTATATTACAATCACCCTACTTACCCTAACTACATAGTGATCCCTTCGTAAGCAAATCAGTTCTACTGATTAATTAAAAATGTCATCCAGGCGCCTGTGGACTGCTACTTTTATGAAACTTTCACATGAATTCCATGACGAAGGGTGACGATATGAGGTTAGCTAGAATAGCAGTGCAACTACACTAATAGTAGATAAACTTGAACACGATTTCACTAGTGAGTATACTAGGCTAAACGAGACTACTACATATGTATCTCAGGTCAGTGCCATACCCTCCATGGATACTAGTCACCATGATCTCCCGAGCTTACGTTGATCGCAAGCCAAGCTGCTTTGCTTTGAGCAAACTTAATAGAAGAATCATGGAGTACTGAGTGAAAATGTAAAGTTTAGTCCTTGGCATACGGAGGCCAAGCAATGATGAATGGATTGATTAATCCTCAAAATCTTACTAACTACTTAGTTAACAAATGTAACTGATGCTTGAGCGCTTAATACTTATGGTGAGTGAGGAGTACTATCATCAATTATTATCCTCAAGGGCATTACATGTCGGAGATTCGGAACCAACTGAAACATTGCAAGGGATGAGTATTTCATCATCTGTCGCAAATAGATGCCATAGGCATTCATTGGCCTCGGAGAACGAGTCCGGCGTGCAGGTATGTGGCAGGTGTATGTGTGGCTGGCATGTTTCTATGCATTCCTGCTGCACCTGGGGTTCCACAGCAAGGAGAAGGTTTTGTTTGCTAACGGTTACTGCTTGTCATTATTCTTGACAGACAGGGCTTGCTGCATAACAGTCGAAGCTGGTCGCAGTTTGAATGCGGTATATTATTTTTTGAGTTCACTTGGAAATCCTGCTTTGTCCCCAGAAAGGGGGTTTGCTGTGGCCTTGATGACTGGTACTACATATGGGGTACAAAATGTACAAGTGGCAATTTGTGTATGAATTTTACTTCCAGTGACACATATCTACCCGTTTTTCGACGATGAGCGTTTATTCGCAGAAATTAGGCAACATTTGGATTTTTTAGGTAGTCTAAATGAATAATGCTCAGAGCACGTCCTGGGGTTGCTGAGACACTGCTTGGCTGGGGGCTTATACGAGGATCATTACCTACCAAGACACCTTAAGTATCCCACGACCTCGTATTTTTCACGTGAGACACATGGATTTGGCATCATTTTGGGTTGCAAGGGGATGGATGCTCGTCTACCAGGGGGTTCGGGTTTACAAAGAACTGAGAAGAACGCTTCAGACCGTTCTGGAAACATGGGCCCCTTTTGCGCTCACCCAACAATTAGCTGAAATGTGTCCAGAGTTAGTTGGGACCTTGCTCGATTAGTTAGATAGTGCCAAGTGGTCAGTGACCGAAAGCAATAAAGGGGTGCTATATAGCATAATAGTAACATATAGCCCTCCTAAATATTTCTTGCATTGCCTATCGGAAGCAACCGAGCGAGTGAGCCACTGTGGTGTCAGTGCAAGGAATGTGTGGTCTTGATATGGGCTCCGTCATAGGGTCACGGGAGCGTGTTGGCACAGGCGATATGGCCAGTTTAATATAGATAAGATAGTGAGGCAAGTTCCTTCATGGCCTGTGGAAGTCATTGTAGGGTGATATAGTAGTGACAATTGTGATTTTGAAGAAAAATGTAGACGCTGTCTTAGTCGGATATGCTTCATGCAAAAAGTAAGATGTAGCATATCTTCGATACTTCTGAATGCGTGTGGGCTGTTGACTGCTGAGGGACCTCCTTACTTGTGCAGTGACCCCCGCGGATCGCCTAGTCCCCTCAATAATTGGGAATATGGGGCCGTGAAGGACCGATGCTGAGATCTTGTCCGGTTGCCGTTCTCCTGGGGGAGGTTAATAGGGTAGCGATGCTCACTTGGTGAGTCAAGGATTGATAACCTGTAGAAACGTCGGATATTGACTTCCAAGGCATCCTCTGCTCGTTAGGGAGATATCCTTGTTCAGGGAAGAAGACCTAAGTCTGGAGGTGTGCTTGTCAAGGCTGGTCTTGGTCTTGGCTTTGCCATTGGCGGCGAATCAGGCCCGCCGGATGTGACATCACGTGACACCGGCGACCTCCCGCCTTCGATGCAAACCACTTCGCAGCGTCAAGGCGACTGTGTCTCATCCCAACAAGCTGCCGGCGCCTTTGCTACGTCTTCAGACCTATTTTCAAGTGCGCATTGTTCACTCTCCTCCAGCGAGCTTGTCTCTGAGAGTCCAACCTGACCTTTTTCCCAGGATTCTCAACAGACTTTCGTCGTCCGTCCTCTTGTGTCTCGGTCGCCCGACGCCCGCCGTATCGTTCAACCCTCGATCGCTTTCCCGATCTCGACCTCCCCAGGACTGCATCTCGAAACCGTGTGCAACCAGCATTGGCGAAATTGCTGCGGTTGTGACTCCAGCCTATCCTTAGATTGGGGTGGTTCCGCTTCAGGACCCCATGTTGAAGAGAAGGAGAGAACGCATCCGATCCCCGACTCCTCTCTCTCCTGCCACCGCCGCCTCCCCGAACCCAACCCTGCCAGCCTCAACCTACCCTAGGAACATTCAACCGATCGACCTACGGTCTCGTCTGCCACGTTAAATGGCAGATGGTACCTACAGGTTCCAGCAGCCTGGGGCCGGGCAGTTCTTCTTCCAAACACAACCGCAACAGCACTCTCACCAACGTCATCTCGTACGCAACGGGACAAACTCCCCCACTGGAAGACTAAAATTTAGTCACGACACTCCTTCTCCCTCACGTTCACCTCCGATCAACCAAGCTGCTGCCTTGAATCCTTTTACGATGTATACACAAACCCACCAAGGGCAGCATGTCATGATGAATGGCGGCCAGGCCCACCAGCGATTTGGCATGCAGATCCCCAAGTTCCAATCGCAGAGCCATCACCCCCACCCCGCACAGCAGGCCCATCACCATGCCCATCACAACCAAGCTTCTCATAGCATCAATCACCAGCACAACTTCTCCAGTGGGGCATTGGCTGCCGCCACTCCGCACTTCACTCCCGGCCCCCTCCAGAATGGCGCTCATGTTAACGTGGACGAAGATATTGACGAGACCATGAACGAACATTGGCAGCAGCAACTTCAGTTGGCTGCGGAGTCACGGCAGGCAAGCTCCCCGCATTATTACGCCCGCACCGTCGCACAGCAAACCAAGGGTATCCAGATTGCGCCCAGTCAGCCTGAGCAACAAGAGAATGGGAGCGGCGATCGCAATGGCATGGTGAAGTCCAAGCCTGCTCCTCGGCAAGGCTGGCATGCTCTTGATTTCGGCGGACAGGGTCTCCGCGCGCTTGCGACATCTTTGTTCCACTATACTTTCCTCGAGAAATTGTACCTCAATCACAACAAGTTGAAGACGCTCCCTCCGGCGATTGGCCAATTGCGGAAGCTCACCCACTTGGATCTGTCGAGCAATGATATTTCGGAGCTCCCCGAAGAGATCGGTATGCTCACAAGCTTGAAGCAGCTCCTCCTGTTCGATAACAATATTCGCACGCTTCCGTTCGAGATGGGTTATCTTTATAGATTAGAGATGTTGGGAATTGAAGGGAACCCTTTGAATGATATCTTGAAGTCTCAGATCATCAAGGAAGGAACTAAGGCCCTAGTCCGGTATCTGAGGGAAGAAATGCCAGGTATGTGCTCACGACTCAAAAGCTCTCACCATGCACCTCATACTAACTTCGTTTTCAAAAAGTGCATCTTCCGCCCCCGGATAGAGATTGGATTATCCTGGATGAGACCGCTAGCTCCTCCAACAGTTCTATCGAGAAAATTACCGTCCTTTCCCACAACGCCCTCTGCGACTCTTCCGCAACCCCGAGTCACTTCGGTTATACCCCGTCCCGTGTTCTTTCTTGGGAATTCAGACGCGAGCTTATCCTGAGCGAGCTGAGGTCACACGACTCGGACATTATCTGTCTGCAGGAAATCGATCAAGGCAGTTACAATGGATTTTTCCGGGAGCAGCTGGCTTATAACGATTACAAGGGTGTATACTGGCCTAGAGGTAGAGCTATGGGTATGCAAGAGGAGGAAGCGAAGTCGGTCGATGGCTGTGCCACCTTCTTCAAGGGAAGCAAGTTCATCCTTCTCGATAAGCAGATGATCAACTTCGGTCAAACAGCAGTGCGGCGACCGGATGCCAAGGGTCAAGATGACATCTACAACAGACTCTGGCAGAAGGATCACATTGCGGTTGTCATCTTCCTAGAGAACCGACTGACAGGCTCCCGCTTCATCGTTGTGAACGCGCATCTCTACTGGGATCCTGCTTTCAAGGACGTGAAGTTGATTCAGACCGCCATCTTGATGGAGGAGATCACTAAGCTCTCCGAGAAGTACGCGAAATTCCCACCGTGTACCGACAAGACTGCGTTCCGCTTCTCGGAAGCAGAAGGTGAATCGGATACTCCTCCACCTGAACCTGCGCCGTCTGTGGAGTATGCCAGTGGTGATCAGATCCCGCTCTTCATGTGCGGTGATTTCAACTCGGCGCCTGGGTCGGCAGCGTACAACTTGGTCGCACATGGCCGGCTCACGGAGTCCCATCCGGACCTGGAGAAGAGGCTCTACGGCAACCTTAGTCGGGTCGGTATGACGCACCCGTTCAAGCTTAAGTCGGCGTACAACTCGATTGGCGAGCTGAGCTTCACGAACTATACTCCGGACTTCAAGGATATTCTTGACTATATTTGGTATACTTCCAACACACTTCATGTCTCGGCGTTACTTGGGGAGGTGGACAAGGACTATCTGCAGAAGGTGCCCGGTTTCCCCAATTTTCATTTTCCAAGTGATCATGTCGCATTATTTGCGGAGTTTACAGTTAAAGGGAAAAAGGGAAAGGTTGTGGAAGCGGATTTTGGACCGCAACGGAATTGAAGGGACGGTGCATGTTGAATCTTACGAGACTGGTGTTTGTGTAGCCGGTTCATCTTGTTATCTCGGAATCTTTGGGGGCCTTTCGCGTGTCTGTGGTGTTAACTCTTTTTACTTCTTTTCTTTCTTCTCACGCTATCATGCTCTTGTTGCATTTTGTTTCTTTTTTTCTTTTCTTCCTTCCATTCTTGTGAGTTTACTTCCTGCTTACTGCTGTCGCCCAGCGGACTCTCGTTCAAATGGAACTCTGCGTATCCATGCATCATCTTTGGAAAGTAGTCAGTCACATCGGCGCAGCAGCTTTGCTTTATCTCACGCAACACACACTCACACTCTCTCACGCTCTCTTTCTACTACTACGTCGTTCCTCCTCCCAGCTTTGGTATGTGTTAGGATCTGATTATGCCTTTTCTTCTTCTTAACGACGATACTTTTATCTCTTCACTTTCCAACATGCTTTTCTCCATTTGTTGTAGATTGAATCTCACGAACGGATTCTCTCTCCTCTTTCTTAACCTTTCTTCATCTCATCTCAATATTTTGCACTTAGGCGGGCGAATCGGTTCTCATCTGTACCTCTGTGTGTGTGTATGTGCTCGTTGTATCCTTAGGCGACTACTACTTCTACTACTGGTTGGTCGGCGGTCTTCTTTCACGTATGTGCCTGTTGGTTTGGGCTTCTTTGGTTTGGAAATCGCTTGACGTTTTATAGCTGAGCTTGTTGGTCGTTGATCTTTCTCTTTTACCTTCTTTGATGTAGAAAGGGAGAGTGGGTGGTTGATTTGACATTTGTTGTTGTTTAGTATGGGGAATCGGGAATTGGGGTAGTGCGTTTGCTATTAGTATATTTGAATAAGCCTGTTCTTATTTGTTTCGTTATTGTCCTCTTATTAAGTTCTTTTACTTCTGGGGGTTTTCTCTTTCTATTCATTATAGTCGTAGATTGTATTCCA
This sequence comes from Aspergillus eucalypticola CBS 122712, assembly GCF_003184535.1. Classification (NCBI taxonomy): domain Eukaryota; kingdom Fungi; phylum Ascomycota; class Eurotiomycetes; order Eurotiales; family Aspergillaceae; genus Aspergillus; species Aspergillus eucalypticola. The sequence goes on from NW_020290282.1 coordinate 909,578, forward strand.
GTGAGTGCATGTGTGTATGCTCTTTTTTGTTATGGAGTGTGGTGTATGATTTCATCGTATTTGTAACTGAATCTTGAGTAATAGTACATGAGGTAGGTCTTTCCTCTATGAGATGCATGTTATGGTACAAATGGGTATCCAAGAATACTGCAGGTAGGTAGGCATATAAAACGGGGAATCGTATGAAGCTCAGCTCGGCTTAGCTTAGCTCCTCCGCGCATCCTCCTCTATCTTTCTCCAAATTCCAACAAAACCACCACCCACAATCCGCGCGCCAACCTTTGGCCGGCATACTAGCACACTGTCTTCCTCCTTGGGCGTCTTCTCTTCAGCAACATCTGCAGACTCAGTCTCAACGGCACCCGTCTCGACGGACTCCTCTGAACCGGAACCCTCCTCGGTGGAGGAAGCCACCGACACATTATCCCGGGACTTCTTCAACGCGTGCCGGATATCCCATAGCCGACCACTGCTGATCCCGTTTCCGAGCTCGACAACCTTGTCCTGGACGAAAGGTAGTCTCTGTCGACGAATGAGCTCCACACAGTCGCCGATCTGCGTCACGCTCGGCATGAAAACAGCTAGAATGCCGTCCCGCTTCAGGATCGAGGCGACGTGGGGAATCCGTAGATGCGCGGACGGCATATCCAGGATTGCGTAGGAGAGGAACGGCTCAACTTCATTTTTCTTGAGCGAGGAAAGGAGGCCTGTCGGTGCGCGTTGTCTCTTCTGCTCTGCGATCCAGTCCTCTACGTGCCCGGCGTAGAAATCCACATTGCCTGCGTAGATGCCGCGACGGAAACCCCGGACGATACCTTCAGCGTGGACGGAGGATTTGGGCGTCACGTCGACGCTGTGGATGATTGCTTTGCGATGGGAGCGCCAGGCGTCCCAGTTCTCCTGGTCGGGATCCACGGTCGTTTCCGAAGCGCCATCTGCGGGCGGCTGTAACTTGCGGGTCGAGACCTCGCCGGGTTTGGTAGGTAGGTATGTGACTTGCGAGCTGGGGGGGAGGGGTGGAGGAGTAGAGTTGGCGCCTTGGATGGCGCGCGCTAGGTGTAAGGTCAAGGAGCCGTGGCCGGTGCCGGATTCGAGAATTTCAAGGGGCGGTGTGTCTGTTCCTTCGGCTGGGGGTGCGATGTGGATGTCGAGGAGGGAAACGATGAGGTTGGCGTCTGCTGAGTAGATCTAATGGCATGCGTTAATGAGGAATTGGGGATGGCCGTGGTGCGCGTTGACGACGGTGTAGTTAGGTTCGTACCGGCGTGACTAGACGGGGGGTCATGGCAACATATTCTTCGAGCGTAGGGAGGGAGAGTCGGTATTCAGGGCCTGTATTCAATGGAGATTATTAGAATGCGCCCGGCTAAGTTGATATTGGAATGAGGAAGATAAATGACCTTTCCGCGCCTGCACCAGATCCCGTACCCTCCGGCCGATGATGTTGTCGTGCTCTAATTGTCCGCGACGAGTGTCGGATTTATGACCCTTCCGCAAGGGTTTGCTAAGTAGCGGCGACTTGCCATGGACCACAACTCTATCTCCCTCTAAGTGGTGGATTTAATCTGTTAGTGTGGGATGGCGCGCAAACTGTGAACGAGCGAACGGCGTTCAGTCGAATAAAGGTGTGACATACCCCGAAAGACGGAGAAATTGGTGTCGATTGAACGGGCATAGCGAGGGACAGGAGTGGACGATGTTAAGCCTAGGGCTCGACGCAATGATTGCAGTAGACGAGCCATGGCGTGGGATGATTCGGAGGGAGTAATGCCCTCAATCAATCAAGTGTCCGAGAAAGTATCGGCGCCGAAAAGATCGAGCATCAAAAATTCGGGACTTTGATTTGGGAGACTCGCCGGGAAGATAACTCGGTTCGGCTAGACCCAGAATGGTCAGAAAATAAGACTGGCTCCACCGAAAAGAGGACAATTCCAGCTTTTAGTGTCGCGCTGGAAATTATGGGGAACTCCGCATGGGTCCATCGTTGGTGGTGATTGTCCCTCGTTTGCACTCGATCGAGTCTAGTCTCTCTTCTTTCTCACCGCGGGGTTCTTCTTCTCTTCTCTCTTTGCTTCTCTCTACTCGGAATCGCTCCATTTCTCTCATAAGTTCACATCTTTCTCCTTCTGTTTTTTTACCGGATATCCGACCGGTTTATTTCCATCCCTTGTCGTCCTTGATTTAGGTTTGTTTCCCCTGTTCCATTTCTCAGGGACAGAGTTATTGCCGTCGTATATTTTTGAGCATCCCCCAAACATGCGCAACAGAACGCGCCCTCTAGTTAATCAGTTCCTACATGTCAACCGACAGTGAGACTAACACCGATACTGCAGAACTATCGCCGTGAAATCAAAGCGACCGAGCCTTCATCATGACTGTTACCACGCTACCGTACATGAAAACGAACCCCAAGCTCATATTCTTCACCGATTTTGATGGAACGATCACCCTCGAAGACAGTAGGTACAGACGAAGTTCGCACAGCAAGTTCACGAGCTAAGTACTCTATGCAGGCAATGATGCTATGGTATCTACACTTTACAATCTACAAGCACACCACTAAACCTGCATGTCACTGACACTTGGTCACAAGATCGATAACCTTGGCTACGGGCGCGCAAAGCGCCGTCAAGGCAATGAGGCCGTCCTTGAGGGCACCATGAGCTTCCGGTATGTGAGTACAGACAGCTTATGTAGACGCCCTGCTAACCTCTATTGCGAAGTGACGCTTTTCGCGACATGCTGGACAGCATCAAAACCCCCTACAACGAGTGCATCGAGTACCTCAAAAAGAACATGAAGCTGGATCCTTACTTCGTGGAATTCTACAAATGGTCCAAGGAGAACAACGTACCGATCGTGGTGTTGTCTTCCGGCATGATTCCAGTCATCAGCGCCCTCTTCGAGACGCTTTTGGGCGGCGAACCGGACGATCACCTCTACATCGTTGCCAACCAGGTCGAGAGCCGTGATGGCAAGAACATCAACTCTGAGGGGGGCTGGCAGATCAAGTACCATGACGATAGGTAAGGAAATCTTCTTGGAACCGGTCGCTGGGCCAGAACTGACGTCATACTGCTAGCCACTTCGGCCACGACAAGTCCCTGGAAATCAAGCCTTATGCCGCACTGCCGGACGGTGTGCGCCCGACCTTGTTGTACGCCGGAGATGGCGTGTCCGATTTGTCAGCCGCTGCAGAGACTGATCTTCTGTTTGCCAAGAAGGGCAAGGGTGCGTTTACCAAGATCTGACATTGAGGTTTGCGTTATGTAGTTACTGACTCTTTTTTCAGATTTGGTGACATTCTGCGAGCGCGAGAAGATTCCGTTCACGCTATTTGAGAGCTGGGAGTCGATTCTCGCTACCACCAAGGACATCCTGGGTGGAAAGGTTTCAGTTAAGGAGGTTGCTCAAGATGGACTGACTGCGGTCCACGAGGGAGCCAACAAGAACTGATGCGGTGCAGCTAGGATAAGATATCATCTCTTCATGCTGTTAGATATAGATCGCTTGAGTATATACGCACCAGGGACATAGTACTAGTTTAGATATCATGATGATTAGATGGATTCGTTAATAGAAGTGATGATTTGCATATCAGTACCCGTTATTTGTATTTTGCACGGAGTTGTGTAGGGTTCTAGGAGGCTATATCTGAATTGGTTAATCACTGCTAATCCCACCCTGATCAGCAACTAATATATGAAGAGATTGCCTCTGAGTTGAATATACTACTTTGTATTGTTGACTACTGAACATTTTAGGTAGCGAGGAAACAAGCGGTATAGCAGTTCTATCTTGGACTGAAGAAGAGCGTTGAGACATTATTTCTACTGTATTTAGAGGTATCTACACTATGATAATTTATAGTCCTAGTTCCTGCTTGTAGTTGATGATGTAAGACCGATAGTAAACTGACTTATATTAAACTTTGGAGTCAAAGGATTCAAACTCCTCTATTTACTTTGGTTCTTTCTATCCGTTTCCTATAGTATCCCTACATCTACATTCTCGAGACTCAATTGTATACTATCCTGCGCACGTGTATCACGCGGACTTCATTTTAGTGTAAGTTATGTTGCAATCTGAGCTGAATATAGTTTGAGTGAGTCGGGCATAAAGTCATGATATCTGTTCACTTCAGAGGAGAAGAGCACAATAAGTGCAAATGCTGAGACAGCGCAGCCGCTAAGAAAATGTGCTACCGAGGAGAACAAGAAAAAGCACAATGCACAAAGGAGTACATAAGCAGGGGTATCCTCGCAGGGGTAAATTGGCCCCTTTTGGCAAATGCAACAGCAGCAAAGCAGTAGAAAGTAAATGACAATTCATACAAATGCAAGCCCCACCTTTTTCCTTCTCCTTTTCTTTGCGTTTCCCCTCCCACCAACTACTACGGTCCTGAATCCTGGCGTTTTTTCTCTTTCTTGGCCCAACGTACTGATCACATTTCAATGTCAGTACCGATACAGAAGTTTATCTAGTCAGAATGATCAAGGAAGGGGAGAAACTCACAGCCACAAGCGTTACACAGAGTCTTTGGTCCTTCCGGGCCTTTCCTCCACTCGGGTGAGTCCGACGTCCCGCAATCCGTGCACATATACTCGCCTTTCATTCTTTTCTTCCTGTCAACGGCCTCTGCAGGATTCTTGGATTGTGTTTGCTGTGGCTGTTGCTGTTGCAATTGTTGCTGCTGTTGTTGGTCGCTTGGAGGAGCCGCAGCAGCAGCAGAACCGGCAGCAACGGTATTCGGCTGCTCCGCATCACAACGAATCAGACGGCCATGACGGACTCCCGTACTCAATCCCTGTGATCTTTCTCCTTCTCCGTAGTACAAGCCCGTCATAACCTCAATCCCGTCGATATGGGACATGTCTTCAGTCTGTGGCAACCGATCCCCAATCTGCTCCAGAAATGATCGCGAATCGGCGTCGTCCGTATTAGTGAATGTGTCGGATGATTCATTCTCCTCTCCAGATACTGATGTATCTCGTTGCGCGAACGAGGTTTGTGTCGTTGATACATACGTCTGGCGCGTTGTTGTCGTGGTAGTGGTGCTGGTTGTCGTTGTTGTTGACGTCTGCCCTGGTCTCAAATTCAACTCCTCTTCTTCCTCTTCCTTCAATTGGGCTATGCGCTGGTTCAGCCGGATGTTCTCGATCTTATGTTCCAGAAACGAATCGAGTAACTGTGAACCCCGCGTGGGATATGGTCGACAGACAAGGAATATCCCTTTACAGACTGTCTTCTGTTGCTGCAGCTGCTGGGATGATTCTGCGATCGCAGAAGAAGTAGACCCGGTCGTCACTAGGTGTGGATGTCCATGAGCCTCTAATAAACAAGAGCTACTGTCAGGCCTACAGAGCCGGAAATGACAACGAATTTCGCGTCCAGTTTTGATGCACTCGTCCAATTCGTGGCCTAGGATAGGCTTGTCGTCTTCATGGACGAAACGGGAGAAATCGCTTTGTTCTAGCATGTGCGATTCAATACCCGTCACCTCGGAGCATGATGGTGACGCATATAGAACCTGTCCATCGTGACTGAGGAGAAGGAGCAAGTCTTTCAGTTCGTCTAGTACCCGTGCAGACCAGCCGTCATTGTTGGTGCCGGCAGGGCCTATGTCTGGAGTGGGGTGGTGGGGATTGCTGGTTCCCGCTGGCGCTGTAGTAGTTGTAGGTATGGAAGCAAGAGCAGGAACTGTGCTTGTGATAATGGCAGGGGTCGTTGAAGTGGTAGCAGCAGCAGCAGCGGAAGAAGAGATGGTAGCGGAAGCGGAGAGTTGAAGCAGATTAGCGGCGCCGCGGCTCATCGAGCGAGGAATACTCCGCGCGTCCATGCTATACGGGGGCCCCGGTGGTTTTGAGTTCGACCCTGGGGCTCGTAGACCGTATGACTGGGACGGAGTCTGGTTCTGCGCCACTCTTCGTCCTTGATCGAATTCGAGTTCCATCTCTGGGCTGCGCGGGGATCAAATCGATCGATCGCCGGGGTGGTGGGGACTCTTCTTCCCGGGGGGTGAAAAACTCGGTAGGTTTCCCTATGAAGAATATGATACAGAAAGGGATTGAAAGGAGATAGAGAGAGAAAGAGGAGAGGGTAAGTGAGCAGTGTTTCTTGAACTTTTTTTGGACATGACCGCGGTGGTGAATCCAGTAGAGCTGTCAATTCTTGTACTTTTGGTCGGCCACATCGTCATTGGTATCGCACCGACACGCGGGATCCACTGCGGCTGCCAATCAAATCTGCCGATGGGGCTTCCCGGGGATTTCCGCACTATCCGGGCTGCTGATTGGTGGGTTGCTGCGGCGTCGGGAAACTTTCAGGTACCGTTGTACAATACAGGTCGGTATGTCTGTATGATTGCTGCAGGGGGCATCCCGGTCGATGCTTCATTGCTTCAAAGTTGGGTATTCTTGCTGCTTCGCTTGCGCTCCGCTTGCGATACCCCCCATGGGTTATCCTGGATTCTATCCCTCTTGAATGGCCCTCTACTCCTACTCCTTTCCTGTCACGATCACCTCATCCCTGAAGCATACATCATCCTGCGTGGTGTGGTGTGGGATTATCTTGTCAAGCACGGGTTGACTATCTGGCTTCCGTTAGATCCCCTAGGGACGTGCATCGCGTAGCGCCGCCGTCTACTAAGTTTGTCTCGGGGGCTGATATCAGGCATCAATAATAGATGAAATTATCGACTATCTATCGACTACCTCGACTATCATCCCTTGAGGAGCCTGCAATCCGCATTTGCCTTCTTTCAATTCTCCGTGGGATACTCACACCGAACGCCCTCTACGATATCTGTCATCCCACCATTGAAGAACATGCAAAGCTGGGAAGCTGCAGCTGCTAACGGTCACCCGTCTGTGCAATTGCAGACGTCAGACCACACCGCACCCACGCGAACGGGTACGTTGGACTCTGTTAGGTGCTGGTGGAGATGGCCTAGAGTACTAAGCGAGGCCAGGCGCAGGTCAGACCCGGAATGTCCTACCGGCGGGATAATCCCCCTGTCTTGGGGATGCTCATGCTATGTTCTTCCTTCCAGCCTTACAAAGGATGAATGCACTTCCCACTTACGCTACTACAGATGACGAGCTACTACGCAGAGCAATGAGATGGTCAGATATGGATGATACCATAGCTCTTTCTATCGCCCATATAAACTTATGTGCCACAGTATCTGAAGATTGATTAACATAACCAATCTGCTTCAATTGACAATTTGGCAAAAAAATTTTTTTTTTCAATGTGAAAGCCCTACCAGGGAACCTGAGAACCACAATTACTGCCGTCGTTATTCCAGGATCCTTCCACATCCTCTGAGACCGAGCCATGACTAGCCAAGCCCCACCGTCTACCTTGTTCGACACGTCAGAAGCAACTACGACATGCACATGGAGGAACGGAAGCTTGGCGGCCGCTCCTTTCCAGAGGCAACATCAGCTTTGCTGATGCACCACTCAGCTGGAAGATCTTACTTACTGTTGAATCACAACTAGTATTTGCACCTGCACCTCAGTCCATGGTAGTGACAACCACAGAAATGATAATTCTTATCATGGCAATTGCACACTTTCAAAACGCTGCATCTGCCTTCGCAGAAACGGTAATTGTTGAACTCGGTTAGCATTGATCCCATCAGCCAAATAGGATGGTGCTTACAGAGCTCAACTCTTCCTCGACATCTGTGGTAGCCATGGACATGCCATTACCGTCGACATCGTCGAAGGCCTCGTTAGGGTTATTGACGGCTGCAGTGCCAATATTCCCAGCAACTACATCATCGACGTTGGCAACTTCGGTAGGGTTGGCAGAAGAAGTGGCCAGGCTAGCCTTGAGGAAGAGACAGGACAAGCACAAAAGAACGATGATGTTCTTGAAGTAAAACATCCTGAATGGAGGTAAACTGGTACAGTATCTGAAGCGAGTGGACTAGGAGTGGTTCGATAAAAGGATAAGTTCGGGAGAAGAGGGTTTTGAACCAGAGAAGGCTGGAAGGTAGGGTGAGCCTTTTGTATGTGACACCTGGTGTTCGCAACATCAATCCTACGTGCAATTGAGTAACCGCTCTAGCCCAAAGAATCTACAGTCGAAATTATCATAGCTGCCATGCCCGCTATTCACATCTGAGGCACAGCATCTTGAACCTAAGGGTACTTGCAACACGGGATACAGCGAAGAGGTAGGGGTAGCAACACATAATTCACTGACCTTTGCATTGCCCGCATCGATGTTGTCAAATAACATGAAAACCCCCAGATAGGATTGCCAGTGATTCATCTGTTGCAGCCAGTCTGATATCGAATAGCTTAACGCAGGTATATTGCGTAGGGATATCCTCTATTTACTTGTGTACAGAGAATCCAGCAGGGACTTCATCCTATAGCCCATGTAGTCAACTCAATCGTGGCTCTTCTACCCAACCAAGAACGGAGCGTCCGTCCCCATAAGTTCCACGAAGAAGTACAGAGTCCCTCCAAGGAAGGGAAAGCATGCCCCGAACAGAAAGTATCAGCAAGCCACAGACCATCCAATCATTCCTCTACCAAAGTATCTCCACAACATCAAGCGCCACCTACTCCATCCCATCCTAGTGGTGTTCTCTAGAAAGCATATACATCCCAAATCAATACCCACCACCCCCCAACTGACCGCCCATACACGTGACCTCGCGCCGTCTCCCCGCGTCGACTGACGCGCCGATCCCAAGCGCAGCTGCTCGCTATCTATCCGGCACGCTTTCTTTATCCCGAGTGGAGAAAGAATATCACGGGGAAGGTGTGATTTGCAGGCCTGCTACCTACCCTTACGCATCCGTGGAAACGGACCGGGCCTTTTCTTCTTTCTTCCATTACCCTTCCATTGTGAAGTGACGTCGTCCCAAAATGTGAGATTTTGTTCTGCATCCGGCCACAAACATTCTTTACTAATCAGTCCGCTCGCAGGTGTAAGTTCCGCGGAGGTCGTGTGAAAGATCGAGGGTACTAACTATCGAGGGTTTGTTTGTCGCAGCCAAGATAGATAAGTTGTCAATATTGGGGTGAGTGCTCCTTTCTTATAATATATTTGGTTAAAGAGATGTATGGGAGTGTTTTGCTGACAGTTGCTTGTGATGGGCGCTAGTGTTCGGTCGTTCGATAATACGCGCAGCGAGACGATCCAGTTTCACACGCCGCTTACCTTGATTGTTGGGTATAATGGATCTGGAAAGACGGTATGATGGATGGTATATGACGGTATCATGGAGGTTGTCAGGCTAATGGAGTTGGGGGCAGACAATCATCGAGTGTCTTAAATATGCGACCACCGGCGATTTACCACCCAACAGCAAGGGTGGTGCGTTCATCCATGATCCGAAGGTACGCGAATCTATAAGATATGGTATTGAGTAGGATGGACAGACGTGCTGAGTTATTATGGCAGCTATGTGGCGAGAAGGAAGTCCTGGCCCAGGTGAAACTGTCCTTCAAAGGCACGTCAGGCGCGAAGATGGTCGCTACGAGGAGTCTACAACTCACGGTGAAGAAAACGACACGGCAACAAAAGACACTAGAGGGTCAGTTGTTGATGGTCAAGGATGGTGAGCGGACGTCTATTTCCTCCCGCGTGGCGGAGCTGGATCAAATTATGCCTCAGTATCTCGGTGTATCAAAGGCGATCCTGGACTCCGTTATATTCTGTCATCAGGACGAGAGCTTGTGGCCAATGAGTGAACCCTCGGTGCTGAAGAAGAAGTTCGATGAGATATTCGAAGCTATGAAGTATACGAAGGCGATCGACAATATCAAGTCTTTGCGGAAGAAGCAGAATGAGGAGCTTGCCAAGTACAAAATCATGGAGCAACATGCCAAAGAGGATAAGGAGAAGGCCGACCGTGCTGAGAAACGATCGATAAAGCTTCAGGACGAAATTGAAGCTCTGCGCGAAGAAACACACCAGCTCTCTCAGGAAATGCGCCGGGTGGCTGAACTTGCTGATAAGGCGTGGAAGGAGTCGGAAAGTTACTCTCAGGTCTTGGGTGCGCTTGAAGGAAAGCGCATCGAGGCCAAGAGTATTCAGACGACTATTGATAATCTCAAGAGACACCTAGTTGAGCTAGACGACTCCGATGAGTGGCTACAGTCGAACTTGGAGCAGTTTGAGTCAAGGCAGCTTCAGTACCAGCAGCAGGAAGAAGCCAAGAAGGAGAACTATATGGAGCTCAAGGAGCAGATAGAACAAACTCGACAAAAACTGGGTGTCAAGCAAGCAGAGTATGGCAAGTTTGAGAACGACAAAGCCAACTTCGAGCGCCAGGTTGAGCGGCGACAGAGGATGACGAAAGAGGTCGCTCGAGCGCACAATATCCGTGGTTACGATAATGTCGAGGACCAGGCAGACGTTGACGAGTTCATGCGGAGAGTGCGAAAAATCCTGAAAGATCAAAACCTGGCACTGGAACGGGTGAAGAAGGAGGCGCAAAGTGAACTACGTGACGTCCAGGCAACCCTTAACCAGATCGGACAACAGAAGTCTGCGCTACAGGAAAGCAAAAACGCAGCCAAGCGACAGATTGCCTCGAATGATAGGGAAGCAGCCACATACCAGGGAAAACTGAACGAGATCAACGTGGACGAAGGCGTTCAGGCTGCGCTGGAGTCAAACATCGAAGACATCGGATCTCGTTTGGACCAAGCCAAGGAGCGCGCACGATCCGCATCTTGGGACAAGGAGATTCAGAATGTGAACTCACAGATCCGCGACCTTGAGGACGAGAGTTCGCGCTTGAATACCGAACTCATCGAGGCAACAAAGAAGGCTGGTGATTTGGCTCGATTAGACCACCTTAAGAAGGAATTAAAGGAACGGGAGCGCGGATTGGAGACGATGAAAGGAGCTCACGGTGAACGACTGGCAAAATTAGTAAATGCCAACTGGCGCCCTGATTCTCTAGAGCAGGACTACCAGCACGTCATAGAAGAGGAATCCAGACATGTCTCAAGGGCAGAGCGCGAGCGTGATGGAGTCAGCAGAGAACTCGAGCAGGTCGAGTTCAAAATGAAGGGCGTCAAGAAAACACTAAGTCAGCGACAGAAGGAACTCAAGGAGTGCATCAGAGAGATCCGCGATGCCGTTGATGACGAACCGGAAGAATATCCTGAGATCCTGAGGGAGCGTCAAGCCCAGCTCGATCTTGCCAGGAAGGACGCTGAACAATACGCCGGAGTCAGCAAGTACATGGCCGACTGTCTTGACACCGTGAAGTCGGCAAACATGTGCAGACTGTGCATGCGGACTTTCCGAACCGAAAACGAGCTACAGACCTTCAAGAACAAGTTAGAGGGGTTAGTGAAAAGAGCGAAACGGGTGATGGAGGATGACGAAATACCTCGTCTCGAAGAGGACCTTAATGCCGCCCGCGAGGCCAGCACAGCCTACGATACCTGGTGTCGGCTGAAGCAGACAGAGATTCCAGATCTGGAGAAAGAGGAAGAAGAGTATACTGCTCAACAAGACAAACTACTGAGCCAATTGGAAGAGAACGACAAGATAGTCAGCGAAAAGGCCGACAAAAAGAAAGAGGTCGAGTCATTGTCAAAGACGGTCAATACTATTGTCAGATACGACAGTGAAATCAAATCCATACGCTCTCAGGTCCAGGACTTGTCTTCGAAACAGCACGATACGAATGCTTCTCGTACACTGGAAGATATTCAGGATGAAATTGCGGGAATTGGCGAGAAGTCTAGAGCCTTGAAGAAGACTCTGTCGAAACTCACTCATGAGAAGGAGCAAACTTTGTCTGAGATGAACAAATTGGAGCTGCAACTCAGAGACGTCAAGAGCAACCTCGACAACGTGAAATTCAAGCTCGAGCGAAAGGCAGACCTCCTGGCTCGCATTGAGGAGTACAAGAACCTCAACAACCAACAACGCGAAGCCATTGCAAAGGCGGACAAAGAGATTGACGATCTAACCCCTGAACTTCTCAAGGTCCAAGCCACGTACGACGACATCAGCCAGCGTGCTGAAGCGCGTGAAAAGGACATGCAGCAGGAGATCTCACACCTCTACGAGAATATACACCAACTTGAACTGGCAAACGAGGAGATCGACGCCTACAACGAGCGAGGCGGCCCTCATCAACTAGAGCGCAGCAAGCGTGAACTGCAAAGCATCGAGAACGAGATCAGCAATCTCGAAACCGAGCAAGCCAATATTACTAAAGAGATCAACAAGATATCTGCTCAACTCAAGGACAGCGAGAACACCAAGCGCCAATACGCCGATAACCTGACATACCGCCAGGCGACCCGATCTCTCGACGCAGTCACCGAAGAGATCGAGCAGCTGGCGGCGCAAAACGCCGAAGTCGACCGAAGCCGCTTTAAAGAAGAATCTGAGCGCAGAGCACGAGAACACAACGCACTCGCCGCTAAACAAGCCAGCAAAATGGGCGAGATGAAAGGAAAAGACGACCAACTGATGCAGCTCCTCGCAGACTGGAATACCGACTACAAAGACGCAGCAGGCAAATACAAGGAAGCGCACATCAAGGTGGAAACAACCAAAGCCGCAGTGGACGACCTAGCACGCTACGGTGGTGCCCTCGACAAAGCCATCATGAAATACCATGGGCTCAAAATGGAAGAAATTAACGCGATTATCAGCGAGCTCTGGCAAAAGACCTACCGAGGCACTGACGTCGACACGATCCTCATCCGCTCCGACAACGAAAACGCCAAGGGCAACCGCTCCTACAACTACCGCGTCTGCATGGTCAAACAAGGCGCAGAAATGGACATGCGCGGCCGCTGCAGTGCCGGTCAAAAGGTGTTGGCAAGTATCATCATCCGACTCGCTCTTGCGGAGTGCTTCGGTGTCAACTGCGGCCTGATTGCTCTTGATGAACCCACGACCAATCTTGACCGTGATAATATTCGCTCGCTTGCGGAATCGCTTCATGACATCATTAGGACTAGACAGCAACAGGCCAACTTCCAGCTTATTGTCATTACCCATGACGAGGAGTTCTTGCGGCATATGCAGTGCGGTGACTTCAGTGACTACTATTATCGGGTCTCGAGGAATGAGAAGCAGAAGTCGATTATTGAGAGGCAGTCTATTGCTGAGGTATGTTTGCTCCCTTTTTCGTTATCCCTAGGTGTGAACTATACCTAGGTTAGGGAGTGATATTTCGGGACTGACGTCGTTTTCAGGTTATGTGATTTGACCGCTCTTCAATTTTCCAATCATGGCTTGGACTACAAGCCTTGCCCTGCGAGAAGAGGGTGGTTCGATCAGCGATCTTATAATTACGTTCTATGTAGATTACCTTGTATTCGGTATGGTCAATGAGCATGAGGCGGCGTTGGGGAACCAAAAGGGAACACTATATTACTTTTTGACATATCCCATGGAGTCCACTATATAGACCCAACCCATATATTCTCTAGTACCACTCACTCCAGATCATCACCCTCCTCATCATCCAGCAACGGCACAAACCGGAAATCCACAAACGTCACAACAGGCGGCGGACCACCCTTCAGCGGCCGTACACCACCAGCCCCATTAGCATCAAACTCAATCATAAACTGAAGACTCAATACACCCTGGCGATCCCCACGAATGCTCACTTTATTAGCCACCGCCATAGCACGCGCCGCCTTCTGAATCAGCGCGAACTTGTAATTCTGCTTGAGACGCGACCCCATCGACGACGGCGGACTGACATGGAACGTCTCCGTGACAGTCGGCGCAAGTTTAGCTTTCTTCGCACGGGACCCTTCATCAATTGAGCCTCTTGCATCACCTCCCGGACCATTAGCCCCGCCATTCTCGACGGAGAATTCTACAGATGACTCGCTGAACGAGCCTCCCGTGCCGGAGAGAGCGAAGAATGGTTTCCGGGTCGCGGACGCGGAGATCTTCAATACCGATGGGCTTGTGGCGGCTAGTTCTGAGATGGCATTGTGGAGCCAGGCAGAGCGCATGATGATCTTCATGATGATGGCATCTCGTTGGAGGGGGATGTCGACTTCACTGCCTTCGGTTTCGTAGGTTGTTAATTCGCAGGTGGTTTTGACGCCCGTCTCTGAGAGCGTGATGCTGAGGGGAGAGCCTTCGCTGGTGTAGCGGATTGTGCAGGAGCGGTCTAGGAGTAAGGAGGGGGCGGAGAAGGCGCCAGGTCCGGATGGGTGGGTTGGTTGGACGCTGGATGCTCGACCGGCGTTCGGGTTGGTGGAGGAGTCGTTGGTGCCGAAGATCTTCAGGGTCTCTAGGAGGGCGGACAAGGAGACGACGAAGCACGGGTAGTAGGTGGAGGGGTCGGAAGTTGTATCGTCGTCGTTGTCATTGTTGTCTGTTGTCCCTTGGTTTGGCGCGGCTGGTGGGTTGAAGGTGTAACTGGTGAAGAGGGCTTTGTCGAGAAATGCGAGCCCCTGGATGACTCGCATCTCTTCGGCGGAGAAGCGGATTCCATCTGGGGTTATCTGCACCGTGGCCCTGGATGTGAAGCCGATGCATTGGAGGAGAGTGTAGAGATGGTGGGCATTGCTGGAGACAGCAGTGAAAATGGGTTCCGTGTCCGTCATGATGGTTTGGAGTGGAATTGGCTTAAGCACGACAGAGTAGAGACTCGAGAGCTATGTTAAGATAGAGAGCTGGAGTGCGAAGAGAACTTTGGGTGATTATAAAGGTAACGATTTGCTTCGTTTCAAACTCTCCAGTGTATGGTACATGGGTATCTGGGAAACAACTGGAAATTTTTTAAACGTAGACCCCAACGGCACAGATCATGAATACGGCTCCGAAGCTGGACGGGGAATTTGTTAGCGATTATTGATAGGGTGGCTGTTGTTAGGGTAGATTCGTGGCTTACCCAAACGCCAAAGATGCCGGGACTCCGAAGGAAGCGATGCTGAGGAAGGAACGATCTGCGGCAAGTTGTAAGTATATGGTTGTGACAATGGCGCAAGACATTTCATATGTGGAAATGATCTCTGACGTGGTGTACTGACTCAATCCGAAAAGTCCAGTAAGGATGAAAGCTGTTGTAAGTTAGTTGTTGTTTAGTGTGTGAGAGAGGTCGGGTCCGGCTCACCAGCAAGTAGTAGACTGAAGCCGACAAAGAACTGGCTGTCTTTAGAGACTAGGGGAGTATACGGGCTCGCAGAAGCTGCCTGCCAGACTTCGTTCAGAGACATGAGGACTTATGAGATGCACTTAATTCCAATGGGCTTGTGTATAAAGGAGAGAAGACAGTTAGAGAGAGGAAATGAGGAGAAGAAGGAGAGGGAGCTTCCCTCAAGCTGTCGTCGTAATGCCATGGAGCCCGAACTAGTAATTGGTTATCTGGCTTGACGGCCGCGGATCAACTTCTTCCCGTTCCGCTCCCCGTATCGCGGCCGCAGCTCGTGTGGAGAGAGTCGCATGAGGTTAAAGACGCTTTCGTCCAGAAGTCATCGGAATTCGTCGCGCATCATGCCTGCAATCACAGATAGTAAGTGTCTCAATTCTGGATCACGCGTCTTGCGACTGTTCTGGTCCATTTGCTCATGTCAGGTCCAGGTGCCAAGCGGAAAGCATCGGAGGAGGCGCTCTCCCCAGATTCCCACAAGAAGGCGCGCACTGACTCCCCCGAGAGGGAACCCAAGGTATGTTGCATATCCTCGTATTTGTCTGGAGTATGAGACTAATGTACTGTGCCTACCTTAGACCGAAGATGACCTGCTGGATAAACCACCGAGAATCGTTCCCTTCCCGGAGAAGGTAAGCCCTCAATCAAGCCCGCAACCCGCCCGAGCTCCGATGACGCTGACTCCACATAAGCCTGCAGTTTTGGAGGAACGTCGCGGCGATATCGAGTTTCGTGTAGTCAACAATGATGGATCTCGCGACAGCTTTGTTGTCCTTACAGGTCTCAAATGCATCTTTCAAAAACAGCTCCCCAAGATGCCTAAAGACTACATCGCGCGATTGGTCTATGACAGGTCGCATCTTTCCTTGGCCATCGTCAAACACCCGTTAGAAGTCGTGGGAGGCATCACATACCGACCATTCAACAGTCGCAGGTTCGCCGAAATCGTTTTCTGTGCCATTTCGTCCGACCAGCAGGTCAAAGGATACGGTGCGCACTTGATGTCCCATCTCAAGGATTATGTCAAAGCCACATCGGACATCATGCACTTCCTCACATACGCCGATAATTACGCCATTGGGTACTTCAAGAAACAAGGGTTCACCAAAGAAATTACACTCGACAAATCCGTCTGGATGGGATACATCAAGGATTATGAGGGTGGTACAATCATGCAGTGCACTATGCTACCCAAGATACGGTACCTCGAGGTTGGCCGCATGCTTCTGAAGCAGAAGGAAGCTGTACACGCGAAGATCCGAGCATTCAGTCGCTCACATATCATTCACGTACCCCCGAAGGAATGGAAGAATGGTCCGTGTAAGATTGACCCATTGAGTATACCAGCCATCAAAGAGTCGGGATGGTCACCGGACATGGATGAGCTAGCACGTCAACCACGCCACGGGCCCAACTACAATCAGCTGCTACATCTCCTTAATGATATGCAGAACCATAGCGCGGCATGGCCATTTACTCAGCCAGTTAATCGCGATGAGGTTCCTGACTATTATGAAGTCATCAAGGAGCCCATGGATCTATCAACCATGGAAGAAAAGCATGAGAAGGACATGTATCCGACGCCGCAAGACTTTATTAAAGATGCTATGTTGATATTTGACAATTGCCGGAGGTACAATAACGAGAATACGCCCTATGCGAAGAGTGCCAATAAACTAGAGAAGTTCATGTGGCAACAGATACGAAATATCCCGGAGTGGTCGGTGAGTATTGGAACCTGATTCTCCTTCTTGGATGCCTATACCTATACCTGTTCGCGATAGCTAACATGACACAGCATTTGGCCGACGGGCATTGATACTAGCGTACTCTGTATGTTGGAGTTCTTTAAAAGGCGTTTCCGTGGCGTGAACAAATACCCAGGCGTGGAGGACATGGTTTATTTTAGCTTTTAGCCTGTCTGTTCTATTGATTTCGTGTTTCAATAATTTCCGACAATACCAAACGCATTGATCGGTCGCAGCCATGCTCAAAAACGTTTGCTTATATGCTCCCTTACGCGCTATCACCACCCAAGGGTCCATTGTTCGTCCGCGACGAACGTCCCACTCAGTTTCTCCGGGTCGCCTTCTGTGGCAGCGCGCACAATGACCCTGGCCCCGTCGCTTGCTTCCTTGACTCCTTGACCTCCGTTGATACTGGTGCGGCAGTAGCCCGGGGCAGCCGCAACGACGGCAATCTTCTCATCAGCCAGCTTTACCGCATGAGCGACGGTGATCATATTGACCGCTGCTTTGCTACTGCGGTAGTCAGGTATGAAATAGGTCTTTGCGCTAGCCGGATGATCCTTGTGGCCGGCTCTGCTAATCAGACCCTGCCCGGACGTGACATTGACAATGCGGCGATCGGGATACGTCGATGCACGCAGCAGCGGGAGGAATGTATCCATGACAACCACGATGCCAAACACATTGACATCGAATACTTGCCGGTATTGCTCGCGCAGGGTAGTGGCGGGTGTCTGCGCAATACCCGCATTGTTGATCAGGATGTCCAGACGTCCGAATGTTTCCGAGACGGTCTGAGCAGCTGCAGCGATGGACGCATCATCTGTCACATCAATGGTAATGGGTGTGAGAGCTGATTTGTCCACTGCATCCGATTCCAGCTCCTTGACTGCAGCTTCGGCCTTGAGTGTCGTGCGTGCGCCGACTAGCACATGGAACTTGCTTGAGCTAGCTAGCTGCTGTGCCACGGCGAAGCCGATGCCTTGATTGGCACCGGTGATGAGAACGAGGATTTTGGAGGTCGTCATGTTTTCTTTTGCATGGAATAGTTGAGATGATAGTTGAGATGATATCAATCTGCGAGAACTGATTATGATCAAATCAATTGGGATTTGGGATCCTTGATATAGTTATTACCGTCCGTAGAAGTCCGAAGCCCGAATCCGTTAACTCCGTTACATCCTTCTAAGACCTCTTCAATAAGCACGGCTTGCCCGACTGTCCTCCTAATCGCCGTAGCATGTTTAGTATAGTAGTATACTGGGTAGAAACAGTGGGTAAGTTCAACTTGGGAATAACTGAATGGACACAATTTGTCTCACTTGAATTAATCATTACTGGATGTATACTGTAAGATCTGTTCATTGGATCTTTGAAGGACTCGTTCGACGTAAAATGTTCAGTACAGACGCAAAGCTGGAAAATGTCCAGTACAAACACAAAGCTGCAATTCTTTATGAACCCCGTCAGTCGAGGAAGGTGCAGAGATAAGACCGGTCGATTGCAACCTCCATAAATATGCTAATAAATATTCAGCTGACCATGAAGGAGTTACCATTTCAAACCATGGAGGTCTGACATGTTAGAGAGTTTGGACTGAAACGTTAGCCTTGGCGTTAGCTTAAAAGTGTCTTAAGAAGCAAGCTCATTTGGCATATTTTCTGAATGGTAAGCAGGACATGAACATAGCGGTGAAGAGTAAGTACACTAAGTGGTTAATTCATTTTCTATGCAATATGCCTGTTACTCTATGCTTTCTAGTTGGTGTAGGAAAAAGGAACCGAAAAAAAAAGAGGGACCATAAACAATGATATCATTGAGTAACCTTAAAACGAAGATTAATAGAAACGGGGGGGGTCACTGGGCTTATTATCGGCACGATTTTCATCATTTGCCGTCCCGGTATTTTGATCTAATTAATTATTTGCCCAGTGCACATAAAGCAAAACACTCGTTTTTGGGGTGGCTTGCAGGAAAATAACGGTCCAGTCCATGACCCGCCCCCGGGCAAAATGGACATTGTTCGAGATTATCATTATCATTATTATTATTATTATTATTTATAGGGCACAGTTTGCAGTTTGGAAGGTCCTTGGGAAGAAATAAAAAAAAATAAAAATAAAAATAAAAAATTCTGTTTAGTCTTGTTTGCCAGCCACGGCCCTGCAATAATCATATTATTATGGACCGACCGAGAACCAACGGTGCGGATCCGCCGTGGGTTGCTTTTTTTGGGTGGGATGGATGTGGATGGAGCCTGTCGGCTGGACAGTAAATGAGACCAACAGAAGGGTTGCAGAGGATGTAGTGCCGTAATTGAGGTGACTGGGGAGGGGCGGGGCGGAGTTCTTTTTCCTGCATTACAGAAGAGATTGTATTGTATTTTCCATATACTGGACGAAGAGAAAAGGAGAAATTATCCTCTCTCTCTCTATTCCGTAGACAGTAAGCAATTATCATCATCATCATCATCGGCTACCCCTTGGCGAGTGTCAAAAGATCCAAAAGATCGGCCGCAAGTGGAACCAGGTCATTTCGGGGAAACATTAATGCGAGGAACCATTGCTGGAAAGGGAGTGGGGACTCAGGCACCTCCCTCAGGCATCACGAATCAACGAACTCCAAACTAGTCGTCTTTTCGCCCGTCGCTGCGTGTCTGCGGGCTGGCCATCCACACCCTTTCCCTCGCTTTTACCCTTGGCTTCGTCAATCTCTTTTCACCTCCTCCTCCTCTCGCTCTCGCTCTGTTGCTGCCTGTGAATCCACTTCCCGAGCCTCTCCTGGATGGCTTCTGTCGCAACTTCCTGACCTCTCCTGCAGTCGGTCGGCTGTTTTGTTTACTGCCTCGGAATACCTTACGACCTTCTGCAGGGCCTCCTGGCTTGCACTTCGACCTCAATTCGTCCCCGTATCACTGCAATCCCATGCTCAACTGCCGAACTCCGACTGTTTGACCGTCCTTCTTTTTTTTTATCGTCGCGTCTCGCCAGCCTTTTCCTCGATCAGCTACAGACATAACACGCCGGATCCCTTCCCAATTGCTCTTTCGACTCCTTTGTCAAACCCCCGTCCCTAACTCAAATCCGACGTTCGCTCGTTCCCCTTTTCGGCCCCTCATCGCGGCGCAGCTCCTTCGAGCCTGATTCAGGAAGAGTAAAAGAAAATTCCAACACCTATCCTTCAGCAAGAGAGATTCCCAACACTCGTTCCATCATGGCGTCGCCCTCTCTTTCGAGCTTGGAGCAGCGCAATCGCCTCCCCACGCTCTTCGAGGTCCTCAGTCGCCGGACCCTCGCTCCCGTCGACCTGTTTTCCTTCTATATCTATATGCGAGATCAACAGCGCTCGGTGGATTATCTGGACTTCTGGTATGATTGGGAAACATTGTGTTACCTGCTGGAGTGCTGTTAATAACCTATGTCTCTATTTTAGGCTCGATGTCTCGCAACACATGTCCCTCTGTCGTCATTACGTTCGGGAACTACGTCGGTCCGTTTTGGTAGCTACGCCTGATCTTGAGAAAGCCGACAGCAAAGGATCTTCCGGGGCATTGGATAACTTCGAGCATTACAACGACATCCCACTCGTTGAAGCTGGTCCTTCCAACTCACGCCATGGATTAAACGATGTCGGCGACCGGGATGCCGACCAAAGACTGTCTGCATTCCTCCGCTCTGAAGGTCAAACATCCGGACACTCGCCTCAAAGCAGCCTGGGTTCGCAGAATGCTGCTCGCACCACATCGAATGAGCTGCAACCTCGGGACAGTTCTGGGACTCGGAATGACTCGCCTTCGCCAGGCCATACGGTGGCACGTGCCGATATTCGCGCCAGCGCCGAGAAGATCCTCTACACGTACCTGCTTCCGGGGGCAGAGAGAGAAATTGTTCTCCCCGAGGAGATGGTATCCGGCATCATCAATCTGATTGAAGACGACGGCAGAGATGATCCTGAAGTATTCGATCCGGCGAAAGACTATGTCTTTCAGGCAATGGAGCGCGACGCTTTTCCAGGGTTCTTGCAGGCCAAAGCTTTGGGAAATCTGGTTCCCTTGACGATTCTCGCACGGCTGGCGTTCGCCCTCATTAGCTTCGGTGGAGGTTTCTGGGGCGCGTTCTACGTGGTTCTCCGGGATAAACCACGGCATATTCGTTGCTGGGTAAGTAGCCAATCCCATGCGAGGCCTGACATTCGACTAACACCTGACCAGTTGATCTTACCTTTTGCCATTGCCTCTTACTTCATCGTCTCGTACCAGTACAAGATCGACCCGGTCATGGCGTTCCTCGGCTACAGCGAGTACACGTTCATGAATTGGTCGCCGATTCGCGAGCCATACGTGCGCAAACTGCTGAACAAGCGGGCCACGGCCACGGCCATGATCGCCTTTTTTGTCGCCGCAGCGTTGAGTATACTGTTCATCTTTGTGCCCGGTACTATGCTCTAATTTCCATAATATCGCGTATACCCTTGCCGATTTCCTTTCCGAAATCTGTTTTCGATTTCTACGGCCGCGTGATACCGCTTTTGGGCAGCATATATGTGCATCTTGATTCTTTCTGAGCGTTAGCCAGCGATCTTGCTTCTTGGGTCCAATTCAGCGCATGGATACAGAGAGAGAGTTTCTTCCTCCCCGAATGACCTCGGGGATTCTCTTAATATGAGAAGGGACAGATACCCAGTGCTTGGAGCACCAGTGATGGCTGCTCATGCCTCTGGTCCCATCGCATATGGGATTTATACCTACCAACTATCCATGGACTGGCGTGACACACCAGGTCCGTCGGGTCACGACGTTCATTTCACAGACACACCCCACACCCTGTGTATATTGGGTTTTTCTTTCATTGTTTATTTACCTTTCTACATAATACCCCTCATCTGCTGGATTTGCATGTACGTTAAACGATTTCTCTGAGGCTTTGGTGTTGTGGTTAGTCCACGGTAATTAGATTCTATTATTATTATGATATATTGATGCCATATTATGTTGGACTCTAAGCAGTACCTTGATGAACTTTCATTCTCAGCTTCCTAATACTCGTAAAACTCATAGAATCTTTCGAAGACTCGGAACGCTACCATGCTATTCGCTATAATGGGACTCACGCCTATAGTAATAGTACCACTACCGTAGGTAAATAACTATGACTTCTTCCCCAACACCCGTTTGGGTTGTCTAGCCGGGCCCGAAGAAGCACCACTTCCACCACCACCCAACCTCACTCCAGCCCCATCATCAATATCCATCCTAGATCCCCCACCTCCCATCCCATCCCCTCCTTCAAGCCCATGCTCCCAATATCCATCATCATCATCAAACTCATCCGCCGCAAACTCCCTCTTATTCCCTCCAATCACCCCACCACCACCCCTACCACCCTGCTGCCACCCCCCACCACCACCACCACCGACCTTCTTCTCCTCCATCTTAGCCCCCCACCCCGCAAGCGCCTTCTCAAACAACACCTCCCTCTCCCGCTCCTCCGCCCTCCGTCTCGCCGACTCCGTCTTAATCCGCAATATCTCGGCCTCAATATCCCCAATCACAGCCCCGCAGCGCGTCTCCCACGCCGTCAGAATATCGATCATCTTACCCAGCGACTCGGGCTTCACGTCCCGGAGCGGCGCCACGGAAGTGACGTTCACAGTGGGTGGGGTGGAAGCGGGCGATAGACGGGCGGTGATCAGTGAGGCGTAGATGGCTTTTGTGACGAGGGATTCGAGCTCCGAGGGTTGTGTTATGTTGAGGGCCGTCATGAGGGAGCTGTAGGTTAGCGGGGTGGTGGTTGTCGAGAGGGTGAGGAGGGAGAGGAGTCGGAGTTTGAGTGTTTGGGCGTCGTTGAGGGGGGGGAGGTTGGGTGTTGCTGTTTCAGTTAGTCAGAGGCTTTGGGAGAGGTGGGTATTCGGGGCCAGAAGGCTTACATTGATAGTCTTGCCATGTGCCCCAGGCGAAGATCTCTAGCAGAGTCAGGTAGCTTGCATATTCGGCTGGGGTGTTGGGGTCCCGCAGGGATTGGATGGCTGGGGTGGTGAGGAGTTCGGCGAATACGTAGGTGTTTGGGTTGGAGGTTGCGTTGGTGATTAGGTTTGTGATGAAGCGTGGGGAGGTCGCGCTGTTGGAGGTGGCGAGGTGGATGAATGGTTGGAGGGCTTCGAGGGCCCGGGTGTGTATTTGGTCCATTTTGTGGTGATGCTGGTGGTGGTGGTGAAGATGAGGGGGTGTGTGGTGAGGTTAGGATGATTCGGTTGGTAATGTGGATTGAGGTTGTAGATGGGTCTGTGTATCAGTGTGCGAATTGTGGTGACGAGTGTTCCATTAGTTGTGGTACTGTAGAGGGATGATAGTGGTGCTGATGTTGTTGATGGTGATGGTGATTAGTATGATGGTATGGGAGGAGCAATGGTGTCTCCTCCAGTGTTTGCATTAGATGCAAACAATGATATACAATTGTATGTTTGAATGGTGATCTTGTCTGCTGTAGTCAATGACATTGTCAGCTTCCGTTCCTGATAAATTACTCTGCTCATGATGACTGTGATGAACTAGTTGCCTCACTCCTCACTAGAGTACAGTCTATTTACTACAGACAAATCCGGTTCTTTTCAAGTCACTCATTCGGCTACTTTCCATATAATCGAAACGAAGCCGGTTCGGTGCCAAGTGTTTCACCCTCCAGACCCTTCAGTCCTTGTCTGAGTTTGATATCCCATGACAGCTGCTACTAGGATGGAGCATATAATAAGCATGATGCTTCTCGTGTCGCAGCATCAGACCTGGTCATTTCCCTGGCAGTCTGGGCGAAAGGTCTGGGTATATCCCTTTCATGGGGAGGGTTCATACCAGAGCCCGTGTGCAGGCAGATAAGCAACCGTTAGATGGGTAGTACAGGCCAGATAGATAAGTGCTAGCGCATGCGTGGGTGGCTTATTGAGCTGGATCGGACAGCTCAGCTGATACTATACGATCTTATTGACAATATTACTGCATAGCCTTGAAAGGTGAACCATGAACACGGGTATTGAGTTCAATACCTACTAAGCTTCGACTACAGTAAGTATACTACGAGTGGTCCCAGCCTTCCAAATGCCCTGAAGCGGCAATGTTGCCCGATTTGGGGAAGAAAAACTCACGTAAATTCGCGGGGCGGCGGAGACAACCTGACGCCATCTACTGCGTATTTTTCTGTTAGCGCCATCGTTGCGGTGGGTTGGGATG
Source organism: Aspergillus eucalypticola CBS 122712 (assembly GCF_003184535.1). NCBI lineage: Eukaryota > Fungi > Ascomycota > Eurotiomycetes > Eurotiales > Aspergillaceae > Aspergillus > Aspergillus eucalypticola. The sequence goes on from NW_020290282.1 coordinate 933,672, forward strand.
CGCCTGGCATCATTCCTCCAGACCTCGATCTAATCTTAGTCCGTGGTTGAATGGGATTCCCGCCGCCTGGTATGTCTTGTCTTGGACCTCTTGGTTTTACCTGCTGTTTACCATTCTTTCTTCCCATCCCACGCTCTTTGTGGGTGGCCTAAGATTAGGTTCCTTCCCGTGCAAAAACCCCCATTTCAGCTCCCGTACCATCCGGTAGTGAAAGTAAGTAAGTAGTCCTTGTCTTAGTGTCCTTGATGTAATTAATTGCTGCATGTTTAAAAAGGCTCGGCGTATCCTTTCCGTCGCATCCGGTCCGAATGTCTCTTAATCGAACGACCCTTGCGTGTTACTAGCATTTTCCTGCTTATTATTCCTTTCCCCTCCCTTCCTTTATTATTATCTCCCCCGACCTCCTCGTCCCCCTCTTCCCCAAACGAACGCATGCATTAACACACCACCGCGCGTCCCGACCGTCCTTGTCCGGCTTCTGCAGCAACTCGGCGCAACATGGCGGCCTCAACCTCCGCTCTGTTAAGCGCCGGCACTGATGGCGCTCCTTCCGACCGATCAGCAGCCCATATGGCGACCACAACAGTCAACATCGAGGGAATGACATGCGGAGCTTGCACCTCCGCCGTCGAGGGCGCCTTCAAGGGGGTGGAGGGTGCTGGCGAAGTGACCGTCAGTTTGATGATGGGCCGCGCTGTAGTCCATCATGACCCAACCCTGCTTCCTGCGGAGAAAGTCGCCGAAATTATTGAGGACTGCGGCTTCGATGCAACGATCGTCTCTACGGATAGTGCGTCTACGCCGGCGGATGGTTCCCGCGGGGCCAGGGATAAAGTGTTTCAGCTGTCAACCACGACGTTGGCGGTCGAGGGCATGACATGCGGTGCTTGCACCTCCGCGGTGGAGGGAGGATTGAAGGATACACCTGGTGTGCATTCAGTCAATGTATCTCTGCTTTCCGAACGAGCAGTCGTGGAGCATGATCCATCTCTCGTTACGCCCGACCAGATTGCAGAGATTATCGAGGACCGTGGGTTTGGCGCAAAGGTGTTGGAAACCTCGACGGAGGAGAGCGCTGTCCGCACCTCGGAGGATTTGTCGGGCTCTGCATCCGGGTTGATGGTCACGAAGGTGTCTATAGATGGTATGACGTGTGGTGCTTGTACGTCGAGTATACAGAATGCCTTCAGCGGGGTGGACGGTGTAGTGCAATTCAACATTAGCTTGCTAGCCGAGCGTGCGATTATCACTCACGACCCTACGACCCTTACCACGAAACAAATTGTCAGCATAATCGACGATGCCGGTTTCGACACTACCGTCCTTTCATCGGAAGCACAGGCGCCTACATCCAAAGGCCTTGGCCGTGTCACTCTCAGCCTCCACGGCTTGCGCGACGCTGCCTCGGCCTCGGCCTTGGAAGACACACTACACCAGAACCCCGGAATCTCGTCAGCGTCTGTAAATATGGCCAACTCTCAAATCACATTGTCATACGAGTCCTCCAAGATTGGTATTCGTTCGATCGTCGAAGCGATCGAAAAGGCCGGATACAATGCCCTCCTGTCCCAGTCCGATGATACCAATGCGCAGCTGGAATCGCTGTCCAAAACCAAAGAGGTTCGGGAATGGAAGCGCTCATTCCTATTCTCTGCTTCATTTGCAGTCCCCGTGTTCCTGATCAATATGCTACTGCCGATGTATCTTCCGGTCCTTGATTTCGGCCGTGTTAGACTATGTTCCGGTCTCTACCTTGGTGATGTTGCCTGTCTTCTGCTCACTATACCGGTGCAATTTGGCATTGGAAAGCGATTCTACGTAGCCAGTTACAAATCCTTGAAACATCGCTCACCAACCATGGACGTTCTCGTTATGCTTGGTACCTCTGCGGCATTCTTCTACAGTGTGTTTACCATGGTTGTTTCGTTGCTTTCGGTGAATGATATTCGCCCAAGTACAGTTTTTGATACAAGCACCATGCTTATAACCTTTATTACTCTCGGAAGATGGCTGGAGAATCGGGCCAAGGGCCAAACCTCTGCCGCTCTCTCCCGGCTCATGTCCCTTGCACCATCAATGACGACTATTTACGACGACCCGATAGCGGCGGAGAAGCTCGCCGAGGAATGGGGAAATCCTAACGAAATTCCCAAGGAGCACACCTCCTCGGCCACTGAGGAGCGCGCAGGGCCAGGGCACCAGATAATCCCAACAGAGCTCATCGAGCTAGGGGATGTTGTGCTTCTTCACCCTGGTGACAAAGTACCGGCTGATGGCGTTGTCATTCGCGGTGAAAGCTATGTCGATGAGAGCATGATTACTGGTGAAGCTTTGCCAATCCACAAGGCCAAGGGTAGTGTTGTCATTGCTGGCACAGTCAACGGCACTAGCTCCATGGACTTCAAGGTTACTCGAGCTGGCAAGGACACTCAGCTGAGTCAGATTGTCAAGTTGGTTCAAGATGCTCAAACTAGCCGGGCTCCGATCCAACGGATGGCTGATGTTGTTGCGGGCTACTTCGTTCCAGCTATCATCAGTCTTGGTCTGGTAACATTCTTCGGCTGGATGTTCATGAGCCATATTCTACCTCACCCTCCCAAGATCTTCTTGTCTGAAAATAACGGAGGCAAGTTTATGGTCTGTCTTAAACTGTGCATCTCGGTCATTGTCTTTGCCTGCCCATGTGCTCTCGGTCTCAGCACGCCTACAGCTGTCATGGTCGGCACTGGAGTGGGTGCGCAGCAGGGTATCCTTGTCAAGGGCGGCGCTGTCCTCGAAGCTGCTACCAAGATCAACCACGTCGTGTTCGATAAAACCGGAACATTGACCACCGGCAAAATGAGTGTTGCTGAAGCTAAACTCGAGCCACATTGGTCATCTAACGACTGGCGCCGCAGACTCTGGTGGTTGATCGTCGGCCTTGCAGAAATGAGCAGCGAACACCCCATCGGCAGAGCCATCTTCTCCGCTGCTCAGTCTGAATCCGGCCATCCAGGAGATGGCCTGCCCGGCAGCTTGGGTGACCTTGAAGCCTGTGTCGGCAAAGGAATCTCCGCCTTAGTCGAACCGACATCCAGTGCGGAGCGCATCCGGTACCGTGTCCTGGTTGGAAACCTTGCTTTCCTGCGATCAAGGGACGTCCCCGTTCCTGAAACAGCTGAACCAGACGACTCCGACATCACCCCCAAGTCCAAGGTTCCTGCCGGTATCACCCAAATCCACGTCGCCATCGATGGCCAATACGCAGGGTCCATCTTGCTCCGGGACACCGTGAAGGTGACCGCACCAGCAGCCGTCGCCGCCCTCCACCGTATGGGAATCACAACCTCCCTTATCACTGGTGATGCCTACGCCACCGCCATCTCAATCGCCTCTGCAGTGGGAATCCCAACAGAGGCAGTCCACGCCTCTGTCTCCCCCTCCGACAAGCAATCCATCGTCGCCTCGATGCAAGACTCCGGCGACCGCGTCGCCATGGTCGGCGACGGCATCAATGACTCTCCCGCCCTGGCCACCGCATCCGTAGGTATCGCCCTTGCCTCAGGCACCGACGTTGCCGTCGAAGCAGCAGACATCGTCCTCATGCGACCCGACGACCTCCTCTCCGTACCCGCAAGCCTCTCCCTCTCCCGCTCGGTCTTCAACCGCATCAAACTCAACCTCATGTGGGCCTGCCTCTACAACGTCATCGGTCTCCCCTTCGCAATGGGTCTCTTCCTCCCATTCGGATTCATGCTACCCCCGATGGCCGCCGGCGCCGCAATGGCTCTATCCAGCGTCTCCGTTGTGGTGAGCAGCCTTCTCCTCAAATTCTGGCGGAGGCCAGGCTGGATGGATGCCGAAAAGCTACAAAAGGAAATCGACTCATCATCCAACGGCAGCTTCAATGCCTCCAAGAAGAGCTGGTGGGGAGCCACGCTATCAGTAACCGGATCCAGTTCCCACAGACGCTCATCCTCGTCCTCCTGGGTCCGGGAATTCATCTCTGATACTTGGTCGGCCGTGACGGGTAGGAAGAGGAGAGGCTCGAATGCCGATGAGGGACTTTATGTTCCTCTTCAGACCGTGGAACCGCCGGTTTGATCTATTCCTTTTTTGTCTTTTTCGGATTTTGATAATGAATAATCTATCTGTTGGAGTTATTATATATCTACGTCTATATTGCATGATTGGTGTTTCAAGGATGTTATGACCTCCTAATGATGAATATATGCATGCTATCTATCTACTATATCTGTTGACTGGGTTTTGTGTTCATGATGGATTGTGATGTGCTGTCGTTACGAATGTTGCTACATACACAGTATATGAAACTCAATCGGATCAAGTTTGGATATTTTTACATTCGCATTTGGGTAGTTATGCAAGCATACTCGCTGTAAGTTATACTAAGTAGTGGTGTAAGTGATCGATAACGCCGAGGAAGCACGGTTCATGACAACTACAGTCAAAGTCAAGTCATCATTCATGATTTAACAATGTAAGCTAGCTAGCAGGCAGAGTCCCAAAAAAGAAATGTAATGCGCGACAAGACAACGCACGACACGCTAATAGATTATGAATATCATATCATACGACGTCCCAAAAGCTACGCCTGCTGTTGCTGTTGCTGCTGCTCTTTATCCGCCGTCTCAGATACTGAAGCGTTCTCCTCCGGTGCTTTGACATCGTCTAGAGAAATATCTCCATCTCCATCCGCTGTCGGCTTAGCACCACCTTCTTCTCCATCCTGACTAGTAGTCTGCTGCTGTTCTTGTTGCTGCTGTCCTTGCCCCTGCTCCTCCTGCTGCGGCTGCAGCTGGGAAGTCTCCTGTCCCGCAGCCTGCAGTCCTGGCGCCTCCTCCCCTCCACTCGAGAGATCCATCTCCACACCCCTACCATCCTGTAACCCTAGATCTTCCACTCCGACTACAGAGGGACCTCTGGCATGCGGAATATCCTCCAATGTTTCAGCCGACGGAGCTTCACTCGTGCTTTCATTTCCATTCGTGTCCGCTGTCACTACCGTCGCCGTCTCCGTAGTAGTGACAGACCCCAGCTGCTGATGTCCTTGCTCAGTGACAGTGCTCTCCACTACCTGGGCAGTGAACCCAGTATCTCCCATAAGCGCGCCGCTTTCACCCTCATGTTCCGGCGACGAAGGATCGTTACTCAACCATGGGATTGGCGTGAGAAGTGCTCCACCCAGAGACTCATCGCTGCCGAGTGTATGGTCCGGGAATAGGAGGCCGGTATCGGCGCCGTTGATGATCGCGCCGTTGGGCTGGGGAGCGGCGCCATGGTGTGTCGAGTGGAGAGGGAATATTTCCGCGCTGCTAGTGACGCAGACGACACGGTCGACGGCGCGAAGATATGCGGGAAGAGTGCGGTAGTGGGCCGTAGGACGAACGATGAGTTCTGCGAGACGTTGGATAGTGTGTGGTGGTTTCGAGGCGAAGAGGGATTGCAAGGTGGATTTGATGGAGTTTAGGTGGTGTTGGAGGGGTTCGGGAAGAGAGGAGCCCTGCGAGGACTGGGATTGGGAGTCGGGGATACGCTCAGTTGTGGTGGATTGCTGCGACGATGGTTCGGGCTGTGTGGAGGTTTGGAGGGTTGTAGATGGCGTGGTTGTGGGGACGGTGGGATTGGCAGACTGCTGTTGAAGGTCGGGAGGGATACGCGGCATTGGAAAAACGTTATATATGATCTGGTTGCAAGTTTTAGTAGTTGGTGATTGGTTTGGTGGGTGGTAGGGGGTTGCGCACATATTCCAATCGTTCAAGCAGGGGTTCGACCATGCTGGGCCATTTCTCACTGGAGGAAACGGGGCACGTCAGCTCCGATTGTACTGTTGATGCTTGGTTGGGGCGCAAGTTGACATACTAGTCCATCGTGCCGCCATTGGCGACTGTCTCGAGGCTTTCTTCGTCTGCGAGTGCATGTTGAGTTAGCTGGCTGGAGCTTGAAGCGGTGCCTGACAAGCTCATTGTGGAATGAAAGCAAACGGCGCAGGTCAAGAGGCACGAAAGCAGCATTGCAGTTCGATCCCAGCAGTGACAGTAGGTTCAGACTTACCCAGCGACATGATCCAGCACTTCTGCGCCCAGCGAAGTGAAATGCGACAGGGCCAATAGGGGATGTGCAGAGGAAGAGCAGCAAATGACGGGCGGAATTGACATGGCTCGATCTGGACACGCGGGGACGGCGTCTCCCCCGGCAACCGCAGGCTCTGATTGGGCCTGCCAGCCGCTTATCACTGGTGCACGTGATGGTTATCGGGCGGATTTTTTGCTCCGCCGTGGAGGGGCTGCTTTTCTCTTCCCCAGATCTCCCCCCTCTGCTTGGTGCGTGCTGGTGCCTGTCCATCTCCTTTTTTTTTAATACCCTCCCTGTTCTTTTATATCCCCCTTAATCTCAATATGTGGAACTCCCGCAAGGTGGGGATCCTCGGTGGAGGCCAATTGGGCCGTATGCTGGTCGAATCGGCCAACCGCCTCAACATCCAGTGCAACGTTCTTGATGCGGAGAACTCCCCGGCTAAGCAGATTAGCTCCCACGATGACCATGTCACCGGCTCCTTCAAGGAGCGCGAAGCCGTCCGCGAATTGGCCAAGTCCTGCGACGTCGTGACTGCTGAGATTGAGCACGTCGATACCTATGCCCTGGAGGAGATCGCCTCGCAGGTCCGCATCGAGCCCAGTTGGCAGGCCATCCGCACCATCCAGAACAAGTACAACCAGAAGGAACACCTCCGCAAATATGGCATCCCCATGGCTGAGCACCGCGAGCTCGCTGAGAATACCCCCGAGGCATTGGCCAAGGTTGGCGAGGAGCTTGGCTACCCCTTGATGCTGAAGTCGAAGACCATGGCCTACGATGGACGTGGTGAGTCACCCGTGTCCCAATTGCTGTTCTACTATCTACCACCAACCTCCACTAACCCAATCCCTAATCTATCAGGAAACTTCCACGTGCGCGGTGCACACGATATCCCCGAAGCCCTCGAGTTCCTCAAGGGCCGTCCTCTGTATGCCGAGAAATGGGCCTACTTCAAGATGGTATGTCCCACCCCCCGCCTCCACACGAAATGACCCCCACCACCACCATCTAACACCCCATACCGCAGGAACTCGCTGTCATGGTCGTGAAGACCAAGGACGAAGTCCTCTCCTACCCCACCGTTGAAACCGTGCAAGAAGACTCCATCTGCAAGCTCGTCTACGCCCCCGCCCGCAACGTCTCCGACGCCATCAACCGCAAGGCGCAAGAACTGGCGCGGAAAGCCGTCTCGGCGTTCGAAGGCAAGGGTGTCTTCGGCGTGGAGATGTTCCTCCTGGAAGATGACAGCCTTCTCCTGTGTGAGATTGCCAGCCGTATCCACAACTCGGGCCACTACACCATCGAAGGCTGCCCCATGTCTCAATTCGAAGCCCACATCCGCGCCATCCTCGACCTCCCCATTCCCCCTCAGAGTCTCCAAATCCGCCAACCCTCCATCATGCTGAACATCATCGGCGGCTCCGCCCCGGACACCCATCTCAAGGCTGCCGAAGCGGCCCTCTCCATCCCCAACGCCAGCATCCACCTCTACAGCAAGGGCGCCGCCAAACCCGGCCGCAAGATGGGTCACGTCACCGTCACCGCCCCGACCATGCACGAAGCCGAATCCCACATCCAGCCTCTCATCGACGTTGTCGACGACATCCGCTCCCAGCGCAGCGACGTCCGCTCCAAGCCCCAGAAGTCCGGCGTCTCCAAGCCTGCCCCCTCCGTCGCCGTCATCATGGGCTCCGACAGTGACCTCAAGACCCTGGTGCCCGGTCTCAAGCTCCTGCGCGACTACTTCGGCGTTGAGCCCGACGTGGAAATCACCTCCGCTCATCGCACCCCCACCTACATGGCCGAATACTCTGCCAATGCCGCCGCCCGTGGCATCAAGGTCATCATTGCTGCCGCAGGAGGTGCCGCTCACCTCCCCGGTATGTCGGCCGCTCATACCGCGCTGCCGGTGATCGGTGTCCCGGTTAAGGGTAGCTCGTTGGATGGAGTCGATAGTCTGTACAGCATTGTGCAGATGCCTAGGGGTGAGTCTTCCCCTTTCCCTTTCCCTTTCCCTTTCCTTTTCCTTCTCATTCCCTTATTACATCTATCCCTTCAATTCCATATCCGTCACCTGTCACATGGACTACTCCTGCATGACATGCATATCATACATGTTGCATGCATCCAAGCTGACAATATGTTTTCATTTAACAGGTGTCCCCGTCGCCACCGTCGGCATCAACAACAGCATCAATGCTGCCCTCCTGGCCGCTCGTATCCTCGGTGCTTTCGACCCGGCTATCCAGCGCAAGGTTGAGGCGTATGCGGAGAGCGCACGCGCTGAGAACATGGAGCTGAAGGGTACTAAGCTGCGCGAGCTTGGTTGGGAAAAGTACTTTGAGCAAATGTAATGGATGTTATGATTGAATGGGTCAAGTTGTTCAAATGGGTTGAAATTATATAGAGTTTAGAAGCAAGTTTTAAAAGGGGTAATGATTAGGTTTTCCTGAAGATAATGCTTCATTATTGCATATCGTGTGACTGTAATGAGCAAGATAATTTACTTACACATTAGTATACATTATACAGCTACTATCTATTATAGCTGTTGTAAATCTTGTCCGAACATATCGCAGGATATCACAATGAATTAATCATTAACTACTAACACACTTGTGCTGATAAGTGAAACATTAAGTTCGTATAACAAATGAAAGACACAACGTCACAAGGTATCAAATACAGTACAGGCAGAATAAAACAATGACAAAAGAGATACTTGGCTGCGTGTATGAGCATGTTGAACTCTACAGTCCCTCCACACTATTGACCTAAGCAGTTTGAGGGTTGAAGGCCGTTTCGACGCCTGGAACCGTGGTGCGAGTACCACCGCCAACGTTTCCGTCACTGAACGCTTGGTTGACTTCATCGGAGAATTTCTGGGACGCGGCCGCATGGTCATATGTCTTGGAGTGACCATTGGTATGTCCATTTGTATGTCCATTGGTCCCGGAAATAGCGTGCTTGCCATTGGTCACTCGACCATCCATAGGCTGCGCACCTCCGTTGGTCACTTTCTCATTCTGGGTGATAGCGGTAGTCCCATTGGTGACACCTCCATTGGTCTGGTTAACATTCGTGACTCTGCCGTTTGTGGCGCCTCCATTAGTCACTCCACTAACACCACCCTTTTCGGCAGGTGATTCCCGTTTGCGAGAAATGTCACCCGCCTTAGGAATATCAGAAGATTCCGAGGCGCTGCCAATGCTGAAGATGGGAGATTCCCAGCGTTCACCCTTCATCGCAAGTTCCTTGTACTCAGTGGCCTTGGTACTGATGCCGCCAGGAAGCTTGATCTCGGGGAAGAGGGAATCATGCAGAGTTGTAGCTGTCTGCACCTTAGTGTCTCGTTTGGCAATCTCTTGCGCCTTCCGCTTCTTGTCCTCATTTCTGGCACGGAAAGCATCAAGATAGCGGGAGTAGATGTTGGGCGCGTTTGCGGGATCCTGGCTACTAGCCTCCTGTGCCTTCTTTGCCTCACTGTGGATTTCGTAGGCAAAGGCATCTCCCTTGGCGAAGGCGTCCCGGATCTGCTGCTCGAGTACCTTTTCCAGAGTTGGGCGGACGACCCGGAATAACAATGGCTTAAAGACCGTGAATAGGGTCTTGTGCTTTGACTTCTTCAACTTGACGTTGAGGGAGTCAATCTTAACAGTCACCTTATCCAATTTGATGAAGTTCTGCCGGTCTTCCTTCTGGGCAGTGGAGGCTGCAATCTTGAATCCAAAGCCTTCGCCACCCAAGAAGATGTCCATGATTCCCGTGTCGGTGATAGCAGGGAATCCCTGCTTCTTGTTGACATAGTAGCTCACATCTGTAGAAGTTGTGTTAGTAAAAAGTATCAGAGCGAACGACGACAACTAGAGATAATTTAACGTACCTCGGAGATCGGCTTGAATTCCGGACACCGAAATCATAATCTTTGGGCACATCGTCAGTATTATTCCCCTAAATAATCTTGATAGTGAGTCAACCAACCTTGTTGTCCCTCTTGCTGCTGATTTTCTTGCGTCCCCACCGGAAGTAGTTGTCGCTGCCAAATTCCACGACGTTCGGCATCAAGTTATCGCTCTCAATGACGAGGTTTTCCACAACCTTTCAGATTGTTAGCCACGAACTCAGCATAAGACAACTCAGGTATACTTACGACATCGGCTGCGGGATCAGACACTTCGATACGAGGAACGGGGACATAGCGGACATTTTCGAGAACTTCAGGTAGGATAACATCCCTAATGTCCTTGACGAGATGCTTCTTGAAGGCCATGTTGCCGCTGTTGTCGCGACCAAGGTCATCGAAGAGCTTCTGCATCGCATCCCCAAATGCTTTGTTTTGAGGGTCTTGGTTGAACTGATCGCCAAGGAACTTAAGCTCATCAAGAATGCGATCGGTATGATCCCTGTAGCGCTCACGCAGGAGGTAACGGCCATGGTCAGTGAGTTGGTCCCACTGGCGATTGCAATCATCATCCATAATATAGCCTTGCTCGGTTAGGGTTTTCCTGTGAGATTATTAGCACACCGCCTAGGTTCCTTTTGCACTCGTATACTCACCGGATGAAGGTGTCCATGTTTCGGAACCATCCTTTCAGCTCAGGATCCCTGTCTGCATCTCGGTAGATGTTGTCCAGAGAGTCAAATAGATTGTCCAGGGACGTGTGGTTGGCAAAACGTTCAATCAATGTCTGGTCAGAGGGGGTTAGTGACTGCTTATTCGACAAGACTGACTGACGTACCCGAAGATTGGCCTCCATTCGCTGGATCTTATCGCCGCTTCGGAAGCCCTGGACTGAACCAGCACCCTGCTGGGACAAGTTCCGTCCGTGGGAACCATACTTTTCAGCCATCGAAAGAAGAGTTCGGATTGCCTGTTGGTCTGTTTCACAGTCAGTCGACCGTCTATGGGCCCATGTCGTTGAAGGATAACTTACAATCAGAATGGCCTTGAATCTCAATGACCATCTTCTTCAAGCGCCAAATAGTCTGATCCCGTCGCTCTTGGGGCACCTTTTCTGACAAGTAGCTCTTGGTCCTGTCCTTGTATTCACGAGTACGGCCCTTTGCCTCTTCAGGGACATTCTCCGAAATCTTATCCTGGGCTCTACCTGCACCTGCAGCAAGACCAGCGCGCGCGTCAACATCAGAGACGGATGAAGGTTCTTGGCCACCGGTGGCAGCCTGAGCCGCAGTACCAGCGACTTCCTGCTTACCCTCCTGTTGATATGTGAGTCAATTGGTACGGCAATATTGATTCAGAAAAACTCACGTCCTTGTTTCTCCTAAAGCGAGACTTGAATGTTTCCTTGTGCTTGGAAAAATCAGGCTGCTCGTGCCACACATTCTCTTCAGCTGGCTCATCAATCTGGGAAAGTTGTTCCTCTGATGGCCTCAGCTTGTTTGCGGCCTTCTGGGAGACGTCGCCAGCCATATCACGTGCCAGCGTCATAGCATCGTTTACTGGACGATATTGTTAGACTCCATGTTCCCGGTCAAGATGCAAGTCAACTTACATAGCTTTCGGAATTCTCCGTTCGTGATCAGGAGCCGTCCAAGGGTCTTGAGACCCTCTAGGGCTTCCTGACCGTCTTGCTGGGCCGCATCCTTCGTCACAGGCACACCTGGCTTCTCTGTATCCCCGGAGGAGACAGTCTGTGCCTCCCACAGGAACTCCTGCAAGAGCTGACCCTCATTCTTGCTCAGCATAAGTTTCTTGGCATGTTCGATAACGTTACGGAGATCCTGGACGAGGGTCTGGCCTTCACCAGACAGCTCCTGGGACGGTGACGAGAGCGCCTTAGATTTGAGAGCACTGTTCAGGGCAACGTCGCATTGTTTGTTCTATGATGAATGATACCATTGTCAGCAGGCAGCACAAACATGATAATTGAGTCATTGCACTCACCGATGGAAGCTTGCCATTCTTGAAGGCTACATGGCTCTATTAGCACAAGATATGCTGATACACGATCAATAGTATTAATTTACCTTGATAGATTCCATAAAGCTGCAGCTTCTGGTTGATATCCTGGAGCGAGATTCGGGTTAGCGTCCTTACTTCCAGCTTTCGAGAAGAGTGAGAGGGCATCATACCTGTTCCTTCTGCTTGGTGTTCAGCGGATGATTGACTGCTTTGGACGGCATTGCGGCAAGATGACCAGATTGACTGGCTAAAATTGACGTCTACGAGGCTCCAAAGCCAAGCAAGAAAGTTTTCTTGTTTTAAGTGTATGTATGTGGGAGAAAGTCGGCAGTCGCAAGGGGGACCACTGGCCAGCAGGTTCGGGGCGTCTGGCCAAGATCCGGGGTTAGGTATCTGAGAAGACAGACAGAACAGAGATCAAACAAGGTAAAAGATAAAGTGCACGACAAGACGATAAGCAGACGACAAGGCTGATCTTCACTTTGAGACTGCAAACAAGGGATAAAAAAAAAGAGTCGCGTCGCTGGGTATCTCCGGAATGAAGGACGCCGAGGACGGATGGGGTATTAGGTTGACAAGGGTAGTAAAGTTGTAGTAGTGTAACTTGTAGTAGGAAGGGGGGGGAGGAAGAATGTACGCCGAAAGAAATCGTGGTATCAATTAAAACGACGAGTGGATCAAGGGAAGGAAGGAACTACGACGACGAAGAAGTTTTCTACGGATTTAAATACAACTGGACGCATGCAGCGAAAGGGCAGGAGCGTAATGGCGCGGGTGGTGCCTGCCAGTTTGGGCCAGCGCACCTGTTTGACGTCATGGTGTCGTTGGTGACGAACAGAACAGGCAAAGGTGAAGTCCGGGTTTGTGTCTTGGTTCCTGAAAAAAGATTTAGTCGAGATAAACAGCATAGGGGGTGGAAAGAAAGGAGGATTGAGTTTGTACGACGATGAGATCATCATCGTGCCGAGCGATGAAGTCAAGGGCGGACGCGCCAGCTCAAAGATCTGGCCCGCCATCCACTCACGATCGGCGCTACGAGCCTGGATGTTGCGCGGATCATCCCTACGACTCCCTACTTCAGCCCTTCTAACAAGTCGTCGGGCTGAGCCAGCTGTAGTGTTCTTAGCTAATGGATTCATTCAGGAGTTACTGAGGTTGCTTGCATGCATGCACGCGCGAGAGAGAAGCAGCAATGGGACTTGAGAGCCATGGAATCATTTCAACCGGAACATGTGATCCATCCACGTCAGGAGAATTGGTGCTACTACTCCGTACCTATAGATAGATAGATAGATAGATAGATCATCCCATCCCTAAGGATGCTGGTAGCTTAACTTTGAACGGGCGCTCAACAAGTTGATCCCATCAACAATAGCATACCCGAAATCTAATTGATGAAAGACCAAAAAAGAAAGAGAAAGCGGATCCCTTCCCATGGCCTGATATCAAAGGAAAACATTTCTTTTTTCTTTTTAAAGTAACGCGGAAATACATTTTACTCATTGGCAGCCTTGGAGGAAAAAGCAAGCTTAAGCTTCTTCTGCCTTATGGGGGTGACTGTGGACTTTATGTGGGTATTTGCCCACCCTCCATTGCGACTTAGTGCAAATTGCAAAGGACTACTAGTACTTCCCTAGTAAAAGTAAATAACTACACTGCTTTTACTAGGGAAAAGCAGTGTAATAAGATCGACTGATTGACTGTCCGCGACGCATCACTGTGACGTCACGAGTAGTCTTTCTCTTCTCGCTCTTGTCTCTCTGCCCTTCGAGTATCTACTCGAATTTGTTTGTATCGATGTATTTTGTTCACTTCATTGCTACGGTATGAGTGCGGTGCCTGATGCTAAATTTGGGAACAAGTTTCCATGGTGAAAAAGGGGACGGGTTTCCAAGAAGGCTCGAGAAGCAAGGGAGGGCTCACGAAAAATTCATAATGTCAAGCGTGTACTTGACGCGTGTCTTTGAGCGCGTTTAGTCTTTCTTTTCCTCTCCTACTACTCCGGACCTATGGAGTCTGTTGTAACTAGCTTGCTAGAGCTGTACTACCGTAAGCTTATAAGTGCGGTCAACTGGCTCCGATCTTCACCAGCCACACTGTCTCTGGGTCTTCTCCAATGAACGATTGGCCGGTAGATCAATGGATGGGCGCCAGCATCGCTTACGATCAAATCCCGAGCTACCTACACTGAGTACGGAGGTTGATGTTCCCGTGCATTTTCTCGAATGCTTTGGAGGAAAGCGGAGAGATGCTAGCCCACATGGCCCGATGCGATCGGCCTTTTGGTGTGGCTGCTCGCATCCCTTGCAGCACTTATCCGCAACCGGGAGACTCTCGTAGGGCCCGCCCGAGTTCTCCCTGCTACCGACTGTCATTCAAGTACATGCATTCTCTGAAGGCATCCCACAGAGGAAGAGGTGAAGGGAAAAGGAAATCAAGATACAATACACATAGAGGGTAAGGTCACTTTTTCTCCGAGTACTATCGTTATCCGACATCACCTCGCTCACATATAACATGTGCAACCAGAAAAGAAAGAAAAAAAAAATCATACAATATTACCAAAACACAAGGGCATAGAATAAGGCATTATTGGTGATTTATGAAGCAGACATCCCTTGCCTTGGCCCTCGCCGAGGGCCAGTTTATCCAATGTCAAAGCCTAGGTATCCTGTTCCTGCAGGCACCATCGTAGAGTAGCCAGCCATATAGGCTGTAGAGCCCGCCAGGTATGGGTTCGATGCATGTAGAAGACGGCTCCGAGCGGGTTCGGACATTTGCTGGAATTCCCCCAATATACCGGTCGCTCCCCACTTGCTTGCACCATATTGGAGGAGATTGTTGATCTGCAAAAGACATTCCGAGGCGCGCGCGTAAAAGCTCATACAATCTTCACCACTCAAAATCAGCTGTTCCGGGGTCTCCGGAGGTATGGAGGGTAATGCGGGTATCGAAGGGTCCAAGAGAAGGTCCTGGTTTTCTGTAACATCTCGTATGAATCGTCGACCAACTTGATACGTCCTCTGGATATCCAGGAAGGTCATCAAAGGCAACCAAGTAGGGTTCTTCAGCATCTCATAAAGTTCGTTAATGTACTGCATGCAGCAATGGAACAGAACAATTTTGCTGTATTCACATAGTGCAGTCGGTTCGTCGCCAGCAGAAAGAATCACGACGATCGTGTATGATAGCTCCAACCGGTACAGGATAGGGAAGTGGTTTGGTATATTACTCGGGATTTTACCAAACCACTCATATGCTTTTGAGCAGAGAGCCCACGTCGAGGCCGGAGCTTGAAGAGAAGTCTCGTGTTCATGGAAATATTTTCTCTGGTAGCCCTCCGACAGTATCTGGCGAATTTTGACAATGTGCCACGCAGGCTCTGAGCTCCGTAAAAATATATGACTCGTTTCGGTTAGCGATGCCCCTAAGGATGTGGCAGAAGATGGCAAAGCAACATCGACGGACTCGTCTGAGAACGAGAAGGTTCTTTCAAAAGCAGTGCTTATTCCTCTTCAGAAGCGAGATTGAGTTCCTTCGTTAGCTCAAGTATCTAGTACGGGTCTGGAATCATTCAACATACCTGTCCAAGCAGTAAACACAATGGAATACACGGCGACGCAGGTCCAACTGCTCTGAGGCTGACTGAACATCCAAAGGCGGGTCCTGGTGTAGGCCTAGGTCGACTGCTACTCTAACAGCCATCCCTACCAGGTACCAGCTGCGAAAGTGTTGGGGGTCGAATAAGGAATATTGGGCAAGCAGCAGGATTGATTGGATACCGGCTATAGTACCGGGGCGGATGACGTCCTCGGCTTGATTCATTGCCATTGAAATATGAGATAACGCTCTGCGATGACTGGTATCACCAATCTTGAGGGAGAGAGACGCAGAAGCAGTGGCTAAGACCATATGCAAGATCCACTTGTCAAAAGGCTTGGCAAAGCGCCCCCCAGCTTGGTAGACCGCATCTACAGAGGTCCAGAAGCTCGTTTCGACGAAGAATGGAAGCTGTATGTGGATGTTGTCGAAATAATGTTGTAGTAAGTTCGGTATTTCATTGCGCGGCGGTAATGACTGCGCCGGTAGTCTTGGTATCGACTCGGCTTGTGACAGGGACAGAAGAAGGTTGGCGAAAGAAGTGTTCGAAGTAATCCCATGGAAGTCTCTCGAAGTCGCATTGACGGACCTGATCAATGTCAGTCCCAGAAACATCAAGCTAATCTGAGCGACCACTCACAAGAAGCCAAAATCACCCACGAGGTCATCGATGTCAGTGACTTCTTTGCCACCTTCCTGTGCGACAGCACCTGCTGAGGAAATAGATGTGATTGAACTCTGATGGACGACACCCCTTTCATCCACAGATAATGATGATTTCAGGCGACGAAGATCTGCAATTTTCTTTTCCAGTCTTTCGCAGTATCCCTCCAAAGAGGCGACATAGCTTCTTTCCTTTCCTCTGGCAAATTCGTCACTTGCGCCAGAGCAGGTGCTCGCTTTACCAACCCTTTCGCATGCGGAGCAGGCCGGAAGCTTCCCGTCACATTTGATTTTGGCCGTTCGACATCTTGAGCAAGCAGCCACAGGTCGACTGACTTTGAGGAGCGGTCTGTCCAAGAATGAGGTACCCGACATGCTAATTATACATATTCTCTATATCGTACTAGAGAGGGAATAAATTATTCACCAGTCGAAAGGCTAGCTTTGACTCGAGTCCTGCCCTGTCAGCCAAGCTGTTAAACTCGTGACAGCACAATTTGAGCAGATCATAATAGGTACCTACCTTGTAGATAAAGTAGGAGGGATGAGCAGCACAAGTCGCTTTGTTAAAGAGAAAAAGAGGCGCTCAGACGTAGATCTGTTCGGTTTCTATTAGCATGCAGGAAGAACTCAGTGGTGTTCAGCGAGAGCTCCTCGCATCGGATTTATCGCGCGTATTGCAGTCATCTAACTAATATACGACGGCAGGATAGTTGGGGAAAACATAAGTTTTCAACTCCATGTTTCCTTCTTTTTTGACTTCTTCTTGGCTGATGGCCCTGCCTAGGTATGTATATGGCTTTAAGGACTAGAACTCAGAGGCAGATTACTCACCAGGCACTAGCGCTATCAAGTTAGCCGGAAGCCTGGCGGGGGAGGCTGGCTGAACGGGCAAAGTAGCGAGAGGGGTTCAAACTGCCCCGAGTACAGAGAGGGCTGACGGGTGTTAAACTGTCCCAAGCAGTACAACCGTTGTGGGTATAGAGGTCGGAACAGAAAAAAAAAACTAAAAAGAAAAAGTAAGAGACAAATCACCGTTAAGCGAAAGGTATCGAAATCTCAGGAAATCGTAGTGCTGCTGCTACTAAGCCTAGACTGGGAGCAGATGAGCCAGTCGTAGAGGGTGGAAGGGAGGAAAAGACAAGTACCGCAGGCTCTGGTACGCAATTAGGGTCACGAGCTAGTGCAAAAGCAGGGGGGGGGGGCAGAGGAGGGGGGTTCGTACCGTACCCGTCAGCCCCGTATACCTAGTAAGTACTAAAGTCAAGTAGAAAGTACCTTAGTCGTCGTCGTTGACTGTTTGGCGGGCCTTCCCCTATTAGCCTCTTTTTATGAGATTATATTCCGAGTGTTCAGGCTGTACTAGCAGTTGATAGACTCGCAATATAGTTGACAAGTTGGAGGCTACCAGTGTTTGTTGGAAATTAGATATGGGTAAAATGGGAAGGGAGGGGTTGGCTTCAGTGTCTTATCAAAACAACTCGTAAGGTAACCACCCGCCCGGACACCAAGCAGCACCAGCACCACCGGCACCACCGGCACCACCACGGACATCTGGCCCGAACGATTTTGCTTGTGGACCGCTTACTGTCATTGGGTGCCACACAAACATTTCCCGGTCAAGGCTGGCTCCTGCTCACGCCCCTCCTTTCATTGCCCCCCAAATGGTCCCCACCTCCCCCACGCGCAATGGGGGCTGGATTTTTTCTCCCTACGCAAATTTCTTGGAAACCACACGGGACCAGAGCTGTGCTTGTTGAAGCAAGATCCAGCCCTAGTATGCAGTTTTATATCTACATCATCCGTTGTATCAGCTCTCACCCTACACTTTATTTGTGAGGCATCCGCTTGAGTGTTATGCATAATCTAGCGGAAAAGCTTCGGTCAGCCGGTGCTAGTACGGTGTCCGTATTAGTGATCTTCATGCTGCAACTCCCGGCATTTGGCCGGTCCAGAACAGAAAATAGGACTACTACTATTAGTATCTATTGTAGTGCCTACTTACTCCCCCTATTCACCCCTCCCCAAAAGAAAGGTGCTGATTGACCGGGGGGTGGAAGAGAATGTCCACACTGACGTCTCGGAATTCGCGAAAGGGATACATAATTCAGATTTGTATGAGCTCGTCAGTGTCATGATATGTCGCAACAGAAGGTCTGTCTGTAGCGATAACTGCCGATGTTGCAGTGGCTGGAATTATGCAACCAGAATCCTTGCATCAAATTTTGTTGTTCGGGGCGCTAAACTAGTTTTTACACCCTCTGTTGTCCGCTCATAGACGTTTGTAAGCCAGTCAATCTTCCAACGGAGTGTGGTGTATTAGTTGCGAAATGCTAACCCTAGTATTTCTATCCTCATAATTTTCATTCGGACTGAGGAGCAGTCTAGTCAATACGGGGTTGTTAGTCTTCGAAGTCCTCACTCAGAAAATCAATCATGACGGTAGTGACTACTAACTAGTAGTTGATCAACACAAATTACTAGCAGAAGTTCTAACTCATTAGAGGCATTTGCAGACACCCGCCCGTGCTTACCCATATACCCTTTTGGGATAGCTTTCCGAAGCTTGGATCAGATGAACCAACAAACGGTTCCGACCATGGCGTTAAGATCCTCTTCGCCTCTTTCTTCATTTTCGCGACTCTGTATCCATGGGATGTTAATATTGAATGCCAACTACTTATCTCCCAAAGGGGGCTAGACTCTCTGGAATTTAATTCCGCGGAATTCCTCTTGAGGCTCCCCATAATATGTTGGTAGACTTGTCGGCTCTGGTCCGAACTACAACCATGCAAAGAGTGTTGACGAGGAGACTTGCCAAGGGCTTACAATTGCTGAGAAATTAGGACTGACAAAGAAAGGGCAGAATTTACTCCGTAGTACTTAGGTCATGGCAGTAAGTAGTATTGATGCCATGTACGACCAAAGCAGGCAACCAATCGATGTAAGGCTTACTATCTCGAGAGTGCGATGGCTATCTCTTCGATAGTTACCTCATCCACACTATTCAATTTTGTGCGTACTCGAAGAGCGCGGCTCATCTAGTTTAATGACTTCAAGGCTCTTACAGTGTTACCTCCTACAGACTCACCTTCGAAGAGGACTGAAGCTGACTAGTTGATAGTACTAGATAGGTAGTGCTGGTAGTTTACTACTACTGCTACTGCCCCCTTCCCGATTTATTAGAGTAACCCCAGTAGTAATTGATACTAGATCATCCGCCACCGCAGATCCTCGAGAAAGGTTATGCATACTTTTTTACTTATCTGCTAGGTCATCAGTGTATGTATCCTCGTGTCCGTGAATCTTCCGACCTACTATAAGCTCTCCCTCTCTATTCTTCTCACAGCCACCGGAAATTCAAAATAATCTGACGGACTGATCGGATCGCGAAGCCATCATTTCCATTTCTTAAATTGTCCGGTACGGAGGAGAGGGGAGGGGGAGAAAGAGGCCCACCGGGGTGGAATTTGTCCCACCCGTCATTTTCGAGGCCAGTGTTCGCAAGGGGCAGCTGTGGGTGGCCGTAGTCCTGGTAAGTGCGACGTCGGTCATCGGGGCGCTCTTTAGCGTGCCGTCGATCCAGGCGGGAGGTGGACCGAGGCCTGCTTCACTTCAGTTTCCACCTCACCCCCTCCTTTGCGCCCCATTTCAAATTCGCAACTGCATATCTTGTCTTTCTTGTCAATGTTTGAACGGGTACAGTGAGTCGGAATTCGTGTGAGGTGCTAGCTGAGCTCTTCAACCTGTACAACCCCCCCACCCCTAGATCTGTGCAGGTATTGCCCGCCTACTCCTAGCAGCTGGTGCATGTCAGAGCGAACCCTGAATATGTCGAACGTGCTCGTTCCTCAAGTGCTCCTTCAAATTTCCACAGTCGCGTGTGCCTGACGCTCGGATCAGACCTCTCAAAAGCTTCCCATTTTTTTCAGAGCTTTATGCGATACATAGAATGCAACGTTGATGATTCTCTCGGCTAAACTTGCAAACCTTCGGTCAACCTAATATAGGGGTGCTCCTGCACGACATACCACAATGGCCACACATTTAAACTCCTCAAGCTCCCGCCCACAATTCACCAACCCCTGGTCGGACTCTCCATCAACAATATCAGAGCCGTCTGTTCATACCCCTGATAGCCGGATTGCGCATACGTTGACTGCTTGTACGCGGTGCAGACATGTACGTAGTGTCTCTTACTCTATCGCTGACTTTGTTTATACGTGATTCCGCGTTCTCTACCATGTACTCCTTGATTTATCACGCTGGCTCGAAAACAAAAAGTTTCTAACTCTTATACAGCGTAAATCTAGGTGTGATCCCGGAATCCCTCGATGCTCACCATGCGAACGCGTCAACGCCAAGTGTGTCTTTTACGATTCGGCGTCTCAAA
This sequence comes from Aspergillus eucalypticola CBS 122712, assembly GCF_003184535.1. Lineage (NCBI taxonomy): Eukaryota > Fungi > Ascomycota > Eurotiomycetes > Eurotiales > Aspergillaceae > Aspergillus > Aspergillus eucalypticola. The sequence continues at coordinate 954,329 of NW_020290282.1, forward strand.
GGACATTATCAAGGGATCATATTGTCTCGCTCCGAGAAAAAGCTCGTCGGTTAGAGAGCGAGCTTGCTGAAGTCGAGAGACAGTTTCAACATGCAGCGGACGCGGAGCTCATGGTGCGCGGGGCAGGTCGCATTCGCTTCAAGGAGAATGACGAGTCGAGATATTTGGGACCGTCCAGCGGTATTGCGATCACGCGCCTCGTTATGGAACTGGCCAAGCAAAATACAGATTCCAAAAACATCAAAGACGTCGTTCCTGAAATGACAGCACAGGAGATAAAAGATGCCTTTGCACAAGAGAGCTCCAAGCCAACGTCAAAGGTGTATCCCATGATCAGTTCGACGCCGCAGCCTACTTTACCACCAAGACACATAACATACAGACTTATTGATGTCTTTGTAGTCAAGGGTACGTTCGCATTCTATCCTATGCAGCTGTACAGTCATGGTTGACTTGCCGTTTAGCCCAGGCAATGCTTCCGACCTTGCACGAGCCTACCTTCCGCGAAGAAGCCGAAGAGGTGCTTAACGGGTCTAATGATCCCTGCCATAATTTCCAATTACGCATGGTGATAGCTATCAGCATGCAAAAGATGAGCACTATTTACGCAGGCTTGGCGGACAGTTATTACCTTGCGGCGCTGCCATACTTGGAACCGTCGTTAAAACGAATGGACCTTCGATCTTTGCAATGCCTTGCCCTGATTGCTCAATACTCCATGCTCACGCCAACAAGGACAGCGGCATATTGGGTCGTAGGAATGGCAGTCAAGTTATGTCAAGACTTAGGGCTTACCGATGAAGCGACCATTACTCAATCTCCCAGCGGGCAGACCTTGAACCCTCTAGAGATTGATATGCGAAGAAGACTGTTCTGGATTGTCATATCCATGGAGTACGGTCTTTCCCATAGCCTTGGTCGCCCGAATTGCTACTCCGTTTGTCACGATCACATCAACGTCAAGTTCTTCGAGCCGGTGGAGGACAAGTATATCACTGCGGATGGCTTCCTACCAGGAGCAAAAATAATCCTACCCAAGTGCATAGCTATTCACTTCCTGAAGATGCGGCTGCTCCAAGCAGAGATTCGACGGACGCTCTACCTGAATAAGCGCGATGTACCAGTCGACGACCAAGACCCATGGTTTTCGCAAATGCTTCAGAAGATCGATTACTGGGTAGCTTCGTGTCCCAAAAATGATGGGGGTAGTGGCTTGAGTCAAAAATGGTAAGGACAATTCCCGACTAGCTTCTTTGTTTCTGGGTGCTTATCTATATGTGGCTTTCAATAGGTTTCATGGAAGACGAAACACGATGATTGTCTTTATGTTCCGGCCTTCTCCCCAAGTGCCGGAGCCTTCCGTTGAGGCTGCGCGAAAATGCTATGATGCGTCCGTATTCAACGTAGCAATGCAGAGAGAACAAATCGCAACAGGATCCGTTGATTTGACATGGATTTTCACCCAGTCACTTTTCATGGCCTTGAACACTATTTTATGGTCTCTCTCTTATCCTGACATTCGCAGAGAACACCCTATTGACGAAGTCAAAGGTCACCTCGGCGTGGCCCTGGAGGCTATTGTTCTTGCTGCACAGAGATGGCCTGGTGTTGAATCGGCCTTGGTACTCTATAGGAGCCTGGTTGCTGCTTGCCTTCGCGCATATGCTACCGAAGAGTCTTTCGTCGTCCATTCGCCGTCTAATCATGCAACTCCGTCATCTTCGCAGGATGTCACGACACCGCTATCCGTCTCTAGCCCTGCAAGTACGTCGGCATCATTCCCCTCACATGGAGCTCGCGCAGCGAATTCTTCAATCCCCGAAAGCAGCGTATCGGGTGGCACATTTTCGAGGGGACCTTCTGCAGACCCCTCATTCTCCTTCTCCCAGGGGTCGACCTCATCACCTATTGCCACTGAATCACTGCAGGCCGCGCAGCACCCATCCTGGGATGCTCAACTCACTCCGCAATCCGTATCAACCACCACACAACCCTCATTCAGTTCCCCCCAATCCTACAATGTACCGACACCTTCCTACGCAGACTTATCGTTCGACCCGACAACTCCATACAATTCTTTCCCATCCGTCGTTCCGGGCTTGCCAGGCTGGGATCCCAATTTCAATTTAGCGTCCACGACGGCTAGTCATCTAGCCTATGTCGATGCGACGGTCGATCCCATGAACTGGATCGAGACGATAGGAGATCAATATTCCCAATACACCAATGGCGCTTACCCCATGCCCCCGTGGCGAGGAAGGACGCTCAGCCACCAGGAGCAGATGGAACTGATGGAAACGTTAGAAGACAACATTCCTGACGTTTCGGCGCAGTTATTAGTGCAAGAATCTGCAACATTCTACCAATCGTGACATGTTCATGTTTTTTGAAAGCTTTCTATGAGGGCGTCTCGCTCTTCTTGATTCAGTCATATCAGCGTGTTTCTTGAGCTTTCTTTGTACGGGCCATCTTCATCTGGTTCGTTTCTTCTTATTGTGTTACCATAATAATTTTGGATTTATGGATCTCAATATACCCAAGGGTCATCGTGTTGGGAATTTGATGAGGTTCATCTGGGTGTTTGGAGCGAGTCGGTTCCGATCACTAGTTCGGGATTCAAGGGTTCAATCAAGGGTTTTGGTAGAAGAGTACAAGCTTATTTTATTCTGTCATTAGGTGTTGACATGGCTTAGGGGTCAAAGAGTGGCCACAAAGCCCTCTCGCCTCAGGCAGGTCAACTGCATATTCTATAGATGGGACAAGTGTAGTTATGGTTCTAGAAGCAAGGAAATTTCCGGGTGAAACTATGCAATAACCCCAGGTAATACTTTCCGAGGGGCGGTGCTCTGCCACTATTTTCTCTCCTGGTTTAGGCCAGCGCCCAACAGGGGGGTATGAGAGACGCTAGTAAGGCGCTTTGTGCCCATGCGTGTCGTGGCATACATGGATCACATCCACGGGAAGAAATGTCTAGATGGCCAAACCTGCGATGGCCAACAGGATGAATACGGTAAGCAGGTAGTTAGTTGACCTGGTCTCGAAAGACAAGAAAGAGTGAGGGAAGAAAAAGAGGGAATGTCCGTTACCGATGCATACTCCGTATCTTACCCGACAATACGCCCGAGTATCGGTATTGTTAGCGCGTATTGATACCGAAATACGGGCGCGGAGGCCGAAAGAGGGAAGATCGAAGAAATGAGGGCGCGTCACGTGCCCATCCCGGGGCTCTTGCCGTCATCCAACATCTCGCCGTCCGTTTCTCCTCCAGTTGCGGACCAAGGGTTTCCCATCCCAGCGCTTTCTCGAACTTCTACCCACCCCGCCAGAATTCGACCTAACCCACAGACCACGCCATTCACTCTTTCGCTGGTCTTTTCTTCACTACCTGGTGCTGTTCGATATTTCACCTCAGTGCTGTGTCGCTTCATTGGAATGTGTGACTTTTAAGACGGTCGTGGAACGTCCTGCTCGCCCGCTTGAGCGCACCTCGACCGGCGTTTCCCCCCATATCCTCGTCTTGATACTAGTCTGAATCTGCTGTGATCTGCTGCTGTGTTGAAGATCTTCGATTCAGGTCTCCCTTTCGCGAGGCTCGGGCTGCCCAGGCTTAGGCCAACCTCCTCTTTCGTCACCCTGCACTCCGTCCTCGATGTCTGATCGCGCCTCCTCGGCATCATTTCGAGTAGGACCTCCATCACCATCGTCTCCCGCCGCAGGAGCTCTCAAACAGAACCAGTTGCCAGCTCCCTTGTCCGATCGAATTCCACAGACTCCGACATCACCTCCGTTGATGTCGGTAAGCGCCCAGAACTATGCCACCAACTTTGTATCCTCGCAAGCATCACCTAACCAGGCGACCTCTCAATCCGCAACTCTCTCATCACCCCCGTCTTCCGCTCCGATGTCCACTCAAGCCTCGCAACAACCGACGGTAGGTACGGCGAATTCGTTTCCGACGCCGGCCAGCAGCGTGAGCGGGCACTTCACGGGTGCGACTTCCTTCGATGATTCTGAACATACAGAGAAGCCAATGGGCTCGGCAGCTCCAGACACAGGTGCGCAAGCAGCGAATATGAATGCCGCGGCCATACAGCAGGCGCAACACAGACGGACAGATCATGACCGGCATACAGAAGGTATAAATATGGAAGTTGGAGTCCGCGATTTTGCTGCGAACAACGGAGGCGACGCTATGGATATCGATAGTGAGGCGCCGGCTTCATCCAGTCGCAGTGAGCCAAGCTTGGAATCCCTGCAGAAGAACTTTTCGTCTGCCTTTCATGTTTGCAAAAGCTGTAAGAGCTCCCCAGTCCTTGGCATGGCTGTTGCCACAATTTGCAATGCACTCTCTCCCATCTCATTTTTGGATTGAGCTTTGTTAACACATGTGGCTTTATGAACGTACAGCCCATATTGCGACTGGACCGGATCCGTCGCTAGATCTCATCTCACTCTACGGATTAGGTCCAGTGGCAAAGTCTGTTGCTCGGATGGATCCTGTAACGGGCGAGAAGATCAACAGGCTCAGGAAGTCTTATGAAGGAAAACTGAAGGGCTTGGGACTCGCAGGGAGGAACAAGCCAGTGAAGACTGAGCCTGGTGCGCCCGGCAGCCTTAGGCACATGACCATGTGGCCAGAGGAAGAATGGCAAAACCAGAAGGTGTTCGGGAAGGAGATCAAGGTAGCGGACATGGACTCTGCGCTGCATAACTTGCAGATGAGGGCCATGAAAATGGAGCCGGGCACGGTACCGAACAATGAGTATTGGGAAGATGTGCTGGGCCACGAGAAGCCATCTAAGCACGCCGGTGGCGACGCCAGCAAAAAGGGCGTCGCACCCCCTCCCAATGGAGTCCGGATTTCCCAACCGAATGGAACCCCAGCGCCTGTTTCAGACCAAGAGCGAGCCCGGCCTAGCAGGGGACGTAAACGGCATTACGACGACAACAGCTTTGTTGGATACGGCGAAGGTTACGCAGACGACGATGACGATGGGGCATTTTATTCAAACAGTGAAGGCATGGGAAAGAAAAAACGGAAGAAGGTAGGGCGTTCGGACGGTGAAATGGCATTCTAACATACTGATCACATTCGCTTATTTTTCGAAAAGGACCACGTTTCGAAGATATCTACCCCTCTACCTGACCGAGGTGGAAGTTACGGGGTTGGTATGTTTGGGATCGGGGCCAGGTAAACGAACGGGACGGAAACCTGATGGGATGAAAAGCTTTGTGGCTTGTTCGTTTCTTTTCTCTGCCTTCTTGGCTTTGCTTCATGCATAGGGTCCTTGTTCTAAAGGTGAGGGCTAGACCTTTGTTGGATCTGTGTCTGGCATTGTGAGTTGCTGGACAGGTTCAGCAGACCCATGGTCATGTCCTCGCCATATCTGTTAATTCTCCGTACAAATTTTGCATCACGGTGCTGGATATACCCGGCTTTCACAATGGGACGGCGTTGGAGGAGCCATGATTTGTTGCGGCACGGTTTTTGCCTGTTTCTTTGCTTGCACTCTATTCTGTCTATGTGCTTCCTGATTGACAGGGAGCTGGAGTTGTAATGACAATTTCTTTTTTCGCTGTGTTTACTGCTGGCCATGTCGACAGACTCCGATGCCAGCTTTTGAGCTTTCCTTCTCTCTTGTGCCAGATGGACCGTCGCCCGCCACTGGAAGAGCATGTATTTCTTTTATTCGAGTCTGTTGATGTGCGGCGGATTGCTTGGGCGTGATAGTACAGGATCCTAGCTTAGCATCGACGATGCTTGTGTGATACAATACTAGATGGATAGGAATGACATCTACGTTAAACGTGGGTAGTTCAGTCCCATCATGGATAATAAATAAGAGCTGGAAGCATAGAAGCAAACCACTGCAGATTCCCTTGACACCCACCCTCACCCATATGTACTCCCCCTTACTACCAGTAGATACAAACCCATACTATCTACCCAACACCTCCCTCTATACCAAGTAGAGAATTGCACAAGAGATGAGAAAAATAAAAAAGGAATTACCCAAACCAATACCCATTCAGCTCCTCCAAAGTCCTCTCCCCAACATCCTCATGCCGATTCTCCTCCCATACTTTCCCTCCCTCTCCAAACCGATTCGCCATATATCCCAGAAAGAAATCCAGATTCTCCCGACACTCAGGGAACGTCTCTTTGAAGGTATCATATAGCTCTTGCACGGAAGGTTTGCTGCTGCTGCTGCTGCTGCTGCTGCTACCACTATTACCACTTCCAGAAGCATAGGTGACTTTCTCCTCAAACAGGCGTAGATAGCGTCTCGTGTGCTCTAGATCCGCCTTGACATCCAACTCCCATCCGTGCTCCATATGGCCTGGGATAATCTTCAATGGGTGTAGATGATCGATCATGTCGAGGGTTTTGAGCCATGCGTGTACGAGAGCGGGGGATTCGAGTTCTTCGACCATATAGTATAGTATATGTTCGTAAGTAAGTAAGTAGTTTCAGAATGTACTAGATAGTAATAAGCCAGCCAATAACTCTCATCCAGGATACCCCTTCCGAAACCTTATCCAACAACCTATGGATGGATAACTGGAAGTGAATTCCGCCAATCCTTCCCCCAAAAAGAAACAACAGAAAAGGGAGGGAGGCGTTAGGGGGAAAACAAACCAAACATGCACACTCCTCCCAAACACAACATCACCCGCAACCACCGTCCTACTTTCCGGAATCCAGAAGACCGTCTGATCCACACAATCACCCTGCACCGGACCCAACAGCACAACCGGACTCCCATCCAGCATGAAGAAGCTGGACAAGTACGGGTCCGGCTTGCGGGGCTTAGCGGGAACGGCGTCCGACCCGAGCACCGCCGGCCAGTATTTGACTTTCTGGTCGTATTCGGCGTTGATGCGGGAGCAGACGTAGGGGGCGGCGTAGAATTTGGCGTTGGGGAAGGCGGCTAGGATGGGATTCGCGGAGAAGAAGTGGTCTGGGTGGTGGTGAGTGAGGAAGATGGCGGAGGGGGCGTGGGGAGTTAGGGATTTTATCCAGTGGATGGTGGATTCGGCGTCTGTGAGGAGGAAAGGGGGGTCTATGAGGAGGGATGCATTGGGGGTGGTGAGAAGGGTGGTTATGGAGGAGAGGCCTTTGGGGGTGGAGGTGTGGTGGTGGGTTTGGATCATTGTTAGATTTGAATTGGGGGTTTATTGAGGGTGTTAGTTGGGTGTATATTGGGGTGGATTTGGGTTTATATAGACTTGTACTGTATATGCAATGCTCTGGTCTGTTGGTCAATTATTACAGAGTGAGTGCTGGATTGGTTCTATCCGTGATAGGATACACCCCCGCACGCAGTAGCAGTTGCATCATATTGATTTGGGGTGTTTTGAGACCCTCTGTTGTTCGATGCCGAGGTTGATACGCCTGTCAAAACTGCCGCTCGTTGTACCGATTGTTTGAAAGATGAAGACCAATCAATCCGTATTTCCGAATTGCAATCGGAAGCTCCGGAAGCTGAATCTTGCAGCATATCCTGGCTCATCCGTGCTATCAAGATCCGCAGTGGAAGCGGGGTTGGCGTGATGTACCAGACTATTATTGGACTTTGCCACATCTCTGGAATAGATTAAGTACCCACCTTGTGTATGACCCCGCAGCTATCAAGAGAGTCCGTGACACTGTTGGTATGAAGATAAAAGGTGAATTACGCAGTACGAAGCGTAGATAGAAGATGATTGTAGAAGGTTGGCCGGCCGATCCTATCCCGCTTTGCACTAATGGATAGTGGCAGCTTGACTTGCAATAATACTTAGCTCTCCGTCTCAGCGGTATACTTTGTTAATCAAAGGGGAGCTGCCTATCTTAGCTCTTTCTAGGACTGCATTGTAGCCATAAATTATATGCATAATATGGCAGATTGGCGGGAGGTAGGAGTAGTAGGGATGTTTGCTGTGGTAGCTACTGGGGCTAGCTAGCTTGATTATGATACCTGCACACATGGTCGTCCCCATGCTTCGCCTATACATTATACACTAATACCGGTGTGAGCTGTCCTTTCGCTCTAGCATTAGATGCTAATATCTAGTCGAATTATCGCCGCCGTTCTGCATGGATACTCCATAGACAACGGCACAGTTCCCATTTAGTGGCAGAAGTGCCCTAACCGCCAGGCAACTTGGGTCTTGACTCCGGTACATACGTTGCTAACAGCTTATTGTCCAGAAAGCATGTTTTAGGCTTTTTGACCTGATACTATTGACCCGATTTAGGCTCATTTCACATACATTGTCTTCGAGAGTACTCGGAATAGTTCGTGAGAATCTACCGCCGAGCTACAAGAGGTGCTTGAAAAGTTCCATCCTAAAGAGTTGAGTGTGGACTAACGGCGTCTTCGAGTCATGAAAATAAGCCAGTTTTTGATATCCTCTCTGCGAATAAAGATCGCTTCCAATTCAGGTAGCTGACTCCATGTCTACCAAAGCTATGCATGCATTCAAAAGGGTAGGTAAATGCTCAGAACCCAAAGCATCGGAACACGATTACACAAAGGAACAAACATAACTACTTCTAAGCCCTAAAAACAGCTACATCTCCGCGGACTCTCCCCCAGCCCTATATCTCCCACATGCTATACCTCAATAACTCAATATCAAACTCACCAAAACCCAACCTCCCATGTGGGGTGTGATTCCTTATCGCTTATCAGCATACCCCCACCCACCTTCACATACCCAGAAAAGAAATGGAACCCACCCAAATGCCGACCCGCCAGCCAATCCCGCAGCCGGTATTTGATGCAAGTGCACCTAACCGCAAGGCAACCCCGAGGTCGGATTCGCATAAAATCGATAAGTCATAACCTAACTACAGCGTTTCTCTTACAGATTACTCCTGTACAAGTCCAACCTTTTTACATTTCCTATACATATATTTTATATCTACATACATATATACGTCCACAACCCTTCCGATCCAATTGCCTATAAAGAATTCAATATGGACCCCCTCACAACCGCCCTCACTCGAATCGACGCCCTCCACTCCGAAGACCCCACGAAAGTCTCCAACACCGACATCCCTTACGAACTACACTACGCCGAGAAAATGACCAGCTACCTATACAAACACACCCCGGACCCCTCCCCGACCCTCCAGCTCGCTATCCGCGCCCAGCATCTCAAGCGCTGGGAGGTACCCCGCAGTACTTACCCCGATGGTAAAGTAGGGTATTATTCCTGGCGGACGGCGGTGGCGCGTCGCCAGGCTGAGATAGCGGTGCAGGTGTGTCTGGAGAGTGGAATTGGAGAAGCGGAAGCGGAGCGCGTGGGTCGGTTGATTCGCAAGGAAGGGTTGAAGGGAGGGGAGGATGCGGAGGCACAGATTTTGGAGGATGTGGCATGTTTGGTGTTTTTGGATGATCAATTTGAAAAGTTCAAAGAAAACTATGAGAGGAAGAAGGTGGTGGAGATCTTGAGAAAGACCTGGGGAAAGATGTCGGAACGGGGGAGGGGTTTGGCATTGGAGTTGCAGATGGGGGAAGAAGCAAATGATTTGGTCAAGGAGGCTTTGATGGGTTAGATTCCGGTTCATATCTATTTGTTTTACACAGGACTGTTTCTTTGTTTATAATTATTTTTGGATATCTTTTATTAAAGTTAGAATTTTTTATTTTTTTTTTTTTTGTGGTCAAAGAGCCGCTCTATGGAATGGTGATCGTGGTATCTATTAATGTACAGTCGTTATGGCATGAGATAATGGGATGGTTTAACTTTTGGAGTTGGGAGATTACGCTCCGCCGGTGTCGATCAACCGGACCAAGGCAATCGCTGCTCCGGCTGCTACTCCGCCCACGAAACACATTTGTATTCCTCCCTTGATGCCTGCGACAACGTTGTCGCGCCCGGACCAGCCGCGCACCACACATGTCTTGATGTATCCGAAGGCCAGCAGCGTGATTGCCATGACTCCGATGCTCATGTACAAGGCCACGATCACTTGGTCGACGATGAAGTATGGGATGAGCGGGATGAAACCACCGACGAAGTAGCCCAGCGCGAGTGTGATGGCGGAGATCCAGGCCTGATTGCAGTCAGGCTCGGATTCCTTGTGGTGGAAGCTGACCAGGAAGTCGAGAAGGCGGTCTTCAGAGGAGTGGAGGGACATGTTAATCTGGTTGACGACATCTTCAGGGAGACGGTAGGAAGCGAAGATGGATTGAACGATGGAGCTTGTTTCGGCTGGTGATGTGTCGATGAGTTCTTTTGCTTCACGGACGGTGGTTTCGTAAGATTCACTGTTTGCTGTTAGGATTGATTGAGAGATACAGAGTCGAGTAGGAAACTCACGCTTCGCTCTTCGCACCGACATATCCTCCCAGGCCCATGGAAATGGCACCCGCGGTCAATTCGGCCAAACCACCAAGCACAACGACTTTAGTGTTTCCCAGCGCCGAGAGACCAGCACTCAGCGCAAACGGTACCGTCAAGCCATCTGATAAACCTAGAATGGCATCGGATACAATGCGTGGGTTGATTCGAGATCGCGAACTGCTCGTGCTGGCGGCGGTGCTGTCGGTGTCGGAAACAGGAGATGAGGCGCGGAAGGTAGAGTAAGACCGTTGAGCTTCGAGATCTTGCTCGGTCGGCAAAGCATCGGAATCTTCATTGGAAAGCAGTGGTTTGCCTGGTTTTGTCAGTTCAACTCGTATTGAATTATCCATTGGTAGGCGAGCGTACCATATGGAAGGGCCTGTTTTTGCTTTTCGCTCGGGAAGAGCTTCTGCTTCAGAAATAATAGCGCCATTGTAGATTGACTGGGCTGCTGCGGGCTGCCTCAGGCCTGACGTCAGAAGCCGGAGTCGGTGGCCGAATCTAGACCCTCTTAACAATTCCGGTAAGGCTGAGGGATTCTCGAGAGACGGCGAAGCAGGACGAGACAATCAAAGTCCAGGCGTGATAGAAAGAAGCTTGATCGATTGAATTTGTTCTGGATGACGATTTCAGCTAGAAGAAAAAACTTCTGGAAGCACTGATATTTATAAGAAAAGTCCCCTTGTGGCAGCCAGAATCGACTTTTTCTGATTATTCTCCAGACCCTTCCAGCTGCCTTGGCGCGGGCCAATCACAAGCGGCGTAATTGTCAGCGGGTGTAGATCTCGGCGCAAAGCTCCAGCAGCCCCTCGGGGTTAAGCCAATACACCGGTATTGATTGGCTTTCACAAAGCACCGCTGACATTTACCAGGACACTGACTGGCCAACTGCAGCAATGCTGCTGCTCGATTACGCACTCGGATGCAGACTGGTCGGTCTCCGATGCGGATAGAGAGCAGTCCGAGGAGGGGAATACACCGAATTCACTAGCAAAGTAGGTGTGGCGATGCAGCTAACATCTGACCAGGAGGCCAATGCTCAACACCAGTGTGAAATTTTTAGGGTGAGACGCGGCACGCTGTGTAGCATTGTGCACTTGTCTGTTGTTGCTGCACTACTGAGCAAATTGACGTAAGTGAAGGGCGATCTGTTTTAGGGGCTTCGCCTTCATAGCTGTGCCGTGTCCATGGAGCTTGGCTTCGATGGAGCCAATCTTTCGACAATCACTGTAATGGAGCTTGCCAGTTCGGGTTCTACGTTCCATGGCTGGGATTGAGAGAAATCTTGGGAGAGATACCGAGGATCGGCCAGACATCTCTCGTGAAACTGCTTACTTGGGCTTATTACTCAGAATAACTATACGATGAGCGTTGGAATACTCTCAATATTTGGGATTTCGCCCTGATACTCATTAAATCCACCTAATGAAGATCACTAAACGTTCTGACCCGCCTTCGACCGGTTTCACTAAGGGCAGGTCTGAGCCGAAGGCCGCGATCAGCAAGAGCGCCCACTATTCTCTCGGGTTTAGGTCATTAAGTTTGCGATGCTTCATTACCAGTGGAATAAGCTTACTTAGCTCCGCACTGCAACCCCTAATATAGGGTTCTGGAAACAAGAAGAAGATTTTATCCGCATATGAAAAAGTGTTGACTAACAATCATCATCAGTATCCTTCAGTCGATGACCGAATCAGATGTTCTCAAGTACTAGTACCCGAGTAGTGAAGCGTCAGACTAATGGTCCAGTCATTTCCAGTGTAGTATGTACTTATAAAATGGCGTGACTGCTATAGCTAAGCCTCCTGTGCCTGGATCGTCCCTGATCAGTTGATGATATATAGTATGTTTTGGAGGAATAGTATGGACTAATAATGAGCATTTTTCAATTTACTGGCTTCCTACACAGTAGTATATGATATTAGGAATTATGTCTCGGTGTGAGGTACTCCATGTCAATAACAAATCCTTCTATGCCTGCCAATCAATACTCTTGCCAGTATACCCAACTTTAATCCAACATGGCCAAACCATACGCAAGCCAACCACTATATCATAGCATCGTCCTACCAGTACTCTTGAGCACCCCACGGCAGTGCTCGTGCAGGACATGTCCACCAACCCCCACACGTTAGGGCTGTGGAATATTGCCCACCGTATGTTTCATCAGACGCTGGAAGGTCAGATTGATGGTCTTATGGCATCAGCAATCTCACCTGGCGGCCAGATAATTTCAACTAGGTCTGATACAGGTATATTGAGGTTGTAGAACACAGCTATGAGTATGGCAGTGCAATCCCAAATCAAAATGTGTGAGTTTCCTACCAGATTCCTAGCCTTTTCTCCTCATGATGACCTGCTAGCATCGTGCTCTTACCTTGGCGAGGTCAAAGTGTGGAATGGAAGACCTGGTTCGCTAGTTCACAGTCTCGAGAACTTTTACCCTTTGTCAGTAGAATTCTCATGCAATGGTGAATTAGTCGCCTCTTGCGGCTGGGATGGCACAACTAAACTCTGGAACAGCGCTTCAGGGAAGTCAGGGCATCACCTTAATCGTGTTTATACTTTTTCATTCTCTCCCAATGGCGAGCTAATCTCTGATTGGGGCGATGGCATTGTACGCCTGTGGGATTCAGGGGTCGGCTATGGAGACTCAACCTCTGTTTCCCATACTTCCTCAATTCTTTCTATTCATCCCTTGCCCCGTAACTCCAATTGGTCATGCTTGATGGCGCAACCCTCTGGGAATTTCCCACAGGCACTCCACAGAACCAGCTCGAGGCTCTCAAAAATCCCAGTACTGGCCCTGAATTCTCTGGCGACGGCCGCCTTGTTGCAGCATTTGCGGAAGAAACAATCATGATTTGGGACACAGGCAGTGGGAAATTTATTCGGGCGTTGGAGTTGGATATTGGAAATTCAGATATTGAGTATTACGCCAGTATAAAGGCTGCTTTCCGGCCGGATGGTAAGGTCATTACATGGACCCCGAAACCCTACAGTTCCAAATATAGGACCCATTTTCGGGGAAGCAAATTGAGACTTTCAATGGCTCGGTTGAGCTGAAATCATTTGATGTCTCCCACGGTGGTCACCTGTTAGCTGTCACTGACCGTACGAAAGTCGGCATTCGTAAACTTTCAACAAGGAAGCGCATCTACCTGGAAATTTTATATGATTTAAGAATGAGAATGGCTTTTTCGCCGAACGATATGACCCTTGCTGTGCTTTCCAAGAGCTGGGGTAAGCTCACCTTAGATTTGTGGGATGTGCTATCGTGTGACATGCATTGTTCCATCGATGGTGTCACTGGGCGCTACATTCAATTTTCCGAAAATGGCAATTATATGAGCACGGTGCATGAGCTATATCACTTAGAGACTGACACTGAGGGCCATCCGGTCTTTCTATCTGCTGTTGACGATCAAAAAAAGGTGGAGGATGGATGGGTCTGCCTCGGCAAGGACAAGATTTTATGGCTTCCTATGGAATATCGACCAGTGGAAGGTTTCGAGGGGTTCCGTATAACAGATTCCACACTTATTTTAGGATCCCATTCAGACCGTCTTCTATTTATTTGTTTTGACATGCAGGCTAAACGAGATGCTGTTGAGATATTCACTCCAGCCAGAGTCAGCGGAACATTCACCTCCTCTTCTTCCTGCGTAGTCTCTGACCACCACCTCGTTCAACAACCACCCATCTTCTTGAGATCCGGATAGATCCAGATCCATACCTTTGACCCTTCTTCTCGACAGTATATATACATATTCCCACTACAACCAATCTACAAAACAATCGCCATCCCCAAAATCCCCGCAGCACCCATAATACCCGCCATACCCGTCGCTTTCGGAGCCGCAGGCCCAGCACCACCATGCGAAGACGAGGTGGAAGGCGAAGCCGTTTCAAACGCCGTCGAAAAGTACGATTTCACATCCCCATTCAGACTACTGTACCAGGACGGAATGATTCCATTCTTCCATTCACTCGCGACTGATGACCAAGCTGTCGGGTTCGTCATCTCGGAGATGACAGAGGTCGGAACTTCAGTGATGAGGTCGGATCTGATGGAGGTAGGTACATCAGGGAAGAGGGTGGGCATTGTGGTGGTGGTGGTTGTTGGGTTGACTCTATTAGTTTGGTGGCTTGTTAGCTAGATATAGATGGGGTTGAGAGTAAGGAATGTGTAGGTATGTAGGTAGGTTTACAGGTTACTTAGAGGGTTGGATAAGTCTGAGTCGGTGTTGTCGTCTCGCTTTTCGATGGCCGGGTCGGAATCTGGGGTTGCTAGTGCTAGGGTTGATAGAAGTAGGACAGAGAGAGTTGTGAAGCGCATTTTGGTTTGTATAATAGTAAGGTATAGTGATAGGTTCGGGTGTGATTGGTAGGTTTATCAAGGCCAGGGGGTAGGGGAGTATGATGTTTGAAGAATTGGAAGAGGACTGTGGGAGAAGTGAGTTATATATTCAGGCTACTATCTATCATTGCCTTCTATGGACTACTTAGGCAGCCTCACTGCCTGCCATTGCACGTTATAAGATAACTCCGAGCCAAAAGCAGCGATCTACGTTGTGGCCAGACACCGGGACCTGAATTTGTAGCAGTGCATACCAAATTTGGAGAGGAAATAGCACCTCTTCGTACTCAAATCTGCTTCACTGTAGACTTGTATCATAAATATAATGATAGAGAAGAGAGAAGAGAGAAGAGAGAAGGAAGGCAGATGCCATGCGTGGTAAATCGTAGGCATCTACTCCGCAGAAGCGGCTCAGCTGCGCCGTTGAGGGGGGTGTGGTTGAGTTGATCCCAAACACAAGGCTCTCCAGCTCGTAACATTAATGACGTAGACTTTAGCATTATAGAAACTCCGTCGTGCAAAATATGCTTAACCATACGTAGTGGGCTTCTAGTTGCAAATCGGTTACACTGAAGTACTCCGCCAGATGGTGTGTTGTTGGGGCTGGCCGATAGCCGATCTCGCTGTAAGAGGAATAGGAGGGGCCACCCTCGACTGCCACTAGGAGTATCTATTCGCCTTCATTTTTTTCTTCTTCTATTCCACCTTATTCTTGAGCATTAGAGCATAACTTCGAGTGCTAATAATATTTCAAATGGTGGCTTATGCTTGTTTTTGCTTCTTTCTTCTTCCTTTTATTTCAAGTTGCATATTACTTCTTCCTTGTGGCAGAGCTGCGCTTCCCATTGAGTTAGTACTATTGCTGACATGCCAGGTTAAGGCGCATATGCCAGAGGACAATCCGTGCCATTCTGACGATTAGCCGACGAGCATACACAGCAGACACTGCTATCTACCGTCCTTGCCTCATCGACTGAACCTGCTCGTGCCTAACACCGATGTAGACCGTGCGTATCGCAACCACGACGACCGACCGACCCTCCGTACTACTTACTACACTGTGCGTCCTCAGGCAAACAGCGCGGGGTGAAGGCTGGCTGGCAGTTTTGGTGTTCCCGGCGGCTCGCTTAGTGGCCAATCAGGACCGTAGAATAACACCCACTCTTCCTATATAATTCATTGTAAAGAGGTAACTATTGCCTTCGGGCATTTGGTCAATTTGAAACGATACAGAGAAGATTAGCATGGCCCCTGCACTAAGGATGACACGCTCAATCAAAGAGAAGCTACCAGTTTTTTTTGCAACTTTTACAGACTTCATATGGAGGTGGGGAGTGTTTTGGTGTAGTATATAGTGTTGGGGAGGTGACGGGTTCGAGTTGCGTCGGTCGCTGCGTTTTTTTCTCATTCAACATATATAAAGTTGCTTTGCCTGGCCTCAATATATATATACTATGTTGCGAGTAACACTCATAGTACTTACAACAATTTTTACTTGATCAATGTGAGGTTGATGTATTTACTTCAGTTTTATGGTGAATATGCAGGTCAATCTGATAATATATATACACAATACTCCGTAGAGATCATTATGAATCAAAGCAACCACTTAATCAAGCACCTCCCTCCCGCTTGGCATATTCCTCCTCAATTCTCTCCTCGTATAATCTCTCCGCTTCCTCCTTGCTCAAAGGCCTGAGATCCTCCGAGCCCGTGGACAAGTATTCGGGTATCGTGGCACTGTTCTGGTCCATGCCTGTGCCAAAGGCGGACGCGCCGAGGGTATTTCCCGTTGCTGCGAGGCGGTTGGCGGAAGAATCAGAGGTACTGTCTGTGCCGTTGGGCAACGAGTTGGTATCTTTGTGTGGCATTTTCAGAGGTATTGGATTTTGTTTTGGTATCACTTTCTGTCAGAAGGACAGATGGGAGGAAAGAAATGAGTTTGTTTGGATTATGATAGACAGGTAGTAGTAGATATTGAAGGTAGTAATGGGTTGCGATATTGTTTACTTATAAGCGTCGTGGTGGCGACCCAGAATCCGCAACGTCATAGGCCACCGACCGTGGCTTAGCAATCCAAGCACAGAGTACGAGCTCCCAGCATCGCGGATATGATTGCCCTCCAATGGGTAGTTACTTCCGTCGCGCACTGCTAAACATCTTATTCGCTGGTACAATGCCACCACTTAAGCTGCTCTGTCTACTACTACGATGTCCTCTTCTCCACCCTCGGGCCACTGGCCCAAGAACTGATGAAAAGGAAAATAAGCTCCAAAAGGAGAAGTGCCAAAGAATACGCCTGTCAATGACCCGTAGGCCGTTGAACGGATTGTTCCGCCGCGCTGTGCAATGCAGGGACCAATCCGTGGTGAACCGCCTTCTTGATCGCAGTCACCCAAACAAGGTAAGTATGAAGAAAAGAAAGAAGAAAAAAGTCTAAAAGGGCGACGGGGGAACGTTGCTTATATAGGAATGGGTGGGGAACTATGGATAGCGCTAGCGGTAAGCGAGGTTTGGCGGCACGACTCGTTTCGGTATGTCACGTGGATACTATTGGAGGCCTCCTTGCATGCCAATACGCTTCGCTTTGAGGCCCACGGAGGACTGACATGGCTAGAAGTATGTTTGAGTTATCTACTCCGTATCCTCCGCATAATGAAAAAGACTGTTGTCTTCAAATGAATTCTAATCGGTGCACTAGGACAAGAACATCAGGTTCAGATATCGGGACCGATGCAAACCCAAGATCCAAGACATGAGAAAATTGCCAATGATCGGAATGAATCTCCATTGCAAACAAAAGACATTAAAGAGCGTCTGAGTTTGGAAGAAGTCGGTATCTAGCTCTGAATTGAGTCACCAAAAAAGGTCCTCGTTGCTTTGCGAACCCAATTTAACCATGATAGTGACAGGACTTAGTTCCTTCCTGAGCCTTTGGAGTAGACCGGAACAGCATAATTCGGACTAAGGACAGTCTGAAGCGGGACGAAAGGTTAACAGGAAAGTAGCCTATTCAAGGGGTTCAACTTACCTTGAGTGGTAGGCAACGTTCGAACCCCAAATGGCTCTCCGTCAAGGATCGGTCAGCTTCCACAAAAGAGACATTGTACGAGCTAGCCAGTCTCTTGGCTATGGCCAGTGCGCAATGGTTTGAATGCTCAATATTCAAAGCCTTCGAATTGATCATGTTCTTCCCCATATCGACCGCAAGGGCGAGCTTTCGGAAAAGATAGGTACAATGCTCGTCATGCCAGTAGCGCGTATAGGCTACGGGCACTTCCCCAGCCTCCAACTTCTCCACATCAGCGTCAATCGTCATCTTGGTGTCTAGGTACCACTGTCTGTCCCGAAAAGTGTCGTAGTCTTCCGTTGCCTCCGGAAAGTAGCACTCTGGAGGAATCCATGCGCGTTGCATCGGCTCGAATAAACAACCTCGTGCTCGCGCTTCATCGGGAGTCACTCCGCAATCGGTGTATGTATAGAGATTTCTGGTACGGGTCATCCAAAAGAATACAATTGCTCCTGCAAAGACAAGTGCTAAAGGTGCATATACGAGAGGCTTGGTGAGAAATATGAGGGAAAATATCCTCCGGCGTTTAGGCACCGGAGATTCAAGGCCTTCGGTAGATTCGTCTTCGTTCAAAGCTATATATTCACCACGCTCCGGTTTGCTTTGCGAAGAAGCATCATGATCATGCATTGGAATATATACTGGCTTCCGTGGTTGTTACTATGTCTTTTTGTTATTCCACTCGCTTGATCCCTTATTAATCCATGATTTTATTAGGGAGAAAGGCCACATACTAGACAGCAAAGCGGAGTATTTTAATGAAACAATTTATTAGGACCAAACGGGAGGCTGGAATTGAAGGAGAAGTTAGTGTAGACAACCTTTGGGACAAGCACGCCCGAATGTCAAGTGCTTTTCTACGTGTTGATTGCACCTCCAACTCTGATTTGTTTTCCCTTCCTAACCGGTTATGTACGAGCAAATCCGTGCCGTCTATTCCGACATTTTCGAGGATAATATGAAAGGCACTTAGGGACATCGATACTCATTGGCCCGATAAGGTACACAGAGGCATTGCAGGGATTATTTGATAGCGAATATGCCAGTATACATGCCCCGAAGGCGCTAAACATGTCTCGACCGGTTTCCAAATCATCCGCTATCTTTAGACGGAATTTTCAAGAGTGTCGGAATGAAATAAATACGGAGACAGTATCAACTTATTGTATGCTGAAGGCTAGTACTAGTGTTATAATTACCTTATATCTTCGATTAAGTCGCTTGCGGAGCTACCATTATTTGCTCGGACTATCTCTGGTTGCTCGGTTGCCTCATTATAATGTATACGTCCCCATTGTGGGGCTATTTCAACATTTAAGATAGTGGCTGAGTCGGTCATATACGGAGTCCGAATCCTGCTCCGTATATCACCATCTCATCCGCTTATTTAGCCGGCTTCAAGCTTTTTGTCTTACTTTGCTATATCGGTAGGTCCTATCCATGATACTATTTCCGTGGCCAATGAGACATGACGCCTTAGTCTACGGTCTTCCCTACCCCGCTCACATTGAATTCTCCGTCAGTACCAAAATGTTGAAAATGATGATGAGACAACTCTGGGATGGACACGAATGCTCGGCCCGTTCCGGGTGATGCTGATCCCTTGGCTGTACAGCTTTGCTGTCAATAATCTGGGATGACCCTCTACAATCCTCTACCGAGTAATATGATTATTGACTACATTACCACTGGTACAATTTACAGCATAATACAGCGGGGGAATGACACCATCGTGTGAAGATCTGACCTCACATTCACCCGTAAATCTTATAAGGAAGTACTTTCTGAGCTATCAGCTTAAAATTCTGGTCGTTCACCGGGTAGTCTAGCAGTCATTATCCGGAGGATTTACTACTCAAAGCGCACTAGGATGAATCTTGACTGCTACGGCTCATGAGGCTTTGCCCTATCCGAATAGAATGACACTCGCCTCCCCCTTCCAGAGCTGGGACTTATTCAGCACATAATGAATCAGCCTATATATGCACGGAAGTTACCGCCAACTTCGGTCAGTTTCCTGGTTTTTCATCAAGTTCACATGGAGTGCCTCCTTCCCAAAGTCATTTATTAGACTTTTGCCTGTACGATCTACGGCCACTGCCCCCCCACCTCCGCCCCAATATCTTATCGCGACAACAACATAGTCCTTAGACTAGATCGTACGAAGTCGACAAAAGCTATTCATAGGTCCAGGCAATATGAAAGGTTTTCATATTTATACTAGTAGCCACTAGGATACGTGCATTCGCCACATACCATATTGTGTGACTTGAACCCCCGGTATATCATGCCAGCGGGGCCCCGCCTCAAGGTTCGACTGGCAGATCCAGCGCCATCCCTCTATGATAACATTCGTATCTAACATGAAAACAGTATTCATCTGCAACTATTGTTTCCATTGACTATCTCTCTCACGATGCTAGACAGATTACCCCTCGAACTACTGCACATGGTGCTCGATCATGTAAGCAGTCCTCTGTTCCTCTCCAGAAGCGTTTGAAACAGACTAACTCGCCATCCCAGGTGACTCGTAGGGATCTCAAAAACCTCTGTGAAGTCTCCAAAAACATCCATGTAAAGTTGATTTCACGACTATATGAATCACTCATTATAAAAGCAACGCACCCATCAGCTCAGTTCTTGAACGATGTAATCACGAGGTCCAATCACTCGCAGTTAGTGCATACAAAGCACTTCAGGCTGTGGAGTGCATGTCATGAGATAGAAGTTTATCAATTTTGTTCTTTGCATGATTTCCTGGTTCACAGGCTTCAAACTTCGGATGATTCTGATGGACCCATGTCAAGACCGATACTGCGAGATCAGCAGACCACTACATTTGACTGCATTCCGATCTTGACACACAACATGCAGGGCATGACATCGGGACTCCCTCAGGGCCGACTTCAGAGTTTCCAGTACAGATACTGATTTTTGATGCACTACGCCGAGTCAACACTAACATGCTATAGGTGGGATCTAAAAGCGTGTCTTTCCGACGAAGTGGTTCTCTTCATCAACAATTTCTTAGAGACCCAAAAGAACATCACTACAATCTCTCTTATCACTGATAACGACTGTACTGTAGCCAAAATCAAACAAGCGTCATGCACCATAAATCTTGCCCAGCTTTCTAAGCTCCAATCCCTATCCTGGAGAGGTCTCAAGCGCTTTGTTGATTTCGAGTCTGTTAGACAGTTTATCGCTGCACATGGAGCTCAATTGAAGGCACTGCACCTCGATCTCATCGGCTGGGACAGCGCTAGACTGGCCTGGGAAGAAGGTTTTCGAATACTGCCCATTCCCAATATATGGATGCCACGGAACTTCTTTGCGCAATGCGTGCTTGGTCTTCCATGTATAGAAAGACCGATCCCCCTTCTCACAGCTCTTGAACGCCTGACTCTCTCCCAGGTATCTTTCAGCCCCATGAAGGTCCAATTAGTCGGTGCTCTGAACGTAGAGCGACTCCAAGCATTGCAACTCATCAACTGCCCTGGAACATTTAGCTTCCTTCGCGAGATCGTCCGCTCACGCGTGCCTCTAAGGCTGAAACTGCTCGAGTTGACATTCAACCCGGAGAAGCTGAACCAAATAACCGACGAGTCACAGGATAATGTCACCAACACCGTGAAAACCTTCCTGAAGGCTTTTTCCGGCTTAACTGACCTCTATCTTATGCTCCCAGCAGTCTCCTGGGACGACATATGTGGCAGCAT
Source organism: Aspergillus eucalypticola CBS 122712 (assembly GCF_003184535.1). Classification (NCBI taxonomy): domain Eukaryota; kingdom Fungi; phylum Ascomycota; class Eurotiomycetes; order Eurotiales; family Aspergillaceae; genus Aspergillus; species Aspergillus eucalypticola. The sequence continues at coordinate 975,819 of NW_020290282.1, forward strand.
GTTGCATCACAAGCCCACACTGAAACGCCTCGTCACGCACTCGCTCGTGAGTGCAGATTACGGCCACTACGGAGACGGAGATCTGTTTGGGTCGGTTGAATTCCGACCCAGCATATCCCACGATCCAGGGTTGGAATTTCTCGGAGTCTCGACATGTATCGAGGATATGTGTACATTTGCGGTATTCGCCACCCTATCTGTCCCCTTCCCCTTTTCAGTATCTATAATATTGACATGGATTGCCGTCAAATGCTGACCTGAAACTTCTCTGGAACAGGGCGACCACAGTCTCAGCACCACTATCAAAGTACTTCATATCAGAGCAAGTCGGCACTGGTTGCACGAACATAAACCAGAGAATTCTGTAGCCCATGATGTTCTGCCTTCCTACGCCGAATGGGCTTTTGGGCGCGAAGGATACTTGCATCTGCAGGTCTTGGCTTACGGGGATTTCTCTCACGACGGATGTTACAACGAGTATAATCTCCTTTGGTGCAGGACAGGCCTTCATGGTTTCAAGTTATTAACCCCTTCTGATGCGAAGTTTTGGGATCTGGTGGAGGAATACAAGGATGTTTTGGAGGCTTGTGCGTTCGATGAGTTGTTTCTTGAGAAGGGAGTGCCTTGATGATTGCTAGTTTTCACTTTCCTGAAGGTATTGTATACTTATATAGCCATGCCGAGTGGCTCAGGACACACTTACTGACATGCCCCGGGCGCTCAGTGAGCGGGCTGATCTCTGTAGAAGTCCTGTTCGGTAGTCTAGTTATTTCTGTGTGGTATGGCTACCATTTAGCAGTATTATTATATGCAATTAGCCCAGGCAATAAGTACATGATCGGTCACAGTACATAGGAATAAGGAGTATAACCCCGAAAGTCAATCCTCTCAATGCAATTAATTGCCTGTCCTTGACCATCTTCCACCGCACCCCGTTCACTCAGCACTAAGAGCAAGGCACGCGTCTACTGCCAATCCAACCCTGCATGGCCAGTGTTAGCTACTCCATGTATCACTCCTCGTGTAGAAGCAAGGGACAGCTTACCTTCCCCCCTTGATCTTGACCACATCATCAATAACATCGCGGTCAAGGTTAGGGAACATGTTACATAGCGTCTCTACGACGTTGTTGTGCTCTGCACGATGGATTCTCCGTGCCTCTGCATCCTCCGCACTGGCCTGACGCGCAGCAGCATCTTGAGCATCTGCCCTGGGAACCTGCGGAGAGGCTGCACTGCGTGGCCTCTCCGCCGATCGCCGGCCTTCACTGCTATTACGGGGTGGCTGGTACACGTTTGGAGTCAGTCGTGGCGACGCCCCAGACTGCGCGGGCCGATCTTGAGGGGAGTCTGGCTCATCAGAGAAGATCCTTCCAATGGTCGACAATGGTTTCTGAATGGTCCGCAGAAGCCCTGCTACTGGGGCCGAATCTTCATCGCTAGACTGCGATGTCTCCTTGCGCACGACCGTGCGTTGCGTGTCAGCAGAGCTTCGTGGCGCGGATTGAGAGCCTTCGGCGGAACGGCCTGAGCGTTGGCGCTCCAAGGTCTCCGACTCGCGGTTTTGCTGGGCAATAGCCGATACGGCTGCTTCAACGCTTCGCTCGAATTCTTCATCGCTCACTGTTAGGCTCGTTCGGTCTAGTGTCTCGATGAATTGAATCGCTCCCGACTAGATAGATGTCAGAATATGGTCGTGAACAATAACAGGAGTTAGCGTACCAGTGATGATAAGTAGTACCCAGCTTCCCCTCCGAGTTTATCCTGGTTGCGGAATCGCAGGATATATTGTATGTTCGATACTAGATGTTCGGGATTGGCCTGCAGCACCACGTAGATCAAAAGCGGCACGAAAGAATCGGCAGACGTGTCAGATCTTTTAGAGTTCCTCAGTAAACCTTGGAACATTAGCATATGTCATCTCCGCCCTTGCATTGAGTCTAGAACCTACCGAATATGACTTTGCAGCAGTTCAGTATGCAGATAACTTTATCGCGAGGAGCCCGATAGCCGTTGATTTTCAACAATTCTGTAACCGGTTAGATAAATGTCGATCGAAGGAAAAGAGGGCCCATCGCATACCCTGCTGAGCTAAATTCAGAAAACGACGACCGTGAGAGCTCACTGGCGGTATGTCCAGATGCTCTTCTTTAACCCAGCTGTAAATCCGCATCTTCTGAGCGAGAACTTCGTCTCGCTCGATATCCTCCTGATGCTGCCCTCGTCTCCATGGGCCATGCATCCTCTCCATCTCACGCCTTTTGCTTCTACTCGCACTTCGCGGAATTGTGGGCGGACCCGGAATAGCTGGGGAAAAGGTTTGGGAATATAGTCTATTCATTACGAGCTTCTCCATCCCCTCTTTGGCGTTGTCAAATTCGCTGTCGGACACATCGCGCCATACTTCACATTGAGCCATTTTGTTGGTGATGAACACCAAGAAATCGCTGATAATCTTGACTTGTTCATGAACCATCCATTGTCGCTTCCCGAACTCATGGAGAAATGAGCGTAGGAACTTGGCAACCGGGTCCGCAGTACGGTGACGCAGTTGCTCTAAGAAGCGATGGAAATCAAAAGGTTGATCTGGCTCAGGCTCGGGTGGCGGAGGGATTGTCGATGTCGACGAACGCCGACTTAACTTGGCCTCGTCGGCAGCAGAACTCTTGGGAGCCTTCGCGGGTTGTTTCTCAGCCGAGACGGAAGATACCCCTGTCGCAGACTTGGGCATGCGCGAGTCGTCAGCCGCCGATATACTGTGATCAAGGCTTGACTGACGAGGGGGAAAGTGGCTTTGTCCACCCAGGAACTGCTCGGCTAATTCCAAGCGGGGAGACATTATCTGTTCCTGCCCATCGCCGCGCGTGGAGTCTTGAAATTGATCCATAATGCTTTGGATTTCCGACTGGGAGTCATTGTCACCACCAGCAGTATTCTTCCTCCCATCTTGGTCATTCTCAGGCACCTCCGGCAACTCCTTATCAGTCAATTCGATCGCGGGCGAGTGTGTAATCGCGGAGTGAGGGTTTGAGGACACATATAGTTCATCTTTCGCTGGGGGTGTAGGAGGGATCTCTGCATTTGGCGACGTGGCAGGCTCCGGTCTTGCCGTCGTGGTGATAGAAAGTCCCTTCATCCGCTCCGGAAGCGATTCCCGCGGGGGCAACACAGGATTCGAGGGATCTGTGGCGGACGGTATCGGCATCGTGCTTGGGGACTCCGTGATGGTGGCCTGCGCTTCGCCCTGAGCGCTCTCCTCCATGTCGCCTTGTTGCACTTTTTGGCTGGTCATCGGCACTCCTGAGGGGTCATCCTGTTGCTCCGCGGCAGGCTCGAGGCTAGTCGAGCTCACTTGTTCAGTCGAACTAGAATCGCTGTGAACGGCCGGCTGGGCCTCCCCATGACCACTAGGAGCCGGGGATTCCGAGGGTTCTATCGCAGACATAAGCAACCTGCATGCACGCCAAAGTCAAACTAGAAAATCAAGAGAGCCTGGTTATGTAGAAACATGGATCATCATGAGGGGAAATATGCGGAGACGTGGTTCCCGAGGCTGCCACGTAATAGACCACGAATGTCGGGTAGCTAATATTGGCAACAGAATTCAAGGCCCCGGGGTCAATCAAAGTAGGTGTCAGGGGAGAGATTGCGGAAATATAGCAAAAAGGGCCCCCAGATAGGGGAGTAAGCTCCATCAGCGCCGAGGATGACAGCCCGCAATCAGCGGCGGGGGATCATCGTTCCCCCGACTTCCGGCTCTCATCTTGTGTTTCTCTTTCTCTTTCTTCTCTTTCACCTCAAAACTACACCCCCGCCAGCGTCTCGCTTGCGGTTTGCTTGCTACCATGTGTGGGATTTTCTTCTCTCTTAGCGCATCAGGAGCAGTGCTTCCTAATGAGGAGACTTGCTGCTTGTTGCGGAAAAGAGGACCCGATAACTACCATGTTCATAGCGTTGAACATAAGATAACCAATCCACGGTCAAGCAATGAAGAGCCCATTGCTGTTCAGCTTACCTTTGTTTCCACAGTCTTGTCGATGAGAGGAGGCTATCTTGTGCCCCAGCCATTAGTGGATCCTACTACGCAGTCCGTGTTGTGCTACAATGGAGACGCCTGGAAGATATCAGGTGAACCTATCCAGGGCAATGATGCGGAGCTGATCTTTAAGCTGTTACTGCAGGCTATAAATCACCCTTCTAAGGCCACTTCGTCAGCAGATTCGAGTACGAATGCTGTCCAAGGTGTTCTGGCTCTTATCAGTAGCATCTCCGGCCCCTTTGCTTTTGTATTCTATGATGCGATCAACTCAAAACTATTCTTCACCAGAGACTCACTTGGAAGACGCTCTCTACTCCAAGGTGTTAATGAGTCGGGGGCCTTCAAGCTGTGCAGTCTCTGCGATGGCACATCTTCGACCCACTTTAGTGAGGTCGAGACAGACGGAGTGTATGTGGTTGACTTAGAACATGCTATATTCCAGAATAACTCGATCGCAACGAAGAGTGCCGGTACGCCTTCGTTCGATGCAAGTTGCATACAGACTCTGCTCTGGGAGCATAATGCATCCGACCTCCCTCTTCGTCCTGTACGCACCTCTTCCTCATCCGATCTTACCTAGCTAATCATTATGTAGAGAAACCCTGTCCCTCCGATGAATAAATCTATACCCGAAGGAGAAGCTCCTCCACTAACCGTTGAAACTACCGCTGTCAAGGAACTCGAGCATAATCTACGTCAGTCCTTGGCAATGCGAATTCAGAATGTACGAGAACCTCCGACTGCTTCATCAGGGAGCAATGTGAAAGTCGCCGTACTGTTTTCCGGTGGCCTCGACTGCACATTACTCGCTAGGCTTTCTCATGAAATCCTACCAAAGGAGGAAGTCATTGATTTGCTCAACGTGGCATTCGAAAACCCGCGCGTTGCGGCCGCCGCAAAGAGCAAGGGAGACGCCACTGGCTCCGTGTATGAAAGCTGCCCTGACCGTATTACCGGCCGGGCGGCATTCGCAGAGTTGCAAAGAGTGTGCCCCGATCGCAACTGGCGGTTTGTGGCGGTAGATGTACCGTACCAGGAAACCCTTGCGCACCGTGAGACTGTCAAGCGTCTGATGAGACCCCACAATACGGAGATGGATCTATCCATAGCCTGCGCATTATATTTTGCTTCGCGTGGTCAAGGCCTGGCATTCGACAGTCGACAGCTCGATGCTCAGCCCATGCAATATGCCACTTCGGCACGAGTGCTACTGTCTGGTCTTGGCGCAGATGAGCTATTTGCAGGATACTCGCGACATGGAGCAGCATTTTCTCGGGATGGGTTCGCGGGCCTCATCGACGAGATCAACCTTGACGTCAGCCGTCTTGGAAAGCGAAACTTGGGCCGTGACAATCGAGTCATTGCACACTGGGGTCGCGAAGCGCGGTTTCCGTTCCTAGACGAAGAGTTTGTCTCCTGGGTGGTGCAGCTCCCAGTCTGGGAGAAATGCGGCTTCGGCACCCCTTTACCACCAGCGGATTCACCAGAGGCAGGGCTCGATTCGGAGAAAAAGGCCCTCCGTCTGGTTGCACTGAGACTCGGCATGACGAACGTCGCCCGCGAGAAGAAGCGAGCAATTCAGTTTGGGTCCAGAACAGCCAAGATGGAGAAGAGCAAAGTAAAAGGGACTGATGCTCTTACCTGAATAGATTTCCTTTCCTTTTCTTTTCCTTCCATCAACACCCTCCCCTTCAGATTCCCCCAATATGTCTTTGACCGTACCAAAACATGCCTCCACCCCCCAATCACATCAATACAGACCAGCAATGATGACAACTCTGGATCAGATACTTCTGAGACCGCCTCTTCGATCTATGCTCCCCATCCAGCACACTCTCGTTTCGACCTTCAAGCAGGCACGGCTCCAGTGACCCCCACAACACACTCATCGCCACACCTGTTTTATCAACTGTGGGAATGCAACCGCCTGCCCATCATCTAGGAGACTCCCTGCACCGTAAACGGAGCGGGATCTCCTGATGGAACCAGGACTGGTACTTCCCACACGCTTAGATGGCACTTTCTACGAAAGCATTTCCATGAGTGTGTTGGTATACTGGATGTCGGTTCTGTTTGTTGGTCGGGCGCGAGGGTATGGATGGTTCGGGCAAGCAAGAGGTTGTTTGTCTATGAAGTAGGTAAAAAGGCAAGTCTGAGCTGAGTCGATAGCACACACACATATATGCACATGCACATACATGAGACAGATAGAAATGTAGATGAGTTACGAGTGACGTTGACAAATTGATCAGTGGCCCTGTACGATAATTAAACCTATATAGCCTTGGTACATCTACTTGAATGAGAAAGCAAGCTTGAAAAGGTTGTTTGCGGCAGCTTCTACGGATTTATTGGCCAAAAGCTTCAGCGGAGAGAATACGGTTACAAAGAAGATATAATGCGCATATAAGATACTTGAATTGGAGAATACCATAGTTCACAGTCTGGTACATAAGCGCAACGGTAATAACATAATAGGCACTCGAATCAGTCAAGTACACGAGATAAAATAAAGAGATTAGTGGCCACGAGTCAATCCCGATAAGTGGGAGACATCAGAACCGGCCATGGAAACAGAGAAAAGGCAGAAGAACCATAAAACAGACCCACAGTACATGACTGGGAATGAGTGAATCACAGCAGCAGATGCAGAGATGCAGATCTACTGAAAAGTACACTGTGTAAGCTCCATAGTAAATGGCGCAAGAACAAAAGGAAACTTTTCATCTGTCGGAAGCATCACTCAAGAGACTGGATGATGCTTCCGACAGGTGGTGACAGGAGGCTCGACGCCCCCGCCCACAGAGCCCACTAGGGATAGGAATAGCACAATGAGCACAATACAGATACCAAAACCAAAACCCCATGCCATACCCGAAATGAAAAACCCAAGAAACTTTTTAGATCAGTTGGTGCCAGTCTTGGCCATGCTTCGCCAGTACTCCTCGCGTTGCTTGGACTCTTCAAGCATCCGCTCGAGCTCCTCAATACGGCGCTCCATCTCGCCTTGACGCTCAAGCTTGCGAGCACGAGATTTGCGAGCAGCCTCGGTATTGCGGGCCCTCTTCATGGCGGCGGGGTCGGCAGAGTCGAACTTGATTGGAGGCAACGGCTTCCGCTGACGCGCATTGACACCGGCCACTGTGGAGTGCTTGGTGCCCTGACGGGATGGGGCAGGAGAGGCAGACGGCGCGGGCGAGGCGCTGTCACGGATCACTGGAGTTGGAGGGGGTCCGGTCGCCTTGGGCTGTTGAAGGGAAGCAGCAAGCTCAAGGGCAGCCGAATCCAGGTCCAGAGAAAACCCATCCTGAGGGAACAGAGACTCCCACTCCTCAGGCACGGCGTTCAGATCCATCTCGGTGTTGATCATAGGAGATGTGTTCTGACTGAAGAAGCCAGGCGTATCCAGCGGGGGAGTGCTGAGATCGGTGAAAGTCGTCGATGGGGGAGCCGAAGCATCAAAGAACAGATCCTTCGGCGAGACGGTGCCCGGAGGGGCAACCTCTCCCATCGGGCTGAAGAACGAAGTGTTGATCTGGGGCGAAAGCATGTTGGACTCTGGGGAGCTGAGATCGTCCCCAAAGCGGTTGGACTGAAGATCAAAAAGCTCAGGGAAATCTAGAACTGTCTTAGCACCGTATACATAAGCGTGCACTGCCCAAGTGACGAGCTTACCTTGAGCGATGTTGGGGGTAGACATGATGCGGCGATGGTGTAGATACGATGCGTATTTTCTCTTTAGGTTTTGGTTGTGCTGATTCGGAAAGGCGGAATAGTTGCCCGTCTTGTCGTTGAATAGAGGGACGGGTGGGCGGTTAGAGTAGGCAGTGTTGCTCACTGCAGGAGTAGGATTCGAAGCGGCAGGTGTTGCGAACCGACGCGCGAAATGCTTTCGCAGAGCGGGGTGAGACCAAGAAGACGGAGACGAGGAATATCCGGAAGATTGAGCGGCTAATCTGGCCGAAAGAGGAACCTGCGCAGGCGAGCCTGGGAGCTGCTGATGCAAAGCTGAAGAGTGTCGTCTAACAGGATACCCTGGTTGGACCAGAGAAGGTTGATATGCGGATAATCTAGGGGTAGAATTGATCGGTGCTTGAGCACACGAGTCCCTGAGTTGCGGCGGGGGACACGGAGCGGGAAAGAGCACAAAGTCCTGCGGAAGGGGACTGGGATTGTTGTTGTTGTCGCTGGGAATCGAATTCACTGGAGCCGATGGCTGCTGAGGCGGGGGCGTGGGAAGCCATGATTGCTGTTGGGTATCCGTGGTGAACGACGAGATGTCGAACGGGAAAGCGTTGTTCGGAGAACTTGAGCTACGCAAAGCGATGCTAAAGTTCAGAGGTCCTGGGACAGGAGACTCTGAGGGGGTGGAAGAGGAGAGATTAGAAAAAGACGAGGTCCGAAGAGGATCTATGGTGTCTGTCTCGTACGAGAAAGACGTAGCTGGTGCGGGGGAGGCGTTTAGCAGGCCATTTTGAAAGCACGTAGTATCAGAAGCGGTATAAGTATGATGCTGTATGGTGACTGAGTTGTGATGAAAAAGAATAGAGAGATGTGTGGAGTGGGAAGAAAAGATGAAGTGGGAGAGAAAGAAAAAGGAGGGAGAAAAGAAGCGCCAGGCAGCGACGGGAAGCCAGGCACTTCTTAACTGTTTGTGTGTGCGGTCTTGCCCGGATCTCTCCGCCAATCACCATTGATCGAACCCCCGCCTGGTGCCCTAGCCTGATTGGGGATAGTCAATCTTACGCGGTCAGCAGGTGTGAGTCATAGGGACAGTAAAGCCCACGATTGGCTGCCAGATCCAATAAGTGGAGCCTGCAGGAGCCCCAGGCATTCCCGTGCCTGGAGCAGCAAGTCTCAATTACCCTGTATTCTACTGTGTAGTACCAGGCAGGTACGTAGGCTTTCCTCCATTCAGCCCGCAACGGAAATGTCACTTGCAGGTCACTGGCCCAGTAGCAGCAGGCCCCCCTCAACCTTGGATTCCTGGTCCTGCTTCGACTCCTTCATTGAACTCCACCACTACTAGACTAATATGAAAGGAAGAAACTAGGCAAAAAAAAACAATAAAAAAAAAAAAAAAGAAGAAGGCCGCGCGACTTACTGTGGGTGATGAAACCGGTTCGCACCCGTGCCGCCGACCGGACCCATTGGCCAACCAGCAGGCACAGCCCGTCGGGGTCTGCATTTGGTGCAGCGCCCGGGGGTGTCATTGGGGCTGAGCCTGAGCCTCAATGTCTCAACTGTCTGCGAATGAGACCTGTCCTGTGTCCATCACTCTCTTGTCCCGTGCGACTGTCACTCCCTTTGTGCTTTGTAGGATCTCTCTATCTACGGAGTAAGCCTCAACTCCTGGCTACCGTGTTCTTGTCCCGGTTCACTGGGGCCGCAGGAATACGATGCCGCACCAAGGGATACTAGACAAAAAAGACAGAGAGCCGGTTTGCAACCAGGGTTTTTCACCCGGTCGGAGGATCCTTTCCCTAATTCCCTCCCCGCCCTGCAGCCCCCTCCTCGCCAAAGTCGCTCGAAGGGCGTGAAATTCCACTTGGGTCAAACTCTATCAAGACACCGAGACGTTCCGGCCTTCATCTGACCACAAATGAGATTTTAAATTAAAACGACCCTTGGCGAAATATTGCCCTAGGAAGGATTCACACAAAGACAGGGGAATCAAATTGAATCCGGTCCCGTTAGATTTTAAGGAGATTATTCTCGCTGTAACAGGGATGGTATATTCGTCGGGGGGTCGTATAATCTCCGGGGAGGTGCGTCGTATATTCCGGGCGGAGCATAAAAGATAACTACTAGACTAGACCAAGACTATTGGAATTTCCTCATTCTAATTAGTAATGCACGGGACCAACCGGCCCATGTGAAACCTAAAAGCCAATTACCTGCAAAGCGGAAAAGAAAATTCACTTGTGTTCTTATTCCATCCGAAGTTGGCATGTCTAAGATCGAGGTCTAGAAGGAGTAAATGGAGGTAGAATACTAGGCAACAATTCCGACTTCACAACCTACCTACCATCTCCTGCCAAGTCAACCCTCAGTTGACTAGGAGACGGACATATCAACACATCTCGAGATCGCACATGTCGTACGTATGTACATGCCTGCTAGCTAGTAGATACCGTTGCAACCTGCTCCGAGTGGGGATGCCAATCAGCGTCTGCATACATCAGCCGCGGCGCGCGCGCATCACCGCCGTATGCAGGCCGGTTATACCATGCCTGTCCTGTCCCCAGGCAGCCGCCGGCGATGACGTCTTGTCCAAGGAGTCGATGATGCCTGGTCAGCACTGCACAGTAGGACTAACTTGTCTACGACTCGGGAAGAGTCGAACCAAGCTTTCGTCTTCGTCGTGTTCATACTGAAATTACGGGATTGATTCGTGCTGCATGGTACACCTAGCCTGAGTACAACTAGTCCCTTTCTTTCAAATTGTTTAGGCGGACCCTGCGAATGCGAGACAATTGTACGAATAACAATAGTAGTACTAGCCGTGATGTGTGATCCCTTTTGCATATGCTCCCTCTCCCTTTTCCTTTCCCCCCCACCCCCCATTGAACCCTTTCTTCCCCTCCTGTCGAATTGGCGACGGTGATGGTTCCGGCGCTAGGCGAATTACCCGTGCGCTCCGTGCAGGCGCCAGGCTGCCAGGGCTGCGTGGGTTGTCAAGTGCCCATCCTGTCGATTATCCCTGTTATTTTTTTTCGATTCGGTCTACAGGGGAATGCAGTTTCTCATTCAATGCTTGGCTCTGTATGCAGTGTCTGGTAGTTGTGCATATGTAGAAAATCTTGTATGTGTCGTAGCCTATAGGACCTCCGGCCACTATTCAACTGAAATATATATACTGAAGGAACATGATGCAGAACAACACAACACGATTGGAACCAATCACCAACAAGACCAAGCCAGACAAGCAATATAAGCTCTGGCCACCTGTCAGCAGTACTACTATCTAGGCGCCTGAACTCGCCTCGGCCATATTCATCCACTCCTATGAAGCAGAGGACCACCACCTTACCTATATACTACCACCTAATAGTAGTAATCAAACCCCACATCCGAAACACAATCACCGAATCCACCCAAAGCACAGATACAATCGCAGCCTCACTACCCTCGACGCCTGCAACACAGCTAGTCTACAGAGTACACAACAGTCTAGCCCCTACTACCCATCTTATCATCCAGTCAAAACAACCTATTACCTCCCCCCAATTCAGGAACCCTGATGCCTAAACATCCATTTAACTCCAGGCACCCAAGTCAACGAACTACCTCGCCAAGATAAAGGTTCCCCCCGAAAGATCCCGAACCGGAATCCTCCCTTACTAGGCAGAATACCTACATTCAGGAAAGGACATACACACGACTCTGATGCGCAACGGCGCACAGTCTAGTCCAGACCAGACCACTCTATACCCCACTCCACCCCCCAGGCATCAACGAAGTACACATATTTCCAGAGTTATCTAGACGGGGTAAGTATGTCCATTGCGTACCTGCTAGCACATTACGATATGTCGAATGTCAGATAGATATATGGAGAGACTAGGCAACAATCAACCAACACATATTCCCAGAATACAGAAGTGAAAGCACCGGTATATTGTGGTATAGCTGATAATAGTAGTAATACTACTACTACCAATCAGACTAAATATTAAACTACTACACTATTATATCAGAATTGGAAGCTTAGTTGTTCTTGTATTTACACCCACCTGCGGATACGGCTTTGAAGGGGTGTTGGTGAGGAATTTTTTATATGATTAACGGTGCGATATGATCATAGATAGATACTGCCTCAAGAAGTGCATTTGACCTAACAGCATCATGATAACCCGGTAGATATATATCTGCGATGCGAGACTGGTATTCCCGATTTACATCCAGAGTAAATGCAGATGATGTGCAGATCTGTTAGTTCCAAGGCTCGGTGCATGTACTACTAGTACTTGCATAGTAAGTGATCCTAGAGAGCAAACAACAGCTACTTGAGGTCAAAAATAGAAGACTAATTTTATATATATATAACACACAAAAAACAATGTGCAATGGATGAAAGAAAGAAAACAAAAAGAGAAATTGAGCTCCGATAGGGGGAATCGAACCCCCGGCTGCCGTGTGAGAGACGGCGATGTTAGCCACTACACCATATCGGATATTTGTTGAATGATGGGTCATTTTAAGCTCTTATCAGCGGCTTGATCCTGCAGCCGCCAGCTCAACGTCCATGCTCACCTTCTATGATAAGCTTACATTCAAGAGTCCCCACCCCGTACACCAAGTGGACCGTGAGCACGTTACGCCTGCGGCCCTTAACAAAGTACGACAATCACCTAAGTCTAACACCTCGGATACACTACTACTAGGCATTGAAATAGAGTATAGTGGATATGTTACTAACAATACGTGGATTCTATTAAGTATTACCTCATGATGCTGTGCCATGTATACATGGCGCTATCAGCACGCTGTCACCATGTAGCCATGGTAGTCGACGGTTCGGGCCAATTTAGGTGGAGGGAAGTCCCCGTCCAGCTGGCAAAAGGCACCCTTTCTCCCAGTAGGGTATCAAGACAAAAGCATCAAACAGCAACATGAGAACATCAAAGAGCAAGCAATAAACAGCAACAAGTGGTATCAATCTAGTTTGGACGGCGCACAACATGAACACACAAGGCCAGTTGGGTATCCTTGCGGAACGCATATCATAAAGGAATGAAACGCAGCACCGGACACGCAATAGACATCCGGGCTCGGAAATGACCGCCAAAGCAGCAGAGGGTATCATTGACACTCATCTTGGCAGACCTCGCCTTGCACAGGGAGGGATACCAAAATGGTGGCAGTGGGAACATCAATTAGACACAAAAAGTAACAATCATTGGATGTATTTTTTTCTTTTCCGGGCTTTTCATTTTCCAGAACGACTGATCATCGAGTAGTTGAAGGATTGGGATACGAATATCGCTGGTCCCACCATTTCTCATACTCGACTTCCTTGCGAGAAGCACTTCATGCAGCAGCTTGAACAGGAGTAGAAGTGGCGACGTCGACGGGCTTGGACTCCTCAGCGGGAGCAGCCTCAGCGGGCTTAGCACTCTCCTCGGCAGGAGACTCCTGGACGGTAGCCTCCTTGGGAGCAGCCTCAGCCTCGGTGGCCTCCTTGGGCTCGGACTTCACGGCCTTGCTGGGCTTGCGGAAGATGCCACCAAGCTTGTTGCCCTTGGGCTTGGGCTCGCCATCGGCACCCTCGTTGTCGGAGTCACCCTTCTTCTTGCCGAAGTTGCCGAAGAAAGAGGTGCGACGCTTGTCCTTGGGGGTCTCAGCGGCGGGAGAAACGGGAGCGGCGTCCTTAGCAGCCTCAGCCTCAGCGGGAGCAGTCACGCTCTCGGGCTCGATGGGCTTCACAGCGGCCTCCTCAACGGGGTTGTCCAGCTGAGGAGCAGTGCTAGCAACAGCGGTCTCGGCAGGAGCAGTGGCCTCCTTCTCCGACTTCTCGTGGGAGGGGCTGGTAACCTTCTGGAAGAAGTTGCCGAAAAGAGAAGCACGCTTGGACTTGGGGGCAGGGGTTTCCGCCTTCTTCTCTTCCTTCTCCTCCTTCTTCTCCTCCTTTTCTTCCTTCTTGTCACTGGCTTCAGCAGGAGCAGCTATGTTGGCATTAGTATTTGGTACACCCAAGGTACTAATATACGGTAACATACCCTCAGTGGTCTCAGCGGCAGCCGAAGCCTCAGCAGCAGGGACCTCAGCAGCAGGGACCTCAGTAGCAGCCTCAGCAGGCTTAGCCTCCTCGGCTTTGTCCTCCTTGTCCTCAGCAGGGGCAGCCTCCTCCTTGGCCTCCTCCTTCTTTCCAAGAAGAGTTCCGAAGATGCTGGCCCTCTTGCGAGACTGAGAGCGGCTCTTGGAGGCAGCCTTGTCCTCCTTCTTGTCCTCGGCGGGGGCAGCCTCCTCCTTAGGCTCGGCCTTCTTAGCGGGTTCGGCAACAGCAGGCTTGCCTGTTGGGGGTTAGCGGCCTAACTTTATACGCTGTTCAACTACGAATGTGACTTACTCAGCTTCTCGAGCTCGGCCTTGTAACCCTCGCTGGAGGTCACGGCCTCCTTCTCAGCCTTGGCCTCAGCAGCCTTGGCCTCGAGGGCGGCAATCCAGCTGTCACGCTCGGAGGTGCTGGAGGCCTGGAAGGTGTGCTTCTGGCCGTTGACCTTGAAGTGCAGCTCGGTGGAGCCCTCCTTGGCAATGTCGGAAACATCAGCCTGGAAAGTGAGTTAGCAAGTGGCGCAAAGTTTATCCGGTTGTCTATCATATTTACTGACCAGGTTGAAGATGCCGGCGGGGGAGGCCTTGTCCTCTGCGCGCTTGGTGAAGAACAGAAGACCCTTGCCGGTCTGGCTGGCCCAGGCGGCGATGGGGTTGGCGACCGCGGCCTTCTCGTTCTGGTGGAAGGCAGACAGCTGCTTAGACTCAACAGCGTCGTCGCTGAAGTAGAAGAAACGCTTGGCGAAACGGAGGCCCCTGTTTTGTGTCACACTCCATTAGTCACTGCATACTGTAAATCTGTCGCAACAAGTGGCGCCTTACTTGACGAGACCGGGGGCCTTGTAACCCAGGACACCCTCAGAAGCGGGGGTCACCTCCTCCTGCTTGGGCTCCTCCTTGGGCTGTTCAGCGGGAGTCTCCTCGGTCTTGGACTCCTCCGCGGCGGCGGGGGCAGCAGCCTCAGTGGTCTCAGCGGGAGTCTCCTTGGGCTCCTCAGCGGCGGGGGTCTCGGTGGCCGGGGTTTCGGTGGCAGCAGGCGCTTCAGTAGCAGGAGCAACGGCGGGGGCAGCCGCAGGAGTCTCCTCGACAGGCTTCTGAACGTCGGACATGGTGTCGGGTGGTGATTAGACGAGTAATTATAATCAGTAGGGATGGGATTAAATAAGAGCTAGGGAAGCTGGCGAAGCTTCGTAAATAAAGGCGCGCGTCGAGCAGGGTATCTCTTTAAGGGGTATCTCAACAGAAGGAAACAAAAGCTCTCTTTGCGCAAAGCTACAAGAGCTCGGGTATCACAATGAAGGGGAAAAGGTGGGTGGGAAAAGAAATGAACCCGGGACGGACAGTCGCGATTAGAATGAATATGGAGAGGGAAAAGAAGAGGAGAAGAGGAGAAGAAGAGAAAGAAAGAAGCAGAAGAAGAAGAGGAAGGAAGCGACAAGAAAAAGAGGGGAGGGAGAGCAGGAGCAGGGGCCGAAAGGAGGGCGAGGGCGAGGGCGAAAATGAAAGGGTGTGGGCGACGAGGCCTGGTCATTGGCGCATCGTCCCAAACAGGCAGGGAGCTGCAGGGCGGCACTAGAGCCTAGACTGAAAGAGGGTGGGCCTGATACTGGGATGGCCACTCCAGGGCTAAACTATCATGGGTTAAGTGTCTAGTCACTTGGGTGTGTGGTGTGTGGTGTGTGAGGGTGTGAGTCTACTGCTATTTTTTTACCTTCCGTTTTTTTTTTTTTCTTTTATTTTATCCTATTCTATTTGATTTTTTATTTTTCCTTGCCCTTTTACCTAACAATCAGGGGTTGACCCCCCAATTACCTACTTCGATTGACCCATCATCATCAGACCATCCTTCCAAGGAAAATATAAAAATAAAATAAGATAAAAAAAATTACAACCCACACACAGACACGTTACTATCATCCCCCTTCACTACTGTATATGGGGACCGTCAATCCAAATCTTTCACTGGGCATCTACATCTTATGTGTTCGAATTATATATGTAAGTAGTCTGCAGATCGACGCTCGTACCTTACTGGAAGTTCTACTCCGGAGTGGTCAACTTCATGGCAAGGTAGCCCGGAGTAACTCCGTCAGAATGAGAACCCCGTTCGAGTGTGAAAAGGGCCCGGTTATTGGGTCCAAACTATAAATCAGGCCGTCGGGAGGTAATTCACTGGACGAAAAATTTTCTGGACGATGGCTCTTGCGCCGGTGCAAGAGCTTTCCTAGTCTACGGAGTACTACTCCCATCGGCCCAATAATAGGTAATACATCCTTAACCCTTGGCCTCCCCGTCCCCCTCCCCCTATGAGGTCAAAGGGCGGTTGAAACCATGGTGAATCGTTCCTCAAGACAGACAACCTTTTTTGATGACAGGTCGCCAGCTCCCCTCCATTCTTAGTTGGCTACCCGTCGTGCAGATTAACGGCTCGCAAGCAGTTGGCCTTAACCCGCTGCTGACATGATTACCTTATCATCGGGGAACTCCCATCCAGACAGCTGAAACGAAACTTATCTGAATAAGATCAGATGGGACAAAAGAAAAATTAAAGCTAGGAAGGAATATTCTTTTTTTCTTTTTTTTTTCTTTTTTCTTTTTTTTTTTTTTCATGAATTTTTATTCCATGTTTTAGACTCGAAAGAACTCATTAGACCACTTCTGAAGAATCTATGTTTACCCGTATCACCTGCTCACCGTGTTTGTGGGACCCAAGCCACCCATTCGGTCCTGATCCATGGTCTCCTATTCAGATCATCCTGGTGGGTTTAGCTTGTAGCTGGGCCGTTACACAACCATGGTTGAGTCAGTTCGCTGTTCCAATATTCAGACAAGTGGCATCTTCTTCTGCTCTCCTTATTCCTCTCCTTTTAACCTTTCATACCCTGGTGTAGATTATATCTAGGCAGGGAAGTAAAACAAGTGGCCTATGGGAGGTGTATCAAATTCAACGCAAAGATTGTATGTTTCACATATACAAGTCTGGAAGCAGGACATTCCCTGCCCAACCTGATCCACCAAGATCTCTCTCAAGGCTTCTCCGTAGTCTTCGATTAGTTCCGACTATGGCATATTAGTGAGCTAGTCAGGTGTTAAGCGCCGGGCTACTGCTAGGATTCCGTGTTTTAGTCTAGTTGAGGTATTCTGCCCGTAGGTTGCAATTTATTAGACGCTCGGTTACCGACCAGTCGTCGTTTTGGTTAACGATGTGCAGGATCTGTTCTTGGAGGGAAATCCAATAATTATTATCATCGTCGTCATCAATAACATCGTCTTCTTCATCCTCCTGCTCCGATGGCGGCGAACCTGTTTTCTCGTCAGGTATGGAGGAGAAGGAGGGGGAAATACCAATCCCAGCGGCAATCATGGCCATCCCCATCCATGCGACAGGCAAACCCCCTCGTGACAGCCCGAACATTGTTGTGAATTCGGGGGCCAACCAGGGGCCAAGGACACCCTCCATCTCAGCCTACTGCCTTGCCTTAATCCGTGAGGATTCTGCAGCCAGTAGTACTCAGTAAGTAGTAGATGGACTCGCGTGACATTACCCTGATCAATGGCGTCTTCAAGTTCGGCAACCTTTGATAGGATCTCCCTCAAGTATCTGTGGCTTTGCGATCCTATCGTCGCATTCTATCTCACAGTCTCACAAGGACCTTTGAACTTTTTTTTTCTTTTCTTTTCCGTTTCCAAGAGAAATTTATGAAAGTATTGACTAGCGCGAAAAAGAAAAAAAAAAGATCGAAAATTCCACCCCTGCCCAACAAGGTCCATCAGTTCACTTCTTACTCGTACTTTTTCGTACTTAACTTACGTTAGTAAGGGTAGGGTGACTGGATAGCGCCATGGCGGGCGGACGAGCGACCCACATGTACCAACGCTATCATCATCCCCTGTCTCAAGTCACTTCAACTCTCAACTCCCTGGAAGGTCTGACCAGATAAAACAAACAAGAACCACCACCTCCTACATAACTGCAAGATACTAGTCAAGCCAGCCCTAGAATAAAACGCCCTAGTTCCACCTCAAGAATCAAGCAATCTCCTTGACCAAGCTTCTTCTCCTTACGATGAAACTATTTTGATCTGGGGCGCAAACCAGTCTATGCGGCACCACCCATCCATAACCACACCAAACTACTATCCCTACAACCACAGCACACACGCACAGCTAACCACGGAACCAACAAGTTACAGACTAACTTTACGTTACCGAATGAGCATCATATGTCAAAGCAACCGTCACCATCAGCAGCAGAAGGAAAAGAAGCAGAACAAAAGATCGTCACGCATGCTTTCCCTAGACAACTCCCGCCATCAAATCATGATTGTCACTCGCCTATCATATCATACCCGAAATAGGAAATTCATTCAACATTAGAGCCGCCCGTGACTCGGGGGCCCCCGCCCCATACTTATTAGTAGTACTCACTACTTAGTTACTTATTCCATCATAGCACTACCAACCAACTAACCATGTACCTACTGTAGTACGTACTGTATTTGGCTGCTTTACAATTTCCACCAGTCAACCCCAGTAAGTAGCAACTCCAATCAACCCAAGGCACCTGCAGGGTACTTTAATTCAAACCCGACCCGACCGAACCAACCGACCAACCAACTAGAAGCTTTGCACTTTTGCAGAGTAGTAGATACTTACAGTAGGTATCTGCGGCGGCAAGTGTAAAGAAGAAGTGGATCTTAGCTAAACCCACTAGCCAAGTAAAAAGTAGTAGCACCACCACCACCACCCCCTTTTTCGCCGTTGCGACAATCAACCTGAACGGCACCAACGACTTGCTTATCCCGGACCGCTATGAACCAATCAGACCACCGTCGATCTGATGATCAGGCTTGGCCCGTGTTGCAATGATGGCCGATTCTGTCCTCTTTGCTTTTTCCCCTTCTCTCTTCCCCCCTCTCTCTCTCTCTCTCTCTCCCCGTCGGCAGTCAGGGTTAGTAGTAGTAGTAGTAGTCGTTTTCAAGGCTGTGCCAGATCCTACCGTATGAATAATGGAAAAAGAGGGCATTGCAATGTTGCGCGCATCTGATGCTGATTGATTCCCAAAGCTTGTCACCTACTATACTATAATAATTACTACAGTAAGTACACTGTAATCTTAAATGTTATATCAAGATCATCACTTGTAATAATCCCCATCCCCATAACTAGTTAATAAAAACAAAATCTTACATAAGACCAACCCAACTTCCGCCCCCCCCCCAGATGGGAGTACTCCGTAGAATAATTATCATGTATTGATTGCGCCATTTTGCATCTCGCTACTATAAGTAGTAGGGTAGACTCATGGAGTAGATTACCACGCCCCATTACCCGAATCATCCCAAAAAAAAACAAATAAACAATCACAAAAATAGATAGTTATCTAACTACTCTCTCTCTCTCTCTCTCTGACAAATGACTAACCACGGTGCTTACTTACCGCTTCTATCTACATACAGTAACTACGTACATCCATATGTACATCTTCCGATTTACTCCGCATTTGCAATATTACATCTTGATTGAGGATAGTTAATGACGAATATTGCGCCACGCCCACACGACATGGATTTGTCATACACATGATCCCAACTAACGTTAGATTATTGTGCTTTTATTATTGCATCAGAGTGAATTTTGCTTCATATGTAGTAGATCTTAGTATTACTCACCCATCCGATCAATTACGTTACTGATCACTGTTGCCGATAATTGTTGGTTCTCAATCAACTGACTCTACTTTACAGACATGATGAGTACGGAATCCAGCCCGAGCAAGCCACATGACTCACAGACTAACCTATAAACTTAGTACAAACTGTATCTACCAGTTAGCAGTCAATGCTAAATACATACCTTAAAAGTAGATAGATAAGCAGCGAAATGTATAACGTGACCTCACACCTCCCTCACTTAAGCCCCACCTATTTCAATCGCCGGGTGATTTCCGTGGCTGGAAGTTATACTACATAGAAGAAAGAGACACAGAGCTGGAGAGAGACAGATGTCGGAAGTTACTTGCCGGTAATCACTCGACAGTATTAAGTATTTGCCAAGCTAATTGGGATAATAAGTACGAGTGCAGTGGTTGGTTTGTGATGATGATTGGTTTTTCAGCTGTGGTTGATGGGGTGTGAATGATTGAGTGGAGGGGCCGGACAGACAGGGTCGCCTGACTGACGGAGTCACGCCATTGTTCGATCGATCATTGTATGCAAATGACATTACTTTTTCCTATTGGTGGACGGGATGCTTTCCATGTACTCCGTGCCACTTGAGGGTGCTTACAGGCTAGTGGTTGATGTTGTCGGACCCGAGGACATTGGATATGGTTCGATTTTGCTAGTGGTTCGGTTCATTCCTCGTCGGCGATCATGCGCTGTGCTTGTCGGCTGGTGACGGATCCTTCTTGTGGATCTTGATGGTTGCGTGAGCGCCTACCCTTCTAGTGGTGGTTGTATACTACACCCTCATTTCTGAATATGTAATAAAGAATAATATTCAAAAGCATTCCACATTAGGTCATTACATATGCAACAGATGTCCACCCCAAGATGCGATACAGATTATATGTGGGTTTTCAAAATACAGGACGGCATGATTGGATCAAGCTGCCGTCGTGAGAACATACCTGAAATAGGTCAGTACAGATCGTTTGCAGTAAAATGGGCGTCACTTACGAAGTAATACTGTCCATCCGCTCCGTCGTCAGCTTGAGACTAACGGTTAGCAACTCTCGCGCAATCTCTGGCTCACGCTCGCGCATGTTTTGCCATTTCTCCGCAGTCAGGCACCAGCTCACACAGTCCTGTTCGGCCTTGACTGTTGCGGTCCGCCGCGTTTCGCTGAAGAATGGTAGCTCGCCACATGGCCGTCCAGCTACGATGATCTCAAAGTACCGTCCCTGAGGCAGCTCATACTCTGCACGTAACATCCCCGACTCCAGTAGATAGAAGCCTTTCGGGACGTCACCTTCGTGATACAGCACGGTGCCAGCTGCGTAGCTCTCGCGGACAAAATACGTGCAAGCCTTGAACCAAAAATCTTCGTTGCGAGACGTCAAGCCCTGGAATGTCTGAAGAAGGAGCGGCAGGGGTTGACGCATTGCGGACCATGCAGCTGGTTGGACAACCGCCATTTCGTTCTCATGGAGAGTCGTTCTAGCGGCTTGCTGCAAGTATTGCTGACGAGGTGAACTCACCACCGCATCGCCAAGATGAGACTGACCTTGAGGCGTAGGAACTTCGAGGAAGGCTGACGACTTGTTCTTGCCGTTTAACAAGGCTTCCCTGTGGCTATAGAAGACCTTCAGGTAGTCATTCTCACAGAACTCGAGCGCTGAATTTAGATCTTCAAAGATCTCAACTCCATTTACGGGTTCGAATAGCCCCACGTTCTGGAGGCTTTTTCCGACGTCTCCTCCTACATCGAGGCCCGAAATCGTCATCTGCACATTTCGTTTTCTCAGAATCCGATTGATGCGAGTGAATGCTTCTGCTGCGGAGAAGTCGATGCCATAAACGCGGGAGAAGTCCAGAATCAGAAAGCGGATAGGGCGTTTGTTGAATGCTTCCTCCTCAATAAGTCCCCTCATGGTGTTTTCCACACTCACGATGGTCCCAAAGAACAGATATCCACCAAGCTTGATGATCAGTGACTGCTGTCCTGCTTCCTTCAGGAAGCTTTGCTGAATGGGCGGCCGCCTGACTGTTGAGCCGGTAAATCTGCCAGAAAAGGTGGCGCGAATGGCGGATTTGCGTGAAGTTTGGACGACGAAGCTTAGGCATGCGAGGATGATCCCCACAAAGATACCCACCACGAAGTCCCAAGCACCCATGGTCGCAACGATTATCACAACCTGTAAAATTAGCCAAAAGGCTTGTCGAAGTTATCAGGGCGAAGCTTACCGTCAGATATTCGTGTCGATGCAATTTGCCCCACGTATCAACCAAAGCCTCCTGCATCAGTTCGATGCCCAACAGAAATATGAGCGCTCCTACAACCATTACTGGAATGAATCCGACAATAACTGGACCGATAACCATGATCCCTGCAGTAGCAGCTGCAAGCATGACTCCTGCCACACGAGAGTTGCCGCCGCTGTCAATGAACAAAAGACTGTTTGTATATACGAGGTAGTTCTGGAATAAGTCAGCATTTGACTCGCTGGAAGTTAGAACACACTCACCTGAATACTTCCAGCAAAGCCAGACAAGGCATTGGTGACACCGTGAGCAATGAGTTCACGGTCGACATTGAGATTATCTTCGCCGGTAGAGATTCCTAAAGCGGGAACATTGATGGGTACGTGAAGTACTCCGAAGAATGTGAGTGCAAACATGGCAGGTATCGTGTCAAGAAATGCAGACCAATCAACAGCAGAGAAGTCTAGAGCAGTTAGTATGACGCACACTCGCGAAGACATAGCGATCACTCACCATAGAGAGTATAAAAGTGGTACCACGGATTTGACGAAGATGGAGCATCAAACACCCACCCTTTGCCGCGCAATGTATCCATAGGTACTCTGGCACTGAATTTCACAATATAGAATACAATTGCCACGCCGATGAAATATCCACCAACCAAGAAATTGGAACGCAAGAAACGCTTCAAAACCAGAAGGCCAACCGCAAGCAACAATGGGGTCGTCCACAGAAATATCGTGTCTAGCTGCATAAGCTTTTCGAATGTTCCCAAGGTGAAATCGAAGGGGCCTGGTAATCGAGCAGACACTTCAACACCCGTGAGCAACAGGAAAAATCCTACACCACCGATGCATCCAATCAAGATGTGACGTGGGAAGAAGCCAATCAGAGCACCGAGCTTACAGGTTCCCATTAAGAAGAACACCAAGCCTGTAAGAACCGAGCTGACCGAGAAGGAGAGAATAGTCGTGGCCAACACAGCTTGCGGGTTGTCTTGACCAACCCGAGTGAGAATGGTGAAGGCCATTTGGTGAAAGAACGGGACAACCTCGATCATCTCACTCCCAATTCCTCCTTTGAAAATGGAGCCTCCACAAGAGAAGACCAACTGTGAAATGATGGTACTGACGTAGAACATTGAGATACCGTCCGAGCCCAGATCAGCAAAGACCGGCTCGCTCAGCGGGAAAAGGATCATGCCGTATGAAAGAGCGTCAAGGATATTGAGCAGAAGGCCAAGGAATACCGACGGCAGAAAGCTGAGCGGATAGACAATCCCATCTCGCCATACAGTCTGTCCGTCCCACGACTTCGGGTTCGATAGCGTACAGAAACACATCCTAAGCTTGTGAACAGCTCCAGGAAGCGCGTCTGTTTTAGTATTCCCGGAAATGCCTTGACTTTCGACGTCGCCAGTCCCTCCATAATTTTGAAAAGGTCCTGCTTGTACTGTCTTGGGCAACAAGGAGGTCTGTTCAGTAGCAGACGCACCCCCCGCTGCAACTCCTAGGGTATGATCTTCGGACACTGCACTCTCGCTAAACTCATCCCAGTCGGAGGCTCTGTCCCGGTTGTCTCGATCAGCTTCGGGGGCGTCGGGTTTGCGCATTAGCTGTGTCAGGACCGACGAACCGGTGCTGAGGACGGAGGAAGGACCGGGTTCTATATTTGTCCTTCCTTGCGCTGCGAAACTGATAGATGGAGAAGATGGGCGGTTCGGGCTTTGGGAGGATTGAAAGATATCCAAGGAAGGGGGAAGAGTATTCGATTCATGCGACAATGCAAAGGAAGCCAGTTCGGCTGTCTGCTCCCTGAGGCCATGGGTTGAATAGTGCGCCGTGTCTAAAATGTAAAGGTCAGATCTGGATACATTAAGTGATGACGAACTCCCCTCACGAAACGAAAGTCTGTGAGGTCTCTGTAGCTGCGTACCTGCTGGAGTATGGAATGACCGGTGGAAAAAAGACCGACTTGGGGTTCGGAAGCTGGTACCGCCAGATACCAGTGAATCTAGGCCGGAGGACCGGGGCGGGCTACCATGATTGGCATGTTCAACCGGGATCTCTGTTCTGTTCGAGTCTAGGTCGTCCTCCAAGGGAGAGCGATGAGGGGATACCCCGGATATGCGAAAGTCGCTGCTGTCTCGGGAGCGGAAGACACCCATCGTTGACCGCAAACGGAAGGAAGACTGTGATGAGCGATCGCCTCACACAGTCTGTCACTGGATATTCCCTGATCACCACCGGAGAGGGGGGAAAGTCAAGCCCGCAGGCTGTGAAGCTTGTGATTGTTTGGCGACAAAAAAGGCGTGAGGAGGGGGGTAGATGATAGCAGATGACGCAAGAATTTAATCGGCACAGCAGCTGTTGGCATTGCTCTGCGATTGGGGAATTGGGTGAGGGGAGGAAGATAAGAGTCAGATGTCAGAAAGGAGGAGAAATGCAGACTCCCGAAGATGGAGGCCAGAAGGGTCCGGAAGGGACTCAATGAGGCCCAGCCATGGCACCCAGGATCGTTATCAAAGCTCGCGGGCGGAGGTGACTAAAAAAGCCTTATCACCGACAAGACACTACTGTCGCCGGTCCACCATTCTGACGGGTCCGATGTCAACCGAAGGACCTTAGAGGTTTAGAAGCACGTCGCTAGCGGACTGACACGAATTGGCTCTGGGTTAGTCGGCGAGTCGGTACCTCTGAGAGGGGAAGTTTGTCGCTAGTGGCACGACTTTGCTGCAGAGAGCAAAGGAGCTTGGATGCACGAGGCCGATGATAGGCCCCGATGCTCTCCTCTGCTGCAAACACAATTAGGTAAGCACCGCCGCTGCCGTCAACGGTGCTGCAGCTACTGCGAGGCTAGAAAGTCTAGATAGACCTATTTCGTGATATATAAATTACTCTACGTAATCACTCTGATAATAGCTTGTGCTAATGGCGCGAGCGTATGCAGTTGGGGTCCGGTTCTAGGACCCTAAACCCGAAAAATTGGGATTATTGAAAACAACGCTACACTGCATATCCTAGCTAGACCGTCCTGTACTATACTCCGTTCTTGAGGCATCATTCATTGGGTATCATAAGACATAAATTGCATGATTTGAAACTCATCATCCGCCATCAACTCAGACGCTCCAAAAACCCCTGCGCGATTAGCCGTTCCACATCCCCTTGCCGCACGTAGAGTTGGCTGTTTTTCGTCAAATTGATCACCCTATATGCAATGTCAGCATTCCGATCCGCCGATCAACAATACGCGCGAGGGAAAAAAAGTAGAATCAAATGCCTCACATACCCATACTCGGTCTGAATCTCCCCCGCATCCTTCAAGACCCTCACGTCTATGAAGAGATCCTTCGGGGGCTCCAGGCTTCCCGTAAGATCAATATCCGTCCATTGTCCCTTATACGCCGCCAGAAGATCGCTATATTGCCGGAAGTACTCTTCTTCTTCCGGGCTCAACGAACTGTGGTTCCCACTCGCAGTGCCCATCGCTGCATAACCCCCGCTCCCCTGGCCTGACGCACCTGCAGCCCCTTCGTCTGCAGTCGGTAGCTGCTGTTCGAGCAAATCGACGCCATTCCAACATAGCTCCTCGAGCTTCTCGGCGCGAACACGGTGGTAGGCAAGTAGACATCGTTTGTTGCGGCGCATACAGAGGTGATCCACTAGAAGGGCACAGGCGACGGCTGGTTCTTGTGACGGATTGAAACTGCCTTCGAAAGGCCCGAGGAGGTGTGCGACATCGCGGTCGAGGTCGCGTACTTCGCGGGCTACGGAACGGACCAGTTCGGTTTGGTAGGGAGGGAGATGGGTGAGAGCCTGAGTGCGCTTGGCATGTTGCACCTATTTGTGGGTTTCGTTAGGACGAGCTATTCATGGAGCCTGGCTTGAAAGAGGAGCACATACAAGCTTATTCCCGTGTTCGCCGTACATGGCGAATGGAGATGAACTTCAGAGGAATGTTCCGGCTTTCGGGGGATGTACATGCGCCGTTGGCAGTATATAAGAGTTGTAGTGGGGATTATGCAGACCCGACAAGAATTGACTTCACACTATAAGTGTGTACAACCAATAAGTTGCTATTCAATGTTATTGAGGTCAGAGGTCAATCTGCCAGCACAGCGTCGCGCGGATCGCTAGGCCGCGCCCGATCGAAGATCTACACGTGACGGACGGCTCGCGTTCCTGCCAAGCCGCCTTCCAACGTGAGATATAGAACCCAAACTTGACATCAGCGAAGATGTTTGAACATGTGCCCTGAGCGGCTGATGCTAAGGATTGTGAGCCAGTGGAAGCTCCCTTGGTAGCCTCTTTCCATTAGCCATCTTCCAGGTTGTTGATATATGGAAGAAGCCGAGGCGCGAATTAATTAAATGAACTATACTTATTATATCTTCGATCCCCTCCCTACCCCAAAACAAATAACTAAGGCGCATCCAATGCAAATAAAACTCCACCCGACCGATCCAGCCTACAGTTGAGTAGTGCTGATGGAATCATTTTTATCTTCTATTCACTCAATGGCTTCTTGAGATATGAGTAGATAGGAGTGAGGACTGATGACTACGAACTTGGACCAACAGAACGAGAAAGCCCTCCACCGTCGAGAAAACAGCTCCGAGTTTCATTCTCTGATGAACCATTCAGAAAGCCATTCCCTGCTAAGTCCTCTGGAGACAGTATAACGACCCGGAAGATGCACATAGAAAAGAATATTATCTCCGACGAAGGTTCGATCAAGTACCCAAAAATCATGCCACCGTAGGCATTTGCAGTATTAATGGCTTTGTCCGTCACACAATGTGCCTGAAGCTTCATGAAGGAGAGAAGAAATGCCACACATAAAAGCCCAAGGGTCCTCAAAGGGATAATACATATAGTATTATCCCGGAAGCATCCTCCATTCTCGTCCGGACAGATTTCGATGTAGGAAAGCATAGAAAACCTCGACTTTCCCAGAGATATCAGTAGGAAAGAAGGCCCTTCCATACACCAGGAAATGTAACAACGGGTACTCAGCCTAATCACAAAAATGCGCTGTTACGGCCGAGAACTATGCGCCATCATCGCGCGTCTTCTGGATCATGCAAAGATCCCTAATGTCCTCTGGAACGAGTACATGCTTTCTGCCTATGGTGCCTTTACGCAAGAGGTAACATTCCATTCCCTATCAGTGTGAACCACCACCACCACTACCACCAACTAACAAGCCCCAGCCCCACGACATATCCTTCATCGTCCCAAACAGACTAATCGACGCTGCATATCGAACCCTCCAAGCAGCAGAGTTCACAACCTGTCCCGAGAGCCACATCGAAGCTTGCTCGCGCTTCCAATGTCCCGAAGACGGCATGATACCAGCAAGACACTTCCATATCGCGAGCTACTGGATTGTTCCCGCGCATACATACTACCTAAAGCTATACGGGCACGCAGAAACCCTCTTCTCATTCCCGGAACCCACTTTGAACGAACCGTCCCGACACGACAAGTACTACATGTCAACCAGAGACGAACGCCTCCCTACTCAGATCGAGCCACTGCACGACGAGAGGTTAATGCTATATGTCGAGCTCAATGAAAGAGCATATAGAGACCCATACGAGCTGGAAAGATATAAAATCAAGATCCCGAACCTCACTATGGCCATTCACGCTCTCATCCTCTTGCGCTGTCGAGACGAGGGCTATAATAGCCATTGTGATGATGACTGGTACCGCATGCTATCTTCGATTCGCTGGTATGTTGTCGGTCAGGGTAAAATGCAGATTGACAGGCTGGAAGCGGTCATCCAGCCGATTTGGGATAACTTGGAACAGCAGTATGGGAATATTTGGATAAGAGCTCTGCGGAAGAAGCTTAAGAAGGAGAGAGTCCTGCCGCTTCCTTCTGTTGATCGGAATTGTAGGTGCTTTCGCGATTTGGATGAGTGAGAGTTTTGGTAGATATGCTGAATGATATAGGCGGTTTGTTTTGCAGCCTCTTAACCAGCCCAGGGATGCTCCACTAACCCCATCCGTTAATTCAAGATACTAGTGTCGATATGAATGGTAGTCTATTTGCTAGGATAATATGAACGCCTGATACCAATTACCAAGCTTCAAGTATCGCTAAGGGTCCACCGACCAATAAGGGTCCAAAACCCCTCTCACCTAACTCCTCTTCAGGAAGTTAACAGTCAGCTCCGACTAACAACCACACACCCCCCATGAAGAGTCCCACTCTTATTCCAGGCCATATATACGTTCCTGTGACCCACAGAGATAGGCAGCCCAGTATCCGAGCAACTAGTATACATTTTGAAATCCAGTGTTAAGATCTCAAAGACTCTGACCCCCATGTACATCTGCATTTACGGCATAAATCTCAGCATATAAATACCTAGAAGTCCCTCTCATATGTTGGGAACATCTCCAAGAGCTACTAGCAAACACCGCCCGGCCGACGAAGCGAAGCCGCTTCCATGTCCTTAAGCAATCATGTATCCAAACTAGAACAATGTTTCATAAGATGGGGTAGCAGACAATAGAATGAGACAATAAAAAGGCTGGATAGAAACAGGTCCAGGTGATCCTCTGACATTGTTACACAGCCCCTATTGAACTGTTTCAACAACTAATAGTAATGAGGTAAGTAAAACAACTGAAGCTGAAAGGAAGCATTCACATGCCCTCACCTTGGGGGTTTCTATTTCAGATAGTGATGTTAAATGACCGAGAACAAAGAAATACAGATATAGTAAGTAGCTGGCGGAAGATGAAACAAGGGGCTTGAATGGGGATATATTGAAAGGAAGACTTATTAGGTAGAAGAACTGAAGGGTGAATAAGTGTCTTGGAACAATTGCTTAGTGTGCTTGGAGTGTAGGATCAGGGTTGTGTTTGGTTACACACTCATTGTAGAGGAAAGGAGTCAATAAAATGGTGTGTTTAGAGTCTGTATATTCACCGAGACTGTTACTGGAATAAAGAAGAATAAGAAAATTCCTTTCAATAGTCACTATGCAAGAGACAATGTAAATGCTATTCATAGACTAATAACACACCGTGATGTCTCAGATATGTCCAGTTCTTAGAAAAATATCAGGTGGTCCAATGCATGCCGATGAAGTTCAGCATACTGAGGAACGCCTTGAAATCTTCAGTGATAGGGAGAAAGAAATTAAAACAAAAATTTGATTGAAAGTGGTGGTATCCTCCTGTTATCATGCAATGCCCAATTGATCTAATGCATCAAATCCCGTAAGTACCATGAGATATGCACAAGAGTGCCAACAAAACTGCCTCCCACAAAGCACATTTCCATATCCATATCAATATCCGTGTCCTAAAGCATGCCCCATGACCAAAAAGAAAGAACCGAAAGTTAGAACCCAGATAAACAGCGAACGTGAACGAACTTGAGACCGATGACCCCGACAACAGAGCGCCGGGCCACACTTAAGAAAAATACCCACGCCTTCAACAATAACTCCGCTCCGAAAGGTAAGAAACAACAGAGTAAACGTCCATCCCAGGTCACAAAACGAGACGAAAATTATAAAAAAGAAAAGAAAAAAAAATTAGATCGACTTGTATGTGATAGCAGATAAACTGGTGGAGCGTGTTTTGAACGTTCCATGATTACTGTGTTCGAGATAAGGATTTAGTATGTCGTGCCCTGCTGGTTGATCCAGGTGTCAAAATCGCCACTGGTACCATCAAGAGCAGGGTCGGTTTCTAGGGTGTGTATTCCCTGTGAGTAAGTCGTCGCGGTATAAGGGATTGAATAAGGTGCCAAGGAAGACGAGGGAGAGGTGTAGCAGTTGACATTGGAAGAGTCTTGCCACATATTGTGAGAGCTGCCAAAGAGCTGGTTCGGGCTCTGGAGCTCGGTCTGCAGGGCCAGGAGCTGGGGATCCAGTTGTCCATCACCGGGCAACGAGGTGGACGGTTGAAGAAGGTCATGATGTGTGGCGCCGGGTAGAGCAGCCAGTGGAGTGGATGAGGACGTAGCATATTGAATCCCATGCAAGCCAGTCTTCTTGAATCGGACATCCTCTACGTGAGGGATAAGCCCTGCATGAATTGTCTGGTGGAGGTAGTGAGACGGCTCAGAGGAGGGAATCATGCCAGGGTGCGGCCGCCCATGGTTGGCTGCATGCCAGGCAGATGAAGATAGGTAGGTGTCCCCAGGTAGATGTAAACCATGGTCAGCAAAGTCAAACGGGGTCGAGTCCCGACTTTCCCAGCCACTACTATCAATTTCTGAAGAGCTCGCGGCACGATTTTGAAGAAAATCTGAAGTGGATCCAGGGGTGCTGGCCAGGGGACGCTCATCTTCGCTCCCAGCTCGTTTCTTCTTATCTTTCGACGGCGAGAACTTGTAACCAGGATGCGCCTTGAGGTGGTTGCTCTTCTCGATATTGGCCAGAAGCTCGTACTTCTGACGGATTTCTGGGGACTCAAGCCTCCAGCTGTCACCCGCTGCTTCGGAAACAACTTGATGATTGTTCTGCGCAAACCATTGCTTTGTCCGGTCCGCATATGCCGATCGATAAAGCATGAAAGAGTTCATGGGCCTGGCAACCTTTCCGTTCCTCTTGGCTACCTCTTGGTGACGAACCTCTATTGACCGATTCACCCAGCGTTCCATGTCTCGAATAGGGATGTTTGTCAAATGCTTGGTCACTTCACTCAGAGGGCCTTCGAGCTCGACTCTTGTGTCCTTCCTATTTCTATTTCTGCGACGCACTCTAGGCGACCTGGCCACCCTTGCCCTCGTCACCTGTCTCTGGGACGGCGGCGAGCTCCAGCGTGGTACCGATTCTGAAACTAGGCCCTCGTCTGCAGCAGGGGGAGGCGTGTTAGCCTGAAGGCCATTTGTTGCCATCTAAGACTTAATCAGTACTACGGCTCACCTTAGAGACCTGGAAAGTCCAGTATTGGCAAGACTTACCGGGGCTTGCATTGACAGTGATCGAGGATAGTCCCCGGAAGAGACGTACTGCGATGAAGGAGGAGTGTATTCCTGAAACACGATTAGCCATTATCATATGAGATTGAGCAAATTGCGTCTGCTTACCAGAGAGTGTGTCCTGTGTTCGTATGGAATATCACCAGACGCACGATTTCCATGTAACATAGAACCATAAGGGTCAGGAGGTCCATAAGCTTGCTGGAGCGTGCTACAGGAGGTTTGGTGAACTTCTGGTGCAGGGTCTCCATCAGTAGAATGAGGCGGGGAAGGCGGTTGACCGCGAATCATTCTCGCCGTAGCGACAGTTGCCATGGTGCGAGGAAGAGTAAGACGGAGTGAATACAATAGAAGATGACAAGGAGAGGTCAAGAGGTTGTGAATCAAAGAGAAAGCTAGAAATGGAGTTTCAAGGTAGAATCAGCGAGACCTCCAATTTCTGGGTGTAGATCTGAATAGGCAGAAGTATGCGACGGCTGGGCTGAGCCAGAAAAGTTGCGGGGATCAGTGAGTGGATATTGTGCACGCCTAGGCGAGCCAATAACCCGGAATAGTGGTATTAGTAGTTAAGGGATTGTCCACAGCAGGGAGGCTATGCATTTGAAGGCTTTCCAGAGGGGTGCGACTCAACGAAAGGTTACAGCAACCGAGGAAGTATGTGCGGAAAAAATATTGAGGGGAAAAGTAAAGGACAGGATAGACAGCGGGGGAGCTAGCAATTCGCAACGAAAGAACAGGGGGGAAGTGACGGTAGAGATTGTTGCCAAAAGGGCGACAATAGAGAACCCAACAGAATAAGTAGAGTGAAAGAATAATAAGAACAGGGATGTGGAATACAGAACGGTGAAGTGAAGCCTGAGAGGAACAAACAAGTAGAGGCCCACAACAACCACGACAACAAGCAGAAGAGAGAAGAGGGGAGGAGGTGGAGCCCAGAAGGAAGCGGTAAGATGATGGAGATGGGGACGAAGTGTGTAGCGATTTGCTCTGGTCCGAACAAAAGCCAGAGAGCAATGCGAGAGTAAGCACAATTGAGAGAAGCTTGATGATGATGATGATGAACACCTGTTGTTGTTCACGAGGTGTGTGAAAGGGAGAAAGGTGAATAGAGACAAGGGAAAAACAGTGGTGGAATTCGGGCGGATATCAAGCAGTTTAAGGCGGGATGGATACTGCAGCACGAAGTTCTAGATGGGGATGACAACCATGGAATCCCCAGCGGCTGAAACCCTTGACGGGCTGCCCTCTGCTGGCCGGCGGTGGTGAATTCCCTCGATGTTGGCACGGGGTTGCTAGATGGCGTTGTCTTTGTTCCGCTGTCTTGGGACCGGAGCCAGACATGGATGCATTCCCTTTGGTATCCCATCCGCTCAATTGATGTGATTTGATTTCCATTTTATTTTAGTATCTCTTCGCTTGTCTGCTACACTTTGGCTCCTGGGGCACCCATACGTTTATTTTCGGATCCTCCCACTCTTTCTTCTTTTCCCCTGTTCATTCTTCTACGGCGTTGGCTTCTAGATTTTCTCTTTGTGCCAAATCTAGGTTCCTCTTCTAGTCTTCCAGAAGAAAACAGGAGGGGGAAGAAGAGAGGGGGAGGGAGAAGAACCAGCGGATTTGAGACTGTTCAGAGCCTGACTTCAGGGTGGTTACTAGATGCGGACATGCATCTAACCCAGGCACGGATTGGGTTTACCTCTCTTATCATGTCACTGAATTATTGAGGCACGGCATTTGCTGTGCCATCCCCTCAGTCACTGGAAGGGATGGCGGGAAATGAGGAAAAAAAAAAAAAAAAAAAAAAAAAGAGAATAATAGCTTGGGTATGATCGGTATTCACATTACGTAGAGGACATTGGTCCCTAATGAATCTGGATCGTGGAGCAAACCCATACCTCAAAATAAAGGGAATTATTATTGAATTCTGAATTTCAGTGAGTGGGGAACCAAATTTAACAGCCAAATTAGATAATAAAAGGAATAAAAATTAAATCAAAAAGAAGGAGAAAAAAAATAAAATGAGAAAAATACTTAGAATGGAAAAATAATAATTATAATAACGAAGGGGGGGGGAACTGGCAGTCTAACGTTCAGGCATTCGTCCCACTCTTTGCCTATTAAGTTATTAGTGCGATCTACTATCTATCCGGGGACCGGAACTAAAGCAGGCAGTGACACTGGTCAGAATTAGCCTCATGCTCTGGATGTGATAGCGTGCACTGTGTATGTATTCACAACAAATAAAATGTCTAGACATTTAAGAGGCACTTCATGAATTGTAGGATAAAGATATGCTCATTCTATTCTTTTACAAAGCCGGAGGAGCAACTAAAGCGGTCAGAGAGGGAAAAGAAGTATCAAGATAGGAAGTGTAGATCGGGGAAGCACAAGGCTAACGGTGAAGGATACGCGAAAAATCTGAAAAAGGAAAAAAGAGGCAAACAAAATGCTACCAAACGATCATCGAGGTTACCGGCTATCATAAAAACAGATTGAGACCGCCGGATACAAGAGGTATCCGAGCTTAGCTCCATGTTTTGACTCCCCGGATATCGGGTCTCCTCATCCGAGCAGTCTCGAACTACTACTCTGAAGTGTAGATATCTTGCAGACATCGACATTGACCAACCGGATTTCAGTATAGTAGAATTCGTCAGTCTTCATCCATGAAGACAGGCAAGAGTAATTCGAGGCTAGGCTTGGTTGAACCCGAACGAGTCAGTTCCAGCCAGTAAGCAAGCAATCTGTTTCCCGAGAAATCGATATGCACCACTATTATCATCATCAGCGTCACTACCCCGTCTACATAGTTCGGCTCCGAAGGAGAGGAACGCGTTCCATGGATCGGTATTCTCCAGCGCCTGGGACGTCCACATATGTGTAACTAGACTCTGCTTTCTCCGCATCCGCACATCGCCGAGCAGAGCTTGCGACACGCCCCTGGGTCATTCAGGCAAAGACATGAAGCGCACGTATGTATGCATCTGAAAATGGTAGGTAGCTAGCGCAAATCTTGAGCATACTATTGCTTGGCCCATACCCCACAATCAAGCCAGTCGATCGATCGTGTCGTTTCTTGCTTATCCCTTAGCGAAAGCGGCCAGACTACGTTGAGAGACGGAGAACTCAAAGGCAAGCGCGCATTAGGTGAGAGTTGGGCTACAAGGTTGCCTCCTGGTAAGTCTGAGGTAGCCCACTGGAAGATGCTGCGTGACTCGTGAGAGACATCTGTCATGCGTCGAACCAGTGGATACTGATTTGTATGTTGGTTCGGATGCGAGCAGGTCCATGTTTGTAGTTGGGCCAAAGACCAACAACCCAACCAGAAGGGCGCAGGGCACGCCGTAGACAAATTGTGATTTCCTTTGCTCCTTGGAAAAGGGTACATAGCCGTGAAGATGAATAGCGAGAGTTTGTTATGCCATTCTAGTCCTATTTTCTTCTCAGCGATCGCAATCACGTCCTTTAGAAATTAGGTTTGCGCGGGGAGTCGGTTGCCCGACGTCCACCTCTTCTTTCTCCCCTTCAAACCAGACTAACTCAAAAGAGCATGCCGCGAGCATCTTCGTAGTATTTGAGACCATGGACCCAAGAAATACGCCACACGATTACTATTGGCTTATCCATTGGTCGGGCTGAAGTAGCCGGCAAGCTACGACTGGCTTCAGCAGATCAGTGAGCAGCGCTAGCGTCATGTATTGAAAAGATTAACCCACTTGGGTAGTTTAAGCTGGCGGGATCGTGCCGGCGAGGCCGCCGGTGGGGGTCCTGCCTAATACTGCGATTTCCAAGCTAGTAGTGTCTCCTGTGTAGTAGTAGGTTGACACGGGGCTCGCCGCGGAAGGAGAATTGGATCTAGTGGGGTCGAGGTGGGGAATGCGATGCTTGAATCAGGCAGAACTGACTCTGTACCTGCGCTATCTTCTACTGTATGCGATGGGAAGGGCATAGACATGATTTTCTGCTGAGCCAAGTTATTCAGATGAGTAAGTTAGTTAGTCATGGGTTAATGTTAGTTATAGTAAATAGGCCGTATCAAAGCTGCGTAAGTAATCGCGTAATTTCCCTGCATGTCGTTAGCTTGTTAATGCCAATTCATATGACAGGGGGTCTGCATGCAGTATACGCTGATGTATGATAAATTGCATCTTAGATTGGCTGGCTCAAATGGGATTGCGGCGCATGTTTATTTCCGGCGTTCTGCTTACCCCCTTGTTTGGGAATGGGCCATCCTGATGGTTGGGTCTTCTACGGTCACGTGTGTTAGCCCAGCCATCGTTGGAAGGATTCGGGGATTGTTCATTCCCGAAGATTGTCATGTCATATATTCCTCTCATGCACACTGCCTTTGCAATATGTAGTTCCGTCCTGTTCTGCATTATGCCGCTGCGGAAACGGCGTTTCAGCTGCAATCTGGATAGTTGTAGTGTACCAACATTGTACACGGTCCGTTGACAGCCACTGATTGGCATAGGACGTGCAGTGGAGCCAGTGTAGTGTGCGGCGCTACATGAAGTATCATAAAAACAACAGCCACACAAAACTCACCTACTCTGGCGAGTCGGTTGGACTGGATGAGATTGCAAAGAACCCACAGATCGCCTGCCTCCACTGACGGCTGATCCACTTCTCACGATTCTCCTTCCCCAATCGACCCCCCCCTTCTTCCCTTCCCACCCTCACTTGCCCATAAGATCCTCCCCCGTTCCAGCTGAAGGGATGATCTGACGGCCTCCGAGAGAGCTAGTATGATCTGCGGCTGCCAAAATGGGTTTCAAGGTTCTAATGGACCCGCGAAGGCACACATCGATGGCTTGCGCAGGAACCAGAGTTGCCCGGTGTGAGCATTCTTTGTCCGGGCTTCCTCGGTTTTTCCTGACTATTCTCGGGCGCAGGAACGTTGCTGAAGAAGAAACCTTAGTGGAAACCATTTCCTTCGTTCCTTGTTCTAGGGAGGGGTCTGAGCGGCCACTTCCTTCTGGAGGTGGATGATCGTATGCAGTTCGTCATTGGTCCCATGGGTCGCGTTGACGGCCACTTCGTGTAGGCCTTCTGACAACTTACCCCCTTCCGCTTCCCCTCGAGCGCAAGTATGGAACGAGTAACATGGGTAACCTTCTGTAACTGCTTGGCACCGCATCTGGAGGAAGGGTTATACAGCTGAGGTGGCTTGCGCCCAGAGGCTGTCCCCGGACATTATAATTGAGATTCCGGAGGATTTACCCAAATTGAATGGTTGGTGTCACTTGGGTAACTTCCTGTTTCCTCTTGCAGATAAGGATTGACACAGGGATCCGATCGGGCTCGCCATGGACCTTCCTAACCATCCACATCATCTGCAAGCGTTCGATGGCCTTCTGGAAGGTCAGTAAACCCCCGCCAAGCAGCGCACCTTTCCATGTCCGGCACTCATCCTTCTACAGGCCACTCGGTGAAGTAAATCCAACGCGTGTCGAAGAACTTGGACGGTCTGCTGACTGGCGAAGTTCCTGATACGCCAAGTGCACCATTGTCTCTATTGAATCTGCCTACATTGATGAGTCTTCGCCTCTTCGAGTCAGTCCATTTGGGACTCGAGCCTATCCAACCAAACAGAGGTAGTAGCTGAGAATAACATCCGTCCTTAAGAATATTCGTTTCAGATAGTCACTACTGTGCCCAACGTGCTTTTTTCAGTTTTGGGGTTTAATATTGCCTCACATCACAGTGGCATCTGCAGGGAAAAGGGGGGAAATGAGCCAAGGCCTCGGATATATGAAGAATGACAGGGAGAGCTCCTTAGATTCTCAAGGGGGCTATCCTGGACATGTCATTTCCACATTGAGGGATTGACGAATATCTCCGAGATGCTCGGAAACAGGCCAGTAGCGCCACGCCTTCTGCAGGGATTAGCGCTGGGCAGTAGCCGTCGAACCTTCTTCCAGTCACGGGATTGAGATGACACGGAGTGGAACCAGAGGGGCGCAGGTATGTACATACGTCGGGACGGTGTCTCTGGTGCAATTGGATAGCGCGAGAAGTGATGCGCGCCGTAGCCGGTTGACCCCCAGCCCAGCCCAACTGCCTCGTGATCAAGCAAGAGCTGGCGAGCCCTCTACTCACCGATTTTACCAGACACGCCTTTACCGCTAGATAGCAGGCATGGCAGGCAGTGGTTGCGAGGAAAACGTGGCTCAAGACATGGGGATTGTCGGTCAATCACGACAGCAACCGTTGAATCACCATGCATACCACCTACGTATTTGGCGCTTACTTCGGACAGGCCATGATTTCGGTTGGAAGGCATTCCTATAGGGAGAGAGGATACCAGAGTCGCAACAGGCTGCCCGTCTTAGGTCGCACTAACGGACCGACCTGCCATTGCCCACGGAGAAGCATGTGCAATCATTGGTTACTCGCTTAGTTCTCCCTGCACGATGTGGCAATGGCAAGTTTTAGCCCCTATAATCGACACGTTAAGGACCCGACAGTATGGGTATTGGGTACGCGAAGTGAGAAGGACTCAGCTAGTCTAGCGCCTGAGCCACCGGCGTTTCTCGTGTTAGTTATTGCTAAGCCTGCATCAGGACAAGTGAATGTCGAGTCAACGTCACTAGCTAATCACTGTCTGGTTGGTTACACAGATGGAAAAGGGTTTTCCAAGACCTGACTATTATGGACTCTACATAAACAAAGGGTGCCCCGATACCGACCTATTTTGCCCCCATACTTCCAGGGACGATAGCTCAGATTCGCACAGTCCAACACTTTGTACACACTGTGTCTCCTTGGTCGATGGTGGGAAACCTACGGGAAATCTCGTACGACGAAGTAGCTAGGAGCTGTGCATGTGAGCAAAGGTAATGCTGCATAGGATTCGTGAGGAGCGCAATGAGAAGCAGGAATTGATACAGTGCTGACCTGCACCGCGGTTATAAAGCTAACTTTTGACATGACACAATGGAAGATGCAAGTATTCAGGCGAAGGAATTAAGGTTGGGATTCGACTGGAGGATACAATACGCACAAGCAAATGCCAACCTCAAGTAAACCAGAGTAGGCAAGGAATTTGGAAAATATTCATTCAACATGTTGAAACGTCGACGATCTGGAAAATTTGACGAGGGATATTTTTTTTTCAGGTGACACTAACAGCAGACTACCCAGAGCAAGTCGAATGGATGACCTTCAAGAAATCGCAACACACTGCCTGCCCATTGCATAGATTGGGGGGGGGAAAGGATTTGGAGAAGAGGGTCATTGCTGGGCGCCCAGTCTAGACCGAGCTCATCCGGACTAGCGTGGTATCGAGGGCCGCTTTCAGTGGTACGAAGCAAGTAAAAAGCAAGTCAAGTCACTAACTTTCCTGACGTCGTTCCACGGACCCATAGGCACCCCCGCTAATTACGGTAGCTTAGCCTCCGCGCTGCCCCCAGCGGGGAACCACCCGCCGCTGTGCCCCTGGGAAGCAGACCGATCTGCCTTCCAACATGCCCGCCATTGGTTGA
This sequence comes from Aspergillus eucalypticola CBS 122712, assembly GCF_003184535.1. Taxonomy (NCBI): domain Eukaryota; kingdom Fungi; phylum Ascomycota; class Eurotiomycetes; order Eurotiales; family Aspergillaceae; genus Aspergillus; species Aspergillus eucalypticola. The sequence goes on from NW_020290282.1 coordinate 1,014,000, forward strand.
CGGGAAGAAAATCATCGACTAAATTCTCATCGAGTAATTGCTCGATGGGCAGCACGAGCAACTTTCTGTCATTAAATCACACCATGACGATCCATCATTGGCCTGTTCCCTTTAGTAGGTGAATGTTGGTCACGCCACCTAAGGCTTCTTCCGCCAGCCAACCGAGCTCGGTAACTCCAAAGTAGCTGGTACGTAAGAACTAAGTCACCCTAGGCTTGTGGAGCAAGTACTGGGTACTGGGTACTTGCTCCATACAGAGAACATTTCCATCCACATTCAGGGGGATATTACGACGTAAGCTATGGCCTCCCTCTGCGCTTAGGACGAATATGTGTCATTGAGTTTATCAGGAGAAGGGGGATTAATTACTCTTTTAAACCTACTTTGTGGTATCAGCATTCCACCGAGGTTCAACACGAGAAATTCTCTCCCACAGAGTTCTCAACCCACTTCCTCCCGCCGGGAAATCCGATAGGCATAACTTGCCCCTCGCAAGCATCCACTACGGCTCAGTATCAAGGCGCGAGACGGATCGGGGAATCCAGTGGGACCCATGCCAGTAACATACACAAGCAACTGCCTAAGATAGTACTACTCCAACGCCTGGCAGCCGTGCATATTAGCCGGTTCAAACCATCTGATCTGAGACATTGTCGGAAATCATCCAATGAGCCTCCCAAGCGATGTGCATGAAGCCAGCCTTGTCAGGCAGCCGTCTCAAATTTGTCATGGCCACCGTATCGGCGATCTAACAAACTGACAGGTAGACTAGCTAAGCAGCAGTATGTACTCCGTAGATAGGCGGACTATCATTTCAGCCTTACAAATTTCCAACTGGAGAATTCCTACACCACGGGGATCGTCGTGTCATGCAGTCGGTGAGACATGACACATATCGCCTCCAATTACCAAAACAGGAACCAACAAACTAAAAGCCACCGGAGTCAATCGAGGAGATAAGGTATGGGAGGGAAGAAAGAGATGAACATGCCCGAGATCAACCTACACATCTGGAATTTCGCATACAACATGTGTTTGCAACATGGGCCCCCGAACCTAACATTGCCCTATCAGCCCCTCCATCTAACCTCTTTTCGATACTCCTTACAGTGATCAGACTGCTGGTACGAATAATATACTAACACATTCTGAGTACTCAGGAGGTACCCTTCCCGCCTATTCTACACGGACAATCGCCGACAAAAGTACAAGCGAGGTACCTCACCCAACGGCCTGCCGCTTACAACATTTCCCGCTTTGTAACAGACTCCCGTCACTTTTATTTTCCCTTATTCAGAGTTGCCAACAGATAGGAGTGGTATCAGTCTAACCATTCCCGGGCATCTGTGTGTAAGTTGTGGACGCGAGAGGGCACCGGCACCGGCACCGGCACCTCCTTCCAGGCTGTTGACCCGAGTATAGTTGCTATCTCCGAACCAGAAGATCAGCCGGAACGGTTCCAGTGGAGTAGCAGGGCGCACCTGCGCAGCCCAGGAATGCTAATTATGGTTTCGCTCACATCCGACAATGCGCCTTGAGTGGACGGCAAAAATCGGGTTCCAGTGTTTAAGCCAGAAGGTGTCAGAATCCTTCCATGCAGGTAAGCATACTCAGAATGACTAGCTGTTCTCCATCGATGATCACACACTTGGTCTCGTATCTATATGAGAAGTTATGCGATTTTATGTGTGTACATTTCCATTTTTGAGGCATTTGAGGTACAACTATATCGGTTGATCTATCCGAGTTCGTGTCTGTACGGCGAAGGTTGACGGGGCAGATTGTCATGACCATCGGTCAATCGGTTCACCGATCTCCTACCGTCATAGGCAATCCTTGTTCATTCCTACCGTTTGCTTGCTTCTGAGATGCGTCTATAAAGATTTGCGCTGCACGCGGAGATATTTCGGACTCGGGCGAGATTTGACTGGTCAACTTAAGTCGTTTCGAGTCACACAGTATATCCGCATACTCTCCCTTTTGCTTTTTTTATCGAGAAAATGCTGAATTATACCTTGGTGCCTGCCCGCTGCATACCTTTGGATTTGCTACATACCAACGAAAGAGAACCCAAGATAAGGATGTTTCTCTGGAAGCATGCGGCTCTCAGACCACGCAAACATACCATCACAAATCCACGGTACCCTCACCCATTATTTTAACCCACTCACTCGGAGAAAAGGACACGGACAAGGCCACCGTCTAGACCGTGCGAGCGAGCGATCTCCCCCCCACTACTATCCGGACATGGGCCCGGATCCGGTCGGAGGACGGAGATATCAAGCTAACTAACTACAAAGTAACTAGATTGTTTGCTGACTGAGCAATGTTCGTTCAATCTAGTCCAAGTGAGTGTAGTCTAGTTGATGTGATTAATTCCACCCAGTCCAGTCCACTCCAATACGCAAGCTATCAATCAATCAATTTTTGATCGAACGATCTATCCAAAAAGGAGACTACTTAGTCTAGTATAGTGGATCGGTTTATTCCGCCGTGGTCGAGAAGTTTCTTATTTCTTTTCGGTGGTGATTAGTCCCTCACTAGTCTAGCGAACGTTTTCAGGAGACTACTGATAGATTAGGGAGATACCTACTTAGGTGAACTACTGCATGGGTAAGGGATGTTGGGAAAGGACTCCCTAAACAATACTAGTTTATCTGACTGTAGTGGACTGGGATCCTGGTTAGCAAGTGAGAACTAAGTCATTAGTTCTTGAACTACGTGCTAGATTGTTAAACTAGCTAGGGTTAAAGGCAAGCAAGGGTAAGTGAGCCGACAAAGTACCATTGTGTGGTAAATCCCTCCCCAACAATATCGTTGTATGTGTCTTACTTTACTCGAATGCTATATATGCTTGAATGCTATGTGTTTGACATGCTCGATAAGTAGATCTTGAGATGTGTATAGATTCATGCATATACCAACTTTATAGAAAGATCCCACACATACTCTCCCCCATTCCTAAAGATGGACAATCAATCAACATCCCACTGCTTACTACTTACTTACTACTTACCACCCAAAACCACCACCCCGTTCATACCCGATCAGCCAGCCATCCCACTACTACCTTCTCCACAATATATACTTACCTCTACTAACGGAGTAGAGTATGCATCGGATTCTAACACCCCAAATATCATATTAACCGACTCCAAAACCCGAGTCGAGTCAATCCTCATTTATCCATCCATCTGCCGCAGCAACTCCATCCCGAGTCCTAGTACTAACTAAGTACTTACTAAACTACCATGATATAAGTTAGTTAAAACGTTCGGTTCGCAGATAGCAGCCTCACAGCATAGCCCAGTAAGTTGATATAAATAACCTAAAAACGAAATTAAACAAATTAAAACCACGCGGCCCTTTTTTTTTTCCCTTTCCCCCTGCAACCCCAATGTGACCCTGCGTCTTTTTTAATTTTTACTCACTACTACTAACTTAATTATTAGAGGCCTTACTACTATTTGCCTAAATAATATATACCCACACTACTCAAATCTCACATGCAGTGCGACACCCCATGCTACGCCACGATGCTACCTTATACATTAACCTTGTTTCATGTTGTCAACTCGGGAATATTTGGACCCAATTGATTGAGTTAGTTTCGATATGGGGTTGATGATGATGATGATGATCACACCAGATAAATGGATAATATGAGTAGACTTTGACAGGTGATAGATCCGAAAGTGATATGTGCTCTAGTAACTACTAAGTAAGTTCTATGCATGCACGCATGCACGCACGGGTGAGAGCGGGAGGAGGGGGGGGGGACGGAATCTGAGACATTACCGGTGCTGTGCTTACTGCTTACCTACCTACTACGGAGTAGTTACATAAATTGGGGGCCTAACTAGTAGTTCTTTAGTTAAATTAGAGCGTGATGATCCACTTCGGGTAAACGGAGTAAGTTAGTTAGGTAGTATGTACTAGATTGCTTAGACGTGTTGGCGCCAGGGGAGGTATGAGGCTGTGGAAAATGCATGCATGGCGTTTGCTTGGTTTGGGGGGTAGTTGTTTGCTGTGCGGGTGCGGCGTATTGCTTGTGCTGGTGCTTGTGCTTTTTTATTATGTATGGGTGTTGGTTTGTTTGCTGTAGGTGGGTTTGGGCTTGGGGTGTTCTTTCCTGTTCATTAGGGTATGTATTTGGAGCGTGGTTGCTGATGTGCATGCCTGGTTGTTGTTATTGAAAGGATTGATGATAGCTGTGGGTAATGAAGGGTGTGATTTATTTATGTTCTTTCATAAATGTACCTCTCATCAGTTGCTGAGTAGTGTTTGACTGAAGTAATAGTAGGTGCATGTCACGCTGGGATAGGTAGCGACAGCATATAATGCAGGTAATCAACTACAGCGAGTATCGAGCATCAATGTAATTGCCTCGCTTTTATTACATCTAGTCAATGTCTACTTCACATCCATAGCCAACCCCATCCCTCTATAGCTCATTATCCTGCAACGCCACCCTTCCAATATATCAAGTTTGTAGTAAGACATGAGAGAAGCATAGACCAACCATATCAACCATGCAAAATAGGTAGCAAAGAACAAAGCAAAATCCTCAGTGCGGAATGCTAGACCGGCACACTCTCCACATAGTGCGCACTTCGCAAGGCAATGTATGGGTGAGCGAAGTTTAGGGAGAGAGAGAGCAACGGAAAACCCAGGATAACCAGCTAGTTTCCCGGTATTGACCGCTGCGAGGAAACAGACGGTAAGAAAGGGAAAAAGGTACATAAGACCTGCACGCATGCCTTGGCGCCTCTAAAAGCTTACTGCGCTGCAAGATCAACCAGCCGAACCATACTCAGTTTCTAGGATGATCAATTACCGTGTGAAGGACATAATCACGAGTGAATGTACGGCTTCAATGTCGAACGAGAGGGGTATAAGATTTGTTGTCCAGCTGCTCTGCTAGTGTGCATAAGCAGAAAGTGCCAGGATACTTCACTTTTGTCCGGGCTGAGGAGATGGAGCAGGCTGTTGTGCAACCGCAGGAGGCCCTAAAGGTGGTATACGATTGAGCGACGGCGACGACATCACTGAATGCGAGCCATTGGTCCCGTGCAACTGGGCCTGCAGCATGGCGTTTTCCCTTTGCCTGCGCTCCTCTTGCTCCGGTGTCATGCATTTGACCGGCGGCGGAATGGGTGCATCGGGCGAGCTACGACCCATCAATTTAGGACTCGGCTCGAGTCTCTGGATCGGAGGAAGGACGGGAGCTCCAGTGACACTGCCAGATGTCATAGGCCGGGGTGATTGCTTGGTCGGGCTAATACCCGAAAAAGGCATGCCGTGGGAACTCTGGGGAGGAGAGGAGCGACTTGCAGTCGGAGTGGCCATGAAAGATGGACGCCCGTTATGCAAGGAAGAGAAGGAAGAATGATTGCCCGTGTTTGGACGAGGGGTCTGGTGTTGACCGTATGGCGTCCATGGGGCTGAGTGATCTGTCGAAGCTACAGGCGGAAATCCCGCAAGAGGACCAACATCCCGGTTTCCCTGGGTTGGGGACATAGACGGCCGGTTCTGAATGGGCGAAGGCAGAGTGGGACTCTGCGTAGAGTGAGAGGACGACGGTCGCCGCGCCGGAAACGACCCGCCGTTGAAGGACTCGCGAGAATGAGGCGGTAAATGCATAGCTTGGTGGATGGATGGCAATTTTGGAACCTGTTCCCTAGATGACGGAGTGAATCCATTCAAGCCCTTTGATGGAGAGAAAGGGGCTCGAGGAGGGCTGAATGATGTGGTGTGGGCGGACTGAGGCCGGCGCTCGGGGGACAAAGGAGGGAAGGAGACGGCTTGAGGGGGGTTTTGTGAGGGAACGGAAGGCATGGAAGAAGGTTGCTTTTGAGGAGACCCTGCAAGAGGCAACTGGAAGGTATGCTGAGCGCTTTTGATAGACGATATGGGACTTTGCTCCGGATCTGGAACCTTGATCTTGGTATCTCCTTCTGGCGCAGTCGAGGATGGCGAGGTCGACGACCCGACGCGGAATTTCAACGGTGGAAGTTTGGGCAACTTCGCTTCCTCTTCGCGTCGTTTACAGTCCTTGCAAACGAAGTGGAAATCCTCTCGTTCAGCCTCGCTTTTCGAGATACCGAGACACTTGCTGTGCTGCCACACATTACAGGACTCGCATGCAACACTGTGAGAGCCATCATCCTATTGAGGGTCAGCACACTTGTTGTCATAATGACCGGGATTGATCATAACCTACCAGATTCTGACCATGAACACCGCAGCCCGAGCAGTCGAATACCCATTGATCTTCCTGCGAGAGGTCCTCCAGATTCTTGCGGTACTTTTCCATTTCCGCTTGAAGATGTCTCTCGGAAGCTCTGCTCTCGCCCCGTGCAACTTTCTCCTGCTCTTCTTTGATGCGTTGGAGCTCACTTTCATGTAATATCCGCTTTCTCTCCCGATCTTTAGTACGCTGTTCCCGGGTCATGATGCGCGAGCGTCTTTCCGCCTCCAGCTTCTTCACTCTTTCTTCCTCTTTGCGGGCTGCGGCTAGTTCCGTCTCTCGTTTACGTGCTGCTTCAGCAGCCTCACGCTCCTGTCGCTCTTTCTCAGCCTTTCCGGCGATCCGACTGGATCGTTTAGCGCCAGCGAGCAACTGCATGTTGAAAAGCTCCTTCTCGCGCTTCTGTTTCTGCCTCTCCTGCGCCTCCTCTTCCTTCTCAATGATGGGCATGACCTGTTCATCGATCCTATCCCTCAGTATTTTCTCATTGGGATCCCTTGTCTTCCTAATGGACTCGAGGAACTGCTTGTAATCGTCTAGAGTAACGGCAATGCATTCCCACGTCATCGCTTGCAGAGGATCCTCTGAGGCGTCGCCGTTCAGAGCATTATCTTCATCATCGGACTCTTCAATAGGATCGGCGCCTGTAACACGTCTTCGTTTAGAGGCTCTCATGGCGCGGGCGCTCTTTCTCCTCGACTTCGACTTGACCGGTTTTGGCGGCGGAATAGGGGGGTCGGTGCGGCGATAGAGCCTGTTATCATCGAGGATATAGTAGTAACGGCCTTCACGATCGTAGCCTACTTCTTCGATACGCTAGCAATGGTCAGTAAATATCATAGGAATCTAGGGGTAGTGTCACGCAAAACCCACCCACTCCGTCTGATCCAATTCCCTCTGCTCCGGCATCTTTTCGCGGATGCGATCGGGATTCCAAAAGGTCCAAATAGACAGCTGGTGCAAGACGCGCAATTTCAAGAAAACGTCGAAGTCCAAGAACCTATTCGGAACCTCCTCATACCCGAAAGGGTTAGGAATGTGTGGTGCTTTCGCATTGTACTGACGTCGCGTATACTCATCAAAGTTATCGAAGCTATCAGACAAAGCATCCTATTAGCATAGCTACAGTCGCGGCTAGAACGAAGGTGCACGTACGTGAGGCCCCGATGCGACGACACCCATTTCAATAGACAGAGTCCAATCTCTAGTAGTTTCTCGGAAGGGGTAGGCTTTAGACACTCAGTTTCCAGGTCCTACAAGCAAAGCATCAGAGTAGAATATTAGCATTGATCTATCGCGCCTAAAGGTAAAGAAAATTATAGGTGTTGGATTTGCACTGCTCACCTCAATCCCGAAATCCTCGTCAATCTTCATGACTTTACCGAATATGGCAATGTATTGCATGAGGCTTGCAAACTCCCAGCAGTTCCGAAGCTGCTGGAGTAAACCCGGCTCCTCAGGTGGCTGCTCTGGGGCAGCGTCCACCTCGGAGCGGGTGCGCTTTCGCGAAACCATGAAGGCGGATATAGACCATTAAAGGCGCCGCGGCGCAGGACAAGTTTCGACCCCTGCGGCGGATCTGCGGCGGGGGCGGGAGTTCTGAGAAGGAGTAATTATCGCAACGTATATGCAACAGAAGAATGAACACAGATGTCTCTACCGAATGGCGGAATGAGTGGGTATTGACGTGATCGACAGCGGCGTGAAGACAGGAAATCGTTCGCCAGGGCGGGCGTGTCGGGCTGGGCAGAAGAGATGAGCTCACAGAATCGCCGGGCGGCGCGTCGAGACCCCAGTCAGGTGACTTCCATCCGCCGATTGGGTCGATCCCGTGCCGATAAGCCTTTGCGCTGTCGTTGCGATCCGACTGCTCACATTTTACCATGGCCTCGTGGATACTATTATTCTATTCCAAATGAAAGATACAAACTCATATTAATAAATACTAGAAGGGAAGGTTTTATCGTAATAATAGTTCGCCTCCGCATGAAACCAGGTCAGGAGAGAATGAAACTTAAAGCAACAGACAGAATCAGCACCACCCAACGAAACATAAAACTAGATCTTGGTATCTCGCTCAAAGAGGGTCTATCTCACTCAGATGGAGGATGGGGAATGGGGAACATAGAGGATAAGCAAAATGCACACAGACAAATAGCGCCAGCCGTATCCACGCCACCGCACAGCCATACCATTATGGCCGAAGGGGAACGAAGTGTTGGACAAACAAAAAACAAAAAAAGGGAAGGGTAGATAGAAAGCAGAGAAAAAGCCGCAGCAAAAGCCAGGGAAGGGAAGAAAGAACAGATGATTAGCAAAACAACAGAACCTTTCGAACCATAACAAGACAGAAACCCCCAAGTCCAGTGCTCCCATACCCGCCATGTCTTCTCTTTTCTCTTTGCTGATTTTGTGCAACTTTCCTGAGATCGCGTCATTGCATTGCCATACCACACAGTTTGCGCCTTGTATTCCGTATTTCGCCTAAGCCCGCCCCATGCATATCGTAAGGTTGTCAAATATATCAAGTAAACCAAAAGGAAAACAAATGCTTTTGAACTTTTTACATCGCAACACCAGGTGCGCCATCGGAGACATTATCCGAGAGGTTGATAAGAAGCTGAGCCAGGCAGCGCTTAGTGGCGGCGTCGTCGCGGAGTACGGAGGAGAACGTCGCATCGCGCAAGGGTTCGGGAAGGCATTGACGCAGCGCCTCTCGCGCCCTGCTGTTATCACTCAGGCTACAAAAGTCAGCATTTGAAGTAGAAACGAATCAACCAACGCAATTTGAAGAAACCTGGGATAGACTCACCGAAGGAAGCAGCGCACTACATGCTTGAGAAGTCGTACTGTCTGTTGCTCAACAAGTTGAGTGACCATATTACTCAGAACAGTTCCAACCGCGTAAAACCTCTCATAGGTTGCGCAAATGTACGCGAGACCGATATCGTCGAGGAGAATCTTCTGCACAATGAAAATTGCGACAGTTTTGCTCAGTTCTGAGCCGGTCTCCATAATCCGTAAGCAAAGGGGAATGATCTCTGTGGTAAGGAGGAAGTTGATGACATCGGATGAGTCATTCTTAACCAACGCTCCGATTACGCCGAGCGAGGTGAGGCGGAGATACTCGAAGGGCCGCGACTTTGACGTTGTGTTGAGGAAAGGATAGAGGAACAGAGGAATGTGAGCTGTTCCGAACGAGAATTTGTTAGTCAAGTCACATACGATTTAGAACCGAAGGGTGGGGTGGATGGTCCTGGGGGACAGCTGCGTACCATTAAGAAACAAGGTGCGAGTCTCGTTGTGGGAAGCCACACACTGCAAGAGAGCCAGCGCATTGCAGACCCGGTTTGATGCAGCCGCAGTTAATTGCGAAGGGTTCAACAAAGGGTATACGGAGATGATTTCCTGAAGTAGAGCGGTCATGACACCTGGAAAACTGCCCGTTAGTCGCCACCAACAAAGCTGATCAAAGGGGGTGATTCCATACCGAAAGAGTGCCAAATAACCAGCGCGAGTTCCGGCACTTGCTCTCTCTTCTTGCTAAGTTCCATAAGGGCGGCTTCTCTGCGACTCGGATCGAGAAGCTCTGCGACCCAGATGAAAACTTTCCGATTCTCATCACTGATGCCACCATCCATCACGGACACCGCACCGGGCAACGCACCGTCCCCACCAATGCTTCCTGCACCAGCCCCTTGAGCGGAATTACCGGCACCGGCGTTTCCAGCCATGGCTATACGAGTATAGTGTTGTTGTTGAGCGGCTGCGGCTGCGGCTGCGGCCGCCTGGACTTGGGCATGCTGTTGGGCGACCAACGAAGAATGCGGTTGCTGAGCCTGGTGCGGGTGGGTTTGGTGATGCTGCTGTTGCTGCAACCAGGTCGGATCAGCCTGCGGATACTGGTGCTGATGAGAAAAGACGTGCTGAGTCTGCGTTTGAAGCATGGCGGGCCAGCGAAGAATCGGAGCTCAACGGGACTCGTAATCCTCAGGAGGGAAGACTTGACAGCCCTGGATGATCGGGGAAAAGCCGGACGAGGGCAAAATGAACTAAGATGCTGAGTAGGTATTGTCAGGACCGTATACTCGAGAGTAGCCTCATGGATAAGGGTTTTCGAATACAAGAGTTGAGAGTTGTGGGAGAGGGGAGGGGGTGTTGTGAAGATGGCGTGGGAATGACAGCGGGATTGAAGGACAGGCGAGCGTGAAATGATGGATGGAATGGCTTGGGACTACGGGAGGCGGGGAGTCGCAGGTTCCGCCCGGGCAGTTTGTGCCGTCGACGAGGTGCCGAGCTTCATTCACTCTCTGGACCCTGTCGGACTCGAACCGCTTCGATCGGAACAACTTGATCGCGTGGATCGGTAACACGAATCTATTCGAATTTCTTATCCCTTCAATTCGCCCTTATTACCAGATCGGTGGGGTCTAATCGTTCTATGATGACAATTCCCTCCGTCTCTGTCGTGGGTTGGCATGCTGACCGTTGATGGCCGCCTTGCAGCTGCAGTTATTGGATAAACGCACGAGTTGCTCCGGCAGGTGCATGATTATCAAGAATCAGCTTAGGGGTGCACTGACACTGGATCTTTGGAAGCTGTAATCTATGCTCAGATCCTTCATATACCTGTAACTATCCCTGCGCCGCTTTAAAGGAGCGTGTCGGAGGGTGACTCGCAGCTCTGGCTGTGTGAGCTCTCACTGTTGCTGGTCAGGGATGCTCTCTACTACTAACTTCCTGATAGAATATGTACGATGTCGGTACAGGCAACTGATGTCCTTCATATGTACAATGCTGTTCCTTGTCAATTTATTTGAGCATCTTATTTACAACACAGTTTCCTTCCGCGTCTTTCAATGAGTTCGAAGAAACGGAAGCAGGGACGGAGGACAAAGACAAAGTGACGAAGAAAAGGGATAAAGCAGAAACATTCAAGGGCATTAGAACATGAATACATGTCTCATCATCGTACATTGCAGATCTTTCGGACACGAAAGAAGAAACCATCACACATCAATCATAAACCCTGGGTAACGCCTGTCCATGCAAAATCGATCAAATAAAGTCCGAAGACTCAAATCATAGCTAATAAATCGTTGTATCTCGGTAAGTCATTCTTTTTCGTTGGTTGGAATCATAAAATCATCATCTTCGTGAACGCGTGCGAGATCGTCTAGTTCTTCTGGTGTCTCTCGTCCGCCGATCATCTGTCACAACGCTTCCTGCAATGTTATTAGCATCATGCTATCATTGAATGAGAACAAGACGTTACTTACCGTCGTTGGTATAGTAGTCAGAGGAGTAGTAACTGTAGTAGGTGCTCGGATACGTGTAATCGGTCTTCTCATCCACGTCACGATGGTCTCTGCGCCTCTTCAACCCAAGGCACAGCGCGATCGCACCCAGGATGATTCCAATGGTCGCCAAAGCACCCATGCCAGACTCTTTCTTCTTACCGCCACCTGCTGTTGATGGTGCCGGTCGGCTGCCGAACCAGGTGCGTTGCTCAGGCCTAGCCCCGGAAGAAGAATGGTGACGACGACGACGTTCTTCAACGTAAGTGGTTTCTCTCCGCTTCCTACCGCCACCGAGACCAAGGCAAGCAAGCACAGAATCAAGTGCTCCACGGCAGCACATACAGGCGCAAAGGAGTAACAGAAGGAACACGCCGGCAATTGTTCCGATAACAATGCCCGCGATGGCTCCGCCGCTGAGTCCTCCGCCGGAGCCCTTCACAATCAATGGCGTGCCGCTTGTGCTCACAGGGGCAGTGAAAGGCTCAGTCGTGGTGGCCGTTTGAGTTACAGTCGATAGCGTTGTTCCGCGTACGGGGGGTGTGGCAGTCGCAGTTGCCCAGATTGACGTGCTTCCCAGGATACATTGATTGTTGGAGCAGACATATGCAGGGCCGCAACAGTCGCTGCCGCAGACCGTTTCACCATACTCGGCATTGCAGCTGCCAGTACTCGTTGTTGCCGCAATGTAGGAGCTCCATGTTGAAGTAAAAGTCGCACGCTCTGTTTCGGTCACGACATACGTGGTGGTGTAATACTCCCAGCTTCCGGAACTGACGCACTCAGCTTCGCCATCACTGTTGGTGCTGCATGTTTCGCTTGAGCTGCAGCAAAGCTGGCTATAATAACCGCAAGGATTCGAACAGCGCTTCTCCAAGGTGGCCTCCTCGAGACTCACCTCGGGTTCCAATGGAGAAGCTATCGAGGGTTGAAACTGACTTAAGAGGGCCAGTATAGATAGGGTCGACGGGATTATGCGAGACGCATGCATGGCGAGGGGAGAATGTAGGAATTTCCACAACCACGAGGCCAGCCCACGATGCGACCAAAAGCAGCTTTGGATTGCGATCGCTGCCAGGGACAAATTTGGGGGTTTCCGACGTATGGCTCGAAGTAGGTCTTGGTATGACAAGGGAGGTATAGAACGAGAGACAGCGAACGAAAGGAAGCCAAGCAAATAGATGGAATGCGAGAGACCGTCACAGGTAGCTTGCAGAGCAGAGATCGAAAGAATGCATATCAGTTGAGTAGAAAATGTATGGAGGGTTGGAGAAGAGAAGTCGGAGCAGGGTGCCATCCCACGAGCAGCCCGTCCGTCCTTCTTTGATCCCAGCCTCCGTCCGGTCGACTTCCCAACCACCGCATTTCCTGTGACGACCACCACCAATCACTGCCAGGCCGAGTGAATCAGCGATGAAGATAAACTTAGCTCATAATTTAAAAAAGGAAATTCCGGAGGCTGGGATGTCCACTTTTCTCAACTCTGCATGTTGTTGCCCCGCTGTGATCCAATGGCAGAGAAGTGGCCGATGATGCCGTTGCTGCCCCTCTCATCACCAACTCTCCCCTCAGTTCCTGACAGCGTCATTGTCAGCACCCAATCGTGTCCGTGGGCGAAAAGTCCGGAACTTGGACAGACCCGGCCTATTGCGTTGTCGGCTCCACCGCTAGATTATCGTTTCGTCTTCCACGGTGAGTCGGTCTAGCCAAACGCTGTATCTGATTCGATGAGATACGTCCGTCAGGTACTGAATGCATGGGCCTCCATCCGTCGGCACAAATCAGGCGAGGACCGTGTAGTGACTAGTGACTACACCTACGTGTCACCCAACGAAGGGGCCCCATGCTTAGGCAGTGATTTGGCGCGAGGTGACTCAATATCCGTAAGTACTTAGTTGCTCTAGAAGTGTGCATTGTCCGTGACCCGACAATCACATACTAGATTCTTTGCTATCTGCTGAGCCCTAATAATGATGTGGTAGTGAGGCGCCATGGATGCAGCTGGATGGAGCAACAAGCTCACAGTACAAGTTCCCTAATACTAAAGAAATCATTATCTGATCATTCTTCTTTTTTTTTTTTTTTTTAGACGTCATTGCTATCCTAGATGCTCTTGTTATATACAAAACGCCACAGAATCATGAAACTCATTATACCGATAGCTGCCAAACTATCGCCCTTCATCAGTCACTTCATAGATACATCCCGTCGTTTCTTTCAGCTACCCAAAGAATGGGCGTTCTCGACCGAAGTAGTTGTCGCTCGAGTGTCGCAGTTGTCATCGTTAGCTTCGAGATAAAAAAAAAATTGTTCACGTCACTTGAGCGAGCGTATGTCCATATCTCGTACATACATATCCACATGAAAATCAAGCGTAGTCGTAACTTCATAGAAACATCCCGGCAAGTCCAATGAACATGCCAAAGAAAAGGTCCTCAAGACTGGAACTCCGTCTGGGCATCGTTCCCCGGTTCTCGTAGACATCAGTGCTGTAACTGCCGCAGTAACCAATGCTGAGGCCGTGGCATGCCTCCATACTCAGACTAGAGCATGTCGATATAGCTGCAGAAGCGCCTCCTCCAGCGCGAGTGACACCTCCTCCTTCAGCAGCCACAGTCACAGCATACCCTCCTCCGAGTTGCGAAAGACAGCCGGTATATTCGCTCTGACAGAGAGAGTAGTATGATGTGCAAACGCGCGCGTTGGCGAACGATGTCGGGATATTGACAAATGGATATGCTCCGGCAATCGTAGAGCCCGTGAGAGTCACACTCGTTCCATCTGTAGTCTGTGTAGCCGTCGCTGTCTGGGGAAATCGGAAGCTGCTAGTTGCACCTCCCCCAGAGTTTCCAGTTTCTGAGAGCGTGCCGGTGCAGCTTGCTCCCGTCGGGCAGCAAGCGACATTGTCAGCGGCGTCGCGAGTGCACCTGCTACCATCGGCACAGCATATATCCGAGTAGCCTAGGTTTGTGCAAGGATCATATCCAGAAGGACAGTTATCGCTCCGCTTCCTTAATAATTGCAATACTTCAAAGGCCCTTCGTCCGGAGTCTGCATTGCGAGGTGAATAGAATGGTATAGCATCGATCGATGGAGCTGGTGTTGTCTCTAACGAAAGAACCGTCGAAGCGAGGAATGCGGCCGAGATCCACCCGAAGAGCTTCATTGTCGAGGCTTAGGGCTACAGCGCGCCCTCCGGATATGCTGGGACAGGATATCGAAAATATACGTCGGAATGCGTCACCGGCGCAGCTGGAGACTGCAACCTGTTTAATCGTACGATCTGTTGAGGGCCGGTATTATGCGACGGCTTTGCAGCGGCGATCAACAGATTACTAAAAGCGGTAGAAGTAGATGTCAGTAGTGGTCGATCAGGGTAGCGCTTGCAAGTACACAGTAGCTCAACGAACATGATCCAGGGCGGATAAAAGCACACTTACGTGTTGCTAAAAACTCTTCTTCCTGTATTAATTTCTGCCGGGTTCGCCTCACTCGAGCAAGCCGGTTTGAACACCGGAAAGTGTGGGTGATGGATGCTGCATCTTTAGGTTGTTCAGGCCGCGCCGGGTCCACTGCGATTCCCTGCCACAGCAACGGAGCGTTGCCTGTGGCCCCTCAATAACCAGCCACCCGTGCAAAGATGGGACTTGTCCACCTATTTTTGGCCCGCATTGATTGAGAATCTGCACCGGAGCCAGGAAATCACCCGGCACTCCGCCGGTCTCCATAGTCTTTATCACCGAGTGGATAAATACTGCTCCAGCTCCGATCTCAGGGTCTGCTACTCACCAGATGATGTCACTTTACATCTCGGACAACTAACTACACCACGTGAATAGTAAGCTTACCTCGAGTCGTTTTAGATCATCGGTATACACTTAGGCGTACCATACCAAATCTGCTGGTTATCCCCAAACTTATACTTTCTCTTGAAAGTGGTGTTCGCGTAATTTCTTATTCTTCCACGATCGCAAAGCATATGATCGCCAGGCGATTTGGAAACCAAGCGTCAGTTCGGCTAATAGTACACTAGCCGTCCTTCTCACAACAGGTCCTTGGAAGTGTTATCGTGAGATCTTCTTCTCGGCGGCCTAACTGGCTAACATCATCCCACGAGCTTCGAGATACTATCAGAATCTGAGTTATTTGATATATCTTGTTCTGCGGACTCTACACAGATGCAGATCCCCGTCGTGGACTTTTCGCAGTGGTACAACAGCCAAGATGCCTCCTCTCGTCAACAGGTCGCACATGCACTGGTTAAGGCTTGCCAGGATGTCGGGTTCGTATACATCGTGAACCACTCGCTTTCTGGATCGGTTCTGGATGAAGCCTTTGACTGGATGAGACGCTTTTTTGAGCTCTCAAGCGAAGACAAGATGCGGGCCCCACATCCGGAGGGCTGGGCTGTACATCGAGGCTACTCATGGCCCGGTCTAGAAAAGGTTTCTCAAGTCATGAGCACCGGGGATGACGAGGACGCGCGGAAGAAGCTGAGAGAGGTGCCAGATGTCAAGGTTTGTTAGATTTTATGTCGCCCCAATGAGCTACTAGACAGAAAGTCCTTCATGATTGTTGTCATCGAGTCTTATAGTGAGAGATTCGGAATGACGTTTAAGCACAGGAAATCTACGATATTGGCAGCGAAGAGAATACCTTTCAGCCCAACCAGTGGATACCGAAAGGGACACTTCCTGGTTACCAAGACTTCATGGTCCAATTTTACTGGGAGTGTAATAAGGTTGGAAGCGAGATACTACGTGCTTTGGCTACCGGCCTTGACTTGGAGGATGAAAGCTACCTGACGAAGAAGCATTCAGGTCACAACAACCAGCTCCGGTTGCTGCACTATCTGCCTGTGCCGGCAGAAGAGTTGGAGAAAGAGCGAACCACCCGATGCCCGGCACATACAGATTGGAGTTCCATAACCATGCTCTTCCAGGATGACTGTGGTGGCCTGGAAGTAGAGGACATTTCTCGGCCCGGCACATTCGTCCCCGCTACTCCATTGAAACATGCCATCATCATGAACATTGGGGACTTATTGCAAATGTGGAGCAATGGTTGGTCCATTCCCCGCAACATTAATAATAGTGTGAAATCGGTCATATTTCTGATCTATAACATAGATCGTCTTCGGTCAACCAACCACCGCGTCAGACTACCGCAACTCTCAGACCGATTCGAGGGGCTCAACCGGATGACACGGGAGCGCTACTCAATTCCGTATTTTATGTCTCCTGATCCAGACGTGACTATTGAATGTATTCCGTCATGCATGAGTGAGGCATACCCGGCCAAGTATAAGCCGACCACCCAGGCTGAGTACAACAAGATGCGAGCCTCAATGATGTATTAACTCTATTGAATACAAATATTTTCCAGAAATCCATATATGCTTCGTTTTTTCATGAGGATTGTATACCAATAGTTGTTTTGCTTGAAGCCCTAAGCCCTATACTGATGTCCGAATCCGGTATCCCCTACCGCCCGGGCCTCGGAGCCAATGATAGCGGGCGGCCGATGTGTTCATCATCGAGCTTGATCAGGACGATAGGTAACGAACAAACAGCCTTCCCTGTTACTCTCATACCAGATCCACGAAACGTCTTGCCCAATCTCAGAAAAAATATTACTGGGATAACCTAAATACGCGCCTTCTTGACCCCAACAACGCGACTTCTCCCTGACCCCAGATTACCCCTCAATACCAAAGGCGGGACTCCCCTCTCCTTACCCAAGATGTCCATTCCCAACGAAGCTCTGCAGAAGGTACCTTGTCCTAGCAACTCTATCTCATAAGCGTAACTAATACGTTCCAATCAAACAGCTTCTGCAAGAAATCGAGGTCCAGGCTATCACCTCCCAACAACAAATCGGCGTCACGAAGGCGCAGATCACAACTAAGCAGAGAGACATCCGCATGCTGGAGTTAACGTCCAAGGAAATCGGCTCTTTGCCTAAGGATACAAGGGTATATGAGGGCGTTGGCAAGATGTGAGTCTACTGGTGTTTGCTATATCACCTTTCTAAGGATGACATGAAGACGGAAGAATCTCGCGGCCATACTAATGCATACAATTCTCATAGGTTTGTGGCTGTCCCCATGAACACGATCGACAAGCGTCTGTCAAGCGAGAGTGGAGAACTGAAGACGGATATTGCTGGCTTGGAAAAGAAGCTGCACTACCTGGAAATGACACATAAGAACAGCCGGGAGAACCTGGAGCAGATCCTGAAGTCCGGTGGAAAGGCGTGAGGGGCTGTCTCATCAGTGGGAAAGAACTGAAAGATGAGCACAAGGAATAACCATATTAAACCGATAATAGGTGCCGTTGTGCTGGGCAAACGCCCGCCTCTGGTGGTGACAGAATGGGACGGCATTCGCAGAACGCCGCACGGGACATATACGCTAGGATGGGGATCCTAGGGGGCAGCCTCATCTGCTGTGATGCGCTCTGATACTCCCTTACATCATGGTACTGTGAAGGCTGCCTTCGCTATCAGTGGTCATGCTACGCCCTGCTGATGCGCTGAGCGCTCGGCGCTAATTGGATTTGCTTAGCGGTGTTTAGAGGTATTTCAGTATGTATCACCAGCTAGCTACATTATAGCAAAATCAAGGGTTTTCTTGTTATACTTTCACAGAATGATACCTCGATTTTTCATAGGCATTCTAGATCATGGCCCCCCTAGGCATCAATGACGCTGTGTAACTATAGCTAACGGTCTTAACCGGAACAATGAGACAGTGGCCTTTCTCGAGCCCCAGAACCGGACAGCTCTCGTCATACCACCGTTGGCCAACATGTTGCCAAATATTGCAAACTATGATTGGTGTTTCATCTATGCTATAGATTGTATGCCTACGGACGCCACGGAGAAGCCCCACTATAGAAGTACTACGTAACACAAAATCGTCGCCATCATTACCAGCAACGTTATACAAGGCAAATACCCAAGGACCTCGAGTTCAGAGCCCTGGTACAGAGGTGCTATCCACGCTCAATTATTCGAAAACAACTTAGTCTGTCTCACGCTTGGGAGAAATCATCAGGCTAGGTGAGAAGCTATCCTCCCTTGTCCAGGCTTTTGGCCCTGACTCACTCATCCTCCAGGATTTTCAGAGAGTCAGCTCACACTACATTGGAGGCTTTGACCTCTACGCAACAGCGAATCTGAACGAAAGAAAGGGTTCGAAGGATGATAATTGAACAACTTCCCATCCCGATTTCCCGGAGTTTAGCTTACGAAAGTTTGCGCTATATGCTGACTGGGACATCACTTGATAATTTGCGCAGTATAGACGTCTGCTTGAGGCATCTTGCTTTGTGTAGTATCTCTGATCGTTGTGGATGCATTACCCTTGTCCTTGTGCTTGTAAAATGAAGCAGAAATTGTCTTTGATTAAGGATATCAAAGTCCGCACTATTTTGTGAACCACTACACCCTCTAGGGATAGCAATGGTGTAGTTTGGTAAAGTTTTCCACTAATCTTCTGAAGGACGAACAGACCTGCTCTGACAAATGGAGACTATCGAGTGCTTTGCTCCGGAGGGAAGGCAATCAGAGTTCATTAAAGGAGCTATAATTATTATAGAGTAAGCGCTAGCATCATCGCGCCCAAAAGGATCTTGCAGGATCAATATCGAATTACGCATTGCGTTCCAAACGATCAAGGCCCACTGCAGCTCGGAAGGAATGCGTCCACGTGGTACGCATGGCAGATATGCAGCACCGACAACACCCAACACAATCATCACCATTCGACTTACAATGCCTCTAAGACTCGGATTACCTCAGATTTGCTACTTACATACTATAGGCTGGTTATTTGGCTACTAGTCCACAAAAAGCATGCTCTTTCTAGCATTATCACGCCCGTCCCTCCTTGAAAGACTTGAGGCGGTGCAGCCGAATACGAGATCCTGGTCCTCCTGCGTCTCTATACAAGCTTCTGATCACTTTCTTGTCATCTACCATTTCGAGTGGTATCGGCCATGGTTCTCCGTGAGTACTAACTTGAATTTCGGATGCACCTTGGTGTCAACTCAGTTTACTCGGCCCGTTCAGTTTGAGGCAGTAAAATAAGCATCCAGCAAGGGACTATAAGAACAATCGAAATGGAGCCAAGGGATGGGAGTTTCGCAGCACAATCATAACCATACTTCTCTACAAAAAGAACTAGCACTATCAAAATGCGTTCTCTCCAAATCTTCACTTCTTTTCTTGCTGTCGGCCTCGCGGCAGCGGCGACTCCCTCCAGCTTTACTCCGTCTGTCGACGCGGACGTTGGCGTGGTCTTCACCAAAGATGGGAGCCACCTAACTCTCAAATCTGGAGCCTTGATCAACCAAAACTGTAAGCGAAAATCGTCTTTGACGCGGATTACATACTCACAACGCTTCCACAGGGACCATCAATACCCCTACCTTGTACCTGGAGGACACCACCTCCACCCAGGACGAGTACGTCATCATCATGATCGACCCAACCATCAATGAGGATGGTGTCTCAACGGCCGCCTTACACTGGTACCAGCCATACCTAGCCTACTCGTCTGGTGTCTTAGAGATTAGCAACACCAGCGCCCCAAACGCGGAGTATGTCTACCCGACACCGCTGGAAGGGCCTGCCCACGATTACATCCTGCTGCTGTACAGCCAGCCAGAGGACTACTCCCTGCCTGTCTGTCTTGAGAGCTTGCTGCCTGCAACAGACGCGGCCCGTCTTGGATTCAATCTTGATGAGTTCGAGGAAATAACGGGCTTGGGCACTCCCGTGGCGGCGAATTGGTTTCAGGTCGTGAACCCTACCCCGGCGACTACCACTTATGCCATCACGTCTACTCTCGTTTCCACATACGCGTGTGAGGCCACCGCTACTTCTAGCTCATGAGTGTCTTGAAGTTCTGTTGGGTAGTGATGAGGGGTCGCTCTGTATCTTGAGTATGGAGATGCGTTTCGGATGTTTCTATGGGCTTTGGCTTACTGGGGGATGACAACAAATCACTGTACAAATACTATGAATAGATACTAGTAAAAATATTCCTAAAATATTAGCTTTGGACGTATCTACGTCAGTACCACCCACATAAATTTTACCGGATAATCATTTCTGTGCAGGTAAGACTTAAAAGTAAAACGGCCCCAAAGCCAAGGATTAGTCGTTCCTAGTAAGCAGCACATTTACACAGAGTCGAAATTTTCTCTAAGGAATTTTCATAATCTTGCCACAGAAATTCTAATTGCGAAATATAATGCTTTTCTAATATAAGTCAGCTCTCATACTCATTCTAACATAGTTGGATAGATCGCTGTACTAAGATATAGCGCAGCTAGGGCACTTTGGCTGAGTCACTAATAGTCAGAAAGACTGCCTAAGACTCCTAGTACATGCTAGTATTTTTTCAGTTTTATTTTATATATATATTTTTTTTCCCTATTTGAATTGAATACAGACAGTACGTGCTCAGGTCAATGCTATGTAAAAGTTATGATTTTGTATTTTATGCTACAGTCCGGTCTCTTAGTGTTTATATATTATAACCTGGTTTATCAGGCTTTGTGTATAAGTATACAAGTTTAGAAATAATTGTAAGGTGTAGAGAGTGTGGGAAAAAAGAGTAATGAATATAAACCATACTCCCTGGTCGCTCACTTAGTAGTATATACTTTCAAATATGTCCCGTTTTCTAGTATCAATATATACTTATCTATTGTTTTTCATATATTTTAAATTAGTTATAAGGATGAAATTTACCACACTTATATACTCATGGAATAGGGGAAAACCCCTTTCACGATATTTTCATAACCGCGGGCTGCCCACGAGGGTGAATCTCACGTGGGCATCCCTTGGGGGTCTGTCTCAAATCCCTTTCTCCAGCGCTTATCCCTAACTGGGATTGAGAAGCAGAGATCATGACCGTTAGACGATCAAGGTCCTATTTTGACATAGCAGTCAATAAGTCAGTGGTATTCTCCGGTCCGCTTCCCCACCCCTTGCAGGTAGAGTACACCGATCGATCAGCATCCTCGAATAGTCAAACGTATCGCTATAATCTAGCTTTTTAAGGGTGTCTAAATATGTTCTATAATCGAAATCACTTCAATCTAGCCTCCACAACCCCAACAGGCACTCCAGGAGCACGCCACACCTTAACTAACTCCAAGCCCGAGATATCCAAGAGATGAGCCCAGTCCTTCGTTGACCGTTCGAGGCCACCAAAAGTCATCATTGTCTGATCCATCCAGGCATGGAACATCGATCCGCCGACATCAGGCACAATATGCTCCGTGATCAGCACGCGAGACTTCTCTCTATCCATGGCGCCAGCCAAGTTAGATAAGATCTTCTGACTTTCGTCGTTGGGCCAGTTGTGGAGACAGCGTCGAATATAGTATGCCAGAGCTCCTAATATAATACATATATCGGTCAATTTCAATTTTCTCCAAGCATTTCAGTGTGGATAAGACACATGTATACGTACCCTTGACCGGCTGTGGTTTGAAAAAGTCATGTCCCATGGCCTCGATCCCGTACTTCTGAATTTCGTCACCGTTATCCTCTATTACACTCGCCTGGTCTTGAAGAATAAACCGGCCCTTGAGATCGGGCTCGGTCTCCTTAATTTGTCGAATGACATGGCCCCGACCACCCCCGATGTCAACCAAAGTAACCGTATTATCGCTTGCCAGGGGACCTAGTTCCTGAGTAAATGGGTACAGGCCCGTTGTGACCAGCATTGAGTCCGCGGCCTTCATGGATTCGTTGAAGCGGCGGAAGTTGCTAGGATTTTCGTACAGATGCTCAAACGCGGTCTTGCCTTCGCAGTTGTGAACCAATGAATAAGGGTTGTTGCGAAGAGTTATCTCGTTCTTCCAATTCTTTTGACGGAGGAATTCGCAGTTCCGCATCATACCGGGAATGAAATCGTGCATCCTGCGAAAAGTTACTTTAGCTCTCAATTCGTCGTTTTACTAAATGGTAAGACTTTTGAACACACATGGAGGTGTAGACTGCTCGCATTTGCGGCACAAGATAGATTTCCGAGAAGGGAGTGTGGGCGTACTGCTCCTCTCCAACTTCGCGGAAGGGACCAACTGGAGTGGCGGCGCGCATGTGTCGAACTATTCTCAATCGCTTGTTAGTTAAACGGTCTCAGCAGTCAAAGAAGCAAATATGCCATCTAGAACACCTACCAACCAGTTCTTTATCCATCCCCGTCTTCTCCGATATCTCGGTAGCTGAGATACTCTTGCCTCCGGTAGGGATCGCTTCGAAAACACCCGCCTCTAGAAGTGTTCGTATGGCTCCTGTGTTGGCAGCCTAAGAAAACCCATTAGTCAGTCACCTGTATCATTATAGAGCAGAATGATGACCTACATTTTCAAACTGCGCATAAAGCATATCTGCTGGACCACGTAAGGTCTGGATCAATTGCGTTGCGTTCATCAAAACTTTGTATCGATCTTCATCTGAGAGGCTCTTCTGATATACATTCGTAGCAGATATGAGTTGTTCCAGACTCTGCTGGAGAGCCTCATCTCTGTGGACAATCGTTCCCATTTTGCACTATTGGGGATGCTGGAGGTGAGGTTGAAGACTGTAGGATATTAAGACAATTGAGAGGATCTGAGTGCTTTCTTATAGCATAGGCTTTCGCGCCGGCCTTAGCCGAGCAGTGACCAGCCCATAGTCTGCTAGAATTTCCCATTACCCGAATTCAGCGCAGTTATGGCACCCTTGCTGGAATGCGTACGGCCGGTAGCACTGTCAGGCTGCGGAATTTGCTGTATACAGAATCCATGTGGGTCATTTTATAGCTAATGAATGGGTTGGATGGCAAAAGTACTACTGCCCTACCCACCTACACACGCGCACACACACACACACTCACTCACTCTCTCTCTCTCTCTGTCTGTCTATGAGTCTCTCTGTGTGTATGGGCGAGTGAGACATACTGTCTCTGCATTGCTATCATATGATCCGGTCAAATCCCTGTGAAAATTCCTCGTAATCTCAAGACAGTAGTTACTAAAAGTTGTAAGTCGCATGAAACTTGCAGATGAAACAGTCTGTTGTGAGTTGATCTACAAGAAACGCTCTTACCGACGGCCGCTAACAATCGCCAGACTTATCAGAGGTAAATCTGACCAATGGATTAGAATGTTTCCAAGGGATGATGTCAGCTCCAGTAGTAGCCGGTATTGAGACATATGTGCATGGGCTTTGGGGGAAATGATCCGCTATTCACAATTGGGCTAGGAAGCTGCTGGGCTGTTCTGATCGTGTCGTCGACGAGTCATGCTTGCCATCTAATGATCCCCTAATTTGAAGGCAAGAATTTTCACCATGCAAGATTATCATTTCATCGGAATATTGCTCTATTGGGGACTCGTGGCGTACATATGCAAGCCCCCCGCCCCTTGCAAGACGTTGCGTACTTGCCGAGTATTCCCTTGCAGCAGGATAGAGGCAGTGCCTGCGTGGACATTTTCCCCTAGATCCAATCCTACAGCTATTGTATGCAGGAAAAACGAATCCAACAGTGATCTTCATCGGAAAGAATGTCGTGTTTACCCATTCAAAGCAGCCCGGTTACGGAATTTGCGTGGTGGGTGTCACTATACTCCTGCATAGTTCCGTTGGGATTCCGGCACCAAGGGGCCGAAAGAAGACTACAATGCATTGCTACGGCTCAGTCTTTCCTCCGTTTTGGGGTAGTTGACTGGCTAATATCAATCTACTATAAATTGACATGAGAGATTGCTAGTGACTATGCTGTCCGACCTATCGAGTAAACCGGTAACTTAGCCCTCTAGGTGGGACTACCAATCAGCCTCCCCAGACAGTAAAGATCTTT
Source organism: Aspergillus eucalypticola CBS 122712 (assembly GCF_003184535.1). Taxonomy (NCBI): domain Eukaryota; kingdom Fungi; phylum Ascomycota; class Eurotiomycetes; order Eurotiales; family Aspergillaceae; genus Aspergillus; species Aspergillus eucalypticola. The sequence continues at coordinate 1,038,415 of NW_020290282.1, forward strand.
TGATGGTATCATATCGGGCCCCTGATCACTGCAGTGTTACCTGTCTCTTGATTGCTTCCCATTTCTCCTAAGACCCCTCAAGCCGCCATTCTGGTAAACTGACTTTGGCCAGCTGCTGATCTGCACGAATCCACCAATGATCAAAAGACCCGAACGGAGAATTGAGCGGTCAGTTGTTTTACCTTCAAGCTATCTGAGCCACCCTAGATAAAACTTTGAAGAGACTTTACAGTGATATCTCCAAAGGACCTAGAGAGCTAATTGGTCTATATGAGTCAGCATTCCTATAAGCGCAGTAATCGAGCCACGCACGGCTCGGCGTGGCGATGCTTTCAAAGGTAATTCCTTCTACACGCAGGGATGGTGCTAGTACGGGTTACACACAAGGTGATTCATTTGCCAGTAGAAGGCAAAGTACTATCCTTGAGGTAAAAATTGTCTTCGACCATTGGTCTAGCTTCGAATCAGCCATATTTGGCCGTTCAATCATTATACAGCAGTAGACACATACAGAACTCCCGCAGGCTCTAAAACCGAACTTTATGAATCCTCCTGGTCCAAGCATCAGAACTATACGGTCAGATTTGGCTGTGCGACGCGGCGACACCGACCTTAATTGCTCGGCTTCATACACGCGCAGTCATTAAGTGTACATGTTGGCGATGGTCAGTGGATGTGCCATATAATTTTCCCTAAAGGTATAAAGGTATATGTCCTTATGTTCTTCAATATATATCCACTATCTTAACCCCCAATTACCTGCTTATAGCTAGGGAACAGTCAGCGCCTGTCTCGCAGGTCCTGCATCCCTACCCTCTCTCTCTCTCTCTCTCTCTACCTGTGACGAGTATTCACACTTCCACCGCCACCGCCTGAGTGTTCGAGGCCCAGATGGGGCTGCCTCCAGCCTTGTAAAGTACGATGTTACCATCGTCCTGCACGATACAGTAAACACTGTTGTCGCCTATGGGGTAGGCAGTCTCCGTGTGCCAGATGATCCTCCCACTGATGGTACTTTAGATAGTAAGTTCATGTTAGCCCAGGGGACCTTTCCAACCAACCCTATTGAACATAGGGTGTCCTGAACAATGGGAAAAGGAAAGATACAAACTTTACTGCGGACAAAGATTTCCGTCCTCTTGCATTTTGAGCCCCTGGGTATCCTCCCGTTGAACGGCTGTATTTTGGAATATACAACGGGTGTATTAGTAAATGGCAAGCTTTTCATCGCTCTGCATGCAGAATTCGGTATTGCCATTAGTGCTTTTCAAGCTGTGGCCGGGTACGAGCCATTGTCCGTTGCGGAGAAGGTTCGACATGTTGAGGGGTCGCGAGTAGGCTGATTGTATATGGACAGTTTGTATAGAGAGGATGGATAGATAGAAAGAGGATGGTTATGGAGTTTCGTTTTGAAGTGGGTGAATGGCAGGTATCTGTACCTCGAGTCTTGTTCTCTCCTGGGTTAGTTTTGGGCATACTTTATTCTCACTGTACAAGAGTTTACCGCCACTAAAGTCAGATTGTCCTTTTGAAGATGAAGATTGATCATCCCAAAGTTTAGCTCCATAGTAGTTCAGCTGCTGGAGTCCCCAAAAGGGTCCAAGCACTGGCGTGGCGAAACTACTCCAGAGTCATGTAGCGCCTTCGACGATCGGGCACCCCACTGTGCAAACTGCAAAGTAGATCTTGTGTTCGAGCGACAAGGTGCTAATATACCAGTATTATACTAGTGCGCCACCCGAACGGTATGAGCAAGTATATGCGGTAAATCGCCGACTCGGAATTTATTTCCTTCCAACCTCCGCCTACTTACATTATTTACATAGTTTGTAGAGGTTGAAGCGATTGAAAAGGCAGTATCAAACGGATAGTAGCTCTATATATCCGATGTTTCTGTATGGATCAGGAATACTAGTAGCAATGAGTATCTTCTTGACCGAAAGAAATGCCGATAAAAGGCTGCGGGGTGTTGTAGGAAGTTAAGATGTTGAGGCGCCGCTACCGAGCATGAAGCATGAAACGAAAAGATATTGGTTGTATTGCTATCAGGCGCTTGCGGAGCGAGGCACAGCCAGAAGAGGGAGAGCAGGGTCTCGTCTAGTGCCCTCGCCTTCTGGCTACCTACGTAGTAGTATTTGCTAAATCAGCCTAGCCAATCTGATACCAGGATTCATCCAGTTAGAAAGGTATTCAGAGGTGCATTTTGCGAGTTTGCGCAGGCAAAAGCAAGGTCGGAGAAAGGCGTTGTTCAGAACATTGCTTGGGGTATTGGTCGATCCCACGTAGTCCTCTTGCCTTGCTGGCCATAGGCTGTCAAACAGCCAATTTTGTTGAGGAAGACGGCTGTCCTTGACATCTAGCAAGTGGAGATATGAGCACCCATCCAGGAAAGTGTTCTCCAAACCAAAGATGCGGAGTGGGGGTGTCCGATCGTGGAAACGCAGTTCCGTTCGCCATCCGTCAGCGAATGGCTCCACGAGAATCAGCACAATATCTTCACGCTATCTCAGCTCTATCAGGCTACCAGCCGCAGTGGGGACCGCTTCAAGTAATGACTGCATCACGAATACTAGGCGGTTGTTGTTGGTACGTATTTGGATTCTACACATGACCATACAGACTCTGCAGCTAGCTGTATTTGGACTATTATTTACCCCTAAATCCAAATAGGAAGCTGTCTGTTTGTTTTGAATATACAGAATCTACCTGGGCTTCTGTCTGAAGTAGTTGCCTTAGTAGCTGGAGGGATAATAGTCTTGGTAGGCTCTTTAGAGAACACTTCATTAAGTCGGCTGATCTGACACCAGCCATTCTCAAATAAACGGAACTGATTAGCCTGTATGGTCCAAATAGTGCCGACTTTATCTACTAGATTGATGGATGCTACAACATTGGTTACCCTACAATCAAATACTTGTATTATAATCAAATACAAACCACAACTCCCTAACGCTGAGAAGCTGGAGCTACTCAGGAAACTTTGTAGGCATACACATTCCCCGGGTTTACTCTACATTTCAGCTTCTTGGTGGCGGCAATGCACCGCAGATGAAGACTTCAGTAATCATACTAAAAGCCCTCTGCGGCCATCTTCTTATGAAATTCAATCGTTATTTTGGTAGATAACAATTTTGATCTGACTAAATACGTGACTTGGATATTGCGTGACAATGTGAGACTTGGCCTTGAAGATGACAAAAGGAAGAAATGCCTGTCTACTACTGTTAACTCCCCTATAACGCATCTACCACTTGTAGGAGATGCCTTCACTTATATTATTCTATATGTGACTACCCGGGACCGAGAGATCAGTTGTTATCCAAGTACGGATTCGAGGTCAATATATGATAGCGAATAGTAATGGATCAATAAGTTAAGAGATAGGGTACAGTGCAAATCAATGAAGAGCATAGGGAGATACCTGATTCAGTAATAAAGAAAAACAACCTAGTAGCAGAACTACTTAGAGAGCAGCTGAATGGATGTGTCAAAAAGGTCGCATCTCATGCAGTTTGTGGGCTGACAGATTCGCCAATCGATCTCTCACAGGGCACGATGGGCGTAACGACCGTCCGCTCCACATTATGAATGCAATATGTCATCGAAGTGGTGCGCGATGCTCACCACCCAAGCTCATTATCTCACTCGCATGCAATCCTTCCCTTGTAGGCACTGCACCCGCGGAGATTATAAACTTTTTTTTTCTTCTGTGGTGCAGCTTGCCTATTTTTTCTTCCCTGGCATTTTTCAGGGTCTAAAGCCACTCGTCAATAACATGGGATACAATGGGATGATATGATGATGTGGTAATGAGACATCACGACCCCGGGCGGGACTTGGAGCACCACATAGCCATAGTCATGCTGTTTAGCCAGGATTATCTCTCCGGATTACACAGTGGCAAATTCTAGCCCTGGGCGGGATCATTTCCAAGGCTGATCTAGGCACCAATGAAGCGGAAGCGTAGTGAAACTCGGAGTTTGCTTGCATCATTGCTGTGCGAATCTTCCGCGGGCGAACAATGTTACTCGACCGTGCTGATTGCATGTCTAATTCCTATCTATATCTTACCCCTCTTAGCCGTGGTAATACCGTGTTGGCGCACACGCCATGCGGCTATTCCTTCCCGTTGTGGTACAGGTGGACACCCGGGCCTCAGGGCAAGGTCGTGTATCGCCAGATTCCAGCTGTGCAGGGTCTATCTGCATTGATATGACATCTGCGAATTGGGTGATCTGTACCCATGCAAGAGTTCTATGATGCGCTGAAACCTTGCCCGACATGGAGTAATGTGTCTCAGTTGGTGCTTGACTTTACGACCCGAATGGTACTGAAACTGACGTTGGACTCAAGGCCGTTGACTGTCGGCTTGGTCCCTGGCTGTCACGTAATATATGCTCGCATTACGCGGTAGGTCTGAGACAGCAACACCAATTCTTCTTTCCGTATTGACGATTTGACGAGACATCATGACAGTCTATCTAAAAACCAGCTATCCACTCGTGGTGACGTTGGCGCTGTGTAACGTGCCGAAGTTAATCTAATTATAGTTGGTTCTACAATGATCCCCATCATTGTGGTAGCCGCCTCTAACGCGGTCTTTGTAACCTCAACTCGTGTCTTGCATTGATTAAGTGATGAGAGCAGTTAGTTCAGACGGATAGCAGAGCAGTCTGGATCCGATACGTGCGATGACGCACGTACACATGGCAAGGGAAGATGTAAGGCTTTCCGCCCAGAATCAGCATTACGAGAAAAGAACCAACATACCTTCTCATCCGGGGTTCCCTTGCATCTTGCATAACCTAACCATCGGTCATGTTGCTTCTCAGAACATGACATATCCATTGTCTTCGTGAAATGTAGGTCATCAGAGCTGCTTATTCGTCAGGTTTCTTATGCCTTCGTAAAGTCAGCATCTAGGTTGTATGCACGATATGCATGGGCTTTGGACGCCTAATCCTGCGCCAGGCATATAAAAGCCTCCTCTCTGGCTTTGTGGAGGCTTCAATTCCAGACTTCAAAGTGTCACCAGATTTATCAGTACCAATCGCCCCGCCTCCTTCTAATAATCTAACAACGAAGAATATCACCTTCACAATGCAGTTCCTCCTCCTCGCTGCAACTTTGAGTCTCGGTGCAAGAGCTCTGGCTTCCCCTGCACCGGTTTCTAACAGTATGGAGTCGCGGGCTTATCATTGGCATGGTTGTGGCGCCGGTATTGAGGTATGTCTTGCATGTTTGCATCTACATTTACAATAGATGCAAAGCTAGACCATAAGTTGTTACTGACTCTGCTTGAAGTGCCATTCTGCCAGTGACTGTTGGGCGTCCGAGGATTGCGTGCAGACTGCCCTCGGCGTAAGTATATTGTGCCAGTCTATATAGTTATTACTAAGGAAACTGACCTCGTATGTGCAGAGCACCGCCAATATCCACTGTGGACAAGATGGTTACCCCACGGCTTGCTGGGCGGTAAGTAACAATTCTTTGGCCTTCTTCTTTTCCTTTTGTCCTTGAGTATTCTTTCTATCCCCCTTCGCTATAAGGTGTTGAGTATGATGCTCGATGTTCTGACAGCCCTCTGTAGGATTGGACCGATTAGATGTTGGGCTTTGAGTTTCTTTGTCAGGGTTGGTTTGCATCAACTGCGAGCTGCGCGACGGCCACAATTGGGAAGGCTTCCTAAGATGACTCAATTTCTCGGGTGATATGGTTATTGTGTTCTCATCCTAATCAATCTGGACGCTTGAAGGCAGTTCCATAAGAGCAACAGGAGTCATAGGCATCTAATTACTGAAAGGTAATTAGCTAAGATTGGAATTTATTCGGCAATCGTTGCAACTCCCACTTTTGTTTCTCTCTTCACTCCATAAGAATTCCATTATCGGAGCGACCATTGCGGAGTCGGAACAGCCGGAGTGGATTGTGCATCGTTCATAAGTCTGTTACTGTTGTATGCAACTTCTCCGTAAGAAAATTCAATTAGTACAAAGGAACATTCTTTGGATTAAGGATGTCCTAGGCGAGTTGGTTTGTAACTGGGGAAGCACTTATATCGTTTGTTGTATCGCTGAATCAGCGCTCGTGCAGCTTGGATTGATTGAGAAAAACGGAGAGGATGCAGTGATGCTTGATTGGCTACTCTGTAATTTTGAGCTTGTTGATTCTGGTCTGCAGGAAGGTGAATGCACGTCAAATTTTTCAGTTCAAAACTGAGCGCTTGGTCTACCTCGAGCCCTCTTGCTAGTACCAATCCACCAAGAAGCCGACTATTTGACGTCCATTCAGAGATTAGCGACACTTTAGTGCAAGACCACTGCGCCAAATTGGTGCCCTGCTTAGAGCAATTAGGCAGATGCATATCGGGGTACGTGGCTGAACTATCGATGAGAAGCTCACTGTGGGCGAAAAGAGAACCTCATATCTAAATGCATCGCCGGTGCTTTCCTGATTAGAAAACTGCCCATGTCGGGCCCCTTCGCACTCCGAGCTGTAAGCCCGATCCCCATGGATAAGAGGGACTTGGGCGAAGTAGATATTAAGTCTCTTCGCAGCCTTCAAATACACTTGAGCAATCTATGCACCCTTGTTCCCTTTCATAAGTTTGTAATTTCATGCAAAATAGCGCAATCTCGGTCTCTACATGCGACAATAAAACAACTAACAGTCAGCCGATAGAACCCGGGCACGAGATAACTTCGGAGTAATAAATCCGCGGTGGCGTACCAGGGATAGCTCCGTAACCAGTAAACGATTTACCTTGACTCGCAATGCTTTCCGAAGCAAACTTCAATCATGGAATGCAGAGCGGAGCCTGCCAGCTCCTACAAGTATGGTCGGATTGGTTAATTATAATGTCCAATTTATTGTATCCCCTCTCCTCTCCTTTTACCGTTTTCTTCCTGTGTTGTCCATTTGGATATTAACGGGTGGTAAGGTGCATAGGCTTGAGGTTTCAAGAGCGGGATAGTAAAATTTTGCTACCAGTGTTCAGAATAGACAAACTGGTTTTACCCTTAACAAGAGGTAATGAGCTCTATGCTGCACTAAAACGGACTGCAAGGGCCACCTGGAGCTTAAAGCACGGTATGCTGCAATATGACTAACGCGGAACCCGGAACTGGCGAATGTGAACTTGACCATAGCCGGATGTCTGGCTTCCAGGTATCCAAGAAGCAGCAGCAGAGCACGCTTAATTATGACTTGTAATGTGTCGGTCCAGACGGCCTATTGATGAAGAAAAGCGAGCATCCAAATCGACGGCTGGAGAAACTCAAGCGTGCCACTTTGAAATCGGACCAGCCAGTATGTCAGTCCGCTGGAACTCACGGCTTTCTGGAAGTTTGGCAGCTCTAGTAATGTCTTAAAATTTACTACTTGCAATCAAGCGCAATTAGAAAGGGTTATCTTGCGCATACGTCGGTTTTGTCATGTGTTTGATCACAGACAAAGGTGCAGCTCGCTGAATTCTCATTCTTCGTCTTTGCTTCTAATTTTATTCTATATTGGTCAGTTGAGTATTCCATATTTCTTATGATGTAGGTATAAAGCCCATAAGACCTGTCCGGAAACATAACCGCCCTATTCCTCTCAGTCACTTCTTTTAGCCTACCCTGTCACTTTCTTATTCAGCCTTCGCATAATGGAAGCCTTCGATCTTTCCGTTGCTCCCCCAGAATTCGCGGTCTGGGCACCAACAGTCTATGCCCTTAATGCTTACACCAACGTTATCTGGCTCTATGTGTACTATGGCATGATATACCGATCTTACAAGGACAAGTCCTTTGCCATGCCACTCATTTGCCAGTGTCTCAACATCGCATGGGAGATCACCTTCGGTTTTCTATTCTCTCTAGACCACTGGCTAGTCAGTCTTACCTTCCAAGTCGCCGTGGTAAGCAATTTTGGCGTCATCTTCGCGGCAATCAAATATGGGTCCAGAGAATGGGACCGATCCCCAATGATACAACGCAATCTGCCTTGGATATATGGCGGTGGGATATTACTGGCAATTGCAGGGCACATTTGTCTTGCGTCAGAGCTCGGCATGGTGAAGGCTTGCTTCGCGAACGCAATTGTATGTCAGGTTATCCTGAGCGTTGGATATGTCAGTCAGCTTCTGGTTCGGGGAGCCACGCGTGGATTTTCCCTCCATTTGTGGTACGTATAACTAGGGTCTAGAAGACAAAATAGGATTGTTGAAGAGGGGCTAAACTTCGAGTCAGGTTCTTCCGGTTTACGGGCTCGTTGACTCTAATCCCGGAGTTTTACCTCCGTATTAAGTACTGGCCAGAGGCTTTTGGATGGCTGGGCGAGCCTTTTATGCTCTGGTGCTGTTATCTCTATCTCGGCTTTGATTTGGCATACCCAGTGCTCTTTTGGTATATACAACGACGGGAGAAGGAGGAGGCGATGGCCAAGGCTCTCAAGGACAGGTAGCACTATGCCTTCATAAGTTAAGAAAGAAGGCGGTATGATGCTGAAGGCTGGTAGATATTTGCGGGGGGGTGGGGGGGGGGGCTACCTTTATAAAGTTGTACTTGAGCCGATCGTACCTATTAGCAGATAGAAGAGGGCTAGGGATGGGGTTTCTTTCCCATTTGTGTGCTTTTCCAGTTTATTTGTCCGGTTCTAATTGTTATTTATTCTTGTTTGACTAACTCCCCCTGTTAATTACAAGCTGTAATAGATCTCACTCCTCGTGTCTGCAATATATGGTGGATATCAAACGCTTCCGGATGACTACATATGTGGGTGGGTACATAGGCCTAGCAGGATAGCAGGAAGATAAGGACATTCTTTGTCGGAACACTTTAAATTATCAGATATAAGCGTTCGTTCGACATAAAGGAGGGGGGAGAAGAAAGAGGAGCTACTAGCTCTGAATTGATTCTCTGAGTATCTCCAGAGCATCGTATTACTGTAAAACTGAGAGACACCCTACCAAACAGCTGTGTAAGTAGCAACCCTCAAATCATGCCTGAAGGTGAGTGTTGTCCAACCTCGGCCCACAAGGCTGTGTGTTGTGGATGTACGTATTAGTTGTCAGTGGGGGCCAAAGACAGACAGGAATCGACCAGACTAGACTAGACTAGACCAGACCCTTAATACCTACCCAGTAATATGTAGGGTACACACAAGAATGGATGTCATCCATCTCCGAAATGTGCCAACTAATCATTGATCTCAGGTCAGGTGCCAATACGCACTCACAATAATGTCAGTGACTGACTGACTGACTGACTGACTACTGCCTGGTCATCCTTGATGCCTGCTGAGCGGAGTGTCTACTTTAGACTTTACGAAGTCAGGAGATAACTAACGTAGATAGATAATCTCCACTGAAAGAACTTGTGGACGTCAGGGTTCCATGGGTACGCCAACGGTTAGACCCGTGGGTTTTTTTCCCCTGGGTGAGTAAGTAGTAGTGAGCGGACTTCTCCTATCAAGTGGAAATTAATTAGTTAACAAACAAGGTAAGTATCTATCGATAAAGCAGGAGAACCTGAAATTGTTCGATGCAGGATGGTGGAGAGATTGATGACTGGCGTGGGTGGCGCTTTAGACGCCCAACCTCTCCCTCTCTTTCACTCACTCACTCGCACAATGGAAGATGCCGTCTTTCTGGACGGACTGCTAGAAGCTACTACCAACATCCATCGACTAACCATCTATTGGTCACTTAAATGGCTGTGATGGGATGAACCAATCTCACTCTTTACTTCCTATAGCTAGACCATCCACCTACCCTACACAATACTACAGTGTCAATAGCCGCCCATCGCCTGTCAATTGTTCTATAAACAGATGTTTTAATTCGACTCCGGTAGTAGTAGCTTCAGCGCTTCCGCATGAAGGGGGGGGAGAGGGGTCGAGCTTCGCGTAAATTCGAGGACTCTCTGCCTATGATCGAAGACACCAGTGGGAAAGTACCTGAATCCTTAATTGTCGCCGCCCGCAGCTGATCCCCAAGGCGGCCCAATCTTTGCCAATCCCCCACTTCAGCTGAGCGAAGCGCCCGCGTTTACGAGGCACGAGGGGCCGGTTTTTTCTTGTTTTCGCTCTTATTTGATCACTTCTTCTTCTCCTCTTCTCTTCTCTTCCTTTTTCCTCTTTGTTCATTCCTCACCTACTTCTTCTCCTAACTACTTTGACTTCCATCGTCAAAACGTCTTGAAACTTAAGCAGCATCAGCATCTTGTTCTGCTCGAGATCAGGGTTGCCAACCTCCGCCACACCACACGGCTGATTTGCTGCCCACTTATCGACGTCACACCCCACCAGCCTTATTCATCTGACCTCTACTACTATACTATCCACGCACACACCAAATTGCTCATAATCAAAGAAGAGGGAGGCGGGATATAGGCGGAGCAGATACAAAACACAAAGAAAATCAACCGCCATGTATTCCTCCTATCCTAGAGGACGTCACCTCCTCACCGATTCGGAGTCTGACTTCTCCGAATCGGATTACTCCATGGTAGAGACGACTCCACGCCGAAAAGTCACTACTCGTCGACGCTCCATCTCCCGCCACCGCTGGAGCCCCGAACAAATCCATAGTAACACCTACCTCAGCCCCGTGATCCATGACCACCACGCGCCTCAACGCTCCGCCTCCACGGGCGCCCGTCGTCGTCCCGATCGTGAGCGCGAGCGCGAACGCAACAACCATCCCGTCGCCGTCATCGTCGACGTCCACAACCAGTATGACGCCAAAGCCGACGCCAAGACAGATGCGAAGAGCGATGCCAAGAACGACGCTCGAAACAAGAGTGCCACCAAGAACCGCAAACAGGAACACAAGATGCAGCAGAACTACATCGATCCCTACGAGTCGGAGGATGAGACCAGGTTGCGGGATCATCGACGAGCTCGCACTCGCCCGAGTAGTATCTCCCGGGAGGCATCACCGCTCCCACCTACGAGGGATTATGAGCTGATGCTCGATACGCGGTTCCTCGAGCAGAATGATGCCCGTCAGGACCTGGAGCTCCTGCGTCATCAGCAGGAGATCGCCCGTCTAGAGCGGGAACTGGCTCGTCATCGTGAGACTTCCCAGCATCGTCAACAGCAGCAGCAGCCTCCCCCGCCTCCGCCGGCGCCGGAGCATGAGCATCGCTCACCTCCTCCTCACCATCATCACCATGAGCTCCGGCTGCTGAGGGAGGAGGATCTGTACGAGGACGAGATCAGTGAGCGGCTGCGACGGCTGGAACGGTTCGAGAAGAAGCAGCGCATGGAAGAAGAGCAGCGTGAGGCAGAGCATCGCTACCAACTTATCAAATTCGAAGAGGCCCAGCGTAAAGCTGCGGAGCAGGAGGAGCTCAGCCAGAAGATGCGTCAACGGCAGCTGGAAGAGATACAGCGCAAGATGGAAGAGGAGGAGGAGAAGGAGCGCATCAGGAAAGAGCTTCGTGATGAAGAGGCCAGGCGGATCCTGGCTGAACAGGAGCGCGCCCGCAAAGAAGCCGCGATGAAGCAGGCCGCTATCGAGGAGTGGAAGCTCAACGAGGAGCGGAGAATCATCGCTGAACGGGAAGAAAGAAAGAGACGTGACGCCGAATTCAAGGAGAGACTACGACTCGAATTCGGCTACGACGAAGAGCAGTTGGAGAAGATCATCAAGAAGGAGAAGGAACCCGAGAAACCTAAGGAACCGGAAAAGCCCAAGGAGGAGCCTGAGAAGCCAAAAGAAAAGGAAAAGGAGAAGGAGAAGGAGAAGGAAAAAGAAAAGGAACCTGAGCCCCAACGGACTACCTGGATCAAGGTATGCCATCAGCTCCCGTCCCCCCCCCCCCCGGCCCCATAGCCCTATCTAAGTCGTTCATCTAACTCACTGGTGCAGGTCCACCGCAAACATCTTCTCCCCGACACACTTATTGCCTACCGTCTACCCTGGGACTGGGACGAGGTAAGTTGAACCCTAAACACTCTAGATACCGTCGACGATGACTGACTGACTGTGAACAGCTCGACGGCAACTACATCATCATCAAGCAGTGGATCTCCGAGGACTTTCAGGAGGAGCTGTTCGCTCACTCGCGGCGTCTGCGTGAGGGCAAGCTTGTTGCTCAGCACTCGAGCACCCTGACCGAGCTGAAGGTGAACGACCGAAAGAAGGACAAAATGTACCTGGTCCGCAAGAAGAACCCCGGCTCACGTGCCTGGATCTTCACTTGAGCTCGCAATTTTTTTTTTTGACGCGCTACGAAGTGTGATACCATGATTTGATTAGTCTGATTTGGTTCTTGTGTTCTCTTGCCTCGTCTGTCAATATTTTGTTCTCTTCTTGTTCACTTTCACAGCTATCCTATACAAGATGTTGGCATAATGATTTGTCGAGTCATGATGTTTTCATTTTTCGTTCCATGAGTTGGGATTTGAATAGTTGCTATATATATGATACAATGATGATGATGATGACCAAACGTCGACCCATGCAGTCCGTATCCGAGGCCCTTTTATACCCATAACAATAACAAACTCCGGCCCTAACTAACCCCTTCCCTTCTAAGGAATCTAAAACAGAGAACCTAACTACAATCTACAGACAGCCTATTCTCCCTTTGATCCCCATTGGACTTCGGCCCTCAGAATCAACTCCTCGTAGACCGTCCACGCAAGCGCAGAACTCAGCGCTTTCCTCGTAATCCGCAGCCCCAAACCGCCAAATAGACTTCTGACTCCATCCTCTTGCACCATCAACCTCACAGCCCGCATCATGTTCCCATACCGCCCCGGCATCAGCTGCAACCGAGTCTTGACCGCATCGAACGGGTTCGTAATGGTAGTGGCCAGCCCGGCCGCCAATCCCCCAGAGACGAAATTGATTGATGACGACTTCAGTGGCTGCTGATCAGACGAAGAACCTGATAAGCCCGCCAGTCGCCGTTTCAACTGCTCGTAAAACAAAACGTATAGTCCTGCATACGGCGCATCACGCGCCGCTGTAGCTCCAAATCCGGAAAACAGGCCCCGGAATCCCTCTGTCCGGACTATATCTCGCCCCGCGCTGAAGAGACTCCGATAGGCGTAGTAGTCTGATTCGTAACGAACTTTTAGCACGGTCACTGGCATCATGACGAAGCCAGCAGCAACCCGGGCGGCAGCCCCGGTAGCTAGATTGGCGGTGTTGGACAGTTTGGGCAGTGCGGAGGAGCTATTGGTGACGGGAGCAATGCCATTCGATTGAGCGAGACCCGTGCGAAGGGCGTTGAGGCTCGTAAAATACAGTGCTGAGCCGAAACCCGTGCGAAGGGCGGAAGGGAGTGTACCACGCCATAGATTGCGGATTGGATTCGGAGAGGAGAGGATGGCCTTGAGGGTTGGAAGGAGGGAGGCGTTTTGAGATTGTTGTACACGGGTTTTGAGGAGATCAGCGGGTTGGAGAAGGATGGAAGAGGTAAGGCCCGAGAAGAGCCCTGCGGTGAAGTGGAAGGTCGTCTTGGAAGCTGTTGGATTGATCGTTCGTTAGGGTTTACTCAATGGAGAAAAGAGTAGATGAGTGGCCATACAGGTTGAGGTGGTTTTCACCTGCGGTACAGCATAGACCGCATTGTTCGACATGGCTTCGGATCCCGCAGCCAGTGCTAAGAATGAGTATAGATAGAGGAGTGATTTAAGAGGGCACGCGTGATGAGATCAACTCATCCGGGGCACTGCACGACAATGTCTGGAGAAGAATTTGAGATTGAGACAGACCGCTTGAAGCGGTGACGGTCACATTGATGGTAATCAGGATAGCATGGCAAAAGCGAAGAGGCGTGAAATCAGGTTTTGCAAGGATAATAGGTGATATGAATGACTTTTCAGCGAGTGTAAGAAAGAGAAAGGGGAAAAAAAAGTGACAGACGGTGTAGATACGAAGCGGTAGACTCGTTCTTACCCAAAGCGGAGGGCCGTTGGTGAAGTCATCTGGCGCCGGGCGGAAAGCATCTCGATTGGCTGCAGATCACCAGCCACAGTTGCCGCGGCCGTCGCCGCCTCTCAACTTCCGATATCTCCGGCGTAAGGACCTGCCAAAAGTGGCACACCAACAGGTACAGGTTCAGGTTAAGGTTAACGTACCTGTGCAGTGACTGGCAGGCACTACTAAAGAACTACTGGAATACATGCTGTGTCTACTTCATAATATCATACCCAACAACCAGGCCTATCGCTGCTCACTGCTTACCATTTACCAATATTACGTTCAGTACTACGACGTACTAGCAGTAGTCACAGGGCTGATCATGTCGAAATACGGAAATTTTCAGCAGGAAGAATACTAGGTAGGCTGCATTTGGGCAACGCTAGATAATCCAATCCATGAGCTTTCTCCGAGCAGGTGCCGTCTTAGCACTTTTACAATGTGAGACATAGGGAGGCACTATGGCCTATGCATGCAGAAGAATGCAGGTTGTTAAACACCATTCCATTCATTCCACTTGGCCACGCTCACGGCGAATGTACTTACTCTGTAATCTTACCGCCCATTGTTCCCGGCGGCAAACCGCTCAGGCCCATCGAACCAATGGGGACCCCGTAAATGGCGGGTGACATACCTTCCTCCGTACTTAACCGTCACATTCACGCCAGTTCGGTTGGACGTTAGGCGACTGGGCTGCAGATCGGGCGTATTGGTCGACGTCACGGTTCATGGGGAGCCGGTAAGGCAGAGTAACTGGTAAGTTCGATGGCCACCCTCAGTTGTCAAACTTAACTGCCCTGCCTTTTCCTTTCCTCTCTTTCGGGAATCTGGCCTTTCTTCAAGAAGTTACCCCTGCTATGCCCTCCTGCTCGTAACTCCCCGTCGTTCCATTGTGGTCCGCCAGAGACGTCACCAATCCCTCCACCCTGCGGAGAGCTGAGCTGAATCTCCGTCACCCATCATGCCTCTCTCATCCTTCCTCCCTCATATTCCATATCCACCCTCCAGGGAAGGATATTGGAGCCCCGTCACATCTACGCTGAATTGGTGCGAGGAGGTATGCGCGCGCGCACAGTTTCACTCCATTCTTTGGTCACACTCTTACTATTACAATGAGTTGCTAACCATCATGCGAACGAGATAGGATTACTATGCCACCATCTACTCCGCAGAGATCGTCAACACGCTGACAAACCTGCTGTTTATGGCCCTTGGAATCAAGGGTTTCCTAAGTTGTCGTCGCAATGGACATGATTCTATCTTCCAGGTCGCTTACCTTGGCTATCTGCTGGTCGGAACTGGAAGCTTCCTCTTCCATTCAACGTTGAAATGTAAGTGAAGAGTCATAGTGGGGGAGGGGTAACCTGTGTTGTTCAAGGTTGCTGACCCGTGCATGAAACTCACAGATCCCATGCAGCTGGTCGATGAATTGTCCATGATATACACCACATGTCTGATGTGCTATGCATCCTTCTCATACTCCAGACCGAATGGCTTTCGCGTCATCCTGGGCATCTTCCTTGCCAGCTTGGCGATCTTCATCACCCTCTACTACCACTACCTCCAGGACCCCCTGTTTCACCAGAACGCATATGGCATCTTGACAGCCATCGTCCTCATCCGCAGCATGTACACCATGGAGGTGACGCTTCGTCCTCGCTGGCGTCATTCGACGGAAGAGGACAGGCTTGCGCGTGAGAAGCAGGGCCTGCCTGTTCCGACCAAGGAACACCAACATTACGAAAATGTACGGGACATTAAGACTCTCAAGACCATGTGGTTCATGGTTATCTACGGTTTAAGCGTGTTCCTGGGCGGGTTTGCCATCTGGGGCTTGGACAATGCCTTCTGTTCGAAGATCCGCGGATGGCGCCGGCAAGTGGGTCTTCCCTGGGGTATTCTCCTGGAAGGCCATGGTTGGTGGTATGTTTCGCGCTGACACCCTGCGTGCTGTCCCTGCATACTAATCCATCTACTAGGCATCTGATGACTGGCCTTGGGGCCTATATGTACCTCGTTTGGGGCATCTGGCTCCGACACTGCTTGAACAACCGCCAAGAGGAGTACCATCTCTGGTGGCCTCGCTTTTGGAACATCCCCGAGGTTCTCCGCACCAGCGCCCCAGGCAAGGGCGCGAACGGGGTGGCCAAGAAATCAAATTAACTGGACTCACTCCTACCCTTGTTTCTTTGGTGTCTTAGACCTGACCTCTTGAGGAGCCTCGAGGACTGGGGCTTCGAGTGCTCTTCTGCGTCAGGATGATCGCTCACTTACAGTTTTGTTGATCGAGTTGCTTATAGACCTGCTCTGAGCTACTCAGAAGTATACCATTATATCCTATAGATAAGAAATTGAGACCAAGAGATAAATATAGATCTTTCTATCGGGGTATCTCATTGGATACGCAAGTATCTCGCTGGAAATGTATATGCGTAGTTATATCTAACCTCTTGCTGAGAGGACACAGTCTATACAACCGCTGGAGTAATGTGCGATCTTTATCCACAAACGAACAATCAACCATTCACAGCTTTGACTGGGCATGCTTCTTCTTCGGCCGTTCAGGTCGCGGAACATGCTCCTTCCACCGAGAATCGATCGTGACCTTCTCGACCTTTGACTTCCGCTTCCACTGTTCCTGGAAATCTCGCTCCTCGGTTCTCCAACGCTCCAACTCAGCACCCAACCATTTACTCGCCGCATCGGCACACTCTTTAGGAGCCTCCTGAGCAAGCAGATGACCATATTCGGCAAGATAAACATTGCGCACCCTACCAGCAGGAGCCCCACCACTGCCACCCTGCCCCATTCCTGTAGCAGCCATCTTATCCGCCATCATCTCAGGCAAACACATATCCGATTTACCTCCAAAGATATAGCAGACACTGGGACGAAGATGCGGGAGCATAGCGAACACTCGCGACGATTCTGGCCGGTAAAATGGCCATGAGCCCAGATGATCGGGATTCAGATCTGGATGGGTCACTTTGTTCACGGGGACCTTCTTTCCTGGGGGCCCATCGTAGTTGGGTCGCGAGAAGGTGAAGACTTCTTGGTGGAGGGTTGTTCTGAGCGTGACGGGTCGGTCACCGCTTCCCTCCTTTTGCTGGGATTCGTCTAGTGGGTGAATGGCCGTGGGGAGCTCGCGGAGACCGTGCTCGATCCAGCGGTCGAGGACGCGAGAATCCCAAGCTAGGTAGAATGGGTTTCGCTTGAAGGCCTCCGCGGCGGCTTTCCGGGATGGCCATGTGTCTCGTCGGTAGGTGGATAATTGGGTCGTTTTGGCGATCCGTTGTCTTTGTCGCATGGCCATCTCGAGCCCGTCGAGCTGGGTGGACTCACGTTGTATTACGGGGTCCAGGAGGACTAGACTGTGGATGAGACGTGGGTGCATAAGGCATAGCTGTGCGCTGTGGGAGGCGTTAGGTTATGGGTTCGTGGTAGGGTTGGGTTGGGAAAGCATACAGGTGTGCACCGCCCATGCTATGTCCTATACCGACGATGGGGCGAGGCATTTCTTTGCGTTTGACGTTGATAAGGTGCAGGAGATCTCTGGGGTGGTCGAACCAGCTGGCTATATGCACCTCGTCAGCATTATTTCGGGGAGTAATGAGAAAGAAGATCAAATCCATACGGTCGTTGCCCAGGAGGTGTTCATTTACTACGCTGCTCTCGCCCTGGTGCGCGACATCCGCCATCCATATACTTCTAATTCGGAAGCCATTTGCTTTTGATCGAGCGTATAGCTCCTCCCATAGAGGTTCATAGAGCTCCTAGTATATGCATTAGTCACCTTCATTTAATTCAATTGTTGAGATGACCTCAAACCTTAGGAAACCCATTGGCATGCGCAGCAAGAATCGTTACATCCCCTGGCTGTGGGTTGGGGTTATCGAGCGGGATATATTGCTTCACGACCAGATTTAATACATCTTCTTGGCCATTTGCCATCGCCGCGGGATACTCCCTGATATGTTGGCATTCGACGATATGCTCAACGACCCGAAAGGGGCCAGAAGAATTTGAAGATAACGACATTTCTTTTTCTGAATCAATTAAGTGAACTTCGTAGTATCGTACGACCCCACGGCGACGCCGGTATATATGGATTAAAGGCAAGGGGGAGCAGTTATTCCCCGGATCGGAGGGTCCGAACTGCCGGGGCTGACGATGAGCCGAGGCTCAGGATCAAGAGCGACCGGGGGAAAATGGCCGATCGCTTGATGGATCGTAATGTCAGGCGGGGAACGTGAATGGTCGGCTGATACCGCTAGTCATGATACAAGGTAACGGTTACGGCTGGGGAAATCGGGTTATATTGCACTTGCCTTGCCATTGATCATGTCAAAGTATGCACCTTTTAATATATCAACAGGCAAGATGGCCGAGTTGGTCCAAGGCGTCAGGTTAAGGTCCACCTTAATACCTAGCTTCACAGCTTCCTGATCATCGTAAGATGGCGTGGGTTCGAATCCCACTCTTGTCATATCTTTTTGTCTTTTTTGCTTTGGCATATAAGCCATACTGTATAGGATGTAAGGGTGGTCTTCTTTTTTATGGCACTTTTCGTCGGTTATCGCTACCTAAGATTCTGTGGGTACTACGTCGATGCTCCTTCAAGATGATGACAGACATGCGGGTGGGCTGTAGCGAGCGTAACTCCCAATCTAGAACCAGAGATATATTTGATATCATGATACTACTAGTAGTAGTCAGTACTACTCCCTAGAAATCATCGAATATTCAAGCAAATTGGGTTGCATTTCCCTATCATTGCTCACTGTATTATCAGATCAGGACACCGCGAAGGTCCCTACAGAAAAACTTATGAGCGAACAATTCACCACATTGCCAATCTACATACTTAGTTGTACCCACATGGGAAGTTGGTTCACTAGTTGCTTCCTTCCGTGACATGACCCCACGGCTTACCTACTTATTGTTTGTCCGCAAGACCGTAAGATCACCAACAGATTATCGAAACCAGAGCTTACAATCTCGAAAGCTCATAGTATACTCTATACATGACCAAGACGACGTAGATAAGACGTGCCTGACAGCACAAATCGACAATTTTCGACGTATCTTATCTACACGTGACCTGGTGTCGTGTCGGCGCGTCTGCGCGTCGCATCGCAAAGCCACAAGAGGCAAAAGACGACTGCTCTCTCAAGCCGGACGTAACTTTCGCCCATGCTACTATTTCCTCTTAAAGCGCGCCACATACTTAACATATCTCCGTGCTGACCGTCAAATACCCACACAATGGCTGAGCAGGGAGGAGAGCTTCAACTCTTCAGCCAGTGCAAAGTCTGTATCATATGCTCCAAAGATCTCAGTGCTGATACAGCACATCAGGTATGATAGCTACAGCCTTCAATATATTAGCAGTTCACCCAGGCTAAAGGAACGAACTATTGATTAAACAGCTCGCATCTACATTCGAAGAACATGGTGGAGAAACTGTGATATATGAACCGCCAGCCACCTTCCCTCCCCTCTCCGATTTCACCCACCTCATCTCCTGCACGATTGACTTTCCTGCATTCGACGCGGCCGGCGATGCCCTGATACCAGTCGTCAAACCCCACTGGGTGCATGCGTGCCTAGCAAAGAGGAAGCTAGCAAATCCGCGCCAATATAGCCCTGACCCACGGCTCTTCTTGAACGACGTGGTGATCACATGCGGTGATATACCGGGAGGCGATAAGGAGGCTATCATCGGCGGTGTTCTGGCGAAGGGTGGAATCTACAGCCCGAAGGTCTCTCAGCAGGTCACGCATTTGGTTGATTTGACCGCAGAGTCCGATAAGGCTCGATTAATCGCCGCTAAGAAGTTGAATATCAAGATAGTGCTTCCGCACTGGTAAGACGGATTGTCACCGAAGGGACTGGGTCAATCTAACAATGGTTTCCATACATAGGTTCGACGACTGCCTAAAACTGGGCCGAAGAATCGACGAGCGTCCATATACCCTTCCCGACCCCGAAATTCTCCGCGCAGCGCCAGATGCACCCATCCGTTCCTCAGAAAACCGTGACATCATCGGCGCATCCACGACGAACCCAGCCAACCTTCCCTCATCTGTCAAATCGCTCGACGCGCAGCCAGCGCTTACTGTATTTCAAGATAAGAATGTCATGCTATCAACAGACCTCGGTATCGGCCCTCGTCTTCTCGGGTCTATCGAGGATATCATTAAGAATGGTGGCGGCTCCATCACGACGGATGTCTCAAAGGCGGATATCTTGATATGTCGCTATAGAGAGGGGTTCGCATACCGCATGGCATCGAGGCTGAACAAGGATGTCGGAAACCTATCGTGGCTCTACCACCTGATGACCTACAACACCTGGACATCCCCTCTACGGCGATTACTACACTATCCTGTCTCGCGGTCCGGAATCCCAGGCTTCAAGGGATTTAAGATCAGTTTGTCCAACTATGTTGGCGAAGCCAGAGCATACCTGGAGAACCTGATCACCGCGACAGGCGCAGAATGCACCAAGACGCTAAAGCAGGAGAATACGCATCTTGTGACTGCTCATGGCAACAGCGAGAAATGCGCTGCCGCAAAGGAGTGGGGATTGCAGGTCATCAACCACTTATGGTTGGAGGAGAGTTACGCAAAGTGGAAGCTGCAACCCGTTTCTGATCCGCGCTACACTCATTTCCCTAAGAGGACGAATTTAGGCGAAGTTGTTGGGCAGACCAGACTTGACAGAACGGTCCTCGAAAGTATATTCTTCCAGAGTGAAAGCTTAGCCAGAGAGCAGGAGAGCCCTCGACGGGCGATGCAGACTAAGGAACAGAACACCGTCGCTGCAAAGTCATCGGATACCATGCAACCACCGTCGGCGAAAGTGACAGAATCCGAGAGCGAGGTACCGCAGCAGCCGCAAATTGCAACACCGCGAGCGGCTGGAAAGTCGCGCAAGACAGCTACAAGTGATAATCAGAAGCTACAAACACCGGCGCGTGCCCGGCTTACGTCTGAAGGCAAGGAAAATGATACGCCGTCCACGACAAGTAGCCGGAAGTCAAAGGAGGCCGCTACCGCTCGACTGCATGAAATCGCACCGGACATTGCATTGTACGAGAAAGAGAAGAAGCGTGTTGGTGGCGTGATCTATGGTGGTCGACGGAAGAATGACGAGGATCGGGTCACGATCAACAATGGCAAGAAGCGGCGTTCTATGGAAGCGGAGGACAAGAGCGATGAAGAGGACAGCACGGAAGCAAAGAGACAGAAGAAGGGCAAGCCGTCTGTCGCGATGCATCTTTTAATTACAGGGTATCAAAAATGGGTTGGGAATGCGAAGAAGGAAGACTCAGATAAGGTTTGTTCACCACCTTATACATGTCTGTAATTGAGAAAGGCATCTGACTGTGAGCAGCGCCAGCTCCGTGAGCTTGGCATCTTGGTTGTCCAAGACGCCCGGAGATGCTCCCATCTTGCTGCCCCCTCTATCCTGCGGACTCCCAAGTTCGTCAACGCGCTCGCATACGGCCCGGATATTGTGAGCATCGATTTCATCACGCAATGCCTCGAACAAGACGAACTTCTGAAACCCGCTGATTTCCCACTAAAAGATGATGCATCGGAAAAGAAATATGGATTCTCTCTGGAAGAAGCGAAGATGAACGCCAAAAAGAACAAGAACAAGCTTTTGCAAGGGTATCAAATACACTGCGTCGAAACTATCCGTGGTGGTTTTGATGCGTTCAAGTCCATTGTCGATGCTAATGGAGGAGAATGCTCTCTCTTCCGTGGTCGCGTTTCGTACCGATCCCAGCGCGAGGAGAGTGACGAGAGCTCTGGAGACGACGATCGCAACCGCAAGGAGGTATATCTGCTGAGTAGCACTTCTGCAGACCACACCAAGCTGTGGCCGCGATTCCGCCAGATGGTCCTAAACAGAGGCAAAACACCACGGATAGTCCGGGTAGATTGGCTTCTTGACATTGCCATGTCCCAAACGCTGCGCGCCGCAGATGCATATGAGTTGGACGAGGAGATGGCAGATAAGATGGAGCAGTAGCTGGCTCTTGAGCACGGTGTTAGGAGTGCTGTGTTGAAACATATATGCCCTGTTATGAACAGCGGGAAACCCTTAGAGCTCTCTCGGGGGACATTATCTGGTTTTTGTATATCCCTTACTTTATCATGAAGATAGTTGCCGTATTCTCAGCGTCGCCAATGGACATTGCTTTCGAATGGAGCCACGAGCCGACCGCATGCTGTAATCAGGCCAGATGACCTACCCGATCCTTAAAAGAACTTGACACCCTCCTGGCCCTCGCTACCGAAGACTTGCGCCTTGCCCCGTTTTACGAGAACGTTGAGGGACTTGTGCATCGCATCGGGATCCATCCCATGCCATTCTATTCCAGCCAGCCGTTAGCCATCATGCCATACCAGCATTACTCAATGACCAAAAAAAGCAAAGCAAGTCAACCTACCCTGCGACATCGTAGCCTCCCCTTCCAACAACTCATAAACCGTAAGCACCACATTCTTCTGGCCTGTGTTTTCCACCTATACACCAAAATGAAGCAGTTAGCAATCACAATCCCTCCTTTTAACCCTCAACCGCCCACAACATATCAGAGGAAACTAATGATATGGAATAAAAAGAACACATACCCAATCCGCAATCAACCCAGCCCACTCCTCCGGCCTCTTCCACCAAATCCACGCCACACTCTTACTCCCACCATCAATCCACTCCGCTCTCCTACCTCCGCCTCCTTCCTCTTCACTCTTCGCCATCCAGTCTAGAATATCCCGCGCATCGCTCATGGATATGCGCTTCCGGAGCGTCGCATTATGGAATAACGGGGACTCGATGGCTTCGATCAACGATAGGCGGTAGACGTGGTGGTGCCGACACCAGGATTGGATCAGGGAGGACCATTTCTGGAGTTGCGAGGTGCGTGTCGTGCTGTTGGGTTGGGGGGTGAAGAAGGCTGGGAAGGAGTAGGTGAGGGGGAATTGAAAGGGTGGGGTGGTGGTGGTTGTTGTTGATGTTGTTGCGCTTGTCATTCTGGTGGTGGGTGTTTGTTTCGTAAAATAAAATTGGGATAGAGAATTGAGATATGTGTATTCCGCTGTTGTCAAATAGTACTCGGTATATAATACGGGTTGATTGATTGTATCGTTGACGGTGATAGTTGTAGTGGTGGTGGTGGTGGTGGTGGTGATCGATAAGGACGTCAGTAGATTATTATCTACCGCCAGCCAACAACCCACCCACCTTAATGGAACTAACTAACTTCTCCGCCTTTAGAAATTTCCGCAACCTCCGCAGCACCGCACCGCACCGCAGCCCCCACCTTCTCAATAGGTTTCTCCAACAAGTCTCTCGCAAGTTTGTTTTTTCAATCACCCTCAATAAATCCTCAGATACGCAATGTCTCAACCTCCTGCTAAGCGCCAAAAGCGCGCCGAGTACCGCAAACAAGCCGCCGAAGCGGTCGTCGCGCAACCGGATGAGTCCGCCCCCGTGGGCCATGTCAAGCTCCCTAAGAAGAAGTTCTATCGTCAGCGGGCGCATGCGAATCCGTTCTCGGATCATCAGTTGAACTAGTATGTTGACATTGTCTTTTCTATTCTGCCATGTGGGTAGGGCCAATGGCATGGTGGAATGGAATGGAATGGATTGAACGTCTCGGGCTAAACTTTTCTTCTCTGTATAGTCCCCTCAGCCCGGCGCATATGGACTGGGCATCGCATTTCCCTGCTTTCGTGAACCCCGACGCCACGCAGACGAACCTGATCGGAACGAGAAAGTTGCTTAAGGATGTCGAGGTCGTAGACATCGGATGTGGATTTGGTGGGTTGCTTGTCGGTCTGGCGGGGTTGTTGCCGGAGACATTGATGGTCGGTATGTATATATCTTATCTACATCTTTCTTTCTCACACAAGTCATGGATTGTGGAATGATCTGAACTGAACTGAACTGAACCTTTCAATTTAGGTATGGAAATCCGCATCGCCGTCCTCGAATACCTAAACACCCGTATCCAAGCTCTCCGCGTGCAACAACAGCACCAGCAACAAAAGACACAACAACAGCAACAACAACAACAATCACAGTCTCAACCTACGTCTTCGACTTCCACCCCTGCCCCTACCGCCGACGCTGCCGACGCTGATACTCCCACCGATGCCCCGGCGCATCCCGACCCGAACGCCAGCGCGGCTCTCGTCCCCGGAGGATACCAGAACATCTCGGCAATCCGGAGCAACACGATGAAGTTCTTCCCGAACTTCTTCAACAAGCACCAGCTGTCGAAGATCTTCATCTGTTTCCCGGACCCGCACTTCAAGGCGAGGAAGCACAAGGCGCGCATTATCTCGGAGACTTTGAATGCGGAGTATGCGTATGCGCTGCGCCCTGGTGGTCTGTTGTACACTATTACGGATGTGGAGGAGTATCATCATTGGATTTTGAGACATTTCCGGGATGAAAGTGCGGTTGAGGAGGCGGAGAATGAGGGACCCACTGTTAAAGAGTTGTTTGAGAGGGTGTCTGAGGAGGAGTTGGAGAAGGATGAGTGTGTGAAGGTTATGAAGGAGGCGACGGAGGAGGGGAAGAAGGTTACGAGGAATAAGGGTAATAAGTATGTTGCTGTGTTTAGGAGGAAGGAGGATCCGGAGTGGGCCTGATTTCTGTGTTTCTGTTTTGGCTTGTATAGATCTATGGCGTGGATGTTTTGTTGCGAAATCAACAAAAGTTAATTATCATATATACATGGTTTGGATAATATTTTGTTTTGACATGTGCTCGTATAGTCTTGTGGGTGTGTTGCTTTCGATATATATTACAATGTCAGGGATGGCACATTGTAGAGTGGCTGAGTCTGGCTCAGAGGAGACTTCTATAGTGCAGCAGAGTGGTGTTGGACGTTGATTGCTCGGAATTTGTGTCTATTTAAAGGGAAAGGGCCCGAGTTTAGGGAATACTATAAAACAACACATAGCTCTCGAATGCTAGCTTCGTAAAGCAGGTACTTGTAAATGTACTTTCACAGGCTAATAACCCTAACATCATCTCCATCATGTCGTTAGTACTTCATTTCTCTATGCTAGCAATGAGAGAGCCCATGACCAGCATGAAGCATCACGTATGGCTGATGGCAATCGCGCGCCGACGAAACCAGACGTGTATCACAAGAAAGACTACCACTCCGAGAGCAAGCATTGCGGATATCACCGAGAACCCCATGATATACTTCGGACCGTCGGAGGAAGGGAACAAGTACTGTTGCCAGTTAGTCACCTGAATGCCAACAACAAAGACCCAAGATTGTTCATACCGAGCCGTATATTTGGGCTAGATTCCCCAATGCATTTACTAGCGCAAGGCTGACGCCTCTTACTTGCGGGTGCATGTTCGCAAATGCAGATGACGCATACGCAAGGGTGCCTCCATTGGTTGCCCACAATCCGGCAGCCATAAGTACGAGAAGGACATACCGTGCAGTATAGTTGTATACAACACAAACTGCAATGGAACAAGCTAGCGATGCACTCAGCCAGCCAGCAATGACAAGACCTCGCCATTGGGGAATTTTGTCGCTGAAGTATGCGGTGATGGCGGTGCAGACAAATGCGACTGCGTAGATCGGTACTGTCAGGAAGTTCACCCTTTCAGTGGATGAATCTCCGAAAAGGCCCTTCACGAGTGTAGGGTAGAAGTAGGACAGTGTGCTAGAGCCGACTATGACCTTTTTGAAGTTAGCGTTGTGGCATCATGCGTATGCCCGAGGGGTTACCATACCATATATCCGACCACAAATCCCCAGGTCCGCCAATCCTTAGCCGACTCGACAACAGCATTCCAATGTGACAATTCCGGGCTGTCTTCGGTCAAAGATGTGACATTGTCTGTCGCTAGCCGTGCGATAGCCACATGTCGCTCTCGTTCTGATAAGCGCCTAGAGGTGGCCGGAAAGTCGGGCAAAATGAAGGCACATATGATCGCTACTCCCACAGTTGCAGATCCCTCCACAATGAACAGCCATCTCCACCCTCTTATTCCATGAACTCCCTCTAGACCCTGGATAATACCTGCTGCTAGTAAAGATCCAAACGCCCCTGAAAGAATTGCAGCAGAAATGTAGACACCAAATCGCTTCGATTGTTCCGTCCGTTTGTACCAAGACGAGAGGACAAGAAGGACACCAGGTGCGAAGCCCGCTTCAACACAGCCTACCAAAGTCATAAACATACTATCACCACGGACAAGTCAGTAAGATGCCTTACCAATCAGTGCGCGCAATACCACAAGGTGTTTGTAGTCTTTTATCACGCCCATCACACAGGTTAGTGCTCCCCATATTACCATGATACCAGTTAGGAACAACGATGGGCGCGTGTGGCTTAGTACTAAGCTATATAGTTGAGTAACGGTCAGCACTAGTGTGTGAGAATTCCGGGTTATTGAAGTGGAACGTACTTGCTGGGAACTTCAAAGACAACATATCCGATGAAGAAGACAACCAGAGCAATCGAATATTGGCCGGATGTCAAATCCAAATCCTCCTGCATACCCGAGATCTTTGCGTTACCGATACTGATATAGTAAGACTAGTTAGGCATTTATAGCAATATGTAGGAGGATTGGGGGTACAGACTTGGTCCGATCCATGTAGGAAAGGAGGTACATGATCCATATTGTTGGAAGCAAAGTCAAATCAACCTTCCGCACGAGGGCCTTTTCCTCCTCGGGAGAGAAAGGCGAGGTAATAACATTCTCTATCTCCTCTGAAAGAGAGGCGTCACACTTGAGCTTGTAATCCGAATCTTCTGCCATTAGGGACTGGTGCGAACAATGATTAAAGCGACTAATGGAGTTAAAGTGTCATTGAGAGATGAAGGAAGTGTTGGGAATACTTGGTTTGACAGGCCTGCCTACATGTCACCCACTAGACCATCGACTCCTTGCAGGTTATTTATGCTGCCCGCTCAGGGCACAACGCCTATGCCGGCATTGCGAATAGGGAAACGATATGGTGCTGTAGCTGCCATCGTTCGACATGGATCAGACGTCATCCGAAGGACATTGCAGCAGCTAGATCTCCCGATCCCCGCGCAAGAGCCGTATCAATCTATAGATGGTCGTACATGCGGATTTGATGCGATGACGGCAATGGAGACGCGATCCCCGCAAAAGCTCGGAACCCCCCGCAAAGCTGGGGTTGACATCCAAGCGTCTCCGTCTTGCCGAACTAGATCCAGGTGCCTCGACTCGAGGCACTCGTATGACACGCGAATCTTGCCAAAAAGTCAAGCTGCCTAGTTGCCCATCTAGGAAATGGGGAAGGCTAGTTCAATGGAATCACACCCTCGCAGGCAAGTTGCCGCGAGACGGAGAGAAGCCTCGAGCCGAGATGACAAGACAGTCAGCCTTCCTTTTCCGGAATAGCCCTGGTCCGGCTCTAAAACTATGCAGGCAGCCTGAATTAGTACTGAGAGCCTTCAGATTAGGGGTTCTTTGTGGTTGCAGCTAGCAAGATGCAAAAAATGTGTCCTTTAAACCATTCACTGTCATAAATTCACCTAAAGTGTACGCTATCGTAGACTCCCGCTGGATGCTATGCAATTCACAGGTCGCAACAAATAGGAAGAAAAAAAAACAAATTGGGAGACGTATATGAAAGACAATTGCCATATAACCTTGGATGATGCATTTTGTCAAGCGCACTGCGCTCAACACTATGCAGATGGCCACAATGATCATGTCACTGGCGTCAGTCATCAGCCATCATCCGACAGATACCCACATCACGGCGACGCCTTCAACCGAATACCTTCACATCTTTCACAGACAGCCAATTGGACCGGCCCGCCGATAATGCGCCCCTTGGCTGTCTTTCTCGGTTCCCCTTCTCGGACGAAGTAACGACCGTCGGGACCAAATCCATCCCCGCACTCGTGGCAGACAAAACAATCATCATGCCACTGCCCTCCAACTGCACTTATCACAACATCCTCCAACACTGGCTTCTTGCATCCAAGGCACCGAGGAGCTGTGCGACGGGAGTGGCACTGCAAGCACCATGCAAAGCCATCCTTTTCTACGAAAGGTGTGTCTGCGTTGAAAGGCTAGAAGAGGTATGTTAGTAGTCATCGATTACAAAATAGAGGGGAAGACCGTACATCACCGCACTCGGCACAGAAGAAGTGCCCGACGTGCCACTCAGCTCCACAAGCAACGACCACTTCTCCCTCTATCGGGGTTTTGCAGCTCTTGCACCTTGGACTGAATAGCTCATGGAAATCAAGGTGGCAGTAAAACCTCAGTCCATGGGCTTCTTCATCATCGCTGGAAGCCTGCGCGAGACGTTCTTGGCGTTTCACTTCAGGTTCCTCATAGAATGCAACACACTCCAGAGCAGTTTGGCAATGGTGGCACACGAAGCACTCGGGATGGAAACGTGAACCCGCAGCGGTCACAATCTTTCCCGAGATTGGAAGAGAACATGCCTCGCATGTTGCGGTGGGAACGCCAGAGCGGCTATAGGTGGATAGCCACCGACTCTGCAACCCTGCAGTGGGTTTTCTCGGGGATCGCCTGGGAGCTTCGTTGTTCTTGGGTGGGCTTGACGGTGACTTCCCACCAGTACTTGTGCTCTGGGATGGTCCTGCCATCTCAGAGATAGTGGGCTCTTTGTCGTCTGGCAAGTTGATAACCGGGATTGACGGTGCCTCGGATACCTCAATAGTGGGAGCAGCAGGCTCGAGAGAAGGCACGTCCGGCGTTGCATCCCTTCCCTTGAAGCTATCTCGGTTGCGCGGGCTTTGCGCCTCAGTTGGCTTCCAAGTCGGATCGAAACTCACGATCGGCCGACCAGCACGATCACTCACAGCGGTTGGCATCGGTAGGCGAGTGCTCCGATCTTTGAGTTTCTTGCTAGTAGCTGCTCGAATGTCATCGCTGCGGATTTCTAGGCCATTCTTCATAGGGGACTCTTGCTCCTCAACCTCAGAGCCTGCCGTAGGAGGTTGTGGGAGCGGGTCGTTCATTCTATACTCTGGATTCCTTGACTGGCTTGGAGGGTTCTTATGAAGTTCAAAGCGAGCCAGCTTGTCCACAAAAGGAAGGCTACTGAACCGACTAGGTAGAGGACGAGAACCGCGAGGAAGAGCGTTGCGTGGCTTATTTCTCAAAGCCGAAGAGTCCGACCTTGAGAAGTCCGGCCGAGTGTTCTCGTCTTTCTGAGGCGAAAGCTGAGGCTCTTCGTATATCTGGTCGTTTGGATTCCTAAAGATGCCTTTGGATGAATCTCTACCGATATTCGCCAAGCCCAGCCCATGGCTGCTGCTGGTATTCTGGGCGGACACTTCGTCCCGCGGCAACGCAAAGTTGACTTTGAGGTTCTTCCGTAGAGTCCCGTTCTTTTTAGGGCTGGGAATATCCCTTCCCATGGCAGACTCCTGCTCATCATGTGCCGGGCTTTCGTCCGACTCTTGGATGCTGCTAGGACCGTTGTAGCTTATAGTCGATCCCTGGTAGGCAAGACGACGACTGCCCCGTCGTGGAGTAGGAGAGCCCAGCCTCTCGCCACGCGAATACTGACTATTCCTATCTGGGCTTTTCTGGAGCGTGTCCAAATCGGGATTGTGATATGGTGCATATGGGTTCTTATAGGGAACACCGGGGTTCTGGTGCATCCACACCAGCTCGGTAGCTTCATCTTGTGCAGCTGCATGGAGCTCGACGTCATCCTCCAGGTCCATCTGTTGTAAGGCATCTCGCAAGGACTTTGCCTCTTCCTTCTCTATACGCCGTTGCGGGCTTTCACGATAAGCGGCGCTTGGGGAGGTAGGAAGAGCGCGGCTGTAGGCTCGAGTGGGTGAGATATGCTGCCGTACGGGGACTGTTCTTGGTTCCTGGACCAACGGTCGTCCGATAGGGCTGCCCATTGTGCCTCGAGATGAAGTTGGCTTATGGTTAGAAAGTGAGCTGGTGGCCCGAGGATGCTCGGTCTCAGCTGCTGGTGTGCTCGAGTGCATATACGAATGTCCATACGACGACATTGCAGACGCTGCTCGTGGAGGGAGATCCTCCCGAGTGTCAGAGGACGATCCAATTGATCTCGAAGGAAGCGGCCTGGATCCGCCGGGGCGGGCAGGACGATTTGTCCGCAGATCTTTCAGATAGGTCGCTGTTACGCCAGGAATTAATAAATGTTGCCATGTCAACCCACAGCCGGCCGCCCGGCCAACACCCTCGAAAAGCGCAGACAATGCTCTGACTCAACATCGCAGCAGCGTAAACACGTACCGATCTGATCATTGGACATGTAAGTTGGACCGGGAGGCGAGACCTTGCGCTGGCCGTCCCTGGCCTTGTGAAGTTGAGGCCTATGCATCATAGTGGCCATGGAGGTTGAACCTGAGAGATCATACCAAAGGGGTGATATCAGGAAGGGGTAGGATGATGAGTTGGCTCTCAGTCGCAGAGCTATGAAGTAAGTGTCTAATATAATCGAATAGAGCCAATGAGATTCAAATGGGTGGCTGGGCAGTGGGCCAGGTATGGAATCAACTAGAGAGATCGGATCTGCCCAACTAGATCCGCTTTCCTTGCTTGAGAGCGATAAGGCGTTGTTCTTACAGGGTTAGAGAGTTAGCGCGGCGACGGAGGTAGTAATTAGTGAGTAGTTAATAATGATTAGTTTCAATGAGCTCATGGATACTAGTTAGTACTGAGTGACAGGCAGGGGTACAGATGGGAAAGACAAGACGGACAGAAGCTATGGCCAACAATCCCTCCCGCCAAGGGACAACAAAGCACCCAACCAAACACTGCAAACATCAGGTTCCGGTTCTCAAGGCAACGCGGGGCCGAGCTGACTCATCGCATCCCACAGTCTATTCCTCTTTTGGTAGTCACGTTGGATAACTGGCTCAAGTCTGATAGAGCACTACTAGTATGTAGCACTGGGTGCATTTAGTCCTCTTATCTGCTCCCTCTGAAATGAACGGGTTATATGTCCGTCTG
Organism: Aspergillus eucalypticola CBS 122712; assembly: GCF_003184535.1. NCBI lineage: Eukaryota > Fungi > Ascomycota > Eurotiomycetes > Eurotiales > Aspergillaceae > Aspergillus > Aspergillus eucalypticola. Next base: position 1,069,349 of record NW_020290282.1, read on the forward strand.
CATGGGTAGGAATGGCAATGCAAAATCAACTGTGGGTCATTTATGCAGTCCTTTGGATAGGACACATTGACCAATTCGCGTCGTTGGATCCCTCAGATCGAGGAGTTATGCCTCGCAGTATGCGTCTGTGTAACCTGTCTTGGTACAACCAACTCTTCTTCAGTGGATGCTACTGCCCTAATAACAAGTACAGACTCACGAGAAGGCTACATTGTCTGGTGCACAGCATCAATACCTTAGCGAGTCCGTCTCACTTTACTACCGACGGAAGTAACAAAGCCTCTCAACTTTCCAGCATGAGAGGACCGTCAATCAATGTGCCTGAAGATTATGGGCATATATACAGCCCGAACAGACAAGACATGCTTGTCGGAATAGTAACAAACTCTGCAAGCGTAGAAATCTAGCACATGAGGCGCGTACAAGTAATGCGATAGCAAGTGATGGAATCGTAGGCAGCTGTGTCCTTCTGTAAATGAAGCTGGTGGGAGCTGCTAACGTGACATGAGATGGAATATTCTGCCATAATTATTAATCCAAAGTGCTACAAGGATGAAACATGGGTACTGCTAGTCCTTATCACGCACTTCCCCAACGTTAGCTACTAGTAGCTTAAGGCAGGAGCATGCACATGTATGGATGTCCAAGGACGACCCAAACGGAATACCTGAACACATAGCATCAAATATACTACACAGTTGATTTATCGCCGACAGATCTATCTAACCACTTCATATGAGCCTGCAGCTCAAACCAATTTACTCTCATGAGTGGATCGCCTCGTGTTCCCCCAGACTCCGCACGGGTCAATCGGCACGACGGTTGCGCTAACTGGACCCATGGGCGCTATCTTCCTCAATCCTGGATGGATTTAAACCCAATCAACGAACCAGTCACAGACTGACTTTCTCGGACTAGTCACCGAACCGCTTATGGCCGAGGGCTCACTAACTGGTTCGTATGACCGAGGATCTTGTTTCTTTCGGGGTCTCTATGACACATCGGCACTTTTAGGCCTTCGGTTTTCCTGGACCCTTGCCATAAAACCGGCGCCATGCGGTTCTTCGATCTCTATCCCCGCTCGACTTCTGTTTTGCTCTACCACTTGACTTTCTTGGCTACTGCTGGAGGCTTCATGTGAATGTTCGATAGCGTCCTCGATGCCGTACCTGGAAGTTAACAGCTGTAGTCTAGAGCAGCGTGCTATATTCTCCTGACCTATTTTAGTTTTTAGTTATCTCGAAATGGGAGATAATACGCCAATCGACATCATCCATTCTCGAGATTACGATGAGACTCCAAACCTAGATCCCCTGTCGCAAGTACAGGAGCAACAACAACAAGAATCGGCTCCCAAAGATGCGGAGACCAAATATGAGCAAGACGTCGTACCAGACGGTGGCTATGGCTGGGTTTGTGTCGCTTGCGTCTTCTGGATCAATGCGCACACATGGGGAATCAACAGCGTTGGTTATTCCAGATCATTTGCTCCGATACAAGGACTAACACACACACGCACTCGTCCCGAGATCTAGAGCTACGGCGTCTTTCTCTCCTACTACCTCTCGCACAATGTCTTTGCCAACGGTTCTGCCCTGGCCTACGCCTTCACCGGCGGTTTGAGCATTTCTTGTGCCCTCCTCGTAGCTCCTCTAGCCACACACCTTATCCACATCTGCGGAACCCGCCTAGTTCTAAACCTCGGAGTCTTCTTCGAAACCCTCTCCCTAATCGGCTCATCCTTCGCTACCGAACTATGGCACATCTTCCTTAGCCAAGGCGTCTGCTTCGGCTGGGGAATGGGCTTCCTCTTCGTCGGAAGCGTAGGCATAACCCCTCAATGGTTCCACCGCCGTCGCAGTCTAGCAATGGGCATCAATGCAGCCGGCTCGGGTATAGGGGGACTAATCTACTCCCTAGCCGTTGGCGCCATGATCCCCCGACTCGGCCTAAGTTGGGCATTCCGAATCCTAGGAATCATCGCATGCGTCGTCAACCTAGTATGCGCCAACCTCCTCAGAGACCGGAACAAGGACATCGGAAGCCGTCACCACGCCTTCTCCCTACCCCTACTCAAGCGTCCCGAATTCCTCCTCTTCCTAGGATGGGGCATCCTCAGCATGCTAGGCTACGTCGCCGTGCTTTTTAGCCTCGCCAACTTCGCCCTCTCCGTCGGTCTCTCCTCCCATCAGGGCAGTATCGTCAGCGCCCTACTTAACCTCGGTCAGGGCCTCGGGCGCCCCATCGTTGGCATGTTTAGTGATAAGCTAGGTCGGATTAACATCGCCACGTTCCTAACATTCCTCTGTGGTTTGTTCTGTCTGGTAATCTGGATCTTCGCTCGCAGTATGGGCGTGGTCTGCTTTTTCGCTGTCCTCGTCGGCACTGTTGCAGGAACCTACTGGGCCACCGTCACCCCTGTGCTGGCGGAAATTATCGGTCTACGGGACCTACCTAGTGGGTTGAGCATTACGTGGCTGGTTTTGGTACCGCCCACAACTGTGTCGGAGGCTATTGCGCTTGTGCTGAGGGATAATGGATCTACGGACTCGGTGTATCTGAGAGTGCAGATCTTTACGGGGTTCATGTACATTGGTGGTGCGGCGTGTTTGTGGCTCGTGCGAGGATGGAAGATAGGGGAGCTTGTGCGGTCTGAAAAGAAGGAGGGTGCGGCACCTGGTGTGATGGTTCCGGCTAGTATAGAGAAGAAGGATGAGAATGATACTGCACAGAAGGGAGAAGAATATGATCCTTCACCTGGGATACCCGCATCAGGAATGAAGGAGACTCAAATCTGGTCGCCATTTCATTTGCTGCGTCAGATGGTGGCCTTGAGGAGAGTCTGATCAGTCTAGACGAGAAAGAACAGAATACTACAAGAAACTAGACCAGATAGCATAGGATGTCTCGAATACTAGATTACTATTCGAGACTAGCATAGAAGTACATAAAAGGCATACATACATACATACAATGAATCTACTTAAAGCACCGATGGACGCCTTCTAGTCATGGTAAATCTGGCAAATCAGAAAGATTGTAGTCATGTCATTAACTTAGTAACTTTTCTCCAGTCTAGGCATCGCTTCCCAGAATCAGGATTCTAACCCGCCTCTTTCCTGCGCCGCGACCACCTTCTTCCTTCACGGAGCTGACGTTGACATTGACCTTCTGGAACAGTTCCACAGACATGCTGGGCCCCGACTCGGAGTTTCCTTTGTTGGAAACGCGAAGAGTGTACTCTTCATTGTCGAAGTCGCTCTGTCGGCGCGTCACCAGCTCCCGTCGCTCGTCGACGGTGCGAAGAGCAGCGTCATCCGGAAGGACGAAATCTTCCAAGCGAACCACGCCCTCGATACCGAATCGCGGAACGAATACAACAACACCATTTTCGAAGACACGCATGACGTAGCCCTCCTCTTCAATGCCGCCGTCCACGCCATCGGCTGCCATCTTCTCTCCGCGTGCCTTGAGTGCCTGTCCAACGTAGTATTCGATACTGGCGCGGCCAGCGAACTGGGCATTGCGATGACGGTAGTTGATGTTCCGGCAGATATCTTCGAGTCTGTTCCGGGTCATCACTCCCTCTACGACGGCGCGGCCATCTTCGCCCTCATAGCCAATTGCTGACGCGAGTTGGCGGTGGACTAGAAGATCTGCGTAACGTCTGATGGGGGAGGTGAAGTGCGTGTAGATGGGTGAGGCTAGACCGTAGTGACGAAATTCGGACTCTGCGTGGGCCCCCGCGCAGAAGTACTCTGCAGATGTCATGCAACGGGTGGCGAGAATGCGGACAAGGGTGTTGAAGAAGGGGTTCTTCTCGTCAACACAACGGTCAAGGGAGTCGGCGAGGGCACGGGAGCTGGACACGTCCAATCTCATGTCGCGCTTCTTATTGAGTTGGTTGATAAGCTCTTCGAAGTTTTGCGGGGGAGGGGTGGCGTGGCGTCGGAGCATGGCGGTCTGAGAGAAGGTGCTGTAGATCTTGGAAGCAACTGTAATGTTGGCGTGAAGCATGAATTCCTCAACAAGACTGTTGGTCTCGAGCATGGCCTTCGTCTTAACATCCGTGAGAGGATCGCCCACCTCGTCGTTGTCGGTTTCGATGCGGACTTCTGGCGAGGCGAGGTTCAGCGCACCCGCGTCCATGCGCTTCTGTCGGAGGATCTTGGAGAAGCGGAGCAAAGTGCGCATGCTTTCGGTAAGTTCGTCTTTCTGCGTAGCATCATCAATGCGCTTCTGGGCCTTCTCGTAACTGAAGGCTTCACGAGAGCGAATGACCGATTTGGTGAAGTCTGCAGATACCACTTCTGCGTTGGGCGTCATCTCCCACAAGACGGAGAAGGCGTACCGCTCGACGTAGGGCTTGAGGGAACAAAGGTCTGTACCGAGAAGATGGGGCAGCATATCAATACGCTTGTCGACTAGGTAGACTGTTGTTCCACGGAGACTGGCCTCCAGGTCCATTGCATTGTTCGGCTTGACGAAGTGAGAGACATCTGCAATGTGGACACCGACTTCGAAGTTGCCGTTCGGTAATGGCCGTGCATGAAGCGCGTCATCAATATCTTGACAGCCTGGGGGGTCGATACTGCAGATGAGAAGATCTCTCAAATCCCTCCGTCCCTTCCAGCCAATATTATCCTTGCTAGCAGGTACCCTCCAGTCATGACCCTCGGCGGGAAGACAGTCGAGAACAGCCTTCGGGAATGGCTTGTACTGAACGTCATACTCAAGGAGCAGAGCCTCTGTCTCCGCACCCTTAGTCTCCAGCTCCCCTAGTGAGCGAATGAAATGGCCGGTGGGGTATCGGGAATCGCGATCCCAGGCATCGATGGTGACAAGAATACGTTGACCCATAAGATCACCAGCTTGTCTAGTACGAACTCGGATCTTTGGTACACGCTTGTCCATAGGGAGGACGAAGACGGTCTGCTGACGGCGACCGCTGCTAGCCTGAGCACCTGCCGAACCGGCATCGACATGCCCGACATATTGACGCCAGTTGCGTTTCATGACTCCAACCACCTTGGCTGTCGGTTGCGGCTTTCCCTCCGAGCTTTTTCCATGAGCTTTCCTGACCTCTTCTTGCAAGGCCTTCCGTTCTCTCTCCGACACCACCGCCTCGGTATCATCGGTATCAGGGTTGTCGTTCTTGGTGACCGCCTCCTCATCGACAATCTTGGTAGATGGTGACTTCCATTGGTCCTTGGGAAGTACTTCAATAACAACAACATCCCCAGAGATGGCTCTGTTACTGTTATCACGACCCAGAATGAGCAAGGGCTTGTCGAACGCCGGAACATTGACAGAGCCCTCCAAATAGTTGTAAGGCGAAACATTGAAGACTCCCTGGTGCAAAGTTCCAGCTCTAATGCCTGTCATAAGCTTAGACATCGAGTAGTATTCGGGGTAGAAAAGTTCGCCGCGTGCGCCCTTCGCTTCCCTTGCCTCCCGAGACTCGTTGATCATATCAAGTAGCCTATCCGAGTCCTCCAGGCCAGACACATAGTCTGACAGTGACAATGCGGTCACATCTTCCTCCTTTGCTTTGCGCAAGTTTTCCTTGTCGTCCGTGATGACAACGATAGCCGGGATGTCGTTCTTCTTCCCCTTCTTCACCGTGGTCTTGAGATGTTCGGCATACCACTTGGCCACTGTTCGCACAGCTCGGTCATTTCTGTCATTTATCGACTCTTCGGGTCCTCTCCGGACGTGGGTCTCCAGTCGGAACTCGTTGAAGAAGAGATAGAACCGCTTTTCGTCGGTCTTGATCAGAGAGAGCAGGCGGTTGTAGAGGGGTAGGGACTGGTTCTTCAGTTCTTCGAGGACGGTTTGGAGGATAATAACATCATAGAAGGCTCCGGTATGTTCGAAAAGATCCATGCCATTCAGCAACGCATTGGTATCGGGGACAAGGTAGTGACCGCGGGGGAAAGCGCTGGTGCCCGCGGGCTGCTCCGAGAGCACGAAAGGCGTGACTGTGTCGCATTAGCCATCAAATTGAGCAAAAGTTCGATCTGCTTGTCTCACTATTTCCATTAGCATCCGCTGGCGCAGTAGAGGCGCATGTCGAGCAAAGCTTGGACGAGCAAGGAATGTCTTGTCTGAGGTAAAGTTCGCGAACGATCTTTTGAACTTTTCCGCTTTTCGTGGATCTCACGAAGACTTTGCTGGTGACATTTGCTGCCTGCGGATTCGACGAGAAATCACGCCGTAAGCTTTTCATTTTGACTGTATAGCGACCACACTCCTGGCAGGTCGTTGTATTCTGCAACCCAGATCGTTTTTTCAGGCCGTTGATGCACTCCGTGACGTTTGCTCAGATCTGGATCCGCTCTTGCTGAAGCGGGATCCAGACGTTGGACCGATTCGGGAAAGTCTGCCGAGTGCCGACGGGCATCGCCATGGGCTCTCTCTTGATAAGCATGCTATGTTCCGCCATCAACCTTTGGGTCCTCCGTAGACTTTCGACTCTTTTTTTCTTTTTATACAGAATCCAAGCGGCTAGTAGCTTCACAAAAATGGTTCTCGCAGTAAGCGCTTAATGCCTCAGTAGATGGCTTTTCATTATGTCTGCGGAGTTCTCACTGATATGATATATTTCTCTCATCACAGGCCGTGGGGCAACTATGTTCAACTGGAAGTCTAGCGGCCAACTTGACGCAATGCAAGACGCTGGTACGCAAGGCAGCCGCAGCTGGAGCTAAGGTAAGTTCATACAGTATTTGTTCGCCCACAAGTCATTCACGCTTGATTATCATCAGTATCAGCATCGATTTAACAAATCAACAGGCATTGTTTCTTCCCGAGGCTGCGGACTATATCGCATCATCGCCTGCAGAGACTATCTCACTGGCACGCTCTGTACAAGACAGCGAATTTGTACTGGGTCTCCAAAAAGAGGCACAATTGGCCAATCTGCACATCAATGTAGGGATACACGAACCGGCGTCGAACGGTAGGATCAAGAACACCCTCGTTTGGATCAATGAAAAGGGCGACATCACACAACGCTACCAGAAGGTCCACCTATTCGATGTGGACATCAAGGGTGGACCAGTACTGAAGGAAAGCGCGTGAGTTTAATAAGTGGATGCGGTTTGATCGAACTTGGCTAATGTCAAATAAAGGAGCGTCGAGAAGGGGATGGAGATACTACCGCCTTTCGAGACACCCGTTGGGCGAGTAGGCTTGTCTATTTGTTTTGATGTAAGCCGGAAGCAGCCAACTTATATTGCAATGCGTCTTGCTCACGTTTAACCTTACACAGCTGCGCTTTCCTGAGATTAGTCTGGCTCTCAAAAGACAGAACGCCCAAATCATCACATATCCATCAGCTTTTACGGTTCCTACCGGGACAGCGCATTGGGAGACCCTTTTACGCGCCAGAGCTATAGAAACGCAGTCCTATGTGATTGCCGCAGCCCAGGCCGGGCCTCACAATGAAAAGAGGAGAAGCTATGGACATTCCATGATCGTTAATCCATGGGGCGAAGTTGTTGCCAAGCTTGACGATGAATACCAAGAGCCGCAGATCGCGGTTGCGGACATTGATCTAGATCTCCTTGCTAAAGTCAGGAGAGAGATGCCGCTACTCAGAAGAACGGATATATACCCAGAAGTATAGATGATCGTGGCATTTGACTCAGTACATACGATATCTGTAACTGGTACACAGTACATACTATCATTACCGTTTCCTTGTTGTATAACACCAAATGATAGGTTGCTATCCAGTGTGAACGTAGCCGAAAACCGAGATACACATCATACAACCCATGTGTAAGGTACAGACATCTATTTCTCCCGTTTTTGAAACATTGCAAGCATGTCAACGAAAAGATTCAGGATATAGAATGACAGATACACGCAGGAAATTGGAGGCGAACAGTGAAATGAAATAGAAAAGCCCTGTCTAGGGTCGGACGTAATGTGCCTATTGACACCACTCGAACGAAGAATGTTTTCCACGCCCGACCGCTCTATGTACAAAGTACAAGATATTTCCGGACCAAAGCACCTTACTTGCGCTGGACCTTGTCAGGGTCCTCCAAAATGCCTTCGGCCTCCAGCCGCCGGCGAGCCTCTTCCAGAGCCCATGTTTGTATCCTGTGGTCATGTCAGCATCTAATCCTCGACTCTGCTAATACAGGGAAAAGTATTGTCGTGACGCGCAGAAAGATCTTAAGACAATCCACTTCGGCTGTCACACGAGGGAGAGGGGTTGAACATACGAAGTGTCTGGCTTGAAGACGTATGCGACACCGGCAACGAGAAGACTGCCGATGAATCCATAGTACCACATGTTCTCCCAGCCCTCCTTCACATACTTCTGGCCGGGCTTGAGGCCAAACAGGTAGCCGGTAGGAGGGTCATAGTGGTCACCGCGGAGGTTGCTGCGGGTCGAGAAGCCCTGGATGTTCTGGGCCCGGCGGGGGACACAGCGAGCGCGAAGGCAATGCGACAACGGACGAGCGGACATTGTGAATGTGCGGAGGGTCTGTTGTAATTCAGAAACCCCTAGTTTTCAACGTGGATGATAAGGGACAGGCGGTGGCGGGTGAGGATCCCTGTCGGGTATGGCGAGGCAACGACCGCTGGATTGGTATGCCGAAATTAGAAATCCGTTCGACCAGCGACGACAACAGTCGACCCAATTGAGTGATTTCAAATATCACTACTTTCGTTGGAGCGGCAGGAGCGGCAGGTGGAGGGGTGATGTGACGGTCAAGCGGTTGATGTTCACAGAAGCCGCAAAAGGCCGATGACTGCTGGGATTCTGCCGCTAGGCCCGAACAGGCAAATTTCCCTGCCGCCTTTCGGCCTGATGTCACAGGCATTAATTAGTACATGCCTGAGGCATAAGCACTCGACGCGCGACGCGTTCGAGACCAATTAGATTGGCTTATCGCATATCGCGCATCGGCATTGCTACTATTGCGTGCATCGAACCAACTCTGATCTGCATTAGCACTCTGTCTTGAACCTGTCACTTATGACTCGCCTGGCATGGAATTCTGATGTCAGTAGATAAACTAAAGGTAACTACCTATTGTTCGCGGTCATTCGAATGATCGAGGATCCACTTGACATACTCTTGCTAACCGCCTAGGCCTTTCTTCTCGAGATGCCCCATTGCCCCCCAGCTCCCGAAGAACGCCAACTATAAACACGATGAACACAGACAACGGCTCGCACAGGGTATCTTCGCAATCACGGTCGAAATTGAATGCTTTTCGGTACAACCAACAGAATAGACCAACTCCTGACAAGCCCCCTCAGAAGACTAGCTTAGCACCTGGCCATGCGAACAAGGAGAACCAGACGTCTTGGTTGAATGGAGTGACGGAACCCGAGAAGTCGAATGGAAATAATCAAAATCAAACAGCAGAGGCAGCAGCACCAAAGGCACCGAGAGAATGCCCTCACACTCCAGGAAATAGGATCCCTCTAGCGGACCTTATCAACAATGCAGAGGATGCTTTCATCCATGCTCCTATGCCGGAATTTACCCCAGAAGATTACGTTGTTTGGCAGCATGTGCCCGCAAGCTCAAATCCTGATAGAATGTCCCAGACGCCTGCACATGGTAAAAAGCGCCGCCACAGCTCATCCCCGACTAGCTCTCCCCTGGCAGGGACTTCGAAGAGCAGGCGTAAAGGATCTCTTGACTTGCAGAATTCTCAGACACTCCAGAAGACTCCGCAGCATGACCTCGCCGCCGACCTGTGGAACAGCTATGTGAGCAAGACCCTTGCCAACGGCAATGGTGAGATACTTCGACCGCGCTTCACAAATCTCCTCTCTTCTTCCCCGCAAACGCCAGCGTCAGTGCGCACCAGCCGAGACTCTTCAGGTCTTAGACGATCAAACAGCTGTATGGCAGAATGGCCCAGTTCAAAAGCCAAGCGAAGAAGGATCGACAAGGAGAACTTTGGTACAGGACGAAGCATATTCTCAAGGACAAGGAGCAATGTTGTCAACTCGGGAAACTATCAAGGCCCCAAGATCAGTTCTCTCGTGGAGGAAATCGAGAAGACGTTGAAAAAGGCACCTGTGCCGCTACCGGACACAACTGACTCGTCTCCTATACCAGCACGCAACCAAGGCCGGCGTAGTAGGTCAAAATCCCCGACAGAGGATAGAAAGAGCCAAGCTCAAGCCTCGAAGAAAACCAGCCAAGTGCAAGAGCCCAGAATCATTCATGCTGCCCCTGAAGACAGGAAACCGTTGGAAGAGTCCTCATCGGATTACGGGGACGATGAATTTGACCAGGACTTCTTCGATCTCGCCGAAGCCTCAATGGATCCATTTGTGGATGTCGGTTCCTCTCACCTTAAAGACAAAGCTCTGAGTGACGGACTTGCGAAAAATGAGGCTTCGACAGAGGCCTGCGCCTCAACTAAGGAATGGAGAGAGACTGGTGCAGTGACTATGAAAACTAATGTGGATAAACCGACTAATGATGTTGATACCCTTGATGCTGATGAATTTGACGATGATTTTGATGGTCTATCGGACGGTATGGAGGATCTTCTCGCTCAATGCGAAAATTCGCAGAGCACGGATATGGCAAAGCCTGTTTCTACGGGGCCAGCAGCTTCTAGACAACCAATTCCCGGAGCAAAATCTGGCTATTATCCTAACGCGATGTCCGAAGTATCCACTCAGAAGAAAGGAGAACAGGATGCATCTTTTGGTGATGAATTTGACGATGATGGCTTGGATATAGAGGCCATCGAACAATCCATGATGCATTCAGGAGCAGATGCATCAAACGATGTTTGTCATTCTTAGTGGGTTCATGTGTTACATACTTACTAAGCCCCATATATAGAACGTTAGAAGCCGACAAGCCATCAAGCGTTACCTGATTGTTGATATTGCCGAGTCTGCGTATAAAACCCTCAAAGGGCGCGTTCAGCCAGAACAGGTCAGACATCATTGAGAATAACAGCTTTGCATTGCCACTGACAGCAAGAAATAGGTGCTTTCTGTACAAGATGAGAGGACGAAGGAAAAGAAAGTCGTCATCCTTCGAGAGTCCTGGTGCGAGTGCCCATGCGTCAAGGAGTCATACATTCACTTAATCGGAGATTTCGATGCCACAGGACATTGCATCGTGGATGATTCTAGGAACATGGTCATACTCCATCCGGACCACCTGGTCTCTGCAACTGTCGTAGCAGACTCAATTAGTTGCCAGCGCCGCGCCGTCTTGCAGGATCGTATCAAATACACGTCCGATCTAGGAAAAGCGCAAGTCTTTGGGAACATTTTTCATGAGGTGTTTCAAGAAGCAATCAAGCTCAACAAATGGGATACGAACTCGCTAAGGACTCTGATTGAAGGCGTTACTGTCAAGCGCATCGAGGATCTATACCTGATCCGCATGACTATTCCGGAGGCCGTTGAATATATCATGAGTCGAATACCGGGCGTGCAAGCCTGGGCAGAGCGGTTCCTCAGGGTAAAGCCAAGTGTAAGTTACCCGGCCTCAAATCGTGGTAGTGGTACTGACTGAATTAAAGGCAGAATCATTGGTTGAGGATCGTGGCAGCTCTAAGATGAGTTTGAGTATCAATAAGCTTCTTGAAGTCGAGGAGCATATTTGGTCTCCAATGTACGGACTCAAAGGAAACGTTGATGCCACTGTGCAAGTCGCTTGTCATGACGGCGAAAGCGATAAAAACCTGGTCATACCGCTTGAGCTCAAAACAGGCAATAGGGATACAAATCAGGCCCACAGGGCACAGACGGCCCTGTATACTTTGCTGCTTTCTGATCGCTACGGTAAGAAAACCCCCACCGGTGTTCAGTTCCCTTATTGATACAAACTGATGCGTTCCTGTAGATGTGGAGTGTACGTTTGGATTGTTATATTACCTTGAAACAACGAAAATATTCCGCATTCGTGGTATTCGGCATGAGCTCCTACAGATGATCCAGCAGCGCAATCGCATAGTCGGATATATGCGCCAGAGAACCCACCTGCCGCCGATGGCCAAAAAGTCCTCATTTTGCAACAAGTGCTACTCAAAGACACCTTGTTTCATCTACCATAAGCTTGCAGATGATGGTGACGGTGAAACTAGCGGTCTTGGTGACGACTTTGTCAACGCTATGGACCACCTGACTTCTGATGATCGCGACTTCTTTCGAAAATGGGATGATCTGTTGACCAAAGAGGAAAAGAACATGATCCGATTCAAACGCGAGCTTTGGACCATGCTTAGTAGCGAGCGCGAGGCTTTGGGCCGATGCTTTGGCAATGTCCTCATCGACCCTAGTTCCTCCTACGAGGATAAAGATGGACCCAAAATTAACCGCTATCGCTATACCTTCGTCAAAAAGCAACCCCATTCATCATTTTCGTTTACCGAATCCCAACTCACACTTGGAGAACCTATCGTGGTTTCTGATGAGAAGGGCCATTTTGCTCTTGCAAATGGATACGTTGTGCAAGTCAGCCGAAGACACATCACCGTCGCGGTAGACAGGCGGCTACATAACGCCAGAACGAGAGCTAGAGGTTTTGATGCCGAGCGTAACCAGTCATTCAAGGGTATAATGGAAATACTCGAGGACGGTGCCTCTCCGTCACCGGCTGAGTCGGATGAAGAGCCGGTCTACCGTTTAGACAAGGACGAATTCAGCAACGGCATGGCAATTGTTCGAACGAACCTGGTTTCCATGATGGAACGGGATCTATTTCAGGCTAGACAGCTGAGGAGGCTGATTGTTAAACGGGAGGCACCCGCTTTCAAGACCACAGCATCTGCATATACCTTGTCTGAATCCGACAAGGCAGCCTTGAACGTCGATCAGAGACAAGCCATTGACAAGGTCATGAGAGCTGAAGATTATGCCTTGGTCCTTGGAATGCCTGGTACTGGCAAGACAACCACCATTGCTCATATCATTCGTGCCTTGGTGGCACAAGGAAAGAGCGTCCTGTTGACTTCATACACCCACACAGCGGTTGATAACATCCTACTGAAAATCAAGGATGACAACTTCCGTATCTTGCGAATCGGGGCTCCTGCAAAAGTGCACCCTGATGTTCAGCAGTTTGCAGACTTGGCAGCGGTGCCTAAAACCACAATGGAAGAGCTGAAAGCCTCTTACGAAGATTCGCAAGTGGTGGCGACTACCTGCCTCGGGGTCAGTCATGGTATCTTTTCCCAACGCATGTTCGACTATTGTATTGTTGATGAGGCTTCCCAAATCACGCTTCCCGTATGTCTAGGGCCTATTCGAATGGCTAGGACATTTATCCTTGTTGGTGACCACTATCAACTGCCTCCGCTGGTGCAGAACAAGGAGGCCCAAGAAGGCGGCTTGGATGTCAGTCTTTTCAAATTGCTGTCTGACTCACACCCCGCATCTGTTGTCAATCTGGAACACCAGTATCGAATGTGTGAGGACATCATGCTTTTATCCAATACTCTCATCTATTCTGGTCGTCTCAAATGTGGGACTGCAGATGTTGCAGTGCGTTCGCTCAATATCCCCAATATTGGCGGTCTCAAGCAACATCATCCCAGCACCTTCCCCGAACCTCATAGTCAGCGACAGGTTTGCTTGGGTACAAGCCAGGGTCGTTGCTGGCTCAAAGATCTGGTCGAACCGTCTGCCAAAACTCGACTTGTTAACACGGATACGCTTTCCATACCTGCATTGGATGTAGCAAACGGTTCACGGATTGTGAACCCTACTGAAGCAACCATTTGCAGCCGACTCGTTGAAGCATTCATCTCCAGCGGCATTCCGGCACGCAGCATAGGTGTCATAGCGCTCTACCGAAGCCAACTCTCGCTCCTGAAACAAAACCTTAGTCGTTACCTACCAGATCTTGAGATGCACACAGCAGACAAGTTCCAGGGCCGAGACAAAGAGGTTATCATCCTAAGCTGCGTGCGGAGCAACGCTGACAAGAACGTCGGTGATCTACTCCGTGATTGGAGACGCGTCAATGTCGCATTCACCAGAGCACGGACCAAGCTTCTCGTTGTCGGAAGCAAGAGTACTCTCCGCGATGGCAACGAGCTCTTAGGAAAATACGTGAAACTAGTCCAAGAGCGAGGATGGGTTTATGACTTGCCTAGAGATGCCATGATGGATCATATTTTTGAATCCGAAATGGTTCCATCGCAATCCTGTCCAGACAGGTCTACACCTAGTCCAAAGAAGAGCAAGAGCCCCGTGTCATCCAAGAAGACGACTCGCAGTCCTTTCGGGCCTGTGCAAACTCGACTATCGCCGACTGGCTTGAAGAAACCTGCTAAAAGGGGCGCTAAGTTGATGAGCGGTAATAGAGTACTTGGAAATCGACCTGTTCTGCAGGATATGGTCAATGATCTTATCGGATAACTGTGTTCTATGTCTTGGTCTCTACTTCTTTTTGTTTAAAGGGATGTGAAATATCGTTTGGCGTGTATTGGGTATGGGCTTTGGGATGGATGGTTAAATGAAAGCGACAAGGGAATATGATATTGGATACCAATGGACATGCAGGACAACTTCAATAGGTCAGAAGAATATTATAATTTGGACTATATAAGCCTGCGTACGTGTTTGGCACCAAGAAAATAGTGAGTGCTTTTTAGATTTGGGGTATAGTATCGAAGAATAGTAACTCCTGAGCCCACTCGACAACGGTATGTATACTAGCATAAAGACAGTTCATAGAATCGAAGCACCGACGTACTCCCAACATATAAAGTGCCGACTAACACTCCTGGACAAACTATCTGCCTGCACTCCAAATGCATCTTGATTTGGCACATGTGTCGGAAGCACCATAACCGTGTACCCATCGCGTGCCTCCACGGCTTCTCTTCCCAGCGCACTCGCAGAAAGCGCGAACCAAGCGTACGGGGCAATAGACTTGGGAGCAGTTTCCTTCCTAAACACGCACAAGATAGCCAAGTTAGCAGGTCATCCAATATCAGATAAATCCTATAGCAAGGCATGTGGAACATACAATACCGCGACCAATAATTCGATAATCCAACGAGACGGGACAAGTCCATGCCACTTCAAGCTGACAAGACTGGTAGACTTTGCATTATCCGAATCGGGTACACTGTAACGACATAGGTAGGGATCCACATCGTCATAGACGGATACGCGGGGCGATCCGAGGGATACCATTGCAAGCCACTCGGAGAGCTCGTTGCAGTGGTCTTCTAGTTCTGCTGCTTCAAGGGACTCGTCTGTGATTTCGGATCCAGGGAGAGGGGGGACAAGGATATTGGAGTGCTCGGTGATAATAGGCTGGCAATTGATGATTTGGGGCTGGTTTCCCTTTAGGGAGGGGTCGCCTGCTTGTGTTTTAGTGTATAGCCCTGAAAGATAATTCGCAGAGGGGTGCTTAATGAGGTATAGTACCTTCGGAAACGCCACTCAAGCTAGTTGTGAGGTCGAAGAATAGCCAAGCTACTGATTGGTTCAAGACATTCTTGAAAGCCCATACGATCCTCTCGAAGCCCTTCTTGCCGTGAAGCATGGACGGAAGCCGAAGGTTGATCTCCACGACTGTTTGTCAGGGATATTGTCAGCATGTCTCCTCAATTTGGGGGACATGGTATGGAGAGCACATACTGAACCTCTCTTTTGCATGCTTTCTTCCTCCGCTGCGAACAGGCTTCCCTGTAAGCCCTGTTCTTTCGAAGATTTCCTTGCTCAACTCCAATTTCAAGATGCCTAGGGGGCTGTTAGCTGAGTAGGCTAGGAAAACATAGCTGGGGACTATAGACCATCTTTGAGTGTGAAGACACTGTCTGAGCCTGAGCGTCCCTCTGATATCATGAGGATATTCCCTGTACCATGTATGTTAGCTACTAATTCGGTCTTAGTGCCCCAGTGAGGCGATGAAAGGCGAAAAAAAGCAATAATTACCGGTTTTGATATAAGTATTGAAAAAATCACCCTCTAGCAAAGAAGATAGCGACATGAACACTCTAGCATATCGCAAATTCTGCAGTTGGGGTTGCACATATGACAGGATGTCCTTGGGCAGAATGACTTCAACCTGCACAGCGACTAGTTAGCATTTCTCTGATATTGTGCCAGCGTGCATATGATGAACTGTTACAGCACAAACAGACAGCAGAAAAATCTAGGGGATCATATCTAGAACACAGGGTGTCTTACCGTGTGAACGAATGGATGGCCAAGGATGGCCGAGAAGGGGGACCGTTTCGTAGGTGGCTGCTTGGGATCGATGAAAGCAGGCAGTTGGCCTATGGTGGTGTAGCATTTTTCGCGCTTAGACGCGTCATCCTCAAAGTCGAGCATAGTCCTTAGAAGGATATAACAAAGCCTGACTATTCGTCGATCAGGCCGTCGGCAGTCAAGCTCAAGTCTTAGATGCCGGTAGATGAAATTTGTGGTTGAGCCCGGAGAGAATTTTCGCCCTCTACAATATCTGCTCGATTCGCACTAGAAGGCTAATAGAAGGCGTGCTGCATCAACCAGGAATATCTGATGGAGTCAAGCACGCAGATGCAAAAAGCTCCTGTATAGTTCCGTTGTATACTACTGGTTGATATGCAAGATAATTGCTGCTTGGAATGTTCCGCTGGGTCACCTGACCATATACTGATTGCAAGTTCGGGGCAATCCTACCAAGGAATACTGTTATCGCATGAATTGGACAACTTACCGAACTATAAATAAAGAACAGGGCTTTTCATGAGTTTCATGAAAATGAAAAACTTCCATTTACTAGACTTGTAGCTCTGGACAGGCGCCTAGCCAACTGGCGAGTGCCAGCATTATGTCATCTCGAATCTGATCTTCTATCGCCGAGCTCCAGCCAATCACCGAACGCGCCTCACGGTCTCTGCGGGCATCGATCGAACATCGCGCGCAGGAGCACTTCCAAATCTCCCCACAATTCGACAGCGTCATTTCGCAATTGCTCTAAAAAATTAACTTTCGTTACTGAAGACCAGTTTGCCATTCTATTGGCAAGGAATTTCTCCCCACTCCGCCATTCACAGCCCCGCGGGGCATCAGTCCAGGCTGCTGCTGCCGCAATCGCGAACCCGCCAGCAGCAGCAACAATTACACAAGTACTACCTTGACAATGGCGCCTCCTCGACGGAACCTCCTCCCAAAAGACCGATTTGGTCTTGCATTTGGTGGTCTAAAAACACAAAACTACCATGATCCTGCTGCTCGTGGGCCTGGTTCTCATACGTAAATGCCCATCCGACAAATTACTCTCATGAACGAGAAGCCAAACGCATACTGATGGAGGGCGATGAACAATCTAGAATTCGCACAATAGCATGGAACCCTACCGGTCAACTTATTGCCACCGGATCCGCAGACCGTACCCTTCGAATCTGGAACCCTGAGCGCTCGCAAGTGAAATACTCCACCGAACTGCGCGGCCATACTGCGGGAATTGAGAAAGTCGTGTTCAACCCTGTTCGAGACTCCGAGCTGGCTAGCTGCTCTACGGATGGAACCGTTCGCGTTTGGGATGTCCGGTCAAAGACCTGCGTCAGTCGTCTAGACGTTGGAGGCGAGGCATTCACCTTGTCCTGGTCTGCTGATGGAAGGGTAATGGTTGTTGGTAGGAAGGTGAGCGAAACACCCACGAGCACAAAGCCGGTGCGCTCAGCACCAGGAACTTCACAACTGACCAAATGCCCACCATCTGCAGGACGACACCCTCATACCCATCTCCGTCGAATCCCCATCCACCCCAACCATCCACCCAGACGGACCACCCAACGCCGCCGCAGCGCAACAGCAACAGCAACAAAAGCCCACTTTTACACCATCAACCTACACAGCCCTAGAACCACACCCCAACCCATCCAAACCAACGCAACAACCTTCTCACACCACATCTCCACCCCTTCCTCCCCCGACCTCCACCTCTTCGCCACAACCGGCGAAGGCACCGTCAAAATCATCTCTTACCCGTCCTTCGACGTCCTCCACACCCTCCACGCCCATACATCCGCCTGCCTTTCCATCTCTCTAGCACCCACAGGTCGCTACCTCGCCGTCGGGGGCAGCGACGCCCTCATCTCGCTATGGGATACAACAGACTGGATCTGCAAGCGCACTGTTTCGAGCAACAATGGTGGAGCCGTGCGCGGCGTGAGCTGGAGCTTCGACGGTAGATTCATCTGCGGTGCTTGTGACGAGGTAGGCTGTGGCGGTAATGGCTTGGAGATCTTTCATGCGGAAACGGGCGAGAGTGTTCATACCGTTCCTACGGGGGGCAATGCCAATTCGGGGATTCCGGCTGTCGCGTGGCATCCTTCGAGGTATTGGCTTGCGTATTCTACTACTGCGGATGGGTCGGGGCCGGGCGGATTGAGAATTGTAGGGGCTGCGGGTGGGAATCTGTAGAGATGGTTGATATTTTGATATTTCTTTCGCATTTTGTGTATGTGTGTGTTGTGGCGTTTGGTGCGTTGGATGTTTTATTTGAGTTTATGATGTTTACGGTAGATATCAAGCATGGCATTGCATGTCTTGTATGGAGTCCTTTTGCTGTGCTGGTTTGATATATTGGCCCGGTTCGCGAATGCTGTCCTGGAGATGTAAACGTGCTACACTTGACAAGTTTGTCGAAGAGGTAAAATCTCATAGTATATTCAACACCAATCGTTAGTCGTCTATATATCGTAGGTCACATCACCAAAAACTCAGTCATGCTCAAGCTAACGCTCAAGGCATGAAGTTCAACCCTTGCCACGACTCCCAGCCTCCCGAGGCGAGTAATGCCCATTGAGCGTCGCTGAGAGCTTCGGGGCCGTCAGGCGGGTTGTTGACTAGGTCTCCATCGCTGAGATCAGGGATAGGATTCTCTGAAGTAGTCCACGTAGGATCGGTAGTGAGGGGGTTTTCGGATCTCGTGGAATCGAGCTGAGTTGGCTGGTTGGGGAAGGCAGTGTTGGCCTCATATTGGAACGGAGCGAAGACGCTGGAGGAGAATAGTTCTGGCTGTATAGGAACTTGTGTGGATGAGGGGTATGTCGCTGGTCCCAAGTAGGCGAGGTTGTTCTGAGTGGAAGCTAGGTGTGAGGGTATGGAGTTGGTTGACTGGTGGGACTGGTGGGTGTTGGTGTTGCCGTTGGATGTAGAAGACAGGTTCGTATCCAAGTTTGGATTATTATTGCCATTTCTGGTCGGTGCTGCATGATTGGATGTTTTGGAGCCGCTGTGGATCGTTGTGCTTGGTCGGCCTGGTGGCATTTCAGTGGTAGTGTGTTGACTTGCATATTCAGTGGGCGTGGATCCGGAAGTCCTTCGAGGGTGATCTGGGGTTGTATTGTCGTCCTGGCTTCTTGATTGGCTTGCAGTTTGTGTATTGTTCGCGCAAGTCTAGGGTGGTCGCTGATCAGCAGATCGTCTTCACGGCTATAGCAAGCATGCTTACCATATTCTGCGGTATATGAGACGCGATACACATCCTTTTCGAAGCGCGAATATCTCCAAAGGCAGTTCCACCAATATCAAGTTCAAGTTGCATGACGAATGGTTCTGCTAGCGGATTCTTTTCTTGAAAGGCATCGAGGGCAGAAAAGGCAAATTGTAGAGATGAACGTGCAGCGGAGTCACTGGGGCGAAATTTCAGGTATTGGATGAAGACCCGCGCGGCCACGTAGATACAAAACGCCATGAATGGGTCCATCTGCTTCTTGTTAGCATGTTCAGAGAGCTAAAAGTCATAATATAACTGACAACACTCAGATCTTGATGAATGATCATCTTCATTATGTTGGAAATTTGATCGGCAGCTAGTATACACCGTCGCTTACTCTCGGTGGCGATCTGCTCTGGCATTTTATTCTTTTCCGCTACGAATATTGCCCCTTGATGCAGACAAATCGTTGCTGTGTGAATAGCCATGTTGCAGAATATAATGTTCGGGTCGGTCGTCAAGACTGTCAGCCGCAGATGACTTGGCATGGAGAGCGCAAAGTGGAGTAGGAGATTATCAAAGGCACGGTGCCGCTGCCAGTACAGTCCAGTGAGATCATGTTCATTATCTTGGGGATCAGGTCGATGCAGATGTGCGACATTCTTCCCGAACATGCAAGCTAATATCACAACTCCTGCAAAAGTTGACATTGTGGAAATATTCCCGGTTATCAGTATGTCTGCGAGACGACCAGTCTGTTGCGGGTTGTTATCGATGAATGATTCCTCAGACGCTGGAAGGTTCGTGAAGATCTATCGAGCTGTGTCAGATAAGACTATTCCCGGACATTGAAGCATATGCTGGAGCAACTGACATCTCTTTCATCAAACGAGACAGGCCATCCAGTACCGACACTTGCGTATCTATCGAGACAGAAAGCCATCCAAAATACTCTCCTTCGCTCTTCTTTTTCAGACCAGTCCTTGGAAGGTGGCAAGGTCTGTTTGACGTTGAGACCATCTTCATCTATACCACATAAGCCTAGCATCGTCGCCAGTCTGGCAGCTTTTCCAACACTCAGCCACGCTCGAGGAAGAAACATCATTTTGAACTCATATGTGCCGATGAGTACCCAGGTCTGACAATGTGAGATAGACACCACACGCTCACCAAGACCTTCTAACTCGTCCAATTCGGCGTACTTACGAGCCCGCTCGTAGAAAATACTGTGAAGACTGGAATATTTGTCCGTGACAGACGCCGCATGGCACCAAATCATGTACTGTAAGCATATAGGAGGCCGTAAGGTAGGAGCAAGGCTTGCAGCTGCCAAATACCTTGGGCGGTGAATCATGGGAAGTCGAAGATGTATCTTCTTGAAATATATCGCAGTCCTGTATAGCATTAGAAGGCGGATACAGATCTCGATTGTACGGGGAAAACTTGCAGCTCATCAATAACCTCCTGCGTGGGAAGGGGTTCTTCCAGCCCCAGGCTTATCAAGCTACCTTGGGGATTATCGCTGCTTGCTGCTCCTGCATGATACGATGTGGGAGTCGAAGAGATAGGATCGGCCTCTCCCTCCGGAGACTGCATATGAACATCATCCTGGAGAGAGATGCCGGGCGCCCCAGCCGAATGGGTTATCACCGAACCAATAGGACTATTGCCCTGGCTTTGCTGTACTTGTGCTCCTTGATTTCTAAGTAGAGTTTCGACCTGGGCTGCATAATAAGCGTGGTGTTAGCGGAGCAGACAGTGAGATCGGCGCTCACATGCCTCCGATCAGAAATCGAGCGTCGAATAATGACAGACAATGAACATACCCAGACGTGCTTCTAGCTGCTTCACATAACCCCGCTTTGGACCGCTTTTCTTGCGCACTTCATCGAATATGCATTCATGACCTAACCGAGAGCATGTCCCGCAACTGGGTCTTTTCCCATCGCATCTTAATTTCCTCCTTCGGCAAAGAACGCATGCGATACGCTTAGGGCGGGGAATATAATGGCTGTTTGGATTGTGATGCTCTGCGGCAATCGACGCTGCCTCTTCATGCGCTGCACTCAGCTGTGGCTGGGATGGAGAAGCTTGAGTCTGGCCCGGTAGACGATTGGCATTATCAGCCATGGCCGGGCGCGCGATGCGGGGTTAGGAGCTGATGTGTGTCGAGAATGGCCTGCAATGTGGGCACAGCTTTTCCGAGCTAGAGGTGCTGTACCTCGATCATGGATGCTTGGAGGCATCGAACGGGCGAAAAAGACCGGTATGCATAAAGCGAAGGCCAAAAAACAAAAAAGCCGTTAGGCTATAGGGAAAGATGATAGGTGCACGGTCGAGCTTATGTCGGTCAGGCTGAGGACGTTACAGGACTCGTAACGGAACCAAGGATCCTGATTTGTTAGTCAGGCATCATGCTAACTAAACGTAATTCGCGACCATTAATGAGTAAAGCTTACAGCGGTTTTCCCGCGGACGTAAAGGCGATGTTGAACGTAGTGAGTTACTTGAGCGCGATGCGATGATCTTACTCCACTGACTTCGGCTCGATTCTCTCGGTCTCAGCCAGTTCTAGACCCGCGGCTCGTTCGCCCCGATGCCGCCCTAATCCCATGCCAGGACTGGTCGCTGTCTACTCCACCAGATACAATACTCTCAAGAGTAGAGGAGCTGATCAAAAACTATATGTGCACTGTGTAATAGGATTGATTGTACTCTAACCCATGTAGTATACAAGAGAAACGCCGGAGCATAAACAACACATGAAGGAAATCCGGATAGAAAGCAAAGGAGCTGGAGTATAGACAGCTGGAATCCCCCATCGTAGCCAAGACAAAATAAAGTATAGTACAACAAGGTGAACAGGAAAAGACTTCCCACCATCTAGACCCACAAGAAGGACCTTCGACAGATGGGGAGATTCCGAAGATCCATGCTCTGCTTTACCCAGCTTTTACCCCGAGCGATGATGAAATCACATTTGATATAACCGTGAGATTGCTGTAAGGAGGTCCAACGAATAAAGAAGAATTTCATGTCCACGACGGCGTTTAGTGGTATCCACGACGACGCTTGCCCTGGTTGCGCTCTCTGGGATGAACCACAGCCTTGTTGATCTTCCATTTGGGACGGGTCTTGTAACCGGATTTCGCCTGTAAGAACAGAAGACATTAGCACGGACGAGGCCTGGAAGCAAAGGGAGGAATAGTGAAGCGAGAATACATACCGGCATACCCCAAGGACTCTTCGGGTCAACATTACCCTTCGACTTGCCTCGACCACCACCGTGAGGATGTTCGGCGGCGTTCATGGCGAGACCACGAACAGTAGGCCGAATGTTGAGCCAACGGGAGCGACCAGCCTTACCAAGCTGGCGGTACTGGTGGTTAGGGTTGCTAGCGACGCCAACAGTCGCGCAGCAGTCCTTATGAATGAGACGAACTTCACCACTCTGAAGACGGATGGTGACATGTTGAGAAATGCGCTCCTTTCTTTGCCTCTCGCGTTGCGTGAGAGGCTTCTGCTCAACGGCCCCGGCCTCGCCTTCTTGGCCGTCCGAATGATCACGCTTCGCCTTAATATCGATACCCTTGGCGATAACTGTCGCAAAAGTACCGGCACTACGGCAGAGCTGGCCTCCCTGACCAGGGCGTAGGCCAACGTTGAAGACCAGAGTACCAACAGGCATCATGTGCAGCGGCAGGCAGTTTCCTCTCCACGCGGTTCTGGCAGCGAGGACACCAGGGTCTACAGTACCTCCCATGCTCTTCCAGAGTTCCTCCGGGATACCAGACATGTAACTGTGGACAACGTCACCAGCCCGCATGCCCTCCGCAGCCAGGATGTAACTGAGTTTCTTGGTCTCCTGGCTACGGACGAGAGCAATGTGAGCACTCCGACCAGGGTCATGTTCGATACGTTCCACCACGTGCGGACCGGGAGCGTCACGCGCAAAATCAACCATTCGTATACGACGCTTGTGGCCACCACCGCGATGGCGGACAGTCACTCTACCGGAGTTGTTACGACCACCCTTGGCTTGACCTCGTTTGGGGAAGGTCAACTTCTGCACCGGGCGTCCTTTCCACAGGTGGTCATTGATCGGTCTGCGCAAATGTCTGATACCGGGAGTTCGTGGAGTGTAGGAGCGTAGAAGGATACCGGCGTCATCACGAGTGGGTGGAGGGGCGAAGGCGATACTGGGGTCGAAGGTCGAACTTGCAGGCTCGTCAGCGGACGGATTCTCTTGCTCGCGAACGACAGTCGAATAGGCCCGCGACGAAACGGCCGTAGACAAGGTTCGAAACGGAAGACGAAGGCCCGTAAGGGCCAAGCGAGTCTGAAGCATATTGGAGTGTAATGTATGTGGTGAGGTAAAAAGTCGGAAGGATTTCAATGTCAATCGGTCGTGGATCGGAGATGTCAAAGCAATACCGGAATGTGGTACCCTAAGTGGTGTGAGGAAATCCAAGCAAGCTACTGCTTTGACATGCTTAGAATTAAAGACAACAAAACAGGCAATGCAAAATTTCCAGCGTCCCTGACACCACTATCAGCAACACCGTGCTCAATTGGAGTGTTGTTGGGGGCACCGGTGACAATAGCCGCACTTCTACTCGATCTCCGGAGCAAAAATGTCTGGCATGGATTGGGAGGTGTGGCTTGACGCTCTGGCACATGACTTGAATCGCACCGCCGCTTCCGGGACTGACTAAGTGTGGCTCAGGCTTTGAGTCACGGGACGGCGCGACACGGCAACACGTCCGAAGGGAACGAAAAAGCGTAAAAGCTCCGGGTCGGTTGCCGCGCAACCAGCAATTGTTTTGGCGATCGTGGCCGCGCTCCATCACGTTTTTGCTCGCGACGGGCGTTTGGAGAGTCGAGGGTGTTTTCCTGCCTGGGTCAGCTCAGGCATCGACCATGGATGAGGATCCGCCTTGTTTCCCTTAGGGAGTCCTCCCGTAAACCGTGACTGTATGATTACCACCCTGCCTGCCACCTTCTACACCACCAATTCCGCCCTTTTTACAGCGACTTCCGCCAGGGAAGTCACGTCCGTCATACATACGCATACACATACATACATGCGATCGATCCATACAGAACCATAGACTTGCTTCTCTTAATTGCCTTCTTTCCCCCCCTTCGTTGCCGTCTCTTCCCGTCTGTCACTCTTCCTTTCCCTCCACTTCTCTTCTACCAACTACCACTATTTCTCAATTGGCCTTCACCGTACATACCATAATACCTGGGGACCGTGACTATTGTCTCCAGGCTTGCATATACACGACGTTGTACAGCAGTTAATAATCCGCAATCCACGCGATCCCACTGGATTGTGCTGTGGGGCATCTTTCCCAGCCTGGCCAGTTTCCACGCTAAGACTAGGGCCAAACATCCTCTTTGCCCTGTCAAGTTTACCACCTTTTCCTACTCCTCTCCATCATCATCTACTCCAGGGAGGCGACCACCACCCCTAATAGGACCCCGTTTCTTCGCCAAATTCTCGTGTCATTACTTATAAACTACTACCCTACCTTGCTATATCACCATAAAAACATACTTTGGGGCCGTCAACGCCGTGGAAAGTTACGTGTCTCGGGTCTTGCGAGCTCCTGTCAATAGCATCAACAAAGCCATATATGCCACGATTCTGAGCCCACTCCTGCCAAATTCCTTCCAAGTACCCGACCGTTCGACTTGAGAAACCTTGCATTCAGACTAATTGATTGGGGTTGGACACATATTCACGCGTGGTACGTGCAAATCTACCTTCCGGCAACCGGTATTTGAGCTCCACTGGGGTAATCTCTCCTGGAATGCTGACTAGACTTTCCAACCGCCTGCAGAACCATACTCTTGCACTCTACTCTTATTCCCTTCCTTGCCCCTCCTTATATTCATCTTACCTTCTCCTCCTATCCATCATGCCACCTGTAAGTGTCCTTGACCTCTCACTACGCGCTGTGCAATCCTCGGTCGCGAGCTCGATGGGCTTGAAGGTCCATCTTGCACGCGTATATTTCTAACTGTTCAACAGGCTCGGAGTCTTCGTACGAGAGGCACGATGAACGAGAACGATGAGAATGGCCCATCGACGCGTCTGACGCGGGCCAAGGCCGCTGCCCTGTCAGTCAATGACGCTGGGGCTCCCCCCGCCAAGAAGCCGCTCCAGACGAAGAAGGCCGCGACCACCACCACTACCACCGGAACCCGGAGACGCGCCGCCCTTGGTGATGTGAGCAATGTTTCCAAAGCAGAGAATGGAGAGACCAAGGATGCCAAGAAGCCAGCTGCCACGAAGGTTGGCTTGACGTCTAAAGCAACATTGCAGGCTGGTGGAGTTCAGAAACTTACTCGCAACAACTCGTCACGCGCTGCCCTGGGACCCAAGGACAGCAACCCAAAGAAGCCTACCACAGAAACAAAGCGCCCCGGAAGTGGATCGGGCACCAAGCGGACATCCAGCGAGAAGGCAATTCAAGAGAAGGCAGCTGAGGAGGAACCACGCCCCCGAAAGAAGGTCGAAGTCGAGAAGAAGGTTACCGAACAGAAGACTCTCACCGAGAAGCTCGCCAACGCCAAGGAGGATGTCAATGTTCCTGTCGATCCCAAGGTTCTGCAAAAGCCTGTCGATGATTTTGTCGACGATCTCGACGCCGAAGATCTTGATGACCCTTTGATGGTTGCTGAATACGTTGTCGATATCTTCGAATATCTGAAGGACCTTGAGCTGGAGACCTTGCCCAACGCCGAGTACATCGATCATCAACCTGACCTGGAGTGGAAGATGCGCGGCATCCTTGTCGACTGGCTCATCGAGGTCCACACCCGCTTTCGCCTCCTCCCCGAGACCCTCTTCCTTGCCGTCAACATCATTGACCGCTTCCTCTCTGCTGAGGTGGTGGCTCTGGATCGTCTTCAACTGGTTGGCGTCGCCGCTATGTTCATTGCGTCCAAGTATGAGGAAGTTCTTTCGCCACACGTTGCCAACTTCACCGACGTCGCAGACGGAACTTTCACCGATCGCGAGATCTTGGACGCTGAGCGGCACATTCTCGCTACGCTCGAGTACAACATGAGCTACCCCAACCCCATGAACTTCCTCCGTCGTATTTCGAAAGCAGACAACTATGATATCCAGACCCGTACTCTCGGCAAGTACCTCATGGAAATCAGCCTCCTGGACCACAGGTTCATGGGTTACCGCCAGAGTCATGTGGCGGCTGCTGCCATGTATCTGGCTCGTCTCATCCTTGACCGGGGTGTCTGGGTATGTTTCTTCCACACATCTTACGGGCTCATTATGCTAATTGATAACTTAGGATGCCACCCTGGCTCATTATGCCGGTTACACTGAAGAAGAGATCGACCCCGTCTTCCGCTTAATGATTGATTACCTTCACCGCCCTGTCTCTCATGAGGCGTTCTTCAAGAAGTACGCCAGCAAGAAGTTTTTGAAGGGTATGTTGCCTCTATAGCATTGACATTGGACCACCAACCGCTAACGTGACTAGCATCCATCCTCACCCGGCAATGGGCGAAGAAATACCACCACCTGTATATCAACAGCTCGCTATCCGAGCCCTACTCTTATATGAAGGACCATGAATAAATAACCCGCCGCCTCTGGTGACTTAATATCGGCGTCAGGCAGCACGACCGAGGATAGGAGTTTGTTGATTCCATATGATGGTATTTCTTTCGTGATGGTATTAGGCACCTCTTGCATATGTTTATGAACGGCATTTTGTTGTTTTCGGTTGCGGACGTTTGCATCTTCGCTTCTTCCAGGGGTGTCTGGCGCACATCTGGCTTTGTTTCTTCTGCTGTTCTTCGATTCTCTTCATTTCTGGTAGTGTCTGGGTTGTTTCGCACTTGCTTTGATACCTTACATAACCTTCTCCCGTCTTACCCTGTGTGACTTCCAGGCGTCGGACATTTCAAGGACGGAAATTTACTCGTTTCTTTTTATTTTTGGATCCAAAGTTCTTGTTCATCGGCGTCAGGTACTCTTCGGACTTATTACACAGCTTCCGCAGGACCGTGACGATCTATCTACTACCGCATTATGTTGGTCAAGGCGTGCGAAATGAACCAATGCCATACAGCTACGACAATACACATCGGGGCATAAACTCAAGGTTGAGAGAAAGGTGAAAAAAGGGCTTGTTTTTGGTATTAGTGTCTTTCATGTTGAGTTAGCGGGGGTATATCATGGATAGAGTGGCAAGGATTACGGTAATGTGCGTTAAGGATGGTTAGTTTAGCCTTGAACTACCAGGAAGTTTGTGTACCACCCTTTGATCCTACTTGCAGATCACCTAGATACAAGCCTTCTAAGTAAGCAAATGTGGTTAATGCGCGGGAAGTTTCCAACCTGCCAGTGACCTGGAGTTGGGAACCGAGGCACCGAGGATCAACAAGCTAGCCGTCCCATATCTCCTCATCCTTCTGCACAGCAACCAAATCTCGAATTCCTACTCAAGATACCCCCAGTGACGATCGAATTCCCTCCTCCTAGCTCCAAAGCACAGACACATATTTAGTCCCGGTTGCTCGTAGGAACGGACCCAGTCACTACCCAACTACCACCAATCAATCTCAGGAACCCAGCAACCCTTCATCCTATCCACCCCCAATCCCCTACCCCAGATATCCATCCATCCATCCATTATCTATCTTACCCACCCAGCCAACCAACCCCTACCATGACCTCAGATCATCACCACACATGCCCCTTCTGCGCCATCGCTCACAAATACCCGCCCCTCCCACCAACGACATTCCTCCGCCCGAAGAATTCCTCCCACGATGATCATTTAAATTTAGCGGCTGCCGCGGCGGCGCCCCCTACTACTACTACTGACATTCCTTCCCCGGATTCATTTACCGAGTCGAGCAATTCAGACGGCCCTGGCCATGCACACCTCCTCTTATCCACTAAACATGTCCTCGCGTTTTTGGATATTATGCCCTTAACGAGAGGACATGTTTTGGTTGCTACGAGGGAGCATTGTGAAAGGTTGGGGGATGTAAGGGTGGCTGTCGGGAGGGAGGTACGTTGTTAACTTCTTTTTTTGTTTTTGGGTTTGTTCTGGAATTGGGGTTTACTTTTGCTTATTTGGATTTGAGTTGCGTTGTTATTTTATGTGTTAGTAGTTATATAAGGGTTGGTTTGGATTGGGTTTGTTGGATTATGGCAGTGTCTTGAATACGTACTACAGTATTTACTATGGGTTGTCTACTGACTGTCTGACTGAGTGACTGACGCATGGAATGATACAGATCGGCCAATGGCTCCCTGTTATCTCGAGGGTCGTGATGCGGACCCTCTTCGGGGAGGAACAGCAAGGAGACTTTAACTCGTTGTGGAATTGGAATGTCGTGCAGAATAATGGTAGGTTCGGTTGCTATCTTACTACTACTGTCTATATGGTTTATTATCTATCTGCATATTCTATGCTTGTGTAACCTTGACGGCGCGGCGATTTGGTTTGTCGATCTTATGGCTTGTGGGATTTGCTATATCTATATGTCTTATTGTTCATATTTGTTCTTGAATACTTATCTGATTTGGTATTTGGTGGCTAATGAGTTGGAATTGGTTTAGGTGTCAGAGCTGCGCAGCAGGTCCCTCATGTTCACTTCCATGTTATTCCCAGGCCGCCTGATCGGCCGGCGGAAGGGAAGGGAAAGGCTCATTTGAGTTATGTGATGTTTGGGCGGGGGCAGAGGGAGGATTTGGATGATGAGGAGGGTGAGAGTCTAGCTGGGTTGTTGAGGGAGGAGTTGGCGAAGGAGGTTGAGCGGATTAAGAAGGATGAGGGGGTCGATTTGGAAGGGGAGTTTGGGGGTTTTAAAGTGGAAAGGGGGAAGCTTTGATGGTACTTGTAGAAGTATAGAAGTGGCTGATTTTGGTTTGTATGATGGTGGGCGTTATAGAGTCATTGCTTTTGTTCGATATCTTGGTTACTTTCTATTTTAGTGCTGTTCATGAGGCGGAGCTTTCTCTTCCTGATTTCGAGCTGTCCGGCGGGTTCTTCATGAAATACTGATCGAATGGTTAGGGCTGTATAGCTGTATACTGTGTCGACATGGCATACCTTTCTTCTGAATTCGTTCAATTCGTCTGCGTACATTCCCTGAGCATCCAGTTTTTGCCGGCCTTTTGAAACGTCCGAGACTTGTCCTTCTGGTAGTCTTCGATAGGTGATGAGCCGACGAGACCCTGGTCAACAGGTAAGCCTTGTACTTAATCTTATATGTTGTCTGGGAAGGCTTCATATGAACTTACAGGTGTAGAACGGTTGGACAGATACGTTCACTACCTCCAGGTTGGGGTGCATCGGTACTGCCAATTCAACCTCCTCGTCATTTGCCGTTGGCATCCACATGGCTAGACGTCCATTTGTAACGAGACTTCTGACGGCAAAGTTAAGGATATCGTTGAGCATGGCTTCGAAGCCGTAGGGCTTCTTAGGTGCAATATATCCGGGTCGACTGAACGCAGGTTAGTTGGCATCCAAGTCCAGATACTGATACTCAAAAGCGACAATGTAGACGTACTAGTGAGCAGGAACACCATCGATAATGACCTCTTCGTTCCTGAGACCCTCGCGTCTCCCAAGAACCCTGAGTCCTTCGCGAATACCATAAGGCGGATCACAGATGATGCCATCCAAGAACTGAGCCGAGCGCAAAGGTGTATTGGTAAGGTCGGAAGTAAAGACATCCATAAATTTGCCGACCATATCATATTGCTGGAAGTTCGACAACACTCCCATCGTCCCACCCCTCTCCATCATCTCTTTACCCCGGAAACTGCGTCCATCGATATCCGATCCGAACGTCTCAGCCCCGAAATGCGACATAGCCACCAAGAAGCTCCCCGTACCCACAAACGGGTCATAGAAGAGCTTTCCAGGCGCAGCATGAGCCATATTAGCCGTGATGAGGGTCAACTCCGCATCCATAGAGGTAGTGCTAATATAGCGTCTCTTCTTGAGATCATATTTGTTGACGACATCGCGACTACTATTCGCAATCCAGCGTCCAAAGTAAATGATCTTTGGCTCTTGGCCCTCAGGACGAGGCGTACCAGGCGAGTTAAGATCCAATCCGTAGTCCTCAAAGACCCAGAAATCCTGGTCCGGGTTCTTCATGCGAATGGGGCCCTTGAAGCCCAGGAAGGAAAATGACTGGATGATCTCGCGCTTCTTCTCACTGCTGCGCTTTCCGGCGAAACTGTCAATGGTGAATCGGAACGACGAGTCCCTGTACTGCGCCCAGCGATCCTCCGTCCGCCTGCGGACGTCGGCGTAGACTTCGTCGAAGTTGGTGCCTTGGCCCCAGAGCTCGAAGATATCCTTGGCTATAATGCTTCGGGTAATCACTGCACGAGCTGCCGCTTCATCGGGTAGTCTTATTGTGCAGAATGGGGACTGGTGATGGTGGTTAGCGGCATGTATAAAATGTAGATAGATGGTTGGATAGTCATTGGTGCGGGGACAAGGATAATGATCCCAATGAGGGGTGAGTGACATTTTCTGTTCCTCACGCGGGGGCAAGAAACCGCACAATGAATGTATGATATAAATTATCGGGACTGAGAAACAGAAGAAAAGAATTTGTACTTACATTTTTATCATAATGTATAAATTCGAGTTTCACGCCCGCCAGGTCAGCCAGTGCCTGGATCTCGGCCTGCCGAAAAGACTCATGGGCCTGGGCGAAGCGAATGAGATACTCCATTGTCGGTTGTACTCACGCTCGCCACGTATTCGGAGGATGTATCAATATTCAGAGGTAGTGATACAGGGCCAAATTGCCTTCAAAGGAATAATCTTGGTCCGCTCTGATCTGCTGGGGGTTCTTTGTTAATTAATGGCCGTTGACAGGAGCGGAAATAAATTTTCTTTTTGTTCCAGTGGATTGGATGGATTTGGCCGGGAACCCGCCATCTTTCACCCCAGGATATTACTCTGTTCTTAGGTTTCGCAACCAGACTATGGGAACACTGCACAACTACTGTTACTAGACTAGATAAAGAAATTCAATCTACAGCATTGGGGTAAAACATAGTATAAAGAAGAATATAGTAAATGAAGAAATAATAACGGTTTATCGCACAGGCTGATGCCAGTCAAACAAAACATAAATACATCGAAGCAGCAAGCATACTACATGCTGTATGGTACAGCTATGCATCCGATTAAGCATCCCTCGTACATACTATGCCTCCCAACAAGATGACCCACAGAAACTGTTCAAAGAAAAACCCAAACTTACGCCGTCCTTGAAATCCACAGAGCCAGAGATGACCAGGACCAAACGCCGCCGCTATGCGCCGACAACCTTAAACACATGTCGTGACTCGTAACCCTCCACTGGAAGCACTTCAACCTTCTCGTCTTCGGGAATCATCTCATGCTTCAGTTCCCATCCTGCTCGACGACAGAGCTCAGACACCACCACGTCGCAGTCGCCGAGAAGATCGATATCGAATTCCGTATGCGACACAGGCTGAAGTCTTGTTAGCAAAGCTCGAGGCGCAAGAGCACAAGAAAAAGGTGGCTTACGGTACGCGAGATATAAAGCTGAGGAACTGTTCGAGGGAGCACGCCCGGAACCTCCGCTACAGGAGCCACCTTTAGTGAAGTCCCAATAACAATAACGAGGTCCACCTGATCACGGTCATGGTGTAGCAACCGGCGGCCAAACTCATCAGGAAGATCTTCCCCAAAGAATGTAATGTCGGGCTGACGAGGTTTGAATTAGCATATTGTAAGTAACAAATGTACAAGATGTGGTCTTCCACGAACCTTCATGACACCAGGGGTGGGGATTTCGTAGTCGTCATCAGTACTGTCCCCATCATTGTCCTTGCGGTTCTTGTGGACTCCGTTGCTGCTCCGCTTCCTCTTGATCCCCGAATCTTCTGCGATGCGCTTGCGGCAAGCCTCACACTGAGGGATAACTCCTTGCTTGATCTCATCGAATATCTCATCCCCCTTGACCTTGTACTGACATTTGACACACGTAGCCGTGGCGAACGATCCGTGACATTGCACGATGTTCTCTGGGAGAACACCGGCATTCGCCTCGATATTGTCGATATTCTGAGTGTAGTTGGTCAATAATTTCCCCTTATCCTGCAGAACACGGATAAAAGCGTGGGTCGGCGAGAACTTCTTCTCGGTAGGAAGAATGTCCTTCGCGATCGAGAAGAAGATACTGGGGTCCTCGCGAAACACCTGGATGTCAAACACCTCCTGAGGATCGCTCAGGCCTAGATGCGCCAACTGTGAATAGAGACCAGTGTCCTTTGAACGGAAATCGGGTATTCCGAGACTCGTAGAAATCTGAGAGTATCCTATCAGCACACGTTTCAGGAACGGGTACCAATCCTCTTGATCAACATACACCAGCGCCAGTTAAGACGACGATATTCTTGCTCTCCTTGAGCAACTTGACCGCATCATCAATTGTATTGTATTGTGGGAGCTTCGGGCGCCTGGAGAACTCGCGCGAAATCGCGATAGCCAGGAGAGGATGAAAGGCCTCGTCCGGCGCATCGTTCAAAAAGGCTGGGGGCAAGATGCCGAACGCAGTACACAGCTTCCGCGCAGTCACTTTGTCCTGACCCAGCGTTTCTTCAACAAATGCAGCCTTGCCAACCTCATGGAGTCGTTTCCGATAGGCGACGGCCTCTTCCAGTGTGCAGGCATCCGGTACTAAAACAAGGAGAAGATCCGGTCAGTGCGCGCATATAGAGGACATCATATAGGGTGCTTACCACCCTCACGGAGCTGATCGTCGCGTAGGACTTGAATAGCGTCTTCGTATAGAGACTGAGTCTCCCACTCGTCGCCGGAGCCGTCGCTATCGGTCTCATACTCCGACTGAGTCACTTCTTCCTTCGCAGCGGCTCTATTCTCCGTTGCGGTGCCGGTGTTTGATACTGCGGAGGCCATATCAACGGCTTCCACCTGGACCACCGGATCCTTCAACGAGGAATCCTCCCCGCTGGGCGCTGAAACAAGGTCCATCCTGTATGGGAAGATAGGACACTTCCAGCAACCTCTATAACGACTCCTCACTCACATTGAGCTATTTGCCACTCGAAGTCGAACTGCCGGAATAAATTTGGCTCTGGTTATCGCCGGGGGAAAGCGGTCGGATCCTACTTTATCCGGCGCCGTCTGCTGATAGATAGACTGTCGCAGCTACTACTAGTACTTACTACTAGTTCGACTACTGCTGGATCGTGTCCGCAATCGGAGTCCTTTGAATAGCCGTAGGTTGTATCGGAAAACATGCCCTTTTATATACTGGTATCATGACAACAAATTTTCGTAACAATCAAACATGCAGCTTTTTTATGAGTCAGCCATCTCGTCATCGCCATCAGATTCCACCTCGATCTCCTCGTCCTCCCAATCTTCCTCGCCCTCCCCGGCCTCATCGTCATCCATATCTTCACCGATCTCCTTGTTCATCTCTTGGACCAATTCCAGTGCGTGTTCCTTAAGTCTCTCGTCCTCATACTGAACGAGGTCGTACAGCGTTAAGCTTTGCTTGAGCCATTCGCGGCTAGCCACGAGGGATGCATGGCGCCTGGCCTCTGGGGTGTTGCCGTCCTCTTCGTCGGCATCCTTAGGTGCTTGTTGCTTCCCGGCCAGGAGCTGCAGACACCATCCTCCAAGGTACCATGCCTCCACACTTTGGTCGTCCTCCAAGATAAGGCGTTCCAGCACCTCTAGAGCCTCAAGCTCCATGCCGACCTCCATCAGGAGACGGGAAAGACTGATTCTTGTCGCAAAGTCAGGAATGGACAAGTCCTCGGGCGGTAGGTCTTTCCAAAGATCGAGACTCCTCCTGAGCGCTGCTTGAGCCTCTTCTGTCCGTAGTTGCGAAATCCGGATCGATGCGAGGGTCTGTAGTACTTCGGGCGCATTCGGAGCGACAAGGAGGGCTTCTGTGATGAGTGATTCGCAACGGTTTTCCGCATCTTCTTCCCACCTATTGACAGTCAGCATCAAAAGTTCTGCGACCAACCCACCCATGGGAAGAAGGACGAATTGGAGAGCGACTTACGAGAGATCGGTCATGTAGATCTCAGCAACAGCGCAGAGGGCATTCGCCATCTTGCGCTTCTTCTCGGCCAGCTCAAGCGCTTCCTCAGGACCAGGTTTCTGCTCGAGCTGCTGGATAATATGCCTGAGCGACGACACTCCCTTCTCGAACCATTGAACGCTGTCCTTCCCACCCTGTTCGCTCAATTGAGCTAGCCATAGGAACTTCTCAGCACCGCCTCCTTCAGCCTCAGGGATCGTGCCATTCGGATCGAGCTCGATGGCACGCATAAAGTGTTGTTTCGCAACATCGATCTCGCCTAGCTCAACGTAGATCTCTCCAACGGTATTAAGTGCCACTAATTGAGCTGGAGAATTGTCCGGCGCATTGTTAAGGGCTTGCTGAGCTAGCCGGAGAGCAGCGTCCGGTTGACCGGTCTGGAGCTGTATCGTCGCCTGCTCGAGGAGCTTAGAGGGGTCTTCGTTCATTTTTTGTTTCGAAACCGAGCCGCCAGCGCCCAAAACGGACTTTGCGCGAGATTTGGAGGCCTTCTTGTTGTGAGGTCTTGATTTTCCCATGATCTATAAGCTGTAACGGAATTATATGTCAAACGTACTTGAAGGGTTATTCGAGGACACGGAGTAAAGGGTAGAAAGGTTTTATAAACAAGAATATTGAGTGTAAATGCTTGAAGCTTTGAATTTCGAGAAGGCGGAGCATAGAAATTCCCTTTTTCGGGCGGGACAAATTTGGGCGATTCCTTATCTGTTTGTCTTGTTTGCATGTGGGATCGCAGCGTATTCTACTTACACACCAAAGACCGAGGAATTCATATCCCAAGCACGAGCCTGTCAACGTCTAGACCATAAGACCAGCGACTATTTGCTTGGTCTCTTCGATTTAACATACTGCTAGATCTTTGAGTGTCTGAATTGTGAATCTCCAGCCATCGCCCTTGTCCCTAAACCCAGAACCAAACAATACCCCTCCAGCCCCGCCGGCGGCAGAATTGAAGCAGCATGGGCCGCGAAGACCAGATCGAAGAGCGCGAAGTGCTCGACTCCATTTTCCCCGAGGAAATCACAGGTAAGGAGGCAGCACCATACTCACCTTGCACCATACATTTGATATCTACGAAACATCATAATCGCTGACCGAATCCCACCCCAGATCTTTCTGACACCTCATACCGGATATCAATTGCTCTTGACGCACCCGAAAATGACGTCGAAGAAACAGAGCAGCCTGTCTTGCTTCTGCAAGTCACATACCCAGCAGACTACCCGGATGTTGCACCGGAACTAGAGTTGAGTGCGCCGCCGAACGCACCGAAACACCCCCGACTAGACATCAGTGAGGACCGGGACCGACTTCTCGAAACCTTGCAACCGACCATTGAGGAGAACATGGGAATGGCTATGGTATTTACACTGGTTAGTGCTTTGAAGGAGAGCGCCGAAGAGCTCATGGCGGAACGCGTTCATGCCGTTCATGCCGAAAAAGAGATGGAGGCGAAGAAGGCGGAAGAGGAGGAGAACCGGAAGTTCCAGGGCACTGCTGTCAATCGGGAGACGTTCTTGGAGTGGCGCGACAAGTTCATAAAGGAGATGGAGGAGGAGGAGAAGAGGAAGCGCGAGGAGAAGGAGGCGGAGGAGAAGAAGGCTACCAAGAAGGGTCCGGCAAAGGAAGAAAAGAAGTTGACGGGCAAGCAGCTGTGGGAGAGAGGTCTTGCTGGAGGGGCAGACTTTGATGAAGATGAGGAGGATGGTATTCCGGCTGCTGTGGAGAATATGAAGATAGCTGCTTAGAAGCTGGGGTCTCTTGATCAGATCTCTGGCGAGAATTAAGTTCCGTGCTTGATGGGGATCGAGCCACTAGAAGTTGGCATTTCTTGAAACTACTATATTGTAAATAGTCTTGGCTGGATGACAAGGATGCTAGCTGGTTGGCGTTGAGCAGTTGATAGCCAACCACGAAGTTTTTGGTGTGCAGTAAGCCTACGGAAGCATTTGTCTATTACCGCATAGCTGATGGAAGCAGTATGAATCCCTTGTGAGACATTGTACTTGACATTAGACTAGTATGTAGTAATTTGATTGTACATACGCCAACCACTGTTGCACTATGCACATGTACCTGCCATATTACCTATTTCCAAACGCACTCTGTTGGTAGTAGCGTTGACCCGTCATAAGGGACATGATGAAAGGCCGGAGAAGCTGCGTACCCCGTAAATGATAGTAGATACGCCCAATTCAGCTCCCATTGGGACGCTGGTGAATCTCACAGTGGCACCGTACTGGTAGCGTGGTGGATGTGACGGCTTTGGGCCCATAAGGACAGAGTGCTGGACAAAATAAACTGCCAAGCGCAAGCTTTGGACGGCTGTAACAGAACATTTCTTCCGGCATTGATTCATCCCTCACTCGGCCGTTTCTTATCGTTTTCCTCTGCCGAGGAATTCTCTTTTTCTTCCGCTGGTTGCTCCCCGGCTTGCTCGACCCGTTGCTTCTCCTCTTGTTCTGCCAGCTTGCGCTCTTCAAGAACGACTTTCCACATAGCTTGCGCCAGTTCCTTGGTCCTCCTATCGCCTTCTGAAATTTGTCCCTGCACCTCTTTAAGTGACACTCTAACTGGCCCAGACCACTTTGCATCTTCCTTATGGCCAGTTAATAGATCCCATTCATCCTCGTCCCTGGCCATGGGCAACTCAGACTCGAGCCTTTTCAGGCGCTCCATCCTCTTCCAGCGCCTTTTCAGTTTCGAGTCCAGCACGGCGCTAAGAAACTTAGGCTGGGGCTTCTTGATGAGCAGGAATGGGAAACCACGCGCATTCACGAGTACAGGAACTCGACGCTTCCCATTAACTACAGGCCGAGGACGTGCAAGAATAGAGGTGGCATCCGGGTGCCGTTTCGCAGTCAATACTCGGTAACGTTTGTTTGCCTCTTTCTTCAGCTCCTTCCGGCTCACGGGCTTTACCGGAATAACCTTAGCTCGTTCCCTGTGCCATTCGAATTTCTGTCGCTTTGCCGCTTCACTTTCCGATATGAGTTTCCTTATCCGTTGAACGCCATTTTGGTCGCCTTGCGAGGCTGAGTACAGTAGGTCCAGAGCCTGAGTGTTTGCGAAATCGCGGAATTTAGATACTGAATGGTCGATTGAGAGCCGATTGTTAACGCACCTCGTAGCCTGCCCTAAGTGAATTGGCTGTTTGAGACGGACTCTGAAGCGTTTTGTATCTGTTGAATCTATCCTGGATGTACGGCTTGCACGCAGCGAGTTCGGAGGGAGAATGTGGTAGTTTGGCGCATTGTCGGAGGAGCGCTCGATAAAGTGCCAAAGCTGGAAAGGAAAACAGCAGTCAGTCAAACTCTTGTGACGCTCAGTAAATACTACTGTCTCTGAAGAAACTTACTTGCGAAACGATGAGCGGAAGACTGCCTGGGAACAACTGTTCTATGCATTATCGAGGAGGCAGCATGATCCTGAAGGCTTAAGTTCCGGACTTTAGTCGGAGACATGTGACTACTCCGGCAATCCGGAATACGTCACGTGTAACCGAAATGTTATGCCTATACTGTGATTAAACAATGATATATTGTAATCAGGGCATGCAACGATGTAGGAACTTTTAGAATTTTGACAAACGGCCGACACTATTACTTGTGAATCGATTGCACCGGAAGTTTGCAGTGCGTGCCGTGCAGCTGTATAGACTCTACTGTTATCCAATCTACAACAGGCGACGGAAGGGACCCGATTCCCGGATATTCCTCTATATGCTGATCATGGTCTAATGTCTTTCGCCGGTACGGTCGCTTCTGCAAGCTGTCCAGATATGAACGAACACCCGCCAAAAACAAGGGTACAAGGCCTTGTTAGTTCGGCAGATATGGCTTTCACAAAAGCGACACACGGTTCATACTGAGCAATGTTCTAAATCGATGAATTGCAACTAGGCTTCAAAGAAGACCGCGCCATGCCCGCCGTTATGCATAGACTGTACATGCTCTAATAAGCCATTGAAAAGAAATGCAGATGAACCTGACTTAGAAACCAACCATATACTCCGCTTTCGAATCCATCAACCAGTCATGATACCGTTATTCTAGAAGTTCGAGCCTTCCGGAGGCTGCGGAAGCTTCTTGTGCTGGGGCAGAGCCATATATCTGGAAACTATTAGTATAAAGACACAATAACCTGAAGGTCAGGCAATGGTTACCTTCTGAGCTCGACTAGAATAGTTTCCATGGTATACTCGCGCTTCCACTGAGCCAAGCAAGGCAGCTTGGTAGGATCGACCTATATGAAGTCAGACTGGAAACCTATCACGCAGTAGTGATCGAGACAGGACGAATCCTTACCTTTCCGCTCCGGCCATCAACGCATGGCAAGTTGACTCGGGATACAAACTGAATAGTAGGGGGGTTGTCAGGGTAGTCCGGACCGCAATGGATGTTGACGCTGTAAATTCTGTTCTCGTGGACACTCTGCGCTCGTTCATAAAGTCAGTGACGCTACTGTGTAGTATAACGGATGCGAGCCGGAAGCGGTGGACGAACGTGAGGGGGGCCAAGAATAGTGCCGTTCCAGTTACTCATCATCATGTCTTCACCATCTGCAAGACCATAGGAGCATGACTCTAGGTAATAGCGATAGGAATACGTCAGCGAAA
The DNA here is from genome assembly GCF_003184535.1 of Aspergillus eucalypticola CBS 122712. Lineage (NCBI taxonomy): Eukaryota > Fungi > Ascomycota > Eurotiomycetes > Eurotiales > Aspergillaceae > Aspergillus > Aspergillus eucalypticola. Next base: position 1,108,507 of record NW_020290282.1, read on the forward strand.
TGGGTTTCTTATGACTATGAGTAGCATAGCACTTACCAGCTCCCAAGCCCTTCTCACCCTTCTCCAGCTCTTCGAGCAGTCTGAAATTTCTGGGCACTTTAGCTCCCATTGTGCAGATAAGAGGTAGGGTTAGGTCGAAAGTGAGCGAAAGTTAGATAGGAAGTTGTAAGGGAGACGTTTCGATCCTCGGGGCGGAGGAGGGGCACTGTGACCTTATCCCACTTCCGGCCGTTTGGCTGGGCTGCGTATCTGGTCCCGCCGGGTTCCTGAAGAAACACCACACGTGATGATAACGGCTGTATACATCACGTGATAGCTCTATCTCCGCGGGTGCCTTGGCGCTCCCAAGATGTCACTCCTGATGCCATTACTTCTACGTTGTTTTTAATGAGCCGGTCATTGTCTGCTACAGCTGCTGCAGATTTATATTGGTGCGGCTTGACTCTAGAACATATTGGTCTGGTATTGTCGTGTTTCAAGTGCTTAGCTTTGTACTCCGTCGTCCAACCAGCGACCCAACCACATGAAGCCACATCTGCCTAGTGATACTACTATTTGATCGATAGGGAGTGGCATCGGCCATGTACTGATTAAGCACTCCGGTGGAAATGTCCTCTCAATTTTTGCAGACAGAGCTCTTGAACCTGATTCAAGAATCCAAGAGAAGAAACTCTGAATTGCGTAATGTATGTTTAAACGCTCAATTTAAGGGATACGCAAGTGCCAGTACTGACTAGATTGTAGGCGGCTGAAGAGTCCCTTAATGAATTGAAGGCACTGCCTTCTACGTCTGAAGCGCAGATTTCGGCAGGTGAGCGTTTACAAGCCACCAGCTTGCACCCCCGTCAAGGGCATACGCTGAACTTTCTATAGATTTGGTGCGCAAACCTAAGTTTGCGAATCCATTTATCCTTGCGTGCCACAGCCGCCATGCGAAGCTTGCAGGCATTGGGGTCGTCTGCCTGCAAAGGCTAGTGGCCTCACGATCGCTGCCATCTGAGCGGCTGAAAGATGTACTTGCTGGGTTGAAGGAGACAACGAACATGAGTAAGTTACCACCTACAAACACCACATTCCATACTGACGTTGCGAAGGCCTGGATATTCAGCTCAAAATATTGCAGTCTTTGCCATCCCTACTGCAGCACTACTCCAGTGACCTGGGAGGAGACCTCCTAGTAAGCACTTTGGAGATCTGTGCTACTCTGCAAGGGAACAAGATGCTTGCAGTCTCCAGTACCGCCGCAGCCACATTGCAGCAACTGATCGTATCAACATTTGACCGTGTATCGATCGAAGACAGTCAGTAACCATGTACTTTCTATTCCTTCCAACGCGACACAGGCCTGACTAGAGAACCAGAGAATTTCGATAAAACAACTCCAACGACGACTGTTAAGGTCGACGGGAACCCTGTGAATGTAGGGTATTTTGCATACGATGCTCTGCGGGTAGGTGGCTTTCCACTTAAGCTGACATGATTTCATGGCTCACTGACTCACAAGGTCCTGGACGACCTCTGTCGACTCATTGATGGCGAACCCTTGTACTTCCTTCGAATCAAATCCCTCTCTTCATCGTTCACCCTTGAGCTTATTGAGAGCATCCTGGTCAACAGCGGCAAATTATTCGTTGTCCATTCCGAGCTAACACAGATTTTGCGAGTTCGGCTCATGCCCTTGATCGTAAGGTATCTGTCTGAACGGCATAGCTTTTCGCAGACTGTTCGAGTCAGTCGCATCCTCTTGGTGCTCCTCAAACGCCATATGTCACTCCTTCCCGCGGAGTGCGAGATGGCCCTTGGTCTCTTGACGCATCTCCTTGAGCCAGACGGAAACTCCCCTTGGAAACGAGTCCTCTGCATGGAGGTCTTTCGAGGCTTATATGCCGAACCAGGTCTGGTAAGGCTCATGTATTCGCTGTACGACAGGGATGACCGGAGAAAGAATATCCTCAAAGACCACATGGCCTCTCTTGTCCGCCTAACTTCCGAAAAGCCCACATTGATCGGAGTTAGTAGCCGATCGACCGTGCCTTCCCGAGTTGAGCATGCGAGATCTATCACTGAGGAGCAGATCACCCTCGAGGCTGGTGGAGTTGCCGGCGTCATCGGAACCACCGTTCCATCAACGGACACTGATGTACCAGGAATCAGCAGTCAGTGGAGTGTGGTTCGCACACCGTACATGGAGTTGCTTGACAAGACTGATCCTCCTACTCCTCCTGATACTTATATCTATAGTCTTGTGTTGAACTGCATCGGTAGCTTTGCTGAAGGACTCGCGAAATTCATACTTCCCTTGACGGTGCCCGATCTGAAGCAAAAACGAAGAAGTCGTGTCATGAGTCCCCATCCAGATGGTGGCTCTTCTCGGCCTTCACAGGACCTTCAACGGACGAACTCCTCGAAAGGATTGCAGCCGTTGGGTCCCAAGAAGTCCTCTGTACCGATCAATCCCCTGCTGCTGGAATCTCATCCCCAACTCCCAGCAATACAAAGCTGTGCCGGAATCATTGAGACATGCTGGCCTGCTATCCTTGCCGCTTGCTCAACATTTCTATACGCCTCGCTTGATGATGACTTCTACCACAACCTTGTTCGATCAATTCAGAAGTTAGCCCACGTTGCTGGCCTTCTCAGGTTATCTACGCCTCGCGATGCTCTTTTAACAACTATAGGGAAGGCAGCCATGCCTGCAGACGCAACTTCCACAAGGACTGCAGGCATTGCAGCGCCTACCACAGCCGCTTCTCAGTCTAACAAATCATCAGACGAGAAATCGAGGGGGTCTCAGGCGTCGCTTACTAGTTCCCCATTACCGGCTGAGACTTCCAGTGCGCCTTCGGACGTTGCGCTTGTGTCCCTCAGTACCCGGAACCTCCTGTGCTTGCGGGCGCTGCTCAATTTGGGCATCGCTTTAGGCCCTACACTAGACCAGCCGGCCTGGTCAATAATACTAGGGACCCTACAAGACACAGATTTGGTGATCGGTATGGCTTCCACGAAGTCACAAGCATCAACCACTACTTCCGGAGAAACATCCTCTGCCGCTGGTGTCGATGTGCCTAGGGCTAATCTCAATTCTGAGATATTAGCCGTGCAGGCAGCATCAGCTAAAATGCTAGAGAGTACTAGCGAATATCCCAGCGATTCATTTCAGGAAATCTTGACTGCGCTCTTAGATCTTTCTGGAGCACCCGAAGACTCGACGCAAGAATCGACTGAGACAACAAGCACCGTTCTTTCACCTCAGTCGCGCTCATATTTGATGCGCAAAAACACCCACCGTGTATCTCGCTCTATGGGAAAGTCGAAAACGCAAGATGAACTCCTGAAATTTGTCCTCGAGAAGGCAAACGAGCTAGCCCGGGCAAACCTTGAACGTTTCTCATCACTAGCTGATACTGACCAAGACGCTTGGCAACTTCTTACCGGAAGATTGATGTCAAGTGCAGCGGACAGATCAAATATCCAAAAGCTTCGTCTACGAGCCAACGAGGTTCTTAATGACGTTGTTTTCCAGACACTGAAGCACACGGATACCGGAGATGTCTCTGAGCGGAATGCACGGCAATTGAGAAACCTCCAAACACTCAAGCTTCAAGTTCAACTGCTCTATGATTGTGGAGCTTGTTCGGCAGGGTCGCCTTCAGCGCCCGTAGCCGAAGTTCATGAGCAGAGCTTGGAAACTTTAAAGAGCATACTCGAACAATATGCCGAAACATTCGTCGATGGATGGTCCGTTGTTTTTGATCTCATAACAAGCGTTTTCGGCGAGCCCAACGGCACCGAAACACCAAAGAAAGGGCGTCAGCCATCATCGACAGCAAATTCGCCGCGACTTGTTCGAGTCGCGTACAAGTCTCTGCAGCTCATAGCTTCTGACTTCATTTCCTTGCTTCCAGTGCCCTGTCGGTTGAGTCTCGTGGACTCCTTCTCAAAATTTGCCTTGCAACAGCAGGATTTCAATATCTCATTGACAACTACCTCATCTTTCTGGAATGTCTCAGACTTCCTCCAGGGACAAATCGAGCAATTTTGCATTGAGGTACACATTGACTCCTCCGTGACTGAGGACACTCTTGCAGGGCTAGCCAAGGGGGAGGATCCTTCAGTGTCGCGAAACGCATTGTGGCTATTGCTCCTTTTACGAATCGTTGACCTTACGACGGATAGCAGGCCGGAAATTCGGAACTGCGCTGTTCAGACACTCTTGAGGATCTTTGACGCCTACGGTCAGCAATTGTCGCCCAAGGCATGGCGCTTGTGTCTGAACCGTGTCTTATTCCGAATGGTAGAGGAAATCGAGACCGAGCTCACGATTACACGAGAGGAGAATAGCAGTCGCACCCCCGATGATCTCAAGGCGTGGACTGAGACCACTGTTGTTATGATAAAGGGGGCTTCCGATCTCATCACTACTTTCTTTGAGCCGATAGTTCAAGACGACCTATTCGATCAGTCTTGGGAACGACTGCTTGAATATTTCCGGAAGTTGATCAGCCTCCGGCTTCTTGAGTTCAGCGAGGCTGTATACGCCAGTCTGTCGAATATTCTTCGTCGTGTGCAGGCATCTTGTAGTCTAAGCACACAGGCCCTGCGTTCTGCTTGGCTACTCTGGGTAGATGGACACCCGGCAGATAGGGAAGATATACTTGACTTGGAACGCCCTAATCAAGATGCGGCAATAGCATACCTCCAGTCATTCCAGCAGATTTATCGACTATACAAGGATGAAATCGCTGGAGAGCAGGTGGAAAGCATCCTCGGGCATCTGCGTCTACTCGCTTGGAATTCAATTTCCCCTCCATACTCGCCAGACATTGATCGCTTATCGCGCCTTCAAACCATGATCATTGAGTGCTTGAAGACACTATGCCTTGAGAAAGACGACTCACAACCAGAGATTCTATTATGTCTTGCTGATTTTGCGGATGCACCGTTGACGAAGTGGGACTCTTCGAGTGACTCAAAGAGACCGACTTATCTTGCCTTCTCTAAAGCCGCGATAGATCTCCTGAGCTGGTACATCGCTGATCACGGCATCAAGAAAGACATCTTCACGAACGGTTCACTGGCTACGGCCCTAGAGCACCTCGCAAACCCTATTGTTCAAAGATATGAGTGGTCAGGGAAGGATCGGGAACCGAGTCTCTGGCGAAAGTCAACAACGGCCTCTTTGAACGTTCTTCAAGTTGCAATTTCTTACGTGGAGACTCAATATGGCGACTCGGAGCGTCCTGAAATCACACAATTCTGGAAGAGCGTCATTGACATCGCAAGCGGTATTGTCACTGCTCGAGGTTATCGAACCACTTCCGTTCCCCGGGCCACCATCCTGGAAGACGAGTCCTTTGATGTGGCTGCTTTTGAACGACTGAAGAAACTAATCATCCCATCACTTGGAGCATCCGTGATCTCGGACTCAATCCGCCGGGACTTTTCCTGCGCCTTATTGCTCTCGTCCTTCATCTACCTCCCTCAGCGCTTCGACATCCCCGCCAAATCCCTCCAAGACCAACCCCTCAAAGACATCTATGAAATACGACCCGGAAGGACCTTCGAACCTCCACCCACAACACGCACCAAAATGGCATATGCTGTGATCGACACACTCTTCGAACTAGCGTCATCACCTTTAGACCAAGCCAAACAAGCCGCTTCCGAACAACAAAACACCGCTCTCATCCTCCTTGCTCGCTCCATCACCCCATACCTTATCCTCCGCTGTGCCGTATCCCTGAAAGGCTACATCGCAGACCAACCCCTCCGCGGCCTGATGCCGCAGCCCACGCCCGCCCGCAGATCCCTTCTACATCTCCTCCGCGGCATGGTAGATTTGCGTAGCGAGCCGTCGGCGATCCCGCCGCCCAAGACAGCGCCGAGCGAATCAGCCACCACCGCTAAACCTAGTTCTGACTCTGACCAGGATCACAAAAAGCATCTTGCATGGATCTACCCGCTTGTTGTGCGGGCCGTGCAAGTTGCCGGGAAGGAACAGGATGATGGTGAAGTTTTGCATGCTCTCGGGAAGATTCTTCAGGAGGTTAATGGTGGTAGTGCTGCTGCTGGTTATTATGTATGATGTATAGGGTTTGCCATATGCCAGTTGTTGTTGTTGTTGTTTTTGCCTTTTTTCATATATGATGGTTCGAGCTCGTTGGGACATAAGTATTACATAGACGATCGTGCCATCTAGCAAGCGTTGATGCTGTTGTCTGTCCTTGATTGGTTGATTTGTGTCTACTGGACTTTTCTGTATGACTAGGTTGCTAATAAATTCTGTGCTCGATTTCATTTCGTGCTGGGCATTTCTCAGGTACTAGTCTTAGATCGTGTTTTTCACCTTATAGCATTGACACCATAGTCAAGTCATAGGACCAGGTTGTTCCCATCTCATGTCACCACGAAATATATATATATAGAAAAAAAGGGTCGAATACGGAACAGGTCATAAAGTAAATTTCATGTTGCTGAGATTTCATCATAACACAGGGAGAAATACAGCCAGACATAGGTTAATACACAGAAGGGTATAATGGGTAAGGGTTAGGTAACATCAAACGGAAGCCTGACACAGCACAGCACAGCACGGCATCAAGACCGGTAGCAGCCCATGAACAAAAGACGGTCTATTTCGCTACAGCCTGAGATGCGGAGACAGATTGGATTAAGCCGCGGGGATTTGCTGAGTGAACTGAGGCTGGGTGTCAGTTCGTCCGGGGCCGGCCGTCGCAGAACCGGCGGGCAGCTGTTGCTGTTGCTGCTGCTGTTGGAGGAGCTGCTGTTGTTGGATCTGTTGCTGCTGGGCGATTTGAGGAGTGATGGCGATCTCGGGAGCTTGACGGTAGAGGACGATTTCGGATTGCTTGAAGTAACGGCGAGCGTCTGTATAGATAGACCGGGGGTGTTAGCACGATGGGTGTTTGAATGTGACGATCGAAACTTCCGGAACGCAAGGAAAACGGGAGGGAACTGGGGCCGGTGGGGCTACCACGCGAGACCAGAATAGTTTGAGGTTTAGCGTGGGGGTTAGTCACGAGGGGGGGAAGCCACCCCAACTGTGGCCACTGGCCATATTGCAGCATTTCGGCCCGATTAAGGGTATCAATAGCCGACCGGCTATTGACTTGGGTGGTGGGATGCCGTGGGATGGATGTTGGCTATGGAGGAAGTGGGCCAGCTAGCTAGCCACCACCACGCCTTTGCAACGCAAAGCCTGGTCTCACATGCGTGGGATGGCCGATATGGTTATCCCACGCCAGACGGGATTCATGAACGGCAGTCGCCAAACAAGGCTAAAACGCAGATGAAACGCAGATGGATACAGTATCACGTACCTTCGTCGATAAGTACCAGGCTGAGGTAGTAGCGCGTCGAATACTTCTTGTTCACGTCGCGGAATGTCGGGGTAAGGTCGAATCCTCCAAGGAACAGACGGATGGGGATGGTTTCACCTAGAAACAGGTCAGGAGAGATGTTCTGTTGTGATAATACCGCAAGTGTGACGTGTTGGATGTCTGAGAGCCAGGTGAGTCCGAGCCACCGACTTACCTCGGGAAGGTGATCCATCCATGATCTGCGTGCATCAGGTTAGTGCTTTGGACCTCATGCAGACATTCTAGTTGTATGCAGACTTACCTCGAAGCGCACGAGCGTCTCGCTCTCGTTATACTGGTTTGGCGGAGACCCGGTCGTCTCACGACGGATGATGGATAGCTCCATGTGTTTGATCTTCAAGCGCACGAGCAGGAAGTAGATGCGTCCTACGATGACATCCTTGAGGTGGTACTTGGATTTGGAGTATTCGAATTCAATGTGCAGGCAGTCTTCGATACCGACGTCCATCTTGATGGGGCTGTTGGTCTCGGGGGGCATGCGGTAGGAGTAGACCCAGAGGTCCTTTTCCCGAATCACGTCCGCCATGCGCCTGGATACTGTCACGCGGACAAAGTACCGTAGCTTAACATTGATACCGTTGTATGATTCGTATTGCTTTTCGATATTCTTGAAGTTGAACGGGAAGGTCTGGGGGTGCTGCAGTTCTCCGGGAGCCGCAAGCTCCTGTACCAGCGACAGGAATTCGTAATGGTTACCGCGGTCGTAGAACATTTCTGATCGAACAATTGCATGTTAGCATCGAGACTTGAAGCCTTAGAGCAACTGTGGAGTGGGGATGATGATGATGATGATGATGATGATGAGGCATGCCCGCCCCCTCATCAGAGCCATTGTTCCATACCGATCGTGCCAATGAATTGCACTTTGATGCCCGTGTGCTCCAAGCGCTTTCCATCCTTAGGTCTGACCGTCACAGCACCCTTGACAGACTCTCCGTCCATGTAGAGGGGGACCCTCTCGCGACGGCCCTTGTCGAGCTTGACATCAACCGTCTGACGCTCATCGCTGTCTTCGAGGACCACATCGATGTCGACGGGAGTGGAGAAGAAGAGGGAGGTCATCGTAGGCGAGGAGTTCGATGGCGAAGGAATATATAATAAGTTCAATCAGCTGGAACGAGCGTAGTGTACTTGGTGAATCGGCCTATGGAATGCGATATCACACAATGGCCATGTCGCACTCAGCTTCATCTGGTTAGGCGGCATCCCGACTGCCTGGCGGTGGGCAACCTGGCATATCACTGCTTAGGTAAGCAGTACTATGTCATCCGCAACTATACCACTATCACCACATAAAAGTCATAGTAGTCGCTCATTAGAAGGGAAAGCTCTGCTCTTAGAGGCCTTTCAGGAAGTACAAAGCTGGAGACCTCATTATGCAGTGGCTGATCGCGACAGAACTGCCATACCTGTTAGGTAAGGGAGAGCCGGATATGTCAAATTAGAAGAACAATGTACGCTCCTACAATCCATGACACGATTGACATGGCACAGACGGAGAAATTTACCATTCGTGTTCGAGGCAAATCTGTCCGCCATCAAGGGTCGTGCAGCATATGACCGATCCTACGATGACACTACGAGAATGAGCCGGACGACAGCGCATGCTAAACCCGTGGGCTTTGATTGAACGGCCATCTAACTCCTGTCGGTCAGGAGGGGTAACCGCATCATCTGCCCGCCAGCGTTGTTACACCTCTGTGCGCATGCAGACTGCTTTTTATGCTTGATCACAGTCTTAGACAGGCAGTCATCGGGTACACAGTCAACAGAAACACATGTCTATTGGTAGGAATATGCAAAGAGCCGCGGGCCCGTAACCTTAATTGGCATTGCTGGAAACATGTTTCCGTGTTGTTGGATGTACCAAGTAGAGTATCTAGGTTGTGGCAGCAAGACTGCCTGATTCCTCCCAAGGAAGGAAGTTCGTCGGGGAATTCGACATCTGCATTGTTTGACTCGCATGCCAGCAATCAGAGTTTCCCCAGACTGAGCCGCGGCCATCCATCTGCACGCCACAGTCCCAAGCGGTGAGTATGCAGGATCAATCAGCGGGTGCCAGATATGTCCGCATGGGTTCTGACTGGTTCCTGGGAGGAATGGCGGTCTTCCGCAGCTTATTTTTTTTTTTTTTTTTTTTTTTTTTTTTTTTTTTTTTTTTTTTTTTTTTGGTTTTTCTCAGTCCATGGCTAGCAGGGTAACACAGAGAGGCAGCAAAGTTCCAGCGAAAGTAACACCCGTGAGTTGCTGAAGACCCTGATTTGACCTGTCGTCTGGCCAAGTTGGGCCAGACTAGGCAGGCTTGATGGCCGTGGAGGCCACGGGAACGAACATCGGCAGGTTGAAGGTTCTTTGTTCTCCAGTCGGATGAGAGAGGGTGAAAAGTTGAGCTTGGCGCGGGAAATGATTCTGTAGACTAAGTCACTTCAACCTTTAACCGTTGTTTTATCTTATCTGCAAGGACCGGGGTAGACATTGAAGTCCCTGTTCTTGTACTCGGGACCACTCTAGACGGTCCGTTAGCAAGAGTATATGGCCTGGAAAGCGCACCGTGGAAAACGACCCTTTTGGGGACGGTGACCCAATACCGGGTTGGGAATAGCGTGGGGGTTCGAGCCATTACCCGTCCCGGTACCGTCAGAAACCAGAAACAGACGTACGAAATTACGGTTCCGAATCCCCGGTTGCAGCAGACCCAGTGACATCATGGCGGGAAGACCGGACAAAGTCAGCCAGCAACATTTCATTGGGTGACACAGGGAAGTGATGGTCTCGCTGAGCTGACTGGTTCCTTCCCGGGCAAAATTCCCCTGTTCCTGCTGCCGAAGAGTAAATGAGGCAATAAAGGGGGGAAAGGGAATGCGCGCGTACTTTTCATTATTCTCTCAGGCTTGTATGGAGGTGTGTATGCGACAATACGAGGAGAGGTGTTTTGCTACCGATCGGATCTCCCGCTAATGACCAGACCGCCGGACTCCTGAAAGCTGACTTGGAGTGAGTCTCCCCCACTCGCCCGTTTCGCTGCTCAATATCCCCCCCACTCGGAATGCCCTACTTCTTTTGCGCCTGCAAATAGTTTTCAGCTGCTTTGTGATTCGATGGCGGATGTGGTTTGGATCGGTCCCCGACTAGTATTCACCACCAGCCCATGACGATGCGGTGGAAACCCTTCTGGCAATTTCCGGCCCCAACCTGCTATTAATTCATTACTCAAAATCTGGGTCTCATATTTGAGTTGAGAAAAATCAAAGAAAATCAAGAGAAGGAATTATGAGAAATTGGCAGTCCCAATGAGATGACTGTGCCCGACAAGGTGACCCACTTGCATTTCATACTTGAAGGAGATTTATTGATTTATTGATTTGTTATAAACTGCCCTGAAATCTATCTATCTATTATTTCTTATGATCTAATTCCCCTTCCTCTTGTTTGGTTCCTTTTTTCATTCCTCTCTCTCACACTCTTCCCCCTTGCCTTTATACTACTTATATACCCCAAGTCACTGCCGAAGACCCCATTACCCCATACTACCCTACTACTCACCTCACCTCACCTCACCTCACCTACCACTACCACTATATTCAATTACCGCAATCTCCTCCTCATTCCTCGTCGGGTGACCACTTGCGCCGCTATAGGCTATTCGCATTCATCCAACATATTATAGTTCCCACCACTATTCCTCCCGGGTGGATAAAACTGAATTGAAATACTACCAACCCTATTTATCCCACGGTTCGCAAGGACGTCATACATAACTTCTCAATTCCCTCGCCTTTCGAAAACCTTTCTACTTGCTCCACCAACAACATCACCACCATGCTCTCCGCCGGCGAACGACCCCAACAACCCACCATGACCAACGCAGCAGCGGCAGTAGTAGATTCCACACGCGGTCCCGTCAGCAAAAGCCCATTGACCAACTCCGTGGCCAACTCCATGTGGGGAAGCACCAGCAGCAACACCACCACCACAGCACCGTCGGCAGACCAAATCCAACACATCTGGGTAGTGACGGGGCCAGCGGGATGCGGGAAAAGCACAGTAGGCAAGGGGATTCAACAAGCACTTAGCATTCCTTTCTTAGAAGGTGATGATGTACGTACAACCAACCAACCAACCAACCCTACCTAACATACCATAACCACACCCACAACCACAACCACACCCAAAAAACTAACCAACCACCCAACAGTTCCACACCCTCAACAACAAAGAAAAAATGTCGAACGGCATCCCCCTCACCGACGCCGACAGATGGGACTGGCTCATTTCCCTCCGCCAAGCCGCCATCGAGGCGCTCTCCCCCTCCGAAACTAACAACTTCCACCCACCTTCCGGCGTAGTGGTTGCTTGTTCAGCCCTGAAGCAGAAATACCGGGACGTGATGCGCGTCGCGGCGTACGGATCCCCCTCGGTACAGATCCATTTCATCTATCTCAAGTTGGATGAGACCATGTTGTTGCAAAGAGTCATGAATCGACAGGCCCATTATATGAAGAGTAGTATGGTGCAGTCGCAGTTGCAGGATCTCGAGGAGCCCAAGGGCGAGTGGGATGCCCTTACGGTGGATGTGCGGGCTTCGCAGGCGGAGGTCCAGACGGAGGTGTTGGAGTTGGTAAGGGATACGTTGGCCAGGTATCGCTGATTGACCACCTGTGTCCGGGGGAGAAGTGTGTATGTTGTGTCTGGTGCATGATGGATTTATATTTGACCTTTATATGGGGTTTTGTGTATGGAGTTGGGTATGATGTTGCTTTCTCATATGCATTTTTTGGGGCCTGATCTTTTTTATCGTTGATTACTGACATGGGAGTCTAAACTCTGGATTGATGCATTTTACTTCTTGTTCGGGTTTGTTGATTGATACCTACCTACCTACCTACCTCCCTACCTATGTCTCTTATTTACATACGACTATGTTTAGAAATGTCACAAAGATCACACTTTCTAGTCCAAAGCAATATGCACTCCTGCCTTGGATATAAATAAGAGTGGACGGATACTTATAACAATATCATATTGACATGATTTAGCTCGAGTCGGACTGGACCGGGCTTCAGCTACTAACTAGCATAGTAAGTTCGCCGAATTCATGCTGCAGGCAAGGCAGCGGGCCAGCCGGCTGCGACACTCGACTATATCTACCTTGGGGATGACTACGCTTTTATTCTACTTTTGTTGTGTTCTGGTTTGTGTTTAGCTACGACCACGACGACGACAACAACAACAACGACCTTCCTACGTCGTGGCGTGCGTTGCTTTGGGATAATTGCGAGTTTTTGTGGGGCTTTGTAGGCGTTCGGGGCGATATTCTTTGCTTGAAAAAGGTGAAGCACCAGCAAAACTAGCATCTTAACTAGGCCGGCTCCGTTCCTTCGTATGGGACCAAATATGGAGGAAGAATGGGCCCCGACTGGTTACTATGTTACGTCATGCTCGGGTTGGTGGTTTAGTATACTACTGGACTCTTATAGAGTAGCTGCCTAGGGTTTTAGAGAGCTCTCCTGGGATATCATCGGTGTATGTATTGGTTGTGGAATGATAGAGGATACGCTGTATTTATTAGATCATTTCATGAGCATGACACTGACCTATGCCCTTAGGAGTGTATATTATTCTGTTGTCTTTATCGCTAGCAGATCGATGTAAGCAACAATAAAGCAAGCGGGCCATTTGAAAAGAAGACAAGTCTCAGCAAGTACCACCGTGATAAAACTTGAACTAGACAAGTGGTTCTGAAATAGCATTCTACCCATCCTTGATATCCCTATCTCTTCTACTAAAGTATTCTGAGCTAGATTAGCAGACGAACGTGGTAAAATTGCAAGCCGGCACAACATCGGAAACACAGAGTCAAGGCCACTTCAAGATGTAGGATATACTATTATTACTTGTTGATGTATCGTTGCCCACAATTGACTATACCTCTAGTCTTCACAAGAAAGGCTCGTCTGTGTCCTGCACAGGGCTTCTGGGCACATTCTTATTGGGAATGAGAGGCTGCTGTTCTTCCGTGAAAGGATCCCACTCAGTCGACTTTCCTATGTTACCGCAGAAGATCTTCATCCAGCTCTCAAATTCGTTTCTCTCATCGCTTTTCTTCAAGTCGATTGTCTTACCTCCGGGAAGTAGGGGAATGAGACGCTGACTGGGATCTGGATCCGTACACCGTGCAGCGATATCACGAGACAAAGAACTAGCATCGGCTCCGAGGGCTGCGGGCTCTTCACACCGGTGGACATAATAAAACAACCTGACACTCGTAGTAAAGGCCACCACAACAGGTCGTCCTCTAGTACTGACAGTATAGTTCGATTTTTCCGATTTCTCTCGTTGAAGAAGCTGGCGCAGAGTATGCTTCATCGTCAGGTCCCATTCCTCGGGACTTTCGTCACGCACATGACGCAGAACGCAATACAACCCATTGCAATGAGTGATATCCATGACGAGCTCACGGTACCTAGGGGGTAGAAGGCAACGGAATGTCGGGCCGCGAATATGAACGATCAAATAGTCCGGAGTATCCAGACCACTGTTGAGCTGGTAGTTTCGCGCAAGATACCTGCCCCAGCCATCTTCGACAGACCCGACATATGTGTGTTCTTCGATGTTGAATAGGAGCTCGGGTTCTTGGATCTGACTGCCGCCATGATACTCATAGTACATCCTGCGGAGGAGGTTAGATACCCATAACGCAATTGGCCAGCAAAACTTACTGTTCGGGCATATCTATCTGCTTTGTATAAGGAGAACGTCTGTGGACCACCTCCGAGAATACCATGCCCACAGAATTCAGAATACTTTGTCGAGTGTGATCGGCTATTCCGATCACAGGATTCAACTTTATCTCATCGTCCTTGAGGGTAATAGGGAACCACGAATCTTCATTGGAATGCCTTACTTGGGAATTGCTCTTCTTCCCCGAGTGCAGGTTTTCCAAGATGAAGTTTTGTTCGGCACTGTCAAAGCCCACAACAGCATAGTCATCGTTCAAGCGAAACTCACGGTTGCCGGTTCTTCGGCAGTAAGATGACACTTCACCAAGCGCGCGATAGGTCCGCGTATCGGAAAACTTCATGATGGCTCCAAGTATTTCATTGGGGAATACGCGCGACTTTGCATGCTTCAGGTTTTGATAGGTAGCCGCGTCAAAGAAACGTAAGACCGCGAGAAAAGCATCGGTGTGCGCCTTATTCCCTGAACCATCACCAGTAGACTCTCCGTCATCGTCATCATATACCATATCGTTCGAAATATCTGAACCGCTTGCTGGGTATTCAAGCTGAGACCCCTCTTGTAGCTCAGAACTAGCAGCATCTTCGCTTCCATCATCGACATCCGGTGAATAGACCGGGCCGAAACCATGATCATCGTCAACGGCAGGGTCTTCATGTACTGGCAGATGTGACTCCACAGGCTCAGAACTCGAAGATTGGGGCTCCCGAACAGGGGCGGCCACATCTTCTGCACCAGAGACTTCCTCGTGGCGAGGGCTAGCGATGTTTTCTCGTGTAGACTTTTCTGAATCACACGGACTGGCCAACTCTAGGTTCTCAAAGTCATGTGTGGATTCCTCGGCTGTGCATGTATTTTCCTGCGAAGGGTAAGAAGACGACACCCTTGTTCGAGGGCCATTCGCAAATCCTGAGTTGTTGTCATCAAACTGTATCAGTGCGGTGAGAGGAGACCTGCTAATATGCACGGTTCCATCCGGACACTTTTGAACACGAAGCAGCACCACATCTAAGATGGAGAATACCATGGCATGGAAATCCTTTAGTCCCTGCCTGAGGCCAGTTTCCACAACTTCGGTAACGGATGCCTCCTCGACCTCGACCAGATCCAGTCTAGTAACTAAGTACACAAGGACGTTCCTAAGCCAGTAGATTTTGCTACTGGGTGCTGAGCCAGACTGGGTACCCGGGATGTGAGACTCATGTAGAAACTGTGGAAGAACGGTTGGCAGATAGCCGGGCGCAGTCAGTTCGGGGGGAACATCCTGTCGAGCCAGGTAGTAGCCTTCTGTCTGGTGGTTTTGGTCCAGGCTGCTAGCGCACTCAAGTGTTATTTCGCCAGCAGCAATGGACAGTATGGCAAAGGCTATCTCCCTGAACGAGAAACAACTGGGATCCCACTCTGGAAGATAGGCATCCAGGACAGGTCGATACCTATGGTGCATGCGCGTAAAGATGGCAGCCAGTAGTGACTCGCGTGCATCAATGATGTCTCCTTGTTCGTAGAATGTTTCTAGTGGAGCGACCTGAATGCCCAAGTGGCTGTACCTATCTCTCGAGGCACAATCTACCTCCGGTTTCCAGCCAAAATTGGCGACAACCCCTCCAGGTGTGCACCGATCAGCTGCCCGACGGCCTCGACCATCTAGTCCAAGATACTTGATCCACCCCCCTGCACGGGGAAGTCTGGTTAGGTAGAGATGAAGGGAGTTATCAACAGTCAATACCTCCCGGTCTAAATCGAGGGTGTAGGTCCATTCAATGTTCCACGCATGCATCAGCTCCGGGACGACTGTCTGTAGTGGGGGAAGTTGTAGTCGATCATCGATGGCCCAGAAGCTCTTTGCGTAGCGCTCTTTCAGAGCCACGCTCGAGTACTCCTCTCGGGCGCTTTGAACCTTGACTGGAAGAGTTTGTGTCTCAAATTGGTGAACGAGCTGAGCATAGACCTTTCGCATGAATTGAAGCCATTCTAACTGGATGTTAGTTACGTCGCATGCTGTTATGTAGGCGAAGAAATATGGACTTGCCTTGATATTTCTCCGGGTCTTCAGGTATGTCCTTCAAGATGGCGTCGCCTAGTCCCTCCGGATAACTGTCGAATTGATTGTAATAGACGAAGTATCTACCACGGCAGCGGATAAAAAAGAGGCCCCTGGTTCCCATAGTAGCTAGGTGGTTGCTTAACAGACCATGAGATGAAAAGTGTAAATCGACTGAGAGTTGAAGAAGATACGCGAGAGAAAGTGTAGATTAAGAGAGCAGGAGTTTGAAAGGTATTGAAAGGGAACAGGCGGGGTGAGAGTGGGAAGCCAACTACAATTTAAGTAGGTACATGCAGACGGCAGCCCGTTTTGGAAGCCACCCTAATTCATTCACTTTAATACGCGCGCGCCTGAATGAGACACTGTCAAAACGCAGATCCACGGTAATTTATGCTGATGCTTGGCTGATATTGATTCCGGTGTTTTTGCGAAGGAAAGAATAGAATATGACTTCCCATTGAAGGGAGGAGGCAGCAATCTGAGATAGGCATCTACCGTGGAAGCTCCCGATGCCTCGGAAACTCCTTCGGAGCCTACCTTAGTACTATAGTACTTAGCAAACGGAGACACCCAACAGCCAGTAGTAATCTACAGTAGTCACTAAGTACTCGCCTGCTCGTTTGAGGAAGCGTAGAGGAGGCTTCGGTTCTGTTTTGAGTTCAAGCATTATTTTCGAATATGATTGTCTGCTCCCAATTTCGGACGTGAAACAGAAACAGAACTGAATTGAACTGAACAAAAGCAGTACTACAGCCACGAAATACACTGGAACAACTACTTCTGCTTAAGTGCCGGATATCCATAGTCATCCGTGTACTATGCCAAGAATTTAGAGAACTAAATGATTGCGGGAGAGCATAGTATCTCAACTATGTAGTGGGCTATAAAACACTTCACAAAAATAGTACTATAATATCATATTATTAGAATCACCAGCTGATGTTGTTGTATGCGATGTTACTCCACATTCCCACATCCGCCCGCAAGTCGGGATGCGAGTTGTTCCGCCATCGAACATGGCACGTGCGGGCCGATCTATACCAGTCCACAGAGGGGCATCGAATTCAGACTCTCTTCCAGTCAATCCATGTCCTCCGACTTCAGGGTCCGGGGAATGGACTCCAACACTTACGGCCTAGTGGCTAACCATTCGATAAAAGATGTCATCGTCTTCGCCTTCAGCGGCATCCCACCCATAGAGATAAGTTGCTGTGCTCGAACAACTTACAGCCTAATTTGAACCAAACCCCGAAACTTTTCGCTGCTTCACAAACAACTATACAGTAATCCAAATTAAAGGGTGATTTGCTACAGGGATGAAACCAAATGCCGGCTCTCTCTCGATTGTCAGCCGCGGGATGTTGTATGCGGGTGGTGGATCTGGATTACGGAGAGCCTTACGACGCAGGGCTGATCATTATTAACCGCTTCAAGCACGCCCTCAGCGACGGCGGGGCCCAAAATAGCAAACATTGGCTTACGGGCTGACTTGCTAGCTCCAGGCAGTCCAATGCGCTTTCTTGTGCAGACCATTGAGCTGGGTTCGCGTCTGCGTAGCAAACTTTCCAGGGCTCCGGTGTTCCGCCTCGGCAGGTGATCCTGGGCCAGTATGGGCAGTGGGCGCCGGCCTTTATTGGTGCAATCCCCATCGAGGGTCTTCTTAGTGTTCCAAAGTATCCCCATTGCAACCAGGCACCCCCAGCCCAAACAGACCAATTACGGCCCTTAATTTAACTCTGACAGGCTGATACTTCACCCTTTTCCTTGGGATCAGCTCCCCTTTGCCAGCCTGCTAATTATAAAGTCTAGATTGTCGGTCCCGTCCGTCGGAGATCTGTCCTAAATGCCGTGTTCACTACGCCGTCCACGGAGACACGACCCGCAGAACAACGCAACACCGGAGCGAGTAAGAAATAAAAGATCCAAGAAGATGGTGGCCGAACATCTTACTATTCGCAATGTCACCTCTACGCCCATCACATTGAAGCGCATTGAGCGCTTCCGTGCCCCCGATAGATCGCTTGGGGTTCAAACTTTTGCGAAGAATTTCACACGGGTCTTGACCAATACGACCCGTGCGAACGCCCCAGTTGCTGCGGTGAACGATGATACGAAGCCTTTTGCTGAGAAAGATGTTGACATTCATGTCGCGCCCTTCGAGTCAGTCCAGACAGAGCTTCGCTCGTTCATCGAGTCCGAGAAGGAACGTTTGCGCTGGGTCTTTGAGGTGGAAGGAGAACGGCATCAAATCCAGACCCCAGTGCCCACTACTGAGACTGCCACCATGAAGGCACTGTGTGACAACCCCAAGTTCAAGCTCACGGGGATCTACATCACCGCCGCTTCCCATCTCACCATCTTTTCCTCCGCCAATCTGAATGCCTGGATGGGCGAACTGAAGGATGACACCTTGCTCTCCTCTCTTTCAATTCCAGGCACGCACAACTCCCCAACCTGCCATGTTGCAGCACCATCTGTTCGTTGCCAAGCGGTCAGCCCCAGGGAACAGCTCAGGAACGGGGTGCGATTCTTTGATATCCGTGTGCAGCCTCAATATCCGGAAGATACGTCTAAAGAGGAGCTTATTCTCGTACACAGCGTCTTCCCCATCTCACTAACCGGCAACAAATACTTCCGGGACTTGATGCACGAAGTGAACGACTTCCTGGAGCAAAATCCCTCCGAAACACTCATTATCTCTCTCAAGCGTGAAGGTCCCGGAAACCACACCGACGAACAGCTAAGTAGAATCGTCAACGACCACTATGCCCGTCCTGGGAGCAGATGGTACACGGAACCAAAGATCCCCACCCTAGGCGAAGTACGTGGAAAGGTTGTTCTTGTTCGTCGGTTCGAAATCCTCGAACACCTGAAAGACATCCATAATGGCAAAGGATGGGGTATCAACGCCAGTGGCTGGGCCGATAATTGCGCCAGTGCCACCTGCCCCAGTGGACAGCTTTGCATCCAAGATTTCTACGAGGTCCTGGAGACCACGAACATCGATAAGAAGATCGAATACGTGACCGAGCAGTGTGGACGCGCAAGCAAGACTCAGTACCCGTTTGGGGTGCTTCCAGGGCCCTTGGCTACGCGAGCCCATCCGTTCTACATCAATTTCCTGAGCGCCAGCAATTTCTGGAAGGTCGGAACGTGGCCTGAGAAGATTGCTGCTAAGCTGAACCCTGCCACTGTTGAGTATCTCTGCAGGAAGCATGGAGAGGGTGATGGTGATTGGTCTACTGGTGTCCTGGTTACGGACTGGGTAGGCTTAGATGGCGACTGGGACCTTGTACGATGCATTGTGGGGATGAATTCTCGGCTGTTGCACAGGCAGTTGATGCATGCAGAGCAGAGCAATGGCAACAATTGAGAGGGCTGATTTGGGAACGAAAGGAAGGACTGCCCGGTTGCGCTTCAATCCCGCTCCGAGTCTCTCCCATAGGATTGTCAAAAGAACCGCACCTTGTGTCAGTGATCGACCCAACAAGAGGGATACGTGAACTAGGTATCAATAAAATAATAGCCCCTATTCAACGTAGGTCACGATACAGGGTAGGGTGTACAAGCGAACAACACAGCTAAAAAGGAGTATGTATGTATTTGTAACCTAGAACTATGACTCCGGTTCTAATGAAACTTCATGTGCTAAAACAATCATGGTCTTGAAGGGTAAAAATGGAACCAAAAAGGAAAGAGAAAAGGGGGTAAAAGGAAAAAATACACGCGACATTTTATTATACATGGCAAGCCAGGCAGAAGAATTCAACAGCCTTAGGCAGTTCAAGCAGAATCACCCTTGTTCTCATCCTCGGAAGCCTTCTCCTCCTTCGGCTCCATATCCTGCTTTCTGCTCTCAAGCGTAAAGTAAAGGCTCTTTCCAGCGCCCTCCAAAGCATTCGTAATGCTGGATCCCATGCTCTGCAGAGCCATAACGAGCTGTGACCGCAGGCCATCCATACCGCCCTCGATACTGGTGACCCACTTGGACTGCTCAACATCGAAGACCTGTCCATCCATACGAGCAGCAATCAAAGACAACTTGTTCAGACCGTTCTGAACAGGGAACTCATGCCAGCCCGGGTTAGCCTTCCGGGTAGGCAAAGGAAGACCGATCGACTTGGGGGCCAAGACCTGCAACGCGGCCTTCAAGTGTTCGGGGGAGACGTGGGGGATAGTGAGGACGGCCACAGGACCAACCAGCAGCTCCGACAGCTCATGTTTGCCCTTCATGGACAGGACGGCATCATGAGCGGCGCGGGAGAGGTCATGGGAAAGGGTAGGGTCATCCCGGGAAGCGGCAAGAGGGATTTCGGCCGATGTTTGCGTGGCAGGGTCAACGGCTCTGGGGACCGGGGTGGTCTGATTAGGACGGAAGTATTCGACGATGCGGAGGGCGACTTCGAAAATGCGCGTCTGGACAATCTGGACCTTGATGTGCGGAGCCAGTGCTGGGGCCTTCCGGCCCTCCGAGGCAATCTTCTCGTCCACCTTCTGCATGGCTGCGCTCAGCTCTCGGCGGATAGCGGCCCACTCGACCGATTGGAGGTTGTCGTGCTGCAGGAAGACCATGAGAGGCGTGGTGCGGATGATGGAGGTGTATTGCCGGAGGAGCTGGGACCGGCGGTATTCGGGGTTGCGGTGCGAGGGAGGCTGCGTAGGAGGGTAATGGGCGATGGGGGCGGGGGAGTGTGTCATTTGCTCGATTGATGCGGCCGGGGTCGTGGCCGTGGCTGCTGTGCTGGCATATCTGGCAGCAATTGGGAGTTCATGCTGGTAAACGACCCTTTGTCGGCGGACCGACTGAGTGATGCGGCCGCTGGAGATGCGGACGCGAGGCGGCATTGTGGGGGTAGGAAGAGGTGTTTCGGGGGGCTAAAGGACAATTGGGCGTGGAATAGTACCTCGAGGAAGTAGGGGCCGGACGAAAACCTCCAAGACCGTGAAATTGGCGATGCCGGCGACAAGAGCAGCGTGCTGGAGGATATCCGGCTGGACGAAAATATGGCACGAAATCTTGACTTCCTAAAGTGGATTAGCCGGGCTGACAGGCGGTGGGATTCTGCCGGACGCAAAGATGACTCTTTGTTCTGCGGTCAGCGGGCATCCGACCAAACTCCGAACCTTCCTTCCTTTTCATGCAGCTAAGCTTGAAAGCTCGGTGAGTGAGTTGTGACTCATTGCTTATATAGGAGCGTGCGATCCGTTCCGTTCTACCTGCTAACATTGAAACCAAAGGCAAAATGTCCGCCTCAATTCATGACCAGAAACCGCAACATGTCTCCATTTCACCCCTCCTCAAGAGACTGGCCTACCCCGCTACGGAACGCCGGGTCGAAGCTTCGGAGATTGCCTCAGCCTTCGCCCTGATCTTCGAAGACGGAATTTCGCATATTCAGACCGCAGCGCTGCTCACGCTTTTGCATTCTACGGGATTGGATCGCGATGCTGAAGTCATTGCCAAGTGTTCGCATCGCATGCGCGAGGCCGCTCGCCAGGTCGACCGGCCTACTCTGAAGGCTGCTATCAAGTCGCGCGGGAAGAAGGAGGGCAACTACAGGGGTGGTCTGGTGAGTGATGCTGGTTATATTGTACCTCAGTTGGATCATACGGCTGACGTCTACGTTGCTTGTAGTGCGATATCGTTGGTACCGGTGGAGACATGCATTCTACCTTCAATATTTCCACAACCTCTTCGATCATTGCCTCCCCTCTCCTCATGACCGCCAAACATGGCAACCGGGCCCAGACCTCTTTCTCCGGATCCGCCGACGTCCTGAACGCCATTACTCCTGTGCCCCCGAAGATCGGCGCAGTTAACGCCGATAACCTTCCCCAGGTCTATGCGGAGACCAACTACTCCTTCCTGTTTGCTCCCAACTTCCACTTTGGCATGATGTACGCCGACCCTGTCCGGCGTGGGCTTGGACTTCGGACAATCTTCAACTTGATGGGACCCCTTGCCAACCCAGTCGACTGGGCTATCGAGGCGCGTGTTGTTGGTGTGGCCTACCAGAGCTTGGGACCGGTGTTTGTGGAGGCATTGCGACAAAACGGATGCAAGAAGGCGCTTGTTGTTTGCGGTGAGGAGGATCTGGACGAGATCAGCTGCGCAGGAAAGACAAACTGCTGGCAACTAACGGAATATCCTAATCCCGCGTACCAAGGGTCCCAGGAGGATGAGTGCTCGTGCGATGAGGAGGAACACCCCCGCACATTGGTCAAGATGGAAATGTTCCAATTGCACCCGTCCGATTTTGGCCTGCCGACTCACCCGCTGTCTGACGTTGGCGGCAGGAAGATGCCCAAGGACAACGCAGCCAAGCTGATGAGCATTCTGCGGAATGAGTTGCCTCGGGATGATCCCATCCTGAGCTTCGTCCTCATGAACGTGGCTGCCCTCCTAACGGTGTCTGGTATCTGTGATGCGGACACCAGCAACATGGGACCTGGCGATGACGGTCAGGTCATCACTGAGCGCGGCCCTGGTGGCGGGCGCTGGAAGGAGGGTGTCCGCCGAGCTCGCTGGGCCGTTGAGAGCGGCGCTGCTCTCAAGTCCTTCGAGCACTTCATTGAAGTCACGAACCGGCTTTAATCATATCAACGGCTTCCATTTCTCTAACCACCCATTCTCTTCTGACTCTCGGGTTTTTCTGTGGCTAAAAAGTATAAGCCAACTTGTTCTTCGAAACAACAGTATGGCTATTAATTTTTGGGTAGTAGTGAATAGTTTATGATACCGTAACAATCGAAATGAATACTGTTCAAGACACCCAAAACCCAAGTAATGATTCATGAACAAAGCTGAATCAACTGCCTGAATCAAAGACGAGGGGTATTTCCGCACAAAATCCCATCATCATTTATCTTCACTCGACAATAATCCTACTTGCCCATCTTCCCCCACCTCTCACTCACACCCACATCCAACCCTCCCTCACCAAAACAAATAACTTTCACAAAGAAATACATAACAACAAGAGCAAACTCCAAGCGCCACCAAATGCACCCACCCCATCATACATAAAACGAAGTCAAACAAGCCCAACCAGACCATATCAGTCTAGTCCAGCCCAACCAAACCCAAACCACTGATTCTATCAAAACCAAGTTCACCGCGCCTCGAACTGAACCATTCTGCACATCGCAAAGTAAACCAGTTAGCACAGGTTCATCCAATCATTACAATTCCAACATCTATCCTCCCCAAACCCCATCCCCCATCCTATAGCCTTAGGGAAAAAAAGAAAAGAAGAAGGAAAAACTAACCTCTTCGTCCTCTCCTTGTACAAAACCCGATGACCGCACTCCTTGCACCGAATCTGATCTCCCCTCTTCAGCGAAACGCGCGAGTTGCACTCGCCGCACAGGTACGCGACGACAGGGCCGTCCATGGGGCCACCACCGGCAGCATCACCGAAGGCGTTCTGGGCGCCGCCGCCGCCCAGGTTGGGGACTTGGTATTGTTCGCGGGACATGGTGGGTTGTATTGGTTTATTGCGGTAGTTTGAGGTTTGCGGGGTGCTGTGTGTAGAGGGTAGGTATTTGGTCGGCGTGCGGTTGGGGAGGTGGTGGTGGAGGGTGTGGTGTAGATGGTGATGGAAGGTTTGGGTGGTTTGGTTTGTTCTGGAACTTTTTTGCGGTTGGAGGTGTTTTGCTGGATTGGGTTAGGCTGGGCTGGTTGTGATTGGAGTTATGTTTGTGGATAAGGTGGTTGTGGTGGTGTGCTTAGTAAGCGGGGTTGGATTGTGCAGATTGTGGTATTTGTCGGAATATAGTACTGAGTAGGTTATCTTGATGTGCTAGGTCGATTTTGGTTCTGTTCAGGAGTATATAATTACGTTGATATGTTTTATGAAGTACGATTTGTACTGGGCTTTAACTAGTTGCTTGCCTTTTGGATTGTATCTAGTATAAGACACAATATACATCTCCCACGACTTATCGTGTTGCCACCAATTCCACCTGCAAACATGGTATCTCTCTATAGAATGTGCTGTCCAAATGCAAAGACTGTTGTCCCGATGAAGAAAATGCACGCATAGCTCATGTCATCCAAACATCACAGGGTATATGTCATAAATAAGTGAAAGAAAAGAAACTAAATTTACCAACCACCGCCAATCTTCCCAGCAAGCTCAGCAACACGAGTAGTATCGTTCGCGGCAGGCTGGGACTTGCCAACATCACTCTCAACCTCGCGATATGTGGTGTAGGCAAGCTTCGAGAGCGGGATGCCCATGGAGTCGGACCAATAACGCATGGCATTATGGACTTTGTCTTCTTTCTCAAGAATGATTAAAGGCTGCGACTGGCTTCCGGCTTCCGACTCGGAGTCAGACTCCGCAGAGTAATATGCCTCGTCTACACGGGCAAGCCAAGCGCGTTGCTCATGTGGTGTCGGCTTCGACGAGGAGTCGGGCACTTCGCCCGAGGTTGAGGACTGCACGCTGGAGCTAGCTTCGCGGGCATCTTCAATGCGTATCTGACCTCCTCCATTGGTACAGCCTCCAGGGCATGCCATGACTTCTACATAAGCGTAGTCTGTACCAGAACCACCAGAAGCAGCGCCCCGTCCGACTGGCATTCGTCGACTACCGCCCGGAAGACGAGAAGCCCGAGCTGGTTTCAGCTTGCGAACAAGATTTTGAATATTGCGGAAGCCGTAATAGCGAGCAGCTTTCAGGATAGGCGTGTGCTCCGACGACATGAGGGTGTACTCGACTACATCGGCATTTCTTCCTCGTTGAGTGACAATCTCACTGCCTGGATTACGTGCTTGGAAAGTCTGAAGCACGTGGTGGAGGTAGCCTCCGGATGTACCTGCGGCAGTTGATTGTCCTGGGGAAGACTTTGAGAACAGAAATTCGTTCAGAGTGGTATCGGGGAATGGTGGTATATAAGACTGAGGAAGGGATTTGAACGGTAGGTTGGGAAGCGCAAGGCCCCTGGAAGACGCTAGGCTTAGAAGTTCGCGAGTGGTGATCACGCAATCAACATCACGGACGGCTGTGTGGTCTTCGTCCTTCGCAGGCAGCCACGAAGCATCGGTAAGCTCCTCACGACTAGCTTCAAGCTTCTTGTCAAAGCAAGGCATGACGGCCAAATGCCATATACGAGAGGCCGGGATGCCAAGTGATTTACTGAGGACAGTCTTGAAAAAGGTGCCCGCCAACGCTTGCGGTGATTTGAGTCGTGACAGATGTGGGAGAACAAATGGATGTGTCTTTTCCGCATAACATATCCAGCCTGGACATGCGGACGAGAGGATCGGCCGTTTGGGAAGAGTATTGGTTGCGCTCTTTGTGCTAGGGGAATCGGGGTTGGTCGTCAAAGTCTCGCCAACTTCGTCCGCCGTAAGGACCAAGACAGCCTCGCGCAGAACATTGGTGTCGACAACCCATGTGAAGCCGCTGCCATTCTTGCCTCCAGCCCGCAAACCGTGGGGACCGCTGAGGAACTGCTGGATCATGTATGATGCTTCCTTCTCCGTGATTCCATAGGTTGCTGCTAGGCTTGCCCTCACCTGAGGGCTAACACTTGCGACGAAAACTCGGCCTTCGTCATTGTCCGTGCCCAGACCCTGTGCTAATGTCCCATTTTCACGGTTGATCAGCAACTCGGGATGCGCATCCAAAGTGTTGAGGACTTCCGCATGCGATTGCAACGAGATGAGCACGGCCTCAGCTGAAGTGACGCACCCAGAGCAGGCGAGGCAGTCAGTCAAAGAGATTTGTGCCGGTGGAAGATTTTCAGGCTGCACTTTGTCTTCTGTGGTTACTTCATAGGGGTTCTGAGAGATTATAAATCAGCGCTCATTCATTGGATGGAGTGGGGTACAAGCAGGGAGAAGGTCGAGCACATACATCTGTTTTCGAAGGATCCTTTGCAGGGAGAGTTTCCACAGGCTTGATGCACGCAACTCCGGGAGAAATGAAATCGTTCAAGTCGTCGGCAGATAGAATCGCACTCATTGTGGCGGCAATTGAAGACTCCTAGCTAGATGAGCAGGTATAGCAGCGCCACTCCGCAGCGGGCTCAGAAGTCTGCGCTGCAACTCGGACCGTGCTGATTTAGCAATATGAAAGCTTCGACGTCGAGTTGAGAACAATGTGCAAGACTTCAGTGTGCATGGAATATGAGAGCAGGTAGAAGAAATGCGACAGTGACAGTGATCGAAAGAAAGACCAATGCTTTGTCATCTGCAGTGGCGACGAACTCTGATGTTACTGGATGCTTATCGGCAGCCCCGCGATCGGCGATGATAAGCTGACCGCCTTTCAGCACCGCCCGCCAGGCACTCGTGTTCTGCCGCTCGTTCGCGTTGCCCCTCGGATTTCCACTTGGCTGGCCGCTCACCAGGCACCCTGGTGCTTCCAGCCTTGCTGCCTAAGTCTGCTCTTACTGTCAAGTCATGCCACACACTACACTAACAGACATGTAGCCAGAATAACCTTACATTCTGCTTACATAGTTTCACAGCAGACCACAAGTACAAAGATGAGCCAAAAGTTATTACCGGACTACTTCCGACCGGTCAATGTGCGACCACGGCCTATGTCGGGAGCTGATAGGAGAGCAATACTAAGAGCGACCGCGGAAGAGACTCAAGCCCTTCTCCCCGGCATTCTAAGTACGGTGCCTCGGGCGCCTCCAACAGCACAGTACTGTCCACGCATCAGATATCCTTCTTTAAATCCAAGATTCAGTCCAAAGCTGTCAACCCATGTCGAAGTCATATTTGGAGATACGTTCGACATCGCCATTAGGGTTAATAGCCCCTCCAGGCAATTCCGGCAAACTGACACGCGGAACGTGTGTGTCTTGAATATGGCCAATGAAAGCAATCCAGGCGGCGGTTGGCGTAATGGAGCTATGGCTCAGGAGGAGGCTCTTTGCTATCGAAGCAGCCTCAGCTCCACCCTTAAATACCGATACTATCCCATAGGAGAACGAGACGCCATCTATTCTCCGACCGTCGTTATCTTCCGTGAAAGTTTCACACAGGGCCATGGGCTGATGGACCTGCAGAAGCCTGAACATCTCCCTATTGTGAGCGTTATTAGCGTTGCTGCCCTGGAAAGACCAGAGGTGGACTATACGGCAAATCCAGCGGCATTTAAGTTTCGTTCTGATCGAGAACTGACCAAAGACAAGATGCGGTCTATTCTCCGCATTGCAGGGTTTAAGAAGCATCGGAGAATAGTCCTAGGAGCTCTGGGTTGTGGCGCATTTGCGAACCCAAATGCCGAGGTTGCTCAATGTTGGTTCGAAGTCCTGAATGAAAACGAATTTCAGGGATGGTGGGAGAGGATTGTATTTGCGGTTTTAGATGACATGTCGAAAGTTGCTCAGGGTAACAGCAATTTCGATGTCTTCCGGGAAAGGCTGCATGGATTGAGGGTATGAACAGGTAGACCAGGAAAAGTGGTACATAGTATTATATAAAACCGGTATAATAACGTCCGTCACGTCGTATCTCCCGATACGTCGCTAATATGGCTATAATGGTACAATGGTCGGGGTTCCTACTTTCGAAGTCGGCCAGAGCGCCTTCTGGTAGTTTGTTGTGCTTCTACCAGCTTAGTCTCTGTCTCATCGATGTCTTCCTTCTTGACAGAAGCCCTGCTTTGCCTTTTGGGCCCTGTCTTGGGCTTCAAATCCTCTTCGCTAGCTTCCGGTTCGCTCTCCTCCTTTTTCACTGAGGCCCGCTTTCGCTTCGACTTTGCCGGCGCATTACTGGCGTCTTCACTGCTGACGTCCTTGGCTACTGGCCCAGTCTTCTTCTGCACGCTTGGAACCACTGCGCTGGTTCTGCCGCCTACCGTAAGGAAAGTGATTTTTTCCCCGTTTGGCAGCACTGATGGCGTGTTCTTCTTGCCTTTACTCCACCGATGTTTGAACAGCCAGTCAGCTGGGAATTTCTCCGAATCTGCCAGAAGTTCTACGGAGGTGGAGCAGATATAATGTATCGCTGAATGGAGCTCTTTGATCTGGTCATCATCAAGAGTGTTGCTGTATTGCTCAGGGTGTATCTTAGCTTGGTAAAGGATTTCATCGCTATAAAAGCAGTCAGCTGGATGAAACTGCCATAAGGGGAACCTGAAGAAAAACATACCCCATCCAGTTGCCTATTCCGCTGATATTCGCCTGATCAAGGAGCAGGGCTTTTACAGGTACCTTCTTGCTTCTCAGCTTCTTTGCCAGCCACTCCTCCGATACAATGTCTTTATCGGCGACAGGATCTGGGCCATTCTCTTTCAGAGGACTGTATTTACGGATCTCCTCCGCGGGACAGTCTACCAGACGTATCCTGGCCAGTCGGCGAAAATCAACAAACGCAGCCTCTGTCTTTGGATCGCCATCGGTCTCAAGTAAGAATTTCCAGTACTTCGGCGGCCACTCTTTATCTTCTGGTTTGTCTGTCCGGTAGTAGTATGTGTCGGCGTCCCTGATCTTCAGCCAGCCCGCCATACCAAAATGCATAACTGCATGGGGTGGTGATGACATAGCAATCCAGAAGTACTTGCCCTGCTGTCCGGCACCAGTAACTTTCTTCCCTTCCATTGCCTTTTGAAACTCGGCAGCAGTGGTGCCCGCTTTGCCGTAAATAATGTCATCGTTTTGCACCGACACCTTGGAAAGCGTTTTGCCGACAAGATGTTGACGAAGGAAATGGACTATACGTGAGACTTCCGCTAGCTCGGGCATGATGTTCAATGTTGGCAGTCTCTGTCGGGAACGGAATATTGTGGCGTGAACTTTTGTCTCTTTGGTTCGGACCTCCTCCCAGAATAGGCTCAAAGATGTGTATAAAGTCAATTCAATGAAGTCACGTAAGTCGAGCAGAGGCTGAAGCAGGAGGTCGTGGCGCGCGTCGACCATCACGTAGTCCCGTGATTACAGAATGCTAACCTAATCGGGTAATATACTAGGGAAGTGTGAAGTACGGCATGCCAGCCGAACCTCGTGAGAACTTCAACATTAACTTGTTGAAGTCATTGCATTGCTGCATTGCTAGCCCACGGCCCTTTTGGACGTTACCATAGCCCCGGACTAGTTACCCGGTCTTCATTTACCTCAGTAGCACAGTTGTTATTTGAACTTCTTCTTTGCAGCCAAACGATCCGCTGACCGCGGTCCATATTGTACAGCTGCCAAAGTGGAGTGGTTCTGGACGAATACTTCCAGGTCAGAAAGTGACTCTGGAAAGGTGGAGGATCGGAATATGTCTCGAGCAACGTCAACCTCAGCTCCTCAGCTGACACCCCAATTCTGTTTCAACGAGAGGTTGCTCAGAGGTATGCTCAGCTACGGCCACCGTCAAGTCCACAGATAGTAAGGGCGCGGGGACTGACCCGGGGTATCCTGGCTGCTGTACAGATTTTCTACGAATTTCTAGATCGACCATAGATGACTCCATTACGCAAAACCTCAATGCCTTGTTCACCCCAGCTCGACAAGGATTCGATCCATCTTCCACAGCTATTCGACAAATAGACGCCAGTGAAGGGAAGCAGATCGAACCAGCTGCTTGCCAGGGCTTCAAGGATAAGATCTTGTTTCCGTCATGGCAAGTCCGTTCGGACGTGCTCAACTATTGCGCCGGAGTGGCCACAAGTCCCGACCCGGAAGACCCGGACCTCATTCTCCAGCAGACCGAATCTGCAGAGGATCGCGAGCATATTGTCGATGATCGCCTAGACCCATATGCGGCCCGGTTTTTGCCTCGGGAGGCACGGACTGAGTCGTTGGCCAACCTTGTCCGCACTCAACGGGGGGTCGAAGACATTATACGCACGCGCACATGGGGTTTGGTAACGGAAAGATGTGGTGGCCCGTCGGAGGGCTGGGAAGAGGCGCTGAATAAATGGCGTGAGAAGAAACAACGAGAGCAGGCACCACCGTTGACAGAGTGATATGATTCCGGGTCCAGTAGTAGTCACCGCATTGGTTATGGTTGAGGGCCTCCAATCCCTGGAGGTCTCATTTCCAGCTGCATATTGTCTGGTTACTGATCTAAGTTGATGAGACTGGACTTGCTATGTATATGATGTTGTAAGATAGTTGCATATAACAGGCGTTCTTGGTTGGAGCCCAGGCGGGATGTGTGAATCAAAACATGAACTTGGCTTGAATCGCGTACTCTACCATTTGTTACCTATTAACAGACCAGACGGTATGCTGTGAATACTCATTAGCAATGTAACTTGCCGACAATTGGGTGATATGGAGGGTAAGGATCAGGGCCGCCAGGTTGCATCTGCAGGCCGCTTCGGATAATAATTTCGTCTGGTGCCGGGCAGCCCTCGAGGACGGCGGTCGGCAAGAACTTAACGAGTAAAAGCGATCATTTAACCATACCATTTGAGCCGCTTGAACGGGTGAATCAGAGGATTGGATAGGGGCCAAGGAGAATCCTAATATTTCCTAGGACGTGCATGCTGTCAGAGTGTTGGTCATAGCTTATCGCTGCCTGATCGACTAATCGTCGTCCATCGTCATTCCTCCCCCGCGCACTTCGAGCTTCCGTCTTCGCACAGTCACTTGGCAAGTCCTTCACAGACCACCACCGGCCAACCACACTCACCATGCCGCAACCATTGAACTCCAAGGATGCATCCTTGTTCCGCCAAGTTGTTCGACACTATGAGAACAAGCAACACAAGAAGGGTGCGTTTGCGATCTCGATTGGACACGCTGGAGGTCTCCGCAAGTGAGCAAGAAAGCTAACTGTGCTCTCTTCCGAACAGGCATCAAGACCGCCGAACAGATCCTGAAGAAGAACCCCAACCATGGAGATACCTTGGCGATGAAGGCTCTTATTATGAGCAACATGGGTCAGCAGGAGGAGGCTTTTGTGCTGGCCAAGGAAGCCCTGAAGAATGACATGAAGTCGCACATCTGCTGGCATGTGTACGGATTGCTGTATCGGGCGGACAAGAACTACGAAGAGGCAATCAAGGCATACCGGTTTGCATTGAGAATTGAGCCGGACTCACAGCCAATCCAGCGGGATCTTGCGCTGCTGCAAATGCAAATGCGCGATTACCAAGGCTACATTCAGAGCAGGAAAGCCATGCTGCAGGCTCGCCCGGGTTTCCGACAGAACTGGACGGCTCTCGCGATCGCACACCACCTCTCCGGAGATCTGGAAGAGGCCGAAAAGGTTTTGAATACTTACGAAGAGACGCTAAAGATCCCTCCGCCGACCTCGGATATGGAGCATTCGGAGGCCGTTCTGTACAAGAACGTGATCATGGCCGAGGCTGGTAAGGTGGAACAGGCGTTGGAACATCTGGAGAAGGTGGGACACAGGATTTCGGACGTGCTTGCTGTGATGGAGATGAAGGCGGACTACCTTCTGCGACTGGACAGAAAGGCTGAAGCGGAGGCAGCGTACATTGCGCTCCTGGACCGGAACCCGGAAAACTCGCTCTACTACGATGCCTTGGTCCGGGCGAAGGGTATCCCTAGTGATGACCACAAGGCCAAGAAGGCCGTGTATGACTCGTGGATCGAGAAGTTCCCCCGTGGTGATGCTGCTCGCAGAATTCCCTTGGAGTTCCTGGAGGGCGATGATTTCAAGCAGGCCGCCGACGCCTACTTGCAGCGCATGCTCAAGAAGGGCGTTCCCTCTCTATTTGCCAACATCAAGTCACTGTACAGCAACCCCGCCAAGCGTGATACAGTGCAGGAACTTGTTGAAGGCTACGTCGCGACGACGCCCCAGTCGAACGGCTCCGCGGAAGGTCAGTCCGGCGCCGACAACACTGAGTTCCTTTCTTCCTCCTACTACTTCCTCGCTCAGCACTACAACTACCACCTCAGCCGCGACCTGTCCAAGGCCATGGAGAATGTCGACAAGGCCCTTGAACTATCGCCCAAGGCTGTGGAGTACCAATTGACCAAGGCCCGGATATATAAGCACTATGGAAACCTCGAGAAGGCGGCTGAGGAGATGGAGAAGGCCAGGCTGTTGGACGAAAAGGACCGTCACATCAACTCCAAGGCTGCTAAGTATCAACTCCGCAACAACGAGAACGACAAGGCTCTTGACAACATGAGCAAGTTCACTCGTAACGAAACCGTTGGTGGGGCTATGGGTGATCTCCATGAGATGCAATGTGTCTGGTACCTGACCGAGGATGGTGAGGCGTACCTGCGTCAGAAGAAGCTCGGCCTCGCGCTGAAGCGATTCCATGCTGTCTACAACATCTTCGACACCTGGCAAGAAGATCAGTTCGATTTCCACAGCTTCTCCCTTCGCAAGGGCATGATCCGTGCCTATGTGGACATGGTTCGCTGGGAAGACCGCCTGCGCGAGCACCCCTTCTACACCCGGATGGCCGTCTCTGCCATCAAGACTTACCTCCTCCTTCACGATCAGCCCGACCTGGCTCACGGACCTCTGCCCAGCGCCGTTGCTGACAACGACGAGGAACGTAAGAAGGCGGTTAAGAAGGCCAAGAAGGAGCAGCAGCGCCTGGAGAAGATTGAGGCGGAGAAGCGTGAGGCCAGAAAGGCCGCAAGCACAAAGAGCGTTGATGGAGAAGTGAAGAAGGAAGACTCTGACCCGCTCGGCAACCAGCTTGCCCAGACGCAAGACCCGCTCAAGGATGCGACCAAGTTCCTGACACACTTGCTGGAGCTTAGTCCCAAGAGCATTGAGGCCCAGTGTCTCGGATTCGAGGTTTACCTCAGGAGAGGTACGTTCACCCTTTGCTATCAATCATTATCACATACTAACCGCAACCCCAGGCAAGCACGCGCTTGCTCTCAAGTGCCTCACCGCGGCCCACGCCATCGACGCATCCAACCCCACCCTTCATGTCCAGATCCTCCGCTTCCGCAAGGCCCTGGATAGCCTTTCCGAGCCACTTGCACCCCAAGTCGCCGAGGTCGTCAACACCGAGTTCGAGGCCTTGCTCCCCAAGGGCCAGAACCTCGAGGAATGGAACAACACCTTCCTCTCTACCCACAAGGAGAGCGTCCCCCACCAACAAGCCGGCCTGACCAGCCGCCAGCTCCTGAAGCCCGACTCCAAGCCCCAATGTGAACAGGACCTCATCGCCACCCTCGACTCCAAGGACATCACCATCGACACTGCCCTGGCAGGCCTGGAGCTCCTGAGCGAATGGGGAAGCAACCACGCCGCAAAGTCTGCTTATGTTGAGAAGGCAAGCAGCAAGTGGCCCGAGGCGACGGTGTTCCGCCTCGACTAAAGTGATAGGACAGTTTTTTTTCTTGGACTACTCATACTCAAAACTTACCTTTATACTTTGACCCTCTGTAACATGATTGGCGGAAAGGAACTTCTTCTCCTTGTCTCATTAGCTTCGTCTTCCTCCTCCTACTTGTCTGTCTCCTTCTCCTTATCCCTACCATTCTTCTATCCTTAGAATTTGATCAGCTACGAATTTGTAGCTGTAGCTGGATCCTACCTGGGTGTACATATCTAATTGTACTGAAGAACCCTGGTATGTGGTGTGTCTGTGGGACGAAAACTATACAGCAACATGCTTTTCGAGATCCATCGAGGCGTATTGTATTAGACTTTTGCAACAAATAGAGAATAGCCCAGTCAGAACAAGCGGTCTGGGGCTAGTTTGGTTTGGGAGCCTTTCACGCGCGTTGACATCAAGGCGTTGCAGGAACGTACTTCAAGGCCCGAGGCACTTGAATGTGCGACCTAGAAATTGTAACGTTTTATTCTCAGTACTAGATATACATTCCCACGAGGTGTTCTTATACTAGATACGAGACATTTGACCAGCCAAGATCATCTTAAATTTGACTAATATACAGTTTGAAAAGGAGATGTCAATAGTTAATACATATACCCATCCATCCAGACAAAACACGTTTCCCATGCAATTGATCGTATCGACCCCCAGATACCAAGGACCAGAAAAATAAGTAAGCATGTGTCTATATACCTCTAACCCAAACACAGATAGAGATCCAAGTACCCTTTCTATTTATGGTGACAACAATACCCTTCCCGCAGATCTTTCTCAAAAAATGACTTACTCCTCATCAAGGTTGCCCAAAATGGGCTTCCTTCTCAACGTCTCCTCATCCTCTCCGTATCCATACTTCACCCACATACGCTTCCAGAACGACACAGGGACAGGGCGTTCCTGACCCAGGATGTATTCCTGGCCGTCGCGAATGCGCTGGGCGCGGGCCTCTTCCTCGGGCGAGACGCTGAAGCGATGCATGCGAGAGGCGAGGCGCGGGTCGATGACGATGTCGTCGAGCCACTCGCGTTCCTTGTCGGGGTTGGCTTCGTCCTTGCGGTGGACGGACTTGTGCCATTCCTTTTCTTCCTCCTCGAGGATGGTCTGTTGTTCATAGGTGGTGTTGCCAAGGGTATCGTCGGAGATGGGGGAGGCATCCGAGGAGCCGGAGCCGGTGTGGTAAGGGCGGCTGTATGAGGCCAGGACGATGGCGGCGACGTCGCGGCCTACGCTCTCGGCCATGTGGCGCTGGTTAAGGTAGCGGTAGAGTCTGATGGGGGTGTTGAGGAAACCCAGGATGTGGGGGAAGGCGATGGGGACGGAGCCTGAAAGAGTCTGGGGGATAGTACGGGGGAGGGGTTGCGATGAGTAGTCGGATGTGGAGATGTAGGCTGGTGTCGGTCCGACGGGTTTAGCAGGCTTCTCTTCCTTCTTTTCCTGCTCGGGGGCGTTGGCGTCGCCCTCCTTGGTCTCGGAGGAGGTCTCTGCGGCGGGTGGGCTCGATTCCACGGGAGCGGGTTCCTCCGTGGGCGGAGGCGGAGGGGGAGGATCGAGAGGTCCCAGCCAGCCTTCGTGCAGACCACGAATGTACTCCTTCCATGTGTGACGACCGATGACCAGATCACCCTTCGGTCCAGGCTCCTCGATAACGCCCATCTGCGTCCTCGCGGCGAAAACGACGTCCTCGACCGTGGGGTCCTCCACCACTGTGCTCGGTTCGCCTGCCTTACGTCTCCATTTGCGAATGCGCTCCGCGTAACCAGCACGGATATCGCCTTCCCTCCTGCCTTCGATGATTTGGTAGTCCAGTGCCGCCGCCACGAGGATCGGCTTGACATATTCTTTGAAGTGGTCGCGAGCTACACGGATACCGTCACCCGGTGGCGCGGACAGGAAAACGTTGATTTTGCGTCGGGTTTGCTCGATGGGAAGATGCTCTTTGGAGATGTGAGCGACGAGGTCACCCCATTTTTGTTGCGCGCGGCGCTTCTCTCTCCGGTCGTAAATGACAGCTGCGGCGAACGAGCCGGTGATGGTGAAGAAGATCATCCAGTTTCGGGAGGGGAGTTTCATGCGAAGATTCGGCATTCCTTGGAGACTATTAGGTATGAAGATATTGGTTAAGGGCATTGGGGATCTGTACCAAGCATTCTGAAGGCTGGGTTGGAGGGCTTGGGAGCGCTGGTGGACGCTGCGGACTGGGCCGGGCCTGAAGCCGCGGCGGAATTGGAGGATTCCGCCATGATGTAGGGGGATGGAAGGGAAAGGGTATAAAAGAATTCGGGGTATATAATTAAGATACAAAATAATAAAACTTTTGGTACGTAACAGGGAGCAGGAAGCACTCCCTCATGGCATGTCGTGAAGGGAAATGCATGACTGCCGAAAAAGTTCGGGATGCTCTGCGCAGCTCCGGTCGGGACGAGGGTTTATCCGGAGGCGAGGATGCCGAGTTGAAGGTGGAATCTGGAGGAGCAGCACAAGATGCACCCCGGCTAAACTCAGTGTTGCATACCACGGAGATTTAGTCTAAAAAGACCAGGTCTCAGATGATCCCTTGGAGTTTCAGATTGTAAATTTCGAACCCGTCCAGCTGAATAGACATCTAGAAGGAGACATGATTGGTATATGCTGCTGGAACATTCATCACTGCTGGAGCACTAGCATTCCCTTAATGGTAATAGTCTGTCATCGTGAGGGATACACCCGCTAGGTCTCTAATCCTTTATACTCCTTTGAAGGCAGTGAAGACATATTGGAAGATGAAGATGGTAGCAGCGAATACATTCAATCATTGTGAGACAGCATTCGTGGCACCAACTGAGTGCCGTATGAGTCTGGAACATTAAGCATTAAATATCGGTCCCTTTTTCAGTTCCCCTCTTTCCCCCCGTGCTGATCGGATCATCAATCCTTGAGTAGTAGTGGTGGTTGCAGTAGCATCGTGTCTTTTCTTTGGTATCCTATATTATCCTTGTCTCCGACTTCAATTCGGGATCGTGAACCTGAAACACAAAGCTGGTTGCCCGACAGATACTTTGTTAGAGAGGGTAGTAACTTAGGAGTACGGGACTTGCCGCCACTGGGGCAGAAGAGCCAGCCAGCCTCTGGTTGTCGTGCCTGGACCTCTCCACTGCATTTCACCCCCCTCTGGTAAGCCAATCTCAGGGACACAGCGAGAAAGCGCTCCTGAAAGTTGCTTGTCGAAAGCCCCCCTTCGCCTCCTGAGGCCACCGCTCCTTCGGGCTCTTGTTTCCCCCTCCCCCTTGGATTATTCTTTCCCATCTCCATCCCCCCAATTCTTCATCCACTCGCTCTCAACTCCCCCCGCTTTCCCTAGCCCTCGTTTGGTAGTCGGGGAGGAAAGTTTCCCATCATGGATCCCAACAACAACAACCGACTCCACCTGAATTTCGGGTACAACGATCGTGGTTTCAATGCGGCGGCGGCCAACAACCGCGCCTATCCCACTACCCCCTCCGCCTTCCCCCAGCCGATCTACCAAAACCAGGGTCCCCAGGATTATATGGACACCCAGAACGGTGCCTATGCTCAAGGTGGTTATTTCATGGCCAATCCCTACCAAGCTCAGGCTGCCTACGGCCAGCCGCATTATGGCCAGAACCTGCAGTCCCCTCAGCCCGCCTACCAATCCCGCATGGGTTACGGCGCGAACGATGGCACCAACGGCTTGATCCAGCAGTTCTCGAACCAGGACCTGAACTCCCCTCGCTCGGGTTTCTTTGCTCGTTCTGCCTCGCCAGCCCAGCGACCCCGAACTGCGGGCTCCCCCGCCTCCGGGCAGCAACAGCCGGGCCACCTGGCGCCTCCTATGCCTCGTAGCCCTCGCACCCCCGCGGAGAACGAAGAGTTGCAGCGGTATCCCGAACGATACTCGGAAAATGTCCACAAGCGTGGTAAGGCAGCCAAGGAATTGGTTAGCGTCTTCTTCAATGAGAACATCGAGCGCGCACGCGATCGCAACATGCGGTGAGTAATTCACAAATGCCACAGCCCCTCCCCTGCTTGGAAAACTGGTAGCGCTGACTCGGTGCGTTTCCTAGGTCTGCTGAGCTTGACAAGATGATTCGTGAACCGAGTATCCCCAAGGAGAACAAGTGCAAGGACGCAGAGGTGCTGGCTAAGAAAGAATCGAATTTCCTCCGATTCCTTCGTACCAAGGAGACCCCACAGAACTTCCAGACCATCAAAATTATCGGAAAGGGTGCGTTTGGTGAGGTGAAGCTGGTACAACGGAAGACCGATGGCAAGATTTACGCGCTGAAGTCGTTGATCAAAACGGAGATGTTCAAGAAGGACCAGCTGGCTCACGTTCGCGCGGAGCGTGATATCCTTGCTGATTCCAAGGACAACCCGTGGTTGGTGAAGCTGCATGCTTCTTTCCAGGACACCGCATACTTGTATCTGCTGATGGAGTTCTTGCCTGGTGGTGACTTGATGACCATGTTGATCAAGTACGAAATTTTCTCCGAGGATATCACCCGATTCTATATGGCCGAAATTGTCATGGCGATCGAGGCTGTTCACAAGCTCGGCTTCCTTCACCGGTAAGTACTTGGCGCTTGATGCGGCCAGCAGATGCAAAGTCGAAGTTCGGCGGGAAGCAGGTGCTAATTGTTTTCGTCGATAGTGACATCAAGCCTGATAACATTCTTTTGGATCGTGGTGGTCACGTCAAGCTGACGGACTTTGGTCTGTCCACCGGAGGAAAGAAGACCCACGACAACTCCTACTATCAAAACCTGCTGAAGAACTCGACGTCAAAGGACAAGAACCGCAACTCTGGTTACTTCAACGATGCGATCAATTTGACAGTCTCCAACCGTGGCCAAATCAACACGTGGAGAAAGTCTCGTCGCGCAATGGCATACTCCACGGTCGGTACTCCGGACTATATCGCCCCCGAGATCTTCAACGGTCAAGGATACACCTACCTGTGCGATTGGTGGTCTGTAGGTGCTATCATGTTCGAGTGCCTTGTGGGTTGGCCCCCGTTCTGCGCGGAAGACACCACCGACACCTACCGCAAGATTGTGAACTGGAGAGAATGCTTGTACTTCCCCGAGGAACTCACTCTTTCGCGCGACTCCGAGGGTCTCATCAGAAGGTAAGCTTTATGCGCGTCATTCGCCGATGCATCATGCTAATTCTGGATTAGCTTCCTCTGCGACACAGAGCACCGTATCGGAAGCGATGGCGGACAATTCGGCGGCGCAACGCAGATCAAGAACCACCCCTTCTTCCGCGGAGTCGTTTGGGAGCAACTGCGCAGCATCCGTGCCCCGTTCGAACCGCGACTGAGCTCGAACATTGACGTGTCGTACTTCCCGATCGACGAGATTCCTCAGGAGGACACCAGTGCCATCCACCGCGCCCAGGCTCGCGCCATGCCGGACGAGCAGGAGGCGGAGATGAGCCTTCCATTCATCGGATACACGTACAAAGCGTTCAACGCCTTCCAGGGAAATTGAAGATACAGTCGACATCCGAGTGTCCTTGTGAACCCACGATAGACGTCATTGAAGAGTCCGACAGCGGGCGGGCTTGCATTGATGGCTTTTCAGTGGCGCATTTAGGTTCTGGTCTCGGGCATCCCCTTGTGCATCAGTTTCATCCAGCATCTAGCGCATTTGACATTTCGCCTCAGTTGGTCACGACCTAGCATTGTTCATTTCCTATTACCTTATTGATTTTGCATCCGTGTCGCGAGACGACGATTGCTAGCTACCGACTGTATTGTATCTAACCGGGGATACAAATGAGTGGATATCATATCATGTATTAGAAAAGCCCGCGAATGCAGGACTGTGTTCCGTAGCTATTAGCATTTAGCCAATGCATAAAATTGCGGTAGAAGTTGCGTCTCATGTAGAACTAAAACTCTCATCGTGGATAGATTGTATCATTAGAAGAACAAGTAAAAGAGGGCATGGTATTGATGCGAAGCCACTCTAATGCATAACACAGCAATAGAATAGAAAGAACGATAGCCACAACATTTTGCCAGCAGTGCAAGCCCATGAAACGCCATACCCGACCTTCAACAGGAAACCAACAACAGCAACAACAATAAAGAAACATTCACTACCCCTAGGACTTATTCCTTAAGAGGCGCCAAACCCGGCACACCCGAAAATCTCTCCTCTCTCTCCGTCTTAAACATGATTTGAACCCAAAACTCCTTACTATCCTCATCAAACCACGTCCAATACCGTCCCTCACGACGATCAATCTCCCTCGCCTGCAACTTAAACCCACACGTCTGATACGGCTCGGCCGCCACCACCAAATACTGAAAGTTCTTATCCGGCGGCTCCTCAACCTTCTGCTCAAACGCCGACATAAACCGCACCTTGGGCGTCACACCCGGCGTAATCTCCTGATACTGCAACTGGAACAACATGCCCAACTGTCTCGTCAAGGGGTCCCGAATCTTCGTGATCTTATACCCGGGCCGTCCAATCTTAATCGTCTGCTTCTTGACCTGCACGCCCATCGCCCCGGGAATAGACGACGGATCTTGATTCTTCCCCTCGCGCTGTTCGCGCGCCGCGCGCCGTGCAAGGTTCGTTTGATGTTTCCGCCCCTGCGTGTGCGCCAGGTATGACCCGTCGTTTTGGTGTACCGTTAGACATAGTCTGCATTCGAAGCTGCCCACGTGGTTCTTGAAAAAGTAGGGGTCTTTGTCCAGGTCGATGGTTTCGAGCGCGAGTTTGCGCAGGCGCTCGCGTCGGTCGGCGTTCGTGGCGGAGTGCGAGGCTACGCCGCCGCCGCCGAATTTGGAGCCCGCGCGGTTCTGTTTTGAGAGAGGGTTTTTGTTAGTGATGGGGTTTTGGGTGTAGATGATGGAGGGGTGGGTGTTGTTTTGCTTACTTGGTAATCCATCCTGCCGGGTTGTGGTTGCGGAGATGGATAGCAGTGGGATATGGAGGTGATGATATCGTCGTAGTAGTGTCGAGGAAGTTCTGCTTCGCCGATTTGGAGATTAGCTTCTGCCTCAGGCATATAGAGTTATGTAAGCGCGGGTGTGGGTTGCCATTGGTGGAGCGGGGAGAGTGGGAAATCCGTCACATGCTGGGGACGCTCGTTGTATCTATTTGTTCGGAACTGTATGTTTAGGAGGTCTGGTTCTCGGCGATATTAGAATGGAGGCTATGTACGTAGGTCAGAGACGGTCGTATGCTGGGGATCTGTGTACCGTTCGCTACGTGGGTACTGTTGAAGGCACCTCTGGGGAGTGGCTAGGCGTCGAATGGGATGACCCGACTCGAGGGAAGCATTCGGGAGAGCATCGTGGGGTGAAATATTTCACTTGTAAGTCCCCTCTTTCGGGCCTTGAGTCTTGCGCATGGGATTGAGGCTTGACTGGTGGTTAGAATGCATGCTTACATATAGCAGGCAAAAGCAAACACCCTACAGCGGGGTCATTCGTTCGTCCGTCTCGTCCGGCAGATAAACCTCGAGGATTCATCGAGGCGCTGCGCGAGAAGTACGCATCTGAGTTCCTCGAGCAAGAAGTTGTCAGGCAAGGACAGCGAAATGACGCTACGGGCGATGCTCTGCACAAGCCCATTGAGATCAGCGGCAAGGTTGTTGAGGAAGTTGGCTTCGACAAGATCCGGAAGCAGCTTGCTAGGCTCCAGGAGCTGAAGATCGTGCTTCTTGATGGATTGCAAGTTGCGGGTGTGCTGGGGCATCATGCATCAGCTGAAGAGTCCGAGTCTACATATGCTGAGATTGAGCAGACCTGTCCACAGATCACGGAACTCGATCTGAGCCGGAACTTGTTGACGACTTGGAGTGGTGTAGCTCGGATTTGTGAGCGGTTGAAGTTCCTTAAGGGACTGAAGCTGATGTAGGTTCTCTTGGACTGCGATGATTGATTTGGATTGAGCTAACATGATAACAGAGGAAACCGACTCGGTTCTCTCGAGGAGGGTTTGAAGTTCGAGGGCATCACGACACTGCACATCGACGAGACCCTTCTATCATGGGAAGAGATATCAGCATTGACCTATCAGTTCCCCGTCCTCAACACACTTTCCGCTTCAGCAAACCAACTCTCAATCCTCACAACCCCCCTTTCCAACACCATCACCCGCCTTACCCTAGAGAACAACGACATCACCTCCCTATCCTCCATCAAATCACTCGCCTCGCTCTCAAGACTAGAGCACCTCTCCCTCCGCGGAAACAACATCTCCACTATCCACGACCCCAACAACACCTCAGACACAGCTCTCCAATTCCCGCAAAGCCTCCACTCCCTCGACCTATCCCGCAACAAGATCACCACATGGGACTTCATTAACTACCTCCCTACTCTATTCCCAGGCCTAGACACCCTCCGCATATCCGGCAATCCACTATACGACCAGCCGGTCGGCCCATCGCACATCACAGGCGTGCCCGAGAAACCCATGACAGTCGACGAAGCGTACATGCTAACCCTATCCCGCATCGGCTCTCTACAGATGCTCAACTACGGCAAAATCACCCCCAAGGACCGCAATAACGGAGAACTATACTATCTCTCCCTCATCGGAAAGGAGCTATCCGCTTCGCCAGAGACAGCAGAAGCAAGCATCCTTGCTAAGCACCCTAGATACAAAGAGCTGTGCGAGCTGTATGGTCAACCTGATATCAGAAGGGCCGAGTCAGGGGCTAGTGGTGCTGCTGTGAACCCGCGGTCTGTTGCTGCAAGGC
Organism: Aspergillus eucalypticola CBS 122712; assembly: GCF_003184535.1. Classification (NCBI taxonomy): domain Eukaryota; kingdom Fungi; phylum Ascomycota; class Eurotiomycetes; order Eurotiales; family Aspergillaceae; genus Aspergillus; species Aspergillus eucalypticola. Next base: position 1,150,659 of record NW_020290282.1, read on the forward strand.
TGGTAAAGTTGGTGTTTTGTCTATCTCAGACCGAGGATGTCGGGTCAGAGGGAGTTGTCACTAAGGTTAAAGAGGTTCCTCGGTCGTTCGATACATACCAACTCAAGGCTATTGTTTCTCGACTTTTTGGGCTACGGCCTTATAGCTTTAGATTGGTCTGGGAGACCGATGAGTTGGACCCAGTGAGCAAGGAGAAGATGGAGGATGATGAGGGTTGGGATAGTGAAGATGATGGGGAGGGAGGTGTTGATGGTGCTAAAGAGCCGGGGTTCGTTAAACGCGAGGTAGAGCTCGTGGATACTACGAAGGATATTGGGTTCTGGTTTCAGTCGGATATGGCTGAGGTGAGGATTCGGGTGGAAGTTGTGGCTTGATGATATGGTATGGATAGAGATGTTATAGAATATATCTAATGCCCTTTAGAGACTCCAAGGCTCTGCTAGGCTACTGGTTAACGAGTGCTAAGTTAGTAGATGGCCCGACTATATTGAACACGGAAGCACCGAGTTACGGGTTGGGTTTTATGACCAACGGTTCACTGAACATATATAGTAACACATACTATACAAAAATACTATATATATATATGTGTGTGTGTGTGTGTGTGTATCTCTTATTAACTAAGCACTGCAGCATTATTAGAGGCACCATAACACGAATAGTATTACTACTAGTAGTAGCAGTAGTAACTGAAGTCATCATTTATGTATAGTCATAGAACAACTTGAACGTGATTTACTAGTCTACTATTGCACCATGTCCTTTTTCACTTGCCTACTATATACAGTGCTAAATCAGACCCCTAGGATAAGTGACAACCAGAGTCTCTATATGAAGAAACCTATGAGAACACAAGTCTAGTGCCGCAACTAATGACACCGATTGTCTAGGATGTGAAGTTTATAACCATATCAACTTCATTCCGGTATACTAGTAGTGACCTGTTCGATGGAGGACAATGCCACGATTCTTTCGTTACATTGAACATCAAAAAATACCCGATTAAGTCTTTCTCTGTCTAAAAAGTCCCAGTTCCAGGGTATCAAGAGGACAGGGGTTTTTATAGTCACCCAGCTCCGTGAAAGACATAGGACACAGATGATGAAGACTTTCTAATGACTGTGGTTTGGGCAACCCATTGTCTCCTTCATCAAGTTCGTGGGTGTATGCGTCTGCTTGTGTGAATCTTATCCATCATATGAACCAAACACACCTTCAAGAATACATCACCCTCATGGAAGGTATGATATACTCACGATCTACGCGTACTACTAGTGCTATTGGTAGTAAGCATAATGATGCTGCGGAATCGCAAAGTTCGTGTCAAAGCCATCACCAAGCTGGATCGAAGAATGCCTAAGCCTGGAGCACTCAAACTCATGCTGCCACCAGGTACCAAAGAGGTAGAAGCTTCCAAATCCTACTCGATAAACCAAGATACTTGGGAGGCATACCATGATACCTCAGGCCATCCGTATGCACAACAGTTAATGACCTACTCTAGGACCTAAGATTCGAATTGCAATATAGTCGTCGATTGTAGCAAAACAGAAGAAGAGATAAGAGAAGAGAGAAAAGAAGAGAAGAGAGAAAAGAAGAGAAAAGAGAACAGAAAGAAAAGAAAGCTACGATGACTGGGAAGAAGACTAGACACCACTTTGCCCAGAGCAGGCGGAAAACTTCTCCTTTAAATAAAAATAACTTAACCTGAAAGCTACGCTACTCCTCTGCCTTTCAAGGAACTTATACTGAAGCCTAGCGCAACCCCTCAGCTGAGACAGATAATTACTATGGAGAGTAGTACATCACCTCATACCATCCCCACTTGGACAAAATCTCCGTAGGAGACAGACAGAGACAGAGAAAGACCCACCAACATAGTATTTGCACGATGCAACATAGTAGTTCTAGTCTAGTCCTCGGTCCTCCGTACGGAGTGCGCTGTTCTCCATATTCAAACTTAATCTATCAGTGGAGCCTAGCCTAGCCTAGACAGACACATCCCCCCCTCTCGTCTTCCTCTCTCTCTCTCTCTCTCTCTCACTCTCACATGCAAGCCTGTCCAGCACAACTTTCTATACCTGCTAATACCTACCAAGAATAGTATCGCTGCTACCTACTATTACTACTAGTACTAGCACTACCACCCTAATCAACCCAAACTCCTCCCGGCGATTACCCAACCACTCTCAACGCAGCGATAAGAGCAACAAACCGACGATCATACTTTCAAATCAATATAGGGCATGGATGAAAGACATATTAACGCTGCTGGCCTGGCCTGCCCCCCCCACCCCACCCAAAAACCCACACCCTTCTGTGCACGTCAGTCAGCAGTATATCCACGGCCTCACTAAAAACCGGAAACCCACTTATTATAACGGCCTTACTCGGGTGAATGTCCGGCGAAAAGAGAGTTGAGTGGAGTGGAGGTTTTGTTTGTGGACCTGGACCATGGGATTCCGATCCCTGTCGGCCGCTAGTATGTAGTTCTGTGAACCGCCCACTCAAAAGAGAAACTTAGTCTAGTTGCTCTCTCTCTGCCTTACTGGAGGGGCCCGGCGGTGCTGTAACCCCCCCTCTCTTAAGTTCTTAACGCTTCAGTTGTGTGCAAGAGAGTGGATGTACTCCGTAGTGGGTACCTATTCGGTACCAGAGAATCTCAGAGACATTCTCTTTTCCCATTTAATAGGCTAGATAGAAGATACTTATCTGGCTTAGTTGCACTTTACTATAACTAAGTCTGCTTACTTTTGTGGATTATTAAGTATCTTGGTGGTACGTTAGCTGGTATTCGCAAAAGTACGTAGAGAAAAGGTGGGTAATTGAGGGCGCTCCGGACCGCGTTACCCGGGAGGAGAAAAATGTCGGGGAGTGGATGATTGAGATCGCTTGTGGGATGTGGTCCGTGGTTTGTGGTCCACCGGTCAACCTAACTACTACCACTACTGTATCCGCTTACCTCTTCTGTTTCTAAGAATTGTTTGCTAACGAGCTAACTAGCTAGGAGGGAGGAGGAGTGGCCTGATGTGAATGTTTGGGACGTAATGAACCGTTGTGGACGCGTCAGTGAGGGTTGGGGATGATGTGTTTCTTATCTATGTATTGAGAATTTGTTTTGTGATGGGAATACTATATAGTACTTGGGTTGGTGATTTGGAAGGGAAACGGCTGCTTAGAGGAGGGGAGACAAGAAATACCGTAGACAAAGAGAAAAAGGTCACTACTATTACTTTGATCTGATCGTGGCTTGAAAGGACGAGGAAGTGGGAAAGTCATACCAAGAGAGACGAGGCATTTCGAAAAGATGAACTAGACTAAGTGTAGCTAGCTAGTTAGCTAAGTTCCCTTCGCTTGACCTTCCCAATGACTTCCCGAAACCCCAGCCCCCCTTATTTAAAAAATACCAATCGAGGAATGTGTGAGAAGCCAGAAAATGATGCACCTATTATGAAAGCTTCATGCTGAGACTTTAAGTCGTTTTATGATTAACTAGAATGTCCTCCCAATGCTAGTGCGTAAGACCAAATATCTGATGTAATGCAAATGCGAGGTATCCATCCGTAAGGCTTGGCGAATGCAAACTATATCCTGAACAAGGGTCCCCTCTTCCGGATGTTCTCGCCCTTCCACTCAAAGATCCAAATGCAAATGGGGTATAGTACCACCGGTAGCGCCGCGAAAACAATATAGGGAACTTTGGCGCCGCCTGGCTGTTCGATCCACTGCGGAAGATAGAACGGCACATGGAACGTCTGAATGGCGAAGAAGAACTGGAGCACCAAGGTTACCTCGGCTGCATCCTCCGGGTAGCAGTCTGTCATGTATGTCAGGAGCACAGTGACAAGGACTTCCTGACCAAACGTGAAGAGACCGATTCCGGTTAGGGCTGCGGCCCAGTTGTTGCCGTACTCGAGTTCGAGTCCGTACAGGAGGAGACCAGCCTAACAGGTATATTGTAAGGAAAAATTGACTCGTAGTTGGGTGAAATGGGGTGTGAACATACCGAAATAGTGACCATGCCAGACCACACGAGATGGAGTAAACGTTCCGGCTTCCACTCCTTGCCATGCCGTATGGAGTACTTCGCCAGCATATCACACAGGGGACCGCCAAAGATCTCTCCCAAAGCGGCTCCAATAACACCGGAAAAGTAGCAGAAGCCAACCTGGGCTAGGTTGAAACCCCAGCGACTGTCACTACCGAAGTTGAGAGCAAATCCCGCCGTGTTACCGACTTCGGTCATGCATGCAACTCCGAACCAGAAGGAAGGAAGAAAGACGGCAGGATAGGCGAACATCTTGTAAGGTTTAATGAACGTTCTACCCCAGCTCTCACCTTTGGGAGGCGGCGGCGGACGAAACTTGAGTCGAGAAAGGAATGTGGTAGGCTTCGGCTCTGAGCTTTTGGACACACCCTGGCCATTCTCGTCTCGTACATAGATCGTTTCCGGGACTGAAAAAGGTTATCAATGTAAGAGCATTTATAGGATGTCTGCTGGAGAGCGTGACTTACCAAAAAGGAACTGGGAGACAAACTGCGCAGCATATAGAATGGCTGCGATGTACATGGACCACCGCCATCCGAGATTTGGATTGTACGCAATTGACGCACCAGCAACTCCGCCTACATATGGACCGATAACGAGCAAGATGCTGTTGACTCCCATGCGGGAGCCCTTTTCGTGAAGAAAGAACATATCCGAAATGGCAGCCGGACCGATGGACAGTCCGACACTCCCACCAAACGTCATGACCATCCGACAGGCTAGAGCTTGCGCATACGTCTGAGAGCGAGCCACTCCAATGGAGCTGACCAGGGCAATCAAATTGCCCATTAGGAGGACAGGCCGCCGGCCGATCCGGTGGCTCAAAGGAATCCAGAAGAAGGAGGTAAGAGCGTTCAGAATGGGAGGTGCAGAACCAATGTACGTGGCAGTCGACTTGGTAACTCCGAATTCCTCAGCCAGCTCCAGCGCATCAGGAGCCTAGATAGAGTATTAGAAACAAACATACACAGACTATCCAGGGTGGTTAGTGGAATCTACAATCAAAGTGTTTGACATCTTGGTCATGAAAGACTCAAACGCGAGAACCACAAGAGCAGCATGTTTCACAAATGTGCTCCAGTTCTGCAAGCAATTTCCTCTCTACCGTCAGAAACTCATTCAAACTGATTCGCGACTGAAGGAAAACGCACCAACGGGTCCTCTGGGTCGTCGCTAGGTTGAGGCACGAGAGGAATACCCTGCGCTGTGGTTTTGACCCGTGTATCGGCCTCCCTGTCGCCTGATGATACAGACTTGGTCTGGAGGACCTCCACAGCCTGGGATTCCTTTACGTCCACCATCTTTGCACTGAGAGATGCAAACTCACCAGACGAAGCTGGAGAAGAAAAAGGTGAAGGGGCATTCTTCAGTATAAATTACACTAACCACTGCAGAATTGTTATTGTGGAGCAAAAGGAATTGCTGAAGACTTTTGGGAGGCAAATTCAGCTTCATATTTGGCGTAGGAGATCTCCATTTTTTCGCCAAAGATGAACGTACAGAAGTCGAGCGGCATGCATGCAACCCGCTCGCCGTTGTGCGTGTGCTTAATCTCTTGTCGGCGCTATCAGGACCGGTCGTGCACGCTAGAGCCGTGGCTGCATATCGCTTGAACTCGGCGCCATACACCGTCTCCAGGCCGTCTCCAGGCCGTCTCCAGACCGTCCCAGACCCCTGTCAAGTTAGCGGAGGGGTGTCCACTTCAAAAAACTTATAACAATCCCTCCAGGGCCACGGCGGCTACATGCAGCCCGCAACTCCTCTTTCTCTCCTCCAGTCGGTCCTCCCGGATGATCTCCCGTTGGATCTCCCACAGACACAATGACAGGAACAACCAAGAAGTCAGATCGTCGAGTTCCACCCGAGCAACGGAAACGCACGGAGCACAGCTGTGACAGGTGCAAAACGAGAAAGCAGAAGTGCAACCGAATCCCTGACCAGGCCCGCTGTGAACACTGCGAGCGCTTCAACTACAAATGTGCCGTTACGAGGCCGCGCAAACAAAGGCTGTATGGCAGCGCAGAACATGTGCGTGCTCGTATGGTATTGCTGGAGGCTTTGGTGAAAGGTCTCATCCCTGATGCCGACCTATCCTCCTTCGAGAGCATGCGGGAAGTCGGAGAATCTCTGGGGATTCCCATGCCGGAAATCGAGGAGGGCGAGTACCATGCTCCGCAGCCCGAGCCCAGCCAGAACAATGAAGTGGTACGCGTGGAGAAGAAACACCAACACCTAGTACAAGACCAGCAGGGTCAGGGGCAATACATTGGCCCTGCAAGCTCCTACTTCTTCCAGCTGAAGCTCCGGACTCTCCTGGGACGTCATCAGGAGCGAATCTGCCAAATGCTACTGTTCGGTCGCAACCCTACCGACGAGAGTCTGAGGCCGTCTACTATCGAGGTCCTCACGGAATCCGAAATTCGTGCCGTTGCAAGGCCCCCTCAATCGTATGCCAATGGCAGCTCTATGTCGTATATCCCTGCCTTGCTCGATTCCTCCGTGATCGACGGACTTGTCCGAGCCTACTTCGAGCACGTCAATGTCGACTTTCCCGTCCTTCACGAAGCGTCATTCCTGGAGAATTATGATAGATGGCGCTTTTCTCCACAAGCCGTCGATCGAGCATGGGTGTGCACCCTTCTTTGCGTTCTGATCTTGGGTCGACGGATAAACCCACTGGGGACCGCTGAGACCCAGCAGCAAAAGTGGTGGACCCACGTCGAATCCCTCCTGCCCAGCATCATCTTCACCTCCAGTATCCAATCAATCCAGGCGCTGATGCTGGCTGCCCTGCACCTCCATAATACAAACCATCGGGATGTATGCTGGACCCTGACAGGGGCGGCAGCGCGCATTGCGGTTGCCATCGGCCTTCATCGGGACGATATTGTCTGTGAGGGCCCACGACTGGCTCGAGAGCTCAGGCGTCTCTTGTGGTGGACACTCTACAGCTTTGAGCAGATCCAGGTCTCCTCCCACGACCGACCCAGTGCCCTGGATGGCACGATGTGTTCCACCAGCTCGCCCCACGAGAGGCTCCTGGGGATCGGATCCTCCCTCTATCCTCCGAATTACACTCTCTGGTCGACCCGGCTTACATCCATTCTTGGCTTTGCGTGCCGTGCGTTGCCAACCGCCGCGAGTGACCCTGAGCTTACGGGACTCTCAGGCCTCCTCTCTCCCGCAGCGGGGTTGCTTCGCGATCTGACTAGATGGCATGCTTCGCTACCGCAGCATCTGTCACTTAATGTATTTGACACACTACCGGATTCGTTTAAGAGACCTGTACTTCTACTGCACATCCAGTACCATTACACCGTCTCCCTCCTCACCCGTCATTCCCTGATGCAACATCTTGGATCGCTATCACAACAGTCGACCAGCGATGGGAACGAGGAGGAGATCGAGCTGACAGCCAAAGTCTGTTGCGAATCTGGTCGTAAGAGCTGCGAGCTGCTAGTACAGCTCCACAAGTGTGGAAAGTTCAACGCTGTGACCTGGTGGGACGTGTATTTTGTGTATTCATCCACCCTGGTCTTAGCGCTGGGTCTCATGTGGGATCAAGCGCAACAGCGCAGTGACCGGACTACCATTGATTCATCTCTCGCTCTTCTGCATTCCTGCGCGACCATCGTCGTCAACCATTCCTCCAACCCTATGGTTCCTGGAACCATGCGGCGCTGGATTGGAATGATTTGCGACCTTGATGTGCTGGTCCACGAGAAGCTAGCTCCTTCACATCAGCTAGTGCAGCGTGTTCAACGCGATGTCAACGCCGGTTCAAGCGCGGCGGATGCCATTGTCGAGATTGTCCCGTCAATGCCGACTCAGACGTATGCACCGATCCATGATATGGGAGTAGTTATGCAACCCAGCGCAGACCTTGGTGTCTCTCACCTTGACTCGGCGTTGATTGTTCCTAATGACGGCTCCAGTAACCCTACAATGGGGATGCCGTTCATGAACGACGAGGGTGGCTTTTACTCTTGGGATTCAATTGGGTGCATGCTACTGGGGACGGAGACCATGAATGCGCCAATGAACTGCAACATGGCGTTTTTCACTGACACCGGGCACTGACCAGTGAGAGCCCGGGCGCTAGACGGAAGGGGCACGGAAGTCTTGCTTTGTCGCGGAAGTATAACTTCTGCCTTAATTTCTGGTAGGTAAGTGAATATTCTCATGAGTTCTGTATATGCGTACAGAAAAGCAGCGCTAAGTCTCCTGAAATAACAGCTAGCAATTGCACACCCCAAGCTAGGTATAGCCTCAAGACGCTGGCATATAGTGGGAGTCTGAGAACGGCAGTTTCGCCGAGACGCAATTTGGATATTTCTTTTTCTGTGTTGTGCTGGACAGGCGTGTAAGGATTTAAAGTAAACCAAATCAAGATTTTTAAAAAAATCTGGGAATCAAGCAGCACCAAAAACGGGGTATTTCAAACTCATGTTTTTCATAATCTTGACTGCTCAAGGTTACATTCGGCATTCTGTGTCAAGGCGGCGAATTGGCTTCGAGCAATTTCCAAATCCATGCTCAAGTCATGCTCCCAAATCCAGAGAAAGCGCTGGTTGAGATTCGCGACGATTTTGGACATATCGGTGGCTAATTCCGGGTGCGTGAACGTATAGAGCTTCCCACAGTCTTGACTTGTGGTAACAACGGCCTGCGCTCGTGGCCGGCGAATACCGTCGTAAACTTGAAATGCCGTGGGGATTTCACTAGAATCCTTCACAAGACCCAGTATGTGAGACATAAGGAGCGCATCTTCGAGACATTGGCCGGCGCCAGAAGCTTGATGAGGTGTAGTGGCATGGGCCGAATCGCCTAGGAGACAGATCCGTTCGTTACAATAGGTCGGTGTGCTCGGATGGTGCCACAGAGACCATTGTACTGGCTTGGCCCACTAATCAAGTCCGTTAGTCGCTCTAAACTAGCAAGATTGGGTTTACACAGTACACATACGTCCAACAGTCTAACGATGCGCTGATCCGCCACACCTGCAAAGTCGGCCACTATATCCTCCTTAGTGACCTCGTTGGTCCATTCAGGGTGCGTCCATGGCTTATTCGTCAATTTGGTCGCGACCACATTAAGCTCCGTGCCGCGGGAGATGGGGTAGGTCATGATGTTCACCCCGTGGCCGATGAATGCCTTAGCATCCCCCGCATGCACACCGAGGATTTCCTGAGCGTCTTTCATTGGCACGATCGATCTGTAGGCGTACTTTCCGCTAAAAAGGGCTTTCACTTGATCCGGATAGAGGGTCTCAAGGACGGCTTGCCTCGTCGCGCTCTTCACACCGTCACATCCGATGACCGCATCCGCCTCGATGGCTTCGCCATCTTCGAAGGTGACAATAACCTTGCTGTTCTCGGTAGTCTGCTTGATTTCTTTGGCCCTCTTGTTGAACTTCACGCGCTCTTTGGGGATCAAACTCGTCATAATGTCTAAGAGGTCTCGCCGATGGGCACTGGTTCGGGTATAGGAATCGGCCCCAAACGGTGCAGCCTGCCAGCCTCGCATTTCACCAAAACCATCCTCCGCGTAAAGAACCTCCATCGCTATGTGCTCCTTGTTGGGAGTTAGGTTTCCCGAGGAAATTTGATTGTACATTTGTCGGAACCGCTGGTCTATCAGCTCCATCGCACGTAGTGCATTGGGGCCTAGGCCGACTCCCGCACCAACTGCACTAAACTGCGCGGCCGATTCATACAAAGTGAAAGAAACATTCTGATTAGAGAGTCCGATGGCTAGAGCGAGTCCTCCTATACCCGCTCCGATGATAGCAATGTGCAAGGTATCCGATCCTGATTCCCCGGACATTGTTTCCGTTGGGTGCGTCATATAGTGTCGACCAATAACCGTAGTGTGAAGTCGAACTTTTGCTGTGTTAATTAAACGTAGAAGCAAAAGTGGTGATAAGTGCGCGATCTGTGAACCATGTAGCAGTAGTATGCCTGAGCCGATCCTTGCCGCAAGGGCAGGGGGGGGTCCGGCTATTTTTCATCGGCGCAAAAGCTTCTCTTCGGATGCATGTAAGCCGCAGTAAACACACACACACACTGAAATCATCGGCTGTCTGCAAGCCGCAGCAGCCTGATCAGGCACCAAGGCATCAATTGCGGCTGCCTGTATGCCGCAGTTCACATGTCTTGGCGTGATAGGCTCAGCCCTACTCCAGGTAGATGCCGGTTCATTCGTGCTGGGATGCATGAGCACAGAACCCTTGCAACCATGATGTAGTATGCAGTAGTAGTTGGTGGTTAAAGGAGCAAGGCCCCCGGGCCTTCGAGCTCTGAGGGAAGTTGAGTTGAAAGCATCCAGACAGAATCAGACATATCAATATGGCTGCTTCGGGAATCAGCATCTCCATTGATAGCGGTAGCACCTTCACTGATATCTATGCATCAGTTCCTGGTAAATCAGATATCACTTTGAAGCTGCCTTCCGTCGACCCGCAAAAGTACCATGACGCACCAACAGAGTGTATTCGTCGTGTACTTGAGATTGCTAGCGGGAGCCAGATACCACGCGGACGGCCACTTGACTTGAGTGAAGTGAAGAGTATCCGCATGGGTACGACAGTGGCGGCAAATGCTCTTTCAGAAGGAAAGGGCGAACGGTCTGCTTTGGTGATCACAAAGGGATTCCGTGATATTCTCTTGCTTGGTGACCAAGCACCGCTTGACCTCTTCGGCTTCACCGTTCCGAAGCCGATGGCGTTGTACGAGAAGGTTCTTGAGGTAGACGAGCGAGTAATCTTGGAACCTCCTCCAGACTATCCGGGAGGCAAAGTGGCCAATGTTGAACCGGGTACAAAATTTGACACAGGTATCTCGCAGCAAGTTATACGGATCATGCGAGAACCGTATTGGGGTATCATTGAAGAGCAGTTTGTGGAAATGCATGACCGTGGAATCCGAAGTGTAAGCATCTGCCTCATGCACAGTTCTGTCTATCCAAACCATGAGTTTAGACTGGCAGATCTGGCCAGGAAGGCTGGTCTCAATGTGACAGTCAGTTCCCTTCTGAATCCAAAGGTATGTCGAGTTCCCTATTGTGTTCAGAGGTTGAGCCATACTTCTGTGATGGTAAGGCTGACAGTGGTAGATTGGATTGGTCTCACGCGCCGAATCGGCTACCTTGCACGCATACATAACACCGATCATACGAAAACATGTCGAGCATTTTAGAAACTTGTTTGTCGGTCAGCAAAGGGATTCCACTCTTCCCCCATGCGAATTCATGCAGAATGATGGAACAATGGCTCATATACACGATATTGTGGGGAGCAAGGGTATCCTGTCCGGTTCGGTGGGTGGCCTGCTAGGATATGCTTCGACCTGTTATGATCGATCATCCGGCAAACCGCTCATTGGCTTTGATATGGGCGGTACATCAACAAGTAAGCGGTTTGACTGAACAACCCTGATGGTCCCTCCTTGCTGACCATGCACTAGAAATATCGCGGTTTGCGGGTGAATTCGAACGTGTAACGACAACGCTGGCCGGTAATACCATCGAGTTGCCTCAGCTAAACATCAACACTATTGCGACTGGCGGAAGTTCTCAACTATACTGGTCGAATGGGTCGGCGGAAGTAGGGCCCGACAGTGTCGGTGCACAACCTGGCCCAGCTTGTTATCGGAAAGGGGGACCCTTAACAGTCACTGATGCGAACCTGCTCTTGGGCCGCTTGGTACCAGAGTGTTTCCCCAAGGTCTGTGGACCAAATGGGGACAATGGGCTTGATATTTCAGTGACCAGAAGGATGTTCAACGGCCTGTGTTCGGATATTAACAAAAGTGCTAATTCAGAGGCAACTAAGCTGACCCCAGAGCAAGTGGCACTCAAGTTCTTGCAGATTGCAGAAGAGAATATGTGTCGCGCTATTCGCAGGCAGACAGAAACACGAGATCACGAGGCTAGTAGCCACGACCTCGTTGCATTTGGTGGTGCTGCAGGCCAGCATGCTTGCTCCATTGCATCTTCTTTGGGCATCAACCGGGTCATCCTGCATCACCGCAGCTCTATGCTATCCGCGTACGGCATGGCCTTCGGGAGTCTGGTCTCGGAACTGGAAGAGCCGCTTGAATGCGTCTTTCGCAGAGATACCATTTCTCGAATCCGGGAAATCGAGGCCTCATTACGAGTTAAGGCGGAATCCGAGCTTCGCGAACGGGGGATTGGGGATGCAGACGGCATCAAGTTCAAGGTCGAGATCCTTATGCACTATGAAGGTTCCGATACCATCATTGCGATCTCGAAACCGGAAAATGAGTTGGAGCTCACAACGAAGTTTGCAGACGTACACAAAAAGAAGTATGGCTTCATAGCAGCACGGCCGGTAGTTGCCTGCACCGTCCGATTGCGTGCAGTCGGGGTCAAGAAGCCCCCCAGTGATCTATCTCCAGCCCAGCAACTTGCACGCCTAGGGGAGTTCCGAGCTCCATCATGCGAGGCGAGGGTGATGAGTAAAGATGTCTATTTCGGGGAGCGCGGTTGGCAGCGCACTCCAGTATATCGCCTTGAAAGCTTAAGAACAGCCGACCGAATCGAAGGACCGGCCTTGATCGTCGACGATACCCAAACCATTCTCGTGACCCCGAAAGCGCAAGCAACAATTCTGAGGAGCCATGTGGTGATCGACATAGACTCGCCAACGGCACGTCTAGCCGCTCAAAAGATCGCGATTGACCCTCTTCAATTTGCAATATTCGATTATCGATTTTCATCCACGATGAAGAAGATGAGGCGAATGCTGCGGAGGACAGACATGAGCGATGAGATGAAGAAACACTTGAAGTTATCATGCGGCATCTTCTCTGCAAATAGCAGATTGATCGCCTGCGGTAGGAAGGCCTTGTTGAAGACGACCTATAGGTACAATCGCTGACCTCATCATACTACTTAGCCCCCTTCGGTCCATCGCACATCAGCACCTTGAAATGTGCCGTGCAGTCCAACCGCGGAAATTGGAAGCACAAGCTACAAGACGGAGATATTCTTGTGTTCAGGCAACCCAGTAAGTCGGATTCGAAGGGTTTCCGACAACTTGTGCGACATGACCTAACCAAGATCCAGGATTGTGCGGGAGCACTCATCCTCTCGATATTACTGTGGTCACCCCTGTATTCCATGGCGGCGTCATCGCATTCTACTGCGCGTCCAGTGGTATATATACCAATTCATCAGAGTTGATATCGAAGGAGCCCTGGCAAGAGCACGGAGAGATTATACCAGCTGAATTAGTGCAGGACGGCGCCATCAACGAAGAAAGTATCGAGAAGTATGTCCTGTCAGAGCGCAATCAACATTCTGACTGCAGTGATTCGAGCTATAAGGCCGACAATCTTGACAACCTTCGTGTCTTGGTTGACGCGAACCAGCAAGGACGGGAAGCTTTAACGAAGCTCTTGAAGGGTCAAGAAATTAATGTAATATCGGTGAGTGGCAGAGATCCCTTATCAGCGGTTGGCTGAATCCGACTAATCAATGGGTAGGCGTATGTCAAGGCTTTGGAAAGAAGGCCCGAGACCGCGGTTCGTCAGCTGTTAAGAATTGTTCACGACAAGCGTGGCGGTAGGCCGTTAGTCGCGACCGATTTGATGAGTGATGGTAGTCCCATGTGTCTGAAAATCACGGTTGATTATGACAAGGGAGAAGCCGACTTTGATTTCACTGGCACTGGTATGCTCCAAGCTTCCCACTTATGTGCTATGATACTTTCGGCTAATTATACTGTGAAGCCAGGACTAATTTTCCTGCACACGTGGCTCAAGCTGCCATAATGTACTTGTTGCATCATTGGATCCAGGGAGATCTCCGGTTCAGCCAGGGTTTACTCAATCCAATTAACATCATTCTTCCATCGCAAGCTGGAACAACGCCAATCCCTCAGTCTGGTGACGCCATCAGCCAAAGGCGGGTCGCCTCTCATCACGTTCTGGAGTTGATGTCGCAGTGCTTTGACATCTATTCCAGTGGACGTCTTCATAACCTGATGTTCAGCGTTAGGGGCCGCATTGCTCCCGATGGGACGTACATACCAGGCTTCATGCATCAAGAAACAATAGTTGGGGGGTCCTGCGCTGGTCCTGACTGGCACGGAAAAAGCGCTATGGAAGTAGGGACAACAAAGACACGAATCATTGATGCCGAATTATTGGAAAGACAGTACCCTTGCTTAGTCTGGGAATTCAGTGTCCGGCATGGCAGTGGTGGACAAGGACAGTTCTATGGTGGCGATGGATGCAATAGAGTAATTGAGTTCCTAAGGCCCGTCAGCCTGACGGTCATGTCAGAGTGTCAACCCCCAAGCTCGGATGGTTTCCACGGGGGCTGTCACGGCGAGGCTGGCGTCAATCTGTTGATCAGGAAGGCCACTTCCGACCTGGAACCAAACCGAGTTGTCGACCTTGGTCCAAAAAGCACAACCAACGTACGCAAAGGTGACACTCTGATCATTCAGACATCTGGGGGTAGTGGGTGGGGGGAACCAACTGCCAGCGATGCGAGTGTGTACAGAAGGCGGAGTCAATACGTTCTCTCTCCCAGGCCCTCTACCGCCTTGGTGACCGCAAACTCTCGCCAGCGAAACTTCGAGTACACTTATTGCGATTGCAGGTCGACTTTGGTACGCAGATATACACAGTGAACATGGCAGACATGCAGGCAGGATCCGTGCGGATAAATCACATACTATTATACCTGTACTAATACTATCAGAATGAATGTTGCTATTTTGAGGTTTACTAGGTCCTACGCTGAGTACCAACCTGGAAAGGGCTCGTCTCATATATTTAAGGTAGTACTGGGCTTTGTAAAATTACGGCTTTTCTCTGGAAGGATTGTCATGTAGTACATTGTAGTATATGACTTAGCTTGGTCTCGTCTACTCATTTGGGATTTCGAAGACATTGAGTTCTGCCGGCAGAACGATAGACTCCGCACATCAACGCGTGGGATGCCTGCGTGAGGGTAACGTTAATAGGGTATCTGAGTAGTGAGTACAGAGTAGATAAGGTATGTTGCTTGACTTCGCTTTGGCTAAGCACAATCTGAAAAAGATCTCATTGATTCCTTGCCAGTCAAAAAGATGATAACCGTAGTAGATCTGGATTGAAGGAAAATACTAGATATTAAGGCCCACTTATGGCTGGACCAGAGCCCACCGTTGATCAACAAACGCCGATCAACGCTAATGCCAAACCGGAAACCAACTCAAACGAACTCAACTTTATTGCCGCCTCAACCCCCGCCTTTTTTGTCCTCCACACTGTTAAAGCAGCGTCACCACCAGCATTTAACTAGCATTCGATATCAAACAGTGTGTCCACCACAATGGACCATCCGCCCCTCCCATCCGAAGCTGATACAACATTACACTCTACAGTTTCGACTCTCCTTCATCCCTCACTTACTTCTGTCGCTGAAAACGCGTCGACCCTAGCTGCCCACCAGGACCCGCACCTACTTCCAACCCACCGACAAGGCCAAGTGGGCATTGACGATGACTCGCTCCACGGTCTACAATGCGCCGTTGAAGAGCTTGACTATACTCAACAAGCTCATCAGTCTCATCATCAATACCATCATCAACAACCTCATCTTCAATCTCTCGTAAAACGACCCGACCAACATGTCGACATCCGCACCATTCTTGATCCTCCGAACCTTGATGCATGGCGAGAACGGCTTTTCAATGTCGATGAGATGATAACTCTAAGTGAGGAGCAGTGCGTATTTTCACTTTCCTGGAGATACAATGCCCTTATTGACAAGTCTCAGATTCCTTACATACTTCCCACACATCGACAACGTCTACTCCCACCGGTCAACTCAACACTACAAACGCAAACCGCTGATTTCCCACTACTGGGACTGTCGCCTGAAAGGTCGACCTCCAGGGACACCGAAATCTAATGATCCCAACAAAAAGAAACGTAAGCGTACTGCCCGCCAGCGGGATCTCTGTGATGTAAAAATCAAGATCACAGAGTACTTCCCGGGCCACGATGTTATGGGGTCAGATCTAGGTGTCCTTGATGGACTTGGGGTCCCCGGCCCAGTACTCCAGGAGTCTGCTGTCAGAGAGGAACAACAGGCTCAAGGCCAGCAGTTTGGGTTGTTAACGCCGAGCCTGAACCCACCTCTACCAGAGGGCCATCCAGGGGTCAACGGCCAGAGGTATTTTACTATCCAGCGAGTAAATGGGAATGGTGCGAACGGGAAGAACGACGGTGTGAGTGGGGGTCATCGTCATACGCTGGAGGATAGTGACCGCGTGAAGAAGAATAGTGTGCAGCGGTTCTTATTGCAGGAGGTGAAGAAGGAGAAGAGATCACTAAATGTAAGTTCGTTTCTATCTTCTTCTTGATTGATCCTGGCACAAGCGTGTTACGTCATTCGGCGGAGAAGTGCCTATCGCCAACTATCTTCCCCGCTCGTGAACTGCACCTTCTCTTCCCATCCATTATGCTCCGAAGATCCATTCTTGTGTTGAAATCATTGCTGTTTGGCAATATATCCAAGCGTGCTCCCTCTGCGGTCAGGACTCGATTGATTAATATTCCTTCTAATCACCACCGCGCACAGACTAGAGTAATGGCTACCCAAACTCAAATTCAGAAACAGTACCATACCAAAGCCACCGGCCTGGCTGCCCAGACAGTCGCGCACCGCTCACAAGAAAATGAACTGAAGTTGTATGGAAGTTGCTTTTGGTACGTTCACTCTAGTTTATATGCATATATACATCGCCAGCGCTGACCACTGCTAGCCCTTTCGTACAGCGCGTATGGGTTGCCCTTGAGATCAAGGGAATCCCCTACCAGTATATTGAAGTTGACCCCTACAAGAAGCCCCAGTCATTGCTGGACGTGAACCCCAGGGGACTTGTTCCAGCCTTGCGGCACGGGGATTGGGGCTCATACGAGAGCTCCGTATTGCTGGAATACGTATGACTCTAACCCTGCCACTGAACCAACTTGATCCAATCCTAACATGCTTTAGTTGGAGGACCTGAATGTTGGGACACCGTTGCTCCCACCCGGAGACGCCAAGCTGAGGGCGCATTGCCGACTATGGACAGATTTTGTATGCACCCGTGCTTCTCATCCCTTTCACTTCTGACAATCACAGATCAACCGCCACATCGTCCCAAACTTCTATCGTGTTCTTCAAGAGCAAGACACTCAGAAGCAAATAGCCAATGCACAGGAGCTCCGAGATGCATTCAACACACTAGTCGGCGCCGCAGATGCGCAGGGCCCGTTCTTTCTGGGCACTCAGATCTCATTCGTTGATGTCCAGGTCGCCCCTTGGGTTATCCGCTTGCGCCGCGCCTTGAAGCCTTATCGTGGGTGGCCAGACCCGGAGCCTGGTAGTCGCTGGGGAGCATGGGTCGATGCTATTGAGAACAATGAGCACATCCAGGCAACCACGAGCACCGATGAGCTCTATCTGGATAGTTATGAGCGATACGCTCGTAAGTGGATTGCTGATACAACGCGATCACAAGCTGACGTCTTTAGAAAACCGTCCAAACACGTCCCAGGTTGCCAATGCGATCAACTCCGGAAGGGGCCTTCCCTAGCTTGTTGCGGGTCACTGCTATACCATCTAGCATCTTAATACTATTCTGAGCAGCGACCTGGAGTCGCGTCCCACCAACACAGACAGGCGCAATGCGTCAATCCTGGTGAAGGGATAGCTGTTTCGTTTTCGTAGTCTAGCCTCCACGGGCACCCCTATGGCCCATTCTAAACCCGCCACTTCCGCTGCTATCAGGGCCACGAGGACTGCGGATCGGCTGCCTCGGCGATTGCGAATCATCCTCCCTTCGGACACTGCCCTGCTTCTCCCTCCGCGGCCCAAAGCTCGAGTTCGGTTTAGGAGACCCCGGATCGTAGAGCTGCTTAGACTTTCCGGATGCAGCAGACGAGTCCCGCTTGTCACGGTTGTTGTCTCGCCCATTCCCACGGCTTCTCCCTTTGCCTCGGCCCTCGTGTTGTTTAGGCGGGGTAGCACTGCGTGGCGACGACGCGCCGGAAGTAGGGGCAGACGGGCTACCGAACAGCCTCTCCCGGACTTCTTCATATTTGCGTTGCTTCTCTTCCAGATTGCGCAGCGCAATAGCCTGCCGCTCCTCAGGTGTGGGCTGAGGCGGCCTATCCTCATCAGAGTCGTCATCCTCGTTCAACCCCAATCTTCTCATACCGGCGCTGGCAGCGTCTACAGAAGATGATTGTCGCGTAGCTATTTGTGGGTTGCGACTGAGAACAGTGACGGTGGGTTTGAATTCCTGCTTGAGCGGGACATTCGACCGCGCCTCTAGATAGTGAAACGTCTGAGGTGATTCTCTGTAGCGGGAAACGGTCAGGCAACATCCCGCATAGTCATAATGTGGTATACATACGCCTCGGCCCATAGCTGGCGGTTAAATTCGGCCTGTTGGGCTCGGCGCTGGGCCTTGGTGACTTTCGAGGAGACTTTCTTCTCCTGCGGAGGCGGGGCGGATTCTGCAGCGAACGACTATGAGAGCGATTAGCCAGGGGATTGAGATAGTCGCACAGCGGCATGCAGAGGTAGTGGTGCACATACATCAGCTTGACTCTCCCAGTCCTCCTCCCAGGCGTCGGGGCCACTTGAGGGCTTTGCGCTCATGGCCAAGGGATATATCGCTATAGCGCGTAAAACAGGTTCTGAACAAGTGAACGACGTGACCCAGAGTCAGTGGGGTCTAGTAAGTAAACCAAAAAGAACAAGTCCAATGTATTAGCCGGGTGGCTTAGTTTGAAGGAGAGAAAGACCGAAGGGTAAGTAAGACGAGGGGAAGAAAATCGTCTAGTTGGAAGAGGAGTTCAGAAAAGCGGAGGAAAATGGCGGTTGCCGCCTTGTGCTTAGTTAAGATCGCCGACCTCAACTTATCCCCGATCCTACATTTCCATCTCAACTGCACATCAACGAATTGTCTCGCTTTGTTGTTTTCTATTGCAGCTATTGCTTGATTGATTGGCTTACATTACCTACTTGATAGAATCGTATATCATGGCTACCGGTTTGTGCTCATACCAGCTCCTCCACACAGTTCCCCGCTGCCATCACATACAACCAACCTCCACCTGTCTCCCCCACCACCCACACACCTCATTAACCAACCATCACAGACCCAGACGGCGACTCTCAAATGGCCTCCTCCCCGGAATCATCCCACGGCCTCTCCGAAGACTCTCACCCGGGTACCCGCACCCCAACCAACAAGCTCACCAACCCGCGTCCTCCTCCCTTCGGCGGCTCAGAACTCTCCCCGCCCGGCTCTCAAACACAAACCGCTACTCTGAACACCCAGGGACAGATGGCCTTTAACCAGAGCCTAATTGACTCTCCGCTCGCGACGCAGACAACTCAGCAGGTACAGCAACAGCAACAGCAGGCACAGCAGATGGATGCGCCGGGCGCGGCGTGGATGAATAAAAGGGCAGAGGAGGAGTATCAGCGCGCGATGGAGTTCGTGGTTGATCATGATTTCAATCTGGGTATGTTGTTGATATAAGGTCTTCCATGGCTGAGTTGGTAAGGTTTAGGTTGGGATGTGCTAATCATTGGATGGTATAGATGAATTCGGAGATCCGTTTGATGAGAGGGATGTTGAGGAGAAGTTGTTTTGAGGGTGATTCTTGCATTGTGTGGGTATAGCGGTGGTGTTTGGGGAGTTGGTGGTTTCTTTTCTCTCTTTTACGCTTGTGATTTGTGATTTGGGGAGTGAGGGTGTATGCATGAGTTATGAGCATGAGATATGAGATTATTGCATCTGTTTGCTGGTTCTTTTGGTTCTTACAAAGGGGGTATGGGTGCTGAGAGGGTTAGTAATGATGGAATCCGGCCAAGGCCTCTTCAATTGTATTGACTTCGTAGGAATAGCTAAGGACTTGGAAGGCAGGCTTGCGTGGCTAGCAACACACTGCAGTATATCATGTCTGTCTACCTCTCTCTATCCCATAGAACATATCAACGAAGCCAACAGAACACAAACTAAGCGCACCTACCCGCAACACAAACCCTTCCAACTCCCTACTCGCCCCCGAAGCCGTACCTCGAGCGCCTCAAAGCTCGGTGGCTCAAATAAAAACATAACGAGCATCGATACTAGGATTTGCCTTCATCTGTCTCACACCATTCATCTCGATGTCTAGCACGACCACGGGTCCTTTCTCTATTTGATCCGAGATTGTTCTTTTGCTCGTCACATACTGGTCCCCACTGAAGGTGGCATGTTCCACGAAGGCACTCTGAGATATGAGGTCCTCGAACATCGGCTTGTCTATAAAGAAGTAGCTCTTGCCATGGATTTCGTCGACCCATGGTGCGCGGGTCGGGGGAGTGGGTGGGAAGGGAGAGACTCGCTGGGTGGAATTTGACTCCATGGGTGATTGGGGTTGGTTGTGTGTGGGTGGTTTAGTTTAGTATATGATATTGGTGACTACTATCACAAGGAGGGAAAGGGGTCCAGATGTAGAGGGGCTGTGGCGGCCGAGCATCATATTCGGCTAGCGGCATATGCTCGTCCATCACATGGTGTTCTGCGTGTTAGCATGGGTTGATTGGCTGTCATTATGGTTAGCTTGTGCGTTATCTAGCAAGCTGGGAGCAGTGGTTATAGTTGCAAAGACTGCTACTAGACCTTTCTGGTGAGATGAGCAGACCGCATTTACTTACGTTGGTATCGATATACTGATGATTATCATATAATATACTCGAAATATATCATCTAGAACCAAGGACTGTATATAGAATCGAAACAAGATGTTTATCAAGAGTATCTCATGTGAGAATCACATTGATAAATCTCAAATAAAGACACAGATGAACATTATCATAGAAAGAAGATACCCTTCATGCAGACATCCAGCTATATCCTAAAACAAACATGCATTTCTATTCCAAAACCCAATACAAACCAAACAAGCAACAAGTATAGCCCTAACCCCAACATAAAACTCCATCAATGTCCCATCACACATAACCATAACCCGAGAAAGGAAAGACCAGTCCATAAACCCTACACCGGCGACGTATTACTCGCAATCTTGATGCCATTATCTCTCGCCATCCAATGCAAATCCCTTAGTCGTAATTGGCGCATGTATATCCTCTGCTCAGGAGGGAAGTCAAGATTCCTCTCCTCACTGTAGAACCCATTGGTCGCAAGGTAATGGATAGAGTATCCGAAGACAGAGACTACCACACAGCCGAGGATGACGAAGAAGATGATGGCTTCCTTGGCGATGTAGACCATTTTGGTTGATTTTTTGTGTGGGAGGGAGAGGTGGTGGTGCACGAGGCAGATAGTAGTGGGAACTGTCAAAGGTGAGGGTTAGAGATTGCCAGTGTTTAGGGTGAGTGCGTGGGAGACTCACTGTTTTGTGATAGTACGTATATAGTCGTATTTTAATAAATATGGAAATATTCCAGTTGAAGTATAACCCTCTCAGAGGTATAGAAGTAGCAGTAGCGATATAGATAGAAAAAACGTAACGAGCGACTGCACACTGAATCCAGACAGATGTATAGGTAGAGAAAGAAGGACAATAGTTGAAGGACGAAAGAATAAAACCCTGCTTCTCTCCATCTATCCTACCTCTCCTGCTCACCTCTTTATACCCTCCCATCACCCAATTCCTCTAATTCTCATCGTGAAAACAAACCCTATCGAAAGATCTATTCTGAGGTATAGATATCGCACCATCTCAAAACGGGTATAGCGTATGGCCCCTATGATGTCATTAGCGAGTGGGCCAATCATATGCCTCTAATTCTCATGCCGATTGGGTTTAGCGTGAACATTATTATAACTCTGGAGGGTATATCAGAGCTGGAATGCCCCGTTGATAGGATGCGGACTTTGTTAGACGTATCTGATGTTCGGGATTTGGTTGGTGAGGGGGATTGGGTATGTACGCGTCCCTACTTTTATCGTGTTAAGTGCATGGCTCGGCGTCAAGCTAAGGCTACGTACATCCTACCTATACCCAGATGACTACTGATAAAGTCCTTTTACCTGCAAAGCTGATCAATCAATCACACCAATCTTTGTTCGTTTTATTCATTTGGTGCAATGTTAGCACTATGCAGTTAATAAGTACAGTAAACATCTCCCCATCTCTAACCGCATCTCCAACCATCTAAATCACCATCAACACCACCTAAATAACACCATCCGTAACCAATCAACCCACATCAAAAACCCTTACAACCCCTTCCCATGCTTCTTCTCCGCCTCCCTATTCTTGAAGGGAAACCCCGTGGTCCTCTTATCCGCCCCGGTCTTCCGACTAATCTTCCCATTACTGCTGGCAAAAAGCGCACACCAGATTCCCAACGAAGCAAGCGCCCCGGACACCACCATCCCGACCCCAAACGCCAATTGGCCCTTATCCGCGAACCAGGCGTACGCATACCCGGCCGAAATAAAGTGGAAGATGGTGGTCACTTGCATCGTCGGCACCGCGTAGGGCGCCTTGGGATCAGAGTCATCGGTTGTGACGGGATCGGTGATGGACGCCGTGAGGGGGATGGAGCCGGTCAGCATGACGGTTAGGATGGCGATTGTGAGGAGGCTCATGCCCAGGCAGCGAGAGAGGTAGGTTTCAATTGCTGTGATGATGTTAGTTTGGCTTACTGGGAGTGGTGATATGTGAAGGGGAGGGTAGGTACAGGATGGCTGTCTGCTTTCTTGTTCCAGCATTGTGGTCATCATTTCGGGCACGGCGATTAGAGCGACGCTCTGGAGGGAGAGCCAGCCCGCTGTTGAGTAAGTGTAGGCGTAGAATACCTTTTGTTCATGGCGTTAGCCTATGAAGTGGTTGGAGGGTTGTAGGGGGATGGTTTAGCTTACGTCCATGGTTGTAGATCTGATATGGTTCTGATTGTGGTTCGTGATAAATTGTAAGTATTAACGTTAAATTGAAATTGAGTAAAGGAACCAACAATTGAAGAAGTAGCTGAGAACTGCCGAGCGATACCTGTCTTATAAGGTAGAGCTCGTGAGGTCATTGCTAGCTCAAGCGCCCATGATGTCATTCATTCCCAGTTGGCAGATCTACGGCTGACTCATCCAGCGCAGCAATCCAGGCACCGTTGCTTTATTATTCAATCCGGGTTTGATTGAATGCAGGGATTATTGCGATGTGGAATGGATTGAAAGTGTTGGCTGTGTGATGGTGTTCTGACTGACTGGTCTCGTGAACGATGTTGGTGTCCCGTTCGGCAACGGTAGAGCCAAGATCTTAAGGCTACTTAATCTGCGATGATATGCAGTTCCACGTCATTAGACTGTCTTTGAGCCTATTGGCCTGGGAATGGAATTTATTTTAGCTACATGGATTTGGAATGATTATCAGTCACATCTAACTATGGACTTGGCCATTCTACGAACTCCATTGAGAACTGGTCAGTCGAAGAGTATGCTTTTGAATTAAATTCTAATCATTTATTCATGATGATAAGCCAATATCAACGCCTTCGTACACCGATATATGTAGAGTCAAAATGCATGTCCCGCGAGATCATTTCCTTCCTAGTTAATGTTGCTCTTGCGCAGGTATCTGGCGAAACTGTGATCCGCATCCGAAGGAGCGCTCTGATCTGCCAGCGCATCCTTGTACCGCTGTGAGAGTCCCTCATCGTTACCCGCTGGGGGAGCACCGCCATATCCATCTTCATCGGAATCGTCATCGTCGTCGAACCCTCCCTGGCCAGCCGAATCTTCTGCCTCTTCTTCCGCTTCACTGACGGTCTCGGCTTCGTCCTTGCGCTGACGACTAGAGCTGGAGACGCTCATATCCTTCATCAGCTTGCCCAGCTCCAACTCCCGTTGGGCAGCCTTGGTCTCCTCGCGTTCCTTCTTCTTGCGCTCCAGCTCCGGCTTGTAGTCACGCTCGAACTCCTGGCGCTTCTCTTCCACGGCAGCGAAAAACTCATCAATACCATCACCCGTCATGGAACTCACACCAACGACGTTCAAGTGACGGTAAAACTCCTCCAGCATCAAGCTCATGCTGTTCAGTAGCGATCCCATGTATCCACTTCCAGCGCCGAAGCCACCGGCTCCACCCTCTGCACCAAACGCACCCGACTCTTCTTCTTCCCGCAGCGCCTGCTGGAACGCATCGAAGTCGGACATCCATTCCTTGGCAAACTCGGCATCCTGCACGTCGGTCTTGTTGAAGACAAGGATCATCGGCAGCTTGGTCTTGTACAAGATACTGCAGGCGTAGAGCATGTTGCTCATGAATGTGCTGGTGGAGCTGGTGCGGGGGGTATCAATGACATAGGCGATGACGGTAGGGAAGGAAGATGCCAGGGTCTCGAGGAGAATGCTTCCAGATGCACTCCATACGAACACCTCAATCTGTCCAGGAGTGTCGACGAGGATGTGCTCAATGGGCTTGGCGGAGGGGTTGCTCGGGTTCGGAGCGGTGCGCTTCTCCAACAGGGCGATGATCTGGTCGACCTTCGTAGCGAATAAGTTGAGGGAGGTGAGAATGCCGCCGTTGGGGCCGAGGTTGTACTGCTTCATGACTTCTCTGTAGTTGATGGAGTCGCGGATGTCAATGTTGCTCTCGAAGGGAACGGAGTAGACGGCGGGGTCCAGGTTCAGCACGTAGGGAACCTTCTTCTTCGAGTGGAGATGCGAGTTAATTCTCTGCATGAAAGTCGTCTTTCCGGAGCCTAGGTAAGAGAGCTCGTCAGAAGATGAAATTGAGATGGGAGAGCAGTATCGACATACCTGCCATGCCGACGCAGACGACGGCCACCGGTGATTGCGTCATGATGAAAGAATTGTAACGGCAAAGCTATCAAGCTCAACAGTGATTTATGTGAAGCTCGACAAGCTAAAAGCTTCAGACAAGTCCGGATAGGATGGTGTTGAGGGCGAACAAGTGAAGCGGGGAGCCGAAGAAAAAGGAAAATGTTGCGTCGCGGGGATGGAGAGATCGGCTCCGGTGGAGTCTGGACCGCCCAGACGTCATTCCGTCCGCAGCCTTTTCTTCGCTTCTTCCTCATTTCTCTTTCCTCAGCAGCTCAACCATCACAATGACACTCGAGGATTTCGAAAAATCGCTAGCGGAGGAGCAGGAACAAAGACGTGAGCAGAGCGACAGGAGTCGGCATCGCCATCACCGCGACCGTGATCGTGACCGTGACCGTGACCGTGACCGCAGCCGAGAGCGCAGACACCACCACCGCCGTCACCGCTCGTCCAGGTCGAGAGAGCGCGACCATGAGAGACGCCGGGATTCGCGGCGTAGCGAAGACGACGGAAATCGTCATAAGCGATCGCGCCACTCGACCGACCATGGAGATGATCGTGATCATGCACACAAGCGCCGACACCGCGACAGCAGAGATGAGACGGACGCGCCTGCCCCGGCGGAGGAAGTCGTACAGGAAGAGCCTACGCGCATGAAGAGAGATGCCTGGATGCAGCCGGATGGACTCGATGTCGACTACGTTCAGCGACGCAATACGACGCGCTTGGAAGAGGAACCAAAGCCGAAGATGCTGCAGGCAGACTTTGAGCTTAAGATCCACGGCAAGGAGCTCAACACCCATTTACACGATTTGAAGGAGGGCAAAGTGCTGGAGGAGATTGAAGAACAACCAGCGCAGCATGAGGTGGACTATACGTTTGGTGATGACGGTGCTCAGTGGAGAATGACTAGGCTCAAGGCCGTTTATCGGGAGGCAGAAGAGACTGGCAAATCGGTCGAGGAGGTCGCCTTGAACCGGTTTGGAGACCTACGATCGTTTGATGATGCACGGGAGGAAGAAGCAGAACTGGACCGCCGCGAACGGTACGGTGAAGGTTACGTGGGCAAGGAGAAGCCTACGGGTGAACTTTTCCAGGAGAGAAAGCTGGAGGAGAATGTCCACCGCGATTCCCATGAAAATCTTCGCAGCCCAGGCAAGGAACTTGATGCCCAGGGTCAAGGCAAGACAATGGAAACTGTGCCACCACCAAACACGACACAACATCTGGATCTGACGGCACTCAACCGATTGAAGGCTCAAATGATGAAAGCCAAGCTCAAGCGCGCGCCAGATGCAGCAGAGCTCGAAGAGCGCTATAATGCAGCCGCAGCTGCCATGTCAAACCGGAAAGAATCCGATGTGGTTGTTCTGGGCGTCATGGAGAACCGGATGCTGGCGGGCACTCGGAACGAAGTGAAGGCGGTTGAAAACCGGCGCGGCCGTGAACGTGGCAAGGTAGAGGAAAACGACGAAATGACAATTGAGGACATGGTTCAGGAAGAGCGTCGCACCCGGGGGCAATTTGGAGGCGACGGTCGACGGATGGCGGAGCGAATTGCCAAAGACTCGAAATTTGAGGTGAGTACATTACCAAAATACTCACGAATACAATGCTAACGTAGACAGAATGACCTGGAATACATGGACGACAATGCCTCCAAGCTGGCCAAACGTGTGCACCGATCCGAGATCGACATCAAGAACATCACCATCAACGAGCTGCAAAAGATGAACCGCATCCTCGACAACTGTCCTCTCTGCCACCACGAGGACACGAATACGCCGCCCGTTGCACCCGTAGTGGCATTAGCAACGCGGGTATTCCTCACTCTTCCCACGGAGCCCGAGCTCAACGAGGGCTGTGCCACCATTGTTCCCATCCAGCACCGCACGAACCTACTCGAGTGCGATGACGATGAATGGGAAGAAATCCGAAACTTCATGAAGAGTCTAACCCGCATGTATCATGACCAGGGTCGCGACGTGATCTTCTACGAGAACGCAGCTCAGCCGCATCGCAAGCGACATGCAGCCATGGAAGTGGTCCCTCTGCCCTACAGTCTCGGAGAGACATCTCCGGCCTTCTTCAAGGAAGCCATCCTCTCCTCGGACGCAGAGTGGTCCCAGCACCGCAAGCTGATCGACACCCTAGCCAAGTCCAAGCAAGGTATGGGACGGAGTGCATTCCGGCGGTCGATTGCGCGGGAAATGCCCTACTTCCATGTATGGTTTGAGCTAGACGGCGGACTGGGCCATGTGGTGGAGGATGAGAACCGCTGGCCTCGGGGGGATCTTTTCGCCCGAGAAGTCATCGGAGGAATGCTGGATCTGGCGCCGGATGTGATTAAGCGGCAGGGACGCTGGCATCGCGGTGGAGATCGGCGGGTGGCTGGCTTTCAGAAGCGATGGAGGAAGTTCGACTGGACACGCGTGTTGGTGGAGGGCGCACCCTAAATTCTGGTGGAGTTTGTTACTTAGTTAGTCTGTATAATGAGGGCGCTTCGTATGACTCACTCAGTCATACTTAACTATAGCCATTGATGTCTCTATATACTCTACATCGCACCAACCGGAGATGAAGCCGAAGTGTCAACTCGATAACGGGAGCGGGGCCGTGGGGGTTATTTCCCTATCTCTGTTCTGTATAGACTGTTATCCTTCAAGTCTTCTCTAATTCTTTCTTTCCTATCTGGCATTTACTCGCAGTCCTCTTCTCTCAGTAATCCAAACACTGTAAGCCAATTCCCGTTCCCCAAATAGTAATCTCCTCGTGGAGTCCCACCCCCACTCGGTATATAACCGCCCGAGGATCTATCTTCGGCAACCCCCACGACATTTACCTCTCTCCAATACTTCTCTCACTTACCTTCCTCCCCTCTACTCTCTAACGAAAACCCATAATCAGTCAGTTACACAAACAAAAGAACAATGGGCTCCAGCGACCCCAAACCCAAGGTCCTCCTCCTCGGAGACATCATCCAGTACGTTTACACTAACCCATCAATCACATCATCATCATCATCATCCCCGCACCCAAACACTACCCCTCCAAACAACCAACCCACCACCACATACTAACAAGAATAATCTCTACCAGCGCCCACAAAACCTGGTCCTCCCTCTCCGACATCGCCGACCTAATCCGCCCAACAGCCACGAATCGCACCGAATTCATCCAAGAATGCCAATCGGGCGCCCTGGACGGCGTCATCGCCGCCTACCGCACCTTCGACAGCGTGAAAATCACCGGTCTGGTCGACGAGGAACTCGTCAATGCGTTGCCTAAGTCGTTGGTTTATTTGGCTCATTGCGGTATGCTCATCCCTCCCTAACATACAATACACTATAAACCCTCCAGACTCCACTATTGTAAAAAATATACTAAGGAAATGATTGAATGCAGGAGCCGGCTACGATCAAATCGACCCGCACGCATGCAGCGCACGATCCCCAACCCCCATCCGAATCTCCAACGTCCCCACAGCCGTGGACGACGCCACCGCCGATGTAAACATGTTCCTGATCATCGGAGCACTGCGGAACTTCAACGCGGGCATGCACGCCCTCCGCGAGGGCAAGTGGCGGGGCCAGCCTGCGCCGCGACTGGGACATGATCCGCAGGGTAAGGTGCTGGGGATTCTGGGGATGGGAGGGATCGGGAGGAATTTGAAGAAGAAGGCGGAGGCGTTTGGGATGCAGGTGATTTATCATAATCGGAGGAAGCTGAGTGAGGAGTTGGCGGATGGGGCGAGGTATGTGAGTTTTGATGAGTTGTTGGCGGAGAGCGATGTGGTTAGTTTGAATTTGCCGTTGAATGTGAGTATCCTTCATACACTCTTTTTTTTGTGGCCTTTTGGGTGGTTTCGATTGAGGGTTATGTGCTGACGATGGATAGAAACATACCCGCCATATTATCAGCACGGCTGAGTTCGCCAAGATGAAGGATGGTGTCGTGGTTGTTAATACTGCGCGCGGTGCTGTTATGGATGAGGAGGCGCTCGTGCAGGCGCTTGATAGTGGGAAGGTGTATTCGGCTGGACTGGATGTCTTTGAGGAGGAGCCGACGGTACATCCGGGTTTGGTCCGCAATCCGAATGTCTTGTTGGTGCCGCATATGGGTACTTGGACTGTTGAGGTGGGTGTTCCATTACTAATCATAATCGTGGTGATCTATCTCAGTACTAATGCTATGGCTACAGACGCAAACTGGCATGGAGGAGTGGGCGATTGAGAATGTCCGCATGGCACTGGAGACGGGCAAGTTGAAGAGTCCGATCCCAGAGCAGGCGGATCTATGAATACCATAGAGATTGTACACAGTACATACACTAGACTACGATAGAGGGTGCCAGTCGCAGGTGCATATATACAAGATGTTCATTATTCATTCTTCTGCAAAAAAAGACTCGCAGCTTGTCAGGTCATCCCCATTCAAGCAGGCCAATTGAGCCATGATATAGATAGATAATCGACAAGAATGTAAACCACCACCTTATCAGCAATGCAGCCGTAATAACGCCATGATAACTGCCATCCAGCTGCAGCGAAACTGAAGCGAATCAACTCCGGAGTCGTGATGCGACGGCTTCCCCGTATGTCCGCAGTCCGGGAGAGAGAGAAGCATGGCCCACCAGCCGGTTCCAACCAATCTGGGCCAGACTTGGGGAAAATGTGAACAATAAGCTGGCAACAATGAATAAGCAAAGCAAAGTAAAGAGAAAGGAAAATCTAGTTAAACATCATCAAAGGTAGTCGCCAATCGCTTTTTCATATTACAGGTCGCAAATAGATATCGTCAGTGCATGCCAGCCGGCTCGGATCTACTCCCGCGAGACAATCCAGGACCGAACCACCATGCCGCATATGCGCTTGATCACCTGGGTGGTGCCTTTGCCGCCCGCTTCCTGCTCCAGGAACTTCTGCGCCACGTACAGCTTCGCCCCGGCGTCCTTCTCGTTCGTCGTAATTGGTTGCGGGAAGCTGCGCGGGAAGTCTGCCCACCGCTGGCCCAGATGCCGGGCAATGGCAATCGAGTAGATCACGTCACGGTTCTCAAAGGTATCCAGCAAGGTACGGCACCGTGCGAGCGTGTCATCGATCTCCTTGGCCGAGCTCGCTTCGTTATCGTGCAGCGTCAAGAAGTGTCCGATTGAGCTCCAGAAATCCAACGACCGCTGCGTCAGCTGATCGGGCAACAAAGGAGGGTTGGCCGCTGGTTCCCGGGTTGGAAACTGCGCCAGCGGGTTCGAGTCCAGGTGTTCTCCCGTGATCATCGACTCAATGACGTCCAACCGCTTGGCAGCAGCCAAAAGATCGAATTCTGGTTGAGTTCCCGTAGAGACATTCATCACATGGCGACACAAAGTCATGGAGCTCCAGACGACCGACGCTTCGAAGCTCTCCAACCGCGCCAGCACATTGGGATCGCCCAGGTTGGGATCATTGAACGCATCGATCAACGCAGAGTACTCAGCCATGAGCTGCGCGTTGGCCAAAAGATGTGTCAATGCCTTCTCCTGGAACCACCGAGTCTCGAAGAACTTGTCAATGGCGGGGGCGTATGTCGCCAGGAAGACCGCCTGAATTTCTTCCAGACGGTTTGGCGGGAGGGACGTAATCGGGTGAGGGGGAGGGGGTGGAATGCCGCGTAGTGCGAGAAGGTCGCTGATCTGAACTTGTTTTACTGCTCACAGTTAACAGACGTACCGCAAAACACTCTTGGATGAAGCTTACATCTGACGTTGGTCGGCTCTGACGGGGTAGCGCTGGTGCTTGTCATGGCGGGATTGACCGTCGGCTGCAGACCTCCCTCCACGGCATGCTGAATGCTGGCCATGTTGTTATTGTTGTTCACGTCCAGCGATGGGTCAATTGCAGTGCCGTAATCGTAGCGTTCACTCGGCGGGGCAGGCGACTCAGACGGGGCAAACGGTTGAGAGGCAGCTGGCATGTAACCCGGAGGCGCAGCGGGATATGAAGTGGAGGGATCCTGAGGATTGACCACCAAGGAAGGATGAGGATTGGGAGCAGGCTGAATGGCGGAAGGCGTGGGTTGCTGCTTAAACACGGGGTCGTAACCTAAGCATTCACGCTTGCTCTTGACACAGTTGCGGCAGACAGGATGCCCTTCGTCACACTAGAAATAACAGTCAGTGGCAAGACTCAGCCGACAGAGAGTGGTCTGCTAGAGCTTTGGAAAATAATGAAACAGAAGAATAAGCACGAGGAAGGAGGTTGAGGGATGGCAGCGAAAAAAGGGCAGCGCAGGCAGGCGGGGAGCACAGCGATAGGCGAGTGGGCGCAAACAACAACAAGCGACCGGCGGGGTTGCTGCTGCACAAGCGAAAGGCCCGCCCCTCCGCCATTCCTTCCTCTCCCCGCCTCTCTGTGCCTCTTTAAACTCAACTGCATCCCCCTTTTCTCTCCCTCCAATCCCGTCGCAATTATTGCTGAGGGGTCGAATTTTCTTCTGTCATATTTTGCTGGTACGTACCTTGATTCTTCGCTTACGACAGGTGAGACACCCCGTCTTGGTCCGACGTTTCACCTCCTTCTTATGCCGTCCGCCCGACAACAGCTTGTTGGGATCTCCCGGTAGCTGATAGCGCATCTGCGCGTTTGCATTCATGCCCATTTGCCCAACATTGGTAGGGTATCCGGTCATGTACTGGCCCACTGACGGCATCGGAGGCATATTGGATGGCATCGGTGAGCCAATAGGTGCCTGGGGGATCTGCGACGATTGTCCCGAAATGGCATGATGATCCATGGGCTGCATCGAAGGCGCATTCATTGAGGGGGAATGGCTCTGATGGTTGTGGTACATGTCCGATCCTTGTTGCGGCGGCTGTTGCTGCTGCTGATACTGATGCGGCTGTGGCTGCCCCGGCGTATATTGCTGCGGCTGCTGCGACGGTGTATGTTGTGGCGCAGGCGTAGACTGATGGGAAGGTGAATGTGAATGCTGCGGTGGCTGCGCATATTGCTGATGATATGGCTGCTGCGGTTGGGGGGTCTGACCCGGCGTCGTCTGCTGCTGCCCTGGCTGCGGCTGATGTTGTTGCTGCAGTGGTTGCGACTGTTGCTGGGCTGGCTGTTGCAGCGGGGTGCCATTCACAGGAGACTGATAAGTAGGAGCAGGCGTAGATGACTGTCCGGATTGCTCAGTAAAATCAAAGCTGGATGTTCCTGGCCCTGAATGCGTAGGCTCCGACACATGACCTTCATTGGTCAACGACTTGGTGTCAGGAAAGGAAAAGTCAGGCTCTCCGCCCGGCAAATGCCCATCTGCAGCCGGCAGTGTGGTGTCCAGTGGTGGCAGCGAGGTGTCAATGGGCGGCAAGGAGGGTATTGTCGCATCGATCGGGGGCAGCGAATGATCAAGGTTGGGTAGGTGATCGTCCATTGCCGGCATAGTAGAATCGATCGGAGGCAGAGATGTGTCTATCGGTGGAAGAGAATGGTCTGTCGTTGTCGACTGCGTGGTCTCAACAGGTGGTAATTCGGTCGATTCAGGAGCCGGGTTAGGCGGCTCGCCCGACGTGTTCGTCGGCTCTGTAGTGTCGGCCATCTCAACGGTGAAGATTATTCACTTGGGAGCTCGAGAACACTGGAAAAATAAATGTTGAATAGGATCAAACCGACAGTGAGATGAGGACTTGTCGAGGACACGTAGAATTCTGGGGCTGAAAGAACTTGCAGGGGTGCAACGATCGCGAGGTGCTATTTTCTCTAGTCTGGAAGACAGGCGTGTTAGTGACCAGACCTCGGCCCAGAAATTCCATGCACCCTCAAAAGCACCGCAACTGCCGCCCGAAGTGGTATCTGGCTGTGAATGTAAGGGACCGTCAACGGGTTCCGGCGTCTGGGTTTGCGCATGGTCGCGACGGAGTGAGCTGCTGTTGATGCTCCACGGCTTGACCGCGCATCGGAGGACTTTCAGAGGCCACGACTCTCGAGTCGATGGTCAGAAACTCAACGGAGCAGTCTGCAGGATGGTCTTTCTCGAAATTTGCAGATCCGAGGGCAGTGCTGGTATCGGAAGCCAGGTGACGTTGAATGCGACCGTCAGGGAATTCCCTCCATGTCGCCCAAACGTGGCACTTCAACGGCGCAACCACCACAGACGTTTGCCATCTCGTAACATCCAACGGCCATCCCGGGCCTTCATTTCTTTTCTGCGAGCGTCGACTCTTGTGCGAGCGGCCAAATCCCCAACTGGAGAAGGGTAGGCAGCGGAGTTGGGCGGGCGCGTTTCGGGAGGCAGGCAGATCGGGGCAGGCAAATGGGAAAGAAGCTCTCGTTAACTTACCATGCACTGGGCCAGATAAGCGAAAAGAAGCGAGCCGAATGACTATAGCACCAAAACACGCAATTCGGCACCAGACAGTCTCCGCATTAGGGGTGGGGGTTGGAGCTGGGATTGCGATTAAAATTGTTGTTGCGCCCGCAAAAGAGAAAGAAAGAGAGAAGAGCTTCGGGCCCGCTTGAAGACTCTCTTTTCTCCCCCGGACTTTTGCCAACGCTTGCCAGTTTTGCGCCAAATTCCCATCGGCAGCGAAAAAAAAAAAGGGAACCGGCCAGTGGCAACTCAACCCGACAACCATGAATGGCTGCACGCGTCTATTAACAACAACACTCATTTATATTCTTATTTTAAAGCTGTGCGAGAATACACTAATTGATTATATTGATGGAACGCTATATGACCTTATAGTCTCAACTATCTTCACCATCATCCCAGCTAAAAGCCTTGGCTAAACTTCAGCTGGTCTCTAAATACGTTCCCTAAGATATATGAACCCGACTAAGTGCTTGTGTCTATCTGACAGTGTCGTCTCTCTCTGAATGATGTCGATATGAGCATCATTCTGCAGACCAGCTTGGTTAATGGCTGCATGTATCCCATGGAAGCAGTCCAGCATCTGTCACCGGTCTGTGCACAACTCGGACCAGCCGTTCTTGATATCCAGCTTCAGGTTCCATACTTGTAATTCTGTAGATGCCAGATTAAGTCATCTGTATGCTGCTCGGCTTCGGATTCCTTAAACACGATCTAGACTTGTCATCGTAATCGCATTACCATCCGTCCTTCTTCAGCAATGTTTGCTAGACCCCAGCCGCCTGGCAGATGCGATCAACAAGTTTAATTTCGCTGACGATAATGCATCGTCAATAATACACTGGAGTAATAATGAGAACCGCCAACACGTAACAGCTCCACGTATTTTCGTAAGATGCTGGCCGTGATGGGTGCCGTTACTTTCTCATGACCTTGGCCTTGCGCTTCTTGAAAACGACCCCCGTAGCCGGAGCGTCTTCCGGCTCCTCTTTTGTCACAGGAGCCGAGGGGGCAGTCTCACTCTCCTGCTTGACTTGAGATGGCTCACCAGTCTCAGGAGCTGCTGCATTCCCTTCTGACTTGACCGGCATGAACTGGCCCTTAACGGTTTCCGATGCATTTTCAGGCTCTGGCTCCGGCGCCGATTCAGCAGGAGTTGAAGGTTTACCCTTTTTGATATCTTTCGTAGACTCCAAAAGAGCATCAAGATCAGTGTCCTCTTGGGCGCCCGGATACACTCGTGTCCGGGAGCCCCAGCCCTTGCTGACGAATCGTTCAGCTTCTTGTTTTGCCTCTTCCTCCTCCTCGTCACGCTCTTCATGCTTTCGTTTGCGTACCCCTAATGACTGGCTGGCCTTTGATTCCTCCGAAGGTTGTACAACTTTCTCCGACAGCGTTTGCCACTCTCCGGCCAAAGCCATCTCACTGCGGTATTCTTCCGGGATAGCAATACCCATCTCTGCTAGCTGTGCCATTTGTCGTTTTCTTTCTTCCAAAGAAACAAGTCGCTCCTGAGGTTTGGGCGCCGGTGCGGGCGCACGTTTCCAGGGCGCAGCATCCCCGTCTTTCCCACCCGCAGGTCCGGCCACGGTCTGGCGCAGTCGCTCAACCTCATTCTTCGCTCTTTGTGCTTCGCGCTGTTGTTGTTCATTGTTCCGATGGATGTCGCGAAGGAAGCGCTTCAAATTACCCTGATGTTTGGCCGTAGCCTCATGTTGAGACTTTTCGAAGGCGGTATCGCGAATGAAGATCTTGCATTGCTTGCACCAAAACTTGGGCTATGTCGAAGTCAGTGCTGAGACACGGGAGATGGGAAAGCTTCTGCCTACCGCTGATTTCCAATACTCCGCCATGGTTGTGGACCACTTGTCTGAATTCTTTCTGTAATCGGCCGGAAGATGGATGGACTGCCGGTTGCCAAGATGATATCACGCTGCTCGCTGCGTTCCCGACCCGGTGCCGCTAGTCCCAAAGGGGAATTTAGTTGTCGCCTGCCCTGTACTCTGTGAGACTATAAAGACTCAAAGACGCCTTCAGGTCTCTAGATTAGAAATAAAATAATCAACCACATTGATTTGCTTAGCAGCCACTTACGCCTTTCTGGCGATATATTACTTGCTGTGATGGCTTCCTCTACCGTGGTTGAGTACGAGTTTGGTGGACCGTAAGCACAAGCCTAACCCGGACCTTTTGGCCATGATATATTGACGAATTACCGGTAGCCTAGGAGCCACTGCCATCACCATTGGCCTACCTCTACTCCTGACTTTCTTTGCCTTCGGCTGTAACGATGTATCGGGCTGTCCTGTACCTACGCTGTTGAGCCCTCGCACTTTCACTTGGGAGAAATGGGCCGCGGAGACCGGGTGGCCTCTTGAAAGTGGAATTTGGGCACTCTTCGACTGGAAAGTGACCGTTGCAGTGCTGGCATACTATGTCTTTGTTTTATTCCTTTGGAGACTTCTCCCGGCGCAGAAGGTTCATGGCACTAAACTGGTCCATCACAGTCGTCCCCTCGAGTACCGCATGAATGGTAATTATATACACCCATGTCCCAGGCTGTCATGTGCTTCGGTTGAACTGCGCTGACAATCCTTAACAGCATTCTCGACCAGCGTTGCCGTTTTCGCTACTTGCGCAATCGGCACATACTTGCAAGGCGCCGAATTTCCCGTGTGGACGTATATCGTGGATCACTATGTGCAAATCTTGACGGCCAATGTGTTGATATCATTTGCCCTCGCCACCTACCTCTATATCAGCAGCTTCAGCGTGGACACCAATTACCCCAATAAGGATCTTCGTGAACTAGCGGCCGGTGGGAGGACAGGCAATATCATCTACGATTTCTACATTGGCCGGGAGTTGAACCCCCGCGTCACTCTTCCACTCTTTGGGGAGATCGACATTAAGACTTGGTGCGAGATGTATCCTGGCTTGACTGGTTGGATACTGCTTGATCTTGCCTTTGTCGCCAAGCAATATCGCAATTTTGGCTATGTCTCCGACAGCATTCTATTGATCACCTTCTTTCAGGGGTTCTACGTGCTCAACAGCCATTATAATGAGTTAGGGCTTCTGACTATGATGGATATCACCACTGATGGCATGGGGTTTATGCTCTCCTTTGGCGATCTCGTCTGGGTTCCCTTCCTATACTCAACACAATGTCGTTATTTGTCTGTCTATCCGCTGCAGCTGGGGTGGATGAACATCGCAGCTGTGAGCGCCGTCTTTGCCCTGGGACTGTATATTTTCCGGGCCGCCAACGATCAGAAGCACATGTTCCGCACGCACCCCAACGATCCGAGTGTGGCAGGCCTGTCGTACATTCAAACCAAGCGGGGAACTAGACTACTCACAGCTGGATGGTGGGGAATGTCACGCCACATCAACTACTTTGGGGATTGGCTACAAGCATTGCCCTTCAGTCTGCCCACGGGCATGGCAGGGTATCTCATCTACCCGGCAGGGAGCATTGTGGCGGCCTCTCAGAGCTTCCAGATGATAGACGGGCGCAAGGTCGTCCAGGGCGAAGCCCAAGGCTGGGGAATAATCTTCACCTACTTCTACGTGCTGTACTTTGCAATCTTGTTGATGCACCGGGAACGTAGAGACGATGCTATGTGTGCGGCAAAGTATGGCGAAGACTGGGAGAAGTATCGGCGGGCAGTCCGGTGGAGAATCCTGCCCTGGATATATTAGACTCGATCTATGGGTAGCTGAGCTAAGTATCATTAAGTAAAATCAAGTGTATGGAGTCTAATATGCGAGCCAATCATCAGTGTTCCGATGGCTCAAATAAGATGATGGTCGTCTGCAGATAGCGGAGATGAGGGTAATCCTCCCTACAACTCTGATGGTTGGCAGGGCAACGGGAACAAACGGCGGCCGGACCAACAACAGCAAATCCACTTCACTCTCCTCCATCATCCTGCTCGCGTTGGGATATTCCCGTGTTACTCAGTATCGCTATTCGGTATCATCCTTTTATCTAAGCGAAGCCCGGTAAATTATCTCGTTATATTCTACAAATTCACCATCCGCCGGCTTCAAGTCCCTCCTTCCCGATTTCGCTTGACGTCAGCGCCGAAACACACATTCCGCCGCGGATTCACCATGAAGATGGCGGACTTCGTCTGTCCTTCCGACACATTCCAGGCATGGTGAGTCCATCCTTCTCTTTGGGCGGCCTAACTGTCCGCTGTCTGTTTGGAACTCAATGTGGGAGATCTGTTGCGCCACCGCCATTTTGCGGCCCCCCTTTTCTCCCACCATCGACAGTTCTCCGATAAACATCATTCAGCCGTGATCGACGCCTTGTTTTCCCCTCACTAACATCTTACCCTCTCTGCAGCCCTCCACATCTACGAACCACCTTCTCTCAGGAGGACCGATTCAGATTTACCCCCGTCAAAGCTACCAGAGCCGCCCCCCGTCCTTGGGAACGCAAACCATCAGCCGCATTCCGCGCCCGCGGCAAGTCGCGTAAGGTCTGGAAGCGCTTTCGCACTTCGTTTAACAGCATGAAAGCTCTGCAGCAATTGATTGCGGCAGAGCGTCATACCGTCGACGACGACCTACATTTGGAGATCAACACGTCGCGGAACCCCGGCCTCCGCCGCGGTGTCAAGCGCAGGTGTTTCGCTCTGGAAGCGGACGCCTTGGAGGATAGTGTGCGCGGGCGCTCGTTCTTGGAAACACAGTGGGAGTCCGAGGTTAATGGACGGCGACGTGAGTTTATCCTCCTGGTGCTTTAAGAGATTATCCAGTCGGATGGACTAACGACCCCAGGCAAACTTCCCCTAATCTACAGTGACTTTGTCGACATCCCCGATGAGCCGGTTGAAAACGACAGCCTACAACCAGAAGAGTCGTGTGACGATGTGAAGGACGACCAGGAAGTGCCCACGTCGACGTTGGAGGAAGAGCTCGTGGAGAACCCTGCCAATATGGACGAATCCCCCAGTCTGATCCCGGAAACCCCCACTAAATTGGCGTCCGACGCAGCCTATAGCCGCTCGCTACATGGCCTGTCGCCGCTAGTGGTTGGTGGCATGGTGTTCGGCACTCCAGACTTAAAAACCCGCGAGGACGTCGAACAGCCGACTGTGCATCTGTCCGACGCAAGTGAAGACGAACCTACGACTCCGCAGGATGATGGCCATGATGAAGACACGGTTTCTACGATGATCGGTGAAGATCACACCGACGAAGAGCCGACTGTGCCTGTCGACGTAGAAACTCTGGACGAACCGGCCGCGGCTACGGTCGCTGCACCTGTGCAGGAATTAACGAGTGTGCAGGAGTCAACGCTCGTTCGGTCGGCACTCCGAAGCTCATTGGACGGAGAAGATACTGAGTTGCTCAACAACTTCTTGTCCAAGGCCAAAGCTAAGCGCGAGGCCAAAGCCGCTATGGTCGCTCAGGAGCAGGAGCAGGAGACCGAAAAGACTGAGCCTGAACCGGAGGTGCCGGTTATTGTTGCGTCTCCCACACCGGCGCGCCGCGCGTTGGAGGACCTTGATACCAACTCGCCCTCACCGCAGAAGCCTCAGCTGTCCCCTACAAAGGAGAAAGATGAGGCCAGTCCGCAGCCATCTAGTCCTCGACGCAGCACTCGACCTCGCACCGTTCGCTCTTCCAACCTGTTGACGACCATTACTGCTGCGGCTGCAGTACGCAACACACTGTCACTCCGCCGTGCCAAGGGCACAGAATTCGTCTTCTTGCAGCGCACCGAGGCCCAGGAGCTGGCCCTTACGACGCGGCGAAACACGCGACTGAATAAGGGCAATGCACAGGCACCGAAGTTCGTTTTGCAGGGTCTCACACGCAAGTCGCCAGCATCTGGGAAGAAGGCCGACACCGCCCCTTGCACAGATAGCGAGACGACGGGAGACGTCTCGGAGCGACCACACAAAACGGCAAAGAAGCATGTGTCGTGGAACGACGAGGAACTGGTGCAGTTCGACGACGGATCAGAGGCAGCAAAGGGCGACGAGCATGACGTTGCGAGCCGCGGAAGCAAGGGCAAAAGCCCCGAGAAAAGAAAGGCAGCCAGTAGCCGAACAACGCGGTCTCAAATGGCGCAGAAGAGTGGTGGGGAGGATCGCGCCGATGCAGCGGCTACTGCACCCGCTACTGCAACGCCTCGGACGCGGCGCGTGCGCCGGCTGGGTCCCGGAGCACCCAAAGCCGACTCGACGGCTGCAACAGCCGTCAGCAATGTTTCCCTGTCCTCTCCGTCGTCGCCCAGCAGCGACAACAGCGCGAGCACGGCCGAGCAGCGCAAGAAGCTGACCCCCAAGTCGCCGAGGCGGGTCCCGGCGACGCCATCGAAGCCTGCAAGCGACAGCATCAAGACATCACTCCGCAGCAGTAGCGCGAAGACCAACCTGCTGAAGATCAACGCTGGGTCGACACCAGTGCCTCGGAAGATGCGTCCGCGCGCGTGAATATGATATTGTTGATATCCTCGTTTGCTTTCTCGTTTATTTGGCGTTTCGGGATAGTGTACATACGGGGGAACCGATAGGGAAGGCGTTTGGTCTGGATGGCAGTTGCAGAATCGAATTACTACGTTAATATAAGCATAATCATTTACTCTCATACAATAGCAGGATAGGTATCAGTAGTAGGTAACTATCCTGTATATTTCTGATACAACCTAAAAGCAAGAAATGCAACACATGGACCTCACTCAGCCTTGCTGTTCCACCATCACATTCCGATCTACACTGCACAGCACCCTCACATCCTTACAGCTGATAGTATGCACCGCGGAGGTGCAGTTCCCTGGTAATCCATGGATATGTATCCAAGCTATAGACTACTCACACCCACACACACCTTATATTTCCTCATACATGATGGATTTCTGCATGTCTCTGCACGATGATATAACGTCTGCGTTGGCGGATAAGGTTTCCCGCCCTGCATTGTACATACTATACAGTTAGTAGCTGGGTTGCAGGTTGGTGCAGTGGGAGTATTGAAGTTGATGGAGGGTGGTGCCGATGAGTTACTATTCTGGATGTGGTGTTGATATATATTTAGTTGTTGTGAGGGTAGTAGTACTCGCTCTAATAGATACACTCCGTACTATTAACCGTAGGGGCTAGAGGCTGGTTGGAGCTAGAGGGTCATAGACTACCAGTTAGTACTACGTAGTAGTAGTAAGCTATAGGAAAGTGTAACGAATATATACTATCATATCCGCATGGACTACAATTACAATAGACATTGAGAGAGGTTGTAGATACCTTGTGCAATCTAATTAGTATTCGAACTAATCGGTACGGTTAGTAAAGTAGGGCGATATATTTCAGCTTAGCCTAATGGAAGATACTTATTCCCTTAGCCGTTGCGATCATGCTAGTGCGGAGAGAATAATATACAACCACACCCTCGTTCGAAATGTATACTGAACTTTGACTACCATCATCATCAACAACTTAAACTTTGGCACAGTAAACACATGTCGACGATCACCCATCACACTCCTACTACAAACTAACTGAAGTACTAGTACACAATACCTCCCCTCAATCACCACATCTCCAATTAAACCACACTAACTACGTACCCCAATTCCTCTCCCTACCTCCCTCTCATTAATCCCTCAAATCTCTCAAAAAATTACCCCACATCTTATCCCCCATCCCACCTACTAAATAAGTACATAGTCTGCTTTTACTACTTCCACTCCATATACCACAAAGCTAGTACTAAGAACTAACGAAGCGCAAATCCCACGCAGATCAAAAGCCAAAAAAGAACAAATACAAACTAACAACTAACAAAGTTCAGCCCAGGATGCAATTAGCTTTTCGCTGAAGTTCCCTATTTCAGGGCGCATATCGCGGGTAGATTCGGACTACTTTGATGGAGTAACTAAGGTGGTTACTTGGATAGTTAAGGTAGTTACTTGGATATTTTGTACTTTGGTGTATGTGGTAGGGTTAATGGATCCGAATTTCAGATATGATTGTCTGATTGATTGATTGATTGATTGAGATGGATTCAGGCACCAGTACCAACCAACCAACCATAACCGGTGTATAAGGTCGATACTACTGCTACTCCTCTATTACTCCTCTAGACGAATGATATCTTTCTACCGACTAGATAAGTAAGTAGGTAGCGAAGATAAATAGTTGGATGGATGGATGGATGGATGGTTATACTCCGTATTCAGAAACATACCAAGTGGACCATTATCCATCTATCCATCCAACATAAATAATCCCTCAAATATACACGCAGATAGTACTCCTGGTATACCATCCAACCCACCGTATCACATTCAATCCCGATAAATGTACTCCGTACACAGTATCCATAACTCCATTAAATTCTCTATCCCGACTGGACAACTCCTAGTAAGTACCGGGTTTTTTACCCCTCTCTACGTACTACTACTTCGTAGTCAGTGGTATCACATCAACCAGATAAATAATTGAATATTAAGTACTAGGGCTAGGGCACCATCACAACCAAAACCCCCCCCCTCCCCACTCCCCCAAACAGTACTAACTACTAACACGCAAGCCCCCTTACCCAATTCAGCCATTCGGTGTTTTAGGGCTTCTTCCACATTTGCCCACCGAGGAGGAACCCGGATACTACCTATATTCCGAGATTTTCCGACACGAGCCCATGACTAGCCTGCTTCGGTTAGAGTACCGGTCCCCCTCTCCTTTTGTTAATTGTTTTGGTTCCAGGTACGCTTGATACATACATACATCATGATATGATGAAAAAAGCCATTGCCATGCAATAAAAGGAATTGATACAAGGATTAGTTGCATATATGTAAAATATGTTAATGGTGTGGTCGATGAAGGTTCTAGATTGCTCGTTATGAAAGTTTTGCCACATGATATTTCTATTATTTTTTTTTCCTTCTTTCAGATGCTATCTTCATTGTTTCGTAGTAGTGTCTTAGATATTTTGTGTTGTTGGATGTTAGAAGGGAGGAATGGAGGAATTGCTCTGACGTCATTGCGCACTAGCCCCGTCAACGCATGGAGGACAGTCCTCCGACACTCCGAGTAAGTAACCTAACTTACTAGGATTAGTCCCGTCTCCCGTCTCGTCTCCATCAAGCCACTTAGGTTTGCTAACTGTGATTCGGCTGGCAAGCACATGCATGCATGCATGAATGGGTTGAGGTTTCATTTGAACTGTTGGTGGGAGCGACAATTTGATGGCTGGTATTGGCGGATAGGTGGTTTTTCATTATTAAATCATTATTTTTTATGATGGCCCTTTTTTTGTTTCGTCTATTTTGTATTCATTCTTAGGGGAAAAGGGGAATGAAAGTGAAATACATGGATTGCTTTCTATACGTATTGTATTGTGGTGTAATCTGTTTTGCTTTGATTGCTAGATACACATTTCATCTCAATTCGTCCATCCACTCATAAGCTCATTCGGTCCAATTTTACTAATTTATGGCCTGCATAAATCAAAAATCGCTCTCTATCATCATCTAAGCGGACAGGTTCTTGGCGGTCTCCTCGGGCCACACGTCGTAGCCAAAGGTGTCCTTCATGTTGACGAAGCGGAAGTGACGACCCTCGGCCACCTTGTTGACGGCCTCGTACTCCTCATCCGTGAGCTGGATGCTCTTGAAGTTGGACTCGATACGGGCGGGGTTGGAGCTCTTGGGGAGCACAACGTAGCCACGACGCAGACCCCAGGCGATGAGCACCTGCGCCAGAGTGTAGCCGCCCTTCTTGGCGATGTCGTTCAGCGTCTGGTTCTCGCTGACCTTCTCACCCGTCGTGGGGACCTGGTTCTGGGAGCCCAGGGGAGAGTAGGCCTCGGGCAGGATGTCGTGCTTGAAGCAGTAGTCAACGAGCTCCTGGTTGGGCAGGAAGGGGTGGATCTCGATCTGGTTGACGTGAGGCTTGACCTCGGCGTACTTGAGGAGCTTCTCCAGACCCTCGATGGTCCAGTTGGAGACACCGATCGCCTTGGCCTTGCCCTCCTTGTAGATCTTCTCCATGGCCCTCCAGGTGGGCTCGGGGTTCTCAGTGAGATCCTTGAGGATCACGTACTATAGAAGTATCAAGTCAGCTCTGCTCTGATGCTAGAATCATGAGGGGAAATAAACATACCTTTCCATCAGGGCCAATCTTGGGCTTCTCCTGAGTCTCCTTCTCGGCGGCAATGGGCCAGTGAACGAGGAAGAGGTCAATGTAGTCGACCTTGAGCTTCTTGAGGGAGCTCTCGATGGACCACTGCACATCCTCGGGGCGGTGGAGGTGGTTCCAGACCTTGGTGCAGATGAAGATGTCCTCACGCTTGACGGAGGGGTTGGCAGCGAGGAAGTCCTTGACGGCATCACCAACCTCACCTTCGTTCAGGTAGTACCAGGCACAGTCGAGGTGACGGTATCCGGTGTTGAGAGCGCAGGTGACGGCCTTGTAGGTCTCACCGGTGGCACCC
The DNA here is from genome assembly GCF_003184535.1 of Aspergillus eucalypticola CBS 122712. Taxonomy (NCBI): domain Eukaryota; kingdom Fungi; phylum Ascomycota; class Eurotiomycetes; order Eurotiales; family Aspergillaceae; genus Aspergillus; species Aspergillus eucalypticola. The sequence continues at coordinate 1,194,326 of NW_020290282.1, forward strand.
TCGTTGGCGAAGGTACCGAAACCGACGCCGGGGATCTTGACGCCGTTGCTAAGAGTGAAGGACTGTCCGGAAGACATGGTTGTGTAAGGGTATCGAAGTGATGGTGGAAAGAAGGAATTGGGTATATTTGGTATAGTTGAAGAGGAAGAAGAGGCAGAGAAGCCGAGGGATGAGTACAAATAGCGGGTGGGAGGGGAAGAAGTCACTTGGTAGTATGGGCGAGGAGGGGCTCTCGTTGAGAAGGCAACTCTACAGGCAAGAACAGCAAGTGGGGTGGAGGGGGGTGTGTTGATGAGGGGTATGATGCTATTGCTGCTACTAATTATTATTCTGCAGGGTCATTTTCTTTGACTTTTCGGTTTGCGGTATGTACACTTGTACTACTTTTTACTTCACCAAGCTATCTTGGAAAAGAACCATTCACGCTTGACCTTGGTGTTCGATAATTTTCTATTCCAAGCTCGAGCTTGGGGGAGCTCCTGAACAAATTTCCCTGTGAAGCTTCCATGACGGCATGAACACGTTTTGGTTTTTGGCCTGAGGAAAGAAAGCCCACTTTTTTCTGGATCCTATTAATTCATTTCGAATTTCTCATTTCCCAAACCAGACGGGGAAATTGCAATTACCAAAAAAACGAGAGACATGGAGCCCATGACATCATTGGATGTATTGGTTTCGAAACGGCGCGAGCGTTTGACCCGCCGCCGCCCGCTCGATCGTCATCGGCTCCAGCGATCTGTGGCTCGTTCGTGAGTGGCATTGCCCGTAGCGACCAATCATTGTCCCACACAGTCCCGCTGGCACCCCCTCCTGTCCACTCAACTTGCAGCAGCTTCTTCCTTCTTGAGTGGTTCGTCCTGCGAACCAATTTCCAGCCTGGCCAATAATGTCTCACAGAATCCGGTGATGCCACTCCCCAGTAGCCCTCCCGCCCCGCCGCGGTGGGCAGGTTCAGGCTACCATCTGCAGCCACGATGCTGCGCCGGCAGTGAAAGTGGTGTGAAGAGTGGGACTTTTTGTGGTGTGTGTGTATGTATGTGTGTGTCTGTTTAATGCCTCAGAACTCCCCGCCCCGACACTGTTCCGAAAGGAGTAGTAACTTGAATACCTGCATGGTAATTGGCATTGGCATTTGTTATGTGTGGTATGTCGTAGTATTGAGCATGTCATAAATTACCACCAGCCAGGGTCCAGCGGTCACAGTCTTGAAAGATTACAACAGAGCTCCACCTACAACCTGCCCAGAAAAAAAGTAGTGGACTTTCTTTTTTGTAAGACCAGTTACTTACTAGACTAAACTACATCCATCAAGCTGCCATTGTTGGCTCCGCTCTCCTCCAGCGAAACTACGAAATGTCGCAGCTAATCATCTCCCCGTAAATAATGACGACGAGAATTCCTAGGGATGATGATACGCCCCTCCCAACCCAGTCGGTGGATCCGGATGGCTGATTTGGCCGCAGCGCTGTCTCCGTATGGCTGCACCCAGGATAAACACCCTCCTTGTCGGTGGTACGCCTTCTCCCCTCGTCCGCTGGGACCTTACCGCCACTGTAGTTCTGCTGAAGAAAGCTTGTTATATATGATCCTCTTCGCCTCCCTTCTCTTTCTTTTCCATCTTCATCCTTCTCTTTCACATCATCCTCCTCTTCCATCTTCCTCCGGTGACAATTGCTTGCAGGTGACGCCCATTGGTTGTCTTCCTGTTTTCGTCTCCGAGTGATATCATCCTTTAATCTTTCCTATCTTATCATCTATCTCCCTCCCCCTCCTATATATCCTTTCAACTCTCCTGACCCTTTGGTCTTTTGTCAATTGAACCCCTCTACAACCTCAATTTCTTCAGCAATTCATCATGCCTCGCTTCGACGACGCTGATTTCGCCGTGGACGCTGCCCCTGCTCCGGGTGCCCGCTCCCCCCGCGACGCTCGTGGTAGCGCTGCTGGCTCTCTGCCCATCCCCAACGATGCTGGCAACACTGTCGAGATCCCCGCTACTCGCAGCTCCATCAGCGATGCTGCTCAGTACATGCACAACCTGAGCTTTGCTCCCTCCTCCCGGGACCGTCGTGGCTCCCGCAACTCCTTCGGCACTTCCCTGCCCATCCCCAGATCTCCCCGTGTCTCTCGTCTTTCTTCGGTGGTCACTGCGGATGTTTCCCGCGACATCCTGGCCTCTCAGGTCCAGGACATGTCCAAGGAGAAGGTCGCTGCCGCCAAGAACATGGCCTTCGCTTTCGATATCGATGGTGTCTTGGCCCACGGTAACGAGGCCATTCCGGAGGCCAAGGAGGCCCTCGCGATGCTCAACGGTGACAACGAGCTGGGCATCAAGATCCCTTACATTCTCCTGACCAACGGTGGTGGTAAGACTGAGGACGAGCGCTGCGCTCAGCTCACCGAAGTCCTTGGCTGCCCCATCTCCACCGACCAGTTCATCCAGTCTCACACCCCAATGCAGGCGTTGGCCGAGTACTACGATACCGTCCTGGTCTGCGGTGGTGAGAAGCAGAAGATCCGCAAGGTCGCTGAGAACTACGGCTTCAAGAACGTCATCCACCCCAAGGATGTCCTCGCCTGGGACCCCACCATCTCCCCCTGGGGCTGCTTCCACGAGGAGGACCGTCTCGAGGCCAAGCCCCGGGACTTCTCTAAGATCAAGTTCGACGCTATCCTGGTGTTCGCTGACTCTCGCGACTACGCCACTGACATGCAGCTCATCATGGACCTCCTCCTGGCTGAGGACGGAAAGCTGCTGACCCGCGCCAAGGACCCCGTTGCTTCCCGCATCCCGGTCTACTTCTCCCAGGGTGACCTGGTCTTCCCTACCGACCACAAGGGTCCCCCCCGTCTGACCCAGGGTCTCTTCCGTATCTCCATTGAGGCTCAGTACAAGGCCCTCACCGGTGTCGACCTGGAGCGTGTCGTCTACGGCAAGCCCGAGCGCGCCACCTACACCTACGCCGATGAGGTCATGAAGGCCTGGATGGAGCAGATCCACAACGAGAACCGTCTGCCCCAGAACATCTACATGGTCGGTGACAACCCGGCCTCCGACATCTGCGGTGGTAACATGCACGGCTGGAACACCTGTCTGGTGCGCACCGGTGTCTTCCAGGGCAAGGACAACGACGACAACAACCCGGCCAACTTCGGTGTCTTCCCCAACGTCCTGGAGGCCGTCAAGTCTGCCGTCCGCAAGGAACTCGGCCAGGACTTCAAGTTCAAGTGGAACCCCAAGGTCAACCCCGTCCTCCACGGCGACGGTGCCTCTGCTGTCGAGTAAACGCATTAACATCGGCGCTTGCTTTTTCTTTCTCTCCACACCACTTTTTCTCATCCATTTTGTTCACATCTTGATCGATGTTAGACATTTCTTTTGCATGTTACGGCTTACGGATTTGGACTACTGATATCCATCGTCGCTCCTGGGCCACAAAAAATCGCCATCAGCGAGTCGACTGATTTTGTTTTGGTTTTAATGTTTCCATTTTTGGACTCTTTAGACTGGGTTTGTCATTTTTCTCCCACTGTCATGTTCACATACACATTTCACATACCAATGATGTCTCTTCCACTGGGCTGGTTAGATGGATTGGATTGGTTCGGGTTACTTTTAGACTTTTTGCTTTTGCTTTTGGTTACATGGAAATCTACTACAACCCTGCAATGTTGCAGCCGGTTTCTTTCCCACCCACCCAATAACCGTTCTCAGTAAAATCAAGTAACTTCCAATAAACTTCGTCACGAGTAGTAAAAGTAAAAGTAAAAACTTAACCATTGTAGCTTTCTACCTCTTATCCCAATTCTCGAAAAACTCTGGTACCGAGTCGTGACGACATTGTCGCCGCGTGCGGTCGGACTTTTTGAAACTCAATTTTCCTGCTGTCATTCCATGTGAAACCCTCAAATGAGCAGTTAGGAAATGAGAATAGTAATCTCGGATCCTCATCCAATGAGATAACTCAAGCATCTCAGCGGAAGCTTCCGATTCATCCACCCACCCATCCCGTGTACGAGATCCCCGAGCGTTGGATAATCAAATGGTGGTGGTGGCTGCTGCTGCTGCTTTCGAGCCGAGCGATGGATCGATACTTACATTCCCGTTCCGGTTCCCGATGCGGGCGAGTTTGGGCTTGGCTGGGGGGTTATTCTCGGAACGTCCCGGGTGTCACTTCACTTGAGTAGTATCGGATTCAAGTCTTCTCGGGAATTAGTTTCGGGGGTCGTTCTCGATTAGGATTGTTATACGATTTTGTGTAGTAATTCATCCGTTGATACATGTATGCTGCATATACTAGTGTAGTGCTGTGGAATGGGTAATCCTGTCATGCAATGGCAGTGGATGATATTTGATGCAACTTCGGCTCGGGTTCGGGGTCAGGGTTGGCTCGTCTCGGGCTGGGGTTGCTGGACATCTACCGAGTCCGGGAAAATGTAGTGCAGGTCGGGAGTTGTACTTCCTTCTTACTCTAGTCTAGTAGTAGTGAATTCTTTAGAGGGGCCTTTGTCACTTGTATTGATGCGTGCTAGCACCAATGCTTGGAATCAAAGGTGGATGGCCTTGTTGAGTTGTGTACCTTTTTCTTTATTGGATGTTGGATGGGGCTGGTTGGGGGGGAGGTTGTTGTGGGGTTTAATTCATGATATAGGGTATTTGGTGTTAGTTTGATGGTGATTATCACGACTATTACTACGTCAACTTGTGAGATTGAGGGATGTAGTTTTGATGTATGTGTCATTACATGTTGGTTAGGATGAGGTACAGTTTTAGTAGAGCTATATAGGGCTTCATTCCTATGTCTGGTACACTCAGCTACTGCCGAGAACTAGTAATGGACTGGTTGTTAATGTGGATGGTTTCCTGTTTTGGGTTCCGTATGTTGGTGGTCGATAATGCTTAGTAGGTGGTCTTACTTTTCTATGCTGTTGTGGTAGTGTGCAGGGATGATGTAGCAACCCTAGGAAATGATTCCTATGAGGAGGATTATATTATTGAGGAGAAAGGGAAGAGAGGAGTGTCCCTCGAAAGGAGAGAACCAGGGCCGCAACTGCTAGTTGATTAGCCCGCTTATCAGTGGAACTACACAAAGGAGTATTGGCGAGAGACCCGCGTAAGTCAGGAGCAGCGCCAACAGTCAGAGCCTCGACATGATCTACTGGGCAGACGGGTGGCCGGCCTCTCTGACACCAACCATGTCTGGAAAAATGCTCTACGGCTTCGGGATGTGCCGTGGCTAAGGGATCATCGCGTGAGTGGATGCGCCTGGACAAGCGTGAGTCCTATTATCTGACCATCTAGACAGGTTGGCAGCGAGCTTTTGCTACCTGGTGCAGCGTACATTGCATTGGCTATTGAAGCCCTGTGGCAGATTAGCGACACTTCATTCAGCCCCTATAATGGAGTTTGCTTGAAAGACTTTAACTTTCAGCAAGGGCTTGTAATCCCGGACAACGAACGTGGGATCGAGGTAGCGATAAGGGGTCCGACTGGTATACATTGACTGTCGAGTCTCTTCTGGACAACCGCTGGAGTACCCATTGCGGTGGCTATATAACGGCTCGTAAGACCAAGCTCAATATATCCAGCCAGTGTCACCAACATGTCATTAAGATATTGCATCAACGTACCAACCCCAACAGGTGGTATAAATTGTTCGATCGAGTTGGAGTCTTTTATGGCAGCACGTTTAAGCGCTTAGGGCAGGTCGAATCCAACGGCAGGGATTACGCAGCAGCAAGTACCATCGGGTTGAACCAAAAAAGTGGGACGATTGACGGCGAATCAAGATATGTCATGCATCCGGGGACCATTGATGCCTGTTTTCAGCTTGCCATTATCTCCTTCGAGCAGGGACGATATAATGTCATGCCGTACAGCACCATCCCCATGCGGGTCGAAGAGATGACCATTGCTTATCCCGAAGAGACCGAAGGAAATGCATTTGCTTGGACAGAGGAGTGCCAGCGCCCCTTCTTCCGATCACACATACAGCTAGTTAATTCGAACGGAATCCCTTTGCTGGAATGTACGGGGACATGGTTCAAGAAGCACGAGATGAGCTGGTCGGCTCGCTCGACAGCAGTCGCTCCATATCAGAAGTACATGCAATACCGGTGGCAACCTGACATTGACTATGCAGCTAAGACTCAGGGACAGTCATTTTACAAGTCGCTCGAAGAGGCTGCCCACGAATTAGTTGGCCTGATTAACCACAAGCGGCCGATGCAAAGAGCGTTCGTCGCTGTAGGGGACGACTATAGCCTCGACGCGCCATTTTTCCGTTACTGGAAAATCAACTATTGCTGAGATGTTTGACGAGAATGTCAAAGAGAAACTAAAGTTCAATCTACCGGAGGATATATCGATAATACAGCTCTCACCAAAAATATCCCAGTTATCTTCAAGCTTGCAGGGCGCACATGAACTTATCATTTTCAAAGGCCAGCTGAATACAGCCATTTTTCAGGAACTACAATCGATTCTGGCGCCCACCGGTAGGATGCTCATAATGCAGGACGGAAACACATCGGTAACTAGCAGCTGTCTGGACTGTCCTTCCATAATATCTAGGCCAGCGTTAGAGCTATGTGTCTCACAGACTAGTCTGCTTCTCTCCCAGGAGTTAGAAGATGGAGGGGATCGACAACCAGAGCCAACAGCGATTACCTTGGTGGTCCTGGAAGTGGCTGTCGATGTAGTAAATCTTCACCAGACTAAGCATGCGTTGCACCAAAACACGGTTATCCTTGACATTGATGGTAGTATTCTGTCAAATCCTTGTGAAACACAATTTAATATGCTCAAGAAGATAGTTCTCTCCGAGGAAAATGTGCTTCTTTGACTCACTTTGGGTGTCAACCAAGGCCGCACTGCCGAAGGCGGGCTGAGTCTAGGATTTCTTCGGGTTGTCAGATCGGAGCATCCTGGAGCTAAGATCCTATCGTTGGATGTCGACTGGGAGGAGTCTCCCCATAGCATCGCACAGGCTATGTTGACAGTCCAGGGAGCTGCAGCACCTCGGAGCTCTGGCCAGGAGACGGAGTTCTGGCTTCACAAAGGCATTCTCCATACTAGTCGATTGGTACCATGGACATGTCCCAGTACGTCTCCGAAGGATAGTCAGACGGTGAAATTGCCACTGGAAACGCCGCTACAGAGCGACTTTGTGAAAAGCGAGTTCATCTTCAGGGCCAATGAGGAGTTTTCGATGGACTCAAAGGAGGACGAAATATGTCTCCAGGTGGAGATGACTGAGTACCAGGGTTGGGCTACTGACCAACGCACAAAGCAACCGGTCGTCGTTGTCGGCCATACAATTTCCAATTATTGCGAAAGTACACTTCGTCAGGTAGTCACACTCTCCGCACAGAGTGGGTATCAAACCATCGTCAAGGCAAAGAAAGGTGCCTGTTTTGAATATGAAGGTCTCGACCCAGCACTTCTTTGTGCTGCCCTTCCAACTGTATGCAAAGTCCTTCTCTGCATGAGCTGGCTAGGAAGAGCCCAAAAGAATGATCGTATCCTGTTTTTACAAATGCCCCTCTTGTTTGCTAAGATGGCCATCAGTTTTAGTAAGGGACTGAATGCCCAGATCACGGTGGTTGTACGAACACAAGAAGAGAGCGAAGAACTGTATGAAGCCTCGCCGTCCGGCATCCCGATTGTTGTCGTTGAGGATATGCATGCATCTCATATGTCACCAGTTCTCGAAGCTACCTCCGGAACATTTTCACTGGTGATATGCAATCGATTCTCGGCAGCTGGCCAAGAGGCATGGAAACATATATCAGCGGCCGGTCGGTTTGTCTTATGCTATGAGGAATTGGAAGGGAAGCTGGATACAGGTCCTTTTACCAAGGGTGCTTCTTTCCTGCCGATGGGATACGAAAACCTCGGTACACGACAAGAGATGGCGGCTGAAATCCTACAGGATGGGTCAGAGTTTTTTGAAGAAGAACAAGGACATCTGGACGTCCCATGTGCCAGTGTACAGCATTGATCAAATGCCCACGCAGTCAAATGGCAACCAGACCAATGCGTCTCCTGGTTCAGCTGGAGAGGTACATGCGGCAGTGCGATTCAACTATGGTGAAACTTCGGTGAAGGTATGTTGCAATTCTCACTAGTCTCGTGTTTTACAACTCTGAAAACTGCAGATCCTACCTCCGCTCCAACGGGCCAAGTTCTTCTCTGATGCAGCATACCTACTCATCGGCGGCCTCGGCGGCCTTGGAAGCAGTCTGGTCCGCTGGATGGTGAAACGAGGATGTCGACATTTCATTTTTGTGTCACGCTCAGGCGCAACGCAGCCAAAGGCAGCACAGACCGTTGAGCTTGCTGAAAAGGCCGGCGCATCTGTACAGGTATTTCAAGCTGATGGTGGCAATGAGTCCGATATGAGAGCCATTGTCGCCCGAGTGATGAAAGAAAGACCGATCCGCGGTGTGGTGCACGCTGCAATGGTACTGCAGGTAAACAACTTCATCATCTCCATCTCCAATAACATGATCTAATCATCCATTAGGACGGCCTACTCCAGGGCATGACAGCAGCAGAATACCAAGCTGCCGTCACCCCCAAACTCCGCATAGCACATGTCCTCCATTCCGTCCTCATCAACGCTCCACTAGACTTTTTCGTCATGACCAGTTCGATCTCGGCCACAATAGGAACACCAGGCCAGACAAATTACAGTGCCGGGAACAGCTTCCTCGATGCTTTCGCAGTATACCGCCAGTCCCTTGGTCTACCCGCCTGCTCAATCGCACTCCCCATGGTCCTCGACGTCGGCGTAGTAGCAGAAAACCAAGCCGTCGAGGGCTCTCTCCAGCGACTAGGCTTCTACGGGATAGACGAGGTAGAGATGCTCGAGGGTCTCGAAGTCGCCATGTCTCCGAACAGTCCCAGCCATCTTGTACTAGGGCTCGATCCTTCCCTGCTACACCGTTCTGCGGGTACAAACCGTCTATTCTGGCATGGCGATGCTCGTCTACGCGGCGTACAGCGGGACTTGGATCTTTTGCAGGGTTCGTTGAGTGCTTCGAAGCCGGATGGGGAAGTCATCGGTGATGGGGAGGAGCTGAATTATGAGACGCTAATGGCGCGCGTTGGAGGTAGGATTATACAAAAATGCGCGAGTATGTTGGGAAGGGAGATTGATGAAATTAATTTCAGCAAAGGGACTGTTGCCTCGTATGGACTGGATAGTATGATTGGGTCCGAATTGCAGCAGTGGTTGTTTGGGGAGTTTGGACTAGCTTTGAGTTTTCACGCATTTACTGCGCCGGAGATGACGTTTGAGGGGTTGACGAGGCAGGCGGTTGAGGCGCTCGGGGTGGGTGGTGCGAAGTGATATACAGGTTGAGAGACTGACTTGAAGTGTGAGGGATCGAAGAGGGTGAAGGGGTTCTGCTGAATATGTTATAGTATCCTCTGAAACAAGAATGCCAGATTTCGGTTATGAATGTAATTAATAATTAAACTATTTTCGAGATATTCTAGAAGTATGATTTCCCTTCCCTTCGCTAATCATAATGCCAGAGTCTATTATGTCCACTTCCTGCAGATGCACAACAACCCTATAAACCATACCAATGCAATATAGACAATGAGGTATAAAAACCAACAAACTTTTCCCAACCCAACACCCCAACCAGCAGAACAATAACCCACTAAGCCTCAAACCAACCCAGATAACAACAATCTAGTCCCTCTTCAACCCCACCCTCCCCGATCTCCTCAACCCAAAGAACCCCACCGCCGTACAAACCACCATCAACCCAAACATAGTCCAAAAGCTGGCCCGGTATCCCTCCATCAACGCCTCCTTCTCACTCTCTCCACCCTTCACCTTCTCCTCAGTCACAACCGTCGAAATCACCTGCAACACCGCCATCCCCAACGCACTCCCGAACTGCGCCGAGGTATTAAACACCGCTCCGGCCAACGCCTGCGTATCATCCGGGAACACATTCGTGATGACGATCAACCCTACCGTGAAGAGCGCGTCCGCGCTGATGGGCTGCAGGAGTTGCGCGACGAAGGCGTTCGCCCAGTATGTCCAGGTTGGGTTGATGACGGCCATGAGGAGCGGGGAGAAGGCGCAGAAGAAGGATGTGATGGTTACTATCCAGTAGGCGGGGATGCGGTGTACGAAGAAGCCAATTACGAGGTTGATGAGCACGCCGATGATCAGGCTGGGGAGGATGCGGATCGAGGCGCCGAGAGCGCTGAGGGATTGAATTTCTTGGAAGCTGTTTGATGTATTATATTTAGTACGTGGTGATAACAATAAAAGGAGGGAATAAGGAAGGGAACAGGGGCGGAAGGTGGGGACGTACAATAGACTGGCGAAGAGTTCCATGGAGTTGATTACTGCGTTGGAGAGGGCGACTGTGGCGCAGATGCTCGAGAAAGAGATGTTTCTCCATAGTGCGTTGGGGATTAGGGCTGGTTTTCCGCGCTTGACTTGGAAATGGACCCAGGTGATGAAGGTGGGGAGGGCGATGGCGGCGACGCAGAGGATGATGATGCTTTCTGCGGAGCGGATGCGGGAGGGGTTTGCGCTGAGGATGCTGTGTTTGTAGATTGGTTAGATTGGGGTAACGTGTTGGTGTTAGAGGGTACTCACGCGAGCAGGTAGCATAGCAACGCCATGAATGCTGAAGCAAGTCCAGCTCCCACCCAGTCGATCTTGGTTCGGACATTGCGGAGAATGTGTCCATCTCGCTGCACGGGGCTCTTGGGTAATGACCACAGTCCGATGACGGTGAAGAAGAGAGTGATTCCTCCGGCGATGTACCAGCCTGCGCGCCAGCCGATTGTGTCAATTAGAATTCCGCCTACTACTAGGCCCAGAGAGAATCCCAGTGGCTGGCTCAGGCCTATGCAGGAGAAGGCCAGGTTGCGGCCTTTACCAGGGGGCAGAAGCTGCGTGACGATGGACACCGAAGAGGCGAGATGCATTGAGAGACCAACACCCTGAAAGGCTCGCATGATCACCAGCTCAATGCCAGTTTGCGACAGACCCTGTCCAAGCATCAGGGCGCCGCTGGCGAGAGATCCGACTAGTTCCACCCATCGAGGGCCAATTGTATCGGCAATTGAGCCAGACAGAAGGAGTGTAGAAGCCGTCGCGAGACTGCATACGGAGGATGGCCATAGAGAGAGCGAAGGGGGCAGCTGGAGGTCTGCAGTGATGGTGGGGAGTCCGACTACGACCAAACCATTGATCACACTGGCCGTGAGAGTGACGGCAAAAAGCTGGGTGATGACAACGACTTGTTGCAGGCGCGACTTTCGGTCATCTTGAAGGGCTGAAAGTCGGACTTCTTCAGCGGAGAGACGGAGTGAGCTGAGCTCACTGGTCACTGAAGTGGTAGTTGTCGACATGGCGGCAATGTGCGAAAAAATTTGGAGATAGCGACGCCGAGAAGCATGTCATTTCTGGAACCCATTGCGGAGTCCCCGCACTGGACCCGCTTTTGACTCATTTGCCCTAACTATTCTCTATACGGAGGGCGCCCTCCACTGATTACGACATAGAAAATGAAGTGAACTTTGGGGAATAATAGTGGACTCTACCATATGATATGGGGGTTATCACTAAGCATATGGACACTTAGATGGATTGGCAGCGGGGTATGTTCCGAGAATGGATGTTGACCATTGTCTGTATATCAGGGTATGCCAGCAACAACAGGAAAATACTCATGATTCTGGGACTTAGAAACAGAGAATACTATTTAAGCAAATGATCTTTCACAGAACCATTATGGTGCCTAGACCTATCAGTCGTGATCAAATCCAAATAAGCTTTCTTAAAGTTGATATGTATAACCCACACAAATTACTTTTAGACAGAACAAAGACCACGGACGGTCCTCCATCGAGGAGAGCAGGAATAGTCAAGAAAGGTGGCTTGTCGCGTGAAGAAAGACCAGCTGCATCTGAACTGGTGTTTTCTGTGCTATCGAGTCGGAGCACATGAAAATTGCCCGGTTGGAGGATTACCGAATATAACCTTGCTTCACACGCCAGTTGTCTACCAAGGCCTAGATCCCTGCGCATGACTCTGGAGTTATAATTGTTGGAATAGTTAGGCCAAAGTATATATCGGTTGGTCGGTTTGGTTCCCCGTCAGCTGACCTGCCTGTCATTTCGCACTCCCCAATTAACTCTGTGCTTCAGTATCCAAACCAATCATCATTATACCATCGACTGAGGTCATTGTCTCGCCGTACCTTGCTCAATAACTTGTTGATAATTTTCTTCTTCCAATTGTTTCATTGGTCAACTGACATGCCCTGCGCCGGATCCACCGAAGTTGCTAAAGATGGGAGAGGTCAACGAGATGAATGTCACGTTTCTAAGCGAATGGTTGGGAATCATGGAACAAGAATAATGTTGATTACCCTTGGCATCCAATTAGCTTCAGCCAAGGTAAATTTATGCTACTTGTGTCCTATGGCCGTTGAAAGGGGCCTAATTGAAGGTTCCCGGATCTAAAGCTCCGCTGAAGGGCCATGCCGTTCGTCATACCTCATGCCAGTCTCGCTGTCTCGCTCTATTCTTATCATATGCAGATGATCTGCCACTCATCTCCCCTCAGTCACTCTTCCTCATATCCAATTCCTCTATGTTCATCAGACCCATAATGGATTCCAAAGATTCACCTACCCCGGCGCTGTCCGTGCAGCTCCCGAATGAGCCTGTGACCCATAATAAAACTGACAGCCCCTTGGAGCCGATAGCAATAGTTGGATTTGGATTGCGACTACCTGGGGCAATTCATACCGGGGAAGAACTCTGGAAGCTTATCACAGAGAAGCGATCCACGCGAAGTAAGATCCCCCAAAGTCGGTTTAATGTGAACGGATTCTATAGCCCAACTGGACGGGCAGGATCGGTCACGATGAAACATGGACACTTTCTCGCCGAGAGTGATAACCTGAAATATTTTGATACTTCCTTCTTCTCGATGAGTCCAAAGGAGGCGGACGATGTTGACCCCCAGCAACGGATGCTGCTCGAAGTTGTCTACGAATGCATGCAATCCTCAGGTCAAGTGAACTGGCGCGGCAGCAAAATTGGTTGTTATGTCGGAGTCTGGGGCGAGGTAAGTAGAGAAATAAGTATAGAAATTAAAAAGGACTGATCTAAGACGTTCTCCGGACAGGACTGGTTGGATCTCCATGCCAAGGATATCCAGGATGCAGGCATGTTCCGAGTCCTTGGGGGGCACGATCTGTCCCTCTCTAATCGAATAAGTTACGAATACAATTTGGAAGGACCCTCTTTCACCATCAAGGCCGGGTGTTCATCGTCCTTGATTGCTTTGCATGAAGCTATCCGAGCGATTCGTGCGGGCGATTGTTCCGGGGCACTGGTTGCGGGTACGAATCTTATTTTCTCGCCCACAATGTCCATTGCCACGGCGGAGAAAGGTACACTATCACCTGACGGTTCGTGCAAAACTTTTGATGTGGCAGCGAACGGATATGCCAGGGGGGAAGCTATCAGTGTCATCTATGTCAAGCCCCTTGGAGAGGCAATCAAAAATGGCGATGCAATTCGTGCCGTCATCAGGGCGACTGCAACTAATTTCGACGGCGAGACCCCGAGAATGGCAACGCCCAGCTCTGAAGCACATGAGGCATTGATCCGTCAAACATATCGAGAAGTGTCGCTCGACCCTAAGCAAACCGTTTTTGTCGAGGCTCATGGGATAGGTACACCTGTGAGTGACCCTGTCGAAGCTACGGCAATTGCACGAGTCTTCGGAGGTAATCAGGATCCAGTCTACATTGGAAGCGTCAAGCCGAACCTGGGTCACAGTGAGGGCGCTTGCGGGGTATCGTCTGTTGTGAAGGTCATACTAGCGTTGGAGAACATGAAACTTCCCCCGAACATAAACTTCTCGAGTCCGAACCCGAAAATACCCTTCAAGGAGGCTAACATGGAGGTCCCAGTCGACGTGATGAAATGGCCGTCCCATAAGCCGCTGAGAGCGAGCGTAAACTCCTTCGGTATGGCGGGAGCGAACGCACATGCAATCCTCGAGAGTGCTGCACCTTTCATGTCCCAATCTACTACATCCGACGCCGATAGCCAGGACTCGGAGGCAATCTGTGGAAATTCGAAATCGCTTCCGCGTCCTCGGAAGTTCATCCACGTAATATCAGCAGCACACCCAGTGTCACTGGCACAGAGCCTACTCGAGCATGAACGATATATTCGTTGCAATGCATCTTTGATGGCGGAAATTTCATACACTTTGTGCAATCGACGAGAACATCTAGCTAACAGAGTCTACTGTGTCACCAGTGCATCACACGATGCCTTGGTCTTCTCTCGCTTGACCAAAATCAAGGAGACGCCCACGATAACAATGGTCTTCCCTGGTCAAGGGTCCCAATGGGTAGGAATGGCTAAAGAGCTGATAATTGACTATCCCTCTTTCGACGAAGACATTACTGATATGGGCGGCGTATTGGCCAGACTGGAACATGCCCCTTCTTGGAATCTCAGAGAAGAATTGTTGGAGCCAGAACGCACTAGCAACCTATCCAAGTCAGAGTACTCCCAGCCGCTAGTCACGGCTGTTCAGGTGGCATTAGTGAACCTTCTTCGTCAATGGGGCATTTGGCCTGATGCAGTAATTGGTCACTCGGGTGGAGAGATCGCAGCCGCTTACGCTTCAAAGGCAATCACAGCCGAAGAAGCAATAACAATCGCATACTACCGTGGGTACTTGACCAAAGGATATCCACGGCCGGGTGGGATGGCCGCTATAGGGCTTGGCTATAAGGAAGTCGCGCGCTATTTGACTCAAGGGATCGTGATAGCGTGCGAAAATAGCCCGCAGAGTGTTACGCTATCAGGAGATCTCGATGTCTTGGACAAGGCCTGTGAAGCAATCAAGAGAGACGATCCGGGGTGTTTCGTTCGTAGGTTGAATGTGGAGATGGGGTATCATTCTCGTGGGTACCCAGTTTGCTCTTCTACAGATATACACAAATTGTTGAATTTTGAATATTGATCGTCCCACAGACCATATCCTGAACATTGGCGAATCGATTGAGTCCTTCTTGTGCCAGCATGTCCACAGCAAGGCTCCTGTAGTGCCGTTTTTCTCGAGTGTTTATGAAAAGAGAATAGACGGGCCAGGTCGTTTAAATGCGGGCTACTGGCGAGAAAACGCGGAAAAGCCTGTCCTATTCTATGGTGCTGTTAAGGATTTGATGGACAGCGAAGGATCCACCGAGCATCTTTTCCTCGAGATGGGTCCACATGGTGCCCTCAAAGGGCCGCTCCGACAGATTTCCCAAGAAGCTAACCGGTCTAAAGACATTTACGTCGCAGCCATGACAAGAGGCAAGGACTGCACCGAATCCATACTTCACATGGTCGGGGAGCTATACTTGAACAATGTATCAGTGGATTTCCAAAAGATCTGCCTAGCAAGGCGCTTGCTCACTAACCTGCCACTATACCAGTGGCACCATGAGAATGAGTATTGGTCCGAAAGCAGAATGTGCAAGGAGTGGAGGTTCCGTGAATTTCCTCACCACGAATTACTGGGCTCTCGCACCCTGGAGGGCAACGACCTACGACCCGAATGGCGGAACATGCTTCGTTTAGAAGATGTGCCATGGCTTTATGATCATCGAATTATCAATGATACCGTATTCCCCTGTGCAGGCTACCTTGCAATGGCAGTGGAGGCCATGCGACAGATCTCCTCAGACGACCGTTGCACCTTCCGGGATGTCATGGTGCACACAGCATTAATACTGGATGAGTCCAAGACAGTTGAGATGATCACGAATCTACATCCTATCCGGCTAACCACTAAGTTGGACTCTGATTGGTGGGAATTCAGCATGATCTCGTTCAACGAGACTGCCTGGATCAAGCACTGTGTAGGCCAGATCCGAGCGGGAGGCACGCATCCTACGTCAATACCGTCCTCTTCCCAGCATCCCCGGTCAGCCAACAGCCTGTATGCAATGATGAAGAGAATCGGTCTTAATTATGGTCCATGTTTTCGAGGGTTGACTGATGTGACTTGTCTACCGGGTAAGAACATGGCTTCTGCCAGGCTAGTGGCAACTACGGTATCTGAGTCTCCCTATGTCGTTCACCCAACAACCATAGATCACTGTCTTCAACTATTGGTTCCAGCAAGTTGTGGCGGTATTTACCGTCGCATATCCCATTTATGTGTTCCAACAAGGATCGAGCAAATCTATATCAGTGGAAGCAGGAGTTCCACGGATGCGGTCGTCGAGGCTGCTGCCACAACTAGCTCTACCAGTGCGATTTCTGGAAAAGTGGTAGCGAAGTCCGAAGAAGGCATTTTTCTGTCTCTAGCGGGAGTCAGGTATTCCCCTTTGGAAACAGATTCAATAGCGGACAAGCCTGATACGATCGGGGCGGCTAAATTACACTGGAAGCCCCATCTTCAACTGAACATGATACATTTCATGATCAGAACCAGTGAGAGCTCAAGAAAATGCTCAACAAACCTTGAACGACTGGAAAAACTGGCACTTCCGTGCATGGTTGAGATAGGCCATCGGACATTCCATCTGGACTGTGACATCAAGCACCTACAGAAGTTCCGCTCGTGGATTGGGCTCCAAATAGTTAGGGCATGGAACAACAAGTACGATTTGCTTCCAAACGCAGAGGAGATGTTATTTCACAGCACTGATGCCCGGCTCGCATTAATTCACGAGTTGAAACACCTCGTGTCGCAAACTGACGCTGGAATCGTAGCCGAGCTCATCACCAGGATTTTAGATAATTGCATTGCCCTCACCCAGGGGCAAGTGGACGGTCTGGAATTACTCCAAGCAGACAACGGACTTGGCAAGTATTATAATTTCGCCGAGTCTAGAACAAACTCAGTCAAGTTCTTCGCTTCTGCAGGTCATACAAATCCCACCTTGAGGGTGCTCGAGATTGGGGCTGGCACCGGAAGCGTCACGGCAACGGCCCTGCGAGGTCTAACCACATCCTCTGGCCCGGAGTGTGACCGCCTGTACTCGCTGTACACCTTTACTGATATTTCCGCTGGGTTCTTTCCCGCGGCGCAGAAAAGGTTCAAAGAATATCAAGGACTGGAATTCAAGACGCTTGACATCACGAAAGACCCAATCGAACAGGGTTTTGAGGCTAAATCATACGATTTGATCATTGCAAGCAATGTTCTACATGCCACTCCCATAATCCACGACACTCTGGTGAACGTGCGAAAGCTGCTTGCTCCCCGAGGCTACCTATTTTTGCAAGAATTATGCCCAACGATAAAGGCTACGAGCCTGTAAGTCTCCCATATTCCAACCTTTGTACTCGGCTCCTCTTGTCATAGTCCACGCTGACCCATTGCACAAAGAATTATGGGAATATTGCCAGGGTGGTGGCTGGGTGAGAATGATGGGAGAGTTAATGAGCCGTTCATGCCACCCCACAAGTGGGAATACGCTCTGAAATGGGCAGGGTACTCTAAGTCTGCCGAAGTCTACGACGGTCCTCGCCCATATCACATCAACGTCAACATGGTCTACCGGCCTGTACAAGAAATCCTACCCAATATTCGTCGCGTGACTGTACTCCACAATGTCGGACAGGATATCGAGGATCTACTAGATACGCTAACGATCCGTGGATATCAGGTCGACTTGAGCACACTTCAAGATGGACCTCCACCGGGTCAAGACATCATCTCAGTTCTGGAGCTCGAAGCACCGCTCTTCGCGAACATATCCCACGAAGATCTGATAGCCTTCCAGAAAATGGTGGCTAGACAAGGGAACAGCAAGATACTGTGGCTCATTCCGGCGGCCCAAAATGAAGTAAGCTCATCACCCGAGTTTGGCCTCACCCTTGGCCTCGCTCGAACGCTACGAGCAGAGAACTCTGTCTCATTCGCAACTCTGGAATCAAACGGGCTCAGAGACCGATTCGGCCTACATATTATAAGCATATTCGAAAACCTTCACAGCCATGATTCACTGGGATCACTCGACGCAGATAGCGAGTTCTTCAACCGTAATGGGACCATTCTAGTAGGACGATTTTATCCGGCCTCAGTGGCCCACGACCTGGCACTCACGGCATCCAAGCCTCACGCTGCTAATTTGGCCATCAGGCGCCCCGGACTATTGCAAACTCTACAATGGATCCCTTTGCCAACAAGAGAACCTGAGCACGGTGAAGTGGTCATTCAGCCGCGTTGCGCAGGCCTAAACTTTAGAGTAGGAACCCCCGTAATCTCCTGACTTCACCACCCTCGGGAAATACTAAGCCAAACTTCTAGGACGTGCTTTTTGCCATGGGAGTTCTTGAAGATAAAGAAACAAGTATTGGGCTGGAAGGCTCCGGTGTGGTAACAGACGTAGGTACTGGAGTAACGGATCTTCACATTGGCGATCGAATCATTTACCTCAGCAAAAATTGCTTTGCGACCCGTATCACGATTTCAGCTACGAAATGCGCCAAGATCCCGCAAAGCATTTCATATGAGGAAGCTGCCACTCTGCCTGCCGTCTATGCTACTGTCATCCACTCGCTTCTAGACGTCGGTGATCTACAGAGCGGCCAGTCAGTGCTGATTCACTCCGCATGTGGAGGCATTGGGATCGCAGCCTTGAACATCTGCCAGAGCATTGGTAGAGTCCAGGTGAGCCATTTCCCTTTTCAGTGATACTTCAAGTCTAATTGAGTTCGTGTCCACCAATGTGTAGGTTTATACAACTGTCGGAAACGAGGAAAAGGCTCGTTATCTTACAGAAGCCTTCAGCATCCCTCGCAGTCATATCTTCAATTCTCGTGACACCTCCTTCCGAGATGGTCTCCTTGCTGCTACTGAAGGCCGTGGTGTCGACCTGGTGCTCAACAGCTTGTCGGGAGAGCTTCTACATGCCTCCTGGCAATGCGTAGCTCCATGTGGTAAAATGCTTGAAATAGGAAAGGAAGACATTATTGGAAAGGCCCAGTTGAACATGGGTCTCTTCGAGGCAAATAGAAGCTTTATTGGTATCGATTTGAATGGACTTGACACTTCGAAGCGTCACCGGTATGTTCCAATTTCGGTGCATTAAACCAAACCATTAACATAATGATACAGGCTACTTGTCCGTACCCTTCAAATGCTCGAATCAGGAGACATCAAGCCTATTTCACCCATGACAGTCTTCTCTGCCGTTCAGATTGAGGACAGCTTCCGTTACATGCAGAAAGGCACGCACATGGGGAAGATCATCGTGACAATTCCAGAGGGAGGCCAGGACTTACCACTAGCTGCAACTACTCCTGACCTGACTCTAAGGGCCGATGCCTCTTATCTTCTTGTTGGCGGGATGGGCGGCCTGGGCCGAGCAATCGCGACCTGGCTCGTCGAGAGAGGCGCCAGACACCTCATCTTCTTCTCCCGATCGGCCGGAACATCAGAACTGGACCGGCGATTTATTGAAGAGCTAGAATGTCAGAGTTGCAGTGTCCAAACCATTCAAGGCAGTGTCATAAACAAAGAAGACGTTATGAGCATCGTCCAAGTCGCAAAGAAACCAATCAAGGGGGTTCTCCAGCTGTCAATGGTACTTCAAGACAAGCCATTCATGGAAATGGATCTCTCAGACTGGACCGCCGCAATTGAGCCAAAAGTCCATGGAACATGGAATCTACACCACGCGATGCCGGAAGTTCTGGACTTCTTCTTCGTTGCTGGATCCATTAGCGGGTCCTTCGGTTCACCAGGCCAAGCAAACTACACCGCAGCCAATGCATTCCTCAACGCCTTCGTCCAGTACCGCAGGAGTCTAGGTCTCCCCGCTTCAGTCTTACACATCGGTCTCATGGACGACATTGGCTATCTAGCTAGAAACAGTGACAAAGCAGATGCTCTTCGCGCCGCGGATGGGTACTTCCTCAGGGAGAAGGACCTCTTGGATTCACTCAATTGGGCCATTGTCAAATCCGCAGTGGATCCAATGGAAGATGGATCATTAACAATCGGGCTACGCTGCGACAAGCCTCTCTCCGATCCTTCCAATCGTATAATGTGGAGAAAGGACCCTCGCATGGCAATCTTTCACAACATATACAATGAGGCGCCAGCCAATAGCAGTGGTGGAAAAAGAGAGACCGACGTGCTTAAAAATTTCTTAACGTCCGTAGAAGCAGATCCGGAAACAATGCTTAATGACCCTGCTTCAGGGGAAGTAGTAACACATGAATTGGCTGTCAAAATTTACACCTTTGTGCTACAGCCATTGGAGGATCTAGATGCTGGAGTATCACCAGCCGCGCTGGGCGTCGATTCTCTTGTCACTATCGAGATCAGGAATTGGATAGAGAGAAGTTTGGGCGGCATTGAGATCAGCACATTGGAGATTCTGAATGCGGGGTCTATTGCTACTTTAGGGATGTCGGTGATAGAGGCGCTGAAGAAGAAGTTCGTTTCACAGATTGTGAGAGCGGAAGGGGGTGCGTAATGGGTATGAAGGTCCGTCAGAGGCGGAGATCAGCAAGATAGTAGTCATTACTCACTCATCAGTTTCTGGACTAGTCTGTGTTTACTTGGTATTTTCCAATGCGACTTTTGCTATGCAGTCAAATAAATTGCCAATGCTTAATGGTTATCATCTTCGTGGGGCTCATGATACCAGTAGTACTATGCAGGGTGGTCTATACTGTGTCTGGGGACCAAGCATAGCTGAACATTAAGAGTACTACTTCAAGTAGTACCTTTAGCGTGCGGCATTATATATTAGATAACAAGCATAAATTCTCCTATTCTGCCTGCCAGTAGTGAGCGCAAGTCGCCTACTTGACTGTAAAGTAACTTTTTAGATATCTGGCTCTTCTCTAGGTACTAGTGTTAAATCAGTCATTTGAAGGGCTGATGTTAAATAGAGATATCTGTTCTGGTTCTAGGCAAAGATTAGTCCAGAAGCAGTGTGATCAAGACACGATAATTAAATGGTAAGCCAGGCACGTCCTATCCACAGTAAAATAGAAAAAAGAGAAATGACAGGGGAGATAGCATTGGTGCCACTACAAGCCTTGTTTAGCCCCGCGGATCCGCAACGAGCATACCACCCACAAATGAGGGCTTTCGCCATAGGCTACCTGTTTCTGAAAACCGCTGGCAACGCTATCGATACTCCCATAAGCACTAGTATAAAAGAAGCAGGGGTGGCTACTCCAAGGAGGGTGGTTGCGTGCGTAAGCACATAGCCCCCCAACAACGCACTTCCACAATGGTTCGTCGACCATGAAGCTACTACCAGCCTACCAAAGGGGTTGCCTTAACGAGGAGCCCATTGACGGGCCTGGCAGTTACTGTGCGGGTTACCTTCATGCGTCTCTCGTCCAGAAGCCGGTCAACCTCCAATTGGAATTCAGATCGTCCCACCAAGGCAGCCAGCAAGATAGCAAACTCAGCCTTTGCGGACGATTGCCCAATGCGACTCCGGGGCCCATGTATAAAGATCACTGTAGCGTAATTACTTCGAGCGTCTGGTTTCAACCATCTTTTAGGCTTGAAGTCCTGCGCATCTGGGCCCCAGAGATGCGCATCTCGGTTTGTAGCTCGAGAAACCACCATTATCTTCGTGTCTTTGGGAGTTGGCTGGTTTAAAATCACTGTATCGGCCACTGCTTCGCGAATAGTAAATGGTACAGGTGGAGCCTAGCGAAGAACTTCGTCGCATACGGCGTGCAAATAGGTCATGGAATCGATGCTCTGGTATGTGAAAGAACTCTTGTGGTCATCTGGGCTCGGAAGTTCCTCGCGTATCTCCTGCCGGAGAGTAGTTTGCACATCACGATTGACAGAGTAGATAGATTGCCCAAGTGAAGGCTGTTGCTGTCGTTTCGTGTCCAGCGGCCAAGAATGTCACAAGCTGGTCAATGAGGCCCTCTTCGCTGAAGCCGCCGTTCTGGAGTGCGACGCTGAGAATATCCCGATGCTCGAGGTTGCTATTCTCTGAAAGATATTTGGGCTTCTGATGTATCAACTCGGCACACACGCCCCGAATCGTGCGGACGGCTCTCTCTATTTCCTTGTTCCGTCGAAGGGGCAGACGATTTACCAACCAATTAGACAACAGAAGACGCAATATGGCAAGAAAGATGGCACTTTTTGAAAGTTGAAAAACCAGCTTTTATGCACGAACCAAGTCCGTGTTCGGGTTGTGGATTGCCCCAAATCTCGACCCATACCTGCAATCCCAATCATATCTAGCGTTGCTCGATTCGCCCATTCTGCAATATCGAGCACGCCGGTACTGGGTGGGGACTCGTCACACGCAAGTCGAGTGTTTTGCTGCTCCTTCTCCTTGCATGACAGCTGGTCTGTCATCGCATTTACCAATTCGTGCGACTTGTCCCAGAACACCTTATACAGGTTCTTGATATGTCGAAGCGAGAAGGCTGGTGCGAGGGCCTTCCTTTTGCTACGGTGATCGTCTCCCGCCTCTAGAAAGATCCCAATGCCTAGTACCTGCGGCAGCTCAGCAACCAACCACATGGCTTCCTGAAGTCGTAGCATTTCGTTGTCAGGACTTCTGCGAGAGCTTCGGGAGAAGTCACCAAGAGTCAGTCGGGGCTGAGTAAGGTGCGGTACCGTATCAAACCGTTGTTTCCCTGTGCATTCCGTTGATCATCAGTACGAATTGGGAGAAGAGAAGATGCGGGAGTAGGAGAGGGGGAAGAGAAGAGGAGCGTGTAGAGAACAGGGGCTACCCCACATACCAGTCACATTGGGGTTTCCGCGGGGTTCGGTAAGGAGTCGCAGACGTTGATGCATTCCCCCGGTCCCTTTATGCGGCGACGGCAGGTGGCTCAGTGGAGAAACTATTTGAGGCTATACCACTCTGCGCCATATCACCTCGACCAGAAGGAAAAAGAGGAAGATCAAGCACCGAGCTTTGAAGGCGATCATTGTCGCTATGGCGTTGTGGGAATAGGATATTAGACTGACAGTAAGAGCAGCCGCTCCTTATATGTACCCAGACATCTGTATCGTTCGTCTAATTTAAGAAGGCTATAGAGCTATTTCAGGTAATAGTTCGAACGAGAAGGGGTGCGTCGTTGGGTATTTTCCCTCTGGTATGTGTAGAAAGATGCTCGGATATGTCCTGAAGAAGTGTTGGGTGACTTCGACCCCATTGAAGCGCCGATCCGCCCTCTCGCGTGCCTGCATTAACTGCTGCAGTTATGGACAGGGGTCAAGGATGGTTGAACAACATTCTGGGCGTCTGACTAGGCTCAAGCACAAGCTTCTGTGAATACCTTACTGATATATGGTATATAGTAAATATAATATTTCCTACTATAGGAATTTCTGTAAGTCTAATCTTACTGTTCATTTGCGCTGGCTATTCCCTCTTGGAATAAATTGAACCTCTCGGTCATAAGCACATGCTTGCAGGGTTTAATTTTTTTTTTTATTATTCACTGATATTCACTCTCTACGTGCCGGCGGTTTCGTATCCCAATGCCTTTTAGGCCTATTCCCAAAAGCAACTTGTGTAGTATGGTCTGTATGGCGTGTAGCCGAGTAAGCTGAGCACTATGATATCTCCGATGGCTTTGCATTGAGGTAATACATTAATTTACACAGCTCTTTGTCTCATGCCATCACTAATGATTTTATCCCTTACCTCGTATTCCACCAAGACATTCGCCGGAGCCAACATTGCGATGTATATACTACTGTATGTGACGCATTGTAACAGTTAGAGCATTATTAGAATATATATATTATGACGCCTAGCTGAACTTTTGTAGTCTTTGTACAATTGCTCAACCAAATATAGTACAACCTGGTAATAAAACTTAACGAATACTACTAATGATGTCCAAAATCAGACGTCTATGATCTGCATTCACCCCTTAGGTGCGTATACAGATACGCTATGATATTCAGAAATACTTCTTAGATCGTTGGTATATTTTTTGTGGACGGGCTAAGAGATGGAGTTCTTTTACAATATCCTGTCAATCGCATTAGGTAAACAATCCCTGATACTAGGTAAGACTATTTCCTACAAATTAGTAGCAGAATAGTAAGTAAAGCAAGTTATATAAATATTCACGAATGTCATAAATAGAGGTGAGAAACGACTTGCCATTCCTGCCTCAAATGTCTGATGCTTCTCTCTGGGCGAAATTGATTTCACAGACAACAGTCACATTTACTCTCGCTTTCGAATTTACTGATGATATCTCGCAGTACATGACCGTCTTCGAGTAACGTAGAATTACCACTTGCTCTCGGCTTCCCCGAAAATAGTAAGTAGTACATATTAGTCTTCTAGAGCATTGCGGTATCCTCCCTGTCCTCAGCTAAGGAAAGATATATGGAGAGGCGTCTCGCACAAGTTACCCCTTAGCATATCGCTCTGTAATCGCTCATCTAATTTTGTCAATGAGCACCTCCTCATTATAACCAACAATGTCCGGCTATTATTATACCTCTATAGTCGTACCTCGGGAGAAAATTACAACAACAACAATAATAATAATAATAAGGTTAATGATGAAAGGCAATGCTCCCAAAGGTAGACACAAATGCGAAAGGTTAGGGCCAGGAGAGAGTATCATCGGAAAGCTTCGCAAGGAGTAGCTTTCCATTATTTTGAGCCCCCTCGGCGTGAGTAGTATGCCATATGATGGCGGGCTGAGAACGATGATGAACCACATATTTGGAATCATTTTAGTCCATGATTGTTGAACCATTCTTGCCAGTGCAACCTTTGACGCGCGGACTTATTGGTATGTTGTACAGGTATCCCAAAGGTGCAACCGTTTGTACCTTTCAGTGTACAATACTAGGAGTTGAATCATTTGACGGATATCCACCTACGTGTATATAAGTAAGGCTTCTCCCCAGTCAATGACAATATTTCTAATCAGCAAGTCACAGCCTCCTGTTGCTATCAAGTGTTAGTTCTGTCCGAAAGTGCAAAGCAAATCTACATTTGAGGAACTACAAGATGTTCTCCAAGGCAATTATCATTGCTAGTGCTTTGATGCCACTTTTGGCCATCGCAGCCCCGCCGGGTCGTACTTCTACATATGTAAGTTCATACCCTCATGTAACTCACCACTGCCGGACTGACTCCCTAGGCCACCTTTTACGACGGCTCGGACGGGCAAGGACATGAACAGGTCATTTCGGTTGAAACCTGTGAAAATCTCAATGATGACCTGTAAGCACCTCATCCGTTCATATTATCATTACTTACTAATTAATGATAACATCGTACAGCAAGCGAAACCTGGGCTCAGCATTGGTGACTGATGGTTATACCTGCGATCTTCACAGGCAAGGACATCTAGTATTGAATTCGTCTGGGTGATAATACTTACGTTTTACAGTGCTATTGGCTGCGCAGGCGTTCCTATGTGTAGCATTGAGGGATATCAAGCTAATCTTGTTACGAGTCCTCCTACTGACTGCCCTCCTAACGTTGCAGAGCTCACTGACTCTGTCGAATGCCGTCCAGTATAGCGGGTTAAAGTGTTGTTAGCAACGTGAAAGGTATAGCTTCTTACGCTCTGCTTTAGGCCTTGATGTGGGTTTTTCTCCACTGCCTAGGTGGTTTTCCCCACATCGTAATGCGAATGCAAAGGCGAATAGCTTAGCGAGGTCTTAATTCAAGATGGTTTTTCGCAATACTGAAACTTATCGCAACGCAATCTTCGTAGGGACTACAGATTTTATTCATATTCTAGTCTTGTGACGATGTTATATGGGCATTAGTAGTTGGTCGCGCAGTCGGCCGGCAAGCCTAGCTATCTAGTACCCAAGTGTAATACACTCCTTTTGTCATTTATATAGCCAACGATGGGCCACCGCATATGTAGTGGCCATGCTAGTATTCAACCTTACGACTTACTAACTCATACTTTCGATGGCACAGCCCCGGATTTCTATATTATTTCCGGCATTACCTCCGCCGGAGGATGTCAGCACCTATTTTAAAAGGCCGTATACATACAATCATGTTCAACCTATGCATCGATGGATTGTGAGAGACTAAGAAGGTAAAAGGCTGGTAGGCAAGGGCCCAATGTGGCGAGAGCGTTTCTGGAGATCTCCATACTTTGCGGCACAGCCATGTTGTATGCCTTTTCGTCTCCCCACCATCAACATTTTGGGGTGATTTTCAGGGCTCGCGTTCCGTAGCGCCGATCTCGTTTGCCGGTTTAACCGGTGATTTTATGGACAGGGCGGGCTGAACAGCGTAGTATGGACTGCCCAGCGGTTTCTGAATGACCCCTCTGCCCACATCATACTATTATCGCATTGAAATCAAATAAACCGTTGAATTTACGATTAGCCGAGATAAATACTACTTGCTTACGGAATAGATATGCTCAACGCCAAAACGATAATATTTCCTTATCACAAATGATCGAACATATTTATTAGTACGGTAGGTCTCCCGTTTCTTTTACTGCTCCCCAGGTAGTTACCTGTTGCTGTAAGCAGACTTCAAGTTTATAGTATCGAGAGATCACCATAATTTGAGACTCAAGCTCGGTTCCTTGTTACTACAGCTTGCATTCCCGGTTCCTGTATAACCCTACTTCTGAAAGCCAGCCTGATGATATATGGTGCATGCAGTTCGTAGCAACTAGCTGCGTCCCAATGACACAGGTGATGAGTTACTAAGAATGTGCCTGCAGGAATTTCGCGTGACATGGTAGAATGGCCAGTGATCATTCGAATAACCTCATTCTAATGACAGGAGAATGCGTCGGGCTGGCTGGAGGCTACACTCTGCATGCATACAATAAGCTAGGGCGTTCTTGACTATGAGGTATATACTAGCCCCAGAAAATTCCTGTGCGAGCCAATAATATTAAGCCATCGAAAATGAATGGGGTCAAATGTCATGCAGCTCAGTCGGCATGTTGTACAGGTATCCCATGGTGTAACCGCGCATACATATTTCGGTGTACACCGTTGATGGATGCCAGACTATCAAACAAGCACCCACTGTGAAAAGATACTAGTAGTTATATATAAGAGTTCTTTCCACTCCCTCTATATATGTTTATGCTCTAGGTAAAGATTCATAAATTTGTTATTCCTTCAGACCCAATCTTGCATACTACAAAACGAGCCTCGGCTTGAAAACAATCGAAAAATGTTCTCCAAGCTCTTTGTTGCCGTTACTACCTTGATGCCAATTTCGGCCATGGCAGCCCCCCAGGCTGATACTACCATCCATGTAAGCCCATATAATTGAGGGTTGCTGCCATATTCAGGTCTGACGCACCATTTAAATCAGGCCTCTCTTTGGAGTGAACCAAATCGGGGAGGACCCCAACAGAATATCCTCGACACCGATTGCCACGATCTGGACCTCAACCAGTATGCTTGTCAATCCATCATCTCTGCAGATGAGCTTTATACTAAGGCTATTTCCACAGCTTCCACCACCTTGGCTCAGCGGAGACCTTTCCCAACCATGCCTGCAATCTACATGGGTACAAGCGACTCCACATTCCCAACGTTGCAGAGAATGTATTCTGACTCTATATCTCAACTTATAGTGTTCCCGAATGCGGCGGACCAGTTTTGTGTACCTTTGGTCTATATATCGCTGATTTCGAGGGAAACCCCCCACCGGGATGCTCAGCGGAAGCTGCAACTACTGCCGCCTCTATTATCTGCTCCTAGAAGTATTTTTAGAGGGATGGTGCTAACTAGCATTTCAGAGATCCTTGTACTTCTTTGGGTTATCTATGGGCCTTAATATGGGTTTTTGTCCATCCTCTGGGTGGTTTTTCCCATATTGTGACGTAAATGCGGAGGCCACTGTACTAGCGATAGTATCATAAGTAGTTCTGATTATTACATTAACAATTCGTACAGAACTAATAATATCCTCTTATATGGGTCAAAAGGAAGGAACAGCAGCATGGCCATCATATGAGGCAATATCAAGCTCAATCACGCCGCTGTCTGCCATACCTCATTACCTTCCAATCCACAATCGTAGCCACAACGGGATAAATCAACAAAGCAGCCCAGCTAAGCAACCAGTCAACCAAGGAATTATCCCTCGGACTAGGCCCACGCATATTATTCAGTAGAAACCGCGTCTGCAAATCCGTCGGGATCATGTAGCATCCCTTGTCAAGCCCTGCAAGGATCTGTCGAGCCACATCCTCGACCGTCAACCCTCCGAATTTTTCGGCAGTGCCATCAATCTCTTTACATATCTGCGGCTTCCGCGCTTGTTGTACGTTGATCCTCTCCGTCATGAATATCTTGGGAAAGCTGCAGTGAACCTGTATAGATCCAGCAGGAGAATACATGAGACTCTCCTGCCTCAAACTATCGGCTAAGGAGCGGACAGCCGCTTTCGATGGTGAATATGCGGCGTACCCCGGGACTGCAACTATTGCCGCCGTTGACCCAGTGAAGACAAGATGGCGTGGTTGCTGAACTTCGGTGTGCTCATTTCCCAGTTTCAGCTCCGTGGCCCAAATCTTCATGACGGCCTGAGAAATGAACGCCGCTGTGAGATAATTCCTCTCCATGCAGCTCTGAATCGATGTCGCGGAAATGTCCACAAAGTGGCCCACTTCCTCTCCGGCGCCGCCTGCGATGCAGAAGAGGGCATTTATGCGTTTTTCGAATCCGTTCATGAATCCGGTTACCTGGTCAGAGATATACTGGTCAAAAAGCGTTCTTTCTTTGATTCTGAGATGACTATTGGCACAGACCTCATCGCTATTAGTCAAATCCAAACGCTGGATACTGAGAACTTGGCCTTCGTGTACGCGCACAGCGTCCATATCCACCTTGAGTTTGTTCAGATCATTCTCAGAGCGTGCGATTGCTGTCACATGAGCTCCTGGTAGTCAATTGCTCGTCAGTGCCTGCCGTGCACATGCCATAGCATGGGATTCTTCTTCAACATACCTCTCTTTACGAGCGACAAGGAGAGTTCCCTCCCGAGACCCTTGGAGCCACCTGCCACAAGAACATACTGGCTTATGTTCAGTAACCCACTGGAAGTTGGAATTTAACAAAAGAGACGCGCTTACCTTTCCTTCCACGTCAAACATCGTGTTGTGGTCTGGCTACTGCACGGCGTGGAGCTTGAATCCTAGTGAGGCAATGTGTCAAACAAGGGTCTTGTCTTGGTTGGTAACGAATAATCGTAAGTCCCAGCCTTTAATCCTGAGCGATGAGAATAAAACGTGGCCAAAAGTAGTTTGGATACGTGCTGTAATCGATGCCATTTGGGGGTGCTAGCGGTGAACATATTACATGTCATATTTTTGCTTTTGCGTAGTTCTTACGGGTATGAGTGCTGGGGAACAATGATGCGGTACTGGGAGTGCTCGCTCTGCAATGGTAATAAGTCTCGGTCAAGTTTGGTTCCTCTCTACTAGTGAGGGTTGTGTCATGTCACTACATATACGCATGCTTCTCAGCCTAATATCATCAAATTGCGCCTACCGATGCACCCCTCACCACTCCCATATGTACATCATCTTGCCACGTGCTAATATGACACGTCTGTTAAATACATAACTCATTTCACATCATCACATTTCCTTCTCTGTTAAGAGGCCGGAAAGCACCGCCCCATTCACTGCTTTGAGAAGCTCAAGGTTGTCCCCAGATCTCATCAGCGATCTGCCTGGTCAGACCCAGCTTCTTCTTCTCATCCTCCAAGCTCAGAGGGTATCCGCTCTCGTGGGTACTGAAACCGCATTGAGGGCTGACGCAGATCCGCTTGAGGGCCTCCTCGCGAGTCTCACCACTACCAGCACCAACAAAGTCGGCGGCCTTGTAGATCCGCTCCTTCATCGCCTCCTTGTCCTCCAGCTCGCGAAGCTTCGTGCTGATGACACCGACAACAACGTTCTTGTTCTTGGGCAAGAACTTGAGGGGCTCAAAGCCACCTGCACGCTCGGTGTCATACTCAAGGTAGAATGTGTTGACGTTCAGGTTCTCGAATAGCTTCTTGGCGATGATGTCATAAGATCCCTCCGCAAAGTGTCTGCCTCCGATGAAGTTACCGCGGCAAAGGTGGATACCGGTGTGCATGTCAGCAGGGATCTTGCTGATTGAGTCGTTGTACAGCTTGATGTAGGCGTCAAGCAGATCTTCGACCGTGCCGATGTTGTCCTTGTCTTCTTCCCAGCCCTGGCGGAAGGCCTTAGAGCAGAAGTAGGCCATACCCGGGTCATCGAACTGGACGTTTCTCAGTCCAGCCTTGTACAAGGCGTCGAGCTCGGCCTGGTACACCTTTGCGACGTCCTGGAAGTACTCCTCGTCGTTGGCGTAGGCCTCGGGAGTGTAAGCCTTGCCCTGCTTGTAGCGCATATGGAACCAGGCGGGAGTGATCATGGTCAGCTTGATGGTGTGCCATTCACTCTCAGGCAGGGCCTGCTGGACCAGCTTCAGTTCGTGCAGGTTCGACACCGACTTCTCGGGGCTCCAGGAAAGCTTGGTTCCAGCGATGACCGAGTCACCGGGCATGACCTTGCGGTCCTTTTCGATCAGACTGACCACATCGGGATGGTAGAGTCTGAACATGGACGCTTCGGCATCCTGAAGACGGATGGTGCCTGACATATTCATCAGTGATATGATCGACGGCAACAGAATCAGAACGATGAACCATACCCTCGAACTCATCCCACATCTGTCCCCAGAAACGGGTCCGGTTGAATTCACCAGAAGTGACAGCCTTGTAGCCCAGATCCCGCTGGAGCTTGACAACATCACGAACAGTCTCCTCTTCAACGGCGTGCAGACCAGCCTCCTGCTCCGAGATACCGGTATCGCGGATCTTCTCACGCACCGCAAGCAGGTTGTCGGGACGCAGCAAGGAACCCATATGTTCGGCCCGGAAGGGCGGGGCGCTGTGTAGCTGGTTGGCCATTGCGTCTGAGCTCGTTCTTCCAAATCTGTCTAAAATTACTCTGGATAAGAGGATTGAGGTTTCTGGCAGGCAAGAGTTCGAAGCTTTTGAGACCGGAAGGCGGGGTGCATCGGCAAGGGCAATTGCCGGTGGGGTGCATTGCGGGGGTCCGATCGCCTACAACTGACTCAATGCCGTATTGCCGATTGGCTGGGTGGGACGTGTGTGACTAAGTCTGGCTTCTTCATTGGCTGAATATTATTCCGGTACGAGCTTATCTCCTATTTCGGATTCATCAATCATTGCTATGACTGTACAGAATGCTCGTGGTTCACGGATTCCATCATAGCTTAAGTGGTTGAAGAATGTGAGCTTAAAGCTTGGCTTCGCAGCATATCTGATGCTAGTTCTACCCCGACCAACATTCGTCCCCATCCGTCTCCCGCTTCAAATCTACTTGTAGTGTTCTCGCCTCAGTCTGTCTTGAGATCCGGCGTGACACCTAGGGCTGAACCTTTACCCGCAAAAATAGAACGAGAAGCCCACGGCGCAGGCCAGGCGAATGATTTCTCAATAGCTCCAACATCTTCACCCGACACTAGGTGATCAATCACCGCGATGAATATGTAAGCGCCAACTCCGGTGCAGATATGCCACCTGTTTCATACCAATTGTTAGCTGGGACCCTTGGAAGAAAGCATGAATCTGCATACCACCCATGTAGTTCCAGCAGAAACGCCCACGGTAGGCCAATAGTCGCCCGCCAGCTCCTCAGCCATCCGCATATCCACCCATCAACTAGCCAGACGAGGAATCCCAGCTCAAATATAGCTTTGGCAGTCAGTGTACTGAATACATGAAAATGATAGATAGATGCTTTGGTCTTACCAGCTCCAAATCTTACCATACCCCAGATCTGCCGTCGAGCGAGAGAATCCTTTGGCGTTCGAGTGGTGATCAACTGCATTGTCCGGACTCCAATGATCGTCACGCTGACCACGAACGTGACGGAATGTAAGATGAGCTCATCTGTCAGTGCATGGTGTATTATGACTCCTATAAGAGCTGCACCCAGCAGAAAGGCTAGGATAATCGAGGTTCTGCGACTGGTGCTCACTGTCATGACGCGGTGGAGAACCGGGGTTGTGGCGAGATGCATGGATACATCGTCCACTATTCCAAATGGATTTAGTAAACAACATTACGTGGGGTAGCAATGGAAGGTAGTGGATGAACTGACTCATCTGAGTATGGTACTTGAGGTTCATATGAAAAGCTGCAGAAGCGATACCAACGCCCATCAAACCCCAGTAGGGAAGGGCGCGGAAGACATCCTTATTCGATTGTCGACGAAGATGGTTAATTCCGTATATTGCGTAGAATACTGCGTCGTTTATTAGTCTTGTTTGTACAAGCGGCAGGTCGCGACATACTGTACACAGAATTTGTTAGGGTATTGATAAACTCGGCGACGTATCTGGTCACCACGTAGTCCTATGTGATGTTCTTGTTAGGAAGGATAGACGCGGAAATATTCTGTGCTCTCAGATAAACCAATTACCTCCTCGCAAAAACTTTGCACCATTAGCTTGGACTTGATCGTAGCCTTCATACTAACTTAGCATGTGAAGTAGATGGGCCCCAAAAGGGACTTTCCGATGCCATGGTAAGGAATCTTTGGCAAGTATAATAATTAGGAAATGGCAAGTATCGGGGCGACCTGATTTATACGTCAATTTCCATCAGTTGCCATGGGTTAGGCACCAACAAATTGGCTTATGTCTCCTGCAAGCTGTCATCTATGACCCTTGTTCGAAGGATTATGGACCCGCAGTAAGAGCCGGATAGCGCTTTGGTGAGTCGAGCCACTCGCTGGCCAGCCCCAGCCTCATTGCTATTTCAACCCAGTAGGTGTGGCTTTATCTAAATTATCGCTCGACAAGAATACTCGTATTCATGTTGGTACACGTGATTGTCTGATACTTGAGTTCTGTTCCATCGATACATCACGCTTATAAGATAACGAGTGGCTTTACTGTAAGTAGTAAATGAAACGATAAATTAACCAGCGACCCTGTCTTACGTGAGCTAAGTGGTCCATTAAAGGGCTCCTCCAATGTCTCGGCGAAACATAGATATACAATGCAGCAGTCAATAGTAATTGCGGATTTTTCAGAGGGGTGAGCACCACTAAGTCGGCAGGGGGTAAGTCAATGGATATCCCGGTTTCCTTCGCTTTCAATGTCAACCATTCTTGCCATTTCAAGGGGAAAGCTCAGATATCTACATCATATGAACTAAATATGGTTGGATATATTTCTCGCAATTATTCTTTGAAAGTCTACTACTTGTGGTAGTGAAAGGAATAAACAGGTGGTGCATTCCATATACGTATTTAATTCTTGGGTAATGTGGAAGCTACCTATATTTCCCAGGGACAACGAGAATGAAGATAAGTGATCCTATATCCAACTATCATAGTTAGATGGAAGCCGTCATGCTCCCAGATAACGTATATAATATCCTCTGACTCTTGCATCCTCTCACATGAGAAAAGGTTATTACTCTAAGTGTGCGCAATTTACAGTTGTCTATTTTCTATTTGTAAGGCTTTTGTTGATCTACCCAGAGAATTATCCCAGCGTGACGTCAGCAAGGTCAGAAACCACTTCAGCACCACTGCCACCCTAGAACCATGAAGCCTCTTCCCAGCGAGATAATTAGTCTCATATTTGATTATCTGCGTGAAGATACCTCTGCGAACAAACATCATCCAAAACGTGTTCCCGGAGTCACTTATTACGATGTGCCACCGGAATGGCGTTCACAAAGCCTAGCCCAATACTCTGTTATTTCTCGTCAATGGCAGGGTATTGTGGAGCCAATTATTTGGAAGAGAGTGTGCATTAGATGGCACTCAAGCGTGTTGACCCTTTCCAGGTACACTACAGGCAATGACAGGCGACGTGCCAGGGTAAATTATATTCGACATATCCTCTGGCAACCATATATTGTCTTACCAAAGGTGACTGATTTTATGTATCGGGCAAACACCAATGAGTATCTCTATGAATGGTATGATCAAGAGTACCACAAAGTGCTCGGCTTCTTGTTTCTGGCGTTGCACAATTGGGGAGAGCAGCATCCAGGGCTCGAACTGGTATTCAGCGACCACAATCCACATTGTGGGACCTTCAACCCCAGTTATTCAGAGTACACATCATCCTTAAGGGATATCCTGTTCAAGCATCGAAAATCACTTCCAACCTGCTTCAAAGCAAAGCATCTGGAACCCTTACCTAGTCCAGTATGCGTCACATCGATTGGAGTAACGGCGACATGGTTAAATGCTGTCTTGTTATCATCATTTGGATTGATCTTTGAACGTCTCCCCAATGTGAAGCATGTATTACTGCAAGATTTCATATGGATGGGTCCTTCTGTAGGTGATATTCGTCACTTGTTAAGACAAGGTATGCTCTTATTTCCTTTCCTTTCATGGCCTTCAAGAATTTATACGGGCTAAACAGCGTGCTATTGATCTAGAAATGATCGACTTCATTCGTTGTGTACCAAGTTCGGTGGAGAGCCTTGAGCTTTCCGTTTTGCCCAACCGAGAATGGTCTCCTTTCCTACATGACGACGAATTTCGCGACCTTCGACTGACCTATGTGGGACTTAGTGGGATGGATTATCTGTCCACCCGACTTCATAACCTGAGTATGCGGCTACAGTCACTCACTTTGAGTCATATGCGGATTAGCAATGCTCTTTTTTGGCCATCGGCGGAAAACGGTACCAACGCTCCTTACTGGCCGAAACTCGAACGGCTTTTAGTACTCAATGTGCCTCCATACAACGAAGATGGTAAGTGTCGCTGCGCTTAGTCTAACCTCCAGATTGCCTGCCTTTTTATATGTTGTCTTTTGATTTCCGTATATTTCAATTATCTTTTGTGACTAACACAAGGACAGGGTCCCCGTTACTTGGCCTTGATCCTCCACTAACCCCTGAAAATGCATATCGGGATGTCTTGGCAAACCGTTCGCCAAAGGACAGGTTTCCTGACCGGCGGGAATACATCAAAAGCGCCGACATTGGTATTCTCTATCGGGACATGGGTAAGGCAGCGCAGCGAATGCCGCGACTACAAATCATGGGGCTCTCACTTCTGAACTATCGTACGGGAGAAGAAAGTAATGAGTCTTTAGAGTTCAGTCGGGATAAGAGTGCCAGGATTGCCCATCTGAGGATCAATACGCAGTGGGGATATCGGCCTGGGATGGAGGTGATCTCCGCCTGGGGCTTGGAGGGAGCAGTGGCTGAGGAGTTTTATAAAACTATGGATGTTGACTTGCCGTGGTATGTAGAGGCACAATAGGATCACTGTGTCAAAACCCACATTTTAGTTTCTCAAGAAAAGAGGATCTTTGATGTGGGAAGGAAGTATCTGAGTGGAATGAAGCTGTCATATCATCTTGGAATGATGGTTGCGTACCTCGAATGTCACTTTCATTTAGAAGAAAAACATACGACTTCTCTTATGATTAGAAGGATAACCTCTTTGACTGCAATGAATTTAAGTTCGCTCAGATCCCAATGGTCTCAAGACTTTCAGTTCAAGCAAGACCCGTATTATTATCCAGCATATTTCAAGGATAAGGTTAGCGGTTTGAGCCGCTTTCATACCTGCCGTAAATTTCAGGCAGTATTAGAGGCTTCCCATATTCCTCCCATCAGTAATCCGCCTGACAGTCGTTCTGCACTCGACTTCCCACAAACACATTCTCTTTGGTGTGATCCGCAGCATGCAGGCATCACTGCAGGGCCAAGCCAAGCGGGCGCCTCGTATTCTTCTGGCTAGCTAGCTGACAACGCATACGAATCCTCCAATCAAGATACTTGTTTTTGTCCTCTCATCCTGCACCAGCATTAGCTCTTCCCACTATGAAACAGTATCAGCCCCATCAGCTTGACCTCTGCAGAGCCTCGCGCGGGGTACAAATCTCCCACAAGGGCGCGATCTTCCATCATGACAGCTTCACTCGCCATTATCCTTCCCTTCTTAGCATCACACACCAACTATTTCAGAATACCAAACCAACCCTTCTCCAATAAGCCAAATGGTCAAACCACAGGATGCCACTCCACACCCGCCTAAGAAACCATCACCGGTGAAGGTAAAGGCCAAGCCGGCCACAACCACCAAGGCCAAGAAAACGCCATCTTCGAAACCTACAAAGCCGAAGCCAGTACAGGCAAAGTCCAATGGCAGGGCAGCAGCGAAACCAAAACCTGCCGTGGTAGAGCCTAAGCGGAACCTATGGGAAGAGGCGTGGATGTCCGTTGATGTGGGCGACGCGAATAGGAAGCGTCTGACTCAAAAGTGGCAAGATAGGAACGTCAATCGGATAGGAAAATTGCCCAAGGAGTACGTAGAGGGTGTTATGAACCTGACTAAAAGCAAACTACGCATTCATCAGGAGCGATGGCCGTCAAAAACGAAGGGGAACGCATATGATCGTGCAAGTTCTATCTTAAAATCGGTCATGACCGTTCAGGCGTTGGGCGATGTGGTCGTTAAATTAGATCCGACAGGCTATGCATCTATCGCATGGGCGGTGGTTTCCTTTGGTCTGACGGTTTGTGGTCATTGACTTATTTTCTTACAGGATGGACGTATGGTTGACTCTTGCAGCTTATCCAAAACAACCAGGAACGGATGCAGCGCATTTGGGAAGCTTCCGAATACCTGGCCGTACTCCTGGCTCGATACTCTCGCATCGAGGCTCTTTATCACCGAGTCCAGGTTTCCAATGCGGCCGAATTAGGGGATGCCATTGTCAATGTGTACATATGTGTACTACAGTATTCCGCAAAAGTGAAGCAGTCGGTTACATCGAAGAGATTAGGTATCAAGGATGTACCTGCCTCATCAAAGTTGTCAATGCTGATTATCTTGATTAGACCGGATTATCCAGAGTTTCAAATCGCTTACTCAGGAACCGCTGAAGGACTTGCAGAATGCCATTCAGGGAAGCGACGAGATGGTGGAAAAGTGGTTTCGGCAAATTATGGCTGAGCAGCAGCAATTCATGTTTGAAAGTAAGTGGAATACTGATATTTTCGTGGAAGTTACGCGCTGTGCTGACAGCATGCTACCAGCTCAAGAAGAGGAGATGAAGCGAGTCAAAGAGGTTCAGGGCATTCTAGGGGATGTTTCCAAGAGTACTTCAATGATTATGAAGGGCATTGCGAAGATCGATAAGACACTTTCAGGTACGTCACGGTGTCTTTTTCCAGTAGCAAGACTCGGAGGCTGAGACTTGTTAAGGCGAGATTCAGACACAGCTACTTGAATGGCTGTTCCCCAGTGATCTAGCTGCGGCCAGCGATGGCAAGCACAAGAAGCTAAGGTCTGCCATTGTATCCAGTGATGAGACTGAAGTAGCAGGGAGGTGGTTGCTTGAGCGTCAAGAATACAGAGCTTGGGTGGACACTCCACAATCCTTGCTTTGGCTATATGGTGAATGTATGGAACAACATCCAGAAACATACTTGCATACGCTAACAGAATAACTAGCTGGATGTGGAAAATCGTCTTTATGGTAAGCGAACTGCCCGCCTTGTGCCCTCTGGTTACTTCTAAGCCGGCCAATTCTCTACAGTTCAACCATTGTCAACCAACTTGAAACGCTGTTCAAGAAAGACAGAAACCAAGTACTATTGCGGTGGTACTTTCGTTTCGATGAGACAGACACGACACGCATCGATCTGTTGTTGCGGTTTGTCCTACGACAGTTGGGAAGTAGCCTTGGGGGCTTCCCAGAAGACATTTCCAGTGCCTTGGTAGAAGACCGAAAGTTCGCACGCTATCCTGACACCAAGGCACTCATTGAATATCTACACAGCATCCTATCAGTGCTTGAGCTACAGAAAGACGTCTTTATTATCCTAGATGGTCTCGACGAGGTTCCGAAAGAATCGGAAGACCGAGAACGTCACAAATTGCTCGAACTCATAAAGCGACTGGCTCAGTCAGGAATTTCGAACCTTCACATTCTCCTTGTCAGCAAGAATGAAGATGATATACGACAATGTCTTCGAGGACATCTGGAAGACATCCTGGTGGAGATTGACGTAGCGGAAGGACTCGAAGCTGACATTCGCAATTACATTGACACTACTATGCGGCATGGTGATGGCATAAGCGACCTGCCTTTTTACCTAAAGGCTCGTATTCAGACACGGCTTATAGAGGGGGCTAAAAAGTACAGTGCCCGCCGACCGCTATGCATATTCATTACTATGGCTAACAAATGGTAGGAACTTTCTCTGGGCTACATCATTGGTCCACGAAATACGCGAGTGTCGAAAGGACCCCAAGAAAATCGAGGCAAAGCTAAACGAAGTTCCGACCAGCATGGTAGCCATTTACGAGAAACATTTGAGGTCTATAAGCGAAGTCGACAGGAAGTTTTTGAGGGCAATGTTTATATGGCTTCTGAGGCAGTTACGACCGCTCACTCAAGATGAGATTGCCTCTGCAGTTGGCCTTCATGACAGTGATGCAGTTTATGAAATATGTACAGGCCAATGGGTGACCCAGTCCACGCAAACCTTGATCATTAACCGCAAGAGCAAGAAGTGCGATAAAGTCCTTCGGTTCGCCCACTTTTCGGCGAAAGAGTATTTGGAGACCCAGGTTCGCATAGGTCAGGACAGTCTTATATCGCACTTTCTATGTTCCGAGGAACAAGCTCACTTCGAAATTACCCAACGCTGTCTTGATATCCTGATGCTGCCATTGGAGGCGGGAGATTCGGCAAATGTAAGCAATTTCGAACTGACGCTACGGAGCTATGCTGCCGAGTATTGGTTTCAACATTACCAATTATTCGAGAAAGCGGATGGCATGGCCAGTGAACGTGCTTTCCTTCAAGGGAGAATTCGTGGGCTATTTCAGTCTGAAAGATTTGATGATTGGCTGGACTGTCTTGATGCGGGTGAATCTATAATGGACAAGAGTGGGACGAAAATCGACAGTAAACGCCAAAGGCACGCCTCAAGAATCCACTATGCACTTAAACTCAATCTCAGGCCGGTTGTTGAGGGCTTGATTCAATCTGATCCCAAGAATCTGAGCACACGCAATTCTGACGGGGAGACAATACTGCAAGTGGCTGTTTATCATGGCTATAAGCAGGTTGTTGCGGACTTGTTGAAGCATGTCGATGTGAACGCCGAGAAGGGTCCCCATGGAACCGCACTATATGTGGCTTCCGCTGGAGGACATGATTCAATCGTTGAAATGCTACTCAACGCCAAAGCAAAAGTAACAGGAACGGAAGATGGGATTTTGGGTAACCCTCTCCATGTGGCAGCATACAATGGACACAACTCCATTGTCAGCCTGCTACTCTCAGGTGGAGGAAAAGCCAGTAGATATTCCCAGGGGATCGCAGTCGACCATATAGCTGGATTCTTTGGGACTGCTCTTGTGGCAGCATCAGCAGCTGGCCAAGAATCAACAGTGAAGATGCTGCTTGAACAGGGTGCCAGTCCAAATAAGGTTGTCGGTAGATTTGGAACAGCGCTCCAGGCTGCGTGGAACGCAAAATCTCCCTCCAAGGGTATTATCGCCGCTCTCAAAACTAGCGGCGCAAAAGACAAACCTCAAAACTACAAGGCCTGGACCACAGCATACAGGAGAATGGAGAAGATTGACAGTGATACCGTTGCCGCCTATAGAAAGTTGTTTCTGCCACAGAAGTCCATTACAAAGGAGCTTTCACAGCGCCAGAGGCTACTAGCTACCGCATTGGACAAGTGGAGACGGTTGCCCTGTCTCTGGAACCTGGAGAATTGTCAGGCAAGTCTGACTGCAGCATACCAATTCTCTGTCCTATTTGTTGAACAACTGGAAGACATCAAGAGGTACATAAGTGGGATGCGCATGGACAAACATGAACTAGAGAGTGAGGATTTTCTGTATAAGGCGTTGCTCTGGGCTGGGATCAACCACATCATTGAGGTAGGTGAACTCTCTATTGCTGTTTCAACCATATACTAACTCAAAGAAGAATATAGGAACGTTGATTTCGGGATGTATGAGAAGCCTCGTCGAGGATTCATCATCGCCACAGAAGTCCTCTGTCAACGAGTCGCCTCAAATACCTCAGGCGTTCCTTTTCGGGCTGCCAAAGGATGAAACGAAAGGGCTGAGTCCTTCAGACCTCAGCGATTTAGTTGCCATGGACCTTGATGTGCAGCGCGGAAGCTATGACGATGAGAAACTACCCGAATCGAAATCAGGACCACAACGTGCTGGTCTAAGGCCTGGATATTTGGCGACAGTTGATCTGCTGTCCCATGTCAAGGATCTGATTTCGTTCGGCAGCAAGTGTACGCAGTATCACGGACTTATAAACGATGGCCGCGAAATACCGTATCACACCAGAGCCAAGGTGGAAGACCTCACGTTTGAAGTTTACTCCGCTGTGATGCGTCTTGCCACGATTAAGAAATGGGACCATGATTCTATCATGCTTCAACGTACCGTCAAGCATCTGAGCACAATCCGCATTCCACGTATCAGCGATATTGACTCTGCTTGCTGGAAGGACTTGACGTTGATCAGGATGTACAGAGAGACCAGGCTCGAGGGCGACGCGTTGGCAGAGGTTGCTAGGCAAGTCCAGGGTACTATTTATGCCAATGTGCAATCAAGCCTATCGGGCCAGCTTGATTCGATCCGCGCTGGCTTGGTCAATGAAGTGCAAGTGAGCCTCTCTGCACTTATCAAAGAGGAAATACGGAATGCAGTGGTGCAGTCTCTGCCTACTCAGGTGCAAGAGTCAACTAGACGTCCACAGTCTGGTAGGGCCGCTCATGTCATATTGGCCGAACCTCGGTCGTGATACAGAAGTTCTTGAACAGCTACAAGTATACATCAGAACCTATCAACTATTCAAGACAGCCGACCAATCCTCCTTTTTTATCCACTCCTCCAAACTGGTCATTGGACACTCAATCCCGCCCTGTAGAGATCAGCTGTGGATTAAATATCATATCCTCTCAACACACTCACATTGCGTATGTCTTCTGCAGTCAGCAGTTCCTTATCACCGCCATCATACCCCGGTTCGGTCGAATAAGTAAACATATCACCTACCTCGCGCCCAAACTCCGGATCAGGAGTCTTCTCCATCAACTCCTCAAGAGTAATCTGCCGATAACTTGCCGGGACCGAGTTCACCCTCCCCCAAACCCTCATATACTCCGCCCAGCTACAATACGACCCACAAGCCATATAGCTCTTCCCAGGGGGCATCTTCGACACCGCATAAACAAAGTTCCCCAAATCAGCATTCACATCCAAATGCGGAACCTTCGCATCAGGCGCCGTCGTAAAAGTCATCTCAAACGACACCTCCCCATCCTCCATCATCTTCTGACATACACACACATCAGCATTAACCCCATACACCCACACCCCAAACCTAAGATCACTCACTGACTCACTCACCTTCGTAAAATAAGCCCCGGGAACCAACCTATAACTCGTCATAAAAAACCCCGTCTGCACACACGACATCTTCCCCGCCAACGCGGGATACCTCTCCTTCACATAATTTGGAAACACCTCCGCCTTAGCATCAAAATGATACAACTCCCCGAACCTTCCCCCACTACACTCCGCCGCATAACTCAACGTCGACACCACAAACCCGTTCTCATCTAACGAGTCAACCGTAGCGGCCGCCGCATCCGCTATATTCTTCCCCTGCTGTACCTCCACCTCGTACGCGTACCGACGACATGAGATCCCCCGCTCCGCTGCCTGATTTCGGCAGTCTTCGTGGAAGAATGGCTCCCAGTAGTTGGTTACGCTGAAGATGAGGTTCGCGCCGCGGAAGGCCGGGGTTAGTGTGTCGGGGTCGTTGAGATCGGCGGCGAGGATGGTGATGCCTTGCGCTGAGAGGGATTGGGCGGTCG
The DNA here is from genome assembly GCF_003184535.1 of Aspergillus eucalypticola CBS 122712. NCBI lineage: Eukaryota > Fungi > Ascomycota > Eurotiomycetes > Eurotiales > Aspergillaceae > Aspergillus > Aspergillus eucalypticola. The sequence goes on from NW_020290282.1 coordinate 1,236,245, forward strand.
GGGAGGTTGGGTTCCGCGTTAGCCCGATTATATGGTAGGTTGGGTCGTGGAGGAACCGCGTGGCGATGGAGTGTCCTTGGTTGCCGGTTATGCCGATGATGACGAGGGTTTTGGTGGGCATTGTTGTGGTGGTGGGTGGAGGGGTTGACGGAGGGGGAGTCGTGGTTGGGGTTATGGTGATGCGTTGTCTGATATGCAAGTTGGGGTGGGGGAAGGGGTAAGCGGGGATTCATGCATGTCAGCATCGCAGATGCCGCAGTTAGTGGTGTGTCTGTGGGTATAGTAACCCGGAGATCGGGTGGTTAGTTTGGTTTGGATGTAAACAAAGTAGGTTAGGTTAGGTTAATGAGGATGGGGAATCTACACGATCCACATTTATTCTGGACGCTCCACCAGACTAACTAAATAGCTAGCTAGCTAGCTACACCACTTCTAAAATGAAACGAAGAAGTCTCGAAAAGATACAAGGGATTATGCGGGTTTCAGCAGAGGAAATGTTATACTGCCTGACAGCCCAATATGTGAGTAATTCCGCGGAGGAATGACGTCACCTTATCTTCTTCTGGAGACACGCAGCTTATCAATGCAACTCAAGGGGTTGAGCATATAACACCAGCACTTGTCCCGTGGGATATAGCTGCTCTACCCTTTATATAGACGTAAATTACATACTAGGGATTCCTGCTAAAACATACTCTACCATAACCCATCTTCCAAAAAAGTTACTATACAAAATGCCCACCATCCCAGCCCGAAGCTTCGCCTTCCAACGACTCCACCCCGGCCAATCAATCAAAATCATAAACACCTCCGGCAGCCAAGTCATCGACACCTGGGCCTTCACCATCCCATCGACATCCACACCCAACACGGTCCCCAGATACATGTCCATGGCCCACACCCGACCCACCCTACAAAAGCTTCTCCCATCAATCAACGAATCCTTCGTCGACAACAACCGAAGCCCTATCTTGACCATCACCGAGGACACATCCCGGGGCACACACGACGTCCTCTACGCAGCTTGCTCTCCAGAACGATACCTCGAACTGGGAGGTACCGCGGACCACGATAACTGTGCCCAGAATCTTCGCGATGCTGTGAAGCAATGTGCTGAGCCGGCGTTCGGACATGTTTCTGGGTTGCTGGAGAGTGGATGGACGCCTGATCCGTTGAATTTGTTCATGAATGTGGAGATTAGTGGGAATGGGTTGAGGGTTTTGGAGCCGGATAGTAGGGTTGGGGATTTTGTGGTGCTGAGGGCCGAGCAGGAGTGTGTGGTGTTTATGAGTGCTTGTCCGATGGATTTGACGGCTTGTAATGGGGAGGGGCCGACGAGTGCGGAGTTTGAGGTTGTTTGAGTTGAGGAAATGCGTGCTTTGATTGATGTTGGGCTTCGCGGGCTATGTTCATTTTCAGTCAAGGGATTGGTTATAGATGACATCGGAAATAAATAACTTTTCCCTAATAATGTTAGGCATAGATAGGTAAAAATTATATACATAATATGGCCAATAGAATAACCTTAATACAGCTTGGGGCCGTCTTGAGACTCGATCGTGAAAATTCGACTTTGGGCTGGGTGGTGTAAGCTTCATAGAGTCCCATCCAAGCTGTCTCGGGTCGTTTCTTATTGGGGTCGGCCTTCGACCACACGTCCATGAGTGCAAATGCGAAACCGCAGAAGAGGGATGTTGACAACAAGCCGAACGTCTGCTCCTTTCACTGCATGTAGGCCTTGGCCCTGTTGCTTTTGTGGTAGGATGCCAGTAGTTTGTCTGGCCTTCCTTTTCGATCTCGTAGAACGTAAAAATGATCTGCATGCAGGTCAGAGGCAATATAGAGCTAATATTCAAGGTTGGAGCTAACCAGATAGTCCGTCAGGCTCCTACCCACTCCAGGCAGGTCAAGCTTGCCGTCGATGTTAAATTGGACCAGCTCCTCGCGGGATCCACGCATCATAATGGCGGAACTGCAGTATGCGGCGCCCGAGACAACAATTTCCTTCGTCGCATCAACCGTCTTGGATGATCCATCGAGAAGTTATGTGACAACACCTGTCGCCCGTAGTTCATTGGAGGTCTCCTCCCGGGGGACACTATCGACTGCGGTATCGGTCTGGATCGTGGTATTCTCCCAATGTATTCCTTCGTGATGAAGTCGACGAGGATTGTACGAATATCCTCGGGAACGGTACGTGGGACTTGTCCACAGCCATCAGGGGCGTCTCCCATACTGAAATCACCCGCAACTGGTTGCCATTGACCATCCGGTCCCGCGTAGACGATCCTTACCCCCCTAGTGACCAGATGTCTTGGGCAGTAATTGGCCACAGGTTGTCGCTGCCTTGGACCCAATCTGGTGCACCTCACGTTGGTGCCGAGTTGTGGGGGGGGCATTGCTTGAAGGGATCAGGGGTAGTACATCCGCACGAATAGACAAAGATCTGATAGAAGCACCTTTATCATATATAATGACAAGATGAAGGGTCAAAGATATGAATTTGAGCTATCTGGATCCCAAGAAGATGGTTGGTGGTTGGAAAAGGTGCTGGAAGACCACGCAGGAAGAAGAAGCGAAGGATCAGCTGACCCTGGCTGGAGTGAATGCCTCAACAGATAAAAGTATATGGTGTTATGAATCTATTGCTTCACTTCATATTTCAAGAGTGTATGTTAAGAGTTAGTTTGGTCTGATTGTGCTACCTAGTATTTAGTTACAGTACGCTCAGTTCTACAGAAAATGCGAGCCTTATTGCACCTTTCTCAATTGGCTCCTCACTTCATACATCATGCTTTTCAGATTTGGCACCCTTCTGTCGTCCGGCCTCTTCGTTGGAAGCACTCTGGGCATCGCCTCCGCGGACGTCACGGACGTCACGAGCATACGCGTGGCTGTCATGGAGGTATCAATTTTTGTTTCTGTTCCTGTTATTGCACATTCGTTGCCTTACTCGCCAATTGATTTGGCTTGGGCTTTTCAAAAACCGACAGGCTGTGAGCATTTACTGCGACATGGGGTTTTCGAGTTGTTTAACTTATCGTCTCTCCAGCAACCTCTCATACACGACGGAACTGCTCTAATGATGACCATGGATAGGCAGAGGCCCTCCACCCCTAAGACTGGTTCGAAGCGGACATGAAAAGCCACGGATTCAATGGCCCTCTCCACACCGACGCTCATGATCTCACCGCTATCGCCGAACTGATAATGGACTCGATCGTCTCGCAGGGTCTGGTCCTGCACCATGGGGGGACGGGAGCGAGGCCGAGGAGGATGAAGCCAAAGAAGAAGATGATAAGGGTGAGGGAAAGAAGAAGAAGAAAGCGAATAGATGATGGAAATAAAGATGATGAAGATGAAGATGGGAATAAAAATAAGAGCGACCCAGACTTTCATTCTTGAATAGTATTATCAGACGCATTATTTATTATTATTCATTATTCAAACTCGTAATAGATGGCCTTCCCATCAAGTTACATGTTAACAAACCTCATAACATTATCCAGAGAGGCTAATAGAAACCGTCGGATGGCCAAAGCGTTTGACTTCTTGAGTCGTCGTTCCAGCAACATGGATAGGCGCTTCCAATTAACCTCGTCGATGGCAATATCCCTCACTTCGTAGAATATTCGGCTAGAGAGCCAAGTGTGCCAAAACCTATTACCGAGGTTGAGGCGCAATCCTTTTTCCACGTTCGCAATCGTCTGATATGGAAGATATCTAAGAATCATGTAAAGTATTTCCATCGGAAGAACGCAGGGTCTGGGACGTGGTGCCTTTCGGGTGACCGAATGGCCCTTTCGTTTCATCATCAATTTCCTTCGCTTTTCGTGTTTTAGTGCTAGACAAATGGCTTCTGTAACGCATTTTGTACGAACAGGATCTGGTAGAGATTCAAGGTCAGCGTCATCGAATGTCGGACCTGGGGGGACCCTAACCTTCCCGACACAACATCCAATACCAGGATCTAGGTTGGTAACCGGTTTTCTTACGTCTGCCTCGGAGAGCGTCGAGAACTATGCCCAGGTCCTTCTCCGCAATCGTCCCCAAGTCGTGGTGAGTAAGTAGCTCCCAGCAGCGAGAGTGAACAAAGTAAGCCACCCACTCAACGTCGGGCTCCGGCTCCTGGGTTGGGCATAGAATGTCCGGAAGTACGAAAGCTTGTCGTTCTTTGGGGGATAACCAGCCCCCCCAACTACCGCAAATATATCCATCTGTCTCATTCATTGGAATCAATCCGGTTGTCAGAGGATGCATGATGACCCCAGAAAGTCGGCAGGTGCCTGTTGCAGGGCGGTATAGAACTGAACCAATCAGTCAACAGCTGAGGGTATCTAGTGTACCAGGGTGGCTGACCTGCGCGGGAAGTGTTCCACCATGTTTTCTTCCCCCATCTTTTCTTCTCAGAAGGTCTCCAATCCTCTAGAAGCTCAGCGCGACAGAGGTTACTTCCTACATAGTATCTCGTATCCACGTAACTGTAATGATCGTCCTCGCTGGTCCCGTTCGCAAAGACAAAGCCGCAGACGAGACAGCTGGGCCTGTCATGATAGGACTTAGCGTCGATTGTGTGGTAGAAGGAACGATTTATAGCTTTCATGTTTTCAGAGTGAGTTCTCCAGAGACCTGAAGCTACCGCCAGAATAGCACTGTATATGGGCTATTTAAGAATGTCTGGTTCGGCGAAGATGTCATGATAGCGATGGTTATGAAATAAGGCGGTATTCAATCCGACTACATCGGAATGGCTTGTCCGAAACCTTCACTTGTACTATTGTAGCTGATGTCATGAAGCATACATACTTGGGAGACTTTTGAATAACCGGTCATTTGATTCAAAATCTCAGTATCTAATTTACACTGGGCTTAGAGGAAACCAATGCGCCCTCAGCGCCAGTCGTTGAATCCAAGCAGCATCGGCTCTGGGGCATTGAACTACTAGCAATGATCTTCGGTGCGTAGAGGTAAGGTCATGAGGCATAGACTCTGTAAAAAGGCAATTTGAACCTGATAACATATTGCCCGATTTGTGTAGGTGAGTGGAGTTTCGATGGAAGGTCACACGGATATTACACATTAAGGTTATTCAGACGCCCCATTTCCGACTACATCTAAGCTACTAGTAAGTGGCCTGTGAATACTTGGAAGTTTGAGAGCCAAGGATAGTGGCTTCCGCGCCGATAGTCATGGTGCTGCTTTGGAATATATTTCCCGTAGTCTTGGCAACCTTCTAATGGGTGCTGACATATCGGTCACTGAATCATGACTGCCGTTGCGTAAATTGGCAGATCAGTGCGCTAAACTTTCTTTATACTTCCGCTCCATTGGTGTCAGTCTTTTGTGACAGAGCTCTGCTCAATATGTATTCTGGCAGCATAGATACTCAAGGTATCATAATTACCTAATTGAGCAGGTGTTCATCCCACCTTTGATTCTGCCAAGATATGATGACTCCGCCCTTCTGACCGCTCCAAAACAACCAATCGGGGTGTAGGAAATGAGCAGCATCGGATCAACAAGGTTCCGGGCCGCTAACCATTGCGTCAAAATTCCCCGCTATAGTTCATCGGAGCCAATCAGAGACCAGTAAAGGAAAGACCTCGTCCGCAAGGTCCTCACTTTCGAGCGAAAACTCTTGAGGTGAACCCGCCGCTTTCCCCCAAGGTCCCCATCTGATGCAACTTCGCACTTTACCCAGAACGGACTGGAAGTCTCCGTCGCCCGCCATCATGGAGACGCCTCTGCATTCACCCCCTGTTCTTGCTTTGTGTTGTGTTGCTCAATTGAACTTCTCACTTGTGTCCAGGTGAGCTGCGCGCTGGCAAGTGCTGAGGTCGTTTCTTGTCTAACTCAAGTCGAAATCGACGCCTCAGCGATCGCGTTTGTGCAACCCCTCACCAGTGCCACCAAGGTCCTCAGCACCGGTTCAACGCCGTTCATCGCCGGACCCTTTGACGTGGACCAGCCTTAGGGACCTTGGGGACGCCCAACTCTCACACTGACAACTTGGCGCACATTTGAGAAGAAACCAATTTAAGAGCGGGGGGACCTTGCAGACGAACCTCCAGCAATCTCAACCGATCACTGCAGTTGACATTCTTCTTCCACGTGCCTACACTTCCGCTATCCTCCTGTCACACGATCCTGCACGCCATTGGACCGGATACCTGTCAGACGTTGTTTCGATCATCCCTACCTTCTTCGGGCGGGCCCGTGCTATTCTAAGCTGGTCCAGACGGCCTGCAGAGGACTGCCGGTCGGATACAATCAACGGTGGAAGATGGATTCTCTTCAAACTCTAGTTGCCAGAGATGCAACACCTGCTTGTGAGACGGGCAATGGATATGATGGCCGTATGGGCCTGCGTATCTCGTCTATATTTGTCATTCTCATCGGTTCAACATGCGGGGCTCTCTTTCCCGTCATGGCCCGGAGTTTCAAGGACTCCAAGATTGCAAAGTGCGCCTTCTTCATCGCCAAATACTTCGGCTCCGGTGTCATCATTGCCACCGCGTTTATTCACCTGCTTGCCCCTGCAGAAGAGGCTTTGACCGACGACTGCCTTACCGGCCCAATCACAGAATACTCTTGGGTCGAGGGCATCGTGCTAATGACCATTGTGGTACTGTTCTTCGTGGAGCTAATGGTCATGCGCTTTGCCCGATTCGGCCACGGCCATTCTCACGACGAGGATGATCACCATAATGAAAAAATCGAGCATACTACTACCTCCTCCCCTGCTGAGTCGGTTGACATGAAGACCCATATGCCGGGGGAGGACCATCTCGGTCATTCCCGCGAACACCATGATATCGAGCTCGGAAAGCAGCACTCCGATCTGGAGGAGTACATGGCTCAATTGACCTCCATCTTCATTTTGGAGTTCGGAATCATCTTCCATTCCGTTTTCATTGGGTTGACCCTGGCGGTCACCGGCTCCGAATTTGTGACACTCTACGTTGTCCTTGTCTTCCACCAAACCTTTGAAGGCCTGGGTCTGGGGTCTCGGTTAGCTACTGTTCCTTGGCCACACTCCAAGCGATGGACCCCCTATTTCCTTGGTCTTGGCTACGGTATCTCCACGCCTATTGCCATTGCGATCGGTCTAGGCGTGCGCGACTCTTATGCTTCTGATGGTGCCACGACGTTGATCGTCAGCGGTGTCTTCGACTCGATCTCGGCCGGCATTCTTATTTACACGGCCCTGGTGGAGCTACTGGCCCACGAGTTCATGTTTAGCACGTCGATGCGAAAGGCACCAATCCAGATCGTTCTGGCGGCTTTCGGTCTACTATGTCTCGGTGCTTTATTAATGGCCCTGCTGGGTAAATGGGCTTAAAATATTAGATAGATCTCTTCTTTGTACATATAGATACCATTTATGACAGTATATGATGACAGTCTTCACAAACCATCGCACCTGAAACATGTTATTGTGGAATGTAGATGGAAATTACGCAATGTTGAAGAGAATGAAATTAATCCTTTAGGCCGGCGGCATGTTTATTCATTCATATCTCAGTACTGCTAGAAAACTATCACAACAAGTTGGCTGGATGGTGTAGTTGGTTATCACGTATGCTTCACACGCATAAGGTCCTGGGATCGAGCCCCAGTCTAGTCACTTTTTTGTTTTTTTTTTTCTTTTTCCTGGCGCGTCACCTATTTTACAATCAGCATATCTTCATTTTTGCTAGTTGGAATAATTAATCACATTGATCCATAAAAGTAGAAAACTACCCTAGGCAGCATCTTCTTCCACACCAACATGAACTCGGCATACCCCTAGCAACCCTTCCCAGCTAATCTAACCAAACCTACTTATCTAACCGCCCGGCAACCACTAATTACCACCAAACCACCTCCGCATCTCCTCCGCTCCCAGCTACTTAAGTATACGTATCCGCATCTCCCCAATTCAATTACTCCTCTCAATCTACAACCCCTCCCACCCCTCCAACAAATCACCCCATCCATCAATTCAGATATATAACACCACCACCAAAATGCGTCTCCCAACCCTCGCCACCCTCCTCACCCTCTCCCTCACCACCTTCGTCTCCGCCTCCGACCTCGGAATCGAAGTCACCCACCCGGTCGAATGCACCCGCAAGACCCAAAACGGAGATACAGTGTCCATGCACTACCGGGGCAAGCTCGCGTCTGACGGATCCGAGTTCGATGCTAGTTATAACCGCGGCACTCCGTTGAAGTTTAAGTTGGGGTCTGGGAGGGTTATTAAGGGGTATGTATTATCCCCATCCTCTTTCATCTCTTGCTGTGGTTGTTTATGTGGGATGACATTGGGCTGATTGGTTTGTTTATTTCCGTATAGATGGGACCAAGGTCTCCAGGACATGTGCATTGGAGAGAAGCGCACGTTGACTATTCCGCCTGAGCTGGGATACGGGGACCGGGGCGTTGGACCGATTCCTGGCGGTGCGACGTTGATTTTCGAGACGGAGTTGGTGGGTATTCAGGGGGTTAAGAAGGATGAGTTGTAATCTTTTTCTTCTCTCTTCTTTTCTTTCTTCTGTGGGTATTTGTGGGTGGTATGGTATAACGATATGATTCTGTTCTATTTGTATCGTCTAGGGTATCATCTTCTAAAGTGTAGAATAGGTACACGGACCAACAGCATGATTCTATGTATACAGGGGTTAATCCATCGCATCTAGCTTATTATCCGACTCGTCGTTCTCGGAGACGAGTATCCCCACGAGACATTCTCCCAGTATAGCGTCCCAGTTCACCCAGGGGTGGATCTCGAAAAATAATTTCTCTGAGTCTTTGCCTGCGCCGCGGAGAAGCTCTCCCCGACCGCCAGGGTGGAAGGGGAGGTACGGTGTGATGTTGTAGACTTTTCCCTGGTAGGATGTCCAGGCGTCCATGCCCTTGCGGCCATTCTGTGCTTTCAGCATCGAAGGCGTCACTCGGATCAGTGTCGGAGGAAGGTTCTCTCCCCGCAACTTGTTGTTTGGGTTGGATGTCAACGCAGCCCAGTCTAACGGCGAGTATCCTGGTTCGAGAACCGCTCGTTTCGAAGAGCTAGATGGTTTGGCGGTCACCTTCGTCGGGGCGAGCGTGCTGCTCGAGAGGCCGCTGCTCGGTGGGGCGCGCAGGGAAGCAGCAGCGGACGGTGGTGGACGCAACGAGCTCGAGCTCGTGGTATTATTCGGGCGTGGGGGATATCGCCCCGGTGCGAGGGAGGGCGCAGACATCGTCTGCGATGCGATCGGACGGAGACGCGGCGGGGCCGGAGGAGGCATAAGGGAGGAGCTCTTTGCGGGGTTCGATTGTCGTGGTGGGGGTGGGGGAGGCATAAGAGTGCTGTCTGCCATCTTTGTCTGAGTTAGGGATTGAGATGGTGGGTTCATCGTCGTTTGAGTTTGAGCGCTGGTCTGGATTTGCGGTACTGAGGGGCGGATTTGATCTGCGCTGTCGTCTAGTCGGAAGGAGGGTACTTCCAGCGCAGGGCCGCTGGATGGAACTGCCTTGGGAGTGGCCTGGGTGTCGCTCGCAGCATCATCTTCATCGTTAGGGGGCTTTGCTTCGCCGTTGACTGGTGTTTTCTCTGTCGCGCGAGCCGCAGGGGGGTTGACGGGCTTCGGGAGTGGTTTGGATGCCGGGGGCTCAGGAGCCCAGGTTCCGGGGGGATAGCGGTACAGCAAAAAGCATGCTGTTGCAATGAGTGTGGCGACCCCGACCCAGCCCATGCTGGAGTGTAGTCTCAGTATAGTGAGTGAGTTACTGGCGATGTTGGCTTGTAAGCCACATACCAGGAACCGCGGAGAACATCGCCACGTGATATCTCCGGATTTCCGATGCGCATGATTAGTAATATATGCATTATCCAGGGTTCAGATGTTTGCACGGTTTGGCCTTGCGATAGGCCTGATAAGATGCCCGATCAGGAAGGTGTATGCAAGCGATGTCTGTTGACTTTCTTTACTTCTCTCGCCTTAGTTGAGTCATGGTATGCTAGCTTTGTATGGGAAGACTTGCTTCATCTATTACAAGCACAGTTATGTACAGGTGGTCTCAAACCCATGCAAGGGATTCCATCAGTTTGTCCTCAATGATTGGAGAATTAAACAGAATGGCTGGCTAGACCGAGACAGTGAGGAGATGCTGTACTTCAGCTACAGGCTTCTACCCTCGGCTACAAAGTTTCTGTACATTACTGACAGTAGACATGCAGCTGCAGCGCTCCTACCGTCCCTGGAATATTTCACCCGCAGAATGCAGATCCATTCCTGGCCCCGTGCGGTGGCTATTTATTGACCTCATCATCCCTCGATGCATCAGCACCACCTAAAATCAACATGGGTCGACAATTTGCTCTCGGTTGGCTGGCAACATGTCTGTCTTTGGCGACAGCAACAAACCTCTACGCTACCCACTATGACGGGTCCGTCTACAGCCTCTCCCTTCAGGACAGCGACGGCACCTACTCCCTGTCCATCGCCTCCTCGCTCAAGACTTGTGGCTCGATTCCCAGCTGGCTTACCTTCGACTCGGCCTCGCGCATTCTTTACTGCTCCGATGAGTCTGGTGATGCGTCCACCAATGGATCTCTGACCACTTTGGCGGCCGACCAGGACGGCACCCTTACGGAGATAGCCACTGCTGCGGCACCGGGGGGCGGGGTGAACAGTATCTTCTATAACGGTGATGACGATGCTCAATATCTAGCCATCGCTCACTAGTACGTGTCTTCCGCACCTTGACAAGTATGATCTAATAATTGCAGTGGTGGCTCCGCGATGTCCACTTTCCGTCTTCCTTTGAATGATGGAGATGACAACCTCCAGGTTTTCCGCTACACCCTCTCGGAAACCAAGCAGAATCCGCAGCAGAATGCGCCTCATCCTCACCAAGTTCTCTTGGACCCGACTGGATCCTTTATACTCGTGCCGGATCTGGGAGCGGATCTCGTCCGTGTGTACGCTATCAACAAGTCTACTGGTGAGTTGGACGGGGCCTGCCCTGATCTGACTTATCCGGAGGGCAGCGGACCAAGACACGGCCTCTTCTGGCAGACGGAGCACTCTACAGTCACCAGACAACTAAAGACTCGGCAGCAAGACAGTCAAATCTTGTATATTGTCGATGAGCTGGACGGACACTTCAAAGGGTTCACGGTCTCCTACACGTCCGATGGCTGTCTCAGCTTTGACGAGTTTCAATCGTTCGAGCCGTACACGGACGGCCAGCTACCGGACGGGGCTACACCATCGGAAATCCGTCAAGCGGGCAACTCGTTGTATGTGTCGATCCGGAGCGATCAAGGCTTCGCCCCCAACGACTCAATGGCGAATCTGGACCATTCCTCGAATAACACGGTCACCTTAAATGAGCTCACCTCATCGTACGGCAAGGTGCCCCGGACGTTTGTGATCAACAAGGCGGGAGATTTGGTTGCGATTGGCGATCAATCGTCGTCGAATGTTGCGATTGTAACGCGGGACCCGCAGACTGGAAAGCTGGGGGATGAGGTGGCGAATGTGCAGATCGGCGAACCGGGGGTGGTTGGAACGTCGACGGGATTGAGCAGTGTGGTATGGGATGAGTAGACCACATCATAATATGATACTATGCATTCCCCAGTATCTGTTAAGACTATCTGTATCGTAGACCACCGTTGCTAAGATAATAGCCAATAAGCATTGATGATCACGGGTCGGCAGTATAATGGGAGTGAAGGCATAACACTGTTACAGCGGGTGCTTCTTCCGCCACTGCTAAGTAATCGTGAACCAGCGATGCAATACCCTCAAAAAACGGGCAACTTGCCTCTATCCCAAAACTTTTCCGGTCAGTTGCCACTCTACTTCCTGAGTAGACAGCAACTTAGTGATCATCCGACCAGGATCGTAAAAGGCAAGGCAGCCGACAGCCGAGTGCGTGAGAAGCGGGGATCATGGCGTGATCCGCTCATTGGCTCCAACATGCGGATTGACTGCGGATTGACCGTCTCCTCACGCGGTTTGCCAATCGGATGGTGATGCCCCTCTCCATCTGATACTCTCCCGCCATCATTTCTGGTTTCTGGTTGCGCTTAATGGCGAGGCCGCGTGCCTCAGCCGAGAGCCGATGGGCAGTACGGGGTAGATGCCACTTAAATACCCCAATACCCCCTGTCTTGTCGCCTCTAATCCGCTGTGAGTCTTGCATCTTAGTCTCTTGTCCATATCGTACATCATGGCTCCGAAGCGCCCCAACTTCCTCGTAGTCGTCGCCGACGATCTGGGCTTCTCTGACATTGGTTGCTTTGGCGGAGAGATTCGCACTCCCAATCTCAACCGTCTGGCTCAAGAGGGCGTTCGCTTTACAGACTTTCACGCTGCGGCAGCATGCTCGTACGTCCCCTTCTTGTATACATACATCATACTTTCAACCCATTCTAATAAAGAACTACAGCCCCACTCGCGCCATGATCATGACCGGCACCGACCACCACATCGCCGGTCTAGGTAACCTCGTCGAGTGGACCAACATCTCTGGTCAAAATGACCCCAAGGGCGGCGGCATGAGCACCGCTCCTCAGCGCGGTATGCCCGGTTACGAAGGCTACCTTAATGAGCGTGTCGTCGCTCTCCCCGAAGTCCTCCGCGACGGAGGCTACCACACTCTCATGGCAGGCAAATGGCACCTAGGTCTCACCCCAGAGCGCTCGCCCTACCGTCGCGGTTTCGACCGTTCTCTCGCCCATCTCCCAGCCTGCTCCAACCACTACGCCTTTGAACCCCAGCTCCAGGGCGCCGACGAGACCCCTACCTTCCTCGAAGCTAGTTACATCGCCCTGCACACGGAAGACGACCAATACGTCAAGAAGCTCCCGGATGGATGGTACTCGTCCGACGGCTACGGTGACAAGATGCGTGATTACCTGAAAGACTGGCACGAACGCGGCGATGACCGTCCTTTCTTCGCCTACCTCCCCTTCACAGCGCCCCACTGGCCCCTGCAAGCTCCCCGCGAGTACATCGACCACTACCGCGGCGTCTACGACGAAGGTCCTGATGTCCTGCGCCAACGCCGTCTCGAGCGTCTCAAAGCTCTCGGCATGATCCCTGACAGCGTTGAACCTCATCCTGTGGTTGCAGAGGAAGACGAGGCTAAGCCGTGGTCTGAGCTTTCTCTGGAGGAACAGAAAATGTCCTCCACCGCGATGGAAGTCTTCGCCGGTATGGTCGAGTGCATCGACGCCAATGTCGGCAAGGTCGTCGACTATCTCGCCTCCATTGACGAGCTGGATAATACGTTCGTCTGCTTCATGTCTGACAATGGTGCCGAGGGCGCAGCCTACGAAGCATACCCTCTTGTGAAGAGTGGTGTCCTCCCTCATCTTCAGAAATACTACGATAATTCGCTCGAGAACCTGGGCAACTACAACTCATTCATCTGGTACGGCCCGCGGTGGGCGCAGGCAGCTACCGCTCCGTCTAGATTGTACAAAGCGTACACTACTGAGGGAGGTGTTCGCGTACCTTTCCTCGCTAGATTCCCTACTTCAGTACAGACGTCTCCTCAAGTCCAGGCTGGTGCTATAACAGACCAGTTCGCCACAGTCATGGACCTCGCTCCTACTATTCTAGATATGGCCGGTCTCAAGCACCCCGCACCGACATACCAGGGACGGGAGATCGTTCCCATGCGCGGGAAGTCCATCTACCCCTGGGCCAATGGCAGCGCGGCACGAATCCACCCAGAGGACTTCATCCAAGGCTGGGAGACCTGTGGTCGTGCAGCCTTGCGCTACGGCGACTGGAAGATCGTGTATATCCCGAAACCAAAGGGGCCAGAGCGTTGGCAGCTGTATAATCTGAGGAACGATCCGGGCGAGGTGCACGACTTGGCCGAGAATGAGCCGGAGAGGATGAAGGTGTTGTTGAAGCTGTGGGATCAGTATGTGCTTGAGACGGGAGTTATCCCGTTGAGTCCGGATCTGGGTGATTTCCTCGAGGCCATGGACGAGCAGATGAAGGAGAATGTGTGGATGGAGTTTGACTATTGGAAGAAGGGGGCGAGGGAGGAGCCGGACAAGTATACGAGAAAGCCGTTGAGGTTTGGTGGGTTGCAGAAGACGGTGAAGCAGTTTTAGTGTGATGCAGTGGGATATTATGCTGGTCATAATCTTTCATGGTTTGGTTATATGGGAGTTAGATTTGGATATATGGATGTATCTAAACACAGTTGATATAGTATAGATGTGGATACTACTCATCAACATACTCAGAATTATTTAGATTCAAATATCATCCAAGCATATCATCAAATATAGCATCCCCTCCTCCGCACATTTCCCCCCTCCACCACAACCCTCATCCTCCCTATCCCCATCTTCCCGCTGTTATCCATTCTCCCACTCACAACCACCTTCTCTCCCCCAGGCACACTCACATATTTGTCCTCCCACCACACATCCACCTCCCCACCAGCCTCATCCACCATGCTGATACTCACAAATCACGCCGGCACCTTATCCCGATCCTCCAACGTGACACTCACCCCTCCACCACCACCCATCTTCCCACTAACTCCCATCTCTACCGTAGGCAACCCCCTCAACGCCGAGAAA